>NC_065552.1:3750000-5000000 GCF_022605725.1 Anthonomus grandis grandis
AACTTGACTAAAATTCTTGATCTAAAATTCAACCCTATTATGCTTTATATTTCTCTATATTCATCACACTTTTATTTTCCCTTCTTCCGAATAAAAACTGACAGCAATCGATCAATCAATCAATCGCTAATACCTTTTTTAAACGCGAATATGGCCAGCTGATTTCCACCCCCGTATAATCGGTGATCACCCTTTAATTCCCTTTCGCCACAACACCTGCGTCTGCCCATCCGAGGGCACTTTATTCTAATTAACCCTGTCGAAACTGATACGTGATTCATCCCTATGAAGTGCGGATTTAGGCTTTAGCTGCGTCATCGTGGTATTAATGTGTTCATTTAGGATTTAGCACTTATAAAATTTTTAATAAAAAAAAAAAACGTTTTGCTTAAGACTACTCCTGAAGGCCCAAAAGTTATTCAAACCCCATCTGATCGAACGCAAAGCCTAATGTAGTCAATTTATGTATATTAGGACATTGAAAAATCAATCTAACCGTAGCAAGGGCCATATACAAGAGTCATTAAGCCATTAGGGGCGCCTTACAGGGCACCCCCGCCCCGGCTACGTCGTTTATTTTCATTACGGCCGTCCCTATTCGCCCTTAACGGATTGCCCTTGTTCCCCATGAACTTTACTCGGCTCGTGATCGTTCAAATCTGCTTTTGTACCCTTGTTTCACGCATCCATCCCTTTTGTCGTGAAGAATTGGCCCTTTGTTTTGGTTGTTATGCCCTGTTTGATATTATAACAGAGTAAAAGCATTTTTGTGTGCGTATTTTAAATGTTTCATAATAGTTAACTGTCATGCTCAATTTCATCTCCTTAATTAAGTAATAGTTTGAGCTATAAAGGCTCAAAGTCACAGAAGAAGATAAAGAAGAAATTGTTTAACTGTCAGTTATCAAATGTCATTCGTCCTAACCGTCACTCTCATTACCGAGGCATTGCATCCATATTTGCACAGACGCCCTCTATGAGTTAAGACTTTAGATCCAATAATAATAAATCCAAATAGATTTTCTTTATTTACAATTAAGTGAAAAGCAAGTCACTTCAAAAAGCAACATTATTAAGTATAATCAGCAAACGTGATTAGTATGAGCTGTCAATGTTGTACAATTGGCCACTGCATCTCTTATTCTGTGCCGCATGTCAAAAGTCAATTGTCATCTAAAAATTAATAATTTTTGTTTTTTTTTTTGACGACAGGTAACAAATTGGTGTACACGCCATCTATATCATCTACATCTATCATTTTTAAATTGAAATCCATTGAATTGAGATCCATTGCGATATGTCAAAAGTCAATTGTCATGTCAACGTCAAAATATAAAAAAATATAAAATTAGTGACATCTGTCTCACTTACTTTACGACTAAAAACTGTTCTTCCCTTTTGTTTTATAAATAAAGTCTCATCCGATTAGGTCTCATCATAGATTTGTCAGTTGTGCCCCACGAACTTTTTTCTAAATTTATACGTAAAAACACATGTTAAAGGGTGACCCTCTAAATATTCAACCCTCTTGCTATATATCCATCTATCAAGGGAAAACATCGGAAAACATATTTTCGTTTCAGTAAGCACGTGCTTTATCTCTCTTTTCCCATTCAAAAAGTTGTGCGACCCTATGTAATAAAAAATCTGGTTAGGGATTATATTCATATGGGCATTTTTAGGCATAGGATTTAATTATATAATAATAATAATAATAATAATAATAATAATAATAATAATAATAATAATAATAATAATAATAATAATAATAATAATAATAAGTAGTAAAAATAAATATAAACTTGACGTCGAAACTAACCAACGTAAGCTATTATTTAAGGAAATCGATATGCCATCTGGTGGCAGTTTTATAGATCGTATTGGTGACAGTTGACTGTTAAGTGAAGGAGATTGCTATTTAAATTTCGCGCCAAACTTTTGTCATATTTCATTGTGGCAGAAGTAACACAGAGGTGACCTATAGATGACAAATAACACCACAAATGCAGTTGGTTAGGTTTCGCTTTTGACAGTAATGACATTTGCTAAGTGACAGTTAAGTTATGTTCACAAATTCAGTGCGTAATTTCGATCCCTCATGATGTTTATGTATTAATCAGTTTACAAACAAAAGAAGCGACAATCATCTTCAAAAATCGAGTAACTGATGTAAATCACACTCGTTGAAGAGGAGATCGGTAAGTGGTAAGTGTTTAGTAAACTTTCTTGTTCTTTCTTTTTAGAGAAATGTCATATGTCAATGGCTGGTCAACATCAAAAATTAAAATTTTTAATTGTCAGTTGAACTATTACTTTTTTCATAGATCTCATAATGGCATTTATTTTGATACACATGAACTATAGAGCTTTACTAGCCATTTTTATTAAAGCAGTATCATAAAAGTCAAATGTCAATGTTAAAAATTGAAATTAATAACTATTAATTATTAAACATTCAACAAACTGTCAACATCTTCATAGATCTCGTCAGGGCACTTATATTTTGATACACGTCCTCTATAACTGAGTGTGAGTGTGAGTAGAGCTTTTTCGTCTTTTTGTTTCATATTTCATTGTGCCAGAAGTAACATAGAGGTTAATAAATAAAAGCGACGAAATAAGTTGATTAGGTTGCATTTATTACAGTAATGACATTTGATACGTGCCAGTTGACATTTAAGTTATGTTTACAAGTCCGGTGCGATATTTTGACCCTTCATGGTGTTTATGTATTAATCAATTGACAAACAAAAGAAGCGACAATCAACTTCAAAAATTGAGTGGTTGCTGTAAATCACACTCGTTTTGAAGAGGAGGTCGTTAAGTGTTAAAATCAGCGATGCGTGCTTCGGTGGCACTCGATACGCTCTTTGCTTGAATTGCTTTAGTAGTTTATTTACGATTTACTCATTGTTACGTTCGTTAACTAATCGACCGCTTAATTAATTCCCACTTGGTAAACTTTTTCATGATTTGTTCATATCTATTAGCATTTGGAGTGCTTGGATTTGTAATTACTGTAATTCTTATTATAGATTTTCTCATTCCTACTGGGGTCGTTCTATGAATCCCATGACTATGACAGATTTCTCTTCTTCGTTGTAAGAAGAGTCAAAAGTCAATGTCAAAAAATATGAAACAGTTAATCGGTTAAGTAGTATCACATGTCAAAAAATAAAATCGGTAGTGGAATTTAGAGCTCTCGATTTTAAAGGACTGTCATAAGTCAACCGTCAACAGGTAAGTCAACGTCAAAAACTAAAATTATTAATTGTCAACGTCATTAGTGTTAACTGTCAATGTCTTTACAGATCTCGTTATGGCACCTATATTTAAATACACGTCCTCTATGAGCGATAATGACCTTTAGACATTTCTTTGCCTTTTTTCTTAAAAGAATGTTATATTTTAAGGGGCATGTCAACGTCAAAAATTAAAATTATCAATTATCAGTTATCGAACGTCTTTAGTGTTTACCGTGACACTTTTCACAGATCTCGTCATAGCATGTATATTCTGAGCAATAGTGAACTTTACAGCTTTCTTCGACTTTCTTCTTAAGAAAATGTCAAATGTCAACGGGTTTTGTCGATGTTAAAAATTAAAATTATTAATTGTTACTTATCAAACGTAAAATTGTCTCGTAATTTGAGAGTGTGACACCAAAAGTTCCAACCATAGGACTATGATGACTGTAATTAATGTCAACTGTCAGTTAATCATGGCATTTCTATTTTGATACACGTCTACTATGAGCGATAGTAAGCTGTAGAGCTTTCTTCTTCTTTTTTCTCAAAAGAGTGTCATTTGTCAAATGTCAACGTGCATATCAACGTAAAAAATTAAAATTATCAGTTATCAAACGTCATTATTGTTAACTGTGACACTGTTTACAGATCTCGTCAAGGTATTTGGATTTTGATACACGTCTTTATAACGACCAATAGTGAGATTTAGACCTTTCGTCGTCTTTTTTCTTAAAGGAGTGTCATATGTCAAATGTCAACGTGCATTTTAATGTCAAAAAATTAAAATTGGCAATTGTCACTTATCAAACGTCATTATAATGGACTGTCACTCTTTTCATAGATCTCGGCATGGCATTTATATTTTGATACACGTCCACTATGAGCAATAGTGAACTTTCTTAGTCTTTCCTTCTATAGAAGTGTCATAAGTCAAATGTATACGGGCACGTTAAAGTCAAAAAATTAAAATTTTTAGTTGTCAATTATAAAACGTTATTAGTGTCAACTGTCAGTCTTTTTATGGATCCCATCATAAAATTTCTATTTTGATACACGTCTACTATGACCGATAGTGAGCTTTAGAGCTTTCGTCGTCTTTTTTTTTTAAAGTGTCATATGTCAAATGTCACCAGGCATGTCAAAAAATAAAATTATCAATTGTCAGTCATCAAACGTCATTAGTGTCAACTGTCAATGTTTTTATAGATTTCGTCATGCCACTTGTATTTTGATATACCCCTTCTGTGAGCGATAGTAAACTTTTTTGTCTTTCTTTTAAAGAAGTATCATATCTAACGTCAACTGTTACTTTTTTAATAAATCTCGTCAGGGCATTTATATCGCACACACATTCCCTATGACCAATTTCTTGTGAACTTTAGAGCTTTATTTTTAAAGGAGTGTCATATGTCAATTGCCAATGGGCATGTCAACGTCAAAAAAAAATAAAATTATTAACTGTTTATGGTAAATTATATAACAGTAATTTTAATAAACATTCAGTAAATAATCAAAGTTGTGTAGAAGAACTAGAACCATTAATTATTAACAGTCATTAGTGTCGCCCTCTATGTGCAATAGTAAACCTTAGAACTTCAAAAGCCAATAATGTCAATTGTCACTCTTATAAATTACCTCTTCACTTGGTTCACTGGTTAACCGGTCTAATGCAGGATGTTGAACGACAGACCACACCCTAAAACTATTTGACTTTTGGCGCGAAATTTAAAATGTTTTAACCATTTTGATTACGTTATTTTGACCAATTTACTGATATCCTCTGTTTAAGTTTTGTTTTTACGATAAAACACACGTACTGTCCGGTTTTTCATAACTTAAAAGCGTTTTCCCATAACGATAAACATTTTACGTTCATTCCCTTTACGATCCTGGATTTGTCCAGAAAACTAAAAAATCAATTTCGTTTTTATTGCCTTCCCTGTTTGCCATCCATGTTACATGATACGAAAGGGTTTTGTGAAAATTTAATATATTTTCCCTTTGAGTTTGTCGTGATGCGCCACTCGACGTTATTCGAAAGCAGATTGAATTCCCTTTATTTCCTTTATTTGTTTGTATTGAATTAGAATAGACGAAAAGTATATGCGAGCGATAAAGAGGAAAGAAACAATTGTTAAAGAGAGTTTTATTTAAAAAAAAACTGATTGCTTTCCCATCTTATTCTTAGGAAATTTGTACCCCAATAGAACGTCCCTTTGACATTCGTTATATCATAAATTAACGTTTATTTAGGTGTCTTTTAAACATCTTTTAGATAAAATTCAGGCCGATTTTTTAATTTGAAAAAGTGTCACATCAAATTAATTAACAAATAATTATGATTATGTCACAAAAACAAATCATTTTTTTTTCTTTTCAGTCGGTATCAATTCAATAGCTCGTTCAGAACGAAGAAATAATAATATCGAAAATACCTAAATAGATAACGGCGCTCATTTAATACATACATTTCGTTTATTTTATCAGTTTTATCTTAACAAGCGATCGACTTAAATCAATAAGAATGATTACCTATTATATTTTATTATGAAAAACGTACAGGTAGCGATAAACAAAGCAAACAAAGGAGATAAAAGCAGCTACAATTTTATTACGTTATAGGTTTAACACAACCTGATTTTTTCCTTTTATCAGGGGGGCGGCGGTGTATCGATATCGGGAATATATCGAAATGCTCGTTTCGTGTTTTAGAAAATCCGAAAAAAGTTATTTTCTGGAAATATTAATAATGTCGTTCATTATTAGTTGATTTGGGAGAAATTAGATCGAACTCACTGTCCCTCGGATTGGAAAACTGAGAAGAATGTTATTTCCGCAAAAGGACTTTGTTTTTTTTTTAATAAAATTTTGAAAAAATTAAGAATTGGAATATTTTTTTTTTATTCCTTTATTTATTTTTTACTCCTTGGCTTGGGCCAAGCGAGCTACAGATTTGAAAGCATTTTTTAAAAATTTATAAATAAGTCTTGAAATTGGGAAAAATCTTTTTAAGCATAAAATACAAAAATCAGCCTTGGAAAGTGGAGCCTTAAAATAAGAGGATTTTCTATGGACAAATTTATACCTGAAGAACTCATTTTTTTTTTTAATTTATACTTAAAAAATGTAAAAATTGAGCACTGGAAATAGCGATACAAAATTGTTTTTTTACTTTTAAAAAAGTTTTTTAATCGAACTGTCTATAATTATTGTCTGTCTAGTCTATTAATGTCTATTATATTATAGGATTATATTAAAGAAATTAACGTGCAAACATTTAAAAAAATATATATCTGGGAATTCTTTTTTTAAATAAATTCTCTCAGGATAAATTAAATAAATTAACCTTGAAAATTGGAAGTTGCTCTGTTAGGGATAAAATTTCGCTCATATTTTGCAATTAAGAAAGTTAGAGCCTTGAAAATTGAAAAAAAAACCTATGAATAAATTACAAAAATTAACCTTAAAAACTGAATAAGAATTTTCTAGGAATAAATTGCCCATATCTCAAGAATTCAAATCCCGATTACTGATTTCAGTCCTTTTCAAATTTCAATTAACATTAACAGAGTTTTTTTTTAATTTAGATTTAAACAAAGTACACATGAACCAAGTAACCCTGGAAACTCGATTTAAAACTAAACAGCCGCAGAAGAAGAAAATATTTGTTCTTTAGAAAATAATTTCATTGCATCTCTAAAAGGCTGTAATACCCCACCGAAACTAATTTTATTAGGCCCTTTTCGGATATGAATATACATGAAAAGTTCCGTTCTAATACTGATTTTTTAAATCGAACTTTCTAGGATAAAAATAAAAAAATTAACGTTGTATTTTTTTAATTTGAACTTTCTAGGTATAAGTTCGAGAAGTTATAAAAATTTAGAAGTTACAGAACTTTGGCGAGATAAATTCCAAAAATTAACCTTGAAAAAAATTTTTTAGTTTGATTTTTTAGGGGTGAATTAAAAACATTTATCTTTAAATCTGAACTTTCTAGGACCAAATTAATAACGATATGAGCCCTTTTCTAAGAATGGAAATTATTTTTTTAAATTAGTCCTAGTTCGGGAAAACTAGTAAATTTTTCAGAGAGAAATTTCACAATTAAATCTTGGAAATTAGATTTTTTAATGAATCTTGAATGAATCTCTGTTTTTAATGATATTACTCTTCAAAGGACAAATTGCTTATACCTCCATAACCAAGGGAGTCTGGACCTCTTTTAAGTTTTAGCTTGGAAAATGTTTTAACAATTAATAAATTAGCCTTTAAAATTGAAAAAGATTCAAAGCATAAATTATTGTTTCCAGATTTGTGACATTAGAAGGTAATAAATATCAAGAGCATTTTCGAGACTTTGTATCTTTAGATCAAAGTACTAGCATTAGTATATGTAAAACTATTATAAAAGAACTATAGGTCTGTCGATTGAAAATTCACCAGGGCAACGTTATTTATAACGATGGTGCTGATTGTTGTTCGGACGCAACGTTAGATAATTTAGTCAGCAAATGTGTTTGACTTTCAAACCTCTAAAATGGGAATGTTTTATAGATGCATTGCTATCAACTAAGTAATGTATACGACGCTTAAAGCGAATCAGCTGACGATACTAATCTAAAAGGTTCAACTGGTAACGCATTAAGAATAGAAAGTAAAGCCTTCGCGACAAAAAAAATAGATATGATTTTGACGTGACATTGACTGGATCGTTCAACATTTTGTTCATATCAATATTAGCAGTAATCTTCTCCAGTCGAAAGATAAAATCTTCAATCATGTACTAAGCAGCATTCAGATGGAAGGTTTCTTCGATTGAAAAACATGATTCTGTTCATGGATTTTTGAACAACGTTCAGAATTTGCACAATAAAAGTCGAGAAGCAATATGGAAATATTGTGAGAAATTAGAACAAGCTTTGGCAAGTTAATAATACAAAAGATGTTGACGCTACTGATTTGTGTGATGAACTACAGACGTTTGTCCGAAGTCCGTCGAAATCGTTAAATCCCCATGATGTACTAAATTACATTTTACAACATTAATTTTCAGACCTTATGGCTAGTTTAAATGTTGCAATTCGAATTTTACTAATAATTCCAATTTCGGTTTCCAGTAGCAATAGTAGCTTTTCAAAATTGAAATTGATTAAAAGCTACCTGCGCTCAATCATGATTCATCATTTTCTCAGTTAAAGACACAAAAAAAAAATGTATTAATTTAAATACTATAACTTTAGATTTAGTCTATTTACCATCTTTATTAACTATCATTTATTTACAATAATCATATTATAATTGTGTTTAACTTTATTAGTTTAATTTCTAAAAATAAATACGATTAAGACCGTTTTAATTTTGGTAATAGCCACTTTATAGACGTAGACACTCTCGCAAATTTTGCTTTAGGAAGATCAATGCTTTACTTTATTAACATCTCATAAGGAATCTAACACGGTATTTTATGTGTAACTGCATTTTCTTGAATGATACCTACATTCACAAAAAACTAGGATAAATATGTATTTGTATTTAATTTTTAATACTTATATTATTATAAACAACAGGCCTGGCTCAATACAATTTTATTTATGCTAATGTGGGATGCCAAGTGATGTGCATTGCAGTTGGTGGTTTGTTTAGTAGTACTATATCTAAAAAGCTCCACGATTTTAGTCCAGGCTGTATAGCAGTAATTATTCATTTCCTTCCAGATATTTGACGTAATCATCTAGAAAACTGTTCTTCAGAAACTTTATTAAAGACACAAAATGATTTAATTAACACTTTTTGAGTTATTTAAGTTTATCATTATTACTAGCTTCTGACTAGAATTTGGAAAAAACTGTGTCATTAGTTTTAAGGTAAATTCTGAGAAAACTACTTTCAGTATTAAAGTGAAACTTTTAGTAAATGATAAGGAAAGCTTTTCTCTAGAAACTTTATTTATAACTCAAAATAATTTAATTTACATTTTTTGAATTATTTGAGTTCAAAGTCTTTGCTACCCCGTAAAGCTTTTTCATTTATGTGCCCATCTATATATAGATAATAATATGTTATGGTGCCATGTAGGTTGTGCTTCGTGCTTCTCTGTAACAGTTTAATTTTTCACCAGTTAAAATGCAAATATTTTTATGAAAAGTGTTAAGGCAGATTTCTAGAATAAGATCTATTACATGTGAGTTGTAAAAAAACTCCTATTTTAATTCATAAATAGTGTAAAAATCAATGTAAACAACACAATGCATTTACCTGAAGAAAGTCAGCTGTCAACTAGTGAACTCAAAAGTCCATATGTTTTTGTAGCAAACGACGCATTTCGTTTGTCAACAAACATATTGAAATTATATAAAGGAAATCACACTAAAGGTTCAAAGTCAAAGAGTAGCAGGACTCGAAAAATATAAGAAAATGTGTTTGGCTTAATATCTAACTTATTTTGCTACTTGCACAATTTTCCTGCAAATAGTGCATCTGAGAATAATTATAATCTCCCTAGAACATTTGATTCCGACTGATCTGATTCAAAAGGCGTTATTCCAGGAGCTTGGAGAAGTGAAAATGGTAGTCACCATGGGAGAATTGCAGTGCATGCGCAACAAATAAGAAATATATTAAGATATTATTTTATTACACACTAAGGAGAAGTTTCTTGGCCATACGAAATATGTTAAAATTACAAATAAATACAACTTTTTGTTATTTATATGTAAGATACGATAAATGAAATAAATATAAACTCGTTTGAAAATCTCTTTGCACACTCGCTTTCGGCTCAGTTTACCAATATATAGCGAGTCCTAAAAGTGTACGTACGTATTTTTGCCTGGTAAAAATTTCATACTTTCAAAAGCAAACCATTTACTTCCATACTCATTCTCCCTACCAGAACTAGATTTCTTGGTGTCGTTTATTTTCTTTAATTCTCTTAAAAATTGAGTCTAAAGATTTTTCATTTTTTGCTCTGCCGCTTGCTTCTCGACGTTCAATTCTTTAGCAATTTCCATAAGGGCATCGTGCCTCAAGTTTCTGTTCTTGTTTTTAGTTTTAGAATCCAATAGATTCCTTTTTTAGTTTGTATGCCTCAATGAAGGCTATGACTTTATCTTGGTCCCATTCTATTTCTCCAACGAAAATACACGGGTTCTACGAGCTACAATGTCAACAACGCAAGACATCACTGAGTACTACAGTTTCAGTTTGTCAAATGTCGAACGCGGAACATTGAGAAAAATGTACTCACACTAAATTCGATCGACTGCTCTGTCATGTTTACCGACAAGCGTTGGAAACAAATCGACATGTCGATCGATATAATCGATTGCCACGAATGTACACAAGAAGTCGAAAGCGTCGACAGTGTCGACTGGGTGGGAAGGCAGACATATATTATCTGTGGTTAAAAAATTTTCTTAGGGTGAAAAAAATGGCTATAGCAGTAAAGCAGAAGAGTTTTTTTTTGTTTCAAGGAACGAATGACAGTAAATTGAAGTGCTTCATTTCTAACAAATTAAATACTTGAAGTGATGTAATATGCATTTTTCAACCAACGGTTTTCGATTTTGCTTAACAAAATAAATGGTAAAATCAATATAGGGAGGGAACCTATAATTTTAATTTATTGTGTTGTTTAGTTGATTGTAGGATTAATTAAAATCCAAGCTGTTCAAGACTTTTTTTCTTTTAAAGCCAACGTCTCGTCAAAAACTAATAAACCAAATGGAATCATCACAAAAATGCAGCTGTGTTTTTTCATGTTCTACTTTTTACAGTCTAACGAAAAGCTTTAATTTTTCCGTTCGCCTTGAAGAAGGCCTAATATAGGCCGAAACTTTGACTTTAAAAGAAAAAAAGTTTTGAACAACTTGGATTTTAATTGACCCTATATCCAACTTAACCTTTAAAAGTTAACACTAAAATTTTAGGTTAGGCATATGAGGCGTTCAGTTGCAAAACAGCTTAAATCCATTTTTATTCAAAAATGACATATGTCTAAATCCATTTTTATTCAAAAATGGCATATGACGCTGTCTTTTTTAAGACGTTTGACATAAGATGTCAAATTTATTTGGCCACAAAACTTGATAAATGCCAAAGAAATTGCCTTCCAAAAAGTAGTAACGGTAGCAAAACTTTTTTAATCCTTTGTAAATAATGTTTCAAAAGTGTTTCAATCCATTAATCTGCAACGTTTTGAAAACTCTTTTCTTTCATTTACACTTATACCACAGTAATAATACGCGGAATCAAAACTGTTTTGTTCCGCGAGATCTTACAGGCATGTGTTCCACATTACAATATTTTTATGGTTTAGTTTTGTTTTGACTGCGGTATAAATAGGTACGTTGATTTTGTTTGTGCAGTGCTTGAAAGTTAATTTGTGCTGTTTTTGTTAAAAATTTGTTAATTTAAAGAGTCTTACACACATTGTGATATGGAAGACTCATTTTGTCTTGCTACACCTGGTAAAGGCCGAAAGAAATTGCGAAATCCATCAAACTGGAAAAAGATAAAGTTCAAAGGTAATATTTTAAACAAATTTTTGATAGTTAGGTAGGTAGGTACTTAAAATATTTTTTTATTGCAGGTATAAGCCTAAAACTCTACCTAGACACCCCAAATGTCATCATAAAAAAAGTACTTTTGTCGTGAAAACTTGTCTATGCAAGATATTCGAAGATTCCATGAAAAATTCTATAAAAATACTACGAAAATTGCGCAAGATAACTTTATTCTTAAACATACAGAACCAAATGTTCCAAAAGGGCGCCGTCCAATAAAAGGAACTCGAATTAATTCCGTTTCGTTAAAATATTTTATTAAAACTAAACATGGCACTTTCCAGGCTTGCAGTAAAGCCTTTTTATCTATCTTGGACATTTTAAGGTTTCGGGTGCAAAATATAGCTAAAAATTATTTGATTGACACTATACCACCCAAAGAAAATAGCGGAGGGGATAGGATAAGTACAAAATATGCCGAAAGAAGAGAAAATGTAAAAGCATTTATTTTAAGGTTAAAATGTGTTCAGTCTCACTACACTAGGAATAAATCTCGACGACAGTATATGCCAAGTGATCTATCCATAAGGCAGTTGTGGAAAATATACTATGATGAACACAGCAGATTGGCTGTAAAATATGACTATTTCCGGGAAGTATTTACAAGCGATTTTAATATTAGCTTCAAGAGTCCTGCCCCCGATGCTTGCTCGGAATGTATAAGACTTAAAAGCTTAATAACTGCCAAAACCAACAGGGATAATAAGGCAAAGCTAATATGCATGCTACGTGTTCATAATCTAAAAGCAAAGGCATTTTATGAAGCACTTAAAAAACCTGAGGAAAATACTTTAAAATTATCCTTCGACTGTCAAAAAAAATAAGGTGTTGCCCCGAGTCCCAGATCAATCAGCTTACTATTCCAGGCAGCTCTATCTATACAATTTCACAATATGTGAAGGAAATTCCAATGACAAACAGACTAAGGAAAGTATCACTTCATACACTTGGACCGAGAATGTGTGCGCTAAGGGCTCAAATGAAATATCTTCACTAGTTAATCATAAACTTTCTATGGTAGACTTGACTGATGTTACCTCAATCAAACTTTTTTGCGATGGGTGTCCTGGCCAGAACAAGAACGTAACGATGATGGGTATGCTGATGTATTGGCTGTATCACTCTAACTCTACAGTGAATGAAATTATTGTGACATTTCCTGTGGTTGGTCACATTTTTTTACCGGCGGATCGTGTTTTCGGACGAATTAAAAAAAGAGTTAAAAAAAAGGAAGTTATAGTTCATCCTGATGAATATAGCAAATTTTTTTCCGAGTTTTCAACTGTGCTTAATATCGAAGAAGATTGTCAAATATTTAACTGGAAAAAAGCTATAGAATCGGTTATAAAGCTACCTGGGCAGTGGCATTTTAAGTTTGCTCTATGTAAAAGAATTTAAATTTTAAAGAAATGGAACTCAAAAGGAACTCAAGCAGTGTTCGTAAAGGGGGAAGTAAATTACAAAAGCGATTTCGGGATATACAAGTTCGTTTTGAAAAAAGGAAAAACCTTGGCTACTTTAAATTTGAAGCTTCTTCCTAAGGAATGTGCAGTAAAACCAGCCAAGCTTAAGGATGTGGAAGCTTTATTAAAAAAACATTTTGGTTTAGAGTGGAGAAACATTGAAGAGGTCGATTTAACATTTTATAAAAAAATAATTGACAACGCCATTGAATCATTTCATGATACAGAAGTTGAAGGAATGGAACCCATGGAAGAAGACGATGGACTAAGATTTTAATTTTTAAGTTTCATTTAAAAAAAATATATTTGTTTTTAAATTATAAACTTTTACTTATTTAAAACTCCCTAAATCCGACAGATACTGAAACAAAACTTTTTAGTTCCATGGTGCGGTAGCAAAACTTGTTATATCCCTATTAGTTTTGTCCATAACTACTTTTTTTAAACCAAAATTTACTACTTAGTAATAAATATTTAAATAAACAGTTGTCATAAATGTGTATTTTCATTTTAAACCACAAAAATCTGTTCTTACAAGAAATCGGAAGTTTTTCTCTTCTCCTGTAAAATTGGTTAGCACAGATCTAAAGAGTATTGGAATTGGGCGCCTCATATCATTAAATTAGTCAGAATTTAAAAAATTATTGCTTTAATCTTTAAAAGGTTTTTTAAATTCTTAACATTACTCCGGCATAAGCTGTCAGCCTTGGCAACACCTTGAAACCTGTCATTATATGGTACATTCACAGGAACTTAATAAATATACCTGAGTCCTAATGCATATGGCCACGATACCCAAAATTGACCACTGCCTTGTGGCCGCCATGTTTATAGTGGTTGTGTCCTTTTGATGTTGGTCACTCTGAACTTTTTCAGTGTTGCCAACAAAAAATATATTAAATAACGGTAATAAAGTTGAAAGACTGACGTGTAAGTATAGGGGATTGCCTAGTTTTTGGCGATTTGTAAACGACGCTTGTATAATACAGTGTGGCCCAAATTGGATGTACATGTATGGGTATCTTGGAAACTATAAGAGATAGAAAATTGGTTGAATGGGGAAAATTGTAGGGCATTTAGTTACTAGGTTAGTGCCGCTTTTAGAACGATTTTATTTTTTCCCGATTTTGAAATATATGGAAAAAATCAATAAGTTGCATTTTTAAAAAAGGGCTGTATTTTTTTTTATTTCAACGTATTTTTAAAATCTGTAAAAATATTATTAGGACAACGTATACCTGAATTCAGTTTTTATTTTCGACGTTTCGGTTCTGAGATTCCATCCTCAACTTCTTTTTTCTGATGGCGGCCATTTTGTTTTTTCGCTAAATTAAAAAGATCTTTTTTTCCTTTTAAAATGATGTATAACACTTTATGAAAATTTTTTATTCTTAATTTTTCGCTGAGTTGGCCATGACTTTTATTGGCATTTTGTCGTACACACAATTATTATTAACTTACTAACTTATACTTTTACGTAATTTCTAAATAAAACAATTAACTACTTGTAATAATAATATTAAATTAAACTATTCAAAATGACGGCTATTTTTGTTAAAACATTTTTCACATTTCTTTAAGACACTTCTAGTTAACTTGCGCAGGGAGTTTCTATTTATATTATTTAAGACATTCCGAACCTTGTCCTCTAGTTGTTCGAGAGTGTAGAAAACAACTAGATACGAAAAAACTATTTAACACTATAACATATATTATAACAAGAACAAAAAATTAACAAGATAAGAACTACTAAACAAGATAAAAAGTAACATCAAATAAATAATATTTTGCAGAATTGTCAGTAAATGACGCTAAATCATTAAACAATAATAATTGTTTATACAACAAATGGCGTACGTAGTCATGGCCAATTCTGCGAAAAATGAAATTTGTAACTTTTTGACATAAGAATGAAATATTTTCATAAAGTGTTATACATTATTTTAAAGGGAAAAAGATCTTTTTAATTTAACAAAAAACCAAAATGGCTGCCATAAGAAAAAAAGAAGTTGAGGATGGAATCTGAGAATCGAAACGTCGAAAATAAAAACTGAATTCAGGTATGTGTTGTCCTTAAAAATTGTCCTAATAATGTTTTTACAGATTTTGAAAATGCGTTGAAATAAAAAAAAATACAGGCCTTATTCAAAAATGCAACTTTTTAATTTTTTACAAATATTTCAAAATCGGAAAGAGATAAAATCGTTTTAAAAGCGACACTAAATTGATAACTAAATGCCCTACAACTTTCCCCTACATCTTTTATAGTTTCCAAGATACCCATACATGTACACCCAATTTGGGCCACACTCGTCTGCAACAGACAATATAGATTCCTCGTTATTTAATACGTGGATAATGTATCACCATCCGTATTTAAACGTATTTGGTTCACTGTTTCTCAAAAACCAATTGATTATTTTTATTATATTTTGTATTTGTAAACATAACCTCTCAAATTTTAATTGTTTCGTTTCCCCACAATTGGCACAACTGAAATTTTTCAGAGTGACCAATATCGAAAGGACACGATCGCGCAAAATGGCGGCCACTTAGTAGTGGTCCTTTACTTTTCATTGAATTGGCAGTCCATGTATATTTATTATGTTCGTGTACATTCATTATTATTAATTTTCTAAAAAGTACGTATATCCATATTGCTATTACCAATTAAAAACTGTTGGGCGGTTTACGTATATCCTTCCCAGCTCGGCCAGGTATAATAAACCATTGCGGGTAAAACGGATGGGCGTAACCAACCGCACATCGATCCCGGTATGGCGTAGCAGACAGAAGGGAAAACATCGGAATCGGGGAAAATGCCAGAGAACGGAAAACCGGTAACGACCCTGTCAAACCGAAACCGAGACCGCAATTAGCCTTTTTGTAACGAGACCGCGGTCAGATGGATTAATCTGAATTGATCGGGATTCGGTTTACGGATCGTTTTACTCTTTGAGAAATTAATTGATTTATTTGTTGATTAATGGATTCATATAGTTAATAGATTAAGTTAGTAACTATTTTAATATGGAAAATAAGATTATCGTGGGAAGAGACGTGGTTTCCAAAAATTTTTTAAAGTAGAATTTCATCATGTTTTTCCGCAGCAATAATAAAATCCTTAAAAGAAAAACTTAGTGTGTGGAAAAAAATTAAAATAGTTGGATTTGTGCTTGCGTTTTTATCAAACCGACGACAATTCGACCGATGAGGTTAAATGTGCAAAAAAACTCTTGGATGGCTTTTGGATGATGAATTGCGCTTTAAGTTACACGTTTTTAATGTCATTAAAAAGTCATACTATTCTTTAAAGCCATTGTATGCAAACAGATATATAATTAATTTTAACGTAAGAAAAAAAATGTGTGAGTCTTTAGTATTACCTATTATGAATTACTGCAATATTGTTTATTTTCCATGTTTAGACAAAATCACTGCGTACCATTTGCAAAAGCTGCAGATTTATTTATGGACTGAGAAAGTATGATAGAGTCTCTGCAAGGCTATGTGAACTTGGTTGGCTGCGCGTAAAAAATCTATTCTCTTTGCAATTGGCGGTTTTTGTGCATAAACTGCTTGCGTCGTCTACTCCTCCCTACCTCCGCAAAAAACTTACTTTTCGGAAAAATTTACATGAAGCAAATCTAAGATTTATAAATAATTTGTCAATTCCTAGATATCAAACAGCCTTCTTTCGTCGTAGTTTTCTGTATAATGCTGTGGCAATTTACAATGACCTTGTTCCGAATCCTATAAAAGAAATGTCAGTAGCGGGTTTCAACAAAAAACGAAAGCTGCATTTTTTAACAGAACAGAATAGCTGAATTATCAGTAGGTGTTTCTTATTTTTTAATTTTTGATTTTTATGGATCAATGGGTGTATATCTGTTTATTTTTATATTACTATTAGTGTTACCATTATAAATGTTAATTTTTTTCTTTCTGTTGTGCTGTCTAAAATAATTTTGCTTACATTTTTTAAATAGGTTAAGTAGATTAGCCTTTGGCTAGCTTCGCCTATGTACACTATTGAAAAGTACAAGTAAAACCATTATTTATTTATTTATTTATAATTCTCTTTATTCTGGTACTAAAGCAAGAAAGTTTTCGGAACCTTTAGAAGTCATCAAAGATAATTCTGCAGTACATTAGAAGAATGATAAAAATCTCATTAAGAACTATCGACCTATTACGATACTCAACATCTTTTCTAAATATTTTCTATGTGTTCTTCATTCAGCTTTAGATGCTTCGATGAGAGGTCTGAATTTATGAAAGGCAGATCTGCCATGACAAACTTAATTTATCTTATAAACCCATATAATAATAAACAAAATTTATTATTTTTCATGACAGATTTATAATAATATATGTGTACGGAAAATAGTAATAGAACATGAAAAATAAAAGGACATGTCAATGCAGCCTTCAGGCGATGCCAGAAACTGTTTAGGCCCAAGTAAATACCTATTAACAAATATAACAAAATATAAGAATGACGCTTTAAAGTGAAAAAAAAACTTATATAAAAATTTTAGATAATATAAGTTAAAAATGCAAGCACATATACATATATTTAATGCATTAAGGGATAAGGAACGGGAAAGGGGAGAAAAAGGATTAATGTCAGGATAAATACATATATATTACGAATGAAAAAAAAATTATATATATATTTATTTCTATTTTTTTTCTTTTTTTACTGGCGAGAGAATAATAATTGTTTAATTTGTTTTTTAAAGGTAGCACAGGATAAGGCAAATGTTGAAATGTTTAATGAGTTAACAGTATTGGCGAGATTATATGAAAAACTCCTTTTAAAAAGTTCTTTTCTATGTCGCGAAATAGTTAGTAGATGTAATTGTGTAAAGCGTCGGTGGTGAGAATTTATTCGAGACTGGACTTTACTGTATAAATATAAAGGTGTTTTTAATTTTAAAACTTTATAACTAAGAGAAGCAAAATGTAATTTTCGACGATTGAACATATTTAACTATCCTTAAGCTTATGAGATTTATGATTTCGGTGACGAATTCCAAAAATAAGACAAAGGCATGCATTTTGCACTTTTTGAATTCTACGAGAGTTGACTTGATCTAAAAAATGGTTCTAAAGCATGGTCCATACACGATATCACAATGGTTGAAATTGGATAACACTAAAGAATCACAAGGATGCTTTTTTAAGTCTTGACCTATGACTTTTCTTTGGTTATAGATAAGTTTAACTGCACTATGTGCTTTCTTTAATTTATCAGTTATATGCTCATGAAATCGAAGATCAGAATCAATAATAAGACCTAAGGGTTTCGAAGTATTAGTTATTATAATAGGGGTGTCATTTATTTTTATTTTGAGTTCCTCGCTTATTCTAGATCTGTGGCTTTTATGTCCTCCAAATAAGGTAACTGACGATTTTGTAGGGTTTATTTTTAAATGATGTTGTTTGGAAACTGTAATTAGATGTTGGAGATCGGTATTAATATTTTGATTTGCAGATGTTATATTATTAGCGTTAAAGTGAAAATAAATCTGAGTATAGTGGGCGTACAAATGGTAATTTCAAAATTATAAAAATTCTTTAAATCGGCAAGTATAAATTGTATAAAGAAGTGGTCCTAATATACTTCCTTAAGGGACACCCACAAATAGAGGTATAATATTAGATTTGGAATTGTTTGCTGTCGACGATTACTCAAAAAAGAAGTAAAAAATTTAACTGCACAATTTCAAAAGCCGATATATAGCAAGATAGACAATATCGGAGTCAATAAATGACAATTCACCAGTTAATGTTATCTATACGGAATTCTCGAAGGCTTTTGATCGAGGTTTTACACCACGGTATTCTTGCTTAATAAACTTTTTTAATTCTTACCTTACCGATCACCTTTAGCACCTGGAATGTTATGGTCGTAGTTCAACTCAGATAGCTGCAACATCTCTGGAATTCTACAGGGTTCCATAATAGGGCGGCTTTTCTTTAACTCATTTATAAATAGTATATCAGAACAGCTAATGCGGTAAACGTGGGCCATTCGCATCCACATGTGAGATACTACCACATCGGATTTAGGTGACGTAAATTGGTCCTACGGGACTTCGTCGTTATGCCGATATGTCCGGTTTTCAATAAAAAGAAGGAAAAAAATTGCATAATGGCCTCTCTTGGATCAAAATATTCCCGAGTTAAAATACCCTTACGTTCGGATCTCTTGGTGTCGGCTAATCTGGAAGATCCATCAAACATAAAACATCTAACACCCGATTTAGGTACAACTTCGAACTCGCCGTCTTCATTAGAAGCTATATATCTTGCCAAGCTCCGGAAGCCCCAGGTTTCGATGTTATTTGGTTCAACCGAAAAACCCACAAATTATTTCTGCTTCATCTACAGTTCACCCAGCGATACAACCTACAAGAGGTTTTTTATCGACCTTGCTGATAAAATCGAAAATCAAAGTCGAAGTCAAAAGTGCTCTATTACTCCAAAAAACATATATATTTTCATTGACAAAGCCTAGGTAAGGCTTTAAAACTAGCCGAAAGTAAGAGACAAAGCTAATAAATATAAATAAAACAGACTAAGCTAAAGCTTTACATATACTAGATACACTTTAAAAAACACAAGAAAATCTTACACACTATCTATCACTAATCCCGATAGAATTTCTCCAAGCTATAATAAGCCTTGTTTAGGAATTCTCTCTTCAACAGTCCACGAAAGATCTTAAGGCATGAAACAGTTCTCAGAGCAAAAGGTAAATGATTAAACAATTTACGTCCCTCATATCAAATCAAATTTATTCAAATTTAAATATTCATACAACACATTTGAGTTCTACAAAATTTTTTTTTTATCAAAAATTTTGTTTAATTGGCATCTAGTGGTTGATACCACTGTATGTGCACTGAAATATTACTTATATAGTATTTCCTAAAAATGTAAATGCATCATATATTCATTCATTTTCCTATTTATTTACAAGTGCGGAATTAAGTCCTATTTTTCTACCCTATGACATAAGTTTAGAAAAAGTTTCATAATTATTTACAATAAAGTCCTTACACCTCTCATTAAAAATCTTAATCCTACTTATAGTTTTAATTTTATTTGGCATTAAGTTGTAAAATTTTGGTGCTAAATAATTTGCAAATTTTAAATTTATAGTTTTTTTATTTGGTGGTATAATTAAGTGTCTATTAACATTTGCTCTTGTTTGATGATGATGATATCAATTATCTCTTGACCAATGCTGTTCTTGGCTTTGGCAAAGGTAAAATGGAAGCCTGTCGCGTCACATATCCTTGGTTAGTGCGTTGGATTCGAATACGGTCTTTAAAAATAAGAGATGAGGTTTCCAAATTAAAGAGAGATGTCAATGTTAAAATTGTCTGAGCCACAAACTGAGGCCTGCAAGATTCTCTCTGGTTGATGATAACTAGAAATGTAATTGTCTTTTTCTAAAGGATGAATAAAATAGTTAGAATAAATAGAATGACATATCTAAGATGCGACTCAAAGAGGCTAAAATAAACTGAACGTGCAAGATCCTGACCCAATTCATTCCTAATAGCTCTTATTGCAAAACAATCTGATGATAATTTCTTGCTTAAGTGTATTATTTGATCTTCAAAATGCAGCCCCCCAGCAATTAGAATGCCAAGAAATTCCGCTACTTTTGGGACCGAGAGGCGATCCTCCTTCAAGAGCAAACCCCCACATCACATCTAAACCCAACAATATGCATGCGTCTTACTTCATGTTCAAGGAAAGTCGGTTTGAATTAAACCATTCTCTAGCTACCTTAAGTTCTTGAGATATTATATGTTTTAACTCTATTATACCCAGTTCCTGCAGTATGGAAGTATCGTCAGCAAAGAGAATAAAAATGTAAAGATGCCAAAGATGTAGGTCTAGACAGGTAGACTAGATCGTTTATATAAAGAAGAAATAAAACCTGTCCCACGACAGAACCCTGTGGCAACCCACATTTGATTTTTAGTGAAGATGACCTTAATCCAGAGTTTACAATAAGTTGACAGCGACCTTCAAGGTAGCGTTCAAACCAGGACAGAGCAACACCTCGGAACCCATATCTCTCCAGCTTAGAGAGCTTAGACACAATCGAATGCTTTTGATAGATCACAGAACACTGCCGCCGATGTGTTCCCATCATTCACGCCCAAGTAAACCATCTCCAAAAAGCTGTAAATAGCGTCCTGAGTGCCGACTGAGACCCAAATTTCTTAGATGCTATCAAATTAAATAAATGAAGATATTCCCACATTATTTTTTTTAACCAATTGTTCCATGACGTTGAAGAGAGTTGGAAGCAAATAAATTGTACGAAAATTGGGTCCAGAGTCACCACCCTTATATAGAGAAATCACCATTGCAGACTTCAGACAGGACGGAAACAGACCCTGTGACCAAGACGCATTAATTCGGGCAGATAGAGCATCCACAGCAGTGACAGGTAAGTGCAAGAGAACCTCAACAGAGATTCCGTCAATTCCACTGGACCTTTTGCCCCTAATTTTTGAAATCACCTCTTCAAGTTCTTCCCCGGTTAGTGTCAAAAAAAGTCGACGAACCACTACAGACAACACTTTTAAGATATGAAAGGGTATCGGTCTATAAGAGGATAATTTTTGTGTCACGTTGGTGGCCAAATCATGATAGAATTTGTGATTATCCCAGATTGTTGCCCCTGGCTGCAGACTAGTTACGAAATTTATTTATTATTTCGCAATTTTGTTTTTGTTTATTTTTTTCCATTAAAGAACCTTTTACTATTAAGTATTCAGTTTTGATAGCTCTGATAAGTCTCAGGCTCGTACTAGGCTAAGATTTATGTTTTCTGCTTTTATGCCAAATTAGGCGCACAGAAAATACTTTATTAAATAAATCGTACATGGTATTCTAAAAACTTCCTACAGTGTTAAAATTGGAATCTTAGTTCTGCCTATTTGCTCCAGCGCACAAGGAAGAAAATCTTACACAACTGCATTACGGGTGGTCTTAGTATCTTGGTATAGCTTGGTATAATTTGCAAGCATACCACCCAAGTGCAGAAAACGTCCACAAGGTCAACTGACTGACGTAAGTAAAATCTATAAAATCTGATTGACGTATTCTGAATGGACTAATAATGAGAGATGATAAATAGATGACTTTGCGATCAGTTCTGTTGACCATTTACTAGGCAATGACAGCAATGGAACAAGCAGACTTCCTGAGTCAGATATTTGCATCAAACTATAAATGTGCGGTAGAGTCAGCACTCTACCGTTTTCTTTCATACAGAAGAGATCTTTTCCCTGGAGACTGAAAACTTTGCTTCTCAGATAGCACAAACATATTTAATGCATATGCTCAGAATATTCTTATCTGGCAAGAATATCTCATATCTATATCTTTCCAACTATATCTTTTTCTTTTCTATAACATATGTGTTAGGCATATCTTAGGATAGTCTTCTTTTAATTAAAAACAAAAATAATAAACATACCTTTTCTTATGAAATCAATAATATCCTTGAAAAATATTTCAACTTTTCGAAGAAAATTTTAACTGAAACTAATATTCGTGGCCATGGATGAAATTCTGAATGAATTTTGTCCATTGGAGGTATTGAAAAGAATCAGAAGTTCTTAAAAGGATCCTGATGGACGTTGGACCTAGGTGTAAAAATGTTGCAAAGGTGTGCAGAATTGTCTTTAAAGGTTTTTATTTTTTTACTCGAAAACCTTGTGTTGTACGAAGATTGAACGAAGGGTTTTTGGAATTTTTGTTTTTAGAACAAGCAGTGGCGTATCATTTTTTTTTTCAAGAATAATCACCATACGGACACCATAGATTTAAAAAAAGCCTTGAAAACTCTTAATTCGGTATAATTCGATATAATAATTAAAATACAGAATTATTAAGCGTTTTTAATCAGTTTCCTTAATTTCAGAATTACGGAATACTTAATGTTTAATGTTTTTTAAATCATTTGAAATTTCTTTTTGAAAATTGTAGAGTAATTTTAATTGATTTTTAATTTTTTCTAAATTCAATCATTTGGAGACATTTTCCAGTTAATCCAGGCATTCCTATTTTCTATTTATTAAAGTATTTAAAATAATTTTTCATTTGAAAAAAATAGTTTAAATATTTTCTCTATTGCCATACATCGGCAAAAATTTAATGTTCCATTATGTACCAATCAGTTTCCTTTTTCCAGAATTTTTTTCCTTTGACGTTGTTCCAGACATTTGAAGGAATTTAAACTTTCTTTTCTACTTTATTTTTGTTTTTTATAATTGATATGAAGTAGTTTTCCCATAAAATATAAGATATAGATATAGATATAGATAAGATATAAGATACTCAAAAAATGATTATGCTCATCAATTACCGTCCGATTTCTTTAGTCCATTCCCAAGTTAATAATGGTAAAAACTTGTCAATCAGCAAATTTTGAAATACCTGGACCTGCCACCAATATTATCAGCGACCGTCAGTATAATAATTAGAAAACACAGGTTTACAGGCGATCTGTTGGCCTACATCACGCATGTTTGGAATAAGGCTATCGAGAAATATGGTGACTCGTGTGCAATAGCTCTGGATATTTCAAAGGGATTTGATAAAGTATAAAAATTTCTTAAGAAAGCTGTATTCTTATAGTTTTCCACCAATCAGAACCAATCCATCCAGATTTTTATTAAAGGTCTCATGTTACGTTAATTGACCATCTAGTTTTACGCACTAGTACGTAAAAAGACTTTTTTAGGCACTAGCGCGTAAAAAATGAAACCTTGGGAAGTGTGTAAAGTGAGCATTTTACGCACGTTAGTAGAAAAAAGTCTTTTTACACTAGTGCCTAAAAAGTAATTTGATGTGTATTTTATAATTTGTCAGAAAATGTTTTGACGTTTTTTTTTTTTACCGTAAAGTCGTTTAAATGCATAAAGTAATTTGGTATTTTTGATTTTCTTTTTAATGTTTTATTCGGTAGTAGAAAATTTTTTGTATGTTACACGTGTGTAAAATCCCCTTTTTTTTATTCATGGGAATTGTCAAATTTCCCATTCACAAAAAAAGGATCATTTTACACGCTCGTTACATAAACAACTATTTGGCCTTAAAATTAGGGAAAAAGAGTATAAAAAATAAAACACGAGTTCCGTATATTTTCAATAATAGCTTTTAATAAATATCACCTACAATAATATAGGAAAAACAAGATAAACCAGTGCGTCGGTCAACATTATTTGGTAACAATCGTCTCGTACTGCCACAATATTCTTCAGCAATAACCTTTATCAATAAAGTCAATATACAACCACCGATTTTTCAAACTAAAACCTATCGCTATTTACACTATACAAGTGGATATATATTATTAAGTATATACGTTATCTATTTACTAGCACATATAGGAACCAAATATTTACAAAATGAAAAAAAAACATATATTGCCAGTTTTAATTTACAATTTGAACCCGCCAAACAATTCCCCAAAAAAAAAATCTCGCAAAATAAAATTATCTCTTATAATACAAATTAACTAAATAGTATGACTAGATTTTGAGGTAAACGAACACACCTTTGCTCTCTCTCTCTAACACAGGCCAACAAAATGAGACACTTAAATATTATGCTTTTTAATCGGTGACGTCAGGGTTTTCAAGTACAATAAAAATTCAATTTTTGAGGTTATTGAGGACTCTGACCACGCACAAGATGTTTTTAGTACAAATTTTTAAAGGGGCCAAGAGGTTATTTTTAGAATTGTACTAAAAACAAATTTATATAAAAAAATGGGCGGCGCATGATCAGTTTTCGGTACATGTCATTAAATAATCAATTTGTAAAGATTGTACAAATTTTCAAATTAAAAAATGAAAGTACTAAGAACGCATACTACAAACTCACCAAGACTGCAATTGTTTCAATTTAATAAAAACAATTCGTAGTAAAAATGTCTTATGCGTGGCCATAGTTTAATTGTTTCAATTGTCTCTATTTAATGACAAATTTAAAGTAATAAAAAGAAATTTGGATGGTGAGGTGATATTTCTGGCCACACATAGGGCATTTTTATTAAAAATTTCTAAATAGCTCAATTTTTTTATAAATGTACTAAAAACTCTTTTATATAAGAAAAAATGTGACCACGCATAAGTAGTTTTTGGTACATATCATACACAGGTCCAAGAAACATTTGTATGAAACTCTTCGGAAAGAAACGCCCTTTCTTTAGCTAAAACCCTTCTAAGAATATTTCTTGAGAGTATTATCAAGAAAAGAAAAAAAATTTCGTGGAAAAATATGCTAAAAAATGCCCGAACCAAAACTGCGATAATTTCCCAAATCCTTGATCGAGAATAATGTTTTATCCTGAGATCAATGTTCAGAAATCTCTTTATTTACGTGTGAAAAAAATATGAAAATACCTAAAATGATCCCTGAGTTATGATCATGTCTAAAAATGCATAAAAATATTAATATTGAAATCATTGGAATACGTTAAATTATATTTCAAATAGGAAGTTACGGATAATCAAGGCTGTACAATTATTTCGATTTAATGGAAAGAAGATTGAGGCAAGTACGAAGTTACTTCCTACTTCTCTGGTGCTGTGCCATTTCAGTAGGTAAGGTGAACCAGTGAACGATAGAACATCGCATATTTGCATAGATACGTTTATCCGAAATAGAGAATCAGTCATCACTATGCAGCAGCTTTTTCGCACTCATTTTAGTATTGGTAGACGTGGAGCGGTGCCATCCTGTCACCTAATCTTAAGATGGATAACGAATTTAAGAACAACGGATGATGATCATGAAAAAAAAATTCGGGAAAACGTAGAACTAGGTCATCCCTACGAATTACAGATTTTCCAGCATTTAAAGAAAAGAGATTTTGAACATCGCTACAAGAATGTAAAGAACTTTGGAAAATACCTTAGGTCAGCATCTTCTAATGGGTGGCGAATCTTATTTTCACTTAGATGGAGCAGTTAATAAACAGAATTACAGGTACTAGGCTCCTGAAAATCCTCGACATATCCATGACCATCGTCTGCATTTTAAAAAAGTCATAGTATTGTGTGCCAATGGTCCATATTTCTTCGAAGGGACTAGTCGTTTCATCACTGTTAATTCTAATTGCTACGTTCACATGATCCAAAAATTTGTGGGGCCAGAATTACGCAGAAAAGGAATAAACTCAAGGAGTATGTAATTGCAGCAAGATATTATTCAATGAATGTTACGTAACCTGTTCCCAGGAAAACTCATTTCACATTTTGGAGATGTGCTCTCGACTGAGGTATAAATATGTAATATGCTAACAAGTCTCGTAGTTTGACCGAGTTGAAGAATGAGATTCGCAAGGAAGTCCTGCAGCTGCATCCATATTTGATGGTCACCATCTTGGTGATATTATTTTATTTTATTTTTAATATAAGGTTCATTTTGAAGATAATAAAGTACTGTTTCTTGCAAATGTCCTGTGTAACATCCCTGTATATAAAAAATTTGATCTTAAAAAGATTGGGCAGTGGTACATAGCCTCTGGTCTTATTGATAACGAAAATTGAAGAGATTCTCATGCATCATGTACATGAAGATATTGGAAGTGTCCCAGGCACTAAGTTATCTCAGGATATTGCCACACCAGCTAATTCAGAGATGGTGGTTAATGCCACAACTGGAGGAAAAGATAGAGAAACTATTTTAATTGAGTCCATGGATAACTGCAAAGCATATGGTCAAGGAATTATTCCATTTTGGTTCGAATGGTAAACTTGAAACGATATGATCAACACTTGATACAAGGAGAGAACTTTGGTGTATGCTCTGAAGTAGCGACTTCAGGGCATAGGTTTTCCGTCTGCCAATTTGACCCTGGACCCGAGCAGTAAAGTACGACGCCTTCTTAAAGAAAATCAAGATATGTTTTCCTCGAATGGCTTAAGGAAGTACTGACTTTGTGCAGCATTGAATCAATAAGGAACTAACTCCAACAAGCCAACCACCTCGAAGGATTCCGACAGCTAAACAAGGTGAAGTTTCTTTAATGTTTCAAGAAATGAGGACACAAAGAGTGATAGGGTGCTTGGATATCCCCAGTTGTACTAGTGAAGAAAAATGACGGATCTACCACATTTTGTATTGACTATCGGCGACTGAATGATAATACCAAAAAGAACAGTTATCCCCTACCAAGAATTGATGATATACCATGGATACGCTATAAGGTTCACAATGGATTTCAATGCTCGATCTGAAGAGTCAAAACTGGCAGGTAAAAATGTATCCAAAAGATAAGGAAAAAAACGCATTCTTGACTTAAACAGAACTTTGGCAATCGAGAGGCAATTACACGCTTTGGACCCTTTAATGCTCCAGCTACCTTTGAAAGACTTATGGAAACTGTGCTACGTGGAATGACTTTAAATATTTCAAACTTTTATTTTGGATACAGATGCAAGCAGTGCTGGAATTGGAGCTATAAAGATGACGAACAAGTGATAGCTTATTTCAGTAAAACGCAAAGCCAGAAAGAAACCATTGTGTGACCAGACTAGAGCTATTGACAGCAGTAAAAGCTATTGAACATTCTCATCAATATTTGTATGATCAACGATACATTCTTAGGACTGACCATGCTTCTCTAAAATAGCTGTTTAAGTTCAAAAACCCTGAAGGACAAGTAGCAAAGTGGCTTCAACGACTACAACAACAGTGTCACTTTACAATAGAATCAAAATACCGATGCTTTATCCAGGCGACTTCGTGTGGAAACATTGCCTTAAGAAGGAATTGAAACAACAGCCAGAGATATTTATATGTCGTCGTATTGCCATTGACAGTTTTGAAGAGTGGGACGCATCTAGTACGAACAAATCTTCAGAACTAAAAGTTTCTGAACTCAATGAAATTACACATGAATAGTTTTTGGTACACAGAGTTTCTACTAATTGTACTAAAAACGAATTGTGCGTGGGCAGAAGCTATGGGTCACCGAGATTGTTACAATTGTTTTGATTTAATGAACAAAATTTTCTGATGTATTTTTAGTACAAATTTGTTTGGATAGTGCCGATTTGAAAGAAATAATCGCACGATGATTTTAAGCATTTGACTTTGCACAATTCTTTTTTTAGTACAAATTTTATAATTTTATTTATATAATAATTGGACAAATTTCTAAATGGGCCAAGAATTCACATTAAAAGTTGTACTAAAAAAAAAATTACGGATAACCAGGACTGTAAAATTGTTTCGATTTGATAGAAAAAATTCAATGATGCATTTGAATGGTGCTGATTTAAAATAAATAATTACATGGTGATTTCAGACCTTTGACCTTGCACAAGGCTGATTTAGTACAAATTTAAAAATGGGTTAAATTTTTACTTTCACAATTGAACAAATTTCTAAATGGCCAAGAATTCATATTTAAAATTGTACTAAAAACGAATTATGCCGGATGTTACGGATAACCAAGACTGTACAATTAATTCAATTTAATAGAAAGAATTGCGTGATGGTGCAAGGTCTTTAGTTATACACAAAGCGTTTTTAGTACAAACTTTATTTGTTGGGATTGTACTAAGAACGCCTTTTCCATGGCCAGAGTTTGTACCAATTCTGTTTAATGCAATAATCTGGTTAATGGAAAAAATTGTGTTATGGTTCGGCGTTTCTAGTATATATATTTTTTTTAATTGTACTTAATAAAGTCTGAAAATATCTGTTGAATTTTAAAATTGAAATATCTCAACGGGAAAAAGAGATATTCGAACAAACTCTTATTTCCCAACAATCCCGAGTGCATTTTTCTTCCCTTTAAAGCGAGAAAAATGGTTTTCTAACGATTTTTGCACTTTTAGATTAGAATACCATTGAAAACCTTGAGAAAATGATTGTGTCAAAATTTTGTTAGCCTGTATAATCGGCCTTTAAAAAAAAGTTGCCTAATCAACGTGACTTAAAAAGTTATTTTATCTTTTCATGTTTCTGCTTCATTATCGACCCTCCTTATCATATCGATTAATACTTTTATAATTAAAAAAAAAAACAAATATTTAAATTGATAAGATTTGCGTGAAAAGTGACCTTAAAACACTTTTTCAATGTTATTTTTCTTCTTCCCCAGTATCAAAAAAAAATTACACTTTTTAAAATCACTCGATTATGCACAAACGAAACGTTTCATTAGAATTAAAATAACGTAAATTTTTTCTTATCTCCCGATTGAGATCAACCACACTTTCCATATATAGAACACATCTATTCGGGGGTCTACCAATGGGGCCACCGGGGCTGACTGAACAACACGGGGTGGTGGTGGGGCACGTGGGCCCCCATAAGTGGCCCCAAATGACCCGGGGGGATTTGCAAGTTGTCTTGGGGCTTCGGCCCACCACCTAGGCAGGGTTTACCATCGCGCACTAAAACCGGAACTGCCACCCTTCGGGGTGACGGTAGGGCATTGGAGTTTTGTTGATCGTGCATCCCTTTTTCGCTTAGGGCTCTCTTGGTCTTGTATCTGAAAAGAATAAAAAAATGTTAGATGATGTTTATCGCATAAGTCTTTCATTAACATAGTTCAAACTCCTAAATGAAAAAAATCAATTTAGCTAATACCAGATTAAATAAATAAATCGCTTAACCATAATATTTTGACGTTCGCTCGGTGGCAGATATTACTATCAACTTGTGCCTAATCCTTTTCAATTTGATTGATACTCTAAAAGCAAGCAATTATGAGCCGCATAAATCCCCCCGGTTAATCTGTTTATAACTTATTTATACTACCAACGAATTTTCTCATTTTTGAAAGATAATCTGCGAGAGTATTAATTTTCGTGAAAGGGGAATTTTCACCCGGTTACTTTCGATCCTAGAAAGGAAACAAGGGCAAATTTTGGTCCTACGTTACATAAATTATCATATTACTTTTTTTTAATTTATTATCAAGGAAATTAAGTAAATAAAGATTATCACCACGAGTCGGATTTGTCACCAATAAATAATATATTTTATTTATTTTTGACGGTTGCCATGATTTGATCTATAATTAAAATATAAATTTTGTAATCAGTCACACGATCGGTACTCGTGATAAAAACAAGCGTAATTTGGACCCAGATATGAAGTCAATTTTTTTTTATTATGTATTTATCGATGTTGCTAGGTCGGTCGGCATTAAATAAGTAAAAACATTATTTATTTAAACGCCCTGTATGTAAATGTGGATGTAATAACTCTACAACTCTCCTCAATTACAAAAGAAATAAATTTATCTTAAAAAACGTCATAACAGTACAATAGTAATTACAAAATAAACCAGCCATAAGTTAACAATATCAACGGATTATACTATCACGTATGCAACGAACTAAAGAATTCAGTTTCAAATTGTCCCAGTCTGCAGATTCTAGAGATAAATTTATTCAATTAATGCGGTGGATTAGATAATGAAAACTAACATTAAAGGTCTTGATGGAACATAGGAATCAATTTTTACAAGTAACTCAGAAGCTGTCACCCTTTTATGCAAAATTTTATAAAGGGTTAAGAAATCTCTTTTTTGATGATATGCAGTATAGGGACCATATTCAGCAATTCAGGGAATCTTCATAATTATCTAAGATATTTAGCTTAAGAACTTGTGCTCAACCAATTTGGGGTTATGAATTCCATTGTATGAGAAAACGATATAAGATACGTAGTCTAAGTGAGAACGCACAAAGGAATAGTGAAGGAATTTTGAGGACTTGATATCCATTAATTCCTGGGGGCTTTTTCTAATAAATCCAATAATTTGATAGGCCTTAGTAACAGCATTATCTAGATGGATGTTTTTATCCACAAATGCAACACCAATGTCTCTGATAACAGAAAAACTATAGGCTATAACTAGTCAACATCTAGTGCAGAAAAGCTCAACATTTCAGTATTCAGTGACAAACCATTTCTCCAATCAAATAGGTTATCCAGCTATATTGTAATTTTCAATAGTCCTCGAATGATTTGAAGAGAATACAGCTTAGTTTCAGATTATTTGCTAAAAGCAAGTAATTGTAGCAAATAAAACATTTTTTATATCATTTATGAAAATACTAAAAGAGAGTGGTCCAAGGTGAGGAAGATCAGCTGATACCTAAATTACTTTAGATAGAAAACCGTCAATTCAAAGAAGAAGCCTTCAACTGGATAACTATTACCGGTTCAAGATAACAAAGTTGCATCAATCCCAAACAGCTTAAGCTTATAAAGCAACATGTTGTGTGAGACTCTATCAAATGCCTTGGAGAAGTCGGTTAGAAGTAACAAGTGTAAGTAAGCACGTTTAACTCTGTAAAAAATAAAAATAAATTGTTGTTGCAACAATAACGGAACCAACAGTGGGAACAGAAAGTCGCAGACCAAAATTTCACAAACCTTGAGTTTGTGTTCGAGGTTTAATAAAACTCTTATTCAAAAGTCAGGTTGAGACATCTCTGATAAGAGAAAGATTAAAGATGCGTTGCAACGGTCTAGAAAGGTTAATCATAACATGCTAAGAATAGATGTGATTGTTGAAATTAGATATTTCATGACTAGAAACACCAAAGTTAGTATGTGCTTACATAGAATCTGTTTCTGAGGATCTGCTAGTGGTTATCTTACCCAGTTGCGCTTCGCCTTACAAAAGTAAAGTCCTACAAGAAATTATTATTCCAGAAAATTTTAAGGAATTTCTAGTAAATCTGACTAGCAGTGAGTGGCAGTTGCCACAAAAGTGAACTCTCAAGTTTATGAATTGGTCTCTTACAGCTATACGAGTATCTGAATTTTTTTCATCAATCTTACATTTTAAGCACAGCATGATCGTGCAGGTTAGGAAAACTCAAAAGGCAACTGATAGAACGATATCACTCAAAATTTTCAGTATTCTCCAGAGAATATTTGAAAAATCACTTAAAATTATTTCTCGATACGTTGATATAAGCGGCTTAATTCGAATTTAAACCCCTTCAATGAGTCCTCATAAGAGATCCATGGATTTTTTAATTAAGATATGTGTCTAGTTAAAACTAAAAGTATAATGTAACAACATTGTAAACACCGAGAAACCAGATGATTCTCCGTTACTTCGGAATGACACAAGTGGTACACCGCACAACGTCTCGAAGGTTAAGCGAGAATCTTCCGGAACAGCGTTCTACCGAATATATAAGGAGCCGCATCATCGATAGTTGTCTGTTCCGTGGTGAAGTAAAGTTCACAAGGCACGATATTTAAATAGGGGTAAATAAATATAGTAAAAATAAATATCTGTAGTGGATAAATCTATAAATATATACAGATATAAATATCTGTATGGAAAAATGCTACAATAAAAATGAAGATACGATAAGAGAGTGACAGATGACACCTCACATCTGCTACTTGAGAGTGTTTAAATTGGGAACATTTGAATCACAAAACAATTTTACCATTAATCAAAACTCTTTATTTTATTCTGGTAAGTAGTAAAACTGTTTTATGATTCAAGTATCATCTCAAAGACTCCAACAATAGGACAATAGAAAACATCGGGAAAATTGGATGTGCTTGAAATTTATCTAATTTTAAAGTTCCTACATCAAAGTAAATCAGCTGATTATCTTGACAGATGTCAGTGAAATGCTTGGCCAGCTATCAAATGGATGACTGACAGTTTATGCCTAGTTAAGAACAGTCGTCTTTATCTGTCAATTTTCACATCACAACTCATAAGGTCAATATTAAAAAATAAATAACTAGCGTAATTCAATTTATGGGCCAATGGTAAGCTATACTTATTCATGACAATTTTGTTGAAAATTAGGTTTGCTTGCAATGTTTAAACAAAAACAGCATAAGGCTCGGAATGTGACACGAAGATCAATTCTTGGCACACTTTTATTCCATTTCTAAATACTTCTGTGAAATTTACTTCATTTGCTAATGACACGAATATTTTGAGGGAATTGTTCTGACCAGCAGGCTTTTGAACTTAACCAAAACTATTGTCTTGTCTTTTAGGTGTAATCTGAGACATCCTATCCTCCAAAATATTTTCATTGCCTCCATATAAAAAGTGATGTAAATATCCGTATGTTGTTATTGATGAGGAACTTAAATATAAATCATATATATATTAATTGGTTTCAAAAAAAGTTGCATATGTCTGCAATGCAGTAAGAATCACTGACACTGAAAATTCATTGGCAAAGACAGTCCATTTTGCCTTAGTTAAATCAAGGCGAAGATGTTGAGTATGCTTTTGGGGATTTTGTAGCCAGTATCTAATGGACTCTCTCTTTGTTATCCACAAGAGAGTAATTATAAATACATCTGAGCCACCGAGACTATTGTAGAGCCTTGTTAAAACATAAAAAACTCCTAACTTCTTACAGTCTATTTATTTTTGACACTGTATCTCTGATTCATAGGAATCGCCAAAGATGTACATGAATCCGTCTTACCTGACGCGAAATGTATCAAATCTTTTGTTACCAATTCCGCGTTCAGCTTTAGTAAAAAGATGAATTGTTTATGAGAGCATAAAACTATTGTTACCACTCAAGTGGAACACCGCACGACATCTCTTGAGACGCGTAGAAGGTTAACGAATATTCCGGAACCATCGTCTGCCGAGTATATAAGAAGCTAATTGACAGTTCAGTTCGGAATATTGGCGCGATATTTAAATTGGACATAAATAGTAGTAAATAAATATTTTTAGTAGTTGTAAGGGATCGTAGTGTAAGTATGTAAATAAATCAGTTGACTAGATTGATGCATCGATTATCTTCATTTAAATCTAATGAATGGTAAAACCCTTAAATATGTAATCGTTTGCCAAGGCTGTTAAGAGCTTGTGCTTTTCTTAAACAATTAAAAAACAGGATTAAGTGCTTAATTGTTTGTGGTACCTATTGTAGCCTTGACAAATGCTACTGTAATAATCAATTATTTGAATACAGGAAAAATATGTATATATTTTTTAAATTTTATTGTAAATCTTTCTTATATTTGTTTTTTTATTAATACACCATGTTTTGGGATTTTATTTTTACATGGACTACTTTATTATCTTATTGTTGCTTTATCGAGAAAACTTTGACTTTTGCCTTTGACGTCATAAAACTTAACACAATAAATAGTAAACAAATTCAAACTTACCGATGGTTCTGAAACCAGATTTTCACTTGCGTGGGGGTGAGTCGGATCAGCGAAGCCAAATGCTCCCTCTCGGGGGCCGAAAGGTACTTTTGCTGCCTAAATCGCCTCTCCAGCTCGTAAGTCTGCGCTTTCGAGAACAGCACTCTCCTTTTTCGTTTTTTATGACCAGTTGACTGCTGAAAAAAATAATAAACCTTTTAGTGAACTCCCAAAACTCCACAGACCTCTCGCTTTCTCCTACCTGTTCCCTATCGTCATCATCCTTGCCTCCATCGTCATCGTGTTCCTCGTCTCCCTCTTCAGTGTCACTCATGCCACCATTACTGGGAGGCTCTGAGAGGTCTCTTTGTAGCACGGTCATAGGAGGCCCTCCCAAGGGAGTAATAGGATCCGTCAAACTATTAGGTTCCACACTGGACCTATCGGACATAGGGGGGCTAGTGCTATCTGGGGAGACTTGGGGAGGATGATGGATAGGAGGTAGTAGGTGCTGCTGTTGCGCATGATGGTGATGGTGGGCGGGATGAAGCGGAGGTAAACCTAAAAGAAAAAAAGAACAACATTTTATTTAATTTTCCCAGAGGTAATTTTTTTTTTTTCAGCTTCCACCCCTCGTTTAATTTTTCCAAACAACTGATGCCACCGATACCTATTGTAACAGGGTGGAAAAAGTAACAGGGCAATTACGTAACGTTCAAAGACTTATTAGGGGGGTGAGAAACGCATTAAGGGCTTTATAAAAATGTCACCGGACCGCTCCGAGTGCCTTATTACAGCTTTTAGGTGTGCAGGGTTAGGCCAAGCGAACACGAAGCGTTCGGAAATGGTTTTCATGAGGCACCCGTCGGGAACAAAAAAGTAATTTAGGGGTGGAAACAAGAGAGCGAGGAGGGTTGTGCCCGCAAAATATACTGTCACCTTAGGGTAGTTAACAAAATAAAGGCGTGACAATAAGAAACAGCTGCCGGGATTGTCTCTTGCTCCGTTAAAGGGCAGATGTGATTTCTGCGCCACCATTATAAAGTGATCCTTTGGATTCGGTTTGGAGGGCCATTTTTAAATGAAGGGTGTCATGGCAGTTTTTCATGTTGAAGAACCACCAAAAAGCGTTACACATTTTATTATGCAAGTTCCGAAAGCTAAAAAGAAATTTGTATTTAAATCTTCAAGCGTGAGTGATTCAAAAAATGGCACGCCTGTTGAAACACTTGACAAATGACATTAAGGACAGTCAACGGGTTTCTTATTTAACGCAATTGCAGATGTCGCCATTGTTACTGCTGATTTAATCATAGTACATACATGAATACGTCTGATTTTACTGTTTGACTCTGGTTTTCTTTTTATTAACTTTGAAATGAAATTAGCCTTAGAGGAGAAGACACTTATGTTCAACAGATGATAAAATTAATATTTGATAGCATTTATAAATAAGGTAGCTCCAAGGGGTTGGTATACTTACTGTGTTCAGATATCTGGGGCCAATGTCTAGGAAGGTACGATAAATCAGTCGTGGTGTACAGGCTGTCCGCCATGCTGGGATCCAAATCATTGTGCGGATTGTTTTGCCTATCTAATTCCAAAATATCACTAATGGCGAAACTGGCCGGCTGGTGGCGCTGATTGCTTATGGAGTTACTGACCTTTATGCTGTCCAGTAATCTGAAAACGAAAATTGAAAAATTATTTTATTATTGAAACTCATATTGCTGACGTCACTGCACACATAATATAAAACTTATTAGATAAGTGATCGATTGAAAACCGAGATTTATTTGAAATCTTAATACATATAATCTAGAGAAAAAAAGTCATTTGACAGGTGATACTAATGACAATTAAATGTTTGCTATATGACACTTGGAAAAAAGACAATTGATGGCAAAAATACTGGTGGGGTTTATTTTTTGAAAAATCATATTGCTGACGTCACGCCGTGCAAATATAAATAATTATATGCTTTTAGATAAGTTATCGAAGCAGAGATTTCTTAACTGTTTGTTTGTTTTAGACCTTGTATTTGATTTTATTTAATCGATAAGGTAGCTGATAGGTGTTAATTGGTATTTTTAGATGAAATAATTACATAGCTAATTAATCGGTTATGCTTGTACTGCGTAGAAAATCTTGTAAAAGTCTTGTATTCATTAGAACGTAGGAATATACCGCGTTGTTTATTAGTTAAATCTTGACAAACAGTTTTTCTCTTGGTTGCCCAAGCTGTCAAAAAATCGATAATTGAGAAGGCGTCAAAGTCGAAGAAAAGGAAGACTGACAGTTGACACTACTAACGACATTTGATGTTTGTTGACATATAACATTAATGACTTTTTAGATGACAGTTGACAATCAATATCATTATATATATAGTGCAGCTATTACTGCATTCTTAATCGCATAAACCGATTTTTTTGGTTGCATTGATGACGAAACGACCGTGAAAATACGCACTTCACGTATCTACGACGAGAGTCAGTCATTCAAAAAAAAATATCCCACCCACCTGAGAATTTCGGAAACGGTTTGACACCTACACCGGAAAGGAGCAGTTTACGCACAGCAGGTATCCCTTATTCGCCCTTAAATGGTATTCCGACATTTCAGAGTTTTCGTGTTTTAGTAGAGTTTATTCCTTGGTAAAGTATTGTTCTTTTAAAGATGGGGGTAGATCGGTTTTGGTTTAAGGGTTCAGATAGAGGCGCAGAGTTCCATTGATCAATTTTTGCCAGGCAGGAATTTCCAATGATTCTTTTGAAAAATGTATAATTAGGACTTTTGTGAGCCAATATGGCGTCCCTATGTAAATTTTAATTTTTTAAGTCAATCAAAATTTTTAATATCTCCAGAACATTTTGAAATATTAATAAATTTTCTAAGTGTCGATTTTTTTTATTAGCATTTTTTTTGAGAACATCTTTGGAAAGGTTAAGAATTTTATGAATTTTTTAAAGCCTCCTTGGAAATTTAAGACTTTCATGAATTAATTTTTTTTTCTAATATCATTGAAATTTCTTGGAAAATTATTAATTCTTAAGAACCTCACTACCAAAGAGAATTGAATATAAGTCAATTTTTCAAAAGTTCATTTTTTGTCAAATATCTTCGAAAATTTTTGGAAATTAATGAATTTTCAAAATGTAATTTCCAGTTGTAAATTTCCTTTTCCTTAAAGCAACCTTGTAAATTTAGGAATTTTTACAATTTAGTTTTTTAAGGCATCCGCGAAAATTTCAATAAATTTTCAAAATATAATTTTTTTTTTTGAAATATTTTATCAAAAGAAATCCTTTATATTTTTAAAGGCATGCTTGGTAATATAAATGAATTTTCATGCGTTTTTTAAAATAAAATTACAATTTTCTTAAGAGAATCCTTGAAAATTTAAGACATTTATGACTTTTTAAATTTATCCTTGGAAATATACGTAGTTTTTTTTGTCGAATATTTTCAGAAATTTTGGAATATTTTAATACTTTAAACATTCTTGTAAATGTAAGTAAAATTTCAGAATTTCTTTTTTTTTTGAACTTTTTGAAAAAATAATAAATTTCCAAAATGTCGTTTTATTATGGAAATTTAAAATATTCTTAAAGATATCCTTGGAAAGTTTTCTTTAGTTGAATATCTTTGGAACTTTTTAGAAATAAAACAATTTTCAAAATGTCGTTTAAACATATCCTTGGCAATTTTATAAATTTTTAGAATTTTCTTGGGAAATTTAAATATTTTTAAAGACATAAATAGTAAAAATATAAGTAAATTTTTCAAAATTCTTTTTTTTTTAACCTTTTTGGAAATTAAAGATTTTTTTCTAAATGTCGTTTTTTCTTGTCGAATCTTCGGCACCAGAATTTTATTGGCATCATTGAGATCTTACAAGAAATAAAGAAAATGCTTAAATTAGGGAAAAGCTTCGCATTTTTTAGGGTAAAAATAGACCAATAAAAAATCTCAAATTATCGACAAGTTCCGAAGACACCCGAGAAAACAGAAGATCGCTTGAATTTTTAAGGATGCCAATAAAAAAAGGCGAAATTTCCAAATATCCGGAGAAAAAATACAAAATTTAAAAATTCACGTAAATTTACTATTAAAAAAGTGAATTTTATCAAAAAATCGACACATTTCCCAATCCTGAAATTCTGAAACAATTTCACGAATCTTCCAATAGTCCAATTAAAAAACCTTTAAATTTTTAATTTGTTATTTTTATGAATAACATGAAGAAAGAATTGAATGAATTTAAATGAAAACGGCGTTTCGTTCTTTTGCTACCATCGTCCACAATTTGTTGTCAAGATTATTAGGAAAAGGAATGGGATGATGGTGATGCACTTCGAAAAAATGGTAGAAATTCATATAATGATAGAGTTTTCAATTAATCCTGATTGAACAGCACCCTATTAAGTTCATTGAATAATTATCGAATATTAAAAATAGTTCTAAGACATTCAATGGAACACGTTCTACCACCGAAATTCTCCAAAAAGCAATTTACTGGTTGAATGAGACCTGCCGAGTGCAATTCAAACAAACGGGCCGCCGGTGAGTGACTCTTTTGAGTCCATTCGGTCAGGTGACAATAATCTGGGCAAGAATAAATCCCGTGAAAACGGAAAAAGTCACGTTTTGCCAATAAAAACATACGAAATTTCGGATGATACTCCGGTTGTAAACAGGTGGTGGGCCCACTTCAGGTGGACCGAAGGGATCAATTAGATCCGAGAAGGTAAAACGTGGGAATGCATAAATATTTAGGACCTCGATAACAAGTTGATGGTACTTAAAGGGAAGGGGGTGGAGTGTATTAGAATCGATGAAGAAGGTTGAAATTGAGGTTCTGTTGCTCAATAATTCTTTTTTAGGCAATTAGTTGTGAGCACTCAAAGGACTTTTTTTATGCAAGTCCAGAGTTGAAGCAGTCATTTTTTCAGATCGAATCTAGGCAAGAAGGAAACTATTATTGGATTTTAAAGAAGGCAGGTACTTCTTATATTTTCCAGGTTGAAGAAACTCACTTCGAAAATATTTTTATCTGAGGAACTAGATAGAAAAAAAAACCTTGGGATATATAGTCTCTTTAAAAAGAGTTGAAAGATGAAATTTAAGTAGAACTTTTAGGAATTTCACTTAAAAAATCTACTCGCGTTTTTTATACTGGGATTTGTCACTGTCGAATTTCAGAAGTCTGATTAGCTTTTAAGTGGTTTTATCACAGATATAGGAAAAACTTAACAACTAAATTTTACTTATACTAAGTCGAAGGATCAATTGAAATTATGGAGAGAACTGGGTGGATTAAACATGATTTAGATATTCCAAGATGGAGTTTAAATTAAAACGTGCGTTTCTAGAGTTTCGATGACTTTTTATTTGAATTCTGAACAATTTGAAAATTTTAGACTTGGTGGGAATAAAGAACTTACTTAAGCTGTTAAGAAAAAATTATAAATTACTTATATAAGAAAATAAATTAACTAATCGGAACAAGTCTAAGAAGAAAACGACAAAAATCAGACTTTAAATGTCTTAAAAATGAAAAAAGACGCCTATTCAAATCCCTTTGAGAATTGAGTTTTTGAATTGAATTTTTTTTTCCTGGCATTTAAATAGCTATGAGTATCTGAAAAATATACAGTAAAATACTACAATTGCCAAAAAAATCAAATCAGTCCTTTGAATATTGTTCAAGAAAAGATGATAAAACTCGGCTTCTCTTTTTAGTTTTTCCAGGCAGTTAAACGTTTTTTCAGACTTTTAAAGTCGGTTACAGCTTTCTCTTAATTGTCAGTCACGTTTTTCATTTCTTTCAGGCAGTTAAAGCCATTTGGGATGCCTGAAAAAAAACTCTTAATTTTTCCAGGCAGTTGAACTGAACCCACTGACATAAGAAGTATATCCTAAAGGAATAACTTCTTCAGCTAGATTTTTCGGCAACATAATAACTATATTTAAAACATGCTCGCTAGGTAAGTGGTAACAACTACAATGTTTCATTTTTCTTTTTGTTTGCCAGTCTTAAAATCTTATCTCTTAGGAAGGACATTCTGAGAGCTGATTAGTACAGATAATTTTAGTTACTAGTATCAGGTATAACAAAATGCTTCGAGTTCGAAGACGTCAACATAATCATCGGTTAACGATTTTAACAGGGATAGAATTATTGTGTGTTGGTTGGCCCTATCGAGAAATTGGCAGCCGTGTTAATTGTGTTGTAATGACGGTATTGCCTATGTATCGGATATGGATAGAAGAAGGTAGAGAAACATCAGAAGTCCACTTGATGGTCAACCGAGGGATACCATAGAGAATTTCAAATCGCTGACCAATGGTTTGGAGAAGAAGGTTGACCTGTTAGTACGCATATATTCTATCGTCCTTGGACTTTTTTTGAATACCATTAAAGCTTAGTACTTCCTCAGAAAACAGACCACTGTCATCAACATTTGAAATGGAGTAGAGAACGGCGACATTGGGAGGCAGAATGGCATTACGTCATCTTCATCGACGAATCGCGATTTTGTCTAGGAATGTACGATGGCCGTAGAAGGGTAAGATGCCACCTTGGTGATTAACGCAGTAAAGTGATTACAGGACTGTAGTTGAAGTAATGGTTGGGGCTATGGTAGACGCTTTATATTGATGATGTCCTATAAGATTAATGCCTTATCAGCAAGACACGTCTATTTTCAGCAAGACAACACACGTTGTACATATTGCTCGTTATACTACGGACTTTCTTTAGGAAGGAGGCGTCACTGTTTTGCCGTGGCCACCCCGTTCACCGGATTTAAAGCCCATTGAATATGTGTGGGATATAATGGGGAGGAGACTAACCACTTTGCACTATCTGTTACAGACTCTGGCACAGCTAATCTACGAAGTTCGAGTTGCTTGGAATGAAGTGCCATAATCAGACATCGATCATTTCATTTTGTCGATGCCTAGACGTATACAGAAGTGTATTCAATTGCGGGGTGGCCAAAGACATTATTAGCTTTTTTATTATTAGTTCTCTATAAAAATTCTTGCGATAGTATTATTTCATTCTTGACGTAAGATTACCACATTACCAAAAAATTAAGTTGAAGAAATTATTCTTTCTGGGTGTAACACTTAGCAGTGAGTTTTTGCAGATTTTCAAGGTAGTATATCTCCTTTTTCGCTCTTTTCGCGATTCAATTGGTTTTTTGATGTCGCCGTTATTTGTATTAAATTCGAGTTTCGATGAATTTTTATTTAACTACTGAGCTGATTGGAAATTTAAACTTTTTTGAGAATTTTGAGTTTGTTCTTGAATGTGAAATTGAACAAAATTGATTACGTTGTCTTTAAGAACTATATATTTTTTTAAAGATAAAATTTTAATTTTTAATATTTTTTTGTCCAAGTTTTACTAAGCAATTGCTTGTTTGTGATTTAATTGCTTACATTTTTTCATAAGGAGGCCAAAATCGTGGTAGTTAATTAAAAAAAAAATGGGTATTGACTATCTAAAAAGTCAACACTTTCCGTCGGACTTTGGTAAGTGTTGAAAGTGTGAGAAAGGATTTATATGTTAAGAAAAAAGATGCAACTTCAACTACCTTGAAAGTACATAAAATCAGTTCAACTGCCTGGAAAAATACATGTTTTTATTAGATCCCTTCAATGCATTTAAGTCTTAAGTTTAAGTAGCTATAACCGCTTAGAGTTAATAAAAAAATATTTGAATTGTATTGTGTCTCACAAAAACTGTATATGTATGTATACAGTAAAGACGCGCAAGTTGGAACAAATTTATTTAAAATTCAGGAGTGTGTTCGAAAAAAATACGCTCGGACACGTCGATTTTTATTTTTTGTCGCAATTTTTTTGATGATGAATTCATGTATACAGGATGGAGCAAAAATGACCTATCAACTTAATTTTTTTAAAAAGAAAAATCTATTTTTTATTTTGTATAAAATGTTAAGTATATATTGTATACCATGTCCTATACCTAACCTCACTATTTATTAAGAAATTTACGATTAAATTTTTTGTAAATAACCATGAATTTTTGGGACCAATTTATAAAAAAAAACAAAACAAAAAAATTAAAATAAATGTTCAAATTGTTGACCATAAACTTCCTGACAGTAACCTAGTCGATATTCAAATTCTAAACTTTTAGGTTTATCAAAATAAACTTTAGATATTAGATAATCCCATACATAAAAATCCAATGGGGTTAAATCTGGCGACCTTGCTGGCCATTCAATAAAACTCCGCTTTCCAATCCGTCTATCTCGTACCTTTCGCGAATAGTGTGAAGGGGGCGCCATCCTGTTGGAACCATATAGAATCTGCCGGTATAAATGGGTTTTCACCATTTGGATAAAGTGCAATTAAACTAGATACTATCTGATTTTAAAGCAACTCTAAATATTAAAAATTGTGAGTTTGCATTACATTTATTCATCATTATTTCGCGAAACTCTATTCTGCGCATGTGATCGTTTTCAGTAAGCTTCTGAATTAAATGAATTTTATATGGATGCCATTTATTCCTATGCAATTCACTAACCGACTGACCTGCAGCAACATGTCGAGTTGATTCATGTGGATTTTCTTGTAAGTCGAGCAAAATATCTAATTATCTGTTTTTTGGAAGCGTGGGACGGCCAGATCATATTTGTCTCTAACATGACCAAAATCTCTACACTTTTTTTCAGTTTGGCTTACTACCGAATGTGTAATACGCCTCTCCTATAAAATACACCTAACTTCCAAAATACACCTTAGACATAGTTTATGACAATAACTTTAATACTAATTTGAAACTTTAAAATTTAATTCTACTCTAGTTAAAGTACATTACATAATAATTTAATGGAGATGGACAACCGAGAGAGACAGAGACGCATCAAGGTGGAAAGCACAAAGGAGTAAGAAAATAAGGAAAAGTAAAGATGGGTAATTAATCTAGTAAGAAAACTATGACAGCACAGAGTGAAAAGCTTCATAAATTATGTAATTAAATTGCTTAATACTGTTTTTGATTATGCTCAGTTGTCTTATTTCAATCGGAAAGATGTTATAGAATGTAGGTGCAAAAAAGCAAATATTTCTTTGAAGATGACATATTTTAAACAAAGAAGTTTTAGCATTTTCATGTAACGGATCTTGTTTTGTGATAGTTAATATCGTTAAACGGTGTTTAATTAATTCTTGGAAAATATATAGGCTTCGGATGCAAGGAATTTTGACTTATTTTAAGGATCGAAAGGGCAATATTGTAAGAGTGTCCGAATATTATAATGCAATAAAGTAACACAGATTCGACTAATCAGGAGTAGACTGTTAGTCCAATGTTTGAACCTAAATATTTCAATGAACTGACCTTTTGAATATGTGAAGAACACTGGGCAATTTGGGTCGTACGTCTTCACATTTTATATCATGTATTTTGATTAGGTTTTCTGATGGTTCATCAGCGAAAGTTAATGAAAAAGTCAAATTTTGTTTTCTCAATATTAAGACTTAATAAATTTTCGTTTAGCCATTTTTAAATAATGGACTTTAACCTAGTTGTCTGGCGAAAATATAATTTCCCTTTATTGAAAGGTCGCCAATTCGTTAATGTAATTTAAGAAAAGGAACGGGCCTAATACTGTTTCCTGAAGGATACCTGTCTCTACAGTTTTACTGGACCTATTTATATTGTTTAACACATTTTCTTATTCAGTTATTTAGGCATGATTTAAATAGTTCTAAAGGTACTCCTCTGATGCCTATATTATACAGGGTGATTCATTAAGAATTTGACTGAGCAAAAACGCAAATCATATCACGCATTTCACTGTTGGAATATTCATTATGACGTGGCATTTTCTTATCTTAGAATTTTTACTACAAATAATACACTCTAACTTAGTGATAGTAAAATTGTCATATAATTTCTTTATACGAAAAACTGTTAAGCGCTGAAAGAAGCCGACTTGAAAAAAAGTCAATGTAATAACGGTGGCTTAGGATTTTTTACGCTGAATGTTTAAAATGGAAATAATTTAAAAACTGATATAGTTGCATGAAATAAACGAGAGTACCTTTTTTATTCAAAATTGAACTGCCTTTTAGATTTTTTAGTCATTTTAGCCATAACTAATTAGACAAAAAAGATATGTTGTATGTAATTTACCTAAGTAACAGGGTGTAACTAACGCCCTGTACAAATAATGCTAAATTCACCACAAAATTCGTAATTTTCATGTCAAAACACAAAAAAGTCAGCAATTTTCAAGACGATATTGCTTAAAATCACAAAATTATTAAAAAATTTCAAATTAAAATTAAAACTTTAAATACCCTGTATCTCGTAAACCTGCAACATTTTTATACCTAAATCCATAAACATATAAACACTTTTCTTGTTTTGGTTTATTGATTTTAAAATTGTACCAAAAGTAGTATAAAATTATCGGTATTTTGATGTTATTGTCGAAATCCGAACTAATATTTTTAAACTCGAGAAAAGACAGACTTTTAGACATTTATCCCACATTTTTGCGCTATATCTAGTCGGCGATATAATATGTCGATAGTTATTAACATCTGTTCGATCACCTTTTTTGGATATAGGTATAGCAAAAGAAGATTTTCATGCGTTTGGATTTTTTGGATAAAATATACGTTTCAGTGATTTTTACAAAAACTGATGAAATTTTTTAAATATATTTGTAATAATGCAGTCCTCTCCGGGAGATAAGCCGTTTCTTAAAGAGGTAATTGATTTTATAATTTTCTGGTTATTGACTGGTTTTAAGTAAAAAGTGATTGTTAATATTTTTTTTATGTCCTGTATGAGCAAACGAGGGATTCTGATGAATTTTATTTTTCCGACATTGAAAAAATTATTAAATACTCCAGCCATTATTTTATTTTTCTTAAATGTTGTCGCATTTTCTATTTTAAGTGTTTAATATCTTTCATTTTTATTGGTTTGTGGCTCGGTTAATATTTCGCCATATGTTTTTAAGGTTCCTCTTATTAAGATCTATTTGCATACTATAATAATGATTATATTATACAGGATAAATTGATATTTGGCATTCAATAAGGAAGAAAGTTTCCAATCCTTTGACCGGTAACTACAGACCATGATGCCCTGTGGAAACTTTACAGCTTTTTAGAGGCAATCCTTATGGAACGCATCTGTTTTTTCCCGAATCATACGCTCTCATACAGACATCAAATTTGCTTTTGTCGCTATATAACTTAATTTATAATACAAACTTTGTTCCTGTTCTGTTTGGTCCACGAAGGTTTTGATTTGGCCCAAATGTAACGATTGCTTTTTTGAATTTCTGTCAACAATGATTTTTCTTTGCTCGAATAAATATACATCACTTATATCACAAAGAGAAAGCTATCCAATTTACCTTATGAAAACTACTAGTAAGACCGCTCTTTTAACTAACAACTAGTTGAACAGTTGTTAGATTTACAATATGACAAACTGAACCTGGCCTTGTAAATGTTCACTTATATTCTTTTAATTTAATTGGTAAAAAAAAAATGTGATAGGAACATGTTTTCTTTTTCCTTACTTTTCCAAATTTTATTAAATGCCTTACACTTCTGGACGGCTTGAGCTTCTACCGCCAACATCAATATTTCTTTCTTAATTATATTAAATATGGCAGTTATTGCTACAGTTAATTAAATGGAAATTGCACGCATTGTTTTCCCTTTATGGTACTGATGAATATACTTTTGAATAGGTAGGTTTTTCGCGTGCTATTGTTGTATTTTACTCGAAATAAAACTGACGGTTGTTAATTATTAATATTTAAAGAACGTACGACAATTAGTGTTGTTAACGCATTACTTATTCGTATGTTTCGTTGCAAAGCCTTATTCGCGTTAGGGTAATAAAATTTAAGAAACGTGAAGAAAAAGAAACTATGTTCCAATCACTATTTTTTTTTAAGGACAGTATTGGTACATTCACATTTCAGAGTCCAGATTGACAAATCAAATTAAAAGAATATAAGTGAATATTCACAAAGGCCAGGTTCAGTTTACTAGGTTATAAATCTAACAACTGTTCAACTAGTTGTCAGAGGTCCAATAGAATGGCCGCCAAGATCACCAGATCTAATACCCCTCGATTTTTTAGTATTTAATATTCGGCAACGAATTAATAGAATGTGCAACTATTCCTAGAACATTATTTCAAAATATAAAAAATGAGTTTTAAAATAGATTATATTTCTGTTTATCCTAAAATAGTTTTAAGTTTTTTTGATCTTATGATTTTTTTTGATCCTATGTTAAATTTTAAAAAAACATTGCGTTATTAAATAACGCTTAAAAAGACCTTTAATTTGAGGTATCACAAATGGACAGCATGGAACCCAAGGGCTTGCTCACCTCATAACTTTAGTATGGTGGTTAAAACGTTTACGCCAGATTAGATATTTTAAGCCTATTTAATTTGAGAGATATCCCCATTAAAATGTTTCAAATTCACACCCCGTATATGTGTAGTGGATAAGCTCACCTCAATTTAAGAAAACCTCTAATATAAAAAATATCGTTTTAAATAACCTTAATTTTTTAACTTGAGGTTTGAGTTATTGTCTAGTCTAGTCTAACTCTTCTTTCACGATAATGAGACTACAAGCAAACTTGATATTCGATCTAGAGATAAACAATCTTTTTATATTCTCTATCCCAGTTTTCGAGGAAAATACAAGCATCGAATAAATAGAAGTATTAAAAACAGTCTTTAACGGGTGAATTATGCTTTAGGTATCAAAACCACTTAGATGGTACAATTATTCTTTTACTATTTTCTTAAGATTAATTAAATGATCAAAGGTACATTAATGAAGTCGTTTGCTCTACTATATACACATCAAAATGGTCTAAGGAACACATAGAAAAATAGTTTTTTTCGCCTTATAAATTTTTATATATTTATATTTTCATACGAAATAGATACTACCTTTAATATTAAGATACCAACGAAGTAAAATAAATATTTGGGTACAAAAAATCATGCCAGAACAGCGTTTTTTGCTACTTGCACATTTTGTCAAAATAATGCAGATTATAATTTTTAAATTCTAACGCAATATCGCATTTTCTGTGGTTCCAACCGAACAATTGTGATTTAGTTTTTATTCAATAAAAATGGAAAGACGACATTTAACTCGAGAGGAAATGCTAAGAGCAGTCAGAATGCTTGAGGCAGGAACAAGTCAAAGAGTCGTTGCAAGAGCTTTGGATACATCTCCCAGTGTAATTAACCGTTTGTGGACAAGATATAGAAAGACAAATGATGTTAGAGAACGGCATCAAGGCCCGTCGCGAGTTACCACACCTGCCCAAGACCGTTTTATAACTTTGCAAGCTCAAAGAAATCCAACAGCCTCTGTTTTGGTTCAGCAGCTCTCACGAGTGCATAACGTCGAGGTTTCAGGTCAAACTATTAGAAACCGTTTGCATGAGAGAGGACTTCATGCCAGAAGACCCCTAAGGGTTCCTCGGTTAACTTTAGGAAATCGAGGTGCAAGATTAACGTGGTGCCAAGAACATGTTAATTGGAATCAAGAAAGATGGGCCACAGTTCTTTTTACGGATGAGTCTCGATTTTCATTTTATCCCGATTCTGGTAGAATTCGTGTCTGGAGAGAGGAAGGAAATGAAAGTCGTTTGCGTCATGCCCGGGATGTAGTAAGGCAACGTGGTGGATCACTAATGTTTTGGGGTGGCATTAGACTTGACGGAAAAACGAACCTCATTTTTGTGGAAAATACAATGACTGGAATAAGTTATAGGGTTAATATACTACTGCCTGTAACTGTTCCATATTTACACGAAATAGGCCCAAATTCGTTATTGCAACAAGATAATGCCCCACCAAATCAATCTTCTACCCTGGCCCTCTACCTCACCTGACCTTAATCCAATTGAGCATGTTTGGGATTGGTTAAAAAGGCAACTTCTTCAACGATTTGACTTTTTTCAAAGCGCTCTGGAGCTTCGTCTTGCTGTGACACATGTTTGGGAGGAGCTGCCCCAAGAATTAATTAATAATTTAATTTTAAGTATGCCTAGGCGATGCCAAAGTGTTACTAGTTTAATTTGTATTTGGTAAATTTTTATTTTTATTAATAAACTTTTTTTTAATAAACGGTAATAAATGGGATTTTGTTCTTTATTTTTATTTGGGCCCTAAATTATGAGTAAATTATTAAATTATAATCTACAAAATATATTGTTATTTTATTCGAATAATGTAAAAAAATTGCAATAATTAACTTTTTTCCAATCTTCTCAAAAATATTAACATATTTGTATGTGTTCCCTAGAACATTTTGATGTGTGTATATTCAAAGGCTTGATTATGTTGTGTTCTAGCAAGGTAATATCCGGCCCCACACTGCAAAAGTTACATTACAGACCCGAATAATAATATCTTTCTATCGCTCAATCTTTGATCCATTAAACATTCAGTGATCTTACAGCACCCTAGAATGACATTTTAAGTTACTCTAAATTATCTTAAGAGAAACATGCTCAGGCGAACAGCAAAGTGTATCCGTTTATATTTCGCGGTAACACATTAAATTGGGCTAAGAAATAATGCGAATGTTTATTTATTTAATATTATTTTTCTTGCAAATATATTTATTGTGATCTTTTTGTTCCCAAACATGTACTGATTAATTAGATTTTAGATTTAGGCAAACTAGGAAACAATCAGGAAAATGATTTAATCTAGTACAACTAAATAAAGATTCAACGAAAGGAGAAATTGAAATCCAAATATGTTAAAAAAAATTAAGATTTTACTACCTAAATATTGGGCAGTATTTTTCTTAAATATTCTGCATAAGAAAATTGAGTTTTAAAAACTACAAAAATATTAGCACATTTACTGTTAATAAGCGAATAATGCTTAGTACACTATCATCCGCACATGCAAAGAGCTGCTGATCTAAAATTTCAATTAATAAAATAGTAGTCAACATAAAATAAAATGAGCAATTTAAAAAAAAAAATAGAATAAAAGACTTCAGGTAAATCCGCATTCTATTGGCAAAATAGCTGCTTGTTCAAACATATAGTTGTTAGGAATGAAAATGAGATCCAATAACATCAAAAATACGGTTTTTCTTCTGGAAAAAAAATAGACATACCCAGGTAAAGCACTCCTCAAGGCACTACTACACCATGCCCCCGGCAACAAGGGGGCCCACGGTAAAAACAAGGGGGGCCAAGCCAACAAAGCTGAGGGCGGCAAACCTGCCAACGGACCCTTCGGCACCGTCTCCACGTTACTCCCCGGCGGCATTTTCTCCTCCTCACTACTACCACCACCACCACTCGAAGACGGCGAGTCACTTTTTTCCGTTTTATTCGCCACTTTTGACGCTGTGATTATCGCCTCTACCCTCCTCACACTCGATACAACTCTCGAGCAAGAGAAGTACGCGTCAAAAAGAAATAAATAAAACTCCTAATTTTCACTCTCGTAATTTTCGAAAAATCGAGAAGCGGCCAACGACGACACGCGAACACATTCAAGAGGATCGAGAGGCACTGAAGAGGCACCCTTGTATCAAGGGCTCTTTTCGAGACCTCTCACGCGGTCCAATCGGGTGAGGGAGTTAGTGGGAGGGATTCGTTCGAACCAATCGGATGCCCCCGATACTCTAAACTGGTCTTGTATGGCGCAACCCTTAGGGACTAAGTGGTAGTTTCTCTATAAGGGAACAAAAGACCCTTTTGGGGCCCCGGGGTTTTTCAAAAGACTTTTTAATGTATTATATTCCTGTGTGTTTGTATTGTCCTTGTTGATTGATAATGTTTTTGTTGTAACATGGGGAAGTTGAAAGTTTTTTTTTTATTTGGGCTTCTAAGGGTAGTTTTTGGTTTGGAGAGGATACTTATTGGGGGTTTTTTCCGATATAGAGGGATCCAGCTGTCTGTGAAGGGTCATGCTTTTTGTTGATATGTTAATAGTTTTGATAATATTATATAATGATTTTTTTTTAAAGAATGTTGTATAAAATAGGGACAAATGAAGAGTTTTGTAAGAACGTGTAAAACGCATCATTTTTTAAAATCAAGCAGAGTGGATGGAACCCAAGCAGCACACGATAGTTACATAAACGTTTATTTTTGGTTTACACCAGGTGTACATTTTTGGTTGAGCTGCAACTATAAATATAGGATAAAATGTCCGCGTGATATACGTTGTGGAATTTAATATTATGTTTATGTTATTTACATTTAACAATAAGGTTTTATTACATCGTAATAATATAAAGTTTTTTTTACATAACTTTACCATCAATATAGATATATATTTTTTTTAAATTTGCAGATGTGTTTTATGCATCAGGGGATATTTAAAAAAAAAAATTTACCAATGGCGTCCATAAGGGAATTATTTTCGTTAATATTTGTTGATAAAAAGAAGTACACCACTGCATTTTTCTAAAATAAATTTCATTTTTTAAATCTTTTGAAATAATTTGTATTCTTGAGTTTTTTTTTAGTTATATATATTATTTAGTATAATTGTTGTTTCATATTTTTTTCTACATTTCCCTGTTTATGATATATTATTATTGTACTATAAGATATATACGTGTATGAAAAGTATATCGTAGACTACACAGTGGCATATACGTCATATCGAAGACATTTTACAAAATATTTGAGGTGTAGTAATCGAGTTTAAAAACTAGATATATAAATCCCGTGTCAATTTTTTTAAATGCCGAAATTTTGTCCCCTTTGTAAACAAAATAGGATATGATATACATATATTCTACAGTTTAATAAATATTAATCGTTGAATAAATAAATATTTAACGATAATAATATATGATGATGTATTGCTTGGGAATTTTTCTTAACTTTTAACGTCATTTTCTAGGCAGTTACATTTGTAGAGAACCCACTAAAAAAAAATTTCCAGCAGATAATTTTACACGTTTTTCAGATAATTAAATTCTGATTGTCGGTGTCTTTTTACGCATTTTTTTAATATGTAAGATAATTTATTTACATCTTCCAGGACTCAATATTTAATATTTAAATTATAGAAACAACTAATGAAACTCTGAAATTTTCCAGATAATCAAAGTGGTTTTACACGTTTTCAATGCAATTTAAGTCCGATTTCTTCTTTTTTTTTAGTTTTACTTAAGTCGTTAGTGATTTTTTGACAATTTAAAGTAATTTTTAGGGACTCATAATTATTTCAATGCCTAGAAAAACGAAAATTGTTTTCCAAGTAGTTGAGAGGTGTTACATGTTTTCAAAGCAGTTAAAGTTGAATTTTCTTTTTTTTTCTTCTCATGACAGTTGAGTAATTTTTTAGGCATTTTAATTTGTTTCTTAACATTAAATACAATTTTCTCGGCACTCATAAATACTTAAATACTTATTAATTAATAAATACTTCATAACTTAATACTTATAAGCACTTAAATGCCTGAAAAGCCTTTTAAAAAATATTAATTTTTCTATGTAATTAAAGAGGTTTTTCAAGTTTTCAAGGCAATGATTTGTTTCTCACTTTTTAATTTTACTCAGGTAATTGAGTAGTTTTTTGGACATTTACAAGTTTTCAAAGCACTTAAAATCTGTTTTTTTTTTAGTTTTTTTTGCACATTTTTGAGTTTTTAGATCTAGAAAGTCTAGAAATAAATTTATTGACCTTCTAATTTAAAAATTCAAAACAAACATATTTTTGACATATATCGTAAGCGCATCACTACCGATAATGTCATTCAGCCCTTCCAATTCTCCCTACGTACTTTTTTATATACTGTTTAATGTCTAAAGAACCATTCGCAAAAGAAATAAGTAATATAAATAGCATATTACGTTTTACAACGCAGTTTCCCTTCACACCTATAATTTAATTCATAATAAAAACACAAAAAAATCCCTGTTCTTTTTTGGTTCAATCTCCTTAAATTTAGCAAGTTTCCAAACAGCTCACATCCTTCAATGCTTATCCTGCATTGGTCCAAATAGATCGAAATGTCCATATATTAATTATGGACATCCACTGGATGGTAATTATATACAAGCCAATAAATTTTAAATTATATTTATCCCATGAAGGGATCCTTTTATTGGCATTAGAAAAGATGTTTTGAAAAGTATAGTTAGTGTACCGGAGTCCGATGCTTCAAAAAGTTAGAAATCATTGGGCAAATAGGGTAGAGTGCTTCACTTAAGGTTTAATCAGGTAAAAAATCCAAACGAATTGCATCGAAAATATATATTTTTTTATTTATGACTGTTGATACTTAAACAACAAAATAAGGTATAATTCGCAAACTAAACATCAGTACTTCAACAGAAAAAATTAAACTTAAAAAAAAAGTGATTTTGCGCACTCTTATAAACCCGCTTTTTAAGAGCACGCATTTAGTATTGTAAGAGTACGCACGCAATTTTATGAACATAGGTCACATGTATAAGATCCAGAACCCTCGTATAGGCACTGCATTTTTCATGCCACCATTCAGCACACAATATGCACTCAACCCAGTCTTCTGTAACAGGTTCTTTAAATGTTTCGTTGCACCCTGGACAGCTCCACATTTTCTTATGAGGCGGTGATTTTGGCTTCTTCAAAACAGCTTTTCCATTTTTCGGTGGCTTCTTTGCCTGTCTGAGGTTCACAGCGCATTTTCTTTTTAAACTCTCTTCCGAAAGCTCTTGTGGTGGTGGTAGGTTATCGCCCATATCTAGTTTGACTATGGGTTTCGGTTTTTTTTTCGTAAATTGATTTGGGTAATGGAGAAATTGTTGTTCATTTAATATAAGTTGATGATGTTCCAGGAGTGTTCGATAAATCAAATGTTTTGGTTTCTGGCGCTACAGCAACTGTTTGTTCCAAAGTTGAAATGATTGCAGATGTGTTGGAAACCAGCTCTGTAGGCTGAGGTGAATTTTTCTTAGTAGTGGAACTCTCAAGAACAACAGTTGGACTGTCAAGAACTTTGGAAACATTTTCAGAGGCTAATTTAGAGATTTGATGAGGTTGAATATTGATTTTCGATGTTGAGTTATCAGCGACTTCTAACTGAATGTTTGGCGCTTCTACTTGCGTAGCTACTGTAGCTGTAGCAGAATTTTCTCGTTCTGTGACTAAAGTGGCCATGAAGTTAGCTTCGGTAAATATATCATCATTAAAGGGACATATCCCTGTCACTTTAAAACCTTCAATACTTCAATCGCATTCGTTAAAATAGCAGCTTTAAAATATGCAGGTGCAAATATTGAAGCAATTTGGTAGACCGTAATTACCCGCCCTGGATGGTTCGTCAACCATTTTTCACACTCGTTGGAATAAAACTTTTTTAACGGGCTAAAAAAACATCGGTCAAGTGGCTGCATACGGTGGCTACTATGAGGAGGAAGTGTTAATGCGATAATGTTATATTGTCGAAAATCAACTGCTGCAATAGAATAACGGGAAGTGTGGTTATCCATTATCATTAGTACTGGTTGTTTCTTTGTTGGCTTAGCATGATCTCGAAAATGTGTGGCATAATCAACAAACAAATCCTGATTGATGAAACTACTATTAGATACCATTCCAATTGAAGATGGCGGAGCTCCGTCCAAAAGTTCTGCCTTCATTCTTTTACGTGGATATATAAATGCGGGAGGAATAAATTGTCCACTAGCACTCATTGCACATACAACAGTAATATTGGTTCCCCGTTCTGCGCTTGATATTTTATTGACACACCTTTTTCCTTTTGTAGAGAAAACTTTAGGGGGCTTGTTTGGGACAGTTGAAAATCCCGATTCGTCCATATTGTAAATTGCATGTGGCGGAAATTTATATTTGTTCATTAACTCCGAGAGGTTTTTATAAAACCGCTCACACTGTGGTTTATTAAACCCAACAGCCCTGGCGGCGCTTGTAGCGGTGGGTTTCCTTAATGTAACATCTTTGTGCCGTTTTAAAAATCCACGCAGCCAGCCCTTGAAATAATGAAAAGCCATTGTACTTATATTGAAAAGATCATCTTTTCTTAAAAAATGTATAGGACAAACTACGGACTTATCTAATTTACAAATCCTATATTGGACGTATTTATTATCGATTTACGAAATTCTTAATCTCATGAAGTCAATAAAATAGGGAGTCACTAATGAAACAATAATAAGAAGCTTCTACACTGGACAATTCCAATGGATCATCATGCATTTTTTTTCGTAGTTATTTGAATATATTATGGATGAGGAAAGCTATTATATCCATTGGACTCTGTATTTAACAAATACCTTTGCATCATAAAACTATCTGTGCAGTTGAAAATTTTATTGAATTGAAGGTTCTATGACAAATTTTGTGACAGCTGTATAATCCTATAAACATCCATTGGTTTTTTTCATATATTAAACGGATATCCACTGGACGTTCATATTTCAAAAAAGAGGAAACCTTTGGATTGAATAGATTTGAGGCAGTCTTTCAGAGTTCTTTCATCATTTTTAAAAAAATCCATTGCTTTTATCTTCGTAATCTGTAAATTGCACTTGGTGCTGATATAAATTGCTAATATTTTACATGGACCTAGAATGTATTTATCTTACTAAGAGGAATTTTCAAAGGATTCTTATCCTCATAGCATGAAGATTACAGGTTACAGGATCTTTGGTGCTCATATTATGGACTTATGAATCATTTATCTTACCACAAGGTCCTCTTATATTTCTAAGAGAGCTTTATTCTTAATTTCAGGCATCAGTTTTTCTTTCATTATTTTCAATACCAGGTGTTTTCAACCTCTTAATCCATAAATTGAAGTTAGTGGAAATAGATGGAAATGCCCTAAAGGTAAAAAACTTGCTCTTTTGGAGAAAATGAAAATTATATATCAATATAGATATAAAGTCGAAGTCTTCAACTTACGTTTAATAATTGTGTTAACACTTAAGTAATTTAGTATTAGTGTCTATATAAGTTATACACTCATATTGTGACCGGTTTGTTGAATTCTACATTTTTCATTTTGTATAAATGCACGTTCAAGGTTTTTAGCTTTTTTTTTAAATTTTATTTTGTTACAACTGATATTTTTTATTTTAGGCCTGATGATGCTGTAGCTAGAACAAAACACGTGTGGCCATTTATTATATGTTGTGAGGCCGTGACTGTGGGTTTTCTTTGTTTTGTCAATTTTGCCAGTCGTTTTTTTAGGCATATTATAATATTTAAATTAATTTTTTAGGCACTTGCAAATACTTAAAAGCAGTTAAATACTCTGAATTTTTTTTTTAAAAATCTCAATTTTTCCAGCTAATTGAATTGGATTCACAAGTTTTCAATGCAATTAAAGTCTGATTTTTTTTCCTGTTAGTTAAAATGCTGTTACTCGAGTAGTTTAATGGTTTTCAATAATTTAAGTGGTTTTACACGTCTTCAAAGCAGTTTAAGTCTAATTTTCTTAATTTTTTTAAGGCGCATGAGTCGCTTTTAGATATTTAATGTCCGGATAGCACAGGACATCCTAGAAACATACAAATATTTCGAACTATAAAACGTTGCTGGTATGATTCACATACGATGTTCTAGAAATGTTTTTGTAATTTAAATTAACCGCCGTAGAAATGACGTAATTATTTCTTAATTATTGGTTAGAAACTAAAGGACACTAGATTTACGTTGGCAGCACTATCTACAATAGTCTTTGGTTGTTTTCGATGGCGGCTTTTCCGTTGTTGTTGGTGCGACACGACGTTTTACGTTTAATTTCCGCTTTATATTTTGCGTTGGTGAATTAAATTAGGTCTTAAAATTTGTATATTATTTCTAAAGGTAGTATTCTAATACTTTCTTATAGCCCTAGTTCGTATCAAAGAAAAATATAATCAAAGATAAATTAATACGCAGGCAAGAAAAGATTTAAAAACGCCAAAGAAACGAATGACCCAAGTATTGATCATCCTTCTTCCAGCTCTTTTTGCACCAGTCAATTTTTATATATACCACCCTTCAAAAAGGGGAAGCAACATGTTTGTAAGTCTACACCCTTCATTCCAAAAAATGCGTAGATATATAAAGCTCTTAATAGCCCTCTAAAGCTGAACTGACTAGATAGTACCTAAATAGTAACAGTGAGGATGAATTTACGGCAGTAAAACATAATTTGTTCGTGATACCAACTAAAAAAAACTATTTATTACCAAATATTAATTGTTTATTAGATGGTGAATTAACCCAAGCCAAACCGTATTGCAAATTCGTGTAACCCTGGTATCTTATATGAGAGGCATGGACAAGTTATACCTTTAGTGTATGCTGTCTATACGAAAACTTAACACGAATTGAAATCAGCCATCTTGTTAATCGCGAATTTTAAAAACAGAGTCTTAGCGGTTTCGTGCTCGTGCAACCTTGATTTTTATATAAATACGGTGTGTGTTCTATGTTGTTAATCTTGAGTATCGGCCTAAGATATACCAATTTCCAATACTGTCCAAAACTTTTTTGAAATTTGTAACATTTTTGGAGCTATTTTTCATCACTTTTGAGCAAAAGATCCCTTCGGTGCGTAAAAAGCGAATTTTCCAAAATTCTTTGAAACCCGACTTCCTTGGTAGCGAAACAAAATATTTACAGACAAAAACCGACTTAATTTCTCTTAATAAGCCCTGTAAGAATCCTAATCTTTTACCTATAGTCGCACTTGATGACACGGGAATTCCCAAGGGTCGTAGGAAGGTTTATTGTGGCCCTTAAATTATTATCGAAATGAATGGGTCTGAATTGGTTTATTTGCATTTAAATTGGAATGAGAGTAGTAGTTTTGTGAGATTACACCTGAATTTTGGTCTGATGGTTTGCCTCTCACCAAGGGCCATATATTATATGTACACCAGATTATGACCCAATGAAAATAAGCAATAAAATTAGGAAAAATGTTATTTTTTGAATGTTTGTAGTTGTGCTGCTTATTTAGAATAAGAAAATTCACTAGTGGCACAAAAGACATAATCGCACTTAATAATTTATTTGACCAGAGTGACAGGTGTATAAATAACATGGTCAAATAATGATAGGTGTAATGATGATTAAGATATATGATGTTTAAACAGAACGAATACAATTGAGTTAATGCCCTAGTCTAGAAACAGCATAAAAAAATTGATTACTTTATTAACTTTTTTAACCGCAAGTTTTTTCCTTAAAATTTGTTATTTCTTTAATATAATATTTTTATTGATTTTCAAATATTCTTCCTATTTCATCCTATTCATTTACTTAGTCAAACATCAAAAAAATCTTTAATTTTTTCTTAATTTTAACTAAAATTTTTTGTTTGTATATTTAAATTAAACATGTATGTATTTTTGTTCATCTTATTACTTATCTTTGCAACACTCTGAAGATGGCTCAATATATGCCGAAACGTTAACCACATTAAAACGTTGTCAAGTTTTTGGTTTTGTTTGACGCAAACTATTTGATTCTAGAATTTTTCTTTTATTTGGATTTTTTTTATGATTTGCCAAAATATATATTTGGTTTAGTTTACATTTTGTTTTTCATATTTCAGTTCAATTTATTTCATGTTTTTATGTATCTTCGAAAAATCTGTGTAATTCATGTTTACAAAAAACAAATTTCAACTAATTTCTCTTTGTCTTTCTTTTTTTTTAAATAATTTAGGGATTAAGGAACAAGTCAATATTTTCCAATAAAGATTAAAACAATTCGAAAATTCAATGCGTTTAAATGTTCCTATATTTAAATTATAATCGTTTAAGAGTTTTATAATTATAATCTTAATTTATAAAGAGACTGTTACTCATTTTATTTATTTATTACAGTATTACCAGCTAAAAGCCACTTACAGATGCCAACCTAAAAATAAAAGGACAAAGTATACTAAGATAATAGGGAAAAAACACTGTGTGCCTGTCAAACACCGACAATAAGTATTCATTATTATCTCTAGGGAGGGATAAACACCAAATTTCCTGTAGTACATACACTTCAGAAACCTCCTTTGCACTCCTTCAATCAGAGCTATCCAAACGTTATAAAAAAGATAAATTACTATAAAAAATAACGTCCTTTTCTTCGGTTACTCTTTCTAGTTCCACATCATTAAAAACATAACTGAACGCAATAGGGTTACTACTGAGGCTAAATTACATACAAACACACTTACTGACATTAAATTTAAAGTTATGAATGTCACATGTAAGCTGTAAGAATGTCTTCAATGTAGTCAATCTGTAAAATTGAAATATTTGACTCAAGTATGACCTAATCGATTTAATAATTTATGTAGGTATATCTAAGCCTGACGACTTCAAATTCATGCAGTGTCTCACTCTAACAAGAGCCTTTTCCATGTCAGTATATATAGCACGTCAATCGTGTAATCGTAACCTCATTTTCTCAATTTACCTTCAATGGAGTAAAAGGAAGTTAGGTAACAACCAAAATTCAAGGCACTTAAAGTAACTCAGATTTTTGGAATGAAATTCTTAAGGCTACTAGAATAGTGATAGCCATATAAATGAGAATTCGATTTTTCCACCTTTTTCCTATATCATCGCTTCATCTTCTAAATGGTATCTGGGTCGCCTAGAAATAGAAGTATTTTTCTGGAAGATATTACTCAGAGCAATTTAAGATGCGTGGAATAAGACTCCTAATATCTAAGTTTTCCAGATTTTGGTTTCTATAATAATATCAAGATTCTATAATAGCTAGAGAGCTTTAGATGTTCAGGAAAGTATTGTCAATGATTCTTCAATTCGAAAAACACAATCCTAGTTTCCGGAAAAAGAATAGAATATTTACAAAATATTGAGAAAAATATAATAATAAACTAATTGAGAAAATACTCAAAAATATATTACAGGCTCTCAAAGTGACTCAGATTTATCAAGTAGGACTCTTAACGTGCCTAAATTTGCTTCATTCGGGAAACAAAATCCTAGACCTAATCGTGTGTGGATAAAATATGAAAAACCAAGTACAGAATCTTACCATGGAATGAGAGTGTAATAATACCAATTCTTAAAACATGTCCAAACTATAGAGGCTTCTCACTACTGTCTGTGGGATATAAAGTACTCTCTAACATCTTGCTAAGTAGACTGACTCCTTTTGCGTAAAGGTATACAGGGTGATTTTCAACCTATGCGCATAAACTTGGGAAATGATAGCTGATGAGTAATAATGAAAAAAAATTTAGTAAAATATTTTTAGTTTTTTGGAGATATCCATATTTTTTAAAATAAAAAACGTGTATTTTTTAACGTGTTTAATTTAAACTAATTTAAAGCAACTGTTCGAAGTTGTTTCCATTATTTTCGATACAGACTTGACCTCGTCGAAACCATGAAGACGTATATGCACGGGGCAAACCAGGCTGTAGGCGAATTGCGTCACTGGCAGCGTTTATGCGATGTCGTAGCTCTTGCTCAGTATCAACTTCGTTTACATACACCAATGTTTTCATATGATTAAGGTTAGGCGAGCGAGGGGGCCACCCAACTGGACCATCCCGGCATATTCATCGTCCGGGAAACACACGATCTAAATGTTGTCGCACTAGTCGTGAAAAATGTGGTGGAGCACCATCATGAAGAAACCACATGTTCTGCCTAACGTTGAGATTCACATTTTCAAGGAGCACTGGTAAATTGTTGCGCAAAAATTCTAAATATTGAGCACCAGTCAAACGATTCTCCAGAATAAAAGGTCCGATGAGCATCCCGTTCAGGATAGCCCATATATTTACAGAAAAACGTTGTTGAAAGTATGTTCTCTATGTAATATGCGGATTTTCCAAAGCCCAGTAATGAGTGTTATGAAAGTTGAAAATTCCCTTGCGCGTAAAATTTGCCTCATCCGTAACTAAAATGTTCATGATAAAGTTTGGGCTTAACTGCTGGTGATGTAACAACCACTTACAAAAGTGTACTCGAAGCGGCAAATCTCTTGGAAGTAGGGCTTGTACCCTCTGCACATGAAACGGGTACAGCAGTCAGCAACTCGTGCCTTAAAATTTGCCAACTTGTAAATTGCGATATTCCAAATCGCGCTACAATTGTCCTAGTGCTAAATCTAGGTTGTACTTCGATAACTTCTAAAATATCCTCCTCCAGATTTAGAATATGCCTAGGTTTAATAGCTGCTCCATCTTGTCCAGGCCGCGGCCGCAAATTGCCAGTTTCTCTACCCCGCTGAATAACACGTAAGAAAGCCCCACGTCTCGGGTGATATCTTCGGGGAAATCTTTGGGCATACAGATCAGCTGCTGCCACTGCATTCTGATGCGTTTCTCCGTAAACCAAAACCATGTCGACAAGTTCTTCGTTTGTAAAAATGAGCGCCATTACATTTGACGCTTTTATTTTGTTCGTGTGAAAAAAACGATCACAGCCACCAACAAACTAAGTACTACTAAAGATTCCAAACAACAAATTCCAAACATTATGACTTGTTTACTATCAGTTATTAATAAACAAAATAAGTTCGTCTGATACACGTTCTGTTGACATTTGTTTAACTTTATTTCGGAAACCAAAAATATTTTACTACATTTTTTTCTCATTATTACTCATTATTGATCTTCATCTACCATTTCCCAAGTTTATGCGCATAGGTTAAAAATCACCCTGTATTGGGGAATATGAGTCCGGGTTCCTAAGAGAAAGGGGGACAATAGATCAGATATTCAAGGCGAGAAAAATTCTGGAAAAGCATGGAATTTGGCTTTGTTTGCAGACCATAAGCAGGCTTATAACAGCAAACATTGCAGAAGCAAATGCACCATCATGAAAAAAATTCATTAATCTGACGAAGATATGCAGAAAGTAACTGTAGAATGTATGATAAGAGGGCTTGGAGATAAGGATGAGGGTGTAGAAATGGGCAAGAAATTTAAGTAGTTGATCATGTGCAACACAAAGGAAGGGCTTCAAATTGGATACGCCAATAGAAGAGAGAGGAATTATAATAGAGCTCAGTATAAGTAAAAAGAAAACTCAATAGATAAAAATAGAATGTAAATCCTGCAATCTCCCTCAAGGGTTTTCATTTTACCTTAATCTACGACTCCACTACAAGTATGGACTATTTCTCCACTAAATAGATAAAAAGAAGAGAAATACACATAAACGTACTAAAATGTCAAGACTTCAAGTACATGTGCTCCTAGATAAACGAAACATATAATGTTAGAAAGTAAATACAGTGTCGAATACATAGCGTAAACAGAATCGTAGCTGTCTTGTGTACTTTCCTTCCACCATGAAATCTACCAAGAAAAAATAAACTGAATATATACAATAGTGATCCATGTCGTGCTCTGGAGTATTAAAGAACAAGTGAGGCTACTCTCCTTCGAGAATAAAGTTTTAAGAAAAATATGTGGACCTGTACAACGTCCAGTAACAATCCAGTAGAGGAAACGCACGTGTGATGAAGCAAGGGAAATGACTAAACAGCCATGGATTACTGGTACAATTAGATCCAGATTGCATGGGCAGGTCACGTGGTCAGAGCGATGAATAGGGATATTGAGCCGTTAATAGAGCCAGACCAAATGCAAGAAGGTCAGGAGGACCTAGAAAAAGTTGAAAAGATAATGTAGAGAGAGAGACGCCAATGTGATGGAAATCTTATCTTATTTCAAAAATGTATTTTCTTTTTAAATTTAGAAATTTCTTTAATACTTTACCTTCCAATTAATTTTCCAAAAAAATCATAATAAAAATGTTTTTCTTAATGCATTTCATCCTGCTCTTCATAAATTGACTAAAACACCTGTTTTCTCTATTCTTCTCTCAGTATAACGCTTTACAGCCATACAAAAATTATTGTTTTACAAGGGGAGGTTAAAAAAAAATGTGTGTTTTTTCACGTCGAGGTGTCAGTCCACACCATTTAATCACTACAAATTTCTCACTGGAAAACATTAAAATTCGTATCTAATGGTCAGGTAAAAGTCCCTCCACTTTGTTTAACACGATGCTAATTTTATAGACGGGCTTATAAAAGAGATATTATAGAGGTTTTGTTGAAAGAGGCGGTACGCATTTAGAATTACTGATCCTAATTTGTGGGTTTTTCCCCGGTTCTCGGTCAAGACGGTTTTTGAAGAGAATTCTTTACGGTTGTTTTTTTTTTTGGTTTAGCACAGGTATCGCAAAGTGAAATTACGCTCTAAGCAGGTAACAAAATTACACAAATAATCTTATCAAATTAATAATTAATTAGTTCGCGACTAATTAAGTCACAGAATTGAGTCACTCAATTTTAATTGTTATAGTCAAATTACGGTCTTGGTTCGCGGTTAGTCAATTATACTGGCTATTGAAGTCAAATAAATTAATTTTAATTGGGTTTTTATTATGAAACCAGATCGACCAAAAAAACTCTTATCTTATAAGATTTGTTATAGTCAAAACGGTCTATTTTTACACCGTAGAATAAGATAAATAAGGTTCAAGATTTTTTGGTATGAAACCAGGTCATCAGCTGACTAATAAAAAAATTGGGTATGAACGTCAAGTAGTTTTTTGACTTTATTACTTTTTACGCAGTTACACAATGATTTGACATAATATCCCAAACGTATAAGCCAAAATTATCTAAAAGTTTACATTTTTTCTCACGTTCATTTTAAATTATTTGATCCTTTTTAAATAACTATATAAAACCTTTCTATAGTTTCGTGTGTGTTAAAAAAAGACAGACATATTAATAATATTTTTTAAGACAAAGAAGGACAGGTATCACCTTTAATGACATTACGATTTTGTCCATTAATCGATTTTGTAAGACAATGTGTCGAAGAGAGAAAGACATGTGTAAATAATTATGTAAGACAAAGAAATTTTTTTGAATGTACTCGAATTAAAATGATATTAAATAGCTGATTAGCAGACCGATCATTTCTTTTTCGCCGTCCTTTTTTTTAACAGAATGCACTATGAAAACTAATGACAAATGGCAGTTCTATAAATGACAGTTGGAATAATGATTTAACCATCTCTGTCCGACACTATTACTGCAATAGTAATATGTAAGAAAAAAAGGAAATAGGTAAAACTTTTAATGACATTATACATGTGTTCATTCCATAAGACAATGTGTCGAAAAGAGAACGACTTACATAAATAATTAAACGTGGGACAAAGAAATGTTAATAATTTCAAATGATCAGCCGACTGATTTGTCCATATACCGCCAAAAAAAATGAAGACAAGTTGAAATGTGATTACAAGTAACAACAATAATAATTACAGTTCGTTTATTAATTATATTTCCCTATTGCAATAAATACATCATGGAAATATTTGGCGGTCTTTTTTAGCATAATGTCTCGAATTTAAAACCTAATGACAGTTCTTTAAATGTCATATTTGTCTAGAAATATTTTATTTCAGAACATAGTTAAAAATAATCGACAATTGGAATAATGATATACCCGTCTCTGTCCGACCCATTCTAGTCACCATAAGTTTTTCTCTGTCCCACTTGTTATGAGGTAAAAAAAACGACAAAGTATAATAAATAATATAATTTTTTTTTACCCCTTTCAACAATCAACCAATATAGAAAAATGTTTATGTTTCTTTGACATCTTCGATAGTCACCATAGGTTTTTCTCTGTCTAACTCGTTATGCCGTAAAAGAAGCTGCAAAGTCTATAACATCCAACATATGTATATTTATAACAATCCAACTTGTCCGAAAAAAATATTTCCTAACTTTTTTTCACGTCATTTGATGAACATAAGATCTGCCCATTTCTGTCTGACTCATTATAGCATTCATAAGCTCTTCTCTGTCGCACATAAAAAAAAAGCAAAATTAAACTAAATATAGTTATTTTTGTAAGCTGATTTTTGATCACTCTGTATATAAAAAACATCTAAACGGTACTTTCCGATTACGGTAACAAAAAAGGTAATATATCATTCTTTATTTAACCTCACAATCACTAAATTTCAACATATAAGCTTAATGTTCAAAGAAATAATAAATCCCTTATATAAAACTATTGCAATCCCATCATCGTTATCTGCAAACGCATGTCATTCAAAGGGCAAAGACATCTCTACTTTACTATTTTCTTTATTGTTTAGCTTAGGATTTGCTAATATTTATAATTTTTATAGTACGAAATAAGGATTAGTGTCCTGTATCTAACAACAAAATGATTTTTCATTGCAACATTAGGTATTTCACGCTTGAGTATTAATTCAATAGGCCACCTGGCTTCCTGTTAAGGAAAAAATAAAGAATTCGACTATTAACTTTCATTAAAATCTAAATGGAATAAGAGAGAGATAATTAGAAGAAAAGGATAGGATCCACAACTAAATATATATCTCTTTAATCCAAGTTGATTGGTCAAAAATAAGTTATGTCACTCTTATGAAACACTCTGTATATAGTGTTTAATCTAGACAAACGTGCATCTCGTGTGAAGTTCCATTCACAACATTCCGTCAAAATAAAAAGAATTTATCACCTGACGTCTAAACCTTTTAAAGTGCCAAAAGTGGGTCTCTTCTTCCTTCTTCTCACACAGGTAGTGGACCGGCCGGAACCCAAAAACTGACAAAAAAATCAATTTCACTGTCCTCCAGTTCGGCCAGACAGTATGTCGCCAAAAGTTTAATGAATGAACCGGGGGGACCACACTCGTAGTAAATCTTGTAAGAAGCCTACTCCATTCATAAGTACTATGTGCTCGAAATTGCTTGTTACCGGATTACCGGGTGTTTTTCTGTACTTAAGTTGATGCAAATGGGTTTAGGATGGTATCATTGAAAGTGAGATTAGGTTAATCTGGTTGTGGAGCAATTTCCGAAGGATCAACACGATAAACCGTTTGACAAACAAGAAATATGAGAGTCTTATATACTTGTTTACTTGTACAAGGCCTACTAGTGAATGTGCTGAAATGCCTGTGTGAACACTTGAGGGACATTTAGGGCATATATTGTCTCAGCAATGTCCTTGTATTGACTTAACCTAAGCCGCTCATAAGTTACATTAGCATTTTTTGCAATGCGTGTCAAAAACTTCAAATTTCGTGGCCTTGGAACTCAAAAAGTTTTTGAGTTAAGGAGAACCATCCAGAACCGCCTTAAGAATATTTAAATTATTACTGAAATATTCCCAAAAAATCGTTAAAAAGGAAGGAATAATACGTAATAATAAATAATCCATCAATAAATCAGAACCGCCGTCTTGCCCTATAAATAGGAACTTCCGGTGGTACCTGTACATAAAAATGTATCACCGTCACTTAAAATTAAATAAAAGTGGAAAAACGGACCCGTAGAAAATGTTAAAAGCGCGGTCGTGTTGGCTTTTGAACCGTTTCTCAATGGCGTATTTTTTGGGGACCCTTTTGTCGGCCCTTTTCACACTAACTTAGGACACTTCCGATTCCGACAAAGGAAAGAGGATATAAGGATCGGCTATACGTAGTTTGTATCTTTAAATAAAATGGCGGCAAGACCTGTTAAGGACTTTTGAAAGCATTTCTGTTCAAACATTTTATTAAATTTTTGAAACGTTCAAATCTAAGGTAATTTATAGGGAAACCAATTTTCTAGACTTAACTTATGTGAACCTGGTATAGCAGAGTACATAAGAAGAAGAAACTTATCCTGGCACCTCTGGATCGACCTAACAACCCAAAAGTAAAAGAGTGGATAAAGAATACAGTCCAAACAACTGTATAACGATATGGTTCTAACTGCATAATGAAACCTGGATATGGTGCGACTTACATATATGGGCACATTACTAATTGGAGCAATCACAAGACGGCTATTCAGTTAGTCATTCTCGTTATTACATCAGCACTTAAGAGCCTAATAATCTTCCCAGATAAAAATAAATAAAATGTCAATAATACTTTCAGTAAATATTTAATTCAAATAAACTGTTTATGTATTTCACTTTATCACCTTGTCCACCATTCTGTTCCTCTTTGGGCTCCAATATTGAAATCCATAAGTAAGTATTAGTAGTCCTCCTCTTTCCACTATACTCCGAAGCCTATCTTGGGTAATCCTTTGGGCGTACTGTAATCTCATATTTATTCATCTAGTTGTAGATCTGCCTCTGTGGAGTTTGTCTTCATTTTTTCCTTCCTTCGATTAGTCGTTTCATTATTCCTGATCTTCTAGCTATATGCCCAAACTTTTGTAAATACATGGAACAATATTCTGGTAAGCAGTCTTGTAGATGGACCATTTGCTCATAATTAGTTCCGCGTTCTGTCCACGATACTCGTAAAAGCGGTCTATAAACCCACAAGAGCATCTAGAGCAACTAGACGAAGTTTCGTTATTTTGCTGATAGCTTTGTCTCTCTACATGTTATTTAGATTGGTAGTCGCTGATCTTGCCATAGTTAGACAACAGCGTATTTCGCTTTCACATTTCTCACTCTTGGTAACTAAGGAACCAAGACATTTAAAATTGTTTATCACTTAATAGCCTGCAAGTTTTGATATTTGTGGATAATTGATATAGCGTCTTGTCACTCATGTAGAACCTCTCTCACAAAGTATTCGCTAGAGGCGTTAAATAAGGTAGGTTTAAGAAAGTAAGGCTGTTCAACTCCTGCGGTTGTTCTGAAACTGCCCAAATAATTGGCGTCGATTCGCGCTGTTTTTCTGATACAGGTTGTTCCCATTTCCTCCATTATGGTCCAAATGTTTTTTGATAATCTACAACTTCTTCTCAAACTTCTTCAATAAGTTACCTGGTGCTTAATATTTGTCCCTAGTTCCTTTTCCTGACACAAAACTTGCTTGTTCCTGTAGAAGCTGTGGCAAAAGGAATGGTTTAAGATGGCCATGTTTGATTTGCAACAAGAACTTACTAGCGTAAGAGATAAAAGAAAATCGTTCTGTAGTCGCTGCATTCCAAGAGCGAGTTTTTCGTCGATTTCCAAGTCTCCCCAATTTTCAGGCCACTGTCTTGTTTTCCATATAAAATTACAGATTTCAGGCTGTTATTTGATACACACTGGTAATTTTTTTTTTAATTCGGAGAACTTTTATAGCATGTTCAACTTTCGATCTTAATATATCGCTCCTGGCATATGTTTCTTCTAAATGTTGTTCTAAATTCTCTTCGTAAAGTTTTTCACAATATACTTTCTAAATTTCTTGTTGTTTATAATTTCCTCCTCTTTATTACTTGGTTGCGTAGTATTATTTTTTTAAATAATTTTCGAGACTCACGTTTGTTGAAACGTTTAAAGTTTCCTACAGACCCCTAAGATATGGTCATTTTTATTTTTATTTTATCCTGCTTCTCTTCATTTGGCTCTATAGCTTTAGTTGCTTTCATTGGTAATATTAGTAGGTATATGTTCCACTTGTTTTCCCAATTTTCTTACATTCCTTTCTCTTATTTTTCTTTATTGTCTAAAATGAAATATTTGTTTAAAAAATTATTGTACTTACCTTGAAAATGTCCATCGATACTCTGAGGTTTCTCTTTGAAAAAATTAACCTCCATATTGAAGATCTTAACAATAATTTTCTGGCACATGGTACACACAACTATATCCTTTATCCTCCAAGAGGTCCTAACTGCTCCGATGTCATTGACAGCAGATTGGCCCCATTTACACGACAGTGCACAAGAATCTCTAATACCTTGAGGTAATTAGGTCCTTTATCGTGTCTTTTTTTGATACTCGGAATCACAAGAACACATTTAGCAATAAATAGATTGTATCACTTTATTTAAAATGATCACTGGCTATTTATCGGTATAGATTTATTTAACTGTAAATTTCTGATTTGATTGATTTTTCAAAGGCTTTTAAACTAATATTTCTTTTTTGAAATCGTTTTAGAAATAAAAAGTTAATTTTTAGGTTAGTCGATAGTTCTCTAACCTCAAAATTTGTCCTATCGATTTGGCTGAGAAGGGCAGCGATGCCACGCCTCTCCGATATCTAATAAATGATTATTAGCTAAATTAGTCATAAAATAGCGAACACAGCTTCAACTTTTGTGTTTAAATTAGGTAGAATTAATTAAATATTAAATTCTATCTCGATTTTTTGATAAACATGTAGACTTTCTATATTTTAACGCCTTGGCAACGTTGCTACTATTTCAAAATGCAAACAGACAAAGTTTCATTTAAAGGCCACTCAATTTGCTCAGCAGAGGTATGGGTTTAAACAGAGCAAAAGACCTAATATCGAAGATCTAACACAGGACTAGCTTTAATCTTTTCGGACTCAAGAAGTGCCTTCTAGAAAATCTCAAGAAGGGGAATCTTAGGGGATAGCGAAGATTTGACATTAAAGATCATAAGTAAATTGGTAGAAAACTCTCAAATAAGGTAGGCCTGGATCTACCACAATACTCGGGTCTATGAAAATTAGCAGGCAGACCACCTAATCAATAAAGCAAGGAGTATAAGCATTCAAGCCATAAATCCTTGTATGTCCTACCCAAAATATTTAATACGATATAGGACGAGGCAATTTCGGGATCAAGAAAAGGTGAAATGAGTAGAATGGTCTTAAGGCAACAGAGCTTTAAAAACACCGCTATGAAAACTATGGATAGGATGAGATGAAAGCATTACTCTACACACTCACATCTAAATAAAATCAAAGTAAATGACGATAAACTGAGCTCCTGCAGACATTTGGAAATGATACAATGTGAAAATTATATAATTTAAATACATAAGCTGCTTGACAACTTGAAAATGAGGTACAGCTCTCTTCCAATATCTATTCATGACATAAAATTGAAGCATAAACGCATCTGCACGCTTAGTACAGTCAGTTTGGCAAGCATGTGATATCCGACGGTAAGGCCAATTCAATACATTAAACATTATTTCAATTCATTATTTCATAGGATAGTTGCCTCAGAGTTCCAAGATTCCAAAGCAGAAGTACTCCATAAAGAGAAACCTTGAGAACAAACCATAAAGAGAAAGCAACATATACAAGTTCAACTTAATTTATACAAAGAGAGCCAAAAAAAACAGAATTGAAAAAAATTAAATCCTCAATTAAAAAACAGACTTCAGCGAGAGGCACTCTATGAACGTATTGGCCTAAATTTAGTAATAAAATTTAGAGCTATTAATAAAACAGTTCTATCAAAATCCTAGGTGGACGCAAGTTTGGGTTTATGTTGGGTATATTGAGGAATTTTCTGGTTTTTAAGTTAAGTAGGGTGAGCTTTTTTGAACTACATCCCTTTCTTAATTGCCCTATAATTACCCAAATATTTAACCAAGAATCACATTTTTACCCTCAACTGTGGTTCGAAAGTGGTTTCTAAATTAGGCCCAAACACGTCATGAAATTAATAAAAATCTGGTGTAGCTTGACTCCCAAAATTGGCTCTAAATCAGAAAGTTTTTGAGGTACAAGAAACGTTCATATATGAAATTATTAAAAAAGAAATGCCTTTTTTTTACTTTTAAGCATATTCCTAATGTTTTGGAAAAATTAGCAAAGAAAAACATGTCTCAACCCTCAATCTCTCTTGTTCTATTTCACCACTGCCTACTATTTCTTCAAAAACTAGACATAAAGTCTATTACAACTGGTTGCCGATTTGAAACCAGAATACACCAAGCCCCCATCACCAAAATCAACAAGGGTTACTTACGAATATCTATATTCATCGTCCATATGCACATAATCGGGCGGAATAATATGCCAGGAGGGTTCAAGCGTGGGGTTCATATCCTGTTCGTACCCCTGTCCAACACTCAGATCGGCCATAATTCAGTTTTTCAAAAAACCCGAGAAAAAAACACGCGTCCCGGAAAAATCGCGAGGAAAAAATCACCGAAAGACTTTTGAGGGGGGGAGGACACTAACGATAAATGGGGCCCTCGTCCTGTATGGCCAAACGGTGCAATCTGTGCTATGGCAGGGGCTTCAGTCGACAATTTATATAAATTTATCGATAAGATAATGATAATATTTTTGTAAGCTGGTGGTGGAGATTACCTGTTCGTCGAAAACAAAATCGTATATTGACAGGTGGAGCGATCGTATATCGGTCTTATTTGTATAATTGATTTCGATACATATAAGTTGGCTTCCTTGAACTACATTTTTAATATAACAAAGTTTTTCACTTAAGATAACCTTTTTATCATAACAAGTGATCCTACCGTCTGCGCCAACTTTTAATCAGCTTGTCTTAATGGCTACTAAGATTTAAATATAAATAGTTTTTTTTTCATTAAATTTTACGATGTTTTCGTGAGATGGTCCATGGAGGAAACTTCCACGCTTAATTGAAGTTAATTGACCAGAACCTAACTAAACAGACACACATTTTGTTTTTTCTGTTTCCTAGGATGGTTCTTAAAACTCACTTTTGCAAATTGATGTAAAGCTTTATATGTTTCCCCTAATCAAGGCCAATTATAAAATTTAATAAGCTTAATATAAAATTAACATAAAACTTAAAGATAATCTTGATTCTCATCTTTAAATTAATAACAATCGAAAATTAGATAATGATCAGATTCCCATATAAGTTGGCTGCCTTGAACTAGAGTTTTAATACAACGAAATTTTTCATTTAAGAAAAATCTAACTGTTTTATCATGTGAAGTAATCCTACCGACTGCGCCAACGGTTCTTTTTGATAAGTTTGTCTAGTAGGTACTAACATTTAAATATGTAGATTTTTCCCATTGATATTAACATTTAATGATATTATTAGATGGTTAGTGAAGAGACCTTTCTCCTGTATCGAAATAATTTGATATTAGAATCAACGTTCATGCCTCTGTAAATAACGTAAGAGTTTACGAAAGTTACAATTTCAGGACCCGGCATTTTACGCAAATTTCAGTCAATTCAATGCCAAAAAAATGAGAAGCAAGAGTAACAATTTGGTTATTTTGCCACCTATAGAACGTAATGCCAGAATTAGAAGTTCTATGACTAAAATTGCCTCTTTTCATCATTTGTCAGAGTTCATCTTCAAGTTTAGGTTTCTCCAGTAAATGAACTGATCCTTATCAAAATAGATTATTTTATTATGCCTCCATTCTTATTCAGTAAGTTGTAAAACCACTTTTCCACCAAGACCTATATTTTTGTGAGAACTTCAAAAACGTCTGAAAGTACTTAAAGTTTGAAACCTCTCTTAATTGGTTTTATAGGGTTGTACTCTTTGATTAATTGCCTGCTCTTAAATTTTATAATTGATTCATCAACAGTACAGACTTTTTTTGTAACCCATATTATACAAAAATGGAGTTCAAGTTGTTGAGTAAAGGTCTAATTTTGTAGGGTTTATCTTTATCGTCTTTGCGTATCAGATTGGTATCATTCAAATATAAGTTGACACTGTGAAATCAGTTTCTGAACATAGTATTTGGGACAAAGTCTAACTTGGAATGTTTTTTTTCGTTTTTTTTTCTGATTCGTTTTCATCAGCACTCGATTCGCCAATTTTTAGTTTTCTTCTTTTATCTGAATTCAATTTACATACTGAACATCAGGAAAATTAGGTAAGAGAAAATGGCTTAAAATTAGATTTGCAGGGTCTAAAAGGGAGTAATGATTAGACTCTGCGGTAAGTATCTAAACATTCGTTTTCAATTATCTCTAAAAATTCATTCTCAGGAAGCCATCATCTATATTATCCCTCTGGGATTAAGTAAAACCTTTAGTTCTTCTATTTTTAATAACAGTTTTGATATACATTTAAATTTGATGTATTCACTTCCGGTACAATACAAAAAGAAGATTTTTGACGTGCAACCTTTTGCTCTTTGTGCTCAATTTATTAATAAGGCACTTCAAATTTTAGGCTTGATTATGAGATGTAGAGATTTTCAAAGCACTGACTCCATTTGGCTACTTTATTGTTCGATTTCATTGTTGGAATGTGGTTCATGTGTGTGTTGTTCACTCCCCTTCTTACAATATCCATATCCAGAATAAATAATGTCCCTGGACCTAGTTCTATCAAATTAACTATTATTAAGTTGAGGAGGTTCTCCATCTAACAAACTTTCTTATTCTGTTCAATAAAGGAAGTGAAATACATCTAAAATCAGGATGAATATTATTATATAATAAAAGAACACAATAGCTGAAGGTTCTCTTAAATAAGGCTAGTTTTTAATGAGGGGGTTTAATATTTATTTTTTAGGTCCAAATTTTGAATATCATACCCAAATCTAATTTTCTGATAAAAATAATTAGCAGATTTTTTTAAAATAATTATTGAAAATGACCAGACTATGAAGTAACCTCATTTCAGTTATATCTAACTACTTCAAAGCACATATTTTACTACTCACATCCCTATCAAATTTTCTCATTTCAAATATACTGAATTCATCTTGAAGTGAAATGAGACAACACAAGACTATCACATAAAGCTTTTCTTAGTTCTTTATTAAGGATCTGCCTCAGACTGAAAAGGAGCTTCAGATTGATAAAGGTATTTATACATTTAATATGATCATTTAACATCCATGAATAAATTTCTCAAAGGTGTCCCTAGACTGCAAGAAATTACAAATTACATTTACGTTATTTTAAGCTTAGGCAGCGTTAACTTCAATTTTAATGCCTTTGCAAGTGAGCTGACATCTTATCACTAGCTTAGACGATAATGTCAGGAGGAAATAAGAAGTAAACTTGATGAAAGGAAAGGATTCTCTTGGGAAAAAAAACTTCTTTTTTTTCTTCTCCCGATCTGCTTGTTTTTCACCCACCTCTGGAGTTCCTCAGGGCTCTAACTTGGGCCCCCTTCTCTTTAACGTTTTCGCTAATGACTTGATCTCCACCCTCAATTGCTCTCGGTTAGCATATGCTGATGACCTAAAGCTTTTCCATAGAATTGACTCTATAGCAGATTGTGGTCTACTGCAAGAGAACATCAATACTGTACACCATTGGTGCACTTTGAACCGGCTTAACCTTAATGTTTCCAAGTGTAATGTGGCCAGCTACTTTCGTATCAAAAGTCCAATTGCCTTTAATTACTTAGTTAATGGAGAGTCTCTGGCAAGGTCTACTTGTTTCAAGGATCTTGGAGTCACCTTTGACCAAAAATTTTCTTTTATCCCCCACATCGAAGATACTGTTTCTAGAGCTACTCGCATGCTAGGCTTTATTATTAGAAATTGCAAACTTTTTTTGAACACTGCCACTGCCAAAACGCTCTACTATGCATTTGTTAGATCCAGGCTGGACTACTGCTCCCTTATTTGGTCTCCCATTTACAACCAGCACATTCACCTATTAGAATCAGTCCAACAGCGATTCCTTAAATGTTTGGCATTTAAGGATGATGGAGTCTATTCTCCAAGGGATTTTGACCATAACCTGCTGCTCTCTAGATATACTGAACGATCACTCGCGAAGAGGAGAGAAATGCATTCGGTGAAATTCTTGTTTAATTTACTTAACCATAAAATTGACTGCCCATCCCTTTTGCAAAGGATTTGCTTTCATATACCACGCCCAGGATCCAGACAGTGTCCAGCTTTTAGCTTGGACACAGCCAGGTCCAACATTTTGTACCAGAGTCCTATTCACTTTATGTGTCAAAACTTTAACACTATTGCTGATTCTTGTGACATTCACCATGATGATTTGGCACTTATCTTGAATCACCTGCGTATGGTCGGTGGGGGAGGCTAGGCTAGGTTATTCAGTTTTTAGTTATTTAGTTTTTAGCTTAAATGCATTTATTTACTCTTTTTTTTGGTCTTTTGATTTAAATTAATTCTTGATTCTTATCCTAATTTAGTGTTGTTTTTTTATTATTTATTTTCTCATGTTCACTACTTCTTTTTTTTTATTATATAGCAATTCTTTTATAGTTCTTTTAGACTTTAGTTGCATGAATCTAATACAATTCATGCTTTCGTACATTTATATATTTAATTGATTTTCCTGTAACTGGGTATATGTAACCTGTTGGAAATAAAGCTTATTATTATTATTATTATTATTATTCTCCTCTCTTCAATAGAATTACTCCTTGACTCAAATCTTCCGACAAGCTTCCAAGCTCATGCCTCAATGAAAAATGCATCATGGTGACGTTAAAGAGTGAAAAATTGGAGTATTTAACAAATTTAGAAAATTGCCAGGAGTGTAAGATTGATAGGTTGAGATAATTTTGTAACATGCAATAGAGTTAGCTAATTAGTTTAATTTTTTTTTAATTGTTTTTCTCTATTTTAAATACCTCCCTGTTATGTTCAATGTGTTGTCTGAAATTATCATTCTGTCTAACAGGTCTGGATTATTCAGGACTCTGTTGTGGTTCTGAGTGGTTTTTCTGTATATATGTGAAAACTTTTTAATAACCTGTCATATTATGTGTATTAATGAAGTATTTATTTAGATTACTACAAAAGTTTCTCCTTAGTTTTTACAAGTCTTCTTTCCTTTTCTTTTTAAAGTGCCATCTGGTTTGTTGCTATTTGTTTAAACAATAGTAAACTGTTTATGCTTCTTAAAGGCCTCTTTTGTCTTGTCACTCATTCATCACAGCTGTTGCCTCGCCATATTGGTTTGCCTATGTGTCTTCTGACCCAAACTACAATTGTCTTTGGTATCAATTTCTCTTCTGCATCTTTAATATCCTCTATGAAATCCTTATAATGCTTCCAGTTGCTCCTTGTTTCCATCAGATTATGGTATAGTTTCTACTTTGCTTATTTTCTTTTATTTTACCTACTTATTTTACCATATACTCTCTGGGATGCCTTGAATCTGAATATGGATAGAGTTTGCTTTATCTGAAATTGTTAGTAATATTGATAGATGATCACGGGGTTCCTATGCGTTTATTATTTGCATTCTTTTTATACTTCTATCTTTTAATAGCATTACTGTGTCTATATTCTTGATTACTTCCATTAATTTTTTTTCACTTTGGACTCTGTTCCGCTGGTCCATATTTTACAATTTAATTTAATTGGCATAACCTAAAAATATTAATTTGACAGTCGATGACATTGAGACAGTTTGACATTTACGAGTCTTCTTCTTCCGTTCATGTCCCCCAAGTTCCCTCAGAAAACTGTTATGGTCTAAGCTGCTGTGAATATTCAAACTAATTTCTGTGTCATAGTACATTTTTTATTGGATATAAGATACTGTTACTTAACTTTTAATACTAGTACACATACTATTATAATAGTATGGTTGGCAACACTGGTTTATAAGTATGGTTCTTCAATCGTATGACAATAGACATTGACATTTTGACAGATAACGCAGCGTTGCCAGATGAAAAAATTATATAATATAACATAATTTCCCCAGATTACAGATAAAAAAAGTTTTCCGATTTCCTCACTTAATTTCTTGTGTTATTTATTAGATTAATAATAAGTACGATAATTAAAAGTACATTTAATTGTCCAAACTTCGTTTTACCACGCAGGCGCTGGTATGTATGCATGAAAAATTCTCAGATCTGGAGACATTTTTCCAGGCCTGGCAACAGTGTGCTGCTATATGACACGTTGAGGTTAGATAGAATATTTTGATTCTCGCTCCAATTTTCCACTTTCAAAAAAGAAAATCATGCCCAAAAAGAAATCGGGGCAACGAAAAAAGGCCGAAAAGCAAAAACTGAGGCAAAAAGGCATCCGAGCAGCTCGAGAAAATGTCCAGCTGGCGCAGCACCCTTGCAATTCCACCATGGAATGCGATAAATGCCACAGGTAAAGAACTTTAAATAAAACTACTTAACACTCTTTATCCCGAATAAATTTTACAGAAAACAGAAAAGCAGAGCCTTTTGTTACTTCTGCCAGAGCGTGCAAAGGCTCCCAGTGTGCGCCCAATGTGGCAAAGTAAAGTGCATGTTAAAAACGGGAGATTGTGTTGTTAAACATGCAGGAGTATTTACTACTGGCTTAAACATGGTTGTAAGTAATCAGTTACAACAATATTTAAGCTTTTATGTAATAAAATATAAAATATAGGGCGCCATATGTGATTTTTGTGAGGCATGGGTGTGTCATGGCAGAAAATGTTTGCAGAGTCATGCTTGCACTTGTCCATTACAAGATGCAGTTTGTTTAGAGTGTGAACGAGGAGTTTGGGACCATGGAGGTAGAGTATTTAAGTGCTCTTTTTGTGATGGGTAAGTCTTTGTCTATTTTTCTGTACTTAGAATGTGTGTTTGGTAGAGGATAGTGTTTTTTTTGAGAAAAGAGGCAAGTTTTTGTCAAGAATTTTTAATTGTCTTTAAAGTTAAAATTGTAAAACAATGCAACTATGATTTCATTTTATTTTAAATATGATTTATTGACTAACCATCAAACATTGAATAACCATTAAACAGTAAAATTTAAGTAAATTTGTTACACAACTAAGTTTTCTTTAATTAGGGTGTTTAGTGAGTCAATATAGATGGAGGGAAGGTATGCAACAATTCTATGTACAATCAATATTTTGAGTTATATTTTTCTTAAAATAGCACAATTATTATCAAATAAAGGCTCTCTCAATCTCATAACTCCTGCTCAGGTGATTTTTACAATTATTTTGTAGCTTTTTATGCGAGGATGACCAATTTGAACACCAAGCCTCCTGTCAAGTCTTAGAGTCAGAAAACTACAAATGTAAGTATTTTGGCACCTCATTACAATATATAGAACTCTATATATAAGACTAGAGTTGTATTCATATGTTTTCTTTGTAAATTTTTTTTTTATGGAAAAATTAAGAATTGTTCATAATCACTCGTTTTATTCTGTTTCAGGTCAGTCTTGCAACAAATTAGGCCAATATTCTTGTCTAAGATGCAAGACATGCTACTGTGAGGATCATGTTAAAAGAAAAGGCTTTAAGTATGAAAAGAATAAGCCTGTACCATGTCCAAAGTGCAGTTATGAGACTTCACAGACCAAGGATCTAAGCATGTCAAGTTAGTTCAGTTTTATTTATTATTCTTCAAATTTATCTTAGAGGACTAAGGACTGGTTGAAAATTAATTAACCCTATTACATATTTTAATTTGTCCAAATTGACCTGTATAGGGTATTTATTGCCTAAGACAAGCAACTTACTTACAATAATAAAATGAGGCAGGTGATTTATTCATCACTATATTTTGTTGAATGACATAATTTGAATAATACAGATAAGAGTACTCAAAGATGCATTTTAAGACTATTAAGTTTTCTTGAGATATAATATATGAAAGTATCTATAAATTGAAAGACTTGACTTCAAATTACAGGAGGAAACTTGAGAAACAAAAGAATACCTGAAATTATTTGGAAAATTATTTCAAATCATAAGGAAGGAAATTATTTTGAACTTTGGGATTTCTCTCTCTTTGAAAAATGAGGTTTATTAGATAAATCCTTCAAATGTCTTGAATTACATGAAAACTAAGTTCAAAGTACCAGGAAGTAACTGGAAATGAATTCACATGCCTGGAATTCATTAAAAAATTTTTATTTATTTATTTCAATATGTGGCAGAGCCAATTTATGGAAGTAATATTAGATAGTATAATAATACAAAAATAATACTAGAATTACATACAATATACACAAAGCCTCAGAAGCTGAAATCTGATCAATTAATCAATAACAAAGCTAAAAACACACAAAAATAACTATCACTATACAAGGAATAAAGTTTAAGTCTAATATTAACCATTTTTGATCTGAATGAACCTAAGCCATCATCAAAAATTATTACACATTATTAGACAGAGACTGTAAATAACTTCAAATGCCTGGAATTTAATTAAAATGACTTTAAATTCTTGACATTGAATTTAAAAAAATCATTCAAGTATCTCAGATTACATGGAAAATAATTTTAAAGTCTTCACATGCCTTGAATTGAAAAATGATTTAAAGGAAGGGAATTATTTTAATTACCGGGGATTTACTGGACAAATAATTTCAAATTATCAAGAAGAAACTAGTAATTACTTGAAATATTTGCAATTTAATAGAAAAATCATTCAAATGACTCAAATTACATGGAGTATGCAGTACCAGGAAGTAACTGAAAAGAGTTCAAATATTTCGAATAACATTGAAAATGACTTTAAGTAAATGGAAATAATTAAAAAATTATTTTAAATTATAAGGAAGAAAGATTATTTGAAATTCCAGGAATTCAGTGGAAATGTATCTAAAACTATCCAGTAGAAACTGAAAATTACTTCAAATGCTTGAAATTTAATAGACAAATTGTTCAAATGTCTCGAACTACATGAAAAATAATTTAAAATGCCTGGGATTTGATATAAATTTATTTAAAATTATCAGGAAGAAACTGTAAATGGCTTCAAATATTTAAAGTTTAATAGGACAACTTGAAATGTCTTGCCGTACTAGGAAGTGAATGAAAATGACTTCACATATTTAGAATTATAAAAAAATCGACTGTCAATGGCTGCTTAAGCACCTTGAATTATATAAATGGAGAATTATTTGAAAAATTGCATGGGAGAAAATGTGTCTTCAAAAGAATATATACTATATATATATTCTTTTATATAGTATATAAAGATATACTCAGAGATGCGCAGAAAATGTAAAGGATTGAATATTTAATGTTTTTTTTTTTTTTAATTTGGTGATCTTGTTGTTTACTATATTCTCCGGTTCGACGGTTATTTGACACAACAAGCGTCAAGTCGCGATCTTAAGAATAGTAAAAAAAGTTTATTTTTTATGTCTTCGGTGATTTTAATGTACCAGATGCTCGCTGGGGGAGTGACAATCTTGGCGCTGTGGTTGAGTGCAGTCCTAACTATCCAGATTTAACTCTAGGTCAGTTTTATGCTTATTTCAGTTTTTTTCATTTATTTATTTATTTATTTATTTCAATATACGGCAGAGCCAGTTTACAAAAACAAAATAGATAATACAAAATACTAAACAATATAGCAATATAAATACAATACTAGAATTACAAAAAAAATATATATATACCAAGATAAAACCTCTGAAAAAACAGTCATCAACAGGGCTAAAAACTTAGCACTATCCAAGGAACATAGGTTAAAGTGTAAGATTATTTATTTTTGATTTGAATGACCGTAAGCCGCCGGAAAATGGATCCAAACTATTTTCATTAAAGAAACGCAAAGTCCTAGTCAGTGGAGAAAAAAACCCATAGTTGGCCGAATGAAAGGGTAAACGAAACATAGAAGAGTTGATCCTTCTTTGACAGGTGTTAAAAGGAATTGCTTCCAAGATGGTAGGACAATGATATAAACCATTTATGATCTTATAAAACGTTAAAGCATCAGAATAATGCCGTCTGACTTCAAGATTAGGGATATTAAATTGGACACTGATAGCATTATAGTCGATGTAATAATTACGAAAAATATTAACTTCAGCTCTATAAGCAAGGGATCTTAAGAATCTTCTTTGTACAGCCTCAAGGTGTTCAATATGAGAATCATAATAAGGGGACCAAATTACAGACACATACTCAAGCAAGGAACGTACCAAAGAGTAATAAAGTAATTTGAAACAATAAGGTGAAAGATGTACACTATCAAAAAGAACACCTAAATCTTTAACTGTATCAACTGACTTGAGTTCGTTATTGTTGATTGTGTATTGATAATTAATAATTTTATTAGAACGACCAAACGAAATACATACACACTTCTTTACATTCAGTTCCAGACTATTGCTATTACACCACTCAGCAACACTATTTAAATCCAATTGAAGTAGCTCAGCATCAAGATATGACTCAATGGCTTTATACAGTTTAAAATCATCAGCAAAAGCAAGATGTTTTGAATGAACAATTACATCACTCAAATCTCTTATGAACAAGTTAAAAAAGACCGGTCCAATATGCGAACCTTGAGGCACGCCTGAAGATACTTTAATACCATTAGAAATATAATTACTTATCCTGACCAACTGTGTGCGACCAGTCAAAAAACTGTGACAAAACTCGAACAAAGTCCTACCAAGGCCCATAGCCCCAAACTTCTGAACCAGATGTTCATGACCAACCCTATCAAAGGCCTTTGAGAAGTCTGTGTACACACTATCGACCTGTACAGACCTCTCAAAAGCACCAATCAAATCATACTGGTAAGTCAACAGGTTAGTCACTGTAGATCTACCCTGACAAAAACCATGCTGATGATCACTAAGCAATCGCCTACAGTGCCACGAAAATCGCACAGAAAACAACCTGTCAAACAGTTTAGGAACTACAGACTGAATACACACACCTCTATAGTTACAAATATCAGTTCTATCCCCATTTTTATGAATTGGCATTAAAAAGCTTACCTTCCAATAATCAGGAAATTTGCCTGATGTCAAGCAAAGATTGAAAAGGTGATGCAGAGGCTTACTCAGAGTGCACACACAAGAAAAACAGATGGGATACCATCAGGGCCAAAAGAATGTTTGTTCGGAAGGCGTAAGATTTCATCAAATATGTCCAATAAAGAAAAAGAGATGCGATTTAAATCCAGACTGTAATCAAATTTATAGTCAGGAGCCTTGCGGACAGGTTGCCTGTATGTAGTTTCAAAATACCTAGCAAATAGATTTACAATATCTTGACCATTACCAGCAACCTCGGCTTCCATATGCATGCTATTGGGGTATGAATCAGACCTACATAATCTATTGATGTGTTTCCAAAATGAAGAAGGATCATGAGAAATTTCAGTATTTAATCTTTCAATATATGACCTAAAACATTCATCACGAAGAGTTTTACATTTATTCCTCAAATTTGAAAAATTAACATAATCCATGGGATTCTTACTATTTTTGAATTTTGTATGAGCAATTTTTTTTTGAATAACCAGATTCTGTAATTTTCTACTAAACCAAGTGGGAAAATTAGATGATTTAAAATGTTTAATTGGAACAAACATCTCAATAGCAAAATAGAGAGCATTGTAAAAAATATCAATGCATTTATTAATATCCTTCTGATTAAAAGCAGTATCCCAATTCATGCAAGCAAGGTAATTATTAATGGCAACAAAATCACAGTTTACAAAATCATAATAATAAACATCATACTTAAGACTAAAATTACAATTAATAGGAATACTTATTTCATAAGCAGGATGGTGGTTTGATGCCGGTGATAAATTTTCAGTAGCATATATGACTTTAACATTTGACAAACTTGAGAAAAACAGATCAAGAAAAGTACCAAACAAATTTGGCAAGCCATTCACCTGCTTAAGATTAAGATAGTTACAACAACTACATAGCACATTTGCAGATGTTATAGACTCAGCCGTCTCAACATGCAGTCCGTTCACAGTGTTCCTCCATACCGCATGTGGCAGATTAAAATCACCACAAAATAGAATATCACAACTTGTATGAATACTCACAAGATCCATGGATTTAGAGGCAAATTCCTCATAAATTGATAAAGGAGAAGCAGGAGGGATGTAGACAGCACCAAAAATGATATTCTTGTCATTGCATGATACAAGCACAAAGATGTGTTCCAGGGTTGAATCACTGGTCTGTAATAACCTGGCTTTAAAACATTTACGAACAGCAATCAAAGTGCCACCACCCCTTTGCCTCCCTGTATTTGTGTAACTTCGATCCTGACGGAAAATATTGAAGTCAGTGAACCTTAACTCCGAGTCTAGAAAATCTTCATTAAGCCAAGACTCTACCAAAATCACAACATCATATATGCAACTGTTGACAGCATTCCGCAGATCAGCTATTTAAGTTCGCAAACCACCTGCATTATGAAAGTATACATTCCTCTTTTGTTGGACCACTTTAGGAATGCCATTAAAATATTGTATGCATAAGTTCTGTTCTGTACGTGAGCGCAAAGTAAGTTCTTCATAAGCATTTTTTACTTGCTTACGTTGAATAGGTGTTTTCAAAAGATAACAATACCTAATGATAGATTGGTTTATTTGGATCTGATCTTCACTAATAAAAGTAATCTTGTGGTAACAGAAGCAATCGACTACCTATTTGATAAATCTCAAAACCACAAAGCGTACAACTTTCAATTAGATTTGTGTGGTGAATTCAAGCGAAATGTAGAGTATCTAGAATTTTATTATGATTTTAAGCTTGCAAATTATGATGGCATTAATAATTACTTGTCTGGAACTGACTGGACTACAATACTGAACACGACTGATATTAACAAAGCTGTCTCTCAGTTCTATCACATTTTAAACATGGCAATAGTCCTTTTTGTTCCTCTCAAAAGATATAAGACATCTGATTTTCCCAAGTGGTTCTTGGGTGAACTTAAATATCTAGTTACACAGAAGAAGATTGCTCACAAGAATTACATCAGTACTCCTGATCAATCTGATTATGTCACTTTTTCTAACCTCAGGGCGAGGTGCAAAACTTTAACGAATATTTGCTACCGTGATTATATTTCAAATTTAGACCAATTACTGTGTCCTGACCCTAAAAGCTTTTGGTATCACCTCAACAGTAGGAAGGCAGTAAATAAAATTCCAAATTCAATGTATTATGTTCATAATGAATTTTCTGGTTGCGAACAGATAGTGGAGGGTTTTGCCCAGTTTTTTTCAACTGTCTACAATAGTAATATAAATAAAAATAACAATTATTATATGGGTCAACAGGTGGCAGAAAATATGACAGTTCCTAATCCCCAACTGTCTGTTGGTTTGATTTTTGATAAAATTTTAAAATTAAAGGCCAAAGTTAGTTCAGGTGGGTTAGTTAGATGGGATACCAAACTATTTTTTTCAAAAATGTGTCTGTACTGTTTCTCGCCCTCTATTCTTCCTTTTTCAGAAATCACAAATTTATTTCTATTGTAAGGAGCTGTTGCTCAATCAGCAGCATGGGTTTAGTTCTGGCAGATCTACGATCACTAACTTGTTGATCTATCAGCAGGATCTGTTGGATGCCTTGGAGAGGGGATGTCAGATGGATGTGATTTATTCAGACTTCTCCAAGGCTTTTGATAGAGTCGATCACAGAATCTTGCAGGAGAAACTTAGAGTGTTTGGTTTCTCCAATCCTATAGTTGCCTGGTTCACAAGCTTCTTGTCAAGCCGGACTCAGCAGGTTAGATTGGGTAGTGCTAGATCCAGCAATATCAATGTACAGTGGCGGCCAGCAAATTAAAAACGATACAATTTTTAATATTTTATGCTAAAATCATACGGTATATTTTCTATTTGCACATAAATGTTTTTATCACTTCATGTTAAGCTTGCACATGCATAAATATTTGGATTTGAAACAGGTTTGGAATCTGATATTTTAACAATTTAGAAATACCTTGGACAGCTAAATAAAAACGATTCATCTTTTGTTTTTTTTTATCAATTTTTGTCGAATATGAATGTGTAGCATTTATTTATCATTTAGTTGGTGTCTCACTTAAGTAATACAAGGTCAATATAAAACAAACGTTATGGGTAAAAAAAGAGTTGTGACCCTGAAAAAAGACAAGTAATTTTAAATTTGATTCAAGAAGGGCATTCATACAGTAAAGTTGCAGCAATGCTAAAATGTTCCAAATTTATGGTTCATAATGCTATTAAACATTATAAAACTCACGGCACGGTTAGAAATGTACCTAGGAAGAAAAGGCCTAGAATAACAACCGCAAGAGAGGATAAAATTATGGTACGTTTAGCAAAAAAGTCGCCCCATTTAACAGCATCCGAAGCCATCAGTAAGAATAATTCGCCGCCGACTTAATGAGTTTCAACTATTTGGAAGAGTTTCCCAAAAGAAGCCACTTGTCTCAAAGAAGAATCGTAAACTCCGATTGCAGTTCGCACGCGATCATTTGAGTTGGACCCTTACCCAATGGAAAAATATACTTTGGTCGAATGAAACAAAACTTAATCGCATCGGATCGGATGGTCGTACTTACGTACGAAGACCACCTGGTGAGGAATTAAATCCAAGATTCACAAAATTAACTGTTAAACATGGAGGTGGTTCAATCATGATGTGGGGCTGCATGTCATGGTATGGAGTTGGACCAATTTATAAAATAGAAGGAATTATGGATCAGGAGAAATACAAATCTATATTAGAAAATGTGATGCTTCCATATGCAGAAAAAAAATTACCTATTACCTGGAAATTTCAACAGGATAATGACCCCAAGCATACAGCACGTTCAGTAAAAAGGTGGTTTGAACAAAACGTCGTTGATGTAATTGAATGGCCCTCGTGTAGTCCAGACCTCAACCCGATAGAGAATCTGTGGAATGATCTTAAAAGAATAATTTAGCCAAAGCAATTTAAAAACATGGACGAACTAGTGAAAGGTGTTCAAGAAGCTTGGTATTCCATCCCAATTACTCGCTGTCAAACTTTAATAGAATCTATGCAAAGAAGATGTCTAGCAATAAAAGAAGCTAAAGGATATCCTACCAAATACTGATTTTTTTTGGTGTAAAATTAAAATATTGAATTCGTTTTTAATTTGTTGTCCATTAATTTTGTAAACATTTTTTTTCCCTAGATTTTTGAATAGATTACTATTGATTTATGGTAGAATGTGTTTAATATGTCTAACCCTTAGAAATAAATATCATTCGTAAAACTGCATAAAATGGTTTTCCAAAAAAATTAAATTTTGTGTCGTTTTTAATTAGCTGGTCTGCTTTAGCCGCCACTGTATGTTCTGATGTACCTCAGGGTGGACACTGCTCACCATTGATCTTTAACATTTTCATTAATGATATAGCTACATGTTTTGAAAATAGTGCCTTTTTATTGTTTGCAGATGACCTTTTACATGAAATTTTATAGAGTAATCCAGACTCCCAAAGACCAAATTTTGTTACGGAATGACCTGAATAGGCTAAATGATTGGTGTGTCAACAATATCTTATTCTTAAATATAAAGAAATGTAATTATATTAGTTTTCACAAAAGAAGTAAAAAAGTTGTAACATCATACCACAGAATAAACGATCTCATCGAGATCATGAGATCGTTTATTCTGTGATCATACAATATAGAGGGAAGCCCTGTTCAGTATTCTGATACAATCAAGGATCTTGGCATTTATTTTGACGATCATTTAAATTTTAATATACACATAAATAATATAGTGGTTAGGTCCTCCAGGGTTCTGGGTTTTGTTCTGTGTAACTGTAGAGAGCTATCAGTCGAGACCTGTAAGAGATTGTACATGTCTTTGGTGGTTTCTTTATTGGAGTATGGCTCAATGATATGGTCCCCCTATTACATGAACAGCTGTCTGGCCCTTGAAAGGATTCAGAATAAGTTTTTAAGATTTTGTCTATTTAATTTAAACTTGGAAATACCGAACGATCATGTTTATGATGATGCACGGGAAGTGCTGGCTATGACAACATTGAGAGAAAGACGTATTCGTGGTGATTTAACCTTTGTATTTAAGCTTCTTAATGGTCTGATTGTATGCCCCGACCTTCTCGGTAGAATTAGCTTCAATGTCCCCTCAAGACTCTTGAGACGAAACCGACTATTTGCTTTGCCTTTTCACAGTATATACTACACACAGTACATACTGTGGCATAGTTATACTACACAGTATAACTATGCCACTCACTCCCCTATCGAAAGAACCTTAAATATTATCAGCCATGAGGATATTGAAGTTGTGGACATTGGCTTGTCTAGTTTTACGAATCAAATTAGAGAGATTGTGTAACAGAATCAACAGAAGAGTTCTGTTGATTTTATGTTGGTTTGCCTGTAAAAACGTATTTGTATTTTAGCTATTTTAAGTTATGGTTAGGTCTAACTATTGAACTTTGTAATATTTTTTTTTTGTAATGAGGTTAGGTTGAGTTGAGATAGACGGGATCTATTAAATAAATAAATAAATTATTGACTATATCTATCAACTGTCAAACTCCACTCCTTTAACATTAAATTGTAAAGGTGTAATTTCTGACCTTCAGAGTCTGGATTATAACCCCCAGTTTAACATTCAATTATAATTAGAACACAATATAACTATTTTGTATATTATTTTATGTACTCCAGACAACGAAAATCTCATAAATCTTTGTATTATTATTATTATTAACGAAGATGATCTAAGATATATTATGCAGGTGTATTTATGCAGTGCTTTAAATTTAAAAAGTTTAAAAAATATGAAATTAGAAATTTGCGTTAAATGCTATTTTTTTTTGTGATTCATTTTCATGAATCACACTACTACAACACACACTAATAAAATCTCTACCAAGAATTCCATCTGCTGGTATGGGAAAATTATCCTCAACTATGTGAAAATTTTGTTTTAAAGAAAAATTGTCAATAAACATTACAGTTTTAGTAGTACCTATGGAAGTTATATGTCCTTCTGTAACACCGTTTATCCTGCTAGCATTTGCTCTGTTAACTATTTGGTTTTTATCGATTTTTGTTCGCTTAATTAAAGAAATATCGGCACCAGTATCTTCGATTAATGTTATTGTTTCATTTTGTGTTATTTGGGTCTGAACGACGATAAAATTTGACGATAGGTCCATGTTAAAAATATTTATTGCTTCCCCAATGGACCTGGTTGGGGTGATAATTCGTTTCCCGAATTATCTGTCTCAAAGCTGCGCACAGAATAGTTTCCTCTGCCTCGTTGAGAATAGCCCCTGTGACCTCTATATCTGCTATGCCCATCATGATAATTATTATGGATAGGAACTTCAGGATTTCTATTAAATCCTCCTCTTTTCCATTGTCCTTGCGTCCTAGGATAATGACCTCTATAATTTGGATTTCCTCTATTGTTGAATCGATTTTGTGTAAAAAGGACTGTAGAATTTTTTGATTCAGTTTCGACGCTAACAAACTTTGTCAAGGCGTCTTGAGTTGTGTTGAATGTGCCTGCTTCCATTATCAACCTGGATCTTTCTGAGGTTGCATTCGATTTTAGGGCTTTAACTGCAATATTAGTTGTATAACCCTCTGCTACATTTACAGGTACACCTTCATTTATGTACGCTCTTTTTAAGCTTGTTGCTAAAGCTTCTATGTCAGATGCATATTTTGATGTATCGCTGGATCCTTGTTTAAGAGCTAATAATTTTGCCGAAACTAACTGCGAACTTTCACCCTTAATATTGCTTGTTAGTTTTTGAATTATAATTGGTATGGTATCATTATCGCCAATAAGGTCTCTTGCTTTACCAACTAATTTAGTTTTAATAAGAGCCACGGCATTTGCTTCGTGCCCTTCGCAATTTTCTTGGATTAAAGTTAGTGCGTCAATAAAAGATCGAAGTTTATCCGCTGAACCATCAAAATCATTGCACAAAACCCTGCTGGTGAAATTTAAAAAATCCATTTTAGTCATCGCCATTTTGCCAGTTTCAATTTTAATTTCAGTGTTTGTATTTTCTTCGTCTGAACCCTCTGAAGAGTTTTCACTGTCAATAATATCCTCCTCAATCACGTTTGGATCAATTAGTTCAGTGCACGATGTAGGTATTTTATACGAAACATTTAATACTTGATATACCCTGACTACTTTATCTCTTGAGACGGAAAAAAGTTTTTTAATAGCAAAATACTGTTCTTGATTTAAATTTTTGTAATCATGTAATACAAGTTGCACAAAGGTATTATAGTATTTAAGTAAATTATCCCTAACTTCTTTTTTAATTTCCTCTGATTTAGGTATTTTTTTTAAGACTCTTTTTGATTCGTTAGTAATTAATATTTTTAAATTTGATAACTTGATATAAAGTTCTTCCCAAGTTGATGACATAAAAATAACTAAATTTAGCCTAAATTACGGTAAAAAAAAAATCTAACATAATAGTAGTACATGAAAAATGTAAACAAAAATCCAACATAAAAATTATTATTTAGCTATATATATGTAATATGTAACTTTATAATATATTATAATATTATAACTTTCGATTACTTTATGAACTAATAAAAAAAATAGTTTTACCCCCAAAAATATTTTAAAACTGCTAAATAGCCAAAAAAATCTTATTCTAAATATACACAAATAAATAAAATTACATACCAACTATAATATAACATTTGTGTGGTCCATGTCCTGGGACGGATGTAAAATCTCCATTACATCTCCTTCCATCTTCCAATAAACAGGTGGCGTTTAATCGCTCGTCCTTAATGTCACTGTTTTCAGGTTTTACTAAAATGTTTTTCTACACCAACACATTGTTTTTTCTTTCACTAACACGGACTCACAAACACAAACCACACAAGAGCATAAGACTTCTTGACAAGTCTCTTTTCATGTTTCTGCGGTCAGCCTTCCTAATTTTTAGTAACACCAAGGTTACAACAGCCACAGTGATTATATACAACAGAATACGGATATCCATAGGGACATTTATAGCTTGTTCTTCCCCTATTAAATTGGAGTTTACAACACCTGTGTCCGTAACTTCAGCATGCTTGGTGTTAGTAGTACCCATATTGACTCACACTGTATATTACTGTACATTAGCACACTTTACAGCAACTAGCTCCCATACTTTTACCACGGTTTTACTATAAACATTTTTCTTTTTGTACTATATACATATAGAACAATTACTACTCTTACTGAAAAATGCACTAAAAAGTGGTGTTTGGCACTGGCAGGGTCGCCATGTGAAGGTTCGATTTAGGAATTATAAATAAGAATGCCAAATGCGCTTACACCATTGTATATTACTCTCTTCAATGATATCTGGTATATTAGTAGTTATTTTAAAAACAGTGTTCTACATAATTGTCGTGCATACGTATGCAATAGTATTGCATAAATATTTAACAATAATAATAATTCATTGTATAACAAATTAATATAAGGTATGATACTTGAAAATAAATAACATATATCACTATTATATTATTGTACCACATTTAATTTTAGATGTGATTTACTCCTTAATAGTCGAATCTTCAAAAGAATTAATTTTATGCAAAATACCTAAATTAGACTAAAGAAAACTTACTCATAATTGATTATTATAACAATTATAACTTTTACTGTGTGCGAAAATTTTACCCTTCTAACTATGCCGATTGACTTACAACTCGATGAAGTTTTTTTATACCTATATCCAAACAAAAAATTAAGCAAGCTTACTATTTTCTTTTTTTTTTTTTAATTTTTATAGCAAGGAGCCATAAGTATGGCAGACAAGGCCAGGCAACTTATGACGACGATGACGACTATGACGCAGCAGGCGATGACAGCTATGGCAACGGAGCTGGTTTTAGCTATGGAGGGTATGGTGCTGCTGGTGGGTATGGGGGAGGAGACTCCTCGGAAGAAGAAGATGACGAGGACGATGATGATGATGAGGAGGAGGAGGACGATTCTGAAGATGAAGAATGTTAGTCATATTTTTTTTTATTAAAGTGAGTTTAATCGGATTTCTTTGATTTTAGCTGGCAGTGAGAGTGACGGTAGTGAGGAGGCGGAGCCTGAAAAGAAAAATGATGATGGCAAGAAGAAATGAAATTGCGCAAGATAGTTTTTATATTATTTAATCAATCTATGTAATATAATAGATCATACCAAATATAGACTGTTTTATTTAAGTTAAGGATTTAATCTTTTGTGACTAGAAAGAAGTTGGTTTGTAAATGATTTAATTTATGAACTTGGGAATTAAACCAACTCAAAATTATTTAGAATTAAAATTTAGACAAACTTTGGGTATAACCACCAGATTATGTTTAGAAATTTTCTACTGCTGTTGTTACATATTAAGAGTCAATATGATTGACTACATGTTGCTATTGAATTGACATACATCAGATATTTTACAAATTCTGGAATAAAAACGTCCTGACAAACACAAAAAATTTACAATAGTAATAACGAAAATTGCGAAGTAAACGAACTCATATGTTCAACAAATACGTTCTAAAATTGACAGTGTAAACCAACTGATTAATGTAGGGAGTATAGCGTATTAAAAAATTATATTTTAGGGTTTTGCTACGTGGCAACATACAAATATTTTTCATTCATATTTATTTAATTGTAGAAATATTTTAGGACCGAAAATTAGAGAAATATTTATTTTAACCTGCAAATTATATTAAAAAAAAATCTTTCGCTGTTGCTACATATTGCAACACACCATGTCTTGCGTTATGTTGTTCCTCAATTAATATACGTCAAATACTTTCAAAAAACTCATGAAAATTAAACGTTTACATCGCAAGCATCAAAAGATTTGTTAAACTTAAAAAATAGATGTCAAATTTTAAAAAGGTGTACACCATGTATACTGTTACTAGATTCTCAGACTGAACGTAAAACCGATATTTAACATTAAATCACAACAAATTACTGTTAAATGGCCATTAATTAATTTATTTAATTCCTTCAGAGCTCGGACTATAACTTTCAATTATCAAACTCCGCCCATTTAACATTGACCAATGACCTAATTTAAAAGTGGAACAGCCTTTAAGATTTCCCCGTTCGCCGTCAGATGTCAGCACGTTTGAATACAATGAGGCGCCAAATTTTTAAGACTTTTATTTGCCATAACGAAACATTTCGCATAATCATTATTTTACTTTACTGTAAAATATATATGACTAAGTCAAAAATTAACGTTTTAGTCAAAAAAACTATAAATACATTTGAAAAATTTCGTTATAAGTCCTCAAAAGTTTTAACTTTTGGTTCAATGAGGTGGCAGCACCGTCGTACTGGCCACGTAAGATTTGACAGTGACAGTTCCACAGTGACGTTTTACGTTTTCGTATTGCCAGTATCCAAAAAGGGACTGTGATTGCAATAATAATGTTTTGCGACCCTTATTCTCGCCAATGTTAGTTACTACCGACAAATAATTTAATCCCAGGTAAATTCAACTCATTCACCTTGTTAAATCTTTGTCCTTAAAACAAAGAAATCGGGTGTCTCTCGATCAAAGGTTGAGTATGTTTTTAAACCTCGATAATTTCTAAATAATTAGTTCCTCATGCGTCACACCGAACAATTAACAAGAAAAACGTGTCTGTAGCTAGATAAGGTATAAGAAAAACCATGGCTGAGCCCAATGGGATGGCCTTTCCCCATGGAAAACTACCACCAATGCATTTCAACGGTTTACACTCAAACAGCTCTTCGAGAGGGGCCTCTCCTGTCTCCAGAGCAGGATTAATACCCTCCTCGCAACTACCCCCAAGCAGGACCAGCATACCGCAGTCACAGTTACCCCCAATGAGATCCACAACGGGAGGATTAACCCATAAAGTTGATCAGCTAAGTATCTCTGGCCAAAATACTCCTAATATAAGTCCAAGCAGGTTTAGTGCGTCCACCCCAAACCAGGAAGGTTTACACAAACCCACTTTTAGTGAAAACTCATCCCCTATAGTGCCAACAAACCATTTAGATAATGTGCCATTAAAAGACAATGCTTTGGACAATGAAAATAAAAATGTGAACCCTAGTGCAGTGACCTCTTTAGGGCAAACGAGTCAATATTTCAGTCAAAGCTCCAGTCAGAGTAGTACTTTTGAATCACAATTGAATGGCCCCACTATTACCCCAAGTGTATCACAGACCATAAGCCAGCCACATCTACAACAAACCACCACTACTAGTCAAACAAACAATTCTACACAACACTATTTTCAGTCTCAAAATGTAGGGCAAGAGGCTCTATTTAATATTCAACAAAGTGCACCACCACCTCAAATAAGAAATGTTCCTCAACAACCTTATGGTGTAGCAACTCAGCAGAATGTGGTGCAAAGTACTCCACAACCGATGCAAACTGTTTCAAACTCTAATATTGCCAGTTCAAGTAGTAATTGGCCCCAGCAGAGTGTTGTAGGGAGAAATACTCCTCAAAATTTATTTGGACAGGGCCAACCGCCTTTTAGTGTCGGAATTACTGCCAGTAGTTCAGTACAGCAGGCACAAAGTGTTATGAGTCAACAGGTAAGAGATTTTGTTGATTTGATTTATTTTAGGTAGTAGGTTTATAAAATTTTGGTAAATTTATGTATTTATTTATTTACTAAACATCATCTAACAGTTCCTAATAATAAAACAACTAATGCTTGCAACAGAGAGAAAAAATGAAAACTTAAGTCTCAGTCTCAAAACTAGCAGGTCATCTAGCTATAAGGTCTGATGATGCTTTATTAGCGAAACATGTCACCTGATTAATTAAAAAGACATTTTGAGACTGAGACTTAGAGTTTTCATTTTTTGTCTAGTTAAATAGGTCTCTTTGAGATAATGGACGAGTTCTTTCAACTTGCAACAGAGATCAAGAGTTTAGAGGCAGAATTATACAACACATATAAACTTAAAAAAAAGACGGATTAAGTTAACAGTCTCTAAAAATTGAAATGATTCAAAAACAACTAATATCCCAAGCTCACCACTATAGAATATATTCTAGAAAGATAAACTATATAAGAAAAAAAATGAGGAGTTTATATAATAACATTCCTATATATAGAAATGCAAGTCAAGTTAAGTGTTCTATTTAATAAGCCTGTAAAATGTCAGGGAAAAACTTGCCAGTTTATCAATTATTGCAATCGTTACTGTATAATTTATAGAGAACATCTAAAATTAACCAAATCTGGTTATTGCAGTGGTTGAATTTTTAAGGCGCAAAATAAACAAAAAGAAAGTTGTATAATAAATAATGGTTTTTTACAATATCTTAGTTAAAAATAACCCAGAAGGGATGCCTTAACAAATTCCAATGTAATGTAGCAAGTGGTATAGCCAAGGACTTGTCTTCTAGAACTGAACTTGTGTCTTATTTTCAGATATTTTACTTTATTAGTAATTTCACTTTCTTTGAATCAGACAGGCTTGAAATTAGCAAAGTTATTTTGGGCACAAAAAATAAAAAATCCAGTGAGGTAAATGACATTTTAGTTGAAATACTTTTATGATTGTCAGATATAGATCTGGATAGTCTATCAGCTTCTGTCTACTAGTCTTGGATACATGGCATATTTCCCACCTCTCTGAAACTTTCTTTGGTAGTTCCATTATTGAAGAGTAGGAACTCTGAAGATCCTAGTAATTACCACCCAATCTGTCTTCTATCTGTCCTACAGACAGAACGGTACTCAAGATGTTATATAGATGTATACTTTTTGGAGAAAGTTTACTTTAATGTAAACAAAGGCTACATATCAGCAGCAGTTTTCCATGATCTATTTAAAGCTTTTGATTGTGTGGATCATGGATTACTGCTGTTACTACTCGCTTTCTCTCTAGCATAGGATATTGTAAGTCATGCTGTCCACAACATAAAATTTTTGCCTTTTTTTCCTTCTGTATCTTACAGACTGCAAGTTTTATAGTCAGAAATCATAAAAACCAAATTATAAGAGACAATTCTTTTGGTGCTAGGCTCAGATATAGTTTCAGATTGTCCATATCATGCAGTGAGCAAATAAAGTAATTTGTCATTTGTCTCAAAGGCCTGTTATGCTCCAGACAAATATTTTAATGTAACTAGCTGGAACTAATAACTTTCCTTTTTTTTATAGAATTTGTGTTTTTGAAATTTGGGAGGTGCCTCCCACAGCACAACCATAACACAATAGTAGATATTCTTGTTTATCCAAAACAGACTTTCACTAACAGAGGGTAGTCCTACCTAGGATACATGTATACAATTTTACAACTTGCCACAAAATAATCAAACAACAATAAAGAAAAAATTTTTGAAAAAAGTATTACTAGAATATTTAATCTTTCTCTAGTTTTTGAATTTGAATTGAATTTGATGATTTTAAAATTATGAAATTAATTAATTGGTAAGGTTATCAGACACTTTTGCATGAAGACTTAGATAGCCTTCCTGATTGCTGTAGGAATAAGCTAAGTCTGAATGTGTCCAAGTGTTGCTTTATTAGCTTTTATAAGGGGATCAGAAAACATACTACATATTTCCTATTAAATTGATGAAGAACTGTTGAAAAGAGATTAGGGGATCCAATATTTATCTTTCAATGACCACCTGATAGAAATTACTCTATTGCTCGTTGGTTTGTTCTAAGCTGGAATATGCCTTCATAGTTTGGTCAACATATCAGGCAGTACACAATTTTTCTGTGGAAAGAGTTCAGCATAAATTTTTTATTTAATTTTTGCTCATTCAGGTTTGGTATGTTGCCAATCATGAGTATGCATTAACTGAGTGTGTGAATCTGGTTATGGAATGTGAATCTGGATGTTTGTATATTGGTGCATACACTTAAATTTACCAACTAGGATTAGCTTTTAAATCTTCATATTCCTTTTCACCATACTAATTCATAATTATGATCAAAATTCTCACATAGGCCATTACTATAAACTCATAAGTTGGTGCAACCAACCTAGAAGTCTTTGGCTTGTCGGTGAATTCATTTAAGAAACAATTACATTCTGTTTAAACCTTTTGAGTTTATATCTCGATTACTCTTATTATTTTGTCCTATTCGAGTCTAATCTGAAGTTTAAGCAGCATTTTTTTTGACATTACTAATAAAGCATTCAAGATCTTGGATTTTATAGTCAGAAATAGTAAAAACTTTAAAATTACAACTATTGTGAGACTGTATAAAGTTTTGGTAAGGCCACACCTAAAATATGTTTGGCAGATATGGATGCCCCTTGAAGCTTTATTCATTAATCACATTTGAAAAAGTCACTATCTCTATAAAATACATTTATCCTTTATTTATTTGTTTTAATGGCAAAGCCAGTTTAGAGGAATAACAATAAGTGGCAAAGAATATAATAATAATCAATAATATGAAAATGAACCTAACTATAGCAAAAATAAAGAACAAAAAAAAGCAAAAAGTACAAAAACATAAAACTTAACCCTACAAATAAGTCTTAATTTAATTAAATAATGAATTAATGGATCTATCTTCAAAGGGGTTAAGATTAAAGTTATTAAATGCTCTCGTCATTCTGGTGATTGGAGAAAAGAATCTGTAATAAGCATGGTGGAAAGGCAAACAAAACATAGCAGCATTCTGACATCTATTATTGATATTGACATTGAATGGTACAGTACAGTTAGATCAAAATATTAGGGCAATAAAAAATACTAGTTAATATCTTATCATTAGTACCATGTATCCATACATGATCACCTATAGAAGTATGCTGGATGGTTTTAACTTAGAGTCACTTCTAGATAGGAGGAAACAACAGGTTATAATATTCTTATACTATATATTAAATAACACTACTAAGATTAATCTCAGAATGCTAAATAAAAAAAACTTCTTTGTGTGGACCTGAACAACAATTTATCTTCCTTCATTCATATGATGGCTAAGTTTAAAGAGGTTCTTAGATAGAGTCAGATATATATCCTAAATACAAATGCAAAAGTATTACAAACCTTGCTTAAAATTTAACTTTTATAGTTAGGGTTAATGCCTTCTAGAGAACTAGTCCTTGTTTGTTGTTAATTTTTTATAAGTCCATTTCCATATTGCTTTATCACATTGTCTTATTTTATTTGAACATAATTGTTTAGCATAATGTACTAGGGTATTTAAATTTTGGTCCTCTGCATTAAGTACCAAGTACTTGGTATTTGTAAAGGTTTTACAATAAATAAATAAATTGTATACATTAATAAATATTATATTAATAATTTAATTTCTGTTTTAGGTGAGACCTCCTCAGCCCCCAAACTCAGTTCAAAATGGCCCTCAAAGCACACCCATGCAACAACCACCTAAAATAGGCCAGACACTCCCAACTCAAAATCCTCCCACAAACTTCCCTTTTAATTCAAATCAAAATATCCAGCCCCAAAATCCACTCACAAACCTCCCATTCAGTTCCAATCAAAATGTCCAACCCAAAAACCTCCCATTTAATTCTAATAATAGTTCCCAAAACCCCCCCACAATCCCTCCATTTAGTTCTAATCAAAATATGCACCCTCAAAATCCTCCGATCAGCTCATATCAAAATATCTCTGCCCAACAGAGACCTCCAAACCCCACTACTGTACCACCAAATGTTGCTCAACTGCCTCCACAGGTTCAAAAACCACCACTAAACCAAAGGCCCAGATATCCACAGACTTTACCCCCTGGTCCTCCGCAAACCAGTCAGTTCAATAGTGGATTACCTCAAAGAGTTTCACCTTACAATAACCAAGGACCTCCGCCAGCCCCCTCACAAAGGTTCAATCCCCAAATAAATTACAATGTGGGACCTTCAGTACAAAATCAACCTGGCCAAGTGAATTATGGAGCGAACGGACCTCAGTCATTGCCTCCAATGATCAATAATAGATATCCAACTGCTCCAAATGGCCCCTCGCAGATTCCACCCGGTGGAGTGGTAAAAACTGGATTTAATCGCCTCTGGGGTGCGGACCATTACAATTTACTGGAAACCCCGGAAATTTTACCGCCGACCAAATTGGAAACGCCCAAAGTGCATTTGGGCCAAGAACAATTAAATCAGGCGAACTGTAGCACCGAAGTGTTCCGTTGCACCGTGACGAAAATCCCGGAATCCGCGTCGCTTTTGCAAAAATCCCGGCTGCCCTTGGGACTTTTGATTCATCCGTTTAAAGATTTGAGTTACTTGCCGGTGATTCAGTGTAACGTGATCGTGAGATGTCGCTCCTGTCGCACCTATATTAATCCGTTCGTTTACTTTGTGGACTCCAAAAGGTGGAAGTGTAATCTTTGCTTTAGGGTGAACGAGTTGCCCGAGGAGTTCCAGTATGATCCGGTCAGTAAGACTTATGGGGATCCCAGTAGGCGCCCAGAGATTAAGAGCAGTACTATCGAGTATATTGCGCCTGCTGAGTATATGTTGAGGCCACCTCAACCTGCTGTTTATATGTTTTTGTTGGATGTGTCGAGGTTGGCCGTGGATAGTGGATACTTGGAAATTTTATGTGCTGTTTTACTGGAGGAACTCAAAAATTTACCGGGTGAGTTTGACTGTTTACCGTGATATTAACATGAAACCATTTGAGGCATTTTTATGAGGGTTTGACTCAAAGCTAGACCAACTCCTGTTAATGTAGCTCAAGGATTTTCTGAAACTCACTAGGTCATACAGTCTAAAATTGTAGAACATAAATATTTTATTTCAGAAGTCTCTCTTCTTGTTTCTCTTATTAATTTAGAATAAGGACTTCCTATAAATAAAATAATACATTAACATAATTTCTACTTTTAGGTGATGCAAGAACCCAGATAGGCTTCCTAGCCTATGACTCTGCCCTACATTTCTTCTCCCTAGCGGAAGGGTTAAATCAGCCCCACGAAATGACGGTTTTAGATGTGGACGATGTGTTTCTACCCACCCCCGATAACCTCCTGGTTAACCTGAAAGACCGCATGGAAATGGTGGAGGATTTACTGAAACTGTTACCCTCTCGTTTCAGTAACAGTTATGACGATTGCAGTGCCTTAGGGGCTGCTTTACAGGTGGCACACAAAATGATGGGACCAACAGGTAAAGACAACAAATTAGGAGTATCTTAATATTAATGATTTCTCCATTTAACTTTAATTTTTTGGGATATTTTCGTAATTCTTTAGAATGTGTAGGAGACACTCTTTATGTCAATAATTTGTAGGTAAATTCTTCGCTTTTTTTTTAAGGATTACTTGAAAATTTGTTGAGGTAATGGAATAGAGTTGCTACTTACTACTATAAGTAAGAATTCCTAAAGAATAATTTGATGTATAAACAATACTTGTGACTCTAATACTTTCTGAGCTTTGAGAGCCACTTTTATCCACTAATTTTTTAATGATTCTTGTACAATTCTCTATATAGATTCCAAGCAAATTGAGATAACGGGTGATTCAGAAAGTTGTTCATTTTTTGACGCTTCGTATAAAATTTGGTAGGGGGGCTAGAATCGTGCGCGCGTGTTCAATCGATAGCTTGGTTCAGGAAAATTTAGTCACCATGCAGTGCTATACGGGAGAGCAACGCTCGTTTTGTGTACGAGAGTATTTCCGTAACAACAATTCGGCCACCATTGTGCGCCGTAGATATCGGGCACATTTTGATTTGCATGCCATTAACCAGTGCCCAAGCCCAAAGCTGATCGTAAAATGGTTCGACGTTAAATAAACGAAATTTGGGTCGGCCAAGGACAACGAGAGTTCCCGAAACGGTTGCTCGGATGAGAGCGTCTATACTCCGAGAACCGACCTTGTCTTCTCGCAAGCGCGCAGCGGCATTAAATGTCTCCAGATCGTCGGTGCTGCGAATTTAAACATGCATCCATACAAAATTCAATTAGTGCAGGAATTAAAGGAAAAAGACCCTCCTGCAAGACTTTTGTTCGCCAACGAAGTAATGAATCGATTTCAGCGATTAAACAACATTTTTTTCTCCGATGAGGCTCATTTTTAACTAAATGGCCATGTGAACACCCAAAATTGTCGCTACTGGTGTGCAACAAACCCGCAGCAAAAACATCAAAGGCCCCTGCATGCAAAGTCGGGATCAGGAATAACCGGTCCCTATTTTTTCGAAGACGCTCGAGGCAACGCAATTACCGTATATTCGCAGCGTTACATAGACATGCTTCAAACGTTTTTCGCTCCCGCCCTTCAGGAGTTTGAGGGATACAATCGAAACACTTGGTTTCAGCAGGACGATGCCACCTGCCACGCCTCCAACCTGTCTTTGCCTGTCGTTCAGGCGCTTTTTCCCAATAAATTAATCTCCCGCAGAGAGAGGACATTCAGTGGCCCGCCCGAAGCCCGGACCTAACTCCTTGCGATTTTTTTTGTGGGGATACCTTAAGAACTATTACTCCAGAAACTTGCCAACGCGTTATTGAAAATTTTAGGGCTCGGCTTGAGGAGTGCCAGGAAAGAAATGGGGCATATTTGGACAACGTAATTTTTAAGACATAAATTTCCCGAGTTTTCTGTAAATTTTAAGAATAAATTTGTTACAATTGATCAACGGGTTTTTTTTTCATTTAATTTTATAAAATGAACGTTTTTGTATAGACATAATTTTTGTCAGGAAATTTTTCGCTTTTTTGAAGGATTACCTGAAAACTTTGTGAGGTACATGAATGAAGTTTCTGCTTGAAGAAAGAATGTTTCCTGATGAATAATTTGATATATGAAGAATTCTTGAGGCTCCAATACTTTCAGAGCTAGAGCCACTTTTATCCACTAATTCCTAAGTCTCAACCAATTTGAGGTGTTTGTAATAAATTGGATATTTTGAATTTTTTAATGATTCTTGGACATTTCTCTATATAAATTCCAAGCAAATTGAGATATTTGTATAATTCTTTTGCAGTATTATAAGAAACACTCTTTACGTGAATTCTATGTAAAAAAATTGTTTCTAGGTCAACAACTGGCTTAGCTATAAACGTTTTTATATAGACATATTTTTCTCAGTATATGTTTTGCTTCTTTAAGGATTACTTGAAAACTTTTTGAGGTATTTAAATGAAGTTTCTACTTAAAGAAAGAATGTTTCCTGTTGAATAATTTGATATATGAACAATTCTTGTGGCTCCAATACTTTCAGAGCTAGAGCCACTTTTATCCACTAATTCCTAAGTCTCAACCAATTTGAGGTGTTTGTAATAAATTGGATATTTTGAATTTTTTAATGATTCTTGGACATTTCTCTATATAGATTCCAAGCAAATTGAGATATTTGTATAATTCTTTTGCAGTATTATAAGAAACACTCTTCAAGTGAATTATGTGTTAAAAATTTGTTTCTAGATCAACAACTGGCTTAGCTATAAACGTTTTTATATAGACATATTTTTGTCAGGAAATTTTTCGCTTTTTTAAGGATTACTTGAAAACTTTTTGAGGTATTTAAATGAAGTTTCTACTTAAAGAAAGAATGTTTCCTATTGAATAATTTGATATATGAACAATTTTTGTGGCTCCAATACTTTCAGAGCTAGAGCCACTTTTACCCACTAACTCCTAGCTCTCAACAAGTTGAGGTTTTTGTAATCAATTGGGTATTTTAAATGTTTTAATGATTCTTAGACATTTCTCTATATAGCTTCCAAGCAAATTGAGATATTTTTATAATTCTTTTGCAGTATTATAGAAGACACTCTTTAGGCGAATTCTATGTAAAAAATTCGTGTCTAGGTCAACAACTGGCTTAACTATAAACGTTTTTCTAACAAGACATATTTTTCTCAGTAAATTCTTCGTTTTTTGTAAGGATTGTTTGAAAACTTTATAATGTCCTTAAATGAAGTTTCTACTCAAAGAAAGAATGATTGCCGAGGAATAATTCAGCTCCAATACTCTCTTAACTATAACCAGTTTTGCCCACCAATACTTTCCTTATCAGATTCACTTGTTTCTTGCAATTAACTTCGAACAATAATTGTCCGCCTCTTATCACGAAAAAAATATTATTTATACAGTTTTAATGAGCGCTGGCAAATATGTTTGACGTATAATTATTAACGAAATCATTCGCAATTATTTTTCCAGATATTATTTGTTTAAGCAATAATACCTATGTATTTACAGTCATGTACGTCTTGATAATTATGAGAAGGTCATTGTTAACAGGGATATAGATTTTTTTTTATCTGAAGATTGCTAATCTTAAGTATATAGCATAGTTTATTTAACAATAAAAAATTTTATAGTGTAACTCGATTAGAGATGAAATTCTATTAATTTAATCAAGGAAACGTTTCGGATGATAATTCAAAAACTATCATTCGATCATATCGAAATTTACATGCAACATTTTCATATATGAAGAATTCTCGTAGCTCAAAGGTTTTCTGGGTTAGGCTCAGATTTATCAGGCATCAAGCAATCTTATTAAGATACTTTCTTTGATTTTCAAAAACCTTGATGCACTAGTGTACGTTAGCTTATAATTTCTCCTTTCTTACAAAAAAAGGTAATTGGACTACACCCGTTTTTTTTCAATCATAGATACCTGGTTTTTATGGAATTATAACTTTTTGCTAAACTATCCCGAATTACTAAACACCAAACTTGCTATTGTCAATATATATGAGTATATTCTCTAGGTGGCAGGGTGTCAGTGTTCCAATCGGCCCTTCCCAACACAGGACCGGGCGCAGTCACCTCCAGGGAAGACCCCAACCAAAGATCAACCGCGGAAACCGCCATGCTGAACCCCATAAACGATTTTTATAAGAGACTCGCCCTCGAATGCTCCGGCCAACAAATTGCCGTCGATTTATTCGTTCTTAACTCGCAGTACGTGGACATGGCCACCATCAGTGGCATTAGCAGGTAAAATTTTTTATTTTGTACATATCGGTACATATTTATTCGCAATTTAGATTTGGCTAATGTTGGCAATGCACATGTTGACTTACATATGCCCTGGAATCGCATCTGGCGTTTTTGCACTTCGGAGCTTGATGCAGAGAGTGTCTCTTAAAGTTGCACTGTCTGCTTACTTTGCGTGTATCCATTCAAGAATCTCCTATGGGATTCTAGTTTGGGGGCATGCAACCAATGTGGGCCATATTTTCTCCCTTCAGAGAAAGGCCATTAGGGTCCTCCTCGAAAACCTGGACCATAGCGCGGAATGTAGAATGCATTTCTTAAGACTCAATATTTTAACTGGGCCCTGTTTATATATTTACTATTATCTATCGCATGTCAGGGCCAATATTAATGACTATGAAACTTTTGAAGATGTACGTTCACATTTCACTAGAAACAACACTAATATTCATACAGAATTTCATAGAATTCATCGCATAAAAACGGGGGTATTTTTTTATGGCCCCATTTTTTTGCCACTTAATTAAAATAATGAATTAGAATATTGTCTCCCAATAAGTTTAAAGTAGGGCACAAGAAGGGGTCAAAAAAAGTCTTAATTATGCAGAAAATTCCTATTTATTGACTACCAGTTTCGTGACTTCCACATGTCACATCATCAGGCCAAGGACTAAAGTAAAAAGAAGACATTACAACTTTAAAATATAATAGAAAATACAACGTTTTTCTGGCGATACAAATTATAAAACGAAATTTGTCAACATCATAAAATTAAAACACATAGAAACACAATGGACATTTATATTCGTGTACGTGGACAACACAAATATAATAAAAAAAATTTAAAAAAATTACGTTCACATTATTATAAACAAATAAAAAACCCAAGATCAACACTGTACTATACGTGTATGTAGGTATATATAATTTTCAATGTTAAAATCGTAAAAAAAACGGACGCCACATTAATTTATTCAAACAAACAATATCATTAACGACATCTATCTATTTACAAACTAATCATCAATTCGTGTATATAGGTTACTTACAGTACTATATATCTCATAGATATAAATTGCCTAGACGCGCGATAGATAGCTCTACGGCTGTAGATCGTTTATAAATAATTATTAGTCAAATAAAGTTTTAATTAGGTTATTTTCTCCTATGTGAACTTGTATATTTAAGGAATTGTGATGGTCTTTCTTAAGTGATCTTTGAATTTCTAAGTACTCTAAGTTGTTCAAAAGGCGATTATCCTGTAAACGATGAATTATTTTAAAATTACCATTAAAAATTACCCCTAAAGAACTTCCAGAATATGGACAGGATTTTCCCTAATATAAGTTTAAAGTAGCGTTAAAAAATGTCTTGTGGCTAAGAGTTTTTTTAGTATCAATGAATATATCAGTAATAACTTTACTGACGTTACAAACTATGCACATTGGATTTAAGCTTGTGTAAGTGTGCCTTTGCTTTTGACCAATATGTAATTCATTAACTTGTGTTAACACCAATAAAGTTCTTTGTCTTTGTAATTTATAAAGTGATTTATATTTTTCAAGTGTCAAAATGGTTAAACTAACCGCATTGAATTGTCTCGTTTTTAGATTCAGTGGAGGTTCGGTACATCAATTTCCGTTATTCAAATCCACCAGACCCTTACTAGTCGATCAATTCCAAAAGGACCTGCGAAGATACCTGACGAGGAAAATCGGGTTTGAGGCCGTAATGAGGGTCAGGTGTACTCGTGGGATGGCAATTCATACTTTCCATGGTACATCCCCGTTTTACAACAAGTTAAATTACATTTAAATGATTTTTTTCTGTAGGAAATTTCTTTGTGAGGTCCACTGATCTTCTTTCGTTGCCGAATATTAACCCGGACGCCGCCTTTGGTATGCAAGTGGCCATAGAGGAGAACTTAACTGATTCTCAGTCGGTTTGTTTTCAAGCCGCGCTTTTGTATACGTCCAGTAAAGGTGAGTTTTACATACTAGTTTTAATGTGTTTGGTAGCTTAGGATTTATTTATCGACTTTTGAAAATCTATGAATTTCATTTCATTCTCAAAGACATTTTTCTACACATTTTATGCAGACTTCAAACAATAATCAGCTTTATTTCAAAATTGTGTTCATACATAATATAAGGTCAATAAACCACTTATAGACATACTTGCACAAAAAAAAAACAGTGTTAAAACCTATATAACTGTAGAAAAAAATCGATACATCTCCTCGCTTTACCTAATCATTTTAGGTAGTTTATTAAAGAGTTTGATACACATGCAATATGATCCTTTCTCAGTGAGTGTCAGTCGACGTGCAGGATAATTAACATTAAGGGTTCTTATGTCATCTTTTAAAACACCCCTACAACTCTGTCTAAAATCCTTGTTTGTTTATTAATCTTAGAATCCTCTTTTGTGCTAGTTTTGATTGTCGCTGCCGCTGCCCTCAGAGAAGAATACCATACTTTAATAATGATTGAAAATTCATAATACATGATTAACTGTGTTTTTTCGGTCATATACTTGGCAACGATTCTAATTCTGTAGATTTGCGAATAATATTGCTTCTATTTTCTGTCATTTCAGTTATATTCCGCACCCTAATTAATAATTTTGTCTCATCATAAATTATAAAAAATGGTATCGGCCCTGCAATACCCTCTCTAGGTTAATTCAAATTTTTTCATTATGTCTACCTTTTGTTTTCTTTGGGATAAGTAAGACTGAAATAATATAACATAGGCTTTTAATAAATCAGGGCAGATGCCTAGCGCAAGATTGTTTTTCTCTAGATGTCCCAAAATTGCATTAGTGAATTGAAAGACCGCTGTTTGAGTTGATTTATTTTGCGTGTATTCATGTTAATGTATATTAAAAAATCAGCACTTAAAGAAATCGAGTAATCTATTACACATAGCTAATTCAAATAATTTTGAAAAGGGCTAATGGGTCTGTAATTTTCCATAGCTTCTGGATCACCTTTATTCTGTATTGGTATCACTAATGAAAATTATTGAAGGCATTATTCATTGGGAAACCCAGCACATGACTAACATGCAGTACCATACCTTTATCGGACTTGTTGGAATATTATCAATTCCAGAAGTATGTTTGTTTTTTTATTTGTTTCACTCATATTTCTTTTGGAGATATTATGAGGAACGTATTCCATCATTATTTGGTTGAATCTTAGTATTAAATATGATGAAGGACTGCGGTATATTGGACGATACATACTGATTATATCGCTTCGCAATTTATCATTTATTAACATGTTATCATATTTTTTTGAACATTTTTGTAATGCGGTTTTAAAGTAAGTTAAAAAGGAGATCCAGTTGATTTTTACACGTATAATATTATCATTATGTTTATAATATTGTTTCGAGATTTTCATTTTATTTGCGACTCGTTTTAATGAAAAACTATATTCAAATAGAAAGCCTACAGTTTTCATAAAAGTATTCCACTGCAAATTTATATCTAGTGCTCCCTTTGCATAAACATCATCCCAATCCTGTTGTTTTAACAAGTTTGATAATATTTTCCTGTGAAAAAAATCTTGTATAATGCAGTGTAGTATGCTCGTTTTATTTATTTATTTTAAGTAACGGCGCAGCCGTCCTTAATGAAGCCGACCATTACTGAATGTCACAAAGTATATAAAGAGAAATCAATAGTGTAGCGGCATTTCTAATAAAACATACCTAAAGTATTACCAAGAGTCTTACCTAAACTAACAAAGCTTTAATTTTTTAATACTATAAATGTTTAATCAATTTTACATTCTACAGTGGAGCTATCAAATTTAACTGAGCAGATTAGTACATACATAGCAGTTCCCCCCCCATGTTCATTATGTCCCTTACAAAAGGCATCTCCTAGTATATAATCTCTAACTAGTTTTCCAATGTTCTGTTATTCATATTATTTTACATGGATTATTGTTTTTAACATATTTATAACTTTATCAACGGCATTCCCCAATGATTAAATATTTTGATGTAAAATGCACCACTTCAGTATTACCTGCCTCAATTATTGTTTTTTTTCTCTCGTATAAAACTTTTCTTTATTCATTTGTCCTTATTTAAAAAATATTATAGTGAAAAATAGATAAAATTTAGTTAAAATTTAATCTTAAAATTTAAAATATAGTTAAATTTTTACAAATATCTAAATGTATTTTTTTGTTTAAGGATCTGATAGCCATGGTCTTTTTCCTTATTTATTGCTTTGAAGAAAACTTCTAGGGCTAAATAAATTTATTTTATTGAATGTATTTGTTTATTTATCTGGAACGTTATTAATTTAACATGTAAAAGAAAATAGTTAAAAAGTGTTAAAAGATGTAATAATTTCAAAATCGGAACCAACAATAGTAGAATAAAAAATCAGAAACTATATTTGCCTCAGGTTTGAAGCCCATCGACTCCAGTTCCTTCCTAATTTCTTTGACTTTGAAATTTCTATCCAAACTTCTGAGTCTAACATTCAGTTTTCTGAATTACTTATTTTATTGAGTATTACGTCACTTATAGCAAAAATCAATTTAGAAATTACTATCTCACACGCTCAAAATAGTTAAACCGTCAAATCATATAAAAAAAGTATTTAAAGTAATAGAAAGAAGTTTTGATGGTATTGCATAGCTGAAGATTTGCAAGATAAGTATATTTTTAATTTAATTTTACTTTAATTACCTTGATAACGGTAGTAGATATAACTACCGAAACGGTTCAAATTAGGTATTTTTTAAAAAGTAGGTTTTCTTGTTGTTTTTATCGTTTTTTAATTTTAATATTCATAACAAAGTTAGGTAGGATATTGAAAAGAAGAAACGAGCTCAGAGATTAATAGATTAAACCTCAGCTCCAAGGTATATAAAAAATCTATTATACCTCAAGTAAATTATTGTATTTAAAACTTAAATTAAATTAAATATATCGAACGGTATCATTACAGATTTGAGTTCATATTTCTTTCAAATACGTGAAAACGTCTATTTTCTTCTTCTTTTCATTTTTTTGAGCGTGTGAGATAGTAATTTCCAAATTGATTTTTGCTATAAGTGACGTAATACCCAATAAAATAAGTAACTCATTATGAATTCGTCACAACAATACAGATTTTACTTATTCAGTTTTCTGTCAAAAAAAAGTGGAACTCCATATCTTTCCCTGAGGAGTTCAATTTAAATTCTATGGTCTTGCGGGCTTTTTGGGAAAAGCCCAGCCTCTCTCTTTGAATTTTGATGATATTCTCTAATGAGTTTATATTTTGCTGCCCCATTTGTGGTCATTTTAATTATTACTTTGGGTACCAACATCGAGGTGTTAAGGGGAAAAATTAAGTTTGTTTCCGGACTCTCAAGTTCGGAAAGCAGCTCTTCCTCACCACACTTATGATTGGGCGGGTTTCAGTAAAAAGTTACCCATTAAAACTAACTCGTTCCAGCAGTATACGTGACTGTATAAAATAGGTCGGAGGACTGAACGGTCAAATTGTCCATAGAGCTCATACAGAGTGTGAATTCACTCACAAGGCAGGCAAAGGCTTAATCAGCTAGGTTAGAAAACGTTGACTATCTTCTTTGACAACAAGCAACTGGGAACTTTTAAAATATTATTTTTCAATTCAAAACATTGTTTTACAATTACTAGCCGTTCGAGTAGCCTAGAAACCTTAAGGCCTAACTCTCTCGGGTTATATCAAAAAATCTCTTAAACCTCAAGTAAATCATTTAAGAATAGTTCAAACTTAAGGTCTATTTCCCTTTTCTTTTCAATTGCGAGTATTTACTAAATTTTGTGTCCTTTTTTTTTAGGTGAAAGAAGAATCAGAGTTCACACATTGTGCCTACCGATCGCTAACACCTTGCATGACGTAATTCATTCCGCAGACCAGCAGTGCATTATTGGTCTATTAGGAAAAATGGCCGTAGATAGGTACTTACATTTTCTTTATATAGCTTTGGACGGTTTAATCATAATCATAAAACCCCCTTTTATATGATTTGTATTTCTTAGATCGACGCAGTCGTCGTTATCGGACGCCCGCGAAGCGTTCATAAATGCCGCCGTGGACGTTTTGACGTCATACAAGTTTTCGTTGAATATGGGCAGCGCCACTTCGGGACTCCTAGCCCCCGAAAGTCTTAAATTGTTGCCGCTGTATATCGCCGCTATTTTAAAACATCCGGCTTTTAGAATAGGAACACCGACAAGGTAAGAATACGAATTTTCAGTCTGATTCCATTTAAAATTCTAGCAGATAACAATCCTAACCTAGTAGCAAGTTACAACAAGTGTTTACATTATATTGATTTTTCGTTGGTTTTATTTACCATTATAAAAAGCCCACTGGCAGTTTTGATCCCTAAAGGTACGTAATTCGTATTAACACTCTTTGGTATTAGTTTATTACTTAATGCTGGGGAAGTATTTGCTTATCCTTGTGACCTCTGCAAGAAGATTTTGTGTAAGGGATGTTCCGGGGTTAGTTCAACCGAAATTCGTATTTTAATTAACTGATCATGTTAGTGCTTTGGGGGAAGCTTTAAATGAGATTGAAAGTTGGTAACAGTCAGAAGCTCGATGAATTTGAAAAACAGATTAGAGATTAATGAATGAAGAAGTTAAGAGCATAAACACTAGTGTTTGATGACATTAAGTAATACTTAAATACAGTGCTTCTAGTAAAGGTAGCAGAGTACAGGGGAATGTTACTCATACCACAAACAGGGTCCTATAAAGAATTGAGTCCTTGAAATATCCTGTAACTTAATGTCCTTGACCCAGGTCAAAAAGTGTGCATTGAGTCAGACTTAACGAAAACTTGGAAATGTTGAAACTTGAAATGTGTTAATGGTGTTCCTAAAATAATTTAAAAAACTGAGTTGTCCTACTCTGAAGCTGCCAGCGTTTGCATCGGAGTTGTTTGTGTACTTTCAGAATGTTGGTGGTCTGCGTACTAAGCTTCAGTTCCTCTTCAAGAATATCTCTTACTCCCAGTGCTATGTTGCGCCATTTAATGAAACATGGTTATCCCCCAATTTCAAAGACTCTGAGCTGCAGTAAGTAGACTATTACATACATCGAATGGAGAAAACCAGTGAATTCTCCAGGGGAGGAGGTGTACTTATAGCAGTTCGAAAGGAATTTACTAGTAGCCGTTTGCATTCACCAAGTAAAAGCATTGAACAATTATTTGTGCAAATGGAAATAAAGAGAAATCAATTTATTTTTGGTACAGCCTATCTTCCTCCTAGAAGTAACTTGGAAAAGTATGCTGGGTTTAGAATGCCTTAAGACAATATCAGAAAAGTATCCTGAATGCCAGCTTTATGTTTTGAGCGATTTTAATTTCCTAAATAGTCATTGGTCCAAAGAGATTTGGGCTTCTGAGGCAACCCATTTACCTGGAACATCACCTTATGAGGTATAGTCGATCCAGGTACTGTCTTCATTTATCTGTTCATATAACCGTTATTAAGCAAACGCAATTTTAAATGAGAGCAACACGATTTTGAATCTGATATATCTACAAGACAGCGAAGCTGGGGTTGTACTGGCAGAAGTTTATTGCCAAGGGGTCAACACCTCCTTCAGAATTCGATGGATTAACAAGAATTTAAATAATGGCAGTTTAAAGTGTAATTGATATTATAGAGATTTCTTTTCGATAAATAATGTTGGTGCTATTAGTGACTTTTTTCTCAGTTTGATAAGCCAGTAGATGACATGCTTAATTTGTTTTATAACATTATTTATTTAGCACTAGTTGACTGTTTTGTTCCTTTAAAAAAAACACTTCGCCAAGAAATTTTCCATTTGGTTCTCACAGGAACTGAAGGAAACAATTATTAATAAGAAAAAGGCGCATAAGAATTACATAACAAGCGGAGTGTTAAGTGACTGTGAGCAATTTTTTAAGTCTAGAGCTGATTATAGGGCATTAAAAAGAGAGTGCTACCTAAACTATGTAACTGTTAGAGATAATGTTAAATTTTTCGGAAATATGTGAACATGAAAAGAACAGATTCTGGCATTTCTCCTGAGATGTTTTTCAATTAAATTAGGGCTCCTCGCTTTAATTAGAAAATTGTTAATCTATTTGCAGAATTCTTATCACAGATGTATACTGATAAATCCTGTTTTCTACAGAGTACCATTAACTTGTCTTGCCATACAATGTCTATATCCATGACTTATGAGAAACTCATATGCCTGGGCGTAAATAAGTGACCCGGTTCTGATGGCATTCATTATATTCTTATCAAACACAGTGCTTTTATACTTACTCGGCAGCTTTTTATAATTTTCAATATGTCTCTTAACCCATTAGCGCCCAGCGATCCATTTATAGATCACAACATCAAATAGGTGTTCAAAATGTGTCTGGTGAATTTTAAGCCGCGCCTACCACCAATATCGTTACTTTGATTGTAAATCGGTCCTATTTAGTGCCTTACTTCATTGTACGACCGAAACTGTTTATTTTATTGGACCTTCGTTGGAGACATTTTTTTTATCAAGTGCATCGACTATTATATTTTGAGATAGCTTTAAAAACTATCTCAACTTCTTCTTCCTATCTTAACCGATGAGGAAGTATTTAACAATGAAGAAACTGGAATCCCTATCTTAGAAGATATTGCTGGTTATGTAGAAATACAGACAATTTAAGATGACGAAAGCGAGGAAGAAGATAACTTACCATTGGCACGTCTACTCCCTGAGAAAAAAAAAAGCAAAAATTGAAAAACCACAAAAACTTGAAACTAAATGGATCAAAACTGACCCTAAATATAATCTTCAAACAGCCGAACAGGATTTTTTACAAGCTGAGAATGATATGAAAGCTACATTGAAGACTCCTCCGCGGTAAACATATTTGAACACTTTTTCGATGATGAAATTTACAGCATGATAAGGGAACAAACTACTAACTATGCAGTTACCCAAAAGAATCGACATGGATTTACAATAACAAAAGATGATATAAGGATTTTTATTGGTTTTTTGATATTTAGTGGCTATCATACTTTACCCTCTGAAAGAGATTACTGGTCCGATGAAGACGATTTGGGCCAATCAATCGTGAAAAATGCTATGAGTAGAAATGCCTACTTGGAAATAAAATCATGTATTCATTTTGTCGACAACACTAAAGCTAAAGACAACACAAATGATAAATATTTTAAAATATGACCATTATTTGAAAAAGTTAATAATAATTTTAAAAAATTCGGAATTTTTCAAGGAAATCTGTCAATTAATGAAATGATTGTTAGGTATTATGGTCGGCACTCGTTAAAACAATTCATTAGAGCCAAGCCAATCCGTTTTGGCTATAAACTATGGGCAATGTGTGGCGAAGACGGATACTGCTTTTCTTTTTCACTTTATGCTGGAAAAGAAGAAAATCAACAAAAAGAGCCTTTGGGTACCACGGTAGTTGTAGAAATGCTATCAATTGTGGAAAATCCGAAAAGCTACTCCGTCTACTTCGATAATTTTTTTAGTAGTCATAGGCTATTTCACAAGCTAAAAGAATTTAAATTTAGAGCTACTGGCACGATAAGGGAAAATCGAACTGCCCAGTGCCCATTAGAATCAACCAAGGAACTGGAAAAAATGCCTCGTGGATCATATGATTTTAGATTCGACATCAAAAATGAAATACTAATTCTTAAATGGAATGACAAAAGTGTGTTTCAATGGCCACTAATTTTGATCACGTAGAGCCAGTAGCCTCAGTTCCACGCTGGAATAGGAAGGAAAAAACTCGCATACCAGTTTCCCAACCTAGACTGATATACAACTACAATTAATACATGGGAGGAGTGGATCACCATGACTGGCTTTTGGAGAAGCGTAGCATCGCCATCCGAGGCAAAAAGTGGTACTGGTGTTTATTCACAAGGATGATTCACAAGATTACCTCAAGCTTGGTCATGGACGAAGTATTATGAAAGGTAGACCCCTGAGCTTACCATCAACCTCCAAATCACGCGTACCTGATGAAGTTAGACTTGATGAAAAGGGGCATTTTTTGGAAAAGAGAACCAATCAAAGAATATGCCAATACACTTCTTGTAAAAGACGCCCACTTACTTACTGCAAAAAATGTAACATTACGCTTTGCACCACTTGTTTTGTAAAATATCACCGCAAAAATTAGATATTGTACAATTTTGCAGTAATAAAAAACATATTTAAAAAAAAAAAATCAATTATTTGCCCAGCGATCTATTTATAGATCATCTTTTTTGGAAAAAACTAAAAAACTAAAAAATTTCTTTAATTTTTTTTTGGCTAAAAATTATCCAAAATAACATGGCAAGACTATTTTTTCAACGATTTTCAAAAAAAAAAAATAATTTGGGCGTTAATGGGTTAATGGCGGAGTTTTTAAAGTCAGGTTTTTAAAGTCAGTCAGTTTTATTACACCCATCTTTAAGTCAGGGAACAGGTCGCAAGTAATCAATTATAGATCCATGAGCATTTTAAGTTGTATCCCCAAAGTGTTTGTGAACCTAATCTGTTTATTTTCTGACCAGTCTACAGGGCTATTTTATTGGCCAACAGTTTGGATTTCTTCTTCTTGGAACTTCATTTGATCTAGTTAATTATTTTTAAAGATATAAAACTATTAACTATACCATCAGGAGCAAGTATTAATAGATTAAAATTTATTACAATATTTGGGGTTTTGTACTTTGAAAACAGAAACAATAGGAGAGTTTCTAGTACTCAATGGATGTATTTATAAAGAACGATCACCGACAGCATAAATCTCTAATGAGTATTCTTGCCGTGCAAATTTTACTAAATTTTGTCATTAACCTGTTTGGTTGAGGGGTTCTTGTGAAATCAGTTAACTCATTAGCCGTTTGATTTCATAATATGTTCAATACTATTCACAAAGTATTTATTGAATATATGTGCAGTATCAGTTTCCTGTTTGCGAAATGATACCATCAAAAATGATTTCATTTGGCATATGAGTTCTTTCGGATTAAATTTATTTAAATCTATTGCACGTAAAATCTCTCCTTCTCCACTCTTATTTTGCTTACAATAACATTTCTTAGATATTTATATTTTGTTTTAAATTTTTATGTTCACTGAATATTTTGGTTTTTTTTGTCAGTTGTAATTGAAGTAACTTTTTGGCATTTGTAAACTTAAAGCAATTTACAACTCAACGATTTTTAATTTTTTCTTTTTGGTATGTTTAAGTGCTGAAAATTTCCTCCTTTAATAATGCATGTAAACTTGACAACAGAGAATCGATGAGTATGTTTGTAAACAAAACGTGTTTAACACACACACACACACACCCCAGAAGTTGATGTTTACTAATTCTAGCCTTTTAATGTTCTACGTTGCTAATGTATCTCGTTCTGTCATATATATTGGCTAATAAATGAAACAAGTTGTGTTGCCATTACTATATATGCAATCGACAAAAAGCTTCTTCACAGTAAACAGGTTTGTCAGTTTTATCAGATATTGTAATTTTCATATTATATTCTATTTTATTTATTTATTTATTATGTTTGTCCATTTTTTATTGCCTAAAAAATTAATAGAGGTTTGTTCTGTTTCGTTATTACAGCGTTGAAACAGGTATAAATAAACGTCGAAACGTCGGCTCCTTTTTAAAAAAGAAAGTTTTTGATTTCTTGGTCCTAAACCTGCGAACTCCATCTACGCTAATAAATGAAGAACAACCATGAAGATATAATAAGAAAATGTAATAGTGGACTGTATTGTTAGTAAATGATATGGTTCAAAGTAATTGTACGTTACATACACACGTGGTTTTAAATGTTTGAAGTAAAGGGCACTTACCAATGGTCTTCTGTCTTCACTGTAGATAGGGACGCTCCTTTATATAACTCCCAACTTCATAAGCCTTGCTTTCACAACCAAATACAAATTAAAAGGTTTCGTAAAATTGTTGGATCCGGCACTCGCGTCGTTCTTAACCTGATTGCTAGTCAATCGTCTCTGCTTCTCCTTGCTGGTAAAGTGCCCAGAATATACCAAATGTGTGCAGGACATGCGCGATTAATAGATTGTTGAACAATTATGATTTAGCGGTGCGCTAACAATCAATGTTTACAGATTTTTAAAAATCTCCTTTCCCAATACATGAGTAAAGTTCATTGCCTTCTTTCTCAAGCATTTTAAAACACTTTTGGATGATAAGTCGTTGTTTGTGGTTATCAGAACACAAACATGAGATCTATCTTACACAAACTTTACTGTAACCAAGCTTCTCCGACAATATTGTATGAATTGAAGTACGGTGAATTTAACAGGAGGCATCATTTGAAAATAGTTAAACCCCTTTTTCTGCTTTTTCAGGTTAGACGACCGAGTAAAAGCAATGATAGACATGAAAACCCTTCCGTTACCGTTGCTAATTCAACAAATTTACCCCGACCTCTACCCCATACACAACTTAGAAGACCAATCGGTGATTTTAAACAGCGAGGAGGAAGACGTGCCGCTACCACCCAGACTCCACCTGAGCTCCCGCAGTCTTTCGAACAAAGGAGCGTTCCTGTTGGACTCCGGGGATCACATGATGATCCTGGTGGGCCCCAATGTCTCCAGAGAGTTCCTAACCGACGGCTTAGGGGTCCCAGACTACCAGTCGATCGGAGACAGCATGATCGAAATCCCCGTACTGGAAAATCCGACCAACAAGAGGCTGAATTTGTTCATAAATTATTTGAACGAAGAAAAACCGTACGGATTATCGTTGCAAGTGATAAGGGACAACAGTCCGCACCGCGGGTTATTTATCGGGAGATTAATCGAGGACAGGATGGAGAATTCGTTGAGTTATTACGAGTTTTTGCAGCATTTAAAGACGCAAGTGAAATAGCGGAGCGACAAGCGGGTTTTTTGGCAAACGGTCGGCGAGTTTGCCGGCGGCAGGTAGTAAGAGCTTGTAAATAACAGAATTATTTATTTCGGTGTGCCGATTTTATGTTTTGAGATTAGTTCTGGGTGTGTTTGTGCGATTTAAGACTCGACGATTCGCAGTATTTTTTCTTTTTAGAATAATATAATGTATAGAGGAGGCTTAAAACAATTCGTCAAATGCCGAGGTTATAATGCAACAGTTCGTCCAATTTTTTGCGTTAAGAATATAAGAGATTTTTCTTAATTCCGTGTGAAAAATACTCTTTTACATAAACTTTATGGGATTTTGTCAAGTATGGCGAGATTGCCAATTTCCTTCCTTTCATTTTTCCGAGAACATGATTGATCTAAAAATTAGTGATGGCATAATTCAAATTAAAAATCATTGATAAAGGGTTTTCCAATAAGAGGTGTTATTTTCACATTCAAAGAAAAATGCCCTTTTTTAGGATAAATGATCGGGTATTGATTACATTTTAAAGAGGGAAGTATGCCGTTAATAATGGAAAATAACATCAGCCAAATGACACCACTATAGGACCATATCTTTTTCATTAAATTTTCTTAAAAAAGTACTTTACATAAAATGAAACAAATAATTTTTTTTTAAATAAAAAAAGCAAGTAGGGTCAATTGGGGTAATTGTGGACGATATTTAATGTTTTGACTTGCTAACGATTTTTGTGGACATCACGCATTATGTTATATATGTAAATTAGCAGTCACATAGCTCATAGTATCTTCTTTGATAATTACTATTGGTTTTCTGTAATTACACGTCACATTAAGATGAAAAAATATATTCAACATGCTTGTCCGTTTACATTTGCCACTACTCTTTAGGGGTAATTGTAAACAAGCATCTCTTGACACATTTACTCTACCAGAAAAAAACCTGGGGCAAATGTAAACAAACTATATAAAGTCGCTGTACAGGGTGTTTCAAATTCAAGCCACATCATTGGGATTTCGGAAACGGTAAGAGATACAGGGTCGGTTAAATTGGGACAACAAAAAGTCGCGTATTCTTATGCTTAACAAAATGCCGTTTTAAAATTTAAAAAATTCCGACTACGTACGAAGTTATTCGGAAAATACCGAAATTTTGAAAAATCGTTTTTATTTTTTTGTGAGGTTATTTGAAAACATATTTTAAAATAATTGACACTTTATTGTTGTCACTTTTTCTCCTCTACCAGATGGCGTCGTCAAATTTAAAATCCGACGTTTCGTCTTTTGGCAACCATCATCAACTTTATTTTTTTAAATACGGCCCTGGAATTTTTTTTACTCATTTTAATTCCCCTTTTTATTCTTAGAGAAATGACATATCACATAGTTTAATTTTTCAATATTTTGATGTCAAAAATTTACTTTTATTAAAAAAAAGTTAATACTGTCCTGTTGTTTGAAATAAAAAGTATCTTAACACTATCATTTATTGAATAAATCAATGTTTTTGACGAAATTTTTTAATTATTAACATGGTAAAAATAGTATAAATTTGATATATTATACTAAATTTTAACAATGACAATAGTAACAACTATAATTTATTACTAATTTGTATGTTGAACAACACAAACTAAAAATAATAGAACTTAATGCGATTAAATGCAATATTTTAAGTTTAAAGTAAATATTCAAACAGTTGACCCTGCACCTCAATACATTTCTGTATCCTTCTACGTAAATTTCCAGACACTGCCCGCTGGATAGTCCTGGCTCGTATACCCCTTAATTCTGTCAATAAATTTGCACGTAAAATGTTTATATCATTTGGGGTGTTCTTAAATAGTCTGTTCTTTAAATAGCCCCAAAGAAAATAATCCAACGGGGAAAGATCGGGACTTCTAGCTGGCCAGCGCACCACCCCTTGATTTCCAATCCACTGATTAGGAAAATTATGATTTAAAAATCGTGTGACATTCCTTCCCTTATGGGGTGGTGCACCATCCTGCTGCCACCACAAATCGCGGATAGTATCAAGAGGTTCATTTTCAAGAACATCGAATATATTTGGCAGAATTAAATCTAAATAGCGCTCAGCAGTTAAATTACCGTCGTATATAATAGGTCCCAAAATTCGATTCCTGTAAAGACCCACCCAAACATTGAAAGAATTATGCCCCTGTCTTCTTACTTCGCGGTTTTGTCTCGGATTTTCGACTGAATAAAAATGTTCATTATTCCGATTAAATAGCCCGTTGGTCGAAAAGTTACATTCATCTGTCCAAATTATTTTGTTTAAAAAGTCTTCATCATCTTGCAGTTTTTCGTTCAACCAATTGCAAAACTGAAGCCTTCTATCGGTATCTCCATGCCTAAGTTCTTGACTGATATGAAGTTTATAGGGGCGATAGCGATTTTTTCTCAATACTCTATGGATACGGGTACTTGGCATATTCAATTCACGGGAAAATTGTCTGGTTGAACCTTGCGGATTTTGGTTGAACCTTTAACGAAAGCTATCTGATAAAAAGTTATTGTGAAAGTATATCGTTGTAAAACTTACAGCATTAATAATCGCCTGCTCGGTTTCAGGATGCACTCGAGTCCCAGACATATTTCGAGGTTTAGTGAAACTTCCATAGAGGCTAAGGTTTCTGTCCAAAGCTCCGAAATACGTATAATTAGGTTGGGGGCGCTCTGGATATTGCTCCAGATATTGTTGGCAGGAGCGTTGCGAATTTCTATTCAAAGAATAGTAAATTTGGACCATATCACGTTGTTCGCTACTGGAGAATACCATTTTTGATTTCACAAAATATCGAAAAAGCCAAATGTCAAACAGATATAAACAATTAATGACAGATGGTCGTCCATTTTTTTCTAATTCAAAGCCATCTTTGCTAATAAGAATTTTCAAGTTATTCAGCCGGAGACTTAGACCAAGTGTCAATTATTTTAAAATATGTTTTCAAATAACCTCACAAAAAAATAAAAACGATTTTCCAAAATTTCGGTATTTTCCGAATAACTTCGTACGTAGTCGGAATTTTTTAAATTTTAAAACGGCATTTTGTTAAGCATAAGAATACGCAACTTTGCCCCAATTTAACCGACCCTGTATCTCTTACCGTTTCCGAAATCCCAATGATGTGGCTCGAATTTGAAACACCCGGTATAGCAAAATATTTTTTGATATAAGTCGTGTTTACATTTACCCCAAAATAATGTGACCTGAAAAGTTTTGCTTGCAATATAAATGAAAAATCGAGATAAAAGTAAATATTTTCTAACAGTTCTGTTTATTTTAACTAAAACTAAACTATTTTTGAGAACGCTAATAAAAGAAATTTATTCTAAGTATGTAATTATAATAATATTATAGCTATAAAAAATTAGTTTTGCTCATAAACAGGAACTATTGCTGGAAAGTTGTATAGTATTCTCTCTCCCTTCCTTTGAATGCCAGGATCGGGAAGCACACCAATGATTTGATTCAAGTTTATATAACTGACATCAGTTTCAACAATGTTGAAAAGCATTTTTGATGCTTCCCAGGATTTAAGACAAGTCACTTTGATTTCCGTTAATTTTTCATCCACAGCTTCAATTAAACACACATATTTAAAAAAAAATAGTCTTTCTCTTTCCACCTTTGAACTGCACAAGAATAAATTTCCCTGTGGACAGGTCTGAACTCTCGACTGTTTTAAGCTCTATATCTTGTTTTTCCGGTTCTGCCCAATCTATTTCATCATCAGTATCACCTAGACTTATTTCTCCATTAGAACTTCCCGACTCTGCAACTGGTTCACTTCTCATTTTTTTCAATTTCGGCTCTTTTTGTTGTCCGTTTTCAGATTAGCCTTTTTTTCCTTTATTTTTCTTCTTCTCTTGTGCTTCTCTCAGTCTTTCCAAGACTTGGTTGGTTGTTAATACCTCTCCATATCTTTGTTGCTTTAATCTCGGTATGACTTGTTTTTTCTCTTTAACAATATCTACACGGCGGCTGAGTGGCAAGAAAATGTTGATAATTTCTGTCGATTTACTGATAGACGATGACGTCGATGGTTGTGGACTATGGGTAGATGCCACTAATAATTTTTGGTAGTCAGTTGACGATGTAGAAGGCTGCTTTCGGCTTTCAGCTGATGACACTGAATGATGTTGACTACAAAATGATGAGGTTGAAGGCATTTGATCGTCGACCGTGGGTAGAAGTGGGTTTGGTTCAGAAATTGCAACAACAGTTGATTTAGAGGATACTGGTTGGATAATAATAGCATCGGATGTTACAGATTTCGGAGCTTTGAGGGCAGCTTCGTATTTGGCCAAGTCTTCTGGTGTAAATTCATTTTGTGGGAATTTGTTTCGACAAACGAACTGGGTATACGCCAGTATTTTTAAATCCAGATATAATATTGCTAGAAACCATAGACTCTTGCCAAGTAATGCCAAGTAATTCGGTAAATTTTTCCTTAGTTAGCCGTCCACAACCTCGTCCCATTTGTTCCTTACCAAACTTCACCAATTGTTTATTCCAGTTCACCTTTAAGGGTCCGAAGACACTTGTCCAAAGGCTGAAGCTTATCCGTAAGATGTCTTGGAAACTTATCAAAATAATATTGTTGTGCATTGCCTGATAATTCTGACGCTCATATGACTGCTGTGACCATCATATAACAGTAGAGCGGCTTGATCTAGAAGGTTTTGAGAAGTTCTTAAATCTTTAATATGAGGTATAAACCCTGTCGTAAACCACTGGAAAAATTGCGGCTCTTCCATCCATCCATTAGTGGAGGCCGCATATAGAGTTCCTGGATAGGCGTTATTGGAAGTTCAACGAGCCTGAACTCCAGCTCCCTTGAATACGATGAGCGGTGGAAGTGCTTTTCCATCAGCAGAAACACATCCTAAGACTGGCGTCGACTCTCTTCCAGAGCGTCCAGATATCCGGCACAGGGCCTTTCCTTTCTCTCCAATTGCCCTAATACGATAGGGATCATTTTTAAAACCTGACTCGTCAGCATTAAAAATAAAGCTTCCTTTATCATCTAAATTATTTTCATCAATGATTCTTTAAATGGTAGACGATCTCAGGTTTTCTAGCATCCTTCCGCAGTTTTTGCAAATGTTCCGGTTTCTTAAGAGACAGTTCAGGATGTCTTCTCATGAATGAGTAGTACCAGTCTTCTCCCGGTACTCCATTTTTTAAATGATGTTCTTAAACCTTTTGCATTAACATACTCCAACCAGTTGTCTAAGTTCTGCTTTGTCACATGGTAGACCCATCGCAGTACGTGCCAATAAACATTTCACTATTTCATTTTCGATATCTGAGGATAAAACTTGGGAACGTCCACCCTTTGTCACATTTAATGGAGTCTTTCTTCCTCCTATCCTTTGGTAAATAACTGATCTGGGAACACCATATAACGTTTCTGCTTGACGATAGGTTTTATTTTTATTTTGGACATCTGCAACGGCATTCGCAACATCTTCAGTTGTATAAGAAGGTGCTTTTTTTTTCCTTACATAAGTACGAGGCATCTTTACACTGCAACAAGACAAAGAAATTACTCATTTTACATAAATTATCGGCGAGACACTAATTTTATTATGTTTACAATTACCCCAAAAGTGTGTATACATTTTCCCCAAGAACAAATTTATTAGGGGGAAATGTAAACAAACACTGAATTATTTTAGTGATTATAAAATTTGTCGACAGACATTTAGGCGTAAAATAGACACAATAGTATAACAAACAATGTCCAAATGAAAAATCTAACTTACCTCGATTATTTGCATTCGAAAACTTCAGTGCCGAAATTCAACATAAAACCACGAAACACATCAAATTGCATCAGCCAACTAATGCAAGAAGAGCACAAACAGGAGTAAAATTTCGAGGGAAACCGAGTTCGCCCGACGTAGGCACGACTCGAACAGTGAGCTTCGCGCCAAATTTGAAATCTAAATGTTGTCGTGTTTCTTATTTTAGATGTGTCTACAATTACCCCGGTTTACATTTACCCCAATTGACCCTAAATAAAATATCTAACAAAAAACAATACGTGTAAAGAAAAATTATGTAATCTCAGTTTTTGGTTAACAGTCTACTTTTTCTTTGACTGGTTATCTTTCCCGCTTTTGGAAAAAACTCTTTCTGAAGGTACAGATTTGCACTGGACACATAATTTTCATTTATTTCTAATAGCGGTATCTCGAAATGTCTTACCATTAGAATACTGGTTGGTTACTTACTAATATTTGCGTCAGCTCCCATCACTAATTTTTAAGCCATTTAAAAACCATATTTTTAAAATCTAGGATCCAAAAAAAAAAGCCTTGGCAATAATTTTGTTAAATTCAAAGCCCCATAAACACCGTGCGACTGTATCCAACACCTTCAATTTTAATTCTTCACCAATGCTGCAATTTGCGTTAACATTACTTAATTGTTAAATGGAATCCACATAGAAGAGGAATCATTACTTATAGTGAAGTATACTTCTCACCTGACAGAACAGTCAATTCAAGGTTAACCTTAATACAATTTTTAAGTGCCTTCCATTTTTCCACATCTAAAAATTCAAGAGCCCTTGGCAAATTTGCTATTGCTACACCGCCTAATGGATTCTTAATAAGTAAAAGCCTTTCATTCATAATAAACGTGCTGTTCCAACAATATGACTTTCAAAAGTGCATTTGTTCTTGAGCGTTTTTAAGTTTATCATTTACCACCACACTATGTTTAACCAACGATTTTTTTCAGAAAAGTGCTCAATTTCTCTACCGATGATATAGCTTCAGTAATGCGTAAGTGTAGCATATGAGCGAAAGATGGATATTTTTGAAACTATTCGTTTACTGCTTTTTAACATTAGCACCATTATCAGATACTACAGTTACAATTTTATTTCCCGTATCCCAATTGTTCGAAATGTCTTTTAATTCCATGGAAATATTCTCGGCAGTATGGGAACCATACAATTCCTTGGTAGCTAAAAATCGCACTTCACATTTATTTTCATGAATAAAATGGCAAGCGACAGTTATGTAGGCTTTGTTACTGTCCGAGGTCCAGATATCCGTCCTTGCAGACATACATTTACTTGATTTTAAACTATCTTTAATAATGAAGCAGGTTCGTTATAAAATTTCGGGAGTAACTCACATGTTAACTTTTTCCTATCTTGTGGTGAGTATCGAGGTTTAAGTTCATAAGTATACCCTAAGGAAACCTGGTTTTCGACGATAGATAAAATTTTTCAAATTTTACTTTCTGATAGATCGCTTCATGCATTTGGACCAAAAAGTTTTAATTGCTTAATTGTTTGTGGTCTAATGAATTTTTCAGGTAATTTGAGTTTGCGAGTTGGTGGAAGGACGTATCAAAGCATCATATGACTCTTCTGCTCTTATGGAAGGTTCTACTTAAATAAACGTCTTATTATTATTATTACTTGGGTTGATACTGGAACTGAAGCTAAAACTGAGGATTCATTTACTATTTGGTCTTTTGAGGTTTCTATTTCATCTGAGAGTGGAGCAACTTCTAGCGATAATGTTGGATCTATTCTTAATAGGTGTTGTTTTAAATTGGTCGATTCACCAAAATATTTTAACATTATGCATGTTACAAACGGCTTGTTTTGCATCGAGTTTGTTAAAATAATCCCAAGCTACTGTTTTCCGAATCTCATCGTAAACATCATATACTATTTACAATAATACTGACTTCTCGCTGTTTACTAATAATATAAAATTAGAAATATTAAAATTTTAAATATACTTTTTTAAGATATAGCAACACTGTAATGATCAAGGAACAAAAAAAATACAAAACTAATTATTTGTCAAGAATTGATCAGGTGTTATAGGTCTTGAGATTTGCGATGTTGCAATATATACACACGAGTGATTTTTAATTCGAATTATAATCCGATTATTGAATTCATGCAATTTTTCCCATCACTACTAAAAATAATTTGATTTAAAACTCTTCTATATATCGTATATTTTTTACTTAAAATTGTAGAGTCTTAAATGGCACAATCATCTTCTTTATTTTTCCCCCAATTGAACTATACAGGGTGTCTTTTTTTGTGTGTGCTACTATTACTACTTCAGAAACTATGAAATATCCTGTTACGGCAAAATGTTGTTGATTAGTTTCTGCTATTTAGGAAGAACTCGGAAAGGAAAAATGAAAACTGCTATTCAACTTCCTGGAAGAATATTACTTCCAGGCAGTTTAATACCACTTAGACGAATACACACGACGTACATCAGAAATTAACTTTTTTTCCAGTACGTTTATAGTTTCTAAGTGCATGCACCTCTCCTTATAGGATGATTTTTAATTTTACTTATTGAATTTAGAGATGTTTTTAACCCCTTCAAACCTGATTTTTTTTTAATAGAGCAATAAAATTTTTTGATAGAAATTAATGCTTAAAGGGAGCTCAAAAGTGATAATATATACAATATATGTATTTTTTTTAATCATTTAAACAAAAAAAAGTTTGTGCATAATTGTGCACAGGGGGCTTGTACCACAATGTAATAATACCTTTGCAAAGTAAATAAATAGATATTCATATACTTGCATAACATATTTATTGATGAAATTATACATTTTTATTTTTAAAAAAATGTGTAAAGAAAAAATTGACATTAGAATGGAATACATGTGGTATAAGCATAGTATAACAAAACAAAATTACTTTCCATGATACAACAAAAAACAGTTTCTTTCTTTTTTTATACAAATGTGCACATTGCATTTTTCAAAAAAAAATTAGTCTTCTTATTGCAGTTTGAGTACTCGCATCGTTTTCCTTCTTTGGCTCCATCGAGTTGAGGCATATGATCTGCACTATCATACCGAATTGCAGGAATAGTTGGGGTTTCTTCATGTCCTAATTTTTGTTTTTTTCGCGGTATTGGTGGTGTCTCGCTGCCACTAGGTCTACCTCTTTTATTACCTTGAATTGTCTTATTTCCTTTGATTAAACCTTCACCAAGCCGCATTTTGAATTCCAAAAGTGATAATTGTTCTTTTATTGGAATATTGAGGATCTTACAATCTTGTCGATATTTAAACCAACTATTTACTGCAGGAAAATCCACTGCATGAAAAATAATTCTTAGGGTCCATTTTCTTGAACGAATATAAATTCTATACAAACTTATCATCTGATCCAGAAGATCAACACCGCCATTAGAATGATTATAAAGTTTTACGATTTCTGGTCTTGGTACATCTATATAGCATTTTTTATTCTTATCTCATCTAACAACAGTATCTTAATTTCCAACACCGACAAAATTTGAAGCCAAAACTACACTAGGATTGTCCACCCATTTTACCAAAACAACATCATTATCCTTACTCTTTAGTTGTTCGTTAGGGCCTCTTCCCTGCCTTTTCATATCTTTGTCGCTATTCAATGGTAGGTTGCTAAATCGATTGACTCTAACGGTTCCCGCCGCTGATATTTTTTTTTGACTTGAGAAGGGCAGCATAGGAAGAAAAATAGTTGTCAAAGTATAGTTTGTGCCCTTCATTTGTTATTCTTTCGCAAAGTTGAAGTACTATTGTGGCACCAAATCCAAACCTTTTCATTAAATCGGCACTCAATCCTATAGACCCGCCTTGGTATAAAATAAAATCATAGGCCATTCCCGATTTTCCACATAGAATAAACGATTTTATTCCCCAGGGTGTAGGTTTGTTTTTTATGTATTGAACAACAGAAAAATGTCCTCTAAAGAGAATAATCTGCTCGTCGATGCAAAGATTCTCTTCCAATTTCAATTCCAGACATTGTTTTCGAATACCTTCATATAAAGGACTTACCTTATAAAATTTATCTGTTGTATCTTTGGGAATGTCTAAGTTGTTTACACAATGCAAGTTACAACGAAGTTGAAAAAAACGATCTCTTGACATACTTTCCCCAAAAATGTTAATACGCAAAGTTTTATTCCAATATAAACGTACTTGCGGAAACTTCAAGCACCCTGCTATAATGTGTAGACCAAACAAGCTTTTTATTTCATCTGAAGTTGTAGTTTTAAATCTAGTTTTATCATTTTGAAAAGCGTACATGTTGGTAAATTCAGCCATTTCTTGAAATTGAACATCGTCTATATATTTACCGAAGTATTGTAATGGATCTTGAACCTCAGACTCAACAGACGTATTGATATCCGTTTCTTCTTTCCATACAAAGTCGGGGGGCAAAAAATCATCTTTAGTCCATTTTCTAGATTCTTTCGACGTGACAATTTTGCTGAATTCATACTGTTGTGATGTAGGGGGACCAGTAAAAATTGACAGGGGCAAGTCATCCTCGTCATCCCAGTGCAACTCCGGTATTTCCACTGTAGTGGGCCCCTTCTTTGTCAGCACCCAGGCGAACGATATTTTGCGCACTGGGTTGAGATTCTTCAAATTTATATAAATTATTACACTCCCATTCCTCCTCACTAAGTTCAATGTCGGAGGTTGATTCCGAAAATTGCAATAAAACTGCAGCATCTTTTTCATTTTCTGGGTCGTATATTTTCCCTAAAAAAATACACCTTGTATCTACTAACGTCAAAATACACACTAATAAGATATAAAAAAAAATTATTTTATTATTCTTATGCCAAACATGTATATAAATCGAATAAGTATAAAAAATATAACGTCGAGATCGGGTGTGCATAATTATGCACAAACAAAAACAGATTATGTTTTTATGCTTATAAAGACATGTTTTTATCAAAATACTCTAGAAACTAAATTTGTCTATCCCTGTGCTAAATATTTGTGCAAAAAAAAATGCAAAAAACATTTTAGATTTCATTGATTATTATGGATTTATTTTTACTTACCACAGCAGATTTGGTGCATGGCGGCTATTGCCAATAAATAAATGAAAATTCTGACACTACTTCCATCTATCGTATCCCAAATCGATAAAACTTTAGAGAAAACTGAACAACTTATTTATTCAGAGTAATATTACAGACTAGTTTAAACTTATATCACTAGAGGGTGACGCTTGAAATAACTGTGCATAATTATGCCCAGAGGGTCTTAAAGGGTTAAAGAAGGGGTATTAGAATAAATTAAAAATCATCCTATACTTCAACCGAAAGTTACAGGCAGCATAAAAAAATTCATTATTTTCAAAAAATGAAGAAAATTTGGTTCTTCAGAGATTTGCTTCTAGGAAATGAACAAAAGTTGAATTACAGATTTAACATATCAATTAGGCCTTACTATTGAAAAATTATTTAAGATTCCCGGACATTCTCAAATAAATTTGGATTTAAAGTGAGTTTTTTTAAATTAGATTTTTTTTTACGCTTTAACGTTAAAAACAAAATTTCTTCGCATTCTTGGTCCACATCTCTATCCCCATAAGATCATCCTCAGGACTGAAACCTAATATCAGTTTCTTAATTTCCTTTCTATTTCTCGTGTTTTTCAACTTTAGTCCTGACGATATTCAATACAAAAGTTGATAACGTTGTTCAAATATATTTTTGCCTTCAACTATTTGCCTGTAACAAATATATCAAATAATAATAAATTCCTTTTTAGGTGAATTTTGCCAAAAAGCTGTGGATTATAATCTTAAGGTGCGTGTATATTAGTTTAGATAATTAAAACGAAAAAAAAAACTATTTAAAGACTTGTTATATGGCTTAGGAAAAACTGTTGTTACAAATAAAAAAATTGTTTTGCAGAGTATAACCACGTTCTGCTCAATTTTTTTTTACGAAAACACTACTGTATATAGGAACAATTTACTCTTTGGTTGGTTTGTTTAGGGCTTGAATTTAAAACCGGTCTGATATATATTTTATTGTTTTCTTTATTCTACACGTAAAATTTGCTTATATTGGCCCATACATAGTTAAGAGTGACTGTTTTAGGTATAACGTTTATTGTTCTTTTAAAATATATTGATGTATTTTAATTTTAGATGCATTTTTGTCACATATTCACCCTGCGGTTATATGGTCTTTTTTTTTTGTTAGTTTATTATTATTATTATAATTATTGATATTTTAATTATTGTGATATAATATATTATATTTCTTTGTTCTATGGAAGGAAGAATCATTAAAGTAGCAATAATTTTTGAGGTTGTTTTATTGTTTGTTGCTATAAAAATCCGGTAACGGTGAAATGAAGATCAATTAATATTCCAGAAGAAACGTAGATTTATTTATGACGTGTGGAAGAATTGAGCAACAAGAAAACATTTTGAATTCCTCAGTGCTATTAAAAATATAGGAAATACTCAAAATTATTAGAATAAATTGGAAAGCGTCCATAGAAGGTAAGAATACAAGATCCTTAAAAAAGCCAAAAGAACTACATGTGTTGATAAAGTCTAAAATTCATACAAAATTTTACTTCTAGCCATTTATAGGCAGTGGAAGTCATTTCTAATTAACTACAAGTTATTTTTGATTACCTTTAGCATTTTATAATAAAAATCTCATTTACGTCCAGGCATTTGAAGTTATTTTTCAGGTAGTTATTTTTTGTTACTTTTAGACATTTCAAGTAATTGTTTTTAATTTCCAGGAAATATTTTCGTTAATTTTAGGCAAAAAATAGAAAGTGTCTTCAAAGGCTTGGAAATTAGTCCAAATGTTTGAAATTAATAAAAAATTACCTTAAACCCCCGGAAAACGTAAAAATTACGTAATCAAAGCATTTTTCTATTGCGTCCGGGCATTTTAAGTAACATTTTAGTTCCTTTTCTTAACACTCCCATATTCATGGATTGTATCCTCTATAAATAGCAATAGCCTTTACTTCTTTATTTCTGGATAGAAGTGTTGCCAGATAAGTTGGACTCTCTCCTGCTAGAGGGTCTCCAGTTTCTCACTAAAAAGCGCTTTAATTTTTTTTCTCAGTAAACTATATTTCAATGCTTAAAATGTATGACACTGATGGTTTATAGGTCATACGGTTGAATAATAATAATAAATTTATTGATTATAAATATAAACAAATTTGTAAAATGCTAAAATGATCAGTTGGGGGAGGTTTAGGTAATTTTCTTATAGAAAAACAAATTCCCGATTAAGACTTATACGTGAATACGACCGTATATGTCACACTTTAAAATTGTAACAGACTGCGTTTACACTCGTTATTAATAAAAAGTTACCGATATACCTGTACAAGAAAATAAGCTTTAGGACGGACGTAAAGGAGGCAGACTAAGACACTACACTACAGCCATCACTTTAAACGGCCATTTTCTTACCAAATCGCCAGTATATGTAACAAGCTATTGCAAAATATAAAAATAACTCCCCTTCAATCTTTTAGAAGACAAATATTTAATTATCTTTGTGCAGAATAAAACGTATTGTAGCCATTAATTATCCTCAAGAGTCATTCATCTTTATCATATTGTATGTACCTATATCTTTTATTATTTTTATTACAACCTTCGTTTCATATTCAAATTTTATTGTTTATGTCAGTAAATACTTTTATCACTCTCTTTAATGCATCTTATATTTTCCTATCCTCCTTAAGTTTTTTGGGTAAACCTGTATAAAAAAAATGATAATGTAGGGTTTGATATGTAGCTTTTGCGAAATGCTGTGTTATGTATACAGGGTGTTGTAAAATGGATTTAAAGAAAGCAATAGAAGATTTCTTAAATGGGTCACCTTATATTTTATTTAATTAAATAGTAGGCCTTCTCATTCTTATTTCAAAAATACATGGACGTTTGGTTTTACCGTTTTTTAAATATTTTAGTTTAAAGTGTATGATCTGGTTGCCTAGTTTTCATTGTAGGGGAATTGTGCCTGAGATGGCATACTTTTTGGTTGACGGAGATAATTTTGGAAAATTAAAATATATTGTTGAAAAAAAAACAAGTTAGCTTTTATTTCATATTAGATTCTTTGCTTATAGCCAGCTAAAATGTCTTTAATTCAAATAGATATTTTTTTCTAGATATTTAAAAAAATGTGCTGCTATTTCTTTCTATTCTATTTCTTTATTGGTAATATTATTTATACCCGTGTAATGAAAAATAAACCTATATCGTACAGGCAAAAAAAGACCAAATGCAAATTTTTTAAAAGCGAAAACATAAAATACTTTCATGATATAAAACGGTATCTTCATATTTTGTTTGCATAGATCGCATATATATTTTTACCCTTCTGCTAACTCCAGCGCATTCAGAATGGCACCACCTTGCACATTGTTGACAGCGAATCCAGTCTTCGTTGGAGCGTGACAGCGAATATAATTCATTGCAATAAAGGCACGCAACGTCATCAGCAGCGACTTGAAAATTTTCAGGTTCTTCATCAATGACAGGTAATTTTCTTTTTGCTGCTCTAGCCGATTTTCTCAAGATTGCTGCTTCTTTTTCGACAATCGCTGCTTTGGCAATTTCAAGTGTTGTATTAAGCACGCCATATTTTCCTCCCTTTCTCGGCTTTCTACTTTTTAATATCGAACGAGCAACAGGAAGTGGAGAAATATCTTTTATTGACATTTTTGCGGGTTTCTGTGTTGAGGTTCCTGCAGCGTGTGTAACGTCAGCTCCAGAAATTTAAGGATTTTCAGTCCCTTGTGTACTATCTTCTGTATTTCCTTGTTCATTGTCTGGAATATTTGTGACGTCTGCTGGTTGAAACATCCAGTCTGGAAAAAATGTCTTTATTGAACGGATATATGCCAGTCTTACTGAATGCATTAACAGCATTTCCTATAGTGGCGGCCTTGTTGTAGGCTTCTCTTAGTATACCACCGTTTGAAAATGGGTAACCGTTCTTCCCGGATGACATTTAAGCCAACGGGATAATTCTTGGTAATAATATGTTGTAAGTGATCCAAAAAAACACACGTCTAACGGCTGTACCCGGTGGGTGCAGTGAGGTGGAAAGCAAAATACGATGATTCCGTTTTCTTTGGCATATGTTAGAAGCCGCATAATTTTTGTGGCTGCTATGTCCATCTAACAGGAGAAGAATTTTATTTGTAGGAGATGGTCTGGCATATTTGACAAAGTGTTTTAAATATTTTAGGAAACTTTCTCCAGTCATCCAACCACTTTCCTGTGCCTAAGCTCCCTGTGGACCGTGATCCATCAACTCATTCTTCATGTTTTTTCTAGGAAAGGGTAACACAGGTGGAATGTAAGTCCCAACAGCATTAAAGCAGCATGCAATTGTGAGATGCTGACCTCGTTCTGCGCTTGTCAGTATGTCCACCTGCTTTCTGCCTTTTGTAGCAAGAATTTTAATATTTCTTGAAGGAACTGTCGACAACCCAGATTCATCCATATTGTAAATATTTTCGGGAGAAAATTTATAGTCCTCCAATACTTTCTCAAGATAATCAAAGTATTTTTTAATTTGTGCTTTATTAAACGAACGGGCTCGTGCAGCAGATGTTGCCTCTGGTGTACGCAGTGAAATGGTAGGATTTCGTGCACGAAATCCTTTGAGCCAATCCCAACCGGAAGCTTTTTTTTCTTTCGAGAACCTATGGGGAATTTTCTTTGCCTCGGCAATTTCATAAGCAAGCTTGCGAATATCGTCAGTTGTAAGACCAAAGAAACGTATTTCTAACTCCTTTATATAACTAACCAACTCATTTTCTAACTCTAGCATTGAAAGTTGGGACATGTCCTCCTAAGTATCCTTTAATGGCTCCTCGATCATTCTTAGCTCTTCTTGTAAGCGTAGTGTGGGGCACATTGAACGTCTTAGAAGCTAAAAGCCATTCCATTCGTCGATTTCTAACTGCCTCTAGTGCTTGGGTCATATTTTCTTCACTCCAACTTTGTCGCGCTGATTTTCGAACGTATTTACCCACAATTGTTGCCAGCAAATCTAAAAAAAAGAATACCTTAATATTTAAATAATACGAGTCTTTTACCTATAAATCTCAAATCTAAAAAATTAAATTTATCATTCACTAGGCAGTTAGTCACTACCAAATATTAAAAAAAAAACTTACCAGGGACAAAAAGTGAACCTATAATATTAACAAATAATAAGGGTTAGATGGTATTATGCCATCTTACCCTATGCACCTATATGCCAACTGACCCTGAATGGCATTATTGAATTTTAACGTAAATTTTTAGTTAACAATTATGATTTAGGTAAATATTTAATACCACGTAGATAGATATTTTATAAACTAAAGATGGTAGATATTTTTTTTTATAGGAAATTAAAAATTCTTAGAGTTACAAACATATATACGATTCTAAGTAGAAAAGTCATTACTTACCGTAACGGAAAATTAAGCCTACCTTCTCGTTCTACACTAACAAACGAACTAAATTTTCTCAGAAGTGCATCTAAGACCACGTGCACCGAAAATTATGAACATTGTTGTCAGACGATGTGTATTATCCGTAAAATTGCTTCTATGCCGTCTCATCAGGTATGCCATCTCAGGCACAATTTAATTCCCCTACATGATTATAAGATGGACAAGTCTGCATATTGTTGCCATTGTTTTGTTGCTAAGAAATTTAGAAATATACAAAATTACACTGACAGAAAGAACAATAATACAAAATTCTTAAATGCATATTAAAAGTATCCGGAATTTTTAAATGCAGAAATAGAGCTTTTCTTAGTGGAGCTTCCATTCCATCAATATGCACAAATAATATGGTACCAAGATAAAGCTCCACCAAACAATGAGATGCCTGCTGCAGTTTTTTTAAATAATAGGTATAATATATATATGGACAGGAAGCCGTAAACTGGCCATCGAACAGTCCAGAACTTACACCTTTGGATTCATTTTTATGCTCAGGTTTTTAAAGGACAAAGTGTATTCATAAATAGTAATAATAAAATAAACTTCAAACTATATTAGTAATGCAATTTATAAGTTAGAAATATAGTTTCAAAGTTGTATTCATGAAAATGGTAGGCATATTTAGTAATTGTGACTATTTTAGTCGTATATTAGTTAAATGTTCATGTGTTCTAAAGAAAATACACCGTATTCTAATTATTGCCTTAATTTATATGCATTTTTGTATATCAAAATTTATAGCTTTTAAAAATAATAATTTTGAAAACTATATTCGTAATACCAGTTTCTAACATTAAAACACAAGAAATGGCTGGCAGCCTCGCAACATATTCATAAACTTTAAATATTTCAAAAACGGCTAAACTATTATTTAAAAAATAAAATACGTGGGTCCCAGTTAAGAAATGTTTCTTTTATTCTTTGTACAAAACCCTGTATACATAACACTATATTTCGCAAAAACTATATGTATAACATTACATCTTTTACAATTACCATTTTTTTTGGGTACAGATTCACCCAAAAAGGTTAAAGCGGGTGAGACAATATAAGGAATAATCCTGTATATTAAAGAGAGTGAAAAATTAAAAGTATTTACTTATACACCTTTAGCACCCATAAATATTTAGTTAAATATTACTTAGAGGGACAAAAAAACAACAAAATTTAATATGAAAGAGAGGTTCTGCTAAAAATAATAACAGATCTAGGTAATCAGTTACTGTACATCTATAAACATGCCATTAAACCACCAATGCAGACATAATTCTTATTACACAGTAAAACAAAATCTACTATCTTAAAGAATCTCTCTAATAAAATTCCGGCAGTTATTGGTCTCACTGGTGCATAGTTCGATCGATTTCAACAGCAGTCACTGTTTGCGAGTTTGATCTGACAGAGATTGAAACATCGACCAAAATATATAAATCGGTCGTCTAAAGTAGTTTTCCAACAAAAAAAAAATTAAGCAAACTTACAAACTCAGGTCACGAGAAATAATACACAGAAAACAGACATATATTTGACCGTTTAAATTGCGTCAGAGATGAAACGTTGCTTCATAACTTTAAAATAAGGCCTATATAATTGTAAGATGGGTATTCTTTAATTTTAAACAAAAAAAAACATAAACAATAAACACATTTTATTACCTCATTTTTTCTTGAAAGCTTGCGCTTTCCTTTTAACGTTTTTAACCAACATACTTAATTCCACGTCTTTCTTTTTCGTTTGATTTTGCTCGCTTTTAGGCTTTTTAGCTTCCGCCACGTCCACCTCGTCATTTTCCGTCCTTCTCTTGATTTTCTCCTGAATCAGGGTCTCCATCCCTTTAGTTTTTTTATAGTGTGGATCGGTAGGGTCGATATTGTAGTGATGGCTCGTAAAAATTGCCGAGAAACGTTTATCCGCAACATTAACCTAAAAAATAATTCACCAACTTGTTGTTGTTGTTGCATCATGTATCTTAAGAGCCAAGCATTTTCTCCCAGATTTATATAATTTTTTTTTATTGACATTATATGTATATTTCCTTACCTTAAACTCATCCTCTGGCTCAATCTCTTCTTCAGCTTCCTTCTTGTTTTTCCTCTTTTTCTTCTTTTTACCCTTTTCTTCCTTCTCTAATATTTTCTTCAAACTAAAGTGTTTTTTGCCATCGTCGTCATTCATTAACAACAAATCTAACTCGGCTTGCTTTTCTTTGTCTTCTTCAGCGTCCTCTTCATTCTGTTCTACTTTTTTATTCTTGTTCTTCTTTTTATTGTTGTTGCTCTTTTTAAATTCGGGATTATTAAACTCCTCGGCGAAATACGGGTCGCTCATATCAACATCCGAAGGTAAATCGCTGTCTTCGTTGGTTTCCTCGTCATTTTTGCTCTTCTTCTTCAGTTCGCGTTTTTCCTTCCTCTTCTCCTTTCTTTTATCCAAATATTTCTCGAACGGAGTTTTTTCTTGCTGGTTATTCTGCTTTTCTTTTATCAGTTTATCGGTTTTCTCTTTTAAGTCGATCCCCCAGGAAATCTCCATGCCGATGTCTTTGTTTTTCTTTTCTTCCTCCTTTTCCTGGATATCGGCCAATAGAGCTTTGTACTTATCGATTGCGTTACCTATAATAGTAATTATATGAACCCATATTCTCACATAAGCATATTTACTAAATGAGCTTATAGAACATATCGTTGGTTTACTGCCAAAACAAGATAAGTACATTTTTAACATTTTTGCGTTTAGTGCATTTTCGTAATCAAAATTTGTATATAAATTTACTGCATAAACCAGATAAGTGTTGGACAGTGGAAAGATAGTAAATGATGTAGGCTTGCTTTGGCAATTATTAATTTTGCTCAACACTGTTCAGCTAAAACAGGGTAAGTGCACATTTAATGCAAAATGTTATTTATCTGGTTTTGGCAGTAAGCTGTGAAGATTCTAGGAGCATAGCTCTTAGTAGTTATCAAGTTAGGGTTTGTAAAAGATGATCCAAATAACTCACTCACCTGCTTGGGATCCTTCATCATCATCAGACTCATTCTCGCCCTCACTTTCTCCCTCATCCTCCTCTTCCTCACTACTCGCAGCCAAGAAATTCTGCAAATCGTTCTCGCTAATATCGTCGATTTTCCCGCTGTTCATTTTCTCGGCAAACTCCAGCCTGTCGGGGTTCGTTTCGTCCCACGTGCAATTCACTTTCGCCTGTTGCAGTGCGGTCGTGGTGAAAAATCGCGGCTCGTACTTGTCCGGTAGTTTGTCGCAAGAGTCTTTAGGGACGTCGTCGAACGTCATGTCGTCCGGAACGAAACGCAGATCGATTTTTGTCGCGCTCGATTCGTACTCCATACCGTCGCATTCTAAAATATTGAGGGTTTTGTCAGTTTCAAGTCACAATCATTTTTCCTTTATACTTGGGTTATTTCCCAACAACACCCTTTCTGTCATCGAGGTTTATTTATTTTTAATTGGTTTATGTTCATAATTTTAAGGACACCATCGATCCCTAGAAGGTTCCCACAGGTCAGAAAAATATCAATTTGAAGTGGTTACTCTTAAACGATTCAAACTTTTAAAAACAACAAATAAAACCCATAAATTGCCATGAAACTGTCAGGCTCTTAGGTCTTAAGCCCTTTTTCACATCCCTTGTTGATGAAAGATGCACTTATTGATCATTTTTACATCCAATAAGTAAAACAAGCTGGTATAAACTCACACGGTCCAAATTTAATTAAAACAGTCGAGCTCAGTTGCTGTAGAAGTCAGGTTGGGTCACTGTCCCCGAGATGTAGTGTGTGAGCCGAGTCGCGATTGAAGTGAGAAGTTGCTCACGAGTTACCCCTATTTTCTTTACTCTTTAAACCCTAACATGGGTCTCTCTCTCGAGACTCTTGATGGCCAAATACTGGTCCAAGAGTTGTAGTACACCGTCGAGTTAAGTTACTGTTACAGTCAAGTTGAGGCACTGTCGCCGAGAAGTAGTGTGTGAGTCGAGATCGGAGTAAGAAGTTGCTCAAGGAAGTTTTCCCTATTAGCGCTATTACCCCGGGTAAGTAAGTAAGTTAAGGCGGGTTTTTCTCTTTCTCTCTCTTTACACCTTTAGTGACCTAGGAAGGTCTGTAAGTACCCTTATACTCTAAACCCAGTTAAAACTACTTGTATTATTGTCGCTAGTTATGAGTACGGTCGTCGTGTGTTAATACAATAGGTTAAAGTACTTAACCCATTGTGATTAGAGTATAAGCACCTTTGTTAATAAGAAGTGAGTGAAATTACCTGCTAAGAAGCAAAGTGAGTGTAAATAAGGTTAAATTAAGTATACAGAAAGACGGCAAGGACAATCCATGGTTAACAACTGCTTTAATGAATAACCGTTCCATTTTGCCATCTTTGGATCTAATAAATGACCATATTTTGTATTGTAAAGGGTTGTTTCATTTATTAAGTTAATTGGTTCAGCGCCATATAAGCGGTAGTCCTTCGATAAATATACAAATAAATAAGTAGGGGAGAGGGCCCTAAGATGACGAAGTGGGTAAGATGACGAATCGACTATAAATCATACCTTCTCTCTCTTTGCGCAGCCAACATGATGTGAAACGTTCGTTATGCGCGTGCGCTTTACGCGGTTTCTTTCATTTCGGCCTTGAGACGGTTAGTCAGTCCGCAACAAGTGAACAAGGTGAATCGTCGTGCTTCGTTATTATTTTAGCGGCTTAGAAAATAACGTCGGCATTTTTCTAGGTAAGTTCAAACTTAAAACTTTTTATTGATGGATGTTTATGAGTGTGTTTGGCATCATCTGTGATATTTTCATAACACTAAATTAACGTTTTTCTTTGTTTTAATTTCTTTTTTATTTTAACTGTGATGGGGATAAGTTGACGAAGAACAAAGTAGCCAAGGCGAATTCGTCATCTTACCCACTCCCATATAATATGATGTTTGTTAGGTAATAAATTAGTTACACACAATTTTAGATAATAAAATATGGGAAGAGTGTACAAGCGCGAAACGAATCGACACTCATGGAGTAATGAGAACATGCAAATTGCCATAAATGAGGTTAGACAAAATAACAAAAGCGTAAATTCCATGGCAAAAGCATATAATCTCCCAGAAGCAACTCTTAGAAGATATCTGAAGCGGGATCCTGAGGAAATACGGTTAAAATCTCTCCTAAAATAATATATTATTAAAAACAATGATTGGTCTTTATTTTCAGGAATTTCCTTGCAATGCTGGTCGATTCAAGAGCACGTTTTCGAATATGGAATTAGAAAAACTACGAGAGTACATTATCGATATTGACAAACGAGCTTTTGGACTAACCAAGGAGCAGTTAAGCAGGATAATTTATAATTTTGCGGAAAATCGTAACATTTCACACAGATTTAACACAACCAAGAAGAAGGCTGGACGACACTTTGTTGAGCTGTTTTTCTTTTTCTCTACGTAAGCCAGAATCGACCTCGATAGCTAGACTTATGGGATTTAATCGCCAAAGTGTTTCCAATTTTTTTAACGCACTTAAGGAACTCAAAGAAAACCATAATTTCCAACCCAATCAAATCTACAACATAGATGAAACCGGTGTATCAACAGTTGCCACAAAAAATCCCAGCATAGTTACCCCAAAAGGCAAGCGAAGAGTAATTAAGATAGCTTCTGCGGAACGAGGAACTAATGTGACTGCAGTATGCATGATGAACGCAAGTGGGTCATTTATTTCCCCTTTTTTGATTTTCCCTAGAGTTAGAATGCAACCAGCCTACATCAACAACACACCTGCTGGATTTACAGGTGTTGCACATGAAACCGGATGGATGACATCTGCAAATTTTTTGAAATACCTGGAACATTTTATCCAATACGCTCGTCCTAGCGAAAACAACAGAGTTCTGCTCATAATGGATAACCATGCAAGTCATGTGACCTTTGAAGCTGTAACATTGTGCAGGGAAAATTATATTTCTCTCTTGGCATTTCCCGCACACACCAGTCTCAGAATGCAACCATTAGATGTGTCTGTGGGTGGCCCCTTAAAAACTGCATATAGTAGGGCTTATGATGACTTTTTGACAAACAATCCTGGAAAAGCCATTACACATTACACTAAATGCCATTGCCTCAATCTTTGGAAAGGCCTATTTAAAAGTAGCAACCGTCGCGAACGCTTTAAGCGGATTTCGGGCAACTGGCATAGAGCCGTTTGATTCTGACATTTTTACGGACATTGACTTTGAAACTGCTCAAACGACAGAAAGGGAAATTGACGCTGAACCAAAATTAATTGAAGAACTTGTGCCTTCCACATCTGGTCCTCAGCGCATGCCAGAGTCAATAACTCCTAACAAAGAGCAGATAATATTGAAAAACCATTAGAAACTTCTGATAAAAAATGCCATCAGAGCCCGACAATCGAGTCGGGATTACCTCCTTTGCCTAAAGCAAACACGCAGAACAGACGTTGTAGGAAAAAGCTACCATCACTTATAATTTCTAGCACGCCCGTTAAAGATGCTTTAGAACAAAAGCACAATGAAAAACTTGAAAAAGAGAAGAAAAAACAAATGAAAGCCCCGCCGAAGAAAAAATCAAAAAAATCAGCAGCATATCGGTTCAAGAAAAAAATAGTAAAGCAAATAAACAAAATAAAAGCAGAAGTGTAAAGCGCCAAGTATTTGAGTCATCTGATAGTTCTGTAGATGTAGCTGTGGTGGATAGTAATGATGACATGGACGAAGAGGTTGAAGAAGATGAAGAAGACTGTGCATTTTTTGTGAAGATGAGGGCAAACATAATGAGCTTTGGTTTTGTTGTAATATATGCACCAAGTGGGCACACGCAGAATGCACTGGACTTAATTTGAAAGAAGCAAAAGCCAAACTGTGGGTGTGCGATTTTTGTCGTGTTTAAAATTAGGTAAAAATTTGAAATTTTGTGTTCGCCCTTGGATTTTTTAAATATTTTTGACTTTCCTTGCTTTTAGTTATTGTTTATTTTATAAAAATAAATCGTTAAAATGTTTAAATGTATTGTTTTATTGCCTTTTTGTCAGCAACCGCGTGTAAGATGACAATAATTACATTTTTTTTCCCAAATAAATTACCAGCCACAAAGTGCAAATTTGAATTAAAACAGACTCAAATATTGATTAGTCACTTAAATATTATATGCCCTGTTTAAAAAAAACATTTATTGGTAAGAAAATAGAGTTTTAATTGGACTGCAAACCTTAAGTTCGTCATCTTAGGGCCCTCTCCCCTACAATCCACTAGTACGCCCCAGTGGCAAAATTACACAATTGTGACCCCCTCTATTTAGGGAAGAAGCCAAGCAGCAGTTCTTCCACGAATATGGACTGTGTTGAAAAAATCAAATAAGAATATCATTAAAGAACCTGTATCAGGTGTCAGAAGAAATGCAATAAATGGAATGAATGTGGTAAAACAAAAGTAACAAAAAAGATAGTGTTTGTCTTTTTTATTGAAAAGATTGCATTTTGCTAACTCTAATATCTTCTCCTTGTTGTACTTTATTCCCCTTTATATACTGAATGTTTTATCTAAAAGAAAGCTCTGTACACAAATACTGCATATTTTATAATAATAAAGGAGTTTTTAATTTGTTTTAAACCAAGTTGCAAAATATTTCTATTTGGAATTTAAAATGGTCAAGATGAGCTTACCAGTGTAGATTTTATTAGCGGAAGCAGGACAGTCAAAAGAAATGACTGCATAATAATATTTGAGACGATTCAGTTGGTATTGTCTTAGTTTTTCCATATGGTAAGTGGATCCTTCTTCGTTTTCCTCATCTGATTGGACATCCTTTTTTGCATCTACTAGTTCTATTGGGCCTTTTGTCTCTTCTTCTTTCATCCCTAACATATGTGAGTAATATAATTTGTGAAAATTGAAAATCATGATAATTTATCTAATATAATTCTTCTTTGCTAAATGTAATGCGTAAACTGTTTTTACTCTAAACTGATTTACGGTAAGTGCCAATAGAGTTTTTCTATGATTTAATTGCAAACAAATAAACCCTTAAGTCATAAACACTATGTAACTAAAGATTTAACCAAAAATCCAAAAAAACAAAAATTTCTTATCATAAAATGGCTCTTTTTCAGATAATTTCTTATGCCACTTATAATTAATTTTAATTATAATAATAAATATAAAAAAGATCTTTTTGAGACCAAAAAACATTTTTTTTGAGACATAGTGACATTAAATTTGCCCACAAATGACATTCTAAAGACATCTTTGAAACATGCATACTCTCAAACATCCTAAAGCCACTATGACTGTCTTAATCAGGATATTTTATTTAAATATTTTTATACATTAATACAGTCTTACTTACTTTGTTTTCCAAACTCAGAAGGATATATAACAACTGACTTGATTACACCTCCAGGTGGCAAAAATGAATTAAACAAAACCATTAGATCCAAAGCCCTTATCCTGTCCCAATCTAAGTTACATGCGGCAAGTCTATAAGTTGCCTCCTCGGTTTTGCCTGCATCTGCATCTAATTCTCCCCATCTATGGTCGATTTCTTCAGATTCTGATATTTCATCATCTGTCTCTTCATCATCTAAAAGTTAAATAATAATAGATTATAGTCAATATGATTTTATCACTTTAGTACCTGAAGAACTATCAGAAAGTAGTGCTCCTTCCCCTCTAGCATAGTCAACACTCAAATTGAGCAGCTTTTCTTTAACAATGTCAGGCAAACGTTTGTCACATTTATGTTTAACTTCCAATTTGTTAATAGTGCCTTCTTTTTCCTCAGGTTCCTCCTCACTAGATTCTTCTTCAGAGCTTTCATTGGTCTTTGGGGCCCTAACAAACTTTCCTGTTGCAAGTGATTCGGGCTCATCCTCTGACTCTTCTTCTGAGTTAAGTTCGTAGTAGCGTTTCAGGTCTTCTTTAGAATGGTGTTTTATAGGTCGGCCCCTTTTATCTGTGCTGTATTTTACTTGAAATTTCTTGTCCGTAAACATGGACTGGAACCTTTTGTCTATTTTTATTTTGCTCTGGCCTTTTGGAATCCTCCGGAATTTCGGATCCTTGGCTATGTGGGAAAACCTTTTATCTTCCATTATTTTAACTTCTTTTAGATGAACAACATAAAGTAAAATAGTATTTTAGAGAAAAGAAACTAGAAGGGAAACGTTCTCTAGCCTTTGTTTTGATTTTTAAAATGTGTCAAAAAGTGAGGTTAGTATTAGTCTTTTTCTTCTTCTAAGATTATTCGCCTTTAACACAATGAAGTTAGTAATAATTGATTTGTCGGGATTTGGGTATGTAGCATTAGTGAACTTAAGTGCATAAATACAAACCATAACTTAATAGTATTTTAAACAAAAAAGTTTGAACGATAAAAAACAAAACCAAAATATTATATTGTTGCTATGTAGTAAAGGCCATAAATTTTGCCAAGCAATACTAAGTTCATGTCATCACTTAGTTAGTTTACATTGGCATAGTGCAAACGAATACTTAAAAATGTTATTAAAAAAAAAATTATTTTAATTTTATTGCAACAAATATTTAAATTCACTTCTTTCAATTAAAAGTAGATTGTAACTTTGTTGTAAAGCCAAGAACAAAATACCATTATTTAATAAATTCTATTTTAATTTTACTAATAAATAAAGTCTCTCTGGTTGTCTCTGCTAACATTTTAATCTTCGCCATTCTTTTTATTTTATGCTTATATAATTTTTTATTGTATTAACTTGGTGAATTGTTTGCTATATTCTTTTTTTATAATATAGTTATATATTTGGTGAATATTTTTTGTTTAATTTCTGAAACCTAGTAGGAAATGTATGGGTCTTTCAGACATTATAACATGCAGATAGAAACAGTGATAAATGGAGGACTTTGTTTAAAATGGAGGTAAAAAAAGTCCCAATTTGACACTTCTTCAATCTGCCTAGTAAAGTTTCCAAAAGAATTACACATTTCCCACTAATTTTATGGGCACGGTATAATAAAGCGAAATTCAAATTTGGCGCCACAAATTTATATTCGTTTTCTGTTTCTGTTATAACTACTCCTCGAAATTTAGAGGGCGCAACATTCATCGACGTTTCAGTATGCTATTGCCTCTTATAGGAGTTTCTTATCTAAGTAGTATTAGTCTATGATCATAGATAATATACATAATAACTAGATTTAACTGCTCAACAATCGGTTGGACTTATACGCTGGTGGCGACGTACTGCGACCTATGTGTCAACTATTCACCTGAACCGCCGAATGGCGGGCTTTTTAAAATTATTGGTATGTTTTGACATTTGAATTGTTTATTAAATATTTTTTGTTAAACTCCATATTTTTGTTGGTATAAAATATGAACAAATATCATATTTAAAGCTACAGAAAACAAAATTATGAAATTTAATAAGAAAGTATTTAAAAAACAAAAGCTAATGTGCAAAATGGGAGACTAATAAAAAATAAAACAGTATATAAAATTTAAATTTTATTATTACATGTTTATTAATATTTCATAATTAAATTTAGCACAAAGATATATGTGAAAAATGCCACTAATAAAAACTAAAATCTAAATTATCATAGCGAACTTATATTTAATTTAACAAATTTAATAGCATATTTCAATATATGTATAATAAACATGTAGTCACACACATAAATAGGAATATTGATAATTGGAGTCCAAATTAGAAGATAAAAAAATTAAAAAAGTATATGCATCCAAATAGATTTTACCAATAAACTTAAGCTAGATTGCAGATAAACACTTTTTTGAAAAACCCGGTATGAAATTAAGATATATAATCTCCATATGTGTAATTTAAAAACATTCAAATCAAAAAATGTTATATTTTTTGTAGAATTGTGTTATGCTTATTCAAATAATCATATGACGTAACTTTAAAAAATTATTTCACTGTATGAAACCCTAATATCACAGATAAACCTTATGACATTTTTGCTTCATATAAAAAAAGTTTGATAAACCTTAAATTTATTTTTAAAGGGTTTTAGTTTTATATCATCCAATATATTTTAATTTTATTTCCTTCTCACATAAACAGAAATAAAATTGTCATTTTTTCATTGTGAGGCAAAAATTACATAAAATAATACCATTACAGATGCATATTTTTCCTTTCATTTTATAACATAATAATATCTTTCAATCAATAAATAGAGTGTAATGAGGGTCTAATGATTGTGGTATATTCATTTCTAAATAATATATTATAGCAATAATACTCACTTGAAATTTTAGGTGTAGATACAGGGCAATTACCCTCAGAAATGTTTTGTGGTGTTTCTTCAGGAGAAACTGCAGTAATAGAGAAGGATTTAACAAAAATATTAGCTGCTTGTTGGCTTATCCCAAAAGTTATAATTACTGTTTCTTGATTTGTGACTTGAATAATGGATGAATCAGGAAGCAGTTGTTCTACCGTGTCTTAACTACTTGATTGTGCAAGAAGAATAAAAAAAAGTAGAATATTATTTCTAAATTCTAAATCAATCAATCTTTAAGTCTTTGTATAGATTTTATATAACTACATGATTTGCAAATATAAGACTTACCACCAGTATTATCATTAGGTAGGAATAAAGTGGGAATAGCATACATTTTTATAAGTGACTTTCGTCGAGTGTTTATGACATACACGATATGAAATTCTTCAGACTGCTTTTATTGATTTTCTTTGCAAATTAGCTCTTTCAATGCATATTAGCCAGAGATTGAGTAGCTGGAATTGAAATAGGGGATTACAAATTGAGTGATGAAGAAATTGAGTAGGCAGGATATATAAAAACATTAAGAAAATTATACTAATCCTGGCAAATGAAGCCAAAATTATATACTTTAACTCTTTGAAGTACTTAGGGACAAAATTTAACCCACCTATTATTCTACTTTATAATAATCTTGTAGTACCAATCTCATCAATTCTTGGATTAATAAATTTGAAGAAAGGGATTGAAACTATTCATCGTACGAAATGTGCGCACTAATCAAAATATTGACCGTGTTAGTGATGCAGTTGTCCAATATCCACACAGATCAGTGCAAAAATATGCTGCGGTTCTCCAGTTACATGAATATAGTTTTTCTTGTATCTTAATGAAAGACCTCAATAATGCATTATCCATAACAATTACTGAATTTAGATAAATCTTAGATAATGTTGCTGATTAGAAAACCATTTTTCAAATAATGCCGCAGTCATATCTTCAAGGGAATCAGCTGAAGATTGAAAATCATTTTAAGCAGACAAAAGTAACGCATTTTTATCAAATCCTTCTGTACTTTCCGCATGAAGTATAATGACTCATTTGCCTATTGAGCATGGCGTATTCAAAACACAATACGTGGAATTATCAACCCAACGGTATTTAATTACGTCATGCGTAAAACCATGTTTCATCTAAATATACTATATTATTAAGTTTATTTAATTTACGATATAACTTAATACTACGCCAATGTTTTAAAATTATCCAATTAAAATAAATGCAATTTTTTTGCTGCGGCATGGGCATTGATCTACTATTGAGTACCGATGCTGACGCAGACCTGCATCGGGCGGTCTCTTTGCAAATCCGCTGCGGCATAGTATGCTGCCAGTGTACCGCCATCTTAAGATAATTCTGGGAAAAGAAGTAGGTTTAAAACTAGCCTCGGTCTACCGGTCTTTTCGTCGGCACGCTTTCATCGTTTTTATCGTCATTCAAGTGAGATTAAAAAGACTATAATATCATCATCTGATAAAGAACCGGATGAATGGGACCCCGAAGACCTTATTCCACTGAGCGAATTAAAACATTATTCAAAATACAGTGGAGTAAGAATAATAAAACGGTTCCACCTGTCCAATTTATGGAATATTCAGGACTAGCCCAAGTCATAAAGGAACTATATAGGTGACACCATATAATATTTTTAAACTTCCGATTTCAGACAAAATTGTCGAACATGTGGTGTTTCAAACAAACCTCTATGCAGAGCAAACTTTTCAGAATTCCGGCAAAAGTTATAAGCCCACCGATAGTGTAGAACTGCGTACATTTATTGGTATAAACTTACTAAGGGGTATCAAAAAGCTGCCGTCATATCGGGATTACTGCAGTACAGATCCAATTTTACATGATCCCTATATTAGTAGACTAATAACTGTCCATCGCTTTGGTTGGCTTCTAAGTAATGTACATCTTAATGACATCAACTTCATGCCCAACCGAAATTCTGATAATTTTAATAATTTATATAAGGTAAGACCATTTTTAGAAATGTTGAAATCCAATTTTCAAGCCTGTCTGCATCCTCACGAATTTTTATCAGTGGACGAGTCATAAAGTTTAAAGGCCGATCTACGATCAAAAAATACATGTCTGCAAAGCCAGTAAAGAGAGGCTATAAAGTGTGGATGATAGCTGACAGCACTGGATATTGCTGGGATTTTAAAATATATTGTGGCCAAACCAGTCCTGTTGCAGAAAAATGTTTGAGTACCAAAGTAGTGCTTCAGATGACACAAAATTTAAAACACAGGTCATAAAATTTTCTTTGATAACTTTTTTAAAAATGTAGCCCTAATGAATCAATTGTATCAAGAAAAGTTATATGCCTGTAGTACTGTTAGACATACCAGAAAAAATATGCCCCAATTTTTGGAAGATAAAGTAATGCACAGAGGTGACTGGTACGTGAGTTCTACAGGACTTTCAGCATTAATTGGCGCGATAAAAGAACAGTTCACCTTCTTTTAAATTATCACAACCCAGATGACAAAACTGAGGTCAAAAGGAAAGCGAAAGACGGCAGTGTAGAAAACATACCTTGCCCAATAGCGCTGACTGATTACAATAAACATATGAACTCAGTAGATAAATTTGACCAAATGAAGGCAGCTTACGGCCTCGACCGAAAAAGCAAAAAATGGTGGCATAGAATCATGTTTTTCTTTATTGATGCTGCTGTTGTTAATGCTTACGTGCTTTACCAGTTATCTGAAGGGCCTAAAATGAACATGAAAGAATTTCGTTTGAATGTTATAGAACATCTAGTTGCTGACAAATTAGTAACATCATTACAGGGTACCGAAAAACCATTACCAACTCCCATCAAAAAAAGGAAACCTTCCCAACCAGAAACGCTTAGACTTACTCAAAGTACACATCAGCCAGTAGACGAAGATGTGCAGTCTGTAGTTCCAAGGAATTTGAAATAATCACAAACTGGACCTGCAGTGTGTGTCAAGTTCGCCTATGTTTGGGAAAGAACAAGTCTTGTTTTCAGTCCTACCATACAAAATAACTTTAGGCAGTGGTATGGTGGGTCAAAATATGTACCATGGGTTTTTTAAAGAAAAAAGTAAAAAATTGGATATTTCTCAATGTTATGTTTTATTTTAGAGCACCTTGAATTAGTTTTTATGTTATAAATAAGAATAAAATTTTTTTTGTACCACTTGGGTAAGTTTTGACCATTTTTTCTGTACCTCAAAAAGTTAAACTTGTAAAAAGCAACCATACCTTGCCTAAGGTTTTCGTTATATAGTACTTAATTTTTAGCTAGTACTCAACAGCTAATATAGGTAAACATTTTATATACAAAAACTTACCTCTGGATCCTTGGGGAACGTATGAGATCGACTCTCTTTGTTGGTGTTTTTACAGCCAGATACACAACAGTAATACACCATTTTAACAAAATGCTTAATATAATATGAACCACAACTCCACAAAACAAAAGCAAGAAAAAGATGGCTATTTGGCTATAATGCCTATTGCGCCGTCCTGCGACTTGTGTGTTAATTAATAGGAAATGAACTATCATTCCCATAAGAGTTACCCGAGCCTGTCTATGCTTTAATCTTTGCCTTCGTAAACAAATAGGTTTAGCGTAGCATGTTCTGAATAAAGACATTTTCTTCTTATTATTATTATAACTATAATTTGTTCGCTTATAAAACGCTTGTTGGGAATGAAATGAAACAAAACCCAAAAACATGAAACTTCCGTTTACTTTAAACCTTAACTAAATAAACAATACAATTAAATAAAAATACTAAAATTCAGTCTTCTTAATGAACAAAAAAAAAACAACACCTAAAAATTACCACTTGGCGCGTTTCCCCCAGTCTTTGGGCGTCCAATGGAGGGCCTTAGAATCGATCCGGATCTTCCTCGACTCCATCGCCCCGTAATGCTGCTGAATAATTTCTTTACTAAGCGTAATTATGTATTGCCCCTTATAGTAGTTTATCAAGTTCAGGTTTTGCAACGTTGAGATCACGTCTTCTTTCTTAATACTGGTCAGTTCACAAATTTCACTTTAAAAGATAAAAAAAAAATATAAATTATTAGGGGAATAATTCGTATTAAGCTTGTATTACTTTATGGTGATTTGCGGTTTTTCATTTTCCCCTACAGGTTTTACTGAGAGCAAGATTTCCAGTATGGTCTGGGCCCAGTAGCTCCTATAAGACAATAGGCCCAGGTCCGATAAGGGTTTCTCTGGAGAGCCGGTTTTACCTTCAAATTTTGATAATTCATAACCTAAAACTTATACATTACTAACCAGAACCATAATTTTTTTTACAGGTTTACTCACTAAACTCTATTAAAAGCTTCCCGTATCCTTTTCTTTGGAACGGCGGCAGTGTTAGTATACAAGCTACATTGTAATCCTCCGTAGACTCTTTTTCTTTTGAAAAATACCCTACGATATGGAATCCCCTGTGGTCAAACACCGTCATAACGTAAAACAAGAACGGGTCTGTGTCGTAATAAAGGGTTTTATGGTCTAGAAAGAGTTTGGCGAGCAGACACAAGTTTTGTGCGTAAACTTTGTTTTTTCTTCCGTCTATTTCGAAGAACGATATGTTGTCTTTACGGTAAATTTCGTTGCCCGGGGGGTGTCTCAGGTTACACTTTAATACGTGGCGTTCGAGACATTTTCTACTTTTCCGGTATTTTAGGCAGAACTCGCAGATGTAGATGCACTGAAGGTTTACCATTTCCTAAAAAGAATGTTTGTTTTGAACTGGTTTTTTGAAAATATATAAACAACAAAAAGTTAGAATCACATTCAATTACTATAGGCTATAGTATAATGGCATTTAGAGCATGCGTTTTTTGTAGCATCGTGCATTTTTTTTGGAAAAAACGAATGTCTTGCCTTTTATTGGTCGCAAATAAACAAATAACATATCAGTCTCTTCGTTTACACATTTTTTATACAGTGTGTCAATTTGAAAACTTGCCACCTCTATTATCTCGAAACGGGTTAGGTTTTTTATAAAATCACTAGGACTTAACTACTTGGACTAGGGTTAATATTATTTTTATTAAATTTTGGCATATTCTTACAATTATGGCTGACTAAGTGGTTTTAATAATAATCTTTACAAAAGAGGAAGCATAAAAGTTATTTTATTAACACGTTTAGCTTATGAGGTGTTCAAGTTTATAATACATCAAATCCAGTTGTTTTTAATAAAAGTAATATTAAAATATACGAAATTTCAGAAAATAAAATCCTTGAGATATGTAAAAATTTAGATGTAAATAAAAGTCCTGGGCCAGATAATATTCCACCTATCTTGGTAAGGAACTGCGCAAATAGCTTGGTCATGCCACTAGGCATTATATTCAATAAGTCGTTAAGATCAGGAGTTTTTCCTCAAAAATGGAAATTAAGCGAAATTTCACCAATTTTTAAAAATGGTGATAGGGAAGACGTGACAAACTATCGGCCCATTAGCAAGTTATGCATTTTTGGCAAAATCCTGGAAAAAATTATGTACGACACAATTTTTCCGAGTGTAAAACATAGAATTATTCAAGAACAGCATGGTTTTTACCCTAAAAGATCTCTTGAAACAAATCTACTATGCTTTTCAGAATTTGTCACTAAAACAATAGATAACAAAGGTCAAGTGGATGTGATATATACCGACTTCAGTAAAGCATTCAACAAAATTGATCCTGAAATATTAATACAAAGGCTTGAAGAAGTCGCGATGTTGATCCTGCAATAATTAGATTATCCTGTTCCTATAATACAGGAAGAAAAAGTAGAGTAACTATTGATGGCCATAAATCCGAGTGGTTTGACATAACATCAGGTGTACCGCAAGGCAGTCACCTGGGTCCGTTGTTTTTTATAATATATATAAATTCAATAAAAAAATGTTTTAAACACTGTAAAATATTACTTTTTGCAGATGATTTGAAAATCTACTTAAAAATCGAGACCATGGATGACTGCCTCAAAATCCAACAAGACCTTTTGCGCCTTGAACAATACTGTCAGAAAAATCGTCTCTTTCTAAATTCTGCAAAGTGCTTTTCTATTTCTTTTACAAAAAATATTACCAAAATAATATCGCCTTACTCTATAAATAGCAGTAATCTGAAACGAGTTGTACAGATTAGAGATCTGGGAGTAATCCTGGATGAAAAATGGACTTTTAAATCTCACATTGAGCGAGTGATATGCGAGTCCAATAAGATGGCTGGTTTCATAAAAAGAAATTCAACGGATTTTAAAAACCCAAATTCAATTATCTCCTTATACAGGGTGTCAATTTGAAAACTTCCCACCCCTATTATCTCGAAACGGGTTAGGTTTTTATAAAATCGCTAGGACATGTCGATTTTATTATCGAGGGGGAACAATTTTTATGCAGAAATCACTTCGCCTCTTTCAACCCCCTACCCCCCAGAACCTCCCTCTCAAAAATCTTAAATGGCAATAGGGGTTGAGTGATACCTCATTTGAAAGAACTTTTTATTCTCTACATTTTGGCACCTTATTTTTTAAATTTGAGTGCTGCGTTGCCAAGTTAGGGTTATTTAAACATTGTTAAATTACTTATTATTAAACATTATTCCTGTAAGTGTTTTAAATACGTTAAAGCTATGATTTGCATTGAAACATGTTATTTAGGTTAATATTATTTTTACTAAACATTTGCATAGCCGTTACAATTATGGTCTTTACAAAAGCACGCCTAAAATTTATTTTATTAACACATCTACTTTAAGAGGTGTTCAAAGTGTTCTCCATTGTTCTCCAAACAAAAATAAAGTCTATTCTCAAATTCTTCCCGAACATTCTGAAATACCTCTTCTGGAATAGCCCTACTTGCCTCTGTAATTCTTCTTTTTAAATCTTCGATATCATCAGGCTGAGTTTTGTAAACAACCGATTTTATGTGCCCCCATAAAAAAAAATCTAACGGCGTTAAGTCTGGTGACCTAGCAGGCCATTCTATCGGTCCCCTTCTACCAATCCATTGGTTAGGGAATCTGTTATTCAACCACTCCCGCACTGGCCGAAAATAATGCGGCGTAGCTCCATCTTGCTGAAAGTGTAGTTCGTTTTCTTGCAAAATGTTACCAACTTGATTTTCCAGTTCAGTTGTTATCAAAGGATCAATTACATCTTCAAATAGGTGTAAGTAGAGCTCTCCAGTTAAGTTTTGTTCAATAAACAACGGTCCTATAACAGCATTTCCAAAAATACCGGCCCAAACATTAATTTTTTGTGGCCGCTGTGTAGCACCCTCTCTGAAAATGTGGGGATTGTCCTCACTCCAGTATCGACAATTCTGTCTATTGACATGGCCGTTTAGGAAAAAGGTACATTCATCACTGAAGCAAATGTTGCTTACCACAATTGCACGAGTGTTTATTAAGTTGGACATAATTTCGCAAAACTCTATTCTCCTATCAAAATCGTCCTCATGAAGTTCCTGTAAAATTTGCATCTTGTACGGATGATATTTATGTAACTGTAATGCTTGTCGTACAGTTTCATGTGACATTCCAGTTATAGACGTGCTACTGTACGGAGAGAATTGGTGGGTTCTGCAACGAATGTTCCCAAAATCTCTACTCGAGCATCTTCGTTTAAAACACGCCGACTTGCCCTTTTTTTGTTTCCAACTGAACCCGTTTCATTAAATTTAGCTACTACGTCCAAAATGTATCTGTGACTTACATTACAATTAGGATTTCTATTATTAAAAACTTCTGCCGTTCTTCTTGCGCATCTTCCTTGCTCGCCATAAATAAAAATCATTTCAATTCTTTGCCTAAGCGTGTATACCATAGTAACTAACAATAACACACAAATTATCGAAATAAATTTTAACTGATTTAAATACCTAGTGACATTGACTGGTAGGAAAGTTCACTAAATACTATTTTAAATTTCGGATCATATCGGAATTTGTCGGATTGATAAACACTTTCAGTGAGAAATGCACCGGTTCGCTTTATGGTCAAACACGTTCCAATAGAAATCATAGCTTCAACGTATTTAAAACACTTACAGGAATAATGTTTAATAATAAGTAATTTAACAATGTTTAAATAACTCAAAATTTAAAAAATAAGGTGCCAAAATGTAGAGAATAAAAAGTTCTTTCAAATGAGGTATCACTCAACCCCAATTGCCATTTAAGATTTTTGAGAGGGAGGTTCTGGGGGGTAGGGGGTTGAAAGAGGCGAAGTGATTTCTGCATAAAAATTGTTCCCCCTCGATAATAAAATCGACGTGTCCTAGCGATTTTATAAAAACCTAACCCGTTTCGAGATAATAGGGGTGGGAAGTTTTCAAATTGACACCCTGTATAATGCTTTTGTCCTCAGTAAACTTTCTTTTGCCTCAGTAATATGGAATCCGAAGTACAATGTAGACATTACGCGCCTAGAGCGGGTACAAAATAGGTTTCTAAAATATCTAGGATTTAAGACCAATATGCCAATATACAACCATAATTATACCATTATACGAGCCAAATTTAAATTTTTAACTCTTGAATACAGAAGAATATCACAGATCTTTTTACGCTTTATAAAATAGTAAATTGTCACGTCGATTTACATTATCTTCTATCTCACATTAATATACGGATACCAAGGCAAAATGCAAGAAACCGAGACTTGTTTGCAGCCGATTTTTATCGAACCAACGTAAAACAGAACTCTCCACTTTCTAGAATTCAAAATGTTTTTAATTTTTACAACAATTTTCGGAAATCGGATATTTTTGGAACGCCGATAGGATCCTACAAACGCCAATTAAAAACCTATTTTTTAAAAAAGACAGAATAATTTTATTTTTGTTTATTTAATTCAGAACTTGTAACAGTTTACGCTCTATTTAATCTCATTAGTGTATTCATCTAAATTTCCCTTTTCTTTTTGATTGTATCTACACACGTGACATGTAAATTTAAGACAATGTTTGGTAAACCTATCATAAGTTTGTTATATATACACAGTGGATGCTTTTTTGGTACTTGTGTACTGTTCGCAACCTGAACTTGTAATGATTAAATAAATAAATAAATAAAAAGTGTTCTCCAAACAAAAATAAAGTCTATTCTCAAATTTTTTCCGAACATTTTAAAATGCCACTTCTGGAAGAACCCTACATGCCCCTGTAATTCTTCTGTTTAAATCGTCAATATTATCAGGCTTAACAGAGTTTTGTAAACAAGCGTTTTTATATGCCCCTAGAAAAAAAAAATCCGTAACCTGGTAACCTCGCAGGCCATTCTATCGCAGCCCCTTCTACCAATCAATTGGTTAGGGAATCTGTTATTCAACCACTCTCGCACTGGCCGAAAATAATGCGGCGGAGCTCCGTTTTGCTGAAAATGTAGTTCGTTTTCTTGCAGAATGTTGCCACCAACTTGATTTTCCAGTTCAGTTGATATAGCCAAAAACGCAACAATTTACCGTACTTACTATACTAATTCTTTATTAAAGTTGATCTTTGTAATGTTATTTTTATTAATGACCACATTAGTTTTTTAACTTTTGTCAATATATTGTCTTATACTAGGTTTTTTGCCCTGTTAAACAGTTTAAAGTCATAGCAATTTCAAAACTCCATTTCCACCACTTATTATAAGAAGATCTTAAAAAATCTGGTACAAAACTTTTCCTAAGTGAGTTTTATGAACTTCTCTCAATTAAAAATTGAAACACTTGTTTACACCTGTGGATAAGGTTATACTTAGGTTAAGGTTAAGGCTTATACTTGGTTACCTGCGGATAAGGTGCAAAATACCAAGGCTTTATCCTATGCGGCCCCAATTCGATCATCTCGATATTTTTCATCCTAGTAACGATATCATCGTGGTGGGAAACCATACTGCCGGACTGTCTGGGCCCAGGGGGCGGTTGCTGTTGGGGCTGCGGCGGGGGCTGACTAGGGGGGCCCTCCTGGGAGTCCTCGCTTTCTAGCGAAGGCCCCTTTCTTTTCCTACAAACGCACTCTCATTAGATGTTTCTACGTAGTAGCGTCCTTATGATTAAAGACAATTATTGACAAATAAGACAATAAACTCAGTAACGTAACAAATAACAAGCTAATTCTATCAAAATGAACAAAATTGAAATTATTCAAAATCATGCCAAACAAATCAACATCAAATCTTAACTGAACATCATTGAACCAGTTACATAATGATTTACATATGGGCTCTTTCTTGGCCAAATTGATTCCAAGACATAATAATATATTAAATATTAATTTGCTACATGCTCATAAGGTTATAAAATTTGTTACAGTGAAAGCTTATATAATTCAATAATTTTACAGAGTAAAATGCCCCTAGATAAGTAAATACCTGTATGTGCAGCGCGTTGTTACTTTAAAGGAATACAATGTATCGAAATTAATTTAACTAAAAGGAATACAAATTTTCACCCACAAAAAGAGAGAAAAAAACATATTTTACAAGTTAGATAAAAGCTTATGTGGTGAAGATATTTTTAAAAGTATTTAAATTATAATATTCAGTGATGTTTATATACATTCACGATGAAAGGAACGAATAGTTCCAGTTAAAATGCAGGTGTTTTTTTTCTTTTTATTTACAATTCTGTATGGCTTACCATATGCCTAAAGTCAGCGGCTTGACCCATTTGACGTAATAGACTAATGAAACATACAAAACATACAAACATACATTAAAAAATACAAATTTATACAATATTTATTGCAAGTGATGTTTAATTTCTTGTCCATTCACTTCAATGCATTTTTGAAGTCGGTAAATAACTTCCAATTGGTAATCGATCCGCAAATAATTGAAATCAGAAGTCTAATTTCTAGCTTTAAATCATCAACATTATATGGTTTATTCACTTAAACTTTGGACTTCTTTTAGAGCCCCATATGAAAAAATCTAATGGGGTTATATCCAGTGACCTTGGTGGCCACTCAATCGGTCCTCAATGTATGACAAGCCGTTATCAAGTAGATTCTAAAATTGGAAATCGTTCGAAAATGATAAGGTCTACTTACTTTCTAAGAAATCACATAAAAAAATAATGTTAGTGTCACAGTTTCTACTTGAGACACCCCATAACCAAAATTTTAAAATATTCTTTATTCAAAATATACTTATTTTTAATATCTAGATATATCTAATTTATAGGACACTTCACGCTACTGGGGTCTATCAGGGCGACTTAATACAATACAAGGGATATTGACCACGGAAACATAAGAGAATGAGACTTGGAACTAGGATAACTAACTATTCTAATTAAAAATCTAAACTAAATACTAAGTCTTACATTTCTAAGGAAGGTAGTTAGATAATTAAATATTTTTGCATCTTCTAGTGCCAATAAATGCATAATATTAAATCGACTACTTTACATTCCACGCGTAAATTAACCACTAGCATCTCGATTTCTTGAGTATATTTTTTACATTCAAAAAATATGTGATTTAGGTCACCTGTAACATTACAATTAGTGCGCAGATAGTACCTAGTGGGTAATACTTTAATTTTGTTAAGGTGTTAGCAAGCACGTCCTAATTTCATACAAATTATAGTTGTTTTAAAACACCTTGGCACGTTTAGTTCACCATGCCAGTATGCAGAAGGTATTTTTGAAACTAACTTGCAATAACTTGTTGGAGATTCTTTGCCAATATTTTCCCAAATATCATTCCACTTAACATTTGTATTTTTTCCTAAATATTGCGTTTATATCGGTGAGACAAGGAAGATCAGGTATGTAGTTGCCGACGGCAATACTATTTTTGGCTAACAAATCCACCAGCTCATTATCTTTAATACCAGTATGAGCCTTAACCCAAAGAAACGTAATTTTTTTGTTAAAAAAGGATAAACGACGTATAAGTTTTTTTATTTTCCCATATAATGGGGTTAACTTTATAAGACCAAGCATACCTCCTTTCAATGCGTTGAAGAACAGACATGGAGTCCAATAGTATAAGATAGTTTTTGTTACTGCCTTGTAAGGCAAGTTTAAGTGCCTCTCTAATGGTAATTGCCTCAGAAGTAAATATGCTACCATTTTTTTTTTCGTTTCGTTAGTCTGTTATTTGACAAATCATTGACTTTCGGCATACGGTCGTCATAACAATGCAATATAAGCCACAATAAAAATACTAGAAATCTTCAAAATGTTCTTCTTAATAGACCTATTAGCTTAGCTTATCAAAGACATATGCTTTGCACGGGAATCAAAGTGTATAACGACCTACCACAGTGTCTAAGAACAAAGCCTTATAAAAGAATTAAAAAAGATATTGTCAAATGGATTATTTCACCTAATTATAGAATTGTCTTTTTGGAGTGAATAACTCATTTGTTTTTTGTTTTATTTTGGGTAATAAAGTGGGTTTGCTAATATAGCTTTTTATGTTTATAATCTATTGTGTTGGTTAATGCTTTGAATATTTTTATGTTGATAAATAACCTCAATTTTTAATAGCATAAATGGCTCACACACAATACCTTATGGTCTCATCATGAGTTCAAGCAGGTAATAGTAATTACACAATTGTTTTAGTGTATTAGTTTAAGTTGAAATTGTAAAAATGGAATAATTTCTTTTTGCTAAGGGTAAAAAAAAAATGGTTTTTCCCCAGGGGGTTGGATGGTAAAAAGTTAACTTATAAGAATTAATTACGCACATGACCACAGAAAAGTAAAAACAGCTTTATGTCTTAGCCTATTCTGCTATTATCAATAAATTAATAGCTATGTATAATACTGAATTAATTAACCATAAACCCACCGAAAAAAGCACTGTACCTATTCATTTTCTTTTGTAATGCCGCCGCCAAAACGGCATTTCCATTCAACAGTTCTGAATTGTTTAAAATTGGACTAGACGGTCTTGAGGACTGGGTACTTCCGCTGGTACTCATAGGCATCGCCGACACCATGCCGCTACCTATGTGGAGTTTTTTTGGGGTGGTGACACCTGTGCCCGGGCCGGCGTCTTTGCGCGGAAAATGCACTTTTCTGGTATCTAGGGACTCTTCTAACACCCATTCGTCTAAACGTTTGTTAACTAAAAAAAAGGGAGTATTTGCAATACACTGTTTATAATGTATAACAAGTAGTCTTATTATCATATAGATCAATAAAAATGGTTATGTCTATGCTAAGGCTCTTTTAATATGTTATCGTTCGTTTATTTATAATATAGTAGATTACAAATTTTACCATTTAAATATATATAACATTTAAAACTTTTATCATTTCAAAACTGTTATATTTATTTATGAATTTAGTCTTATGCTAACTCATTTTCATTACATGAACATCGTTTTATTTAAAAGTAGCCAAGACCATTGAACAGTTTTACCATTGAACACTTATTTTCTAACTGGTTAGGTTCATTTACAACAATTTTTAAGATTATCAATCTCTATACTAAAAAATAGGAAAAGTTCAAATTTTTATGAAATATCAGCCAGTCCACTAAAAACTTGATCAGAGGAGGTTGCCACATTATCAACAACTCATTTAAACATTTAAGAATTTTCCCTGAGAAACTAAAACTACCTATATTATAGCCAATTTTCAAAAAAGGAGAGTACAAGTACAAAACTATACTCATATTAGCTTATTGTTGACCCTTTCTACAATGTTTAAGATATTATCATATATGTGCACTTGTGACTTCTAATTTTTTTTTATACAGAAAAGCTAAAAAGTTCAACACAATATGGTTATCTTAAAGGAAGGTGGTCATTAGAGCCTGCAGTGTTTGATGTTTTCAAAAAAAATACAGCCTGGGGGAAGAGAACTTAGCTTTGAAAATATTTTTAGACTTGTCAAAGGCCTTTGATAGTATTGACAGGATAATTTTGATGATCAGCCTTATAGTGAATAAAATCATATCTATTTAAAAGAAAAGAAAGGGTAGTAATGGATATTCATAAGTAGCGGCAATTCTCTGATGTGCAGGAACTTCTAGAGGTACCACAATGCAGTGTCAGGTCCTCTACTTCTTATTTTTGCTGATAAAACAAGTTTTCTCTGCTTCAAAACCAAACAAAGACTAATGGATCAACACAAACTCTGACAGAATGTACAAAATTTTTAGGAATTTTTGTACATAAAAATCTAGACTGGACACCACCAGTTTAACTGTTTGCAGAGTAAATGCTGCTTGCTACTCTTTACGAATTCTGTCAAAATACTGAAACCTGAAACTGGATAACCTGAAAATGCAATTTTAAAATATCCAATCATGTTCTGGGGAGGAAATGTAATGCAGTGTGTGCGATGTATTGTGCTAAAATTCGGCAGTCATACAGATCAGTGTTCCTTAATAACCTCGACCTAACATTGGACTACATTTTAATTCTGAAGATTGTGCGCCTTGTTCACAGAAAATTCAACTGTATTTTACTCAGCCATATAACACAAGATAGATTTTTTTGCTATCTTCACCTATACTGAGGTCTGAGAGAGTGAAAAAATCCATAATTTATAACTGGAAAAAACTATTTAATTATCTCCCCCTTTTATGAAGAAAACACCACTGTGCCAGGAAATTTCGAAATTTTTTTAAAAAACTATTATTAACAAATTCATATTCTATATTTTAATGACTCTCTTAATTAGTTAATAGGTTCGAATGCATATAAGATGCTTTTTTTTGTTTTGTTCGAATGTTTTCTATGTCATTTGATTAAATCTTTATATGATCTATGTTGGTTTAAATTAAGTTTACCCTCTTTTATTTTATATGCAACTTAAAAGTAAAAGAATAATGAATGTGCTTTGTATATTGACCAACTTAGAAATTAATATTTAAGGCTTGGTACACATCATTATTTTGTTAGTTACAAATAAAGCTATTTTACTTTGAATGGCTTTTGATCATGCTCATGAACAGGGAGAGTTTTGTCGAGTCACAAACAGTCTTCCAGGCCAGATTTGTAGGTTTTAACTGTCCTTAACTTAGAACCAGTGCTACTGAGAGAGTTCCTGCCCACTTGTGTATTAAATTGTTCAATAATATTCCAAACAACATGCACAAAACCAAAGAACTCTTCCTGCCTTCAACAGATTAATAGAGGAATTTCTTCTGGAAATTGAACCATATTCTGTACAAGGATATCTTGACTATAATAGTCCTGCTAATTCCCTATATTTAATTTTAATATTGTGTGTTTATTTTAACATTTCAATTGATAACTATTTTAGTATTAGCTTTGCATTTTAACTTTTTGCTTCATTTGAATTTTTTTGTTATCAGCTTTTTGTTAGCTTTTAAGTATATGTAATTTAGTTGATTTACTGTATACTATTTGTTTGTTCTTATTAACAGTACCTAACTTAAAATGTGGAATGTGTATTTTTTATGAGCATAAGACAATTATGACAAGCATATATTAAGCCTCAAAGAAGTTTGTTCAACATTGCCTCTGTCGTCTGAGCTCCGCAATATGTGGTGCATGCTAACAGATTGGATACAAAACCAATTTTTAAGATTTCTGGACTATAAAAATACTGGTATGTTTAACTTACATGCTAATTTAACAGAACTTAGAGTTAAATATCAATTATATTCTCTTGAAACATGGCGCTCTCACACAGACATGTTCATTCTCTATAAAATAATTAACTGTCAGATTGACACGAGTTATCTAATATCTCAAATACCATTCCATATACCTCAGCAAAATTTTCAAAATTCTTATTTGTTTCCAGTCTGTTTGTATAGAACCAAGGTAGCAAGGAATTCGCCATTAAGTCATGCTTTCCTTATATAATTCAAATTTTTTTCTGTTATTTATTTTGCAGCTCTCTTTATATGTTTAAGAAGAGATCCTTGTTCTAATTAACAAGAACACAAAAGCTTAGCAATCAAAGATAAGCTGAAAACAGGCGATATACCAGGTGCTCAGAGATTCAAAAAAATATTTAATCTATCTTGAGTACTTTTAAAGTTATAGGCATTCATAGAAACCCGAAAAAAATTGACACCCTCTGTTGATCTTTTTAGTACTGTGGTTACATTTTTGAATTACTTTTTCAATTTTCAACAAAAAAATAAATAAGTTAAATGCCTATATACTTACAATCAACATAATGTACATAATAATATTTGGTTCCCTGGACATCTTTAATGCTGATAATCTCTGCCAGAGCTAAAATTATATTTAAATATAAGTAGATCAGGATGCTGTAGGGTGCCAAAAGAACTTACGCCAGTCCTTTGTACCTTTCATGTGTACTGGCAACCGGCAGCCCTCCACCAAAGAAGACTGAAATAGAAAAAGGGGCAGTTTTAGTCGAAATATCATGGAATAAGGAAGCATTTAAAAGAAACTGGATTTTATATGGAACTTATAGGTTAAAACATGTTTTTGTAAGAAATAAAAACGTGGGGTGCTTACGACGGAATCACATATAGTGCTCACGTCCATATCCTCGATTTCGACTTTCATTTGGTCGGCGTGTTATTTTCACTGCGAAAAACAAGAAAAATCGGGAAAAATCTTGTTTGGATTTTCCCTTTAAAATTTTGTCAACTGAATGCTGATTTTGACGTCTTTGACGTTTCCACTTGACGTCACTGACATAGTGCGCTTTTAGCTCTCGGATCCTGAGTAGTCAAAATCCGAATTGTCGATCATCGTTGCCCCTCCACCTCTTCCAACACGCTCCACGTCATACGGTTTTGGCTGTCGTCGTGACGTGGCCCCAAAAAATTGTCAAAACGTTTCGATTTTGTTGTTCACTTGTGACTTGTAAGAGCTGTTATTTGCAGATTATTTTGCTAAAAAGGTAGCACATTGCATTATTAACTTTAAAGGTAAGTTATTCAGTTAGGATTTACTAAAATAATTTGCTGTTTTTTGTAAGTACTTTTACCTAAAAATGTGTTGGAACTATGCCCAGTTTTAATTTCCCCATACTATTTGAAATTATACAATAACCTATTAGTATTTTCTTAGATTTATTCTTTTGGGTTGTATATAGCAAGCCAACAATTCTCCCATTAAAATACTATACATATTTTTGATGAAATTATGATTTTTGGCTATAAGGATCAACATATGGTCTTTGAGCCTAACTAAAGACAAAACATAACTTTTGTGGTATAACTCCCTTTAAACCACCCTCAAGAAGAATCACCATACTCATTATATAGTAAATAAGAAGGGTTTTCTTTTAGAAAATGGATCAAGTAGTAAACTTCCTTGAACCTGGCCGTCAATTTGCCAAAGACTCAATCAGATTGGTCAAAAGGTGCACCAAGCCAGACAGAAAAGGTAAATATTTAGCTCTTAGTTATATGACTCTATTATAGATAGTAAGTAAGCCAATTTTATATCATCGCCAACTTAAACTAAATTAAATATATTTTTTTGAAAGTTCTTTACATTACTTATACAGTGAGGCTTGCACTATATAGAATGAATTAGTTTTGTAAGACTATCATTAATTTGGCAAAACATGTTACAAAACATCATTTATGGAGATGTAGGACACATAGAGGCAAAATTGAATCTACCACCTTAACTTTGCTAAAGAAACATTTTTGAGCGGTTATGATAATAATAACTCTAATGTTGTTAAATATTCAATCTCTGCGACATAAATCTAGTGAACTTTTACTTTTTTTTTTGCATGACCTAAACTATCCTAGTATTTTATTACTTACTGAGCACTGGCTTAAACTGGGTGAGCTTATTGATCTACCAAATTATGTTATTTTGTCGGATTTTGTCTTCTCATGGTCGATGTATGATATTATTATGTAAAAACTTTTGAACACAACTCTTTTCAACAGGTAGATAAATTTAACCATCTAAAGGAAATGACTTTTGAATTTGCTGTAATTTACTCCAAATCCATAAACTTATATGTAATTTGTATTTATAGATCTCCTCTAGGAGACTGCAGCGAATTCTTTTTAAAATTAGAGGCACTTTTATTTAAAATTCCTTCGGCGGCTTACATAGTTCTTACAGGAGACTTTAATATAAACTTTAATGATAAAAATTCTGTCTTTACTCTGCGCCTCGATCATCTAATGGGGGCATTTAATATACATATGCATGTAAAAGATTCTACTTGTATAACACAGTGAACAAGCTCCACTATTGACTATATTTGTTCTAATTTTCCATATGACTCCGTGGAGTGTACAGTCGCAAATTCTGCTTTATCAGACCATGAGTTTATACTATGTAAAATAGCAAATATACAAAAGGAATGTAGTGTATCTGCACAGCGATATGGTCGAATTTTTGGTATTAATAACTTTAATAAGTTTCGTCAACTTTCAGCTCTTGAGTCCTGGAATTCTATTTTCGATTTATCTTCCTTTCACACAAAAATTGTTAGGATCTTTGATGCTTCCTTGCCAATGATTAAAATCAAACCGAAATCCAAACCTATAAAATCTTGGTTCGCGAGGGGTTTGAAAGTATCTTCAAGAAATCTGAGATCTCTTCACACAATAAGAAAGTTCACTGACTCCAGTTTTTCATAACTATTTCAATTTTTACTAAGCCTTGTATTGTTGTCTGATAAGAATCTCTAAGCAAACTTACTATACTCCAACCGTTTAAGTGGTTCATCTAACAAATATAAGGAGAGTTGGAAAATTATTAATGATATTCGTCACAATTGTGGTAAGCAGTCAAGACAATGCCCTGAAGTCTCTCCCAATGATTTTAACAATTTTTTTCTAATATTGCTCTACAACTTCAGCAAAATTTGAACCCTTCTGTGGATCCTCTTCACTTTATGCCAGCCATTCATATTCCAAATTCCTTCTTCTTTATACCTACAAACCTAAACGAACTCAAGGATATTCTGTATACTGAAAAAAATAAAAATTCAACTGGAGAGGACAACCTTTCAGCTAAGATTTTTCTCAACCTTCCAGAACCGGCGCTAAAGGCACTAGTTGACGCAATTAACCTTTCTTGGAGCAACGGGATATTTCCATCTTGCCTAAAATCAGCTAAAGTTATCCCAATTCACAAGGGTGGAGCTCTTGATAATCCTTCCAACTTTTGTCCCATCTCTCTCTTGTCTACGCTATTAAAGGTAATCGAAAAACTGGTTAAAAATCGAATAATGTCCTTTTTAAAGTCCAAAAACATCCTCACCAGACTTCAATTTAGCTTCCATGAAAATACCAGTACCAATGATGCCATGTTTAATTTTTTTCATGAGCTTTACTCCCAGATAATTTACTCTATTTGCCGATGATACCACACTTCTTTGGCACAGCCCAGACACAGATACTCTGCGAACTACATTAGCAACTGATCTTCAGGCAGTAAATCTCTGGTTTGAATCAAACTTGCTGTCACTAAATCCTCAAAAAACCAAATTATTGTGTTTTAAGTATGCTCTAGACCTCATGCCTTTTTCTAATTCAGTAGTTCAGCAGTTTGATAATACAAAATTTTTGGGTATATTCATTGACAGAGAACTCAGATTTGAAGAGTATATCCTCAGTACTTGCAAAAAGGTGTCTGCAGGTTGTTTTGCAGTCAGAGCGGCTACCCTGGAGCTGGGCATGCAGTTTGAAAGATCTGTATATTTTTCATTAATTGAATCTCACCTTAGGTATGTCATTTGCTTCTGGGGTAATATGCAGCTGCCTACCTTGTACAAATGCTGCTTGTTTTACAGAAGCGTGCTGTACGTTACATCTGTGGGGCTAAACCAAGAGATTCCTGTCGCCCATTATTTGTTAGGCTGGGCATACACACTGTCTTCTCCCTCCACATTCAGGAAGTGGCCTGCTTACTTTTTGCAAATCCCTTTAAATGTATAACCCCAAATCCAAGATACTTAACGCGTCAAGTGAACGATCTAAATCTTCCAATCCCCTCCTCCACATTAACTAAAAAATCTATTTTCTATGAGGGAATCAAAATTTTCAATCGTTTACCAGGTGGAATCAGGGAGGCGACATGTATTGACACTTTTAAACGTAAATTGAAAATACTTTTGACCGAAAAATTTTGCTATTCACTGGATGAATACTACGTCCACACATTCTAATTTTCCCTAAGTGTAAGTTTACAGTATTTGAATTTTATTTGATTTGTTTGTATGGTTTGAATTCCTTGCTGTCTTATACTTGAGGGGATAATTATGGAATTTAATTTACTTTTTATGTATTTTTTTTTCTGTTGTTCTTATGTATTGTTTTCTGATGTTTGTTTTGGAACTCGAGTGTGTATGGGGTGTAGTGGTTAAGTTTAGTGGTAGAAATTTAAGGTAGCTTTGTTTAGAACAATTTTTCTTTATTAATAACAATAAAGCATGTTTTTTTTTTATAATAATCTCGTTATTTCAAATCACATAACAATTACAAACACTGTACATGAAATGAAATAATGTCAACAAAAACATGCTTTAGGATTAGCTTTACTAACAAATCCTTAATTGCAGCCTTAAACTTTCCAATTCATACAATTCTTTTTATATATTCTAGGGAGTTAAATATAATACATTGATGAAATTTTCTAATTCTAAAATTAACCCCATGTACATTTCTAACATAGAAGTGCCTTAGATTTTGTAAGTCAGCCCCATTAAAAAGTAGTTCTGTTGGATACATCTTATCCTTAAACAACATGGTTTTAATAATAAATCCTTGCATAATAAAGAGTAAGCAGTAATTCCATTAGGTTATAGTGGAAAACTTTTAATAATTTAGTGGATTACAAAAACTTGGTAAAATCTCTTCAACAGAGTATAGGAAACTACTTGCCTTCTAATTTTATATCTATGAAATTAATATGATTTTTTCCATTGATCCAAGAATACTTCCAAATATTTTATATTGCATTTCTTTTTATTTCTTGGGTGCAATGACATTAAGTATTTTGCTTGCAATAATGGAAGTAAGACATGTTTGTCCCTACTCTATAGGTAGGATTCTATTATACACCAAAGTTAACAAAATTAGTTTTCTCAGTATTTAGAGATAGAAGATTAGATATCATTCTTAAACCTTAAATCTATTATATATATTTAATTATATTTAAACCCTAAAATGTGAAATGAATACACATTTTACAACAACAGACATTAACCAATATTATTATTACTGGTAAATCATTAAAAGATTTATTAAATAAAACAGAAGAATTCTTTGACATGATCACATACTGGTTTAATACAAATAAAATAATTTTAAACAAAAAAAAAACAAATATTATAATGTTTCCAACAAAACAATGTAACATACAAAAGCAACAAGATTCAAAGTTTTTGGGGAAAAGATAGTGTGTTAAAACATGTTTTTATTGTTCAAAAAAGGTTGATAAGAATTATAAAAAAAAAGGGTTTTCTTCAAAGTTGTAGCTCAGTCTTTAAAGATTTGGGTATTATGACTGTATATGCCTTATATATATTTGAATGTTTAATGTTTCTTTTCTAGAACAAACATCTTTTCCAATCAAAAACGGAGCATAATTATAACACAAGGACATTAAACTTTAGGTATCCACTTCATAAACTTTCACTTATAGAATAATCTCCACATTATGCATGTATAAAACTATAGTCATCACAAAGTATTTTTTTTTATAAAAGACAAAAACACAAAATCTACAGCATCACAGAAACATTTAATAAAACGAGAAAGGTTACATGTTTCGCCCGATTAGAGCATCATCAGACCTATAATAATTAAGGTGATGTCACCCGAAGAAAGGAAATTCAAAAAAAACTTACCATAACATACACAAAACACCTAAGATATAAATAAACAATGCTTACAATAAAGTGGAACTATCTATGTATAAAGAACTTACAATCAAATCACCTTATACATTCCCAAAATCTAACAATCATTTGAGAGTTTAAAATTATTTAAGGTTATTAAAAACTAGGTGTCCATCAAATTCAAACCTTTCTTTCATTAACCAAGGACAGATCTTGGCTTTTAAAAGCTTTACTAATTTCCATTGTCTCCAGCAAGTTGCTGGTAAGCTTTTAAAAGTCCAGATCTGTCCTGTGTTAATGAAAGAAAGGTTTCAATATGATGGCCACCTAGTTTTTAATGACCTTAAACAATATTAGACTCTCAAATGATTGTTAGATTTCTGGAATGTATAAGGTGATTTGATTGTTTAGTTAAGTTCTTTATACATAGATAGTGCCACTTTATTGTAAGCTTTGTTTAGTTATATGTTGGGTGTTTTGTGTATGTCATAGTAAGTTTTTGTTGAATTTCCTTTCTTGGGGTTACATCATTTTAATTATTATAGGCCTGATGATGCTCAAAAAACATGTAACCTTTGTCATTTTATTAAATGTTTCTGTGAAGCTGTAGATTTTGTTTTTGCCCTTTAAAAAAATGTATGCCAGCATCCAAGTTATCACAAAGTATGCCTTTATGGTAATCCTTCAGGCCCAATTGCATTATTTTTCAATAGCATCATTTATTTCATTTTGGTCAAAAGGTCAGTTGCAAAAAACAGAACCAAATTAAAGAGCATGTCTTATAGCAATATTTTTAGCTTCAGTTTTGTGGGCACCATAGTAAATTTGTGCCAAAATATCCATTAAACAAAAACACCTCCTAAACTGTAGATTTAAATATAATTATTTACCCATTTGTCGATTATATGACTCATATGAATTAAATCTAATAACTATTTTTCTTTTTTTCTTCCAGAATTCCAAAAGATTGCTGTAGCGACAGCCATCGGTTTCTGCATAATGGGTTTCATCGGATTCTTCGTCAAACTGATCCACATCCCCATCAACAACATCATTGTAGGATCATAAACAGTATTTTTATAAGGTCGTTTATTCTCTAAGACATTTTTCATGTTTTTTTTTTTTACTCATAGAATTATTTATTTTTACATGATTATAAGATGTATCATCTGAATCGTTAGATATTTGGTAATAAATAAATGGAAAATATTAATAAATAAATTGATGATGGCAGGATTCTTTAATAAAACGGTTTGTTTTATTTTTGGAAAACAGTATTTATTTAACAAAATAATATAGAAATTTTGACTAGTTGTAACAAATTTAACTTAGAAGGAAAACATTACAATAAGGTGCTGAACTTTTCAATATCCAATAGTTTTTTGGTAAAATTGAACAGTTTCTCTTGTAAATCTGCATCGAGGGCCTTTTCGCTGGGAGTAAACTCGACGCAATTGTGTATGTAAGTGCCCCCTTTTCCTTCTAGAAGTGGTGACAAGCAAGCGTAAAGTATGGGGTAAGAGCCTTGATCTGGAGTCTAAAAAAAGGAAATATTAATTGATTATACTGAGGATTACTTTTTTTAAATACTCGACTACATACATAGATATAAATTATTTCAACTGCTTTAGAAAAGGACTTAATTTATTTGTTCCAGGCAGTTGAAGTCAAGTCAAAAGTTTATTGAAGAGCAACTTTGCTGTACAATTTACAAAGAATTCCTAAATTTACAATAAACATGTAATAATTACAAAGTGTACTTAGGGTAAAAACATAGTGGAGCGGCGAGACAAATTTTAAGCAATTACAGTAGTGGCCAAAATTATAGCAACAAATCTGAATTTTACTAATATTTAATAATAACTATTATATGTATGTTTTAATCGTAAAAGTACGCCACTGGTTTAGATGGCCTCTTAATATTTAAACAAAATTTCTCATTCAAATAAAAAAAAGCCTACCTGTTTTTTTGCTGACAATAAATATTTGTAATTGCAAATATTTCACCTGGTCATAATTATAGCAACATTTGAAATTTAGTACTCTTTCAATCTGTTGAAGTGCAATATTGAAACAATTTATATTGTGATTTCTTGGTAGTTACTAACTTATTTAAATAACAGTATGAGTCGTGGTAAAACCGTGTCTGTTGAAGTGAGGCAACATAATAATTAATCAGTATAAGTCGGGCATCAAACAGTCATCCAATTTTGCTCTTCACAGATCAGTTGTATCACGTATAGTGAAAAGATACAATAACACAGGGCTGGTAGTACCCAAAAAAAATTCGGGACGTCCCCGGAAAACTTCAAAAAAAAGTGACAAAATGATTGTTCGGATTTCCAGGCAAAACCCATTCCTCTTCAAAAATTAAAGGGCTTTTGGATGGCAGTGGGTGTTCCGATCTTAGTGAACGATCCATAAGGCGGCGTCTATTTGAAAATAAGTTGTTTGGACGCAGACCAGCAAAAAAGCCTCTTCTTTCCAAGAAGAACGTGAAGACCCGACTTGAATTTGCTCGAGAGCACCAGGGCTGGACTATTGCAGAGTTATTTTTAGCGATGAATCAAAATTCAATTTATTTAAAAGTGATGGTGCTGCATACGTTCGACGTCCTGTAGGCAAAAGATTTAATCCTCGGTACACTTCTCCTACAGTTAAGCATGGTGGTGGTTCAGTTTTAATGTGGGGCTGTTTTTCGGGGTATGGTATGGGACCTCTTCACAGAATAGAAGGGATTATGGATCGATTTATGTACAAGGATATATTAAAGAATGTTATGTTACCCTATTCTGAAGAAAATATGCCGCTGTTATATCAATTTCAACATGACAATGATCCAAAACATTCTTCAAGGCTAATAAAAGAGTTTCTCCATGATGAAAAAATTAATGTTATGAAGTGGCCCTCCCAATCTCCGGATTTAAATCCAATAGAAAATCTTTGGGAAATTGTGGATAACAGGTGTAGAACCAGGAATTTCAAAAATGCTGGAGAACTTTTCGAAGCTCTTCAGGATACTTGGTTGTCAATCGATCATGATGTTATAAACAAACTTATTTTATCCATGCCAAAAAGATGCATTGCTGTTATAAGGGCTAAAGGGTACTATACTAAATACTGAAGAATATTATTGTATTGTAATCTTATTTTGACTTTGGAGAGTAAATAAATTGATTTTTCTAAAATGTGTTGCTATAATTTTGTCCAACCCGTTTCCTAAAAAAAATTCCCATTTTTTATTTCTTTTATAAAGTAACAAAAAAATAAACATAAATAAAAAGCTTTGTAAAAAATACATCATAATATATACCAGTTTTTTTTCTAATCTACCACATCATATAATTTGAAGGAAAAATGTACTTGTTGCTATAATTATGGCCACTACTGTATATTCAAATAGAGGCGCATATAGTGAAGCGACGAGCCTAGATTTAAAATTTTATGATATGCAGCGATACTACACGTTACTACAGGTCAAGTGTACGTTTGTTGGCCGTGAAGAATAGCCCGAAAATGAGTATAAATGAAAATATTATAATTTGTGTTTATAATCTAAAACCGCTTTGGGATCAATCACATCCAGATCATCATAATAGATATGTTTTAGACCGGTTATGGGCCGACGTAGCCAAGGAATGTAAAATATCAGGTAAGTCAAATATTAATATGTTTTATTAAAATAAAAGCAAAGTATATTATTCAAAATTAAATATTTATGTATACTGGATAGGAAAGGAGTTGACATACACTTGAAAAGTGTCTCGCGTAAACTGAGCTTCATTAGTAGCTCGGCCTCTTGGTGTGTTCACAACATTTTGAAGAACTCTGTCAGTTACCAATTTTAAATGTTTTTCAAAGCCTTTTTTATGGATGATGGTGTTATGCAAAATACATATTGCTTTAATTATATGATCAACAGTTTCTTCATTTGTTTCAATTGCTTTTGACAATATGCGCCATTTTGAATACAGAAGGCCAAATGCGCATTTAATTGTTTTGCGCGCTCTTGAAAGACGCATATTGATATTCATATTTTCTGGGGTCAAGTTTCGCCTACTATATGGTTTTAATAAATGCGTCATAAGTGGATAGGCTTCATCAGCAATAAAGACGAAAGGCGCTTTAATATTTGTTTTAGGAAGAAAGCTATCTTTGGGAATTTTCAATTTTTGTTGTTTAAGTAACTTATACATATTAGAACTTTGAAAAGTGCCGCCATCGCTTTGTTTTCCAAAACCTCCGACATCAATAATTGTAAAAACATAATGAGCGTTGCATACTGCTTGAAAAACGATGGAATAGAACTGTTTATGATTGTAATACATTGTACCAGAGTGCTTGGGACTTTTAATTTTGATATGCTTCCCATCCAGAGCACCAATACAACTGGGAAAATTCCACAGTCGCATATAATCATCACTTATTTGAAGAAAAGCTTGTGTTGAAGGTGCTGGCATATGTTGAGGTTGCAAAACTTCCCATAATACCGTGACTGTTTCTTTTACAATTTGGCCTACCGTTGCAGCTCCCATTCGAAATGTAAATGACAGACTCTTGTAGGATTCTCCGGTTGCCAAATATCTAGAAAAGAAAGAAAAATTTTAACATAATATTACCTTCATTATAAACTGATCTTAAAACTTATGTCATAAAACATGAATTTGATCGTGCAAGTACACAGGGTTCTCTCAAAAGTGTAAAAAATAATTATTATCAATGCACGATTGGCATTCTGTTTTTCTTCGTCAAATTTTATTTATTCCAGCAAAAGAAGCACAAGCAAAATGGAAAAGTCTCAGAGACTATTTTAGACAAGAACTTTAAAAAATACCCCCTCCTCGCTCAGGGGATCCCGGAGGTTCAGCACCGAAGTCTAATTGGACCCACTTCAAACAAATGCTCCCAGAGCAATCTTTCTATTATAACCGATGACAATGATTTTGAAGACTCTGCTAGCGTATCGTTAAATAGTCCTGCGTCGCCCGATAATGTCCCATCCGTCAGCGGAGATGACAACAGTTTACACGACTCAGGCACTCAATTGAACTCTTCGTCATATCCCACGCCTTCCACATCCACTGCTACTTCGGTTTATGAGGAATCCGGAACAGTTTTGCAAGCAAGACGTCGGACTAGAAAAAACCAAGTTGATGCTCTCCTGGAAATTGAGAAACAAAAAATGGACTACATACAGAGGAAGCGAACGGAAGAACCTCGGTCGAAATCGGCACCCGATGAGGATAAGCTTTTTTTTGACAGTCTCATACCCCATGTCAAGAAAATTGAAGACTCTCGTAAACTGGCTTTTAGAAACGAAATTCAAAATATAGTGCAACGTTATGCCTATCCACAAAAACAAAATTTACAGCCACCACAATCACATCGTACGCAGTTGGAAGGGTTTAATTATAACTACGACCGAGACTACGACGCACTCGACCTAAATAACTACACTTCCTAACTCTACTTCAACTGTATTACAACAGGAAAACTATAATTTCAATAATATAACATAGATTGAAACTTTAGCTGTGAAAGAATAATATATTTTTTAATTTTAATCTAAACACAGTTGTAATAGGTGTATTATTTTCCTTAAAATAAATTATACCATTTATGTAAACCTGTAAACTATGTAGTTAATTACTTACCTTAAAGTAACTAAAAGTCTTTCTTCAGGCGAAATAGGTTGTCGCAGAAAATTTGTGCATTTCTTTTGAAGAAATACTTATACCTGCTCCAGAATGTACGAAAATGTAGATAAGTCCATTCTCACATAGTTGAAAAATCTTTCAGGGTGGTTTTTTAGTTCTCTAAACAGAGTGTAGTAGGCACCACACTTCGTTCTTCTTTTATTAACTGTAAAAGTACTAAAATTCGCAATGCGGCACCACCTAGAAGAATTTCGTCCTCACTATCCGACAACATCTTGGTAACTGGACTTTAGGTTTTGTCTCTCACTAAAATGCGAAACGCGTCGCTCTACTATAGGATGTATCTCTTCGAGTTTTTAATCTCGCCGCTAGAATCACGGCTAGACTCGAGGCTCGCCGGTCCACTATATTTGTACCCTTAGAGGTACAGTAATAAAGTAAAATTAACCTAGACATACATGCACGCAAATTACAAGTCATCAATGTTCCGCAATATAGGTATAGATAGGTCAAGAAATTCTGTGAAAGAATAATTAGCAGATCTCAATAAAACTTTTTTAATGACAATATCAAATTTTCGTCTATTCAAGTTGCGAATCCTTAAAGGCAATAAATGATACATGAGCTTTCCATAGTGGAAAATAGTGTTTCTACTTAAAGTGCTCCGAGACTGAGGTACCTGAAGGTTTTGTCCAGAACGTGTTTGGTAATTATGTATATTGGCCCTTTGTTGGAAAGTATTGTAATGACAGTGACGAAATGTTTCAAACAAAATAAGCTCATATAGAGTTAGTATTTTGTAGTGTCGAAACAGAGGTTTACAGTGGTCCCTATAGTCTGCACATGATAAGACCCTAACAGTTTTCTTCTGCAGAAGAAACAGAATGTACCTTAGGTGAGATTCAAAAAGGGCATGATATACTTCTTTTAAGATGCCTGGGTTATTAATTTCCATAGCTACTGTTCCTATTGCGTAAATAGCTGATGATAGACTTTTTAAAAGCTAGTTAATGTGAACATCCTACTTTAAGTTTTGGTCAATCATTAGTCCCAGGAACTTATACTCACCCACTCTCTGAACCAAACTATTGTGAATTTGTAAGGATATTTTAGGAGAGTGTGTTTGGAAAAACCATAAATTTAGTTTTAGAAGTGTTTAAAGCTAACCTGTTTTCATCAAACCAGCATTTTATTTTGTGCAAGTCCTCGTTAATAACGCTCTGCAGAAGAGATGGATCCTGCCCTGACCGAGATAGATACAGTCAAATGTTTGTCATTAATACTCTCATAAACATGCTCAAGTAATTGGTATATGGCATCTTTAGTGCTTGCGTTGGCTCTTGATTGAAGTTATTTGTTCCAGTCCTTTCTTATTCCTATTTATAGACCTCAAAAAGATAAGAAACAAGTTTAACTGTTTTAAAGAAATGATCAAAGACCTAAGAAGCCTGAAAAAATGAGAAATGACTGTCAAGTGTCTGGAAGAAATGAGCAATAACTTTAAATGCTTGGAAGTATTGAGAAATTACTTCCAAGTGCGTTGAAGTTTTCGTTTATCATGTGTAAATAAATAAACGAAATACAAATTCGGAAATTGCGGATGAAGGCCCGAGTGCCTGGAAGACTATTTTAAATATGCGATTGCTGTAAATACGTAGATTTTACAAAAAAATTGTAAATATAAGGCTGTCGAAAGTGAAATACATGCCTCTCTAAAAAAGAGTTCTATTATTAATATATGATGATTGCAAAATATTAATCGCAAGAAACTATTGGTTGAATTAAAGGCATTAAATGTTAGTATTTAATAAAGTCCTCTAACAAGGAGTCAATCATTCAACATGTTAAAAGTACAAAAATACATCAAACTTGTTGTTAAATTGCCTTTTACTCTCTTGAGGAATAGAGATTTGGTCTTCCTCTTGTGTTATGTGTTGTTTATTATGGTAATAAGTTTTATTGTATTTTTTCTTTTTTGGGATTGAGCATTTTCTTTTTGTTGACTTGTGTCTTAAGCTAAATGGAAATTCAATCATCAATAAAACCTCTAAACTTAAATCTTGGAATTAGAAATTCATGTTATAGAAACAAAAAATTAAAGTTAAATGTGATACAGAACACATATAAAAAAGCATTGTCCAAATTTGGTTAAAAACGAAGAATAAATACTAAATTTAAGGCCAAAATTCAAAAAAATTACATTAAGTTTGTCACCCTGTATCTTGGCTGTCTTCGACTGTTGGACTATGAAAATGCCACTTTTTAAAACAAATCTGCTGTTACCATTATTTAAGGGACACCCTGTACATGTTAACATGTATATATATTCTTTAATTTACTCGGTATATTTCTCTCTAATTCGCTCTTTCTCTTACCCTTTGTTATCGTACTAGAAAATGATCTTAGTTTATATCCAAAAATAAATAAAATTATTTGATACTGCACATACAGATGTTTAACATCTATATGTGCTTGATTGTAATTGTATCAATATTGTAATAACAGTTTTTTGTTGAAAGAAATAAATAAAAAGTGACCTGTTAAGTAAGATTCTATAAAGGTAAACTTGTTTGAAATTAAAAAAAAAATTAAACCATTTACTGCTTCTACTACTACTACTTCTTCAACTTTAAACCATTTATTTTATTGATAGTTTTGCCACCTTATGGTTGGTTTCTCCATTTAATAATAGGATATATCCCAACCTCAATCATCCTAAATAATTCACTGACATGTTACGTCAGTGAATGAAGTCAAGGTAAACCTTTGAACCCAGGCTCAAGAATTTCTTCATTTTAGCGTTAAAATAATGTTCAGTTACAAGAGGCTTTTTGATGTAAAACTATTTGGACAGAAATTATATGCCCTTATTCAAAATCCTTTAAGAATATTTATTTAAATTATTAATTTAAACAGGAAATTAAAAAAAAATGTCCGATAAAAAATTCTATCTAAATCTTTAATCCCGAATAATGTTTTTACCCTCAAATCCATTATCAGGAATTCCTAATTACCTATACAGTAAAAAAATATTAGGATATTTTTAAATGGTTCCAAAATTATGCCCAAAAACGTATGCTAGTGAATAAAAATCAAGTTTGGTTGTGTCTTGATTGACTTGAGAATTGATCCTAACTCAGAAAGTTTTTTTTAACTACAAGCATGGTTTTATAACTCAAAACCCTTTTAAGGATTCCGACCATTGTGACTTACCTTGAAAAACAACTTTGGTAACCAGGGCGCCACCGTCTTCAAACTAGTATCATTAAACAAATCCGTATTAACAACTCCGGGATGCACCGAATGCACTTGCACATACTCGCCCTCCTTTACCATCAACGCGTTCAAAAAATTTGAAAATAATATTTGAGCCAGTTTCGACTGAGCGTAAGCTTCAGCCGGAATATAGCGATTCCTAAAAGTAAAAGTGTAAACAATAGATGAACCATAGAAGAAATTTTTTAAGCTTACCTGAAATTTATATCTTCAAAATGGATGTTGCCTAAAACGTGGGCGCACGATGAAACGTTTACTATCCTAGAATGGGATGTTTCAGTTCCGGCTTTTTTTAGTTCCGGTAAGAGTAAATGCGTGAGTAGAAAATGCCCCAAGTAGTTTGTGGCGAATTGGGACTCGTAACCGTCTCTGGATTCTACTTGGGGTCCAAACATGATGCCAGCTAAAGATATCAAAATTGTATGATTAAGATGTAGTTGAAAAAGTCCATACTTTTATAATTTCAAAGCTAGAGATAGAGATGCGATTCATTCATTCAATAAAGTAACTTTTATACACCATTTAAAAAATTTACATCGATGTACATATTAAACCTTTGGCTTAAATCAACAAAATTACTTTACAAAGAACTTTTAGACGAGATAACTTTTTGTACAAAACATAACTTTAAAACTGAGGTTTAAAAATCATAACCATAATACTAGACATAAGAATTCAAAAGTTCAAATTATCACTAGATCAACGAGCTTTTCTTTACATAAGTCCAAATATATAAAGTTGCCTTAAGTTGCGGTTTTTCTCGACTATCAAATAAACTTCCCGATTTTAGCCTGAATAAAAATATTATTTTCAAAAATAGACTTACTGTAGTTTAGTTATTATACTTATGATGCGTTTTAAATAATTGAATTATTACTTTTTTTCTTCTTTTTTACTTGGATTTGCTTGTTAATTTGCTTTGATCTGTATTTTGTCTAGTATATAAAACCTTTATAACGAGAAACAGTTTAAAATATGCTTGTTATTTTCTACTTCTTTGTTTATCATAAATAAACTTTATTATTGTTATAATAGTTTATATATTAGTATAACAGTTTTTGGGAAAAATCCAGAAATTCACTTTCTGGTCATTTTTGCATTTCAGGTGATTTTCAAAGAAGAACTTTTAGATATGAGACAATTAAAGTTAAACTAGTTTTACAATTAAGTTAAAAATCTCAAGTAATGATGCCACGTAATCACTTTAAAGATATTTCATAAAAAGCTTATATTCAAATCGCCCATTAAGAATTATGCAGTCATATGAAGTAGATATACAAAAAGGTTTCTATACTATCCAAATAAAAACTATAGCTAACCAGTTAATACAATGTACAAGTACATTCACAGGAAGTATGGCTTATATTCAGTAACAGCAATGACAAAGAAAACTATTTGCTATAACTATCGTAACTATTCTGTATCATTCTGTAAAAAATTATTCTTGTACATGGTGAAACGAATGAATTATTTTGTTATCATTAATTCACTTGCGCTCTGTGATAAATTTTCTTTAGTATTACTAGGTCGACATAATTCTTCAGTCATGAGATATTGGTCTCGGGAAAATCTACATTTGAGTGTACCATTACGAACTCAATACCCGCAAAAGGTAAATGTTTGGGCTGGTATTTTAGCCAATCACATTGTAGGGCCTTTTTTTATTGATGGTACCTTAACCTCTGAGAGATATTTACTTTTATTGCAACAAAATATTATACCCGCTGTACGAAACTTGGATGTTAATTTTGAGGAAATTTGGTTTCAACAAGACGGATGTCCCGCTCACAACGCTAGACAAGTGCAGGACTATTTAACAAACACTTTTCCTGAACGGCTTATTTCCACAAGAGGTACCATACCATGGCCTCCGCGATCTCCAGATCTGACGCCTTGCGACTACTTCTTATGGGGCTATTTGACGGAAATTCTTTACCAACACCGACATGAAAGAGCCGTTAATTGGGACGAATTGCGAGAATTAATAATATTTCTAGGTCCATTACACCTGAAATGTTAGCCAATGTACGTAGAGAATTTTACGACAGGTTGGGATACTGTGAAGCCCAATAAGGAGGTGTATTTGAACACCTTATTAAATAATTCCATTTAATTAGAATTATTATTTTGTTTAAGAGTTTTATTTTATTTTAGAATATTGTATTTAGTTTTCACCAAAGGTTTTTAAGATTTGAGCATATTAAAGTTGTTTTTTTGACTTGCGATTATGAGCCCGTTAAAAAACAACAGAAATTTTTATCTTTCGTGTGCGCGTAAAATTCCAATACTTGATTCGAGGCTAACCTACCCATCTCCAAGCGCTTGCTAAACATCACTGCGAGCCATAGAGAAATGAATATTAAAAATATCATACTTTTAATTACTCTATGCTGGGAGCATTCGAGCCGAAATTAAATTCACATTGCGAGCGATACGGAGAATCGGCGTCGCTATCGGTGGGAGGTTACCGATACAGTCGTTCTCTGTCTACTCTCTATCTATTAGGTCTAATATATTAAAACTCAATCCGTAAGATTCAACTCGCCAAACGTGTATAACAACAATTTAAGTATTACTCTACATTCTTTAGATAGAAACCTGATTTAAAGACAGGCACATGCCACAATCGATAAATGAACTTTTAGGCATCAATAATTTTTAAGAAAATCCCAATTTTTTACAAATGTTTTGTGTTTCAGGTGATTTTCAGAAAACCCCACAATTTTCTTGCTATTATAGATAGAAATGTGATTCCAGTTTTTGAAGGCCCCGCTTACTAAAGCAACTTTTATATGCATTAATTAATAAAAAAATGTGACGAATTAGTAGTTTTTGAGGAAAACAAAAATTTCACTTTTTGGGTTTTAGGTGATTTACAGAAAATTCCACTATTTTCTTACTATTATAGATAGAAATATGATTTAAAAACTGGCAAGTGCCGCACTCAATAAATCATTTTTTTTGCATCAATAAAAAATATGAAAAAAAAAAAGTTTTCGAGACAAATAAAAAAATCACTTTTAGGTCATTTTTGAGTTTCAGATGATTTTCAGGAAATCCCATAGTTTTCTTGCTATTATAGATAGAAACCCGATTTAAAAACTGGCATGTATCGTAACTAATAAATCAAGATATGTGCATTAAAAAAAATGTGAAAAAATAATAGTTTTCGAGAAAAATGAAAATTTAGCTTTTTGGTCATTGTTGCGTTTCAGGTAAATTTTCAAAAAAACCTTTTAATTTCCTTGTCATTATAAATAGAGACGTGATTCAAAGACGGACACCTGCTGCAGCAATAAATCAAGTTTTATGCATCAATAAAAAAATTAAGAAATCAATAGTGTTTGAGAAAAATAAAAATTTCACTTTTCAAGTAATCACGGTTTCAGATGATTCTCAGGAAATTTCATAATTTTCTTACCATTATAGATAGAAACGTGATTTAAAAAAAAAAATTACTTTTCAGTCATTTTTGCGTTACAGGTGATTTTCAAAAAACCACATAATTTCTTTGCTATTATAGATAGAAACGTGATTCAAAAACTGACACGTGCCGCAATCAATGAATCAAGTTTTATGCATCAGTAAAAATATATGAAAAATATATAGTTTTTAAGAAAAAGCAAATTCAAATTTTTGTGATTTACTTATCATTTTTCAGAAAATTCAAAATAATCATCCATTACTCTCAAAGAGACTTAAGTAAATGATTAAAGGAGGGAGAAAGTAAACTCAAAGTCTAAGTCTCATAAATCAAGCGTCTATTTTAGGTTACGCGTTTCGCCGCATTAGGGCATCATCAGACCTATCTAAATACGAAAGCCACACACTGACTCACACTCACATAAATAAAAAAATATACAATAAAATAAGTTTACACCATCGTGTATCGTTATTGACTAAAATATCAAATAGCGTAACCTAAAATAGATGCTTGATTTATGAGACTTAGACTTTGAGTTTACTTTCTCCCTCCTTTGGTCACTTTTCAGAAAAGCCTATTATTTTCTTGCTATTATAGATAGAGATGTGATTCAAAAACTGGTACGTACCACTATCGATAAAGCAATTTTCATGCATCAATAAAAAAAATCTGAAAAATCAATAGTTTTTGAGAAGAATCAGAATTTCACTTTTTTGAACCCATAATTTCCCATAATTTTCTTGCTAATTATAGATGGAGATTCTAAATAATCTGAGAAATCAATAGTTTTTTTAATGTGAGAAATTAAAAAATTATAATATTATAGTCTTTAAAATCTTTCACTTCCCTTCCAATATTACAGAACTTGCAACACTCACATGCTTTAGATATAGGCTAAAAAAGTATTTTTCAGAGAAGACCTACTAAAAGCTTGAAGAGTTTTATGCCCCTAGTGGAGTCTACTTTTGATTTCCCTCCTTTTTTTTGTATACATTTCTTTGTTAATTTTTTTAAATTAATTCTAAGTTGCTTTGTTTACAACAAATATTTGTCTATAACAATAAAGCTTATTTTGATTTGATTAGAGTTCATAGACGTACCATTGTTAATTAAATAATCGATTTGTTCGTGTTTGCTTTTCACTTTTTCGGCGAATTTTCGCACCGATTCGAGCACGCTGATGTCCAACTGATGGACTTCGATGTTGCCCGTTTTGATCTCGTCTTCTTCGCGGATTTTCGGCAGTAAATTTTCTGCTGCCTGTACGTTTCTACAACCTAAAAATGATCATTAAGTACTAATTAAATTAATGATTAAAATCAAATAATTAGAGATTGCTTACCTATAATTACGTTAATATCACATTTGAGTAAATGTTTAACTACCGAAAGGCCGATGCCCCGAGTACCGCCGGTAATTAAGGCCGTCTTGCCGGACTTCATTGGTAAATCTAAATTCAGAATAAAAATAATGAATTCAAATTCAGATAGACAATATATGAAAATATACGTAATAAAAATGCATGTGTAGTAGAAAATAATAATAATCATATATCAACATGACATAGCTAAAAAACATATAAATAATAAAGGTATAACAACTTAACTAATAAGTAATCGTAAAATATGTATAAAAAAGTACAAGAAATATTAAATAGATTGACAATATTATTTGACAAATATTTTTTAAAATGACGAGGAGACATGTTAAAGAGATCTACATTCCATAGATTCAAATGGGTAAAGATAAACCAAGAGAATGTTCTATATAAAAGCTCTTTCTTTGCAAAATTTGTGCTATATGTTCTGGGCAGTTAAGATGACCATTACATAATTTGAAAAGAAGAGAGTTTCTTTAAGTTTTTTGTATAAATTTAGCATTGCAGATAAATTAAATGCTTTTATTGTGGTTCAAGGTCAAAATATTGTGGATAACAGGTGATGTGCCATTTAAATGTGAAAGACGTGATAACTACATGTGTCATTCTTCTACAACTAAAAATGCATTTTTTATTTTTTTAAATTTAAGTCTTCCGTCTTATATTATATTGTGCCTTTCTGTAAAAAAATATTGAATTTTTTTTATTAATGTGACATTGAAATAAATTTGAAATTTTTCTTTTTATTTTAAACTTGTATTCAAGTTTAATAGTCAGTGATAATGCCGAACTATTTTGGCGAAAATTCTGTCTGAGAATGCGACTTTTTAAAAACCGAAAATGGAAAATTCGTGCCGCCCAATTTTTCGTCTCGAACGAAATTTCCAATCCTTCAATTTATATCTTTTAGATTAAAATTAAATCTAAAACGTATAAAGAAGCTGCCTGCAACCTTAGAACGTTAAATACACTAGTATTGTATTGGTATTCAATGTTCTAAGGGTGCAACACATAATGAGCACCATTCTCTACTTGAATCGAATTGAATTAAGGGAATATAAATCTAATCATCATGATTTTTTAGAACATACATATCCAAAAAATTATGTACTTGAATTGTTGCTGACCAAATGTCTGAGTAAAATACAAATTCAAGATCGTCATAAAAGAGAAAATTTAACATTTAATTTAGAATTGTAGTAAAAAAGACTCAAGCAACACACGACAGTTAAATAAACGTTTATTCTTGGCCTACACCAGGTGTACATTTTTGGTTAAACTTCAACGATAAATATCTGATAAAATGTCCGCGTGATATACGTTATTCACATTTAACAAGAAGGTTTATTACATGTTAATAATTATTATTTCATAAAAGTTAAACCTTTAGGTATGGTATATTGTATACCATTTAAAGTCATTTACAAAATACGTTTGATAGAATGAACTTCAAAATAAATATACTTACCATCAACAAAATGTTGAATTTTTAGTTATAAAAAACCAGTATAAAACCTTTATTTTAATCGTTAAATAATTGTTGATATGGAGTTTATAATAAAGGTATTTACTTAAGCCTAAATTGTGGCATATTATACCGGATGTTCAGGAATTCTACTGACAAACTCTACAGGATGATTCTTCCAGAAAAAAATCAGAAACACAGGGTGAAAATTTTTTTTTTTTTTTAAATAACTCTACTACCAATGTACATTTTTTTTTCAGATGTGTTTTATGTATCATAAGAATTTTTTTGACGTACATAAAAAAAAATTACCAGTGGCCTCCGTAAGGGGTCTATCGTAAATATCTTTTAATAAAAAAACAGGACACCGCTGCATTTTTCTAAAATAAATTTATTTTTTAAATCCTCGATTAGTTTTGAGCAAATTCGTATTCTTGAGTTTCTTTTTATTTGAGGAACTGTTTTTATGCCGAAATATACCTTGACCATATACTATTGATATATACACCAAATCCAGAAATTTTTGAATAAACACAATTACATTTAACGACACTACTATATGGTGTATTGCTTGTGGACATACATTTCCCTTGCAGCATAGCAGAACAGCTTCTAAATCATAGTTGTCTACACTTTTTCAATTACGATCTTCTTCCATATAATTAAGACCAGAGCAATAATCTAACTTGCGAATTAAGTTAGAAGTGTCGTTCTTCTGCAGAACCACTCATTTAATTTAATGAGTTGTAAAAGGACACCTCAGTGCCATCTCACGGTACTGTTTTCATGTAAACGTTGTTACGATTTTTCACCTACATAATAAGCTGTTTCTATGATTTTCTATGAAATGAAATTTTTAAGTTATGACTTTCTTCTATGAATGGCGCGATATGGTTTCCTAATGAAGGCAGATTCAATATAAGCTGCTGAGTAACAAGTGCTGATCCTGTCTTTGTTATTCGGGGTAAGCTCCACCAGTTTTAAACGCGATATATTTAGTTTGGATCACATAAATGCTAATTTTAGCAAGGTTTTGTGTGTATTTCTACTTGTTAAGTCTCATCATTAGCTCAAGGCAACCAAGATAAGAAATTGATTTCTGATATTGAAGAATGTAAAAAGATATACAGTGTGGTGACTTTAACTGGAATAAATTCAGTTAAAACTAATCAAATTTTATCTCGCAAAATTCCTGACCCGTCGATTTTTGTTTATTTTTTTTTTACATTTCAAGATAGTTTTTGTATTTTTTCACCTACAGTCCAAATTAACCCAAACTTTTTTTTTTCAAATGGAAAGCCACTTTTTTTAAACTCTCATTGAAAAGAGCCCTTTTTCCTGATTAAATTGCCCTATTTACTTTTGTGATTATCTAAAGGAGAAATACGAAAAAAAAAAATAAAAACCATTAAATTATTAAGTCTCAAAATATTTTGTGTTGGTTAAATTTTGGCGTGTTTGTTTATTTTATTGGTATCGAGACATTTCCTGACATTGTTGTAGTGTCACTGTTAAAGTGAATTTCAACCAGTTGTTAAATAAGTTAACTTATATTGAAAAAATGCCTTATTTATCCGAATCCCACAAGATTGAAATCTTAATGATGATTGACTATGGGGACAGAAGTCGTACTCAGCTAGAGGTTGTCCACTTATTCAGGCAGAAATATTCAGATTTGCCACCTATTAACCAAGGTACGGTTAGTGAAATCGAAAGCAGATTTCGAGAAGTCGGGCACGTGAGGGATGTTTCAAGACAAAGGTCTTCTAAAATCGATGACAACACCCAATTAAATGTATTGTTAGCGATAGAAGAAAACCCGTGCAGTGCAAGTGCAGCCAGAAGAGTAGCTCGCGAAAACTATTCTGTACATAAATCTGTGCTAAAAATTTTAAAAAGTGCAAACAAACGACCTTATAAAATGTAACCCGTTTAAGAGTTATTGGAAGACGATCCAGATCGCAGAGTTCAGTTCTGTGAATTAATGATGAACGCCATTGACGAAAATCGCATATCTTCGGAGTGGATCCTTTTTTCTGATGAGGCTACATTCACCCTAAATGGCCATATTAATAAGCAGAACTGACGCTACTGGTCTGACGAGAACCCACACTGGGTAAGGGAAACTAATACACAATATCCCCAGAAAACTAATGTTTGGGCTGGCATAATTGGCAGGCAAGTTATAGGGCCCATATTCTTCAATGATACTTTAACTGGGGAAAGATATCTAGAATTTCTTGAACATGAACTAGTTCCAGTCTTACGTGCCTTATATCCGAGTCAGTTCGATCCAGATTTGTATGATGAAAGAATCTGGATGCAACAAGATGGTGCTCCCCCGCATTATGCCCGTAATGTACGCCAGTATTTAGATGACAATTTTCCAAACAGATGGATTGGTAGAAGAGGTGCACGTTCTCCCGATCTCACCCCACTTGATTTTTTTCTGTGGGGACATTTGAAAAGTCAACTTTATATGAGGAAACCTAGACGAACTCAAAGAACGTATTAGGCAAGAAATCCGACAAATATCAAATATCAGAAGTGTTAGAAAATGTCAGAAACGAATTTTATTATCGTCTTGGGTGCTCAAAATGCTAAATGGTGCTCATTTTGAGCATCTTATACATTAAACGCAACTTTTAATAATTTAATGGTTTTTTTTTCGTATTTCTCCTTTAGATAATCACAAAAGTAAATAGGGCAATTTAGTCAAGAAAAAGGGCTCTTTTCAATAAGAGTTTAAAAAAAAGTGGCTTTCCATTTGAAAAAAAAATTAGGGTTGATTTGGACCCCCCCTGTAGGTGAAAAAATACAAAAACTATCTTGAAATGTAAAAAAAAAATAAACAAAAATCGACGGGTCTCAGGAATTTTGCGAGATAAAATTTGATTAGTTTTAACTGAATTTATTCCAGTTAAAGTCACCACACTGTATATTGGTGAGCTGTATATGACTTCTGTGTTTCTCGGTTATAAAAAAATCAAACAAGCATTATTGGCATAAATAATAATTTTTTCTAAGATTATATATTAAAAAAGTAAACAGTGTCCAAGAGTAGTAACCTTTAAAACATCTTAAAATAAAACGATTCTGTTGACGGTTATAAGAAAATAAAACATTTATGTTTGGAAAATGTGAGGGTTCGTCAAAACTCAGGTACTGAAATAAAGACATGGATTTCCACACCCAAATACGGAAAAGTCCCTTTCCTTAAAATAGGCAAGAATTAACAGCCTTTGTTCAAATATAAATACAAAAAAGACAACACAGTTCAAAGAATTAGAAACTTTATAATGAAAAACATCGAGTTTGTAAACAAAAACAAAGAAACTATTAGCTAGTACATTTTTAATAGGCGAGAATATTTGAAAGAAAAAGAAAGTATTTAAAAAAAACAAACTAATTAATTATCTTAACAATCAGCAGTAATCCAGAAACACATTAGATACATTACTGATTTTCTTACTTAAATGACTTTTACTTCACACACAAGTTCTGACAAACCCTAACATTTTGCAAAAAAGTCAATTTAAGGAGGCGAGGAAGCTTACTATAATAAAACATTTTCTCTGTATCAAGGTAAGCCTTTATAATTAAGCAATTTTCTATGAACCTCTAAATTACTGCTGAGATAAGTTTTAAGTCAGTGTTTAAAACCGAAAAGAGAACACAACCATTTTGTTACTGGTTTCATTACTGGTATAATGTGCTTTTTCCAAAGATATATGAACTGGCTGACAACCCGTAGATATTTCTGAAACCAACCATATGGGCAATTCTAGTTCTGTGTCTGCCTTAAGATCTTTTTCCTCTGTAGATGGGATTAGTTTACCTAAAGAATATGTCAAAGTAACTAGTAAAGGGACAAAAATAGAACCAATTAAGGCTGATTTACTCATCCGAGGAACCTCTTGGAAAAAATTGCATGGAGTCCTTTCTTGTGTGGCTAAAATGTCCTCAATTGAGTAGTAAGGCTAGTAGTAGGCTTATTTTAAACTGGATTGATTAATTATGTACTATTAAAATGTATTTGTTCATTTTCTTTTTTTTTTTTTTGGAATTTCTGTTTGCATTCCCGCCACCACCTCATAAACGTTTTTGACGTTGACAGTGTTGACACATTGACTAGGGTCAGTTTTATATTCGCATTGGATTATTTTGCAACATCGGTATACTGGACGCAATTCCGTAATGTTTAAGTAAATATCCGCACTAATTAAAAATTCAATAAGAACCAAATAAATTGAGGGAGTGTTTTTGTTTTGAACACTCTGAGTCCCGGTGAATCTTTACATCACTGCTTAAATAAATTAATTATTTACTCGAAAGTTAAAGGAATGTAAAACAATTTTTTTTCTTAGTATAGGTGAACCTTTAAATTAATAATGAGATAAACTATTTACTTTTTCTAAGGTCAATCAATGCAATTTTTACTGGTATCAGATTTACTAATTCTTAAAATCACAGCTTAGTATTTTTTAAACTTTATAGCAAAACATAACCTTATTGGTTTCGAGTCGACGAATCTGTAAAATTCGACTTCTTCAAAATGATGAACTTTACTTAAACTACTTACTTACAATCACTAGTTTGGTCAACTCTTATTAATTCACTGCTGTGATAAATACAATAGTTTTTCCTAGTGCTAGATTGGAAAACTATGTTTTGGTTAAATCTTTAGAAGCACTGTTGACAGAAATATTCGGTTTTTTACTCCTAAGATAATATTGAAACCAAATTTTTTAAATAATTCAAAATCTATAAACTTTTAAAATTACTGATGAAAAAACTGCGTTAACCCATCTAACTGAGAAATAGGCAAAGCAGGCATTTTTTACACTGATTGGTTTTCAATGAATCCAAGATATAATTCAACACTTTTAGTTGCCAATCATCCTCCATCCTGTAAATTATTCAGACACTGACTGTAAAAAACACTACCTGGGACTCAACTATCTGGGATAATGTTTGGATATTAACAACTGAGAAAAATTTACAAACTTTTTAAATGAAAGAAACCTATGAGAAAAAATAAGAATGAACTTCAGTGCCTCAAAATACCTTGACTGCTCTGTTAAGGCAGCAAAATCGGACTGCCACTTAAAACGTGCAGTCATTGACTTGAATTGCTTATAAGAATCACATCATCTGCCTAGAAAAAATCAGTAATTTTCTTCCCGAGACTGTTACTACCTTAAAAATATATTTATGAATTTCTTCCAGGCACACCAATTGAAGTTTAACCTTCTAATTCACTAAAACATCTTAGAAGTCAGACTATAATTGCCTTGAAAATATTGTACAAATGCCAGGAAGAAGAAAATAAATTTACCTGTTAATGAAAAAAACCAACTTAACTGCATGGGAAATATTAACAAAAAGGAAGAATCAAAACAGAATGGCTTATACTTCACTACATTGCAAACATTTCAAAGTAATAAGTGATTTCTTCCAGACAGTTAAACTGGAAGAAATGAATTAAAAATGAAGGAAGTGACTGAAAAAAATAAAATATGACTTAAACAATTAAGAGCTTAAAAAAATTAAAAAAAAGGTTCTTAAATTGCATAGAAAAAATGCAACAGCTTTTAAACCTGCTCTGGAAAATATAAAATCAAACAAATTTTAAACATTAAGGAAAATTTGAGTATACCTGAATATCAATTCTTAAATTATCTTCATAAAAAATTATTATTATTTCTGTGAATTGTTCGACATCTTCGCAATTGTACTATTATCTCAATAAAAATGTAATTGTCATCTCAACAAAAGAAGCCCTTTGATAGATATATTTATTCTCGATATTTACTTGAAATAACAACTAACTTAAGTGCCAAATTATTTTACGACTTAATGACTTTTATTGTATTTTTTATACACTCACCAACCCTATTTTTCTTCCTCATAAGAAAATCGTGCATCAAATATTTCGATCCCAAAATGTTGTACAACATCTCGAACTTAGCTTCGGCCAATATCACCTTCAACGGTTTCTTCGATCTCATTATAGCCACAATCGTGGCTAAGATCACTATGCTGCAACCCACTATAACAATCATCTTCGCGAGTATTTCAGGTTGAAAAAAAGGGTTAAAACGATATTTCGGCTTTTTCTACATTTCTAGTTTTCCCACATAAGATCAACGGTACAACCTGCAACAGAATGGTAATTTTTTTAAGTCGCTCGATGATGGTGCGAAGAACAAACTTTCATATCCTTGAAGCACTTTCTCTTTTTAACAGCGCATAACACGGTTTTGCCGCAGTGCAGTTTATGATATTTCTTACAGTTTTGGCGGTAATTTTTGAATATTATTGTCAAGCTTTACTATATAGAACGTATCGCAACTAAAGAATTCTCCTTTTTATCTTATACAAGGTGATTGACATTGGTCAGTCTTTCTGTAACATGGCGAGTAACTTATCACTTTTTGTATTAAATAAAACAGGTTTATTACATTTAAAATCTGACTTATCGGTTTTGGGTTCATTTTTAATCGTGCCTTAGACTCTGTTAATGAAATACGTTTGTCTTTATTTTACACATTACAATTATATTATAGTTATTGTCAAAAGTGTGTATTGATTGATTGGCTATCAGCAAACAAAATAGTTAATTTTTGGGAACTTATAGGATCATAAAAATGTTTAGATATGCTCTTCTTTGCCTTATACATTGTCATTGATATTAGACTGTCATTCTCTAATACACAAGTGAAAGATGAAATCATTAGGGGCATTATTAAGAAAAAATTAAAATAAGCTGGACAGCTACTTACACTCTAAAAACACCAATGAAAAATGTGATTTTTTAAATATTTCACCGTAAGTTCACGGGCACTTAAGTACGTTAAATATTAAAAGATCACAAATGTGCCTTCCTCGTCAAAATGAAAAAACCATTTCTATGTAGTTGCGTCATAAAACATAAAACAAAACCAGTAGAACAGCTTAAATATTTATAAAATTTCATAACACTACCTAACTGTTAATTTTTAATTTATTCACACATCTTTTATGGGAGTGTGGTGAATAATAATAAAATATTTAATAATATTTACATTTAAAGGTCGTGTTAGAATTCAATTAATATGAAAGGGATTTTTTACGTAATACAAACATCTTTATTGTTCAGAATTTGTAAGTTTATATGTTGACTTATATAATAAATGGCTCTATATGACGGGTGTTTCAGTAGAGCGCAAGATGTCAGGGCTCAATAAAGTATGGTTTTTAAACAAAATATCTTCATTGTTACAGCGACTAATTGCCGGTTTCAATTCTTCGATGGTTCAGGGTTATTTGCATTAACCTGTGACACCCGATAACCCAGCATCAACCATCAACAGACAACCCATCCAAAAGTCTAAAGGCGCTAAATCGCAAGAGCATGTAGCCCAATTCTGGTCACCAAATTAAAAAATGATACGATCAGGAGCAAACTTCTATAAGATCATTAATGTTTCACGGGCGATATGATATGTGGCTTCCAAATGAAGCAGAAAAAACTGTGTCATCATAGCACGATAAGGTTTCTTCACCGTTATATTAACTTCTTCATTTTCGAAGAAAAACGGACCGATTATATATTCCTCCAGACTATAATGCATACCGTACAGTGATAGATTATGGATGCATTACTTTCTGATCCAAATGCGTTAACGTAGTTATTGAGGTAAAGAGAGACCTCATTACGGAACATGATTTTGTTCGCAAAATCAGTAGGTTGCTCAAGGACCCAATTGGGGAATTCTCTTCGCTATTCATGGTCTGCTGGCAGAAGTTATTTAATCAGTTGGATTTTGTAGGCATGCAGCTGTAAATCTTTAGTGAGAATTTGCTGACGTATCCAAATGTTGTGCTATATGACGTCTTTGGTCTTTCTGTCAAAGTTTCGTGAAGTTTTGTTCTGAAATGACCTCTATGAGCTCATATCGTCTGTTTCATTAGTACTTTCGAATTTTTCGATAATTTTTTTCACAGTAGATGAATTAAAAACATTATGTCGACCAAACATTGGACGCACTTTACGAATAGTGGCAAATAAACTTTCACCATTTTGATAGTAATTTTTGACAATCAGAACGCGTTGCTCTACCGTGTAATGCACCATATTTACTAACTCCTATCTATCAGCGTTCGATTTGTCAGACTGTCAAACATGGCGCGCAATTCAAATTTAGCGTTCATTTGTAAAATCCAAAATCAGGTAAATTAATACAATTATAAAGACTGTTTATTTTCGAAGGATAACTATGTTAAGAAGATTTTTTTGTTTGTAATTGTTATCTACAATTTACTTTTATTTAACTATATCCAGGAACCCTCTTAAAACAAACCCTTTGAATATAAAAAAATACTCATCCTATAATTAGATACCAGAGCATCCCATATTTTAGCACGATCTTATATGAGAATTATCATTATTCCATCTACATTGAAGTTCACCTGGACTGTGCGCTTATGTTTCGTTATTCATGCAGTTTATCTGAGACCACTTTCTCGAGATGAAGAACTAGATTCCTGGTTTTTGCCGGACTTGCAATAGTTTCTGGTTTTATCAAAAAAAGAAAGCTAGCTATATAAAGTAGCTATAACATATTGATTAGGTATATTTCAAAAGATGCTTTAATACAGAACAACAGTAATAATTTGGTTTGAGCAATATTTATAAATAAAATAACATTTCCAACAACTCCCAGTCGCATTCTTCGTCAGAATAAAATGTCTCTTGTCAGCTCTATATCGGTGTGACAAAGAGCAACGGATTTCGTAGCTCTAATGTTGTACACTTGACGATCTATCTATATTGGTCTCGTTTTTCTGTGTAGAAATACACAAGCATCTGAAACCATCATCATATTATATTGTTTTTATCATTTGATGTAGAGCACTCAATTTTCTAACGTTTTCAGCACTCTTATTTATAGACAAATGAATCGTAAATTCATATTTTACTCTATTCTTTTAGGTAATGCGTGCTATTTTTTGAAGTTACCACTTATTTGTAACCTAGGCAAACTTTCATCCAAAGCTTTTCCAATTTTGATCAAAGAGATTCAGAATTCACACTAAATCACTTTCAATACTTCTATCGACTTTGAAACTTTATCTTTCATTGTACATCACTTGCTGATAATTTTTATGGTCACATAGGGCAACTTCAAGAATTTTTCCTGGAAGTTTGCCTGTTTTTTATGTCTTTTATACCACTTGGCAAACATTTAAAAAATGGAGATTTAAACAAGGTTTAAAAACAATGTTATTGGAAAATCATTACTAGGACGCCTGGCTGTGTAAATGCTCAAGAAGATCTTCAACATCACTACTATTCAACCATTTATCTCTAACATCAACATTGGATCATAATCTACATTGTTGAATTATTATTCTAAGCCCAATAGCCTACTCCTTAATTTGTATTTGTTTGATTTGATTGAAGCTGTAATTCTTTCTGTTAGTTACTAAAACAGATTTCATGCAAGACACGTACGTGTCATTCCTAATCACCTTTAGGCTTTGTATCAAAGCGACCATTTCTTAAAATTGAAATATATCCTTCAATCTTATTGAATATCGCTCTTTTATTGTTCAGGTATATTCAACGAATGTAATCAATAGATTTACTTCGGTTTTGAAATTCGATAATTGAAGACCTCGGCTGTAAAACCTGGAAAGGATCTTCACAGACGAATTCCAGTTTTACAGCAGAGCTTACTCCTGCATCCTGAGGCTGCTTAAAGTTCTTGCGAAGTTCAGAAAACAAAAAGAAATCTTCGTTTGTCATTACGGTAACTTGAAAAGGTCTTTGTTTCTGAGCTGTTTTTAGAATATTTTCCCATGGCTGGTAAGAATAGGCTGCCGGCTGTTTTCTTGCTCCCATTTCAACACGTGCAAAATCACGATCACCAGGCACCAGTGTACGTTCGACTTCTGGAAAGATATGAATGATTTTGGAACTCTTTTGGGCTAAAAGACGTAACCACATGATGATTTGGGGTAAAAGAAGTATAAGTGACATAAGATACTTTATTTAAACGTTCTGAAACAAAGAAGTGAAAAAAAAAGTATAATGAATACAGTTTGTCTTATCTAATCTTCATCAGATTCTAAAATAATCCTGTCACTTTCATCTACTATATCTTCGTCGCTCTTCTGTACTGCCAGCACCTGCTTTGGTTTTCTTTTTAGAAAGCTCCGTTTTTGACTTTTTGAATCTTCATGTGCCAAATTCTTGTAAAAATTGTGGTATACCAGAGGTACAAACTGCAACAGCTCTTGAAGATTTTGCCATTTAAGAAATTTTATTTTTGGTGCCTCATTATACAAGGGGAAAAGTTTTTGTGCCGATGGCCTTCCTTGGCTTGTTCGGGCCCAATCTGCTTCATAAAATTCAATTATTGCACTTAGAGTGTCTTTAAATTTCATTGTAAATGGTTGATCTTTTTCAAGTCTTACCCATCTAATTTGTCTCCAGGCAATCTTCTTTTTTTCTTTGTCATCGCGAACAATGGTAGTTATACCTTATAGAAGCTCTGAAAAGCAGAAAAAGTCAGCCGATGTCATTGATTTTATTCAGTAGGTACATATACGTACTAAACGTGGCGCTTGTGCTTCTCAATTAATGCAAAGTCTTCATCGCACTCCATATAAGTGTGCCCCGGCTCTAAGAATTTATGGTCCACAGATTGTATGTCAAAATTTTGAACAACATACATCCAAAATTTTAATACATTCTTATACTTATTTTAGCCCCCGCAGGAGTCACTAACGGCTATAATATTTTTTGTCGTCTTTGGCAGTTGCTTAACAAACTTCAATAAACAAGACACAACCTCGGAAGATCCTCTACAAGCGATGCTTTCGTCCCATGTATACATAAAAGCCTTATTACTGCCAAGCTCATAAGGTATCAAGTAAGGCTCAGAAGGTATCAAGCATTGAGTCTTGATAATAAAAATCTCGATCATTGTAAAACCTAGTAAGACACCATTGTAGAAGACTGCTTTTAAATGGTGATAAGACATATGACTATGATATATCGATCAAATATAGAAAATGCATGAGAGGTGAGTTTTCTCAGAGTCATTTCGGACCTTAAGCGGCAATGATAGTTTTGCTGAGAAAATCAAGAAATGCCTGTATGTGCTCAATCACTTTGTTTAAAATTATAATTTAAAAACTTCATAGATACACAGAAACACCTTTAAATTTCTAATTCTTCTACACACATTTACAGACTGTCAAACAAATGCATACACTCCTAGTTATAATAGACAATCTGCTTCCTAAAGTAATTAGGAACTAAATATATGATTTTTTAAAGGTATTGGCAGTCATAACATTTCTTATATTATCAGGTACTTTATTAAATTCTTAAGGGTCCTCGTAAAACATTGCTCTTTTTAAGTGGTAGCTATTCTTGTTTCCGCTAAAATAGTTATGTATATCACTATCATTAGAATATAATCAAATCAATAATATAATCCCTGTTTTGCTGTAAACCATTTTAAAACTTTGAGGTTTGAGCATTACCCTTATATGAGCACATCAATTAAGTCTAAGGATTGATCACATTCTCCTATTATCTAAAACTTTAAAAACGCAATATGTCCTAGAAAATGAATTATCTGGTTGTACATGGTGCTTTATGCTTTAACATAAGTTAATTAAAACTTAGTTTTTTCTACATTTAATTTTAGTATTTTGTTGCTTAATTGCTTAATTAATATATAATTGTAAACGCTTAGGTATTTTTTATAAATATTCATTATTATGTATTACTATTATTTTAATTTATAGTTTATTTTCTTTTGTTGTAGTACCAGCTGGTCCATTAATAAACAATTTGAACATTTTGAGGTTTTACTAATTTTTTTATTGGATTCAATGCTTTCAAACTTATGGAAATTGTATATGAACACCATTTAATAATTAAATACTACATGCAGATTGAATGCTAAATGTTGACTTTAAAATTAAACAGAAAAAACTTCTATAGGTATTTGTTTTTAGGAAGGATTGTAAAAATATTTCAGTGTAGTACCTTTTACTAAGAGTTGCACGGCATCAATACTCCCAATTAAAGTGATTTGCCATTGAGTAGTATGTGGCTAACAAACAAAAGCAAAATAAATAAAAATATAAACAAAAATTCAAAAAACGACGTAACCTCAAAAGAATTTGACGTTTGAAACATGACAACTGGAAAAAAAGACAAGATGGCGGCAATATACGTTGACAGGATGGTGTAGGCAACCCGTATCACTGACTATTCAAAAAAAAAAAACAAGTAAAAGTTTCTTAATCTTAATGGAAATCCTTAAAATCAATTATAAAATTATTTAATTTTAAAACTTAAAAGTTAAATATATACATTGACAATCTCACAAAGATTATACTTCAATCGAAAACGGAGGTAGTGAGTAAGCATTCATAAATACAAAATACTACTTAATAAAGAACCAAAGCAATTTATATAGTACAGTCAGTTAAAAATGGCAAAACAGATTCCATGCAATAATAAATTTTTCCAGAATCACTTATTTCTTTTAATTTTTTATATCTTTGTTTATTAATAATAAAAAATATATAAATTAATAAAACAAAAAAAAGACTTAAACAGTGAAATGTCAACGACTCATTTAGAATTATGGTCAAGTGGGGGTATAGCTCAGTGGTAGAGCATTCGACTGCAGATCGAGAGGTCCCCGGTTCAAACCCGGGTGCCCCCTAATTTTTTTTTATTTTCTTATTTATCTATTGATAAAATTTTAGTTGAATTTATTGTTTTGTAATATACTTTTTTCTTATTTACATATTTATACACAATAAACAACTTAAGTTAAACATCCTTAATATATATGTATATGAAATTCAATATATTTCTTCACTAATCAACCATCTATAACACTTTTTCTATATTCAAAGTCATTGAAATCAGGAGGGTTATCAGCTAAAATAAATTCTTTAGAAATGTTCTCCATACATTCATGTTCGTTGGCGTCATCACACATTAATCCAGGGGGGCAGGACATAGGCTTTCTGTAATCAATAACAACAAAAAAAAATTATATTTAAAAAAAAAACTATATAATAGTATAAATACAAACGTTGGCACATAGACGTATGGTCCCGAGGGAGTTTTTATACATTGGTAAAATGTGTGTTGGTCCTTGCAGGTAAAACCTTTTTTGGAACATTGTAGTTTGGTTGTTGGGTTGCTTGATATGAAAGGCTGAAAGAAAAATAAGGTTCTTATAATATGCTAAGAATGTAGATGATATAGCAGAAGCTATCAAAGTTTTCATGTATTTTCTTCGAATAAGTGGAAAACAGTTATTTCCCAGACATGCTATGGACATCTAAAGGTTGTCACTTTTATGAAATATAAATGACCAGTGGATATCCATAAGATATGTCACAAACTTTTCCGACCAGTATAGGACCATTAAATAATATTTCCTACTTATATGCTTGCTATTATAGACTGATAATTTGTCGATGACAGATTATTAACACCCAGACAGCTCACATCCTCTAATGAATGCCTGATATTGGTTCAAAGTAAGTCCATGAATTAATAATGATGAACATCCTATAGATAATTATTTTAAAAAATTACGCTAAAATCTTATATATTATAATATCTCTGAAATATGCCAAAATCGTATATGCAAGAGCAATGTAACTAGTATATGTTTAAAAGATATGCAGAGAATATGCAAGTTCCATGTTTGTGAAATATTCTAGTAGCATAAGTTAATTAAAATAAATGAATCTTTTTTTTTTTTAATTTTAATTAAAGTATGACTTTAATTTTCAAAATTTCTTTCGTGGAAGGTATATCGAATCGAATATATATTTCATTTTTGCATTTAATATACCATAGAAAAAGTTTTTGATAAAAAAAGTGATTGAACGTCCATCTAATGATGCCATTAAGGCGAAACATGTTAAAAGACATTAACGGATACTGTAAATTTAGAGGTTTTTTTTTAACCTGAATTCAAAATCAAAATCTTAGAGAACCATGGACTTTTTTGCAATAATTAGGTATACCAGGATATATTTAAAAAAAAAAAATTGCAAGCATAGGAATTAAATATCCCTATAAGAATAAGACTGACCTAGGCCAGTACTGAGATATTCCTATAAAATAAGTCCATGGAAAACATGTGTTTATTTATTTATTTTAGTCTGCTTAGTTTATTTAATATTTTTTTTGGTAATTTTGAAAACTTAAAAAAGTACAAAATCATTTTTAATATTCCACAAATTTGATGTTATTCTGTTATTCTTTTAAGGTACTTTGTGTTTTTTCCAGAGATTTAAGGAAAAATATATTTTAAATCCTGGAAAAAATTTTACCAACCAAATACCTGGAAAACGTGAAACGACTGGAATAAAATGAAAATTATTTAAATTCTCGTGTGAAAAAATGTTTAGATATTTGGAAACCTAAGCAAGTAGAAAATTAATTTTTATCCAAATAAAATGTCTATTTTTTATGTCTTTTAGAAGTTTTATTGTAATATTTTTCTTATTTATTTAATGTACTTTATAATATAATTTTTTATAACTTTCAGGGATTTTCCAGGCAGCACCCAATAGCCGAGGAATATGCCATGTAACATCCATATCTTATTTGAAAAAATATATTGCAATATGCCTAAAATTTCTTACAAAAATACCAAATGTCGGACATGCAAAAGTAATATTCCTGGCGTATATTTAATAGATATACAGAGTATTGAAGTTACATATCTGTGAAATATTCCACTATTTCCACTGCATTGCATTTTCAAAATTTCGTTGTTGGAAAGTAGTGTCACTACTTAATCGAATATATATTTCATGTTTGCACTTAATATACCGTTTAAAAATATTGTTACGAATGGACTCACCCCTGAACAAAAATATCATAGTTTTTTCAATCTCTATGACTATTATTCCATACAGCATTTTTCCAATTGTTATTATTCATATCGTAACCTTGGATATCTATTGAATATGCCAAGTAAGATATAAGATATTCTTGGCAGCTATAAATATGACAATTGGATATCTTGGGCATAGGCATGCAATGTACTTGTGCTGTCTGGATAATGTAATTTTTGGCATTTGCATCTTCCAGACAGTGCAAGCCATTTTTTATATCTTTCCAGGTATATTCATTTGCGGGTTCTCATTCTCTCTAAGATATTGGTAGGGACCTGTCAGGTATTTTATTTCAGGATTGTTTTCTTCAGGTTTTCAGATATTTTTTAAAGTTTTTCACTTCAAATGGAATAGAATTAAAATTAATCCAAAAATCTGGAATAAATGGAAGAATCCAATTTAAAACGTCGTATCAGGAATGGAGACAGACAATTTGAACATTAGTTGCGACTTAAGTAAAGTTTTATTTCATTTATTTGACTGTAAAATTATTAACTTAGTTATTAGAGTAGGGTGTACATTTGACTACGTACTAAAAAAAAACATCCCTATTGAACCAATAATCTAGCAAGTATTTTACCATGTTGAAATCTAGATTAGATACGCCAACTTTTGTAATCACTTACCAAACAGTGAAGTAATTTTCATTTTCAGACAGTTAGTTAAAGTTGGTAAATGATAATCAAAAAACACAATTTTCAACACAAATTGAGCAAAAATCTGATAATTTTTAAAAAATGTGAACAGTTGTGTTTGAATTTAGTTTTGTAATTCAGGGTTACTTTTTAAAAAAATGTTAAGAAATTCAAAATTTCTTAACCATAATACTAAAAAGATCAACAGGGAGTGTCAATTTTTTTCGGTTTTTAATGAATGCCTATAATTTTAAAAGTACTCTCGTACTATCGTTGATTTTTGGGACACCCTGTATAATATAATATAATAATTTTTTTTTGTACTTAAATTTCTAAATGAACGAAATTCATCCTAATATTTCCATTATCCCCAATTTTCTTTTTGTAATTTGGAGGCATCTATTGTTAGGAATATTTAATACATTGTATGTATGTATGTATATACAGTACCGAGCAAAAGTGGAGAACGTTTCCAAAACCATAAAGTTACACCCTATTAGGAGCTCATTAATATCCCCTAAAACTGGTAGGCCTAGAAAAACGACGCCTAGAGTTGACGAGAAGATTAAATCCTTAGCTCTTAAAAATCCATTTAACACAGCAGTGGATATAAAATCTCAACTAGACGATGGAAATATTAGTGTCCATACAGTTCGAAGACGTTAAAGGGACAGTGGCTTGCCGGCAAGAAAACCATCCAAGAAACCCTTCATTTCGAAGAAGAATCGAACCGCCCGACTTCAATTTGCACATGACCATTTAAACTGGTCAGAAGCAAGATGGAATACAGTGTTATTTTCGGATGAAAGTAAGTTTAATTTATTTTCTTCTGATGGTATTTCTGGGGTCAGGCGTCCTAAAAATAAAAGAGTTGATCCAAAGTATACTTTGGGCACTATTAAGCATGGAGGGGGAAATGTACAAGTGTGGGGTTGTTTCTCTGGTATGGAAATGGGCCCCATTGTCAAAATTGATGGGATTATGGATCGGTTTAAATATTTAGAAATATTAACTGATAATATGTTGCCATATGCAGAGGAAAACATGCCATTGCAATGGAGGATTCAACACGACAATGATCCGAAGCATACAGCTAAAATTATAAAAAAAATTTTTGAGGACAAAAAAATAACTGTTGTTAAGTGGCCAGCTCAGAGTCCTGACCTTAATCCCATAGAGAATCTATGGGATTTAGTAGACAAAAAAATTCGTAAGGAACATCCCGAAAAATTTAAAAATGGAGACGAGTTGTTTGAAGCAGTTGAAGCAGCATGGCATTCTGTACCCAAGGAGACCTTAGGAAATCTGATTGAATCTATGAAAAGGAGATGCCTTGCAGTTATTAAAAATAAGGGATATGCAACTAAATATTAATTTGTTGTTATTATATATTTTCTTTAAATATGTGTTTCTCTATTTTTGCTCCCTGTTTTTTTTAAATTAATTTACATATGGCTTTATAATAAGTAGAATTATATTGTTTATGTTTTATTTTTATTATCTAGTTTGGTGTAGTATTATAGGATAAAAAAATTTTAGTTAACTTTATTAAAGTAAATTTAAAAATAAAAAAAAAGTTTCTTTACTTTTGCTCGGTACTGTATATATATATATATATATAGAAATATATATGAAGTTATATAATTTATGTGCGTACGTCCCTTGCAGATAGAATTTATACATATAGAGAACTTGAAGAGATAAATTAAACCTTTCTCTCTTTTGAATCTGTACCACGTATGTTGTTTGCACATCTCCTGAGACATCACTATGGTTCAAAATACCAAATCCCACTGTCAAGAAAGTACTGTATATATTATAATAAAAAACTACAATAAACTACTATGCCATATAAAATCTAATAAAAAAATTGTGATACTGTAAGAGTGTACTAAATACTGTATTAGTCAAATTCCCATAGCCAGTACTTTGAATTAGGCCACCGTGATAGTGTGTGTACCAAATTTTAACTGTGAATTAAAATATTACATATTTGATTTTAGACTGTAATTGTATGTCTTTGACTATTATTGTTGTAGATGCAACTTTGATTTTATTCTATTTTTCTTGTTTGCAATTTAGGTTTACCATAGGTAGGTATTTTCCTCATGCACGCTATGATTCGGATGAAATCTTGGTATCAAGAAATAAATAAAGAAAATGAAGAATTTTCTTGCTAAACACAGAATCAAATTTGCTCCAAACTGAAAGAGGATTTATTTTTAGAAAAAGCGTTGCACATGTGGAATCTTCTTTAATCACGTAATCAGTAAGTATATCATTCTGAGTGACATTCTTTAAAATATAATCTTTGAAATCAGTTAAGTATCGCACTTAAGCTGATGAGAAAAAAGAAAACACCGGTTTTAAGTTCTTTGTGATAAGTATATGATCACATCCCAACTTAAGAGGCATATTATATTATGTTACTAACTAAACTTGACAGCGATTAGAGAGTTTCAGCAAATTCTCTAATCCCGATCGAGAATAATATCTAATCGCACTTAAACTGAGTATCTACATTTTCATTACAGGTTTATGGTCAATATCAGAGCAAAAATGATATTTTTTTACTGATTAAGGTTATAATAAAATACAGGGGAGAAATGGTCAAATGCGATAATCTTTCACATTTCTTGTAGTAATTTTTTTAAAATATTTTGATGCGATGATTTTAGGTTAAACCGAAGAAGAGCAATTGAATATGCCAATATACTAAATATCAACTTTTTTGGAGAATTTGAAAGAAATAAAAAAAACTTACCGAAGCTAAAACGGTTAGTAGCAATATAAGGCTACACTTGTTCATATTTGAACTGAAAATGTTCAAAAAAGCCTGTTATCAATATAATAAGTGTGGGTCAGCGCGAGAAACCATAAAATCTATTTTAGGTTTGTTTATAATTTAAATTAATCAAGAGTATTACAAAAGATTCTTTATTTACACTTAATCAATTATTAGACTTATTTCAGGATACGAGTATACAGGGTGATTGATGGTACCCTAGACGTTTACGGAGAATGGATTTTATTTGAAAATTTGCCATCATGGATGTTAATTGGTGATCTAACGATTAAAAATATTTTTAGCGATGCAGCGTTGCCGCTTATATCAAAAAGTAGTAGAAACTTTGTTATTGTAAACGGAATACCCTGTATATTTTTTATAAGGTGTTCCTATAGTTATTTTTAGTGGTTTTCGAGAAATTAATTATTTTCTTTATTTTTTGACCAAAACATAGCTCCAAATAAATATTTATTACTGCGCACTGGAACGCGCAGAAAATTGAAATTATACACGTAATTTACGGAAGTATTGTACATTAGTTTTCACTATAAGAATTTGTCCTATGTTATACAGGGTTGCTCAAAATTATTGATTTTACCGCGATACAAAAATTGTGATATGTGCATTTTTTTAAATAGAACACACTGTACATTAAAACATATTCTAAAAGGAAACTGAAATCCATTTCTAACGAGGTATCATGTTCCTATATATAAGTAGTTCGGTTTCTGAAATAAAAGCAATTTTCTGTAAAAATTGGAATATTTTGACATTTAAGCTCCCATAAATACCTTCAGATTTTGCGCTCAGTAGTAGAAGATTTTCTGGAAAATTTAACGGTTGAAGATAATCGCACTTGCTGGTTCCAAATGGATGGAACACCCGCTCATTGCACTAAGGAGATGAAACGTGAGTTATTTGAGAAATGCGATGAACGCTGGCTTAGGCGTTTGGGCCATGGGATTGGTCTGCGAGATTACCTGATCTTACACCACTTGATTTTAACTTTTGGGGTAATTTGAAGCAAATGGTATGCAAGACACCGGTAAACAGGAACTACGTCAACGACTTATCAATTGCATTGGTCAACAAGATCCTTCTGAAATACAAGCAGCGACAACACATACTGTACAACGCAGGATTTTGAAGTGCTTAGAAGTCAATGGCAATCATTTTGAAAATTTATTGTTAATTAGTTATAATCTTAAGATAACTATAAGTTAAATCATTTTTAAGTTATCAAGCAAATTGTATATAGGTTTTTTGCATTCGTACAAATTTTCTTTTATCCATTTGTTGTAAATTAGAGTACATTTCGTTCAGTACGTAACTTTCAGCATGTTCTTGCTAGAATTTTGTGACATTGTCCATGAATAATAGATTCATCAAAACTTCAATGAATAACTATTTCTTTTCATTTCAATTAATTTTTAGGAAACTATTTTGAAGAAACACCCAAAGCAAATATGTCAAAATACTCCTGACTGATTTTTACAGAAACTTGCTTTTATTTCAGAAACCGAACTACTTATATATAGGAACATGATACCTCGTTAGAAATTAGGTAGGAAATAGGGTGTTCCGTTAAAAAAAATGCATTTCTTACAATTTTTATATCAAGCGGTAAAATCACTAATTTTAACCAACCCTATATAATGTAGAACAAATTTTTTATAGTGAAGATTAATGTACATTATTTCCATAAATTCCAACGTTTATAATTTCAATTTTCTGCGCGTTCCAGTGCCGCAGTAATAAATATTTATTTGGAGCTATGTTTTGGTCAAAAAATAAAGAAAATAATTAATTTCTCGAAAGCCACTAAAAATAGACAGATAGAATTAATTAATTTATAAAATAGATAGAATTTACAACTTAAGAAACATTGTCAGTAGGGAATCAAGTTTTATTATGCATATGTACATTCACGTATAACCTATGGCATAATGTTTTGGGGATCTCATGCAGAGTCAATAAAAAGAACATTAGTTATTCAAAAAAGAATTGTACGGACAATGTGCGGATCCGCTTTTCGAGAGCATTGTGCTCCTTTGTTTAATAAATTAGGAATTATGACAATAGATTCTCTTTACTTATACAGGGCATGCTGTTTTGCCTCCAAACACAAACATCTCTCTCAAAAAAATTGTGATGTAAATATTAACAGTAATAAGACGAGAAATAGATTCGATTTTGCAGTGCCTAGACATAAGACAACCATGTATGAAATGAGTCCCTATTATATGTGTGTCAAAATTTACAATACATTACCCAATGAAATTAAGAAGATAAGAGGGGTACAGGTAGTTCAAGCCAGTAGCTATGATGTTTTTTGTTCAGCACCCTTTTTATTCAGTCGGTGAATACATAACTCATTAGGATAAGCTTAATCTGTTTGGTTTTAACTGTTCATATTGCTGGCAGGTTTTTTTTTAAATATATACCTAGTGTGATAAGTCTGTGTCCGCTGGTGAAGTTAGTGTTAAGTGGTGTGTCTTTTACTTTTTATTTTACTTAGCTCTAACTATTTTAATTTTAAACTTTTTAACTTAATTCTAGTACTATCCTTAAATCGACGACCTTATATTACGTATGTAATCAAAAGAGCAATAATTTGAATGTGAAAAATAGCTATAGGAACACCTTATACAAAAACAATCATTAAGCGATAGCGGATCAGAAAATAAAATGATATATAGGGTATTGCGTCTAAAAGAACAAAGCTGCTACCACTTTTTGATATAAGCGGCAACGCTGCATCGCTAAAAATATTTTTAAATGTTAGATCACTAGCTAAAACCCATGATGCCCGTTTTTCCGTTCTCCATAAAAGTCTAAGGTACCATCAACCACCCTGCAGAGGATCAAAGAAAACGCACTTTAAAAATTCAAAATGTTCTTTAACCAGCACAAAAAAAAACCACAATATAGACACAAAAATTAATAAGAATAAAAAATTTAAAATTTCCGGAAAAAAAAAACTATTTCTTGTGCTTCTCCAAGACTTCTAAAAGACCGTCGGCCTCCTCGGGTGATTTCACTCGCACCAAAATGGGAGTCGGAGGTGGTTTGGCATCGGGCGTAGGGATGGCCACTAGCATCACGTCCTTTTTGCCGATACGCTTCGTCGGGATTGCCTCGGAGAGAATCAGGTTAAGCAGGAGGTTTCCCAGGTTTGTATCCGCACGTACTATAAGCTGCAATTAGCAAAAAAAAAAAACAAAAAAATTAAAAAACTATTTTATTATAAGGAAATATGGTCGAACAAAATAGTTTTATTACTGCTCTTATAGCGATAAATCAATCCAAAAAAGCATCCTTACAAAATGCTTTCAGAACAAACTATCACTCATACCTAATATGTTCTATAAAAAGTATTTTATAAAACTCTATATCTTTTTTTATAATTACTTTATTATTTTGGCGTAAAAAACATTTTCAGCACAATTTTAATACAAGAACAGTTGAACGCAACAAATTTATCGCGAATGTTTTTTCTTTATTGCTACGGTTTTGCAATGAACCAGTTGATATTTACTTACTGAATATGGTTCGTCGCAATGATTTGGTCTTACCTGCACTTTTTCGCTGTTCTCAATAGGCTTCAGATATAGGTTACCGACACCCCTGTCACTAAAACGATCTTCGTTTTTAACGAAAACTTTACACTTAATTGTGTACAAATGGTCCTTTTCGACCACCGGTTTAAATTCCACTTTTGGAGGTTCGTCTTCGTCATTTTCGTTGGTTTCCTCTGTACCGCCTTCTTTAGGGGTTTCTAAAGAAAATGAGAGAAAGTTTTCAAGTTTACAGTCACACTGAATTAAATAGTGATTTAATAGTACCTGATTCGGGCTTTTTTACTCCGCCAAAGGAGAAACCAGTGGACGTAGGAAAAGTAAAGCCTCCGGCTGATCCTGAAGTATTGCTGCCGAATGAAAATCCGCCTGACACTGTTGATGCTGAGGCTGAAAAAAAAACCTCCTCATATACATAACTGTTTTTCTGATTTATTGACTTATTTCTGGCTTCAAATACCGTAAGATCAAAAACTTTTTATTTACAGTAATGCACATAATATTTTATTTACATAATATTTATATCTTTATTATAACCACATTTATAATCAATAAATATTAGAAACTTGGACATGTTCTATTGCATCCATATAAGATATATAACCGGGTTTCCAGATATTGTAACACTACTCAAGAATACTCCGAATAAGTGCACAATAGAATTTTTTATCGTAAAAATCGAAAAGTCTTTTGCAATTCTAAAGAGTCTTTCTCGAATTAAAAATAAAACTAGTTCAAGTTGGGATAAGATATCCTTGCATATTTTTCTGGCTCTTCCTACAGAAGTGCTGGGAACACTTGTAGCTGCGATAAACACCTCTTTTGTCAGGCGTGTGTTTTCCTCATGCTTGAAGAAACAAGGGTGGAGATCTTAATGATCCATCAAATTTCCGTCCGTTGCGCTTCTTCCTACATTGGCAAAGGTTCTTGAAAGAATTGTTTCATTTCTTAAGCGACATGATATTTTGAGTATTGACGGTTTGGATTGCGACAGGATGTTGGCACCGGGGACGCGATTTTGCCATTTCTTCAGGTGCTCTGTATGATAGGTTAAATGCCGGTGATGCTGCTGCAGCGGTGTTTTGTAATTTGTCGAAAGCTCTTCACTGCGGGAATCATGAAATACTGCTGGGAAAGTTAAACAAATACGGTTTCAGGGGTGTTTGTTTAGAGTGGTTTAAGTTCTACCTGTCTGGTCGAGTCCAGGAATACTTTTTAATGATGAAATATCAAGGGACTTGTCTGTCAATGCTGGTGTTCCCCAGTTTTGGGCCCATTGTTATTTCTTTTATATGTCAACGACCTTCTCCAAATTTTTACTGAAGGGAAGTTCATTATGTTTGCAGACTGAATACTTGCCAACTATCTTATGGCATGATGCAGATCCGTCTCAATTAAGCAAAAAAATACTTGCCGGTCTTCACAAAATAAAAACCTGGTGTGACTCAAGTTTATTGAGTTTTAATGTATCAAAGGCTAATATTGTCAATTTTAAAGGTTCCATTAATAATATTCTTATGGACTCTCGTTTTGTTGCAACCCAACAGTTTAATAAATTTTTGGGTTTAACCATTGATGATACTTAAAAATTTGAGGAACACATCTCTCGTGTTTGCATTAAAGTCTCGTCTGGGTGTTATGCTCTTAGAGTGATAACAAATAATTTGAAATTTTGCAATATTTAAAAATGCATATTATGCCCTAATTGAGCCGCACCTTCGCTATGGTATCCCATTCTGGGGGTCTTGTTCGCAGTATCTTTTTAATGACTTGTTTGTTTTTCAGAAAAGAGCAGTTTGTTATTTATGCGGGGTAAGGTCTTCTAATCAGTCCTGTCGTCCTTTATTTGTTAAATGTAAAATTTTGACTTTATGCTGCCTCTTTGTTTTGGAAACGGTTAAAACACTTATTTTTGAGAAATTTAGGGGGGATCTTCATCTTGAAAGACACTATGCGATCCGCCAGGTCTGTTTGGTTAGGTTGCCTATTCCTCACTCTAGCCTTGTTAGGAATTCATTTGTATTTGAACGTAGAAAACTTTTTAATTAACCATTTACCCTTAAACATAAAACAACTAAAGTGCACAAAAAAAGTTTAAAAGAGCAGCAAGGACACTTTTGGTAATGGTCTGTTTATCGCCATTGACGAAATTTTAATTTTATTTCATCCAGGTTACTTATGTGCTATGTTGTAATAAGTATGGAATTTTATTGTATGTAATTTTTAGTGTTTCATATTTTCTCAAGTTTTTTATCTCTTTATCTCTATCTTATATCAAGTTTTAAATTTTTGTTTTACCAAATGGCTTTGTCAAAAACTATGTTATGATAATAAAGCTACCTTTGACTTTGACAATATTGAATCTTTTGAGAAGTATTTGGTTAAAATGCAAAGAAGGTAACTACTTCAAATTAACTAACTACCAAGTGATCCATTCATGTAGAAACAGTGAAGGAAGAAATGTTTCTATATAATCAAGTAAGATTTAAAGTTACAACAGGTCAAAATGTCCACTAAGCAGCAGGATGCAGATATGAAAATAATGTTAAGTTTAACAAGCACTTTGTAAAAGAATTCTTGATATTTTATCCATTACTGTTATTCCTGCAGCAGATTTCTTTTTCACAGGTAGGTTTAGGGTAGATCGTGTTTTTTTGTGTAATTTCCCAGAAATTAGAGATCTGTCCAAATTGTTTCACTTGATCAGCTGGCTTACTGGCCAGCCTATTATATTTGTAACAACTTTATTAAAATGTATATTTCAATTTCAGTGTTCTACTTACTCAAAGATGAAAAAGTTTTACTGCCACCGCTATTAGCATTGTTAGCTGACCCAAAAGTGAAAGTGGGCGCTACAGATGACGCTTCCGTTGTAGCAGCTGATGTACTCGCGGGAGCGCCAAATTTGAATGTGGGTATAACAGTTTCCTTATTGGTGGATTCCTTTGAGGTGCTATCTGTACAAAAAAGAAAGAAAATTTCAAATTATGTATAAATAAAATATATTGCTATTAGAACTAGTGATAACTGAAATTTTCTTGTTACGATTGCATGCAGATTAACAATTGTTAGTTAACAATCAGAAATAAGAGGATGTTTTCTATTTCTTTTCTTAAAGATGATAAATTGACTTTAGTTACATAATAAATAATACCACAAATAGAAATTGTGATTCTGTTCATAATCTGGGGGTCTATTTAATTAAAGGTCTATCTCGTTCTAAATATGATAATTATTTCTGTTCCTTATGTAAGATCAAATCTCATTTCAGAGGGTGAAGGATTCATTAAAATATTCAGAATTTTTTTTTTTTTTTAATTTTATACTGTTTTTTATTTACAAACTTTTTCTTAATTTTTAAATAAAATCGTTGTACAAATTATAAACATTGGTTTACTATTAGTAATTTCAAAATTCCTAACATAACCTTTATGAATGAGGTTGAATTATACCTTTGAATAATGTAACCTCTAGTAGACAATGTGTAAAATTTTACAGTTTTAATGGACAAATTCAGTTCTTGGCATATTTATTTTTTTAAATTTTCAAAATGTTCTTTTAATTTAATACACTATCAATTTCAAAGTCAAGTTAGTTTATATATTCAATCCATTCAATCTCTTACCAAAGTCTATATATTGTTGAAATATATAGACTTTGCTTTTACCATCAATTTCCATTTGCTTTTTTTTCTACATTTAATTTAAATTTTGTTAATTTTCAGAAATTCAGAAAATCTTAGAATCAATTACCTGAGTTTTGTTATTACTTCCTCCAGGTCTTTTTCACTACATGATATTAAGATGTCATTTACAAATAAGTGAATAAACTCTTCAATAAAACTTCTTCTCTAAGCTTCCTTCAATAAAATTGTTATCATTTGTATAAATAAGAAAGAGTAATGCACCTACACATAATTCCTTAAGGAATTCCAATTTTATTTAACTCCCTAATGAATAATCACTGGTTGAATACTATTCACTTAAAATGGTGATGAAGTCTAGGGTCTAATATCAAGAAACCTTTTTTGATTTTTAAAAATGGAAATTACCAAAATACCAATGATTGATTATTTTTTAGCACTTGATCAGGCTGTTTAGTTTTTTTATGATTTTCCTATTGAATGGTGTTCATTTCATTTGTATATTTCATTAAAAATTCAAAGCTTAAAATTTACTTGTGTGCTTTGATTCTGATCTGTCTTAATTTATTATTGCAATTAAGAAGGTTTTCAGTAAAATTAGACATACATTAAAATTCCTTAATTTTTATGTTTGTGTCCCATTGCAAGTTAAAAGTCTTAATAATACTGTAGGGGCATTCTTTGAAATTTGTCATTTATAGTAACTGAACTACGGAACTAACAATTGCAATTGTTACATTTAGAAGTCGATCTTATAGGGACAAATATAACTATCAGTAGGTGAGGGATAGTCTACATTCACCTACATTAAATTCAAGACTGTCCTCAATTGTCATAGACTGTCCTCAGTTGTTGTCAAAGAAATAGCAGACAGTACCAACTTTTGTAATGTTATTTCTCATTCTTCTCATTCTCATTCTTTCTTATTTTAACTCTTGTGATACTGTGTATGGCCCTTGTTTAGACAGCAGAGATAAAAAGCATATACAAAAGTTGCAAAATGCATGTATAAGGTTTATTTTTGGTATTCGCAGGCCATATGGGGTTTCGCACAAGTTGAAAGATCTTGAGTGGCTTAAGTGTTACATTAGTTTACATTATGTGGTATTTCACTACAATATTCTTAAGATGAGGTGCCCACAATATCTTTTGGATAGGGTGGTATTTAGAGCTGATATTGATCATCAGGCTAATGTTAGAAATAGACGGCGTTTAGATATTCCACATCGAAAAAAAATGTTTAAACGATCATTTTCTTATAATATTGCATCTGTAGTAAATAAATATATTACTGATCTTTCGCTAACGACAAACGGCTTCTAAAATGCATGAAATCTAAGCCCCAGAATATTATTTAAAAACAGAGCAATGCATTTAAAAATATGAATTTTGGATTTGTTATAGGTTTTTATTTTTGTATATTCTCTTTTTCATTTTATTTATGTAAAAATGTTTTAAATGTGTTTCCTCGATTTTTGTGCACTATTTATTTATGGGTACTTACTATTAGATACTTTTTTTTGGATAAATTATTTTACTTTATAGGCTACAACAGCTCTCAACTGCGTTGAGAAGTTGAAACTATGCCTTTTAATCCATAATTTTTTGTTACAATAATGTTTTTTTTACAGATTTGTAAACATATGTATATGTGGATTAATACACGATATTATTATTACTATTTTATCATACTAACCACAGCATATACTAACTACACCCGATATATGACTGGTTTCCAGTGCTAGTAGCCTGCTAGAACAAATATATCTGACCATACATTTAGTACTTTTAAGCAAAGACGAAAACAAATTTTGTAAATTATTATATCTTTCTTCAATTGTAGACTTTTTAGTAATTTGTGGTTGTGTTACATGATTTACTTTGATTACTGTGTTTTTGTTTTATATTAAGTGATATCCATAACTCCTTAAACTTGAAATTTCAATTACCTGGAAGAGAATTAAGCATTATTCAGAATACTATTCCAGGCATGCCGACTACATCATACACCTATAATAAGACATTCAAACTGCTCTAGATTATTATAGTCAAAAAAATGATTCATGACTTATAAGAAAATGAGGAGTATTTAAAAAAACTCTTTTCAGACATTTCAAATGCCTCAGCCTCCTAGAGTATGACTTTTAAACTACTTGGTATTGTTAGATCTACAAACACTAAGTTATCTAATGTGAATTTGGCTAGTGTGAAATTAAATTAATAATCCACTGTTCTAGTCTTTATTATTATACTCAATTTTATATTATTTTGGTATGTATCTTAATTTGGCCTTTGTTGACCTGTAACTTTTCCCTATAGTTTAATTTTATTGTTTCTTTTTTATTAGGTTAGTTTGGTTTTGTTTAGTTAGTTGGTAGGCACTCCCTCATTGTAATTACATTATTAATGTGTTTTAATTGAAGTTTAAATAAATAAATGAATAAACAAATTAAGAACCATAGGACATCTTACTGATCCCATATCTTTAGTTGGCTGAAAAGGGGGTTATTCACACTAAGAAAATTATTTTTGGCATTCCAGTAAGTAAATTTGGAAGTAACTTATTACATTTTTACAATTTTTAATATAATATTTTTATAATTACAATCAAATAAATTGTTTAAAATAAATTAACTAAATAAATTTAAACCTTTTTTCTGTCATAAATACCAAAAAAAAATTTCAACAAAATTCACTACAGAATTTCATGGAAAAAACAAGAATTATTTATTAATAATGTTATCCCCTGTATTTTGAAATTGACACTCAAAGAATGATTTAAATTTAAAAATACATTTAAACATTTTTACTAAGCTTTAATCTTTACCTGGCATGGCCTTAGTGTTTTTATCTGCGGCCGGATTAAAATTGAAAGTAGGCACAGCTTTAGAACTTTCCTCTTTTTTGTCTGATTTCTCTTCGATTTTTTCACTACTTTGCTTTTCCTCCTTTTCAATTTCATCTAAATACTTCTCATAATCTTTAAAAATTGGCTGTAAACTAATGAAAGGATTCTCTTCAACCTTTTTTACTATCCACTTTGATACACTCTCATTCAAACCTTTCAGTTTCGAACAATACTTCTCAGTCTTTCCGTTAGCATTCAAACTAGGAACTAAATTACTGCTTGTTGTGGTGGTGGAGGCACTAGAGCCAAATATATTTGCACTACTCGCTGACACTGGTGCTCCAAATATATTTGTATTACTTTTTGATATATTAAATATGTTTCCAACATCAGTTGATTTCGTTTCTTCTGGTTTGCTAATTCCATTTGTCTTGGAGGCATTGTCTGTTTTTGAAAGGTCTTTGAGGAATGAAAAGTCATTACTAGGTGATTTAGATCCAAAGCCTGTAAAGCCTACAAAGGCACTTTTTTTGTTTCCATCCTCTTCTGTCTAAAAAGAATTTATATATATATAAGATATGTGCGAAAAAAAGTATATGTGTGGAAAAGTGTACCCTGATGGGATTTCGTCTCTTGGCAGTTCGGATAACTCTAGTTTTCAGGGCATCCTCTGAGGCTCTCTTGAATTCTCCTCGTTCTTCAGGCTCATCCTCCTGGTTCCAGTTGTCGTGGTTTAGTTCACTGGTTGCGCCTCTTTTAGCGGCCATTAAAAACCAAATAAACGACTCAGGATCGGGTCAAAAACCGGCTAAAATGGGGCACTAATGAATGTTAGGTTAGGGAAGCGGAAACTCGTGTCCAGTGTGAATTTGGTTTCCCAGTCGTTAATCTGAGTTACGTTTTTACAAGTATTGAGCAATTTTGTTTGAAATAACTAAAAGTACAGGTGTTAGGTATATGTTTTTTCTAAAATATTTTGATATAACGGCCAAAACATGAAATATTGAGAAAATTACCTTGGGAAACGTCAAGGATGACAGAAAAGTGACAAGGCTGTCAAGTGTCACTTTGGCAGTTAGGCAAATAGACACCATTTGACTAACTGTAAAAGTGACACTTTATAATAATAAAGATTTATATACGTTTACTTTAGGTTAAAATATTCTTTGGAACATACGTATTTGATTGTCAGAATTTAAATATTTCATATTTTCGCTAAGAATAAATTTTATATGAAAAAAAATCGTTACTATCCGAAATATATTTTTATATGGTGCTGACATCTATGAGAGACCCTCAAGATGGTAACTACGACCATGTCATTTACGAGCATCTGGCGGCAGAACTCAGCACGCCAATCAAAACGCCGGAATGATCCATGATAATATGTGCAACTGTATTGGTCAGAGAAGTGCGCGCGGAATTTTTAAACCTCCGGATATCATTTTAGCGCTTTTCGCTTGGTTGGAGATGCATATTAAAATGGATTTTTTTACATTGCGTTTAATGATCTACAAAAATAGATTTTTTAAAATAATATAACGTATCTTTATTTTGTATAGTTAATAAATGTTATTTTAATATGTTAAAATTGTTAAACAATAATCATAATAATATAGACAATTGTTGAAATTAAATATTTTTTCGAAAAAAGCAGAAATAACATCAATTTAAACTTTATGTTATTTACTTTATTATTATTATTATCTTTATTATTATATCAAAAACTATTAATATGCATTATGTAGAATATTGTTTATACAGTGGTCAGTATACACGCACTGTATACCTATACGGGGTGTTTTAAAATCCAGTAGATACAAATATTTTAAGAGCATATGGTTGGGAATAAAAAAAATACTTTCAAGCGTTGATTGAGGATCAATGCTTCATAAATTAACATTTTAAAAAGAGAATTACTATGCGCTTGATGAAATAATGCCCACTAATTACATTTATATCATGTATTATATTAAAAAAATATATATATCCAACACTCTTATAAAATGTTTTCCAACTGCGCCTGTATATCTTTTTTCTCCTGTAGGTTTGGTTTCGCCAGTCGAGGAGTATATGTCTTCTTTGTCTTCTTTTTTTTTGTAGAAAAAAATCTAAAACATTTGTTTACCAATTTACAGACAAACTGCGGGTTTAATTAAACTTACCGATTCTGAGCTACAATTTTTTTATTCGCTGGACCGGCTATATTTTTTGGAGATAAGGTAAATCTTGCATCACTTTTTATATCAGCTAGTTTTACAGCAGATAGAAGAAAACTGTTTATTTTATTTTTTATTTGGGGATCTGTGATATTCCTCCAGTCAAAACATTGAAGATAATTAATATTCTCTCTAATTTTATTGTCAATGTTACTTATGTTTGGATTTTTTAATGATGATTTATGATATGTTAGTTCTTCATTACGGTTTTCATCTACAAATGTGCTTTGTCCTGGCATATTCATGCATATCTTATGAATATGTTTGCACATATTATAATTTACAACAAAATCCATGCAATTACATGTATACATGTGAACACAGAATAGGCATGAGGAGCATTTCAATTTACATGTATGACCTTCGTTGAGCTTATTCTCTGTCACAAGATATGGGATGTCTTTAGATGTTACAATCCACCCATTTTCACAAGTAGAAACAATCATATTTGTGGAATTTATTGCATTGATATGGCTTTTGTTGATCCTGCTTATTTTTGTAGTGACTTTGCTTTTTTCCAACTTGATAATTCTTTCAAATTGTTTGTCCTTCACATATTGTAATAGAACATGCACAGTTTTATCCAATCTTCTACAAGCAACACCTAAAATTAGCATTAATATCCATTACTTATTTTATTCAAGTTTCAAACAATAAAAAAATAAGATACCTTTCAAGTAGATATATTTTAAAACTTTATGCATGGACTCAAGATACATATTTGTATTAATTCCTGTTCCTACTCGAAAACAAGCAGCCCATACTAAACATCTAGGTAGATACTCTTTCTCAAAATAGTCCTTAAATATTCTTAAATCTGGATCTTTTGATAATACGTTCATAAATCCTATTAAATATTCATTAAACTTGGTGAAATCTGCTTCTTGTCTTAAGGTGCATAATATTTTATATACCTTCAAAACAAAAATTGTGGTTAAATTTGTGTAGTGAATTTTTTAAAAATATATTTACTTGAGCTTGTTTAGATTTGTCTTTTATGGCTATTACTTTGGATCTCCAGGCTCTGTCAACATGCCACATGCATAAAAGTTTTTTGGTTTCAACAGTATCCATTACCGAGCTCCAAGCTGCAAAATACTGTTCTGCATCATCACTCATGAATGATGCAGCCCTAATAGTCCCAACAGATTCTTTTACAGCAGTTACAAAATATTTTAAAACTACATAATCTTCCCTATTTGAAAATAAGTATGCTACTGGAAAGCCTTCCCCAAAATCATCCACCACCAAAATTGAAACTAGCTTAAAATCATATGGGTTTGTTCCATGTGTAGCATCCATGCATATGATACCTCCAATTCCAAACTTTTTTAACATCTCGCCTTGACAGTTAGTCATTAAACCCAATAAAAAGTCTTCATTTTTTAAACAAAAGCTAGGATGATCTTCTCCTTGTTTTTTGTACAATAAAATGCAATTTTCATTGCTGGATTGTACTTGATTCACCCACAAATCTACACTTTGCGAGTCATTTTGATGCCTTATAGCTGTATCATGCAAATTATATGATTGCATGATATTGTGAATATCGTGCTTAGTCGTCAAATGTATTCTTTCGAAGTTAATGTCAAGACTCTGTCTTATTTTTTTTAATATCTCAGTGTGGGAAACTCCTAAAAACATAATATTAAAAACTGTATACAATAAATCCAGGTATTTTCACCTTGTATTAACTGAGAAGCAATCATATTTTTATCATCTTTAGATAAGGGAATGTGAGCCATTTTTTTGTCATGACCATAGTGAGTCTTAAAATATTTTATTTTGATGCCCTCTGCCACATGTTTGAGAATAATTGCAGATGTGCAAGAAGCGTCTATTTTACAAGAACCCTGTGACTTCATGGCTCGTTTTCTTTTACCAGCATCAAGTACTCTTCTCTTTCCACTTCTATTGCAATAAAAATAAATAGGTGTACCATTTCTTTGATTTTTTGTACCACATGCCTTAATCCACCTAGCAGTGGAATCACTCTCTTCAGAATTTTTCCATTTGTAAAACTCTGAGAAAAAAAAATTAGTATTAATAGTGGTGTAATATAAAAGGTGAGTAATTTTTTGAAATGTGAGGAATTCAGAAAGATTCAGTGAGATTTTGCATCCCTATATTTATTTTATATTTATTATTATATGAGTAAGATCTTTTCACTCGACAACTCGACATAGGACGATACTAATGAGTGTGAGCAAGGGCATCCTATGTGGATTCGAGTGAGACAGAAAAACAAAATACATGTATACAGTGATATTAAAATAAAACTTCATGTATAAACATTTTACAAAATGATTTGCCCTAAACACTACTAAATATTTTAACAATCTCCACAAACCTTGCATGTTCTCAAATTTTAGGTCTTCTACTTCTTGCTGTAAATCATGTTTGCTTTCCAAATGATGTCGAAGACTATCCAATCTATTACATTGAAAACTACAAAAGGGTTCAAGGCATCTTAATCTGTGTTTTAAAGATTCAGCAATATTATGTTGACTTCTCATGTGCCTTTTCATACTCTGAGTAGATAAAAGTTGGGTTCCGCGTACATAACAAATATTTTTAATTCCACTTGATCGTTTGAGTTCTAAAAATAGGAATAAAATAAAATAGAAGATAGGAATACAAAAATATAATCATTAATTCTTCATAAAAGATGAGAGGAAGTATAAAAGGTAATAATAATTTGAATTTTCTATATTATGCTTTACTATTAAACTTAAATAAAATAAAATGATGCAATGAGTTTGAGAAACTGAAACTTAAAGTGAGAAACAGAAAGTTCTGTTATTTGGACTAAAAGAGGATAAAAATATTGATTTATATATAAGAGTTACATAATAACTGCAGTGGGGCATGTTATAAGGAGACAAGTGCTCTAAGATTCAATAAAAACTCTTGATGTGACTACACCCTTGAATGGTTTTGCTCTGAAATAAAGTCCTGCAGCAACAAATTCCATTTGTGGGATTAATTGAACTACTTTAGTCCCATGGTATATATTATTTACATACAATAATACAATATACATTACTTTTTGTACAAACCTTTTATCCGAGAGATTTTTTCAGGACAGAAAGTTATGGGAATTGTGTCGTTTTCTTCTTTCTCTTCAGTATGCTTATTTTTTAAATGCCTTCTAAAATTTGATGGTGACATAAATGTTTTATTGCATATATGACAAACAATGTAAGGGTTTTGACTGAGGTTTTGACTATATTGTTTTGGCTGGGAAAAATTCAGTTCACCAACACCTGCAACAATAACACAATAAGACAATTTTTGTTGAGATTTTTGTTATATTATACTTTGGTTTTTTAAAATTTAACTAAAAAGCCACCCCCACACCCATGCAAAAATATTTCTTTAATAAAACAAACACAAACAAAAATAGGAAATTTTGTACAAATTTGCCTAATTTTGTGTATATTTTGATAACATCCTTTTTTGTAATTTTATAAAATTAAACCGAAATATCGCTATACAAATAATTAAATTTAACGGATATTCTTATTACCTACCCTTTATATGTTCACCAGGCAACGACGGTTTTCCTTTGTCCAATTTGTCGCCCAGAAGATGCTTGGCTTTTAAATGTCTTCTGAAGTTCCCCGCTGTCGAGAACTGTTTACCACATACATAGCAAGTTACTGCCGATCTGTTATCACTCATTTTATGTAAATATAATAAACACGATTACGAAAAAATACCGATTAACTACAAAAACCAAAACCAAAAATAGGCTTTATATTTTCCAACCTCAAACAAGTAAACAGAAATAAATGTCATAACAAAACGAAACTACCATCCTTTCAACCAATTAGATTACTACAATTATCACGGATCATTCCGACGTTTTGATTGGCCTAAAGTGTTCTGCGGATAGATGCTCGTATGTCATTTAGAGTTTTTAGTGTATTAGATTTATAAACATATAAACCGATTCCAAGAGGTCTATCGGTAATTACCGTTCCTAAATGGTATTAACCAAACACGTCCAAGCGATTATAGTTATAACCGCTTAAGATACGTGACGTCACCAATTAGCCCTTTATACGTCATCAATTTGGAACAGTAATTACCCACGTCCGGAGCTGTTTTTTAAACGTCAAATGTCAAAGATATTGAAATAAGTGCGGGAAAAAATAAAAACAAACAACAAATTATTTCCTTTTTAAAAATGACACAAAATTTATTATGACTAATAAGTTTTCTTTTTTGATATTTATGTTTAAGAACTAATTACATATAATATTACTGGCGTCTGGGGTATTATTTAAAAACAAACAAAATTATGATAGTGACAGCTGACAAATTACGAAGTTACTTCAACCAAACACGTCCAAGCGGACATGATTGGTTATGTTATAAAGGGACTGTTCAAGGTCAACCAAGGGCTTAACCGCGGTTAAAACCGATAGATCGCTTGGAATCGGTTATAAATTTAATATTTAATTAACTACATTATCTGGCACTAATATGGGGTAAGTTTTATCATTAAAAAAGCATCATTTCAATTATACGTTTAGTGGTTACTAGTGGCATCTATGGAAGACGCTAAAAAGCTTCGTAGTTCCAAAGTCCATTAACAGAGGTCACCAGAAAGTAGAAACACCTTGTCCTGTCAAAAACGTCATCTAGCGGACGTCAAACAATCTTTTGACGTTCAATTTTCTTTCGGTTTGAAAACGCAAACAAGCAGCAATGGTGCGTTTGAATTTCTTAATTTTTCTCAATAATCTTCAACAATTTTAAAAATATTTTTAAAGAAAATAGATCGGGAAGGGTTGTAGTTTATTAACGTGCATGTATTTTTTGTTTCAGTCTGCTCACAAAACGTTTATCATTAAGCGAAAACTCGCCAAGAAACTCAAACAAAACAGGCCTATTCCTCAATGGGTGAGAATGAGGACTGGCAACACAATCAGGTAAATAGTTTTTTTAGTTAATATTTAAAAGGTGATTTAAAATTTATTTAATATCTCTTTTGCATTCGGTTCAATCTTGAGCTTTCTCTTAATTTTAAGTCTAACCTCAATTTGTAACGCTTAATTCTTCCACTTAGTACCACAGCTTTAAAAATTATAAAACAACAAAAACTACCCTTGCGAAATCAATATAGAGATCTGCTATAATCATTTCCAAACTCTTGGGATTTTGACCAGTCACCGTTTTTTTGTTGTCAATTGAACAAGCCCTGTTTAAATTTCTCAGATTTGTTCACTATAATGAAGGGATAATGCATATACATAGAACTGTATATTTAATGGAAATTAATCATGAAAAGGTAAATAAATAGTTGTGCAGTATTTGTTAGTAAACTCAATTATTTGTATTTAGTATAAATGAAGATAATGGCACATTATCCTCATTATGTTCAGATTCAACCTCTCCATTCTCAGTGCTGAAATTTAGTGTTTAAATTTGCCTCCTCTGACCAATAGCTTCAAGTTATCAGCAAGCTTCCGTGAATGACCAGTTTTTAATAGATTGTGAAGCTTACTTTTTTATGTTTTATTCTGATCAGTTGTCACTATTTCTATCTTAATGTTTGTTTTTTATTATTTTTTGTGTTTCCTAACCTAGTATGTAAACATATTAAATAATATAAGTCAATATTTTATATCCCGCATACAAAATATTGACTAGTGTTCTATGCTTTATTAATAACATTATCTTTTGAGAATGAAGTTGTTAAAGAATTTTGATTATGAACATTAGCTACATTTGCAACATGTGTACCAAATATTTAATACTTGGATTAAATGACATTTTGATCCTAGAGATCATCCTGCACTAATTTAACCCGCATAATCAATCCTTGTAAACAGGGCTGTACTAAATAAAAATAGTCTATCATTGAATCCATCGACCTAATAGATCTGCTCATTGTAAACATAGCTAATATCCCATACAGACCCATTTTGCTTGTAAGATGCTGCTGAAGGTGAAGTGTTCAACATTTTCACAGTCACATTCTTTAATTTTATGTGCAATTTGGCAACTGATTTTTGTACCAAGTAATAGGTGTTACGTCGGACAGAGTGTTATATGTATATAAAAGTAATACCTTGATGCAAACAAAATAATTGGTTTTGCCTTGTAGTTGGTCATCAAAGCAACTGAATAGAGATCCACTAAAAGAGCAATAGTTCTTTGAAGTTTTGTATGTATAAAGTTTTCTCCTATTTACCTCAGATCTGGTAGATATGCCGCATTGTAGTATTGGAACAAATAATCAATCTAATGTCATAAATTTTTCATAACAAATGTTTCCTCTGCATTCAAAAACAGGCTTGCTGACATTTGAGATAAAATCTGACCTTTTGATCTGTGTCTGATAAACGACAAAGTTGAGTTTTAGAGGTATTTTCAATAGATGTAATGTAATGAGGCCTGTAGAGTATAGAGTAGGTCTGAGAGAGTAGTTTTAGAAATATTTTATTCCAATTTCATTGGTCCCAAAACATTGTCAGATACAATTCAAATTTTAAATCTAGCAGGAATCTTCATATTAACATTGACATTTTCAGTAAATTACTATTGCCTTATTGTTTTCTCTGCAAAACTACATTTGGCACAAAGCATGAGCACAACTTGAGGAATATTACTAAATCTATCTGGATCTTGAAGCAAATTTATCCCATGAGAAACATCCAATTCACTGAATACCTGTGTTCCTTATCTTCATTTAATCAGCTTTTATATTGGACACATTATCCCTCACAATGGTGATAGTCTTGCTTGGACCTATCTGTGCAATAGTCTTACTGAGCTCAGAAGGAAATTACAAACATTCTATATTTTGATTGAGCCACACATTTGTTGAAGTTTGTTAAATCCCTTTGTATGTCAGTCTTTATTATTGCCATAACAATAAAAATGGGCAACCTTATTTTTCTTAATTACTTTTTCATATTTTTGTTTGTCATTTTCTGGGATATTTTTGTGCTGTTGTATGTAAATAGAACCTGCATTTTTCTTTATTATCTTCTTTGACCTTATTGTCATATATTGACATCTTTAACTTGAATGAAACAATTCCATATTTCATGCTGTGGCTTTGTCACCTTAATAAAATAAAATATTTAACTACAAACCTACATAATAATAAAAAATAAATTAAAACTTTTCAAAAAAGTTGAATTATTATAACTCCCAATTTGCTCAAAAAGATGTTAAAAGCTTCAAAAGTTTTAATGGTACTCAACACAGAAAACAGGCCAGGTAGACATTAAAACACTAAGTTACTATGTCAAGTTTTGATGTTTTTTTCCTACAAAACTGAGACATATGAAAGCTTTGAACAAATTTGTTCTCTTGTCTCTGTGGAAAAAAATACATACAGTACAAGCTTGGTAACATGAACACAAAAAAAACCAACCCAGTAGTTCATACTACCGATTGTTCACATTATGAGATGAAGATGATTATTTGTTTTTTTTTTTGTAAAGAGACTAAATTATAAGTTTCAAGCCTTTATTTAATTACTTAATATGTATTATTTGTAATACCTATGTATTAAAAAATACCTACAAAATTTATTTAAAAAAAGAAGTAATTTTTAATTGCTTCATTTTAGAAATTGTATTTATAATTACAGCTTTTTCATAAAGTTTTTTAAGGCATAAAATGTTGTCAATATTAACAAAGTTTTCTTGTGCCCATTGCATGCATAGCTTTAATGCTTCAATGGCTTCAGAATATCTTATTTTAGCTTTGGATCTTCAATGACCTGACAGTCTTCTTCTTCTGAAAAAGCATTACCATTATCATTTGGATCATCATTAAGGTTAATGCCAGCATCATCCTTATTCTATTCAGTGATATTGTTTGTCATATATTCAGCCTATAACAAAATTGTATTTATAGTAAAGAATACAGTAGCCTATTGTAAAAAAAATACCTTGTGAACCTTCCTTAGTAAACTCAGAGTCTCCCAAACAACTTGATCAGCCTCTTCGTCTTTCCAAATTTTTTTAAGTTCGCTTAATGGTATGGAATCTTCATCTGTATATTCTGTATTTTTTGACAGTACAGGATACCAACATTTAGATAAGGTTCTCGGTGTAATTTTTTGCCAAGCACTATGCAAATGCAACATGGCGTCTTTTAGTGTAAGTTTTTTTAATGAATCAATTACATGTTCATCAGTTGCCACAATTGAAGTTAGCAAACTCTTCTTGTTATATAATTTTGTGAGTCTCTGAGTGTTCTGATCCATCGGCTGGATTAGCGGGGTCACATTAGGAGGCATAAACAAAGCAAATATGTTTCTGTCATCTGTTTTTAATGTGTCTGCTGGAGGATGGGAAGGAGCATTATCTAAGAGTAGAATAGCTTTCAGTGGAAGATGTTGTTCTTTTAGATACTGCTTCACCTAAAATCATTCAAAAATGGAAAATGGATTTAATGGTTATGATTAAAATCACTTACTTCTGGAACAAAGTGGTAAAAAAACCAATCCTTAAATATCTCTGCAGTTATCCATGCATTTTTGGAATTTTTATAAATGACCGGATTTCTAAAGTGCTTAAAACAGCAGGGATTTTTTGATTTTCCAAGCACCAGCAGTTTTAATTTGAAACAACCTGTAGCATTTGCACATCCTAAGAAGGTCACCTGTTGTTTTGCAATTTTTATTCCTGGAGCCGTTTTTTTGCAATCGAAACATATGTTTTATCTGGGAGAAGTTTCCAATACGACCCCGTTTCATCGGCATTAAAAATGTTGATTTTCCGTTATTCCAAGCTCATCAATAACTTTTTAATTGTTCTTTAAACGGCCCAACCAGTTCCGGCTGAGATGATAATTTCTCACCGGATATTTTTAGAAATCGTATTCCATGAGGGACTTTAAAACGTTGCAGCCATCCATCATTGTCGTAGGATATACATTTTAAAAAATTCTGATTGCTTTTTGTTTTAATATATCGCTGTTTATTGAAAGATTTTTTTCTCTTTGAGTAAGGAACCATTTGTACAACTGTTTTTCCATTTCTGGGTACTCACAAGATTTTAACGTACACTTTTTGTTTGGTCCTAATGAGTTGGTTACCCTTTCAAGAATCTTCTCCCTTTTCTTCTTGATCGAACAAATTGTTGATTTAGCAACTCCGTATTTTCTAGCCAGTATAGTAACTGACACACCTTTTCGATGTTCTTGAATAATATTTGCTTTTTGTTGTAGAGTAAGGGCCTTGTTTTTGACAGTTTTGCCCATTTTGAGAATCGTGCAAAGAAAGGTTGTTACCGAATTTATTACTCAGACGTTTAAAGTCAACTGATATGGCTCTTATTCTTCAGTTGAAGAATAAGAGCCATATAAACGCCGTGAACCATGCAAACATGCTACAAGTCAAAAACCAGCGAGACAGTCAAAATATTACTGGCATATTGGCTCAAAAATCGTTTAAAAACGTATTGTTTAATTGTTCACATTATCGAGCAGACTTCTGTTCACACTATAATAGAGTACCTAATACAAAAAATATTTTATTCACAAAACCGAGTTGTTCGTATATACGAGTGTTTACGCCACCGAGCTTATACTGTATTGCCTGTACAGTATGTCATCCAGAGAATTATATTTCTAATGGAGAAATGTTATTTGTAGGCACAAAACTATCATCTACTCTGTTGTTTTCTGAATGCAGGAATAGAAAGTTTGGCAACTAAAACCTTAAAATGAACTCTTGTCAAAGGCCTTGGAGATATCAGAATAGATAAAATCTAATTTTGCCCTCATTCAAGAAACTTTACTCAATACAAAGTTAATTAAAAAAAATTACAAGAGTTTGTTAACACAATTCTAGACAGTATTTTACATGTAAATCTTATATTCAACAACAATGGCACCTATTCAACTAAAAACTATTCAAATCTAAATTAAAGTATTTGCCAAAAGAATGAAAAGCACTGTTTATTAGATAATATCTAACACTTTGCTTTTTTAATAATCCAGTTTAATAGTTTATCTAACTCCTTCCCATATGTCAATAAGCAAGTTCCAAATTGTCCCTTGATTGGGTTTTGTCATGGATATCCCTTCAAAAGGTTTAATATACAGCACATAGAAACAAGTCACAATCAAGATGCCAAGTCTAACAAACATTTTTGCAATCATCCCTTTAACCTAAACCAGATATCCCCCTTCTTAACTCTACTGTATGACCCCAGGCAAGACTTGCATAGGAAAGAGGAAAATGGCAAAGTATGCTGTTTTTAACACACCAACTTTTTGAATATTTTTATTCTGAGCACAAATAGCCTCCTTTTGAGTTTCTTTTCAAGACCATCAATATGCTATTGTCGCTTTGGGTTCAAAGTGATTCTGGTAAAAGTCACTTCTGAAGCATTTTCTATATATTTGACAAATCTCATGGACAATGAACCCCGATTGTCTTATCACCATTTAAAAGCAGTCTGTTTGTGCAAATGATAAGACCCAACAACTATAAAATAGATTACAAACTATTAACATCCCTACAATGTTGTTTGAATGTAAAAACTAATGGCTTTAATTTTATTTCAGATACAACGCTAAGAGGCGTCACTGGCGTAGAACCAAGCTTAAGTTGTAAGCTGTCTTTTATAATTTAATTGTAAAAATATATTTGTAAAAACCTCCATATTGTGTTTTATTGTAATAGAAGGGTTAGGCTTAACAACAAAAAGAATGGAGTGTGAATATTCATGATAGTTTACATCAAGGACTATTTAACTCACCATGTAATGTGTCCTGAATTTTGTTTAATATTCCGTCACATAACTTGATGGTTAATCATTTGGGTTTCTCTGTAATACCAAATGACTGTGTCAATACGGATTATAATAAATTGAGTAACTTAATTGAATGCAAGGAAATAAACGAAAAAATGGGAAATTTTCCTTCTATAGAAAATGAAAAAATGCCTAGAAATAATAGACGAAGGGTCCTGTTTACTTCAAAATCTTTATTTCAAGAATTCCGACGCGTTTCGGTTGTTAAACCATTGTCAAGGGAAAAATGATATTACAAAATGTCCATAAAAGGGTCAAAAAACGGCACACACATAACATGACAATACATCAATCTAAAAACATGTCATCACACCGTATTTACAAACAATAACAGTAAACAGGACTCTTCGTCTATTATTTTGCTTTGCATAATGGTACTTCACCCTGGAGAAATTTATGGTAAGCCTAGAAAATTATTTTTATGATCCCAATTAAGGAAATATTGCTCTACGAACTTCGTTAAGGATACAAAAAGCTTCCTTGAATACTTTTTGAGTTATGAGACGTCACTTCCTCGATTCGACCTAAGGCTAAATTTCGCCATTTGTATTCTTTAACCTTTATGTAAACAGATTTCTATATCTATGTAATGTATATGCATGTTTAATAAAGGACGATTAATTTTTATATATCTCAAAAACTACTATGCTTAGACGAATGAAACGAACAGCTAAACGTTGGTCTGTTAAATTTTATAAATAGTTTTCGAGTTGCTGAGACCTGAGTAACATCTTAGGTGAAAACTAGAGTCACTCCCGTATATATCAAAACTGTAACAAATATGAGGCAATTCAAGCGAAAACTGTTTAAAACTTGTTTTAAGAATTATGACATTTTATTTAAACAGGACTGGTCTCATATGTTCATATAATAAATTAATCAAACTTCCAAGAATTTATTACACTTTCACATCATTCCTGTGCGGAGACTAATAATAAAACTATTAACTCTTCTAAAAACAGATTTATTTCAAGAAATGCCCAAAAAAAAAGTGAACACATCTCTAAAACATAAAATACGATTTAAGCTCTAAAAGATAAATGTTCATACATGTTACAGTTAAAAATAAACAAGAGCTTTTAAAGTCTACGTAGCAGCTCGAGTAATCAAAATAAGTTTTGGTAAATACCGCAACACCATCATTTCCAAAATAACCTTTGATGCCTTACAGATAGTTATTTACAAAAAAGAAGATAATAAAGACGTTTTATTTACATTAAAAGACTGCTTGCTTAGGCGCTACTAGTGTGAATCCAGGCTTCTGTAGTGCCCGCACCTCTTTGGACGATTTCGTTCGGATATGTGACCAAGAAGAGTTCATGACCGTTGGTATATCTGAAACAAATATAATAATTTAATCTTTTTCACCACACAATACCAACATTCCAGTCTGATAGCACAGTTATTGTCATTTAGGACATTAAAATAGGTGCAAAAACTGTAAAAATTAACCATAGATAGATTTTATATAAATAGAAGAGAAATAACTACTATAGGTAATAGAAAACTATTAACAAATAAAAGTTGAATAATCTCTTTATCCAGCAATATTAAAAAAGAAACTTTAATTGATGAATACCTAAAATACAAGAAATCCCTAGTTATAAGAAAAAAAATGCAACTGGCTGAAATAGCGATCAAATCCCGTGAGACTTATAACAAATGAGTTTATGAATAGTAGTAACTTTAATAAATTCGTACGTTCGCCTGGAATCAAATAAAAACGAGCTTGTCTAAATATGATAAAAAATAATATGAATATGTTTAAAATGCACCACAATTTTTTTTTATTAGATAGTTTTCTTGTTTTTTTATTAGATATGGTGTTTTATGGCTAAATTGGTCAAATGCTAAAAGAATAGCAGGAAAAAAGTAGTTTTTCTTGATTTTCGTAGATCCTTTCGAGTCCGTGAATATTAATATTATATAATAATATATATAGCTTTTAATATTAAATAGTTATATTAATATTATTAGATAGGCCGCTTCTTGTGTGGTTTTAAAATAGTTTGAAAATTATCCTAATAAATGGTTTCAAAAAGTGAAATTTAAAAATTCAATGTCTGACTGCATTGAACTTAAGCAAAAAGTTCCTCAGAGGTTTGTATTGGACCCAATTTTGTTTCTTGTGATATATAAATGATATTATTTATGTTAAATCTGTCTTTGCATTGTGAATATGTAAAACGAAAAAAACTGGCAATGTGCAAAACAATAATGAGATGTTTATTTACAAATCAGTAATTGGTCCTCATTTCGACTAATGTGAAACTGTATTGCCTTTTTAATTAACAAATTCCGTTACGTGTGTACCTACATAGATACGAAACTAAAGCAAGCAGTGAGCATAACTTTTACATTACAAATATACATAGAGACGACGTGTTTAGTAGAGTCTCAGAGTAGTTTTTAAAAATTTCAAGTCTCAATGTATTGTAACTCTCTAAACTCACTCTAAACTTTAGCGCTATTTATAACCAATTGTAACTTATAAAATGTTTAATATAAAGAAATATATTATACCAGGCAGTAATTTCTGTATAGTTTTCTGCAACTGAATATGATTTCCAGATATATTTGACCTCATTGTAAAATTTTCTTAATTGTCTGTAATAAAGAGATAATTTATTCAGGCAGTTATTTCTGTACATTTCCCTGCCGTTTGAAAATTATTTCCGACTATTTATTACTCTCAAAGGAGAATGTATACCCAATTGCTCCGAATAAAGTAATGACTGATTCCAGACAGTAATTTCTGTGTAACTGTTTATTAATTGAAGACTACGTCACTTACTTGAAAGACAGGTTTTAAGTAATATTAATTCTACCAAAATGTCCTTAAGACTGTTTGAAATGTGATATCTGCAATGGTCTCATTTTATTATTATTCCATTGATTTTAATTTAATATTTTAATCTCTTATTACATTTAGTTTCTATTAGAGTTTTCGGTGATGTTTAAAATTGTTTAGTTAGGACATAAAGTTTATTATGTGCAGATACTTATGCTTTGCTGACAAAATATCTATAGATTTTTTCACCAAGAGTTCTGTATGAATTGAATATTGCAAAATTCTAATGCATTTTTCTGCTGACAAGGCGAAACTTCTTTATTTATTATATATTTATAAACAAAATTCAGGTGTTTCTTTCTTCTTTTATTTTACGGACACGTCGATTAGCATTGTCGTTTGTGCGTTTTTTGCAATAAAAGTTTTCTATACAGGGTACCTGAAGTAGAAACTAGGCCGTAAACATTAATTTTTTTAAATGGTATAATAATAGCACCCTGTATCTCATGACATTTTACAATTCTAACATATATTCCCAATACTTTTTGCATATACCTAAAATAAACGATTTGTCAAATTTGAGGTAATAGGCTAATGGAACATACGATATTAATATTTTTTTTTTTTTTTGGGTGTAACCATTTATTTAATAGATAACGAGATACAAACAAGGAACGAACGATAAAAGCCTCTTTTATCTCTCAACCTGCTTTTTGCCCAAATTAGCTCCTATTCTTTCTCTCATATGTCGGAGCCAAACTATTATGTCAGTGATATAACATGTAACCTTTATTTATCCAACATAACCTCTATTCATTTTTCCATAACCCAGGTTATAACCTATATCTTCGTTGTCTAATGCCTAACCTCAAATAAAATATACAGAAATATACAAATTTGTTATCATAAAAATCAATTATATTCATATTTTGAATAATTTATGTTTATCTATGTAAATTGAAACCTTAAGGTGGAGCATATATAATCAAATTGTTTTCATGGGGCTTCACCACCTTTTTATGCATTATATTCACAAAAATAAGAAAGAATGGAAGATAAACACTTCAAAAAAATAAACCAGTATCTCCAACATTTGACTGAGGAGCGAGACTATCTCACAGATAATGTATATAGGATTATTAAGCATGTAAGTTTTTTACATAAAACCAAAGTCTAATAAATACAACATTTTATATTTAAGGCCACTAATCAAGTTGAATCTCTAACTAAAACCCAAACCCCATCATCAGAAAAAGAGAAATTGCTTACATTTCTTACAAAATCTTTGGCCCTATTCTCCGAACCCAACTCCACCATACTTAAATATCGAGAGTTTGAAGGTATCCCAGAAAACTCGAAACCACCTCAAGAGAATTTTTTTAAATTCTTTGTCTATTTACTTCAATTCATTTTTGAAGTCAGTCGACTAATCTAATTCCGTGTCGAATTCTTTGCTTTAAATCGTCAACATTACTTGATCTATTCACATAAAATTTAGACTTCAAATAGCCCCATAAGAAAGATTCTAATGCGGTTATATCCGGTGACCTTGGTGGCCACTCAATCGGTCCTTTTCGTCTAATTCATCTGTTAAAAAAAGTTGCATTAAGAAATTGTCCAACGGCGATGGCAAAGTGAGGAGGTCTTGTTGAAACCATATCTCTTTATTAGGTATGTCAGCTTCTTATGAATCAGGAAATAAAAGTAGCGCTCTGCATTTATTATTTCTTCGAAAAAAAAGGATCTATCGATTCGATTTTTCACGATACCTGCCCACGCATTTATTTTTTAAGGGCATTGTCAAGAATTTCAAAATAGCATTACTTGCTATGCTTATTTAAAAAAAAAACATATTTGGACTCAATGAACTGTACATTTTTACTAGTAGATTGCTTCAAGTTGCATCAATTTTTTTGGCAGAGTAAAATGAAAAAATTTGACTACCAAAGCCAAAACCATTTGACCTACCAAAGTTTAACTTGATAAAATGCCTTTTATTACCACAGATTTCCGCTTACTAATCGCTCATCAAGTCAATCGATTTGGTTAGATAGGAGCTTGTTAAGAAAGTTAAAGAAGTTATTAAGGATAGCTCGTTTTAAAATGACAGCACTGTATTATTTTTCTTGGGCAACACCATTTTCCTGTAATCAAGATCTGTTTATTTTTATTTGGTTTATGTTTTACAATTTTAAGCAAAGTCTACATATTTTAACTATTGAAATATATGGACTTTGCTAAACAATTCCGACAGGTCATAAAACAATCAGTTTCAAGTGGTAACTTTTAAACGCCAAGACCATAAATATAACACCACAAATTCCTCCTCATGAAACTGCCAGGCGCTTAGGTCTTAGGTAAAAAAAGCGCTACAAAAGTACAGACACTCCCTTAAGCTCTTGATATGAGAAATACTGTATACAACAATTACAACCAATATGAAACACAGTGTACTTACATGTTCCTCTTAGTAATGGTCCCACCGCTCATCATTTCGATCTCCTGCGCCTCGTAGCCGCCCAAAATGTGCTCGGCGGCCTCCTCCTCCTCACCGATATGCAACTCGTTCGACTCGTCGTTATCCTCGATTTCCTCTTTTTGCACTTTAATGAATTCTTCGACGGGGGGCGGACTGTCCGATTGCGGTTGCGATTCCACTGTTACCACCGTTACTGCGGCAGCCGCTGCCGCCGCCTGCAGTTGGTTCGCTTTACATCTAAAAGTTCGAAAAAAGAAAACATTATGTATTTATATTTCTAAATTACATTTATTAATTAAATTACAAGACAGTTTTACCACTAACCAAAACTCTTTATTTTAACTGTATAGAGCGGAAAAGGCAATTGCCAAACAAATCTTTAACACTAACTAAACTATATAATTGACTATATTGACTGATTGGATCTTTATCTCTGTTAAGAATGTTTTTTTAAATATTGCTAAACTTTCATTTATGCATCTAATTTTCTATTGTTATTAATTGGTTTACTCTTCCATATTTCACCTGAGCTACATGTTCTTTAAATCTGACATTAATTGATCTTCTGGTTTGTCCTATATATTTTTAACACAATCGTTGCAATTAATCTCATAGATCCCAGACTTTTCATTGGTCTTTATTTTATCTTTTGGGTTTCCTAAAAGATTGCGTAATTTCGCCGAAGTTTGATAGACCATTCTTAGACCTAAGTCTTTGAAAACCCTATCAAAGTCTCTGGTCAAGATAGGATCGTATGGTATTGCAACAAAAGTTTGCTTATTTTCATCTTTTTAAAATGTGGTAGATTTTTTAAGATTAACTTTAAATCTATGTCCTCTAATCAGCTTATCAATAATCTTATCGTCATAACCATTGACCTTAGAAATTGTTTTAATTGTTGCTTTTTTTAAATTAAATCTGCTATTACTTAGAGAAAATGAGACCAAACGATGAACCAAGATGTTGACAACAATGGTTAGAGTCACTAGTTATGTATCTAAAAGTATTGGTTTCTTTTCTATAAATATCAAATTCTAACTTTATTATTATTTTTGATGACAAGAGTATCTAAGAAATTTCTTGTTCGAAGGTAAATTTGATACATGGAAAACAGTTATTGAGTTGTTCTATAAAAATATCAATAATGCATTTGCTTTTGTCGAACACGGCAAACACGTGATCAGCATATCTTAACCAAACTCGTGGAAATAATTAATATCGTTGAAAATCAGTCCTCTCAGTCATTTAATGAGAAAGAATTTGATTATCTTAATAAGGGTCTAAACTTTGCACCAGGTTCAAATTGCAAAAACAACCTGGAGGAGATTGTAGTATGTGTTGAATCATGAATTCAGTACTTGCCAAAATCTTCGAAAGGTTTTGCTAGAGCTTTCGCAACCAAATTACAAAAAATCTTACCAAATCAAAAAACACATCGGGTTCTAATATTGTTAAACGACTAAGAGAAAAAGATTGTTTTTACTTAAAAGCTGACAAGTTGTTATTTTAGACAAACCGGAATATTTTAAACGAGTTGATGATCTTATTGAAAATGGCCCATATAAAAAGATTTTTAAAAACCCTTTTTTAAAAATGATTTCGCAGATTATGACTGCATTAAATGACTGGAAAATCCTTGTTTGTGGCTGAACACAAAAAAAAAACATTCTTAACACAGATAAAGGTCCAATTCCTTATAGGCAATTATATAGTTTAGTTAGTGTTTAAGATGTGTTTGGCCATGCTTCATTGGATTTTTTCCTCTATTAGTTACATCATTAGTACCTATATAAGGAGATTTGTAAGTAGTTTTAGTTTAGTCCGCAAACTACTTCACTGTACTGCACTTGGTGAACACGCTTGTTCTTTAAAAGATTTAGATGTATGTATGCCTTTTTGTTTGAAGCCATTACTTAATATTATAACAAGCTGCATTTTACAAAATGTTTATCCTATAATCTGGAAAAAGGTAATTACAAAACCCTCTGCAAAGATCAGTAATCCAAAGGAATTAAAGACCTCAGGCCTATAAGTACATTGCCGTTACTATCCAGAATTTTGGAACAATTTACGCACCAACAAATTTGGGCATTTATCAAATCTCATTCTTTAATTCCTAAGTCCCAGGCAGGTTTTAGACAGAACTTCTACCAGTTTGGTTAACATTCTTAATGAACTCCACTAAGAAAAAAAAATTAACATGTCTTGGGTTTCTGATGATGCAGTAAATTTTCATTTCACTCATTGCGTAGATTTTAGTAAGCAATTTTGCACTGAAAAATCCCGCAAGGTTCCATTTTGGGTCTATTGCTCTTTTCTTTCAACTGTATCTTTCATTTTCACGCTAAAATCTTCCTATAGGTCAATTTCAGTTCACCCAGGATCTAAAAAGTATTAATAACTTTTCCCAGGATCACAACTTAAAATTAAATGCTTCTAAATCTTATATAATAATACTGGGTGGTTGGATAAATGCTTTTCTAATTTTCATGCACAGATTCGAAATGTTACCAATACCAGTAGTCAATGAGGTTAAAAATCTAAGCGTGTATTTTCGCAGTGGTATTACATTTCAAACTCATATAAAAAATATGCTTAAAATTGCATATATATGATCTAAAAACTATTTACCATTAAATATTATTTTATGTAATTCACTAGTTCTTTCTTTGCTCGATTACAGTGACGTTTTGTGTTCTGATTTCCTGACTGACTGAAACTTCTGTATGTTTTTTGCATTCAATATACCGTTTAGGAATCTTATTACTACCTATTTAAAAAACAATTTTATTTTGATGTAATATCGTAGAAAATGCCATATTATGTCTTAGGGTATGCAAAAAAAGTTTCTTACAGAAGTGAATTTTTAAATTATTTGAGTTTAATCAATACAGAGAGTTCAAAAAGTGCTGCAGCGATTTTAACACCAGAATTTTAAATGACATACCCCGTATATTTTTATATTCTGTAGGTTCCTTGGGAGAAATAAAGGTACCCTTCATAAGAACTACCTATCCAAATTGTGTGTAGTTTAGAGAGAAATTAAGGTATAATAAAGGTCAATAATAATATAAATAACGAAAGTAGAGGAAGGTAGTGAAAGTGAAAATGCTTAAATGGCTATAACTTTTAAAAGACTTTTGTTTAATTTTGGATTATTTAAAGGTAAAATTTAAGAACAAGTACTGACTGAAAATTTTTAGTAAAAGTGGTAAGAGTCATTTAAATTAAAAACTACTTACTTCTTTTACTAGTTACTCTGATGTTTCCACAAAAATTTAAATTGCACGGTATAATTTTGATAGAAGAATCAGAAAAAGAATTAAATTTTCTAGACAAAACCAAAAAGCCGTAGTCGGCTATCTTTTTTACTTTCCGAGTTATTACCGAAATACAAATTTTTGATGCTTAATACGGGTTTATCACTTAGCATTAATAATTATTGGATTTTTTTTTATTAATTTGGCATTTTCCTTTGCAATTTATCTAGACATCGGACTTGTAAAAATAACAAACATTTCTAAAAAGTTTTAATAAAAATATAATTTAACTTAAACATAATAATCCTAAAAAATTTAAAGCATGTTTAAAGGTTTAGCGGGTTTTAACTAAAGAACAAGAACAAACACTTCACAAATGTTCAAAGTGTCCACCATTTCCTCTAATACAGTTCTCAATTTTCGCTATATGTGGTAACAGCTGTTTCAATTTCCACTTAAAATAGAGCTAAGGGCATTTTGAATACGCTCTAATATATCTTGTCGTGGGCCATGTTTTGTACACAATGTCTTTAATTCGTCCATCTAGGTATCTATTACTTAGAAAATAATGTACCTATTTGTATTTTTTTTTTCACACTAGTAATAGCACACTTCAATATGGCAACAAGATGGTGGTCCACAGGAGCCACAATATAAGTAACTTTCTAAACCAACAGTACAACCGTTGGATCAGTCAAAATGGAATAATCCGCTGCCCAGCCCAAAGTCCAGATCTTACTCCGTTAGAGTTCTTCCTGTGGGGAACATTAAAGGACACTGTGCGTCAATGAAGGTTCTGCTGGACAAGTGGACCCACCGAAGATGGACTGAGTCTCCTGGTATGAGACAGGCCAAAGCGCACATAGGTGGGCCCTCTGCCTGTCTCACCAAAAATCTACTACGCCTAAAAAGACACGAAGTTTAGCTAGTGACAGGTCTTTTAACCGGACACTGGCAGTTAAGAGTTAACCACACCATCGGTATTGCGGACAACCCGGAATGCCGATGGTGCTGTGAAGAGGATGAAACCGTTGATTGGCAGGGTTAATTCTGAACTGCGAAAAGACTGGTCTAATGCTATTTCAAAAAAATCCCAATTTAACAGAGTCTGTTTATTTGAAAATGCGAGGCAAATCAGTACCTGTAGAAAACACAGTTAAATTTTTAGGGGTCACCTTGGACACTGCTCTTGGCTGGGAGGAACATGTGAGGGTGCTCCAATCTAAACTAAATATCTTTTGTGCATTAGTGCGAAGACTAAAATATTCATTAACAGTAAATTCCATAAGACAGTTTTATTTTGCAGGGGTGCAGTCATTGATTGCCTATAGTGTGATGTTTTGGGGATCATCCTCTGTGGCTCCTCAAATTTTTGAGTTCAGAAAAGGATCATCAGAGCTATGCTGGGGTTGCGCCCTGGAACATCATGCAAACCACATTTTGAATCACTGAACATAATGACTGTGCCTTCAATTTACTTTATGTCCTTAGTGATGTTTGTCAAAAGGCACCCACACCTTTTTTCAGTAAACAGTGACCATTATGGCACTGATATTGCAGTAATCACAAGGGGGAGGGAAGATCTTCGGGCACCAGCCCATGGTTCAGCGTTTTTTGAAAGGGGTCCTTATTATATGGCAGTTAAAGCATATGGGTTATTACCACCAGAAATAAAATCCATTAATAATAGTGTTAAATTTAGGAAAGCCACTAGTCAGTTTCTTTTAGATAAGTGCTTTTATGATTTTAAATTTAGATTTTGATGTGCCAGACCTGTGAACCTGTTACACATATGTACATATTCTATATATTTTCAACTTCATTTATTGATATTGTAATTTTAACTTTGTAGTTGCTGTTTTAACTTTTACTGTTTGTTAGTCTATTTCATTTTATTCTATATGTATTTGATTGTATCATGTTTCTTATTATATGCAATATTCATCGTGAATCTATTTCAGGGAATTCACCATTTCTGCTTGACGTTGCTTTGTCAAATTTATTTTGATTTTGTTGGCAATAAAGGAAATATTATTATTATAGATTTGAGACTTATCGGTTTTTCTAAGGCCGTTGGGCTCTGGTAACCCCCGGTGGGGCATGACGGGTTCATTAGGAGACCTATATGCACAACTGCCTTGGCAGCCCACTGTTTCGACAATTTTAAAGGACACTGTATACAAGCAAAGGCTTATTACGCTAAATAAAAAGCAAAGAAGTATTATTCACAACAACAAATGTTTAGAACAATAAATAAACCAGAGCCTCAAAGAAGTGTCTTCAAATGTCTGAAATAAATGTGAACATAATTATTGTCTGCAACCAAAAAAAATTACTTTGAATACCTATAAGATGTACTTTGCCTGGAACAGATAAACGATTAGATTTAATCACGATGAAGACTAACTTAGAAACAGTATAACGATACAATGGATAAATAAGTTTTTTGTTGATGTTACCTTGGTGTTTGAACTTTTCCGTGAGTCTTTTCGTGTCTCTTCATGTCCGATCTCACCCTGAACGGCTTATTACAGATCGGACAGTTATGGGGCTTCTCACCGGTGTGGATTTTCCTGTGGTTCTGCAGGTACGACGACGCCCTGAACGTTTTACCGCAGTATTCGCATTTGTAGTTTCTTTCACCTGCATAAGTTACAAGATTACAATTTTAATAAATAAATTATATAAATTGGTAATAAGTAATTATATCTAAATTGTCATAATGTAGAAGGTGAAAGGAAATGTATAAAAGAATTATAAACATAATTTTGACATTTATAACTGGAATTACAAAATAATTCAACTTTTCTAAAAACCGCACTTAAAATTATGGGAAAATAGGAATTACTTTTGACACTAAGATGTGAGAAAATGTTGCTATAAACTCATTTTAAGATTGATTATAATTTACGTCGTTCAAAAATTCGTTTTTCGATGCTTTTATAGTTGCGTTGAATTGGGTTTATAAATTTTTATATTTCCCCTTTCCTTTCACTTATAACCGCCACTACCAAATTTTAACAACTAAAACCGGTTTGAATTATGACAGCTGATTTCGACAACGTAATCTGTCATAAGTGTCAAATATACTGCCAACTGCAGGAACGAAAATGGTTTTATCACTATCTTCGATAATTTTGAAGCTATTTCTATTTTTGTCAGGTTAAGAAAACATTTCCTAAAAACCTGTATAACCCTAAAATCTTTTGGATGAAATGATTTGGGACTAAAACAACAATAATGGTGCATCTTTTGAATAGTAAAATGATTTTTGTTTTACTTAAATATCTCACAGTGGCGGCTTTTGGGGTAGAGCCACAGTGCCATGGCTCTACCTCATAAACGTTTAAAATAAAAAAAATTATTTATTTTTTAAATTTTACTTCAGTCCAAAAAAATATCTGTATATTAATATTTAATACCAATTATAAAATTAAAATACTGGAACGCAGCCAGTGCAAGACTCCGCAAATTTCGCTAATGCGGAATCGAAGCCGTACATAGTTGTCGCGCCAGGCCCCGTATCGATGCATGTTACATGGAATAATCACAGCAAATGTCCTTGAAACAACGTGGTAAAGCTACGGCAAATTAAATAATTTTGGGCCAGGCTCCAAACCAATAGAATCTTTTCTAGCAAAACGTGCGTGATACTGTTTGTTTTGATTATTCATCGGGCGTTCGCGGTTCCGTAGAGATCTTTTATTTTATTTGGCTGGCGTTTTCGGCTTTGTTGGTGTTTTTTATTTTTATTAAATATTAAAAACAATGAATAAAATTAGTTTTTTAAAAGCAAATCCATTTCCAAATTAGATCAAGGTTTGGCCCTACCTCCCTGAACTGTCACGAGCCGTCACTAATATCTGATTCCCATAACCTCATTCTGGAAAAAAGTGACACTGACAAACTAACTTTTCACACTCTCTATCTTAAAAAAAGTGTTATACTTATTACACCTATAAAAAGAAGCAACTATTAAAATCTGTAAATACACTCACCTGTATGAATTCTCCTATGCACGACCAGCGAGTACTTCCTGGCAAACTCCTTACCGCAGTACTCGCATTGGTAATTCTTCTCAGTAGAGTGGATGGAGGTGATGTGGTACTTTAAGTCGCCCCATTGCCGGAACTTACGTCCGCAAAACGAACAGTCGTACGGTTTGTCCCCGGAATGGAGCCTCAAATGGACTGAAAATTATGCATTTTATAATAGACTCTCATCCTAATATTTAATTTTAATTCAAATTGATTTTGAGAAGAACTTGTATTTAAATCTTGTAATGAACTTGTGGTAAGGGCGTTTTAAAGGCCAATCCATAAGATTCCAGAGTAAGTTTTTTTGTATCATTGCAGAATTTTGGAATTATTTTTATTTCGTATTTTTCTACAATCTTGGTTATTTTACTTCCAATTTCCAATATTTAATGCCAAAAAAATTAAATTTGGGATAATTTATCCGGGAACTCTTCTGTTATTTCTCAAGAGGCCTAATACGACTCTGAATTTCTTCAACGGCTCTCCGTGCTTTAGTGTCAAAAAATTTTCATTGCAGAATATTAGCCAAAGTCTAGTGACTCATTTGTTGTCAAAGTATTCATTGTATCTCCCGAACTAACCTACGTTGAGCTGAAACTAAGAAATTGCTATACTATATTTCAAATAGGTAGACAGTAATAAAATGTACATTTCAGAGTTTTATGGTCATCCATGGGCGTAGGTAAACTTACTACCTAGGTAATACCTAGGCACAGAGTATAAATATTACTTAAAAGCTTTTAAACATGTTAGTATTTGCCGTTACGCCGTAGTGTTATAGTGCATTCAAAATGAAGGGAATAAATTTATTTAAAATTCAGACTAATGAAACATGAAATTAAAACACATACATTTATTGCAAGTTTAATTTGTCGTCCATTTGATTTAATGCGTCCTTTGCAATGAAAATTTTAATTACATGGTGTCTCGAGTAGAAACTGACACCAACATTAATCTTTTATGATATTTATTAAAAAGCAAGTAGACTTTATTACTTTTGAACAGTTGCCATTTTAGAACTATATTTGCTAACTATTTCTCATGTATTTGTTTGTATCATGTATCTGTTTGGAATACACCAAATCGAACTGTCCCGTTGAGTTTAAATACGTTTCCTCAACCTTTATTCAGTCTGTTGCATTTCATTTTATTCCATTCTTTTAAGAGCAGTCTCTGTCTTATCACGTTAGTGAAATACAAATTTCCATAATTTTAATAATGCAACTTAATAAAACGTAAAAACTACCTTTAAGAGCACTCGAAGCGAAGAAACTTTTGCCGCATAGTTCGCACTGGTGCGGCCTCACGCCGCTATGGCTCCTCATGTGGTACACCAACGAGTTCCGATGCTTGAAAACACGATCGCACAGCTCGCAATTTAACTTTTCTTTCACTTTTTTGTTTCGTTTGCGCACGATAACGGCCGGGGTGGGCTCTAAATTGATAACAATTAATAAATACAATATTTTTTCGACAAAATACAAAGATGTCATACCGGTCATGCCACTGGTAACTCGACAAGTGACGAGATGCTGCAACAAAATGGCCCTGAGGGCGAATGGCTGCTTGCAAAGGTGACAAACGTGCTCGTTCTCGTCCTCCAGCTCTTTCAAATCCTTTTCGGTTTGATGGAGTTCTTCTTCTTTGTACCACGCCTTGCTTTCGTCCTCGATGTCGTCGCCCTGGATGCTGTCGTAGTCTACAGCGACATCAATACCTGGGAAAATAATTAAACCTCGATAAGTTTACAAAATACATCTAATTTTTTTATTTTTTTTTATTACATAACCTCACATAAATTTGCTGCTTTCCATTCTTTATTTTACAGACTTTTTAACATCCCACTTTCTCGTGAAGCTTTTAAAAAAAATTCCTTACCATTAAACAACTAGCAGTTAGTAACTTTTTCCCTCTTAAACCTATATATAAAATGTATTTTCAGTATGTGAACAAGTATAAATTATCATTTAATTTTATCAGACAACAAACAAACTATATCAAAACTTTTAGGTCGTTTACTTATTTTGGACCAATTTCGTCACAACTATCCCGCTTTTTTTCTCCCTTTGGCATAAGCCCAGCTTTTAAAACCAATAATACCTTAAAAAGACACCTAATTAAAACTAAAGATAAACTACCCCCGCTATCTTCTCCAGGAGTTTATGAGATTAGGTGTAAAGAGTGCCCTGCAGTGTACGTCGGCCAGTCTGGTAGGAAGATTTCTACTAGGATTAGTGAACTCAAGGCCCAATACAATAAATTTAAAAATACCGAAATCACAGTGACCAGATCAGCTTTTGCTAATCACCTTCTCGAATCCAAACATGATTTTCCTGACAGCCAAAATATAAAAAAAATGCATCAATGCAACAAAAGTAAAAAACTAGACTTGTTGGAGATAATGGAGATTAGTAAAGCTTTTAAAAGCCCAGATCTGTCCTGTGTTAAGGAAAGGTTTGATTTTGATGGCCACCTAGTTTTTAATAACCTCAAGTAGTTCTAGACTCTTAAATGATGGTTAGATTTCTAAAATGTATAAAGTGATTTAATTGTTTAGCTGAGTTCTTTGTACATAGATAGTGCCACTTTATTGTAACCTTTGTTACTTATATGTCAGGTGTTTTGTGTATGTTATGGTAAGTTTTTGTTGAATTCTCCTTTTTTCGGGTTACATAATTTTAATTATTGTTTAGGTCTGATGATGCTCTAGTCGAGCGAAACATGTAACCTTCGTTATTTTATTAAACGTATTTGTGATGCTGTAGATTTCGTGTTTTTTCCTTTTTATAAAAGTGTATGACCAGCATCTTTGGGATAATGGATGAATTTTTCGAGTTAAATACACCTTAGGCTTATTGTAAAGCAAAAACTCTTATTCTAAATTAAAGTACTTTACAAAATAATTTACTGGATGAATTTAGGGGATGAAGAACTGAAGGAGAAAGACGACAGATGAAAAGCACAAATGAATAAAAAAGAAGGGTGTGCAGGGAAAAGCAAAGCTAGGTAATTAATTGAGGTCTCACAGAGTGAGAGGCTTGATAATTTGTGTAAATAAATTGTTTAAGAGCCGTATTTTAAAAAAAATAGTGCATCAGTTGTACGCTGTGTTTGCTTAATAAATAAAACACACTACTTGTATTCAGCGTATAATAAATAGAAAATTGCTGCCTAGGGCTTTCGTCCTAAGCCCTGATGATGGCCTACGAAAGCGCAATTTTCTATTTATTATACGCTGAATACAAGTAGTGTGTTCTATTTATCTAGAAGAATTTAGCACGAAAAATCGATATCTATATATTCGAACGCTTTATATACGAAATTTTTCGAATGCGCTGACTCGAATGGGTATTTACCATAATTCAAATAAACAAAGATAATTACTCTGCCTGAAGATGAAGGTTTTGTGTACCAATTAGTTGTTAAAGTCCCATCGGTGTTCCGTTCTACCATAATATCCAAAAATGGTATACAACGAGCCCAGGTAATATTAAACCTATTTTACAGACATAAAAAGAATAAGCATCATTCCTGCTTTATAACAATAAATTCTGCGTACAGTTACTACTAAACACTGACTTAGAAGGTGCTATTTTTTACTATAATTATTATACGTACTACTTATTCATTGTGAATCAATCTGTGATATAAGCCAATTTTATTTTATGTATACTGTGTGTTTTTTTGGTTTTACTTAATGGTTGTGCTGCATATTTTAATGTATAACAATCGTATCTGTGGTGTATCTATGATGGAGATATTATTAGGTTTTAATTGTTACGTAAACCTCTAATGTAAATTTGGTAAGTCATCTTAATTTTAACTTTTATGCTCTGTTCTCCGTTTTATTTGTGTTTTTATTTGGTAGTTTCTTAACTATTATATTAATAACTATTGCTTTCACCATTTTGTACCAATTGTATCTTTTTCAGCCTTGAAAAAGACGTAAATAAACGTCAAAACGTCGGCTAATTTCAAATCTTGAGGTTTGATTTCTGTCTTTAACCCGCTATACTTCACTTCTACATCTATTGGAGGGACGTTAATTTTTGTACCATGTAATTTGCTATTTTTAATCTATTTCCATTCATAAAAAAAGGATCATTTCACATAAATAACTATTTTATTATTTTTTTCTTCTAATATATAAATATTTGGAAAACAGCTAAACCAAACGTTAACATATCATATATTTTTGAAATCAGAAGAAAAAGGTCTTTTATTTAAAACACAATGTCTTCCATTTAAAGTTTGTATTTTTTAATAACTTTGCGATACCCCTGTATTATATTTTAGCAAATTTCTTGCCGATTTAAGGTAAACTCTACAACTTTTATATATTCTGTCTAAACATAAAGAACCACTCTATACAGTGGATCGCGAATTACCCTGCATAAAGAAAGGAAAAAAATCATATACGTCGATATAATAGGGAAATCCGCAATTTGCCGGAGAAAGCGAAGCGACTCCGGCCCCTTGAAATATGTGAATGAGAGTGATTTGGATCTGTTAAGAAGAAAAAGTTATCGGTTGTATGAAGAACCAGGAATACCACCTACTGTGGTTATTCTAAAAAACAGACTAATTAAAGACAAATATTTCTAGCGTAAGAAACATTTTGCTTAAAATGGGTTTTAAGTATAAGAGGATTAATAAACGCCAAACAATAATGGAGTCTCAATGTGGGAACGGCGTGATAAATAATTAACAGCTGTAAGATAGGGATGAAAATCGACCAATAATTTACCTTGACGAAACTTCGGACTTCGACACTCATAATACTGCACAAAAAGGATGAAGTGACTCCTCAAAAAAAATGTAACGCCAACGCACCAACTCAAATAAAGGGAGAGGATACCAATTATTCATGCAGGCTCAGAAAGTGGCTTTGTTTCAAACTGTCTACTACTTTGTGCTAAAAATATAGCAGATTCTTCCCTGGATTACCATCAAGATACCGACTCTTTGAAAATTGGTTTGAATATTGGCTTCTTAAAAATATTCGAAAAATAGTGTTATTATTATGGATAATGCTAGTTACTATAGTCGTCAAGTAGTCAAGTTACCTTGCTCTAATAGTACTAAAGAAAAAATTCAAAATTTTATGGTAGACATAAAAAAACATCTTTAGGTTTAACATTAATCAAAAATTGGTCAAACTCTTTCAAACTTACATTAAATTTTGACAAAACCCATAGCTTTTATAGCTTATACATAGCTTTCTCCCTAACAGATGCCAATCGTCCTAATTTTAATAGCATCCAGTTAAATGGATTTGAGAATGAAATAAGGGATGTACAATTTACTAAATATTTAGGAGTAATCATCGACCAGAACCTCAAGTGGAAACAACATGTGTTAAGATTAACTAATAACATTAGAAAGTTAATTCTGCAATTTTATATGATTAGGGAAATTCTAAACGAACAACTTCTAATATCGTCAGTGTAATTCGCAAAGTGCGTAACTCCATTTAGCAAAATTTTACAGGAGAGCTAAGAAACTGATTAATGTGGATATCAGTAACATTGGAAGTAAATTGAAAAATAGGTTTAAATGAGTTAGTAAGGTAGTATATGTTAGTTAAGTTAAGGTAGGTGAAAGAATAATATTTTTGGTGTTGAGGCCTAGATACTACATTTATTATAAATATAATAGAAACACGCAGTTCGAGAACAAATTTTTTGATAGAAAATTGGAGATACGCTTTATTTTTCTAGAAACAAATAGTTTTCATTTTCTTTCTTTACATAAAATAAAAATGCATACAGGTTGGCTTTCTGGTCTTTGAGTATTCTCACCTGCCATCATATCTTCCGCCTCCGAAAACTCATCCTCCTGATCCGGTTTACTGGAATGCACGTCCCTCATATGCGCCTCGAACGTTTTCTGCCTCCTGAACGTCTTATTGCACTCGATACACTGCAAACTCAACAGACTGGACAACAAAGTCTCCTGAGTCTCCTTCTCCTCCACCACGAACTTCTTTTCCTGTTTCGGTGTGGCGAGGATTTTCTTCTTTTTATCCTCCGCAGGTGGTGCGGGGGCGGGTGCCTCTTCGGCGGGAGCCGCCTCCTCGACGAGTGGAGGGCCGGCAATACCACCCGGCTCATAATGTTTCTTTAAATGTTCAAAAAACCTTTAAAAAAAAATTAGAACGTTTTTAAACTTTTATGATTTTTACAAAGCAACAACGGGCAAAACGCACTTGAGTTGGTCACCAAATGGTGTATTGCACAACTGACAAGAAAACGGCGAATTGGTGGGCACTTTTGCGGCATTACAGGTGCCCTCGTGCTGCTGGTACTCGTCGTTGTTGGTGAATGTTTCGCTGCAAAATGTGCACGTGTACTTTTGCTTCGCGGCACTCGTGCTGTTCTTGCGTAACTTTCTGCTGATCCGCTTTTTGTGCGGCAACGATTTCTTCGAAGATCTATGGTCGTTCCTGAAAAGGGACTCATCAACGACTGCACCTATTCAAGTTAAACTCACAACTAATTCTTCTTCGTTAACAATGTGTAAAAGACCGTTATAGAAGTTAGACACCTTGTGTTTTTAATAATAATAATAATAATAAGCCTTTATTTCCAACAGGCAACTTGCCCAATAACAGGAAACAGTTGCAAAACAATGAAAAATATAGTTAAAAAAACACACACAAACAAACCTAAAAGAATGAAAAGAAAAGAAAAAGAGTAAAGTAAAGTCACATTCTCAAAAGTTATCCAAAGAATTAGAACAAATAACTATTAATATGATATAAAAACCCAATTATAAAAGTTTAACAAGATAATCACATATTCAACAAAATTAAATTAAATTAAATTAACTGCAATATACCTACTAACTATAACTTAAACACATGGGTCTTAATCCTAAGAGTAATGATCCACCAAGATATCGACAATCACATGAACCGGAGAGAAATTTATATCGCACATGTGACAGATCCGATTAAATATAGCGCATATTGTATATAGTGGCGATTTCAACAGGATGTTAGTATGAGGCCTTGGCAGAAAGAATGTTAGGGGATGTCTAGCATTAAGCCTAGGCACCATGAAACGTACACCGGAAAGAAGTACAGGACTATCAATGAATCCATTCAGTAACCCATGCAGGAATTTTACAGAGAAGATCATTCTTCTGAGTTGTAATGGATGTAGATTGAAGCGTTCCAATAGTTGCCGATGATCAAACCCTCTTACCGGATATATGCCATCCTGCCTGAAGGCCAAAAACTTAGCAAATCTACGCTGAACAGATTCAAGGAGACCAACATGATTCTGATAGAGCGGGTTCCATATAATGCAGCCAAACTCCAGTTTTGATCTCACAAAGCAACAGAAAAGCAGTTTTAATGTAGACTCCAAAGTAAAACTCTGAGAACTTCTAATTATGAACCCAAGCCTTCTCAGGGCTGACTTGACTATGTTATTGAAGTGTGGAACGAATGTAAATTCAGAGTCAAAGGTTATACCAAGATCAGTAATTTGCTCTAATCTACTCAAAATAGTATCATTAATAAAGTAATTAAAATTTAAGGGTGTTTTTGATCTAGAGTAACTGACCACACTACACTTAGCCGCATTCAAGCCTAACCTGTTAACAGCACACCATACCTCCAATGTATTTAGACAGTTCTGAAGAAAAACACAATCCTCCAAACCATATATATTTAAATATAGCTTCAAATCATCGGCAAAAGCCAGCCTATGACAAGTGAGTGACTCAATCAAGTCATTTATAAAAAAACTAAACAGGAGCGGACCCAGGTTCGAGCCCTGTGGCACACCCGACGTTACGTTAAAAAGTTTCGATTTAAAGCCCTCATATTCAACATATTGAGATCTACCAATCAAGTAGGAATGAAATAAATTAAATAATCTCCCTGAAAAACCATACTGAGTTGATTTATGCAGCAAAATATAGTGATCTATTCGATCAAAGGCTTTTTGGAAGTCGGTATAAATAACATCGACTTGAGTATTAACATCAAGTGATTCACAGATGTGGCTAGACAGACAGGATAAGTTAGTAACACAAGATCGCCCGCTAAAAAATCCATGCTGGTCTACAGAGATGAGTTCTTTTGCGTGACTAAATAGCGACCGATTCAGGATAATTTCGAAAAGTTTTGAGAAGTTACAGAGTAATGAGATTGGCCTGTAGTTCATGATTAAATCAGAGTCCCCAGCTTTTAAAATAGGTATTATTTTAGCAGTCTTCCAAATTTCAGGGATTTGTTCTGTTGTCAGTATTAAGTTGAAAATGTAGGTCAGCGGATCTGCCAGGACACCAATGCAATCTTTAACCAAGAAGCTAGGCACACCGTCTACACCAGATGTTAACTTATTTTTGAGTTTTTTATTTTTTTTTTTATTTTTGACTTATTTTTTGTTATTTTTGAGTTTTTTGAAGGTGGTAGACAATGGTACAGTGAAAACATCTTGTCGAACTTGCATTGTCTTATTTATTTAATTAACATCATCCGAGACAAACTAAGCAAGGATGCAGCTTTCTCAACTCCGACCACACTGCCTCTGGACGGGGTGATGGAACTTTTGAAGATCTGTCTTCGTAATTCTTACTTTCAGGTCAAGGATAGATTCTACGCCCAAGACGAAGGACTTCCAATGGGTTCATCTCTTTCCCCAGTAATAGCAAATAGGTTGAATGGTTCGAGGAACATGCAATAGATGCCTCCCATTGCAAACCCAAGCTCTGGCTTCAATATGTGGACGACACCTTCATCATCTGGGACAAAGAGGAAAAAGCACTTCAGGATTTTCTGCTTCACCTCAACAACTTCAGACCAACAATCAAGTTCACGATGGAGACAGAGAAGGACTCAGCTCTACCTTTTCTAGATGTCCTCGTTAAAAAGGTCGGCGGAAATCTACGAACTTCAGTTTATAGAAAACCAACACCCACGGGCCAGTATCTTCACTATGAGTCCAACCATCCTGCAACCACCAAAGTAGGCATCATAAGATCCCTCTACAATAGAGCTCGAACCATCTGTAGAAGCGACGAGGATCTCAAGACTGAAGTGGATACCATCTACAAAGACCTACAACAGAATGGATATCCAAAGAAGCTAATAAGTAGGACCATCCAGAGGACGCGCCAAATCAAATCAGAGACGAGGCCACCACGATTGGTGTCAGTTTACACTTGATAACGGTTGGAGATACTTATCAACTGAAACGTCGTGTTACATTAAATAAATAAGACAATGCAAGTTCGACAAGATGTTTTTAGACACCTTGCTTTTGCAAACTGAGCTTAGAGCAGAACTACCATATAAGACTTAAGAGGCGTCTGGAGCGAGTTACTAAGTAATATAAGAGTTTAGTTTTAATTTTTAATTTAATTTATTTAATACTGCTTTTGGCCAAAGTATACCAAACAGTAATCTTAGTCGAGTCAGTGAGGTTAAAGACCTGGGGCCGTATTTTTGAAACCATTCGACTTTGATTCGCATACGAAATTAGAGGATTTCGCACGAAAAATCGATATTCGTATTTTCGACCGCTTCGTATGCGAACTTTTTCGCATGCGGTGTCTCGAATGGGTATATATCATTCGAATTTCAAAGTTCGTGTGCGATTCTGCAACTTGTCTTGTTTTGTAACAACTAAACATTTTGTAAATAAACACAATCTCAAATTTGATTTTATCGATATGCACAAACCTCAAAGACTCCCTATCCGAATCCAACTTTTCCTCATCGTCCTTCTCGATGATTTCGATCTTGTTTTCGGTCAAATGATAGTGGCCGTTGTCGTCTTCGACGTGTATGGGCATATTATCGGTTTCGTCCACTAGTCTTACGTTTTCGACGATTTTATGCAGGCCTCCCTCTTGTTCTATGTAAAGATTGTCCGAATTGACGATTTTATCGATCTTAAAGTATTGCGGGTTCCCGGTGGATTTGTCTGTGAGGATGAGCTGCGGGTGGTCCTCAAGAATTTTATTGCCGGCTAAAAATATTTAATTAATTAGAAGTTGGCCGAATACTGTTAAGGTACAGTAGATAACAAACCCGTTTAGACTGAACCAAGTTATATATTAGAAGGAAATAAAAACGGAAGCACTATAGGCAATAAATAAATATTTACAGAAGTGTAGTTGTTCTATTCTCAGTTGTATCTCAGGTGTCACTATGAATTTATTGTTATGACTTTCTGAAGATGGATTTGAGTGTGTAAGTAAGAATTAATGATTTGGTTAGTTTTGGTTAAGAGTAAGGTTCACATTCTCATGATTATTGCAAATATTTACATGAAATAATTGAAATATTCTTAAAAAACTCCTATTCAAAGGAAATTTCTTTATCAATAATTGTACCTTAAAAAGTTAAAGGCACTTTTGTCAACCAATGTCCGAAGGACTATTTTGAAAATTATGACATATTAACAACAGTCAACACACATGACACAATAAAAAGAAGTTACTAATGATGCCAAAATTTCAGTTAGTAGCTTTGATAAATGCATTTTTCTTGCTAATCTTCAATACTCGTTTTTCTAAAGCGACTTACCTATCAGGGGTGGTAGGGCTGCATCTTGCAATTGCTGTTGCTTCTGTTGCTGACTCAATTGCACCGCTACTAAGGCAGCGGCTAAGTTTCTGTCCTCTTCTGTCAGTTCTTGAGTGAGGATATCCTCTGATCTACATGATAAAGGAAATGTTATAACAAAGTGTCTTGTTATATCATGCATGTAATCAAGGTAGTAATAAAGTATTAGCACTCAATTTCTTGTTTTTTAGTCATGATGCTTTCCTTATTTGTCCTTTTTCGAAGAATTGATAAGATTATTGAAAGAAAGAAAGAAAGAAAATGTGCTATATTACGTAAGACAACAAAATCTTGTGTACAAGCATCCTAAAAACTAAAAAATTCCAAATTCAAATTCAAACAAACATAACATCTAAAACACTTTACCATAAAATTTACACACATTACCAAAATTAATCATAACAAAACAGATTGAGAAAAAAAGCATCTTTTTGATAAATTTCATTAAAAAATAAGTAAAGCTGTCAATAAAACAGAATTTAGAAGAAGTAAATTACATTATTTAACAGGAAACAAAACTAAAACACTAAAATGATGTCAGAGCACAGGTTAAAAGGTATCATTAAAAAAATCGTCAAGGCTATAATATGCCCTGGATAATAAAAGTGATTTTAATTCCTTTTTGAATCTCTTAACTTCTAAAATTTGTCTGATACATAAAGGAACATGGTTGTAAATTTTTTTGCTGAGGTATATAAGTGAGTTCTTCGTGAGGGAGGATGTAGGGTTTGGTAAGGGAAAATCGTTAACCTGGCGAGTCATATTTCTGTATTACTTACTGTATTTTATCTGTATATTTTGGACAAATAAAAAGGTTTTTGAATTTGAATTGAATTTTTAATAATAATAATAATAATAATAAGCTTTATTTCCAACAGGTTACATATACCCAGTTACAGAAAAATCAATTAAATATATACATGTACGAATGCATGAATTGTATTAGATTCATGCAACTAAACTATAAAAGAACTATAAAAGAATTGCTATATAATAAAAAAAAAGTAGTGAACACTAAATTAGGATAAGAATCAAGAATTAATTTAAATCAAAAGAGCAAAAAAAAATGAGTAAATAAATGTATTCAAGCTAAAAACTAAATAACTAAAAACTAAATAACCTAGCCTCCCCCACCGACCATACGCAGGTGATTCAAGATAAGTGCCAAATCGTCATGGTGAATGTCACAAGAATCAGCAATAGTGTTAAAGTTTTGATACATAAAGTGAATAGGACTCTGGTACAGAATGTTGGACCTGGCTGTGTCCAAGCTAAAAGCTGGACACTGTCTGGATCCTGGGCGTGGTATATGAAAGCAAATCCTTTGCAAAAGGGATGGGCAGTCAATTTTATGGTTAAGTAAATTAAACAAGAATTTCACCGAATGCATTTCTCTCCTCTTCGCAAGTGACTGTTCAGTATATCTAGAGAGCAGCAGGTTATGGTCAAAACCCCTTGGAGGATAGACTCCATCATCCTTAAATGCCAAACATTTTAGGAATCGCCGTTGGACTGATTCTAATAGGTGAATGTGCTGGTTGTAAATGGGAGACCAAATGAGGGAGCAGTAGTCCAGCCTGGATCTAACAAATGCATAGTAGAGAGTTTTGGCAGTGGCAGTGTTCAAAAAAAGTTTGCAATTTCTAATAATAAAGTTTAGCATGCGAGTAGCTCTAGAAACAGTATCTTCGATGTGAGGGATAAAAGAAAATTTTTGGTCAAAGGTGACTCCAAGATCCTTGAAACAGGTAGACCTTGCCAGAGACTCTCCATTAATTGAGTAATTAAAGGCAATTGGACTTTTGATACGAATGTAGCTGGCCACATTACACTTGGAAACATTAAGGTTAAGCCGGTTCAAAGTGCACCAATGGTGTACAGTATTGATGTTCTCTTGCAGTAGACCACAATCTGCTATAGAGTCAATCCTATGGAAAAGCTTTAGGTCATCAGCATATGCTAACCGAGAGCAATTGAGGGTGGAGATCAAGTCATTAGCGAAAACGTTAAAGAGAAGGGGGCCCAAGTTAGAGCCCTGTGGAACTCCAGAGGTGGGTGAAAAACAAGCAGATCTAAAGCCTTCGACCACTACAAACTGAGAGCGGTCAACTAAATAGGAGTTAAGGAGCTTTATCAAGCGATCGGAGAATCCAAACTGGCGTTCAAGCTTATTTAATAGGATGAAGTGGTCAATCTGGTCAAAAGCCTTTTGAAAGTCTGTGTAGATAACATCGATTTGACTTCTATCATTAAGTGCTTCGCACACAAACTGAGAGAAGAATGCTAGGTTTGTAGTACATGAGCGGCCAGAAACAAAGCCATGTTGATCGTTGGCCAGCATGGACTTAACCTTGGGAAAAATTAATTTATAAAGAGCCAACTCGAATAACTTTGAAAAATTGCACAGAATGGATATAGGGCGGTAATTCTCTATTGTTCCAGCATCGCCCTTTTTAAAGATAGGGCAAACTTTAGCTTGCTTCCAGATATTGGGAAAAATACCTGTGGTAAGGATCAGATTAAAAATGTGGAGCAGAGGGTCTGTAAGTGCAACAGAGCAGTCCTTAGCTAAAAAACTAGGAATTAGATCTGGGCCAGAGGTCATTTTGCTTTTGAGACACTTGCTCGCCATTATAATGTCGGTAGCCGCGAGCGCGACGACGTCTATGCAAGTTAAGGGAGGTTCAGAGACGACAGGATGATCGCTGGGAAGTGAGTTCGTGTATACACTCCTGAAATAATCTCCAAAAGCGGACACAATGCTGTCAGGCGTATTGTATGATTGGTTAGAAAGCTTCATTGAGCCGGGGATTTGAGACTGATTACGTTTGCTTCGAATAAAAGACCAAAATTCACTCGGATCGGAGGTTATTTTGTTCTCAATACTATGGATGTACATTTTGTAGGCTTGTGCAGTTAGAGCTTTAATTGTCTTGCGCAGAGATCTAAATATCTCTAGATGATGTTTAGACTTGGAAATCTTAAAATCACGAAATGCTCTTTCCTTTTTATATATATTACGAATTATGTCCGCCGAAAACCAGGGAGGGAAACGTCTTTTACGTTTTACCTTGAAGGGTACCGCTCTAGCGAAAGTGTTGTTCAGTATATCATAAAAAACATCACATGCGGAGTTGACGTCCTGCTGCACCGTGACAGGCGACCAATCAGTATCTAGCAGCAGCTGATACAAAAGCGGAAAGTTAGCCTTTCTAAAATTAAATTCCTTTATGAAATGATGTGAATACTAATATTGATCCTTTGCATTATATTCAACAAGTGTCACTTCAAAATTCTTTTTTCTTTTATCCTGTTAGCCTTACTGATGTTAGAGATGCAATTAAAAGCTTGAAAAACCATAAATCAGCTGAAGCTGATGGAATATCATCAAAATTACTACTCCTTTTGCCTGACTCAGCATTGAATGCCTTAGCTGCTGCCATAAACAATTCCTTTCATAATGGCATCTTTCCAGCATGTTTGAAGGAGGCAGTGGTTATCCCTCTTTGCAAGGGTGGAGATGTAAGTGAGCCTTGTAATTTCCGTCCAATTTCTATATTATCTACCCTCTCCAAGATAGTTGAAAAACTTGCAAAAATCAGAATTTTATCTTTTTTGCAACATAATTGCATTTTATCTGCAAATCAGTTTGGATTTCAAACGGGAAAAGGGACTCATGACGCTGTTTTCGGCTTTTTGGAGAGTGTCTACGTGTCCTTGAATTCTGGAGAGTCCGCGGCGGCAGTGTTTTGCGATTTATCCAAGGCATTTGATTGTGTAGATCATGAAATACTGCTGTCTAAGCTCAATAATTATGGCTTTAGAGGTGTGGCATTGCAATGGCTGGAATCCTATCTGTCTATTTGTACCCAAAGAGTTACAGTATCTGGATGTTTATCCGATTCCAGATCCCTTAAAACTGGAGTACCTCAGGGTTCAGTGTTAGGACCACTATTATTTTTGCTCTATGTAAATGATTTGGGTTCATTAAAACTGCAGGGCAAAGTGGTTCAGTTTGCTGATGATACCACCATTTTATGGAATCATAGAGATTCTGATAATGTTAGAGCCCAGGTTTTTAAGGATCTTAAGATTTTATTGGAGTGGTGTGCTGCAAACAGGCTTGTATTTAATGTGGGCAAAACCTTTATTATGGGATTTAAGTGTGACGTTCAGGGCCTTATGTTTAGTGAAAACTCCCCCTTGCAAACCAAAGAAAGCTGTAAGTTCCTTGGTATTACCATTGATGGTCGCCTTCGCTTCGAAGGCGTTTTATTGACGTTTTTATTGACAGCTTTACTTATTTTTTAATGAAATTTATCAAAAAGATGCTTTTTTTTTCTCAATCTGTTTTGTTATGATTAATTTTGGTAATGTGTGTAAATTTTATGGTAGTGTTTTAGATGTTATGTTTGTTTGAAATTTAAAGTGAATTTGGAATTTTTTAGTTTTTAGGATGCTTGTACACAAGATTTTGTTATCTTACGTAATATAGCACATTTTCTTTCTTTCTTTCTTATTTCAGCTTTATTAAGGTATAGGTTATTGAGAGAGATAAGGCCTGCATGGAATTCCAATGACAAAGAAGGATGGTAGGTATCCTCCGGGACAAGAGATGCACCACTGTTAAGTACAGAGATATTAAAGCTTGCAAAGATTATTTAAAAAGATTTTTTATTAAGATTATTAAGATTAAGATTTTTGAAGTGTTTGTCAGTGAATTTCTTTAAGAAACAATTCTGTTATTTAGTTTCAGTGTTTGAACCTTTTAAGTTTATATCTCAGTTTATATATTACATATTTTTGGAATTTGATTTTTGTTGTAATACTACAGACTATAGTTACATACTAGATTACTATTTATGATGCTTATCTTGGATAACTTTAATGGGGTATTACATCATTAATAAATAAATATTTTGACAATTTTGGTTTCTGTATTTCATTTTCCTTCCAGCTTTGTAACTAAGGGTGTAATACACTCCTTATACAATAAAACACTTTTTGAATTTGAACTTTATGTAAAACAATTATTGTAGATGTTTATTTGAATTTAAAATCTAGTGTCAGTGTTCATTTATATTGTGGATACCATTTTGAGTTCTTTACTAGTTGTATCCTCACAATTAAATAAATAAGAATATTTGTCTAAAAACTTACCCATAAGTAACTGGAATAAAGTCATTTCCACCCAAATCCACCACCAGTCCATTGTGGTTTTGTAGCAGCTCGGAGCTGATGATCTGGGAGTTATCGGCTAACCTGATATACTGGGCCCCATCGGCCCCCTCAGAGGTTATTACTACATTTTCCAAGATCTCTCTGCCCTCTGTGCCCTCCATTTTAGCCCTTAGAAGTCTATTAAACAGTTTCATTTTGGTGTGGTTTTTGATCATTTGTTGTTTATGACAAGACGTTTGTCAGGCAACTGATTTTATTTTTTTTTTATATCATTATTTGTTGACAGTTTTTTTTTTTGATGTTGTTTAGAAAGTTAAATAAATAACTTACCGAATAATTTGGAAAAAAATTCAAATTTACCGCCTACATGTACAAAGAATTGTGGCGTTGACACGACGTCCCAGGGACGAGCTTTTGCAAGTATTGGATGCCAGCTACGGGAACGAATGGGGCGTAATTAGGGCTGAAAAGCCCCCCGGGGGCTCAACGATTACTTTAGCACGTGCCCCGTGCTACGAAAATCGCGATTTTCACTACGTTTTTGCGAAATTTTCACTTTAAAATACGATAACAGAACAAAAAGTGACAACAGTGCAAACGGTGAAACGCCATCGACAACGCTCGTATTGAAAGGCGTGCGGCGGTGCCAACTTCAACATGGCCGAAATCGCTTTGGGGATATTCGACGTCTTAGCGGATTGATACGGTTCGGGGTTGTTGGTTTTCGTATTTTTCGCCGAATAGTTGATTTTTTATTGAAATATATGGAAAATTGTACGAATTATGTTGTTAGATTTGTGAAAAAATTATAAATACCTAATTTGGCAGCATTGCTTGGTTGAAATTGATCCGGGAATTGGAGAGATCTGTAAAAATGGCAAAACGAGAGTAGGAATCTGTAATTGATGGATACTGTCAAACGAGAGATGGCCCTAAAGTACGTTAGCGTATGTTTATATTATTTTATGTTTATGTCTATTTAATGTTTATAATATATATTAATAGATCTGGCATTACCTTGTACAGGGTATCCCATCAATAATTGTAAATAGTTTAATAACAGGTTCCTTTAAAAAAAAAAATGAGGATAAGTTAAATTCTTCAAGTCCTTTTTTATAATTATGTCATAAAGGGCGCCACCTGCAGCATTTTGATTTTTTTTAGCCTAAAAAAGTTAAAAAAAAAGGATGGTGCTGGTGGTGCCCTCTATGACTTAATTTTAAAAAAGGTTCATCTTTATTATCAGCCTGTATCCTCGTTGTTTTTGACTTTCGGACTAAGAAAATGTAACTTAACCTTATTCTTTTTTTAAAAGGAATCAACCAATTATTTATCAATATTTATGGGACACCCTGTATATCTTGTATAATTTTGCAATATCGACCATGTTTCAGACACATGTGCGTCGGATCGATATTCAGCAAGAAAATCGAGGACGCAGCATATGTCGTTTGCCAGTAGCCTATTTATAGCCTGCGCTCGCTGTTATTTAATCGATATAATGCGCCTATGTTCTGAAAACCCAAAAAATGTTTTTAATGATTTGCCCAGAATAAATATTTATTAATTTAACAATAAATAAATTTTTGAAGTTAAACTTCTTTACGCACACTTGAGTTGGTGAGTAATCTGGCGAATGCGTTACAAAAACGTTACGAAAAGTGTGATCGGGCAAGGCGAACGGTAGTTGAGAAGATAGAAAGAGAGAGAGTTACGGTTCGTATATTACTGTAGAAGCAAGAGAGAGTATAATATACATACATATATTATATATACATATGAATAGAGCTATAATTCAAAAACCAAACAAAATTGAAATTTAGTACACAAATTGCTTAATGAAATTCATAAGACATTTATTTAAATGATTTTCAATTAGTATGCATAGTGTTAAGAAAAATACGAAAATTTGGAAGAACAATTATTTGTCTCAAAAAATCAAATTATTTCTCAAAAAAAAATTTATTTATATATCTGGACAAAAAATTACTAAAATCCCTTGGGCATTAGAGCGCGGGCTATAAGAAGGGTTTTTTGACAAAGGACATAATTATGCTCATAGAGTAATTAAAAGTATATTTAATATTCATTTCTCTATGCATATGCTGCGTTCTCGATTTTGGTCGCAGGATATCGATCAGAACCTATAACTTCACACAAATGTACAATTTTGCCTTATCAACCTGTCAAAAAAATTGTACAAAAGACTCATTAAAAATAATCTTTTTTAATTTTTTAACATACACAAGGCATTAAACGATAGAACATGCTGAGAAAAAACGAATTTTCTAGGAATATGAAAAAGGAGAACAATAAATTAATTAATACTGGCTATACATAAATAAACAAAAATATCAATTATCTTGTACAATTTCGCCTGTCAAAAGACTGTACAAAACGAACGTAAACAAAAACTAAAATTGTACCACTTTACCAAAATAGGAAAAAAAAGTCGTGACGATGAGGTAACTGTATCAAATAAGTTTTTTTTTCTCGGTTTGCCGTCGCTGTAACGCGTTGGCATCATGTCGGAGACCGAAAGGGGCCGAAAACCGCACTACGTTAGGAGGAACCCCCCTAGTAGGCCCCCGCCGGGGGTCCAAAAGGCGATGCAGAACTTCGGGGTCAGGGATTTAAGAGAAATTTTAGATAAAAAGCATCAGGATCAAGGGGGCGAAATACCACAGAACGAGGTAAGTTCATTAAATTAATTGTTCAGTCACACTTGCATTCAGACCTGGTCGTACACTTAACTTTTTGCCCTTCATCATTGAGGTATTAACATTATTGAGTCATAAGTGATCATCTGTATATAAAAAATTGAAGCTCAGTTAGACTCTTTAAGCACTGTAAAAATTAGGTATCTGTAAATATTTGGGAGTTGGGTAGCTAAAAATATCCTTTCCGGGATCCTTTTGATTCCATAGATTCATAAAAAAAAAGTGCTTTTAGATATTTGTAAGTAAAAGTCCATTCTTGAAGTGGAGTGGCTATAATATAGCGGGTTGGGAAGACTTATCTCCACAAATGAAAATACCAATCCTTTGACAAGAGTTATGCATTTCAATGACTTCACTTATTACATAGCTGTGGTGTTTACATGTAAACACTCTTGACAAAAGATTGGCATTTTCATTTGTGTCTTCCCATCCTTCCCAACCTGCTATGCTTTTAGGTAGCTTAAGAGCTATCTTAACTTGCAGCAAATAGACTGTCTGAAGAGGGCTTTTCTTTAGTTTTCTTGCAGTATATTTACGTCTGGATTGATGGTTAGATAAATTCGTCGGCAAATTCACGAAGTGGCGAATATCAGTTTCTTATGTTTTCAGAAAATGGTGTCTAAAGTTTATGGGATTATTCAAATCATTGTATTTTTTACATTAGTTCGAATATTAACCTCAAGTTTTAACTGGGGATTGTAGGGGTGGGATTATTTTGCATACCTAGGAAAAAAATTAGACTTTTACAATTGTAACACACAAAAAAACAACATTTGCCTTTTTGAAGTACAAACTTTATTGCCGGATTGACATTCGCCTTACAAAAAATATCATAATGGTATCCTTAAACATGCTAAAACTAAACAACAAAGTTGGTGATTATCGAAAAAAATACCACTCTTAAACAAAAAATAGGAAATATAAACACTAAACAAAAATTACCAAAACATTATTTTAGTTGGGTATGTAAGAGATCTCTTTTAATGGGGCAGATTTTAAAAAAATTCCTTGTATTCGACACCACTTATGACAGGATTTTTGCCCTCACATAAGGATAATAAGGATTTATATTTTTTTTCGGGAATTTTCTGAAGACCTTTATTTAGTCTAGCTATATGTAATTTAAATAAGTTGACGTTTCGTGGAAGTGTTATTATTCAGAAAGTTGTGTCAAAATGGCTATTTTTAAAAGATATTTGGCTTAGTTCTGACTTGTTCATCATTGTTACAAAAATTTTGGTCCAGTTTATAAGAACTTTCCCAAGTGAATCATCAGCTTGAGATCTAAGTATTCGCAAATCCTGAGACAATTTCTTAAAATCAAGAAAGTCATAAAAATTCATTTCGACCCCAATGTACGGATGTTTACGCTTTGCTAATTTTATAATTGGTATAATTTGACTTGGTAAAAATAAATCTCCAACTACTTTTATGGCTCTATTGATGGCACTGTGGGCCGAATCTCCCTCACTTTGGCCATGGCAAGTTTCAAAAAAATAATGATGAACGCTTTTAATGTTTTTGCTACTTTTTAAAAAATACAAGTACATTGCTGGTAAAACTGAGTTTTTGTTTTGTCCAAAACACCCATCTGAAAAAAAATCGACTGTTTCAGCTCCTTTATTGTCACAAACTTGTAAAAATCTGTAAATGCATGATGCTATTTCTGATGCACCTCTTTTACTTTGAGTTTCATCCCAGGTATAGCAATAACAGTCTTTTGACGCTAGATCATAAATTGTGAAGTTATAAAAACTTAGCCGTTGCTTGTAAAAGAGTGCACTCTCTTTAGAAATAGGAAGATGTATGACCTGCTGTAGATCAAAAACAGCACTGATATGTTTGTTGTTTTCAATTGCTCTCTGCTTACTATCTTGCTTCATTTCTCTTACTTTCTGCTTTTCACTTTGGTGTTTTTTAAAACTCTCCAATAAGCTCCTCTTTTTTACTTCGTCAGCAGTGTAGTATGTATTACAAATGGTACATTGGTCCTTTTTTGGTCAATGCACCGATAGATTGAGTTTATTTAATACTTTTCGATACGTGAAAATACTAGCAGGATCATCGTGTTTCTGAGCTTCTAAATACATTCCATGCATTTTTGAAACTGAAAGAAGAGGTGACAAATATTCTTTTGAAGAATCTGCGCGACAAAAATGAGATTCTCCCCTTGGAAACATGTTTATGTGATTTTCAATATCATTTTTTAGTTTACTGTCGCGTTCTTTCATTTTGCGCGTTCTTCCACCTCTTCTTTCCTTCTCTATAAAACCTGTATTCTTTTTCTTCATTATACAAGTCCTCATAAACTTTTCCGAAATACAAAATGTATTTAGAAATAAAACCTTACAGACCTGAATTTTCTCCCCAAAGAACGGCAAATACCAGTCGTTTCTGTGTGCTTTCCTAGAGTAAATTTTTTGGAACTTAGGAACACCAGTTTCAATTAAACTGCACAAATATTGCCTTTGAAGTTCTAAGGAACCAAGACCATAAAACTCCGTAAATATTTATTGTCGCTGATCATTCGTAAATAAGTGACATTTTCTTCCAAATCTCTTACAATAATCACTTTTACAGGCTTCTTTAAGCAATTTTGGAGGAGCGATATTCATTGTATTTGGAATTACAAATGGTAGCCCAGTTGCTTTTCTAAATTTGTTTTCTTTTAAATATTTTACTTTACTTCGTTTTCTCTGACCAGGTATTTCAATTGGACTGCCCTCAACTTTAAAATCTGCAGGATTCAGAACAGTCTCTTCGTTAACCTTGCTTTCTTGTCTGCTTTTGTGGTTTATACAGTCTAAATTTTGATCAAAATGAGGCCAACAAAGTAAAATATTACACCTATGGCAAGCCGCCCAAACTTCTTCCAGACATCCACAAACTTCGCAGTGTTGTTGAACATTGCCGTTAAAATCAGACTTTGAAAAGTCAGCGAATTTACTCTTGCTTTTTTTTTTGTTTTGTCGTACTACTTTTGTAAGGCAATTATTGCTGTCAACCACTTCGTGAATTTTACAATCAGTCTTTCCATAATAGTGCTGCATACAAAGGAAGTAACCACAACCGCAAAATTGTGTACCTTGTAAGGTACACTGTTCAAATTCGCAATTTACGGAATCAAGAATAATGTCATCAGAGCAATCCATCTTTGTATCTTCTAGTAGCACACCTGAAAAAAAAATAAACAAAAAAGTGGGCGTGAAATAAAAGACTAAACAAGTACCTGTTTTTGGTTCCACAGTGCATATTATTATATCAGAAATGATATTAAGTTTTTTTTTGTACGAAACCTGAGGATCTTCAACAATTTGAGGGTCTTCCAAAGTTTTACCTAAAATTTATTTTGACTTTGAAAAAGGAAGATTATTATCCAAAGCAAAATCTCCTACAACAGAAAAAGAAAACTGTATATACTTATTATGATAAAATATTAGGATAGTTTTAAAACTTACCTGCTAATATCTCGAGAACAGTACCACGTTCTCCGCTTTTTGTAATTATGCAAATTTTGGAACCTTTGGATTCGTCATTTAGTTTGGAGATTTTCAAATCTTTAAACAAAAGTTCTTTTACGTTAGATAGTGGAAGATTCATGTTAGTATCATCCGAACTATTATCAGAAGAAATAATTTCTTGAAGAGAAAAAAAAACATTATAATATTAGACAAATTTCTTACATTAATCCCCACCTAAAACTCACCTGTTGACTTATCCAAAATACTTCCATGCTCTTCTCTTCTTGGAATTATGCTAATTTGAGAACCTTCGGATTCGTCATTTATTTTTGAGCTTTCCAAATTTGTACGCAAAAATTCTTTTACTTTAGATAGTGGAAGATTGTCAGTATCATCCCAACTATTATCAGAAGAAATAGTTTCTTGAAAAGAATGAGAAACAGTATAATAATAGACAAATTATAGTAATATCTTAAACTCACCTGTTGATTCCTCCAATACACTGCCATGCTCTTCAGTAGGGATAATTTTTCCATAATACCATTTTGCTTTATATTTCATTTTTACTCTGCAACCGATATTAAGAACACTTTTTGTTTTATCCGCACACTTTAGTTCTTTAAAATCCACCACGTTCTTATCTCCATCATCCCACAACACTAATGCATCCATTTTTTTTTTGTAAAAAGGATGTTTACAGTAAGAAGACACAGAACACACTAACCTTTTTTGAGGTTAAAACACTCGCCAATTTAGTTCGTAAACTGGCGAATTCCATATTCGCCCACAGCCGGTAACTTAAAAAGTGTTTTCAAAGAGGCGAATATGATATTAGCCTGTTTGAAGAAATGTTATTTGGTATTTTGTTACATACGCCTAAACTTAAATATCGATTAACTTATCAAGGGGACAGAATAAAGATTCGCCACTTTGAGAGATTGTTCGGTGTTCCTACTTCTATCGAATAACGATATAAGCCAAAAATCACTTTTTTTTATATTCGCCACTCTGTGAATTTGCCGACGAAATAGATAACATACTTTATTGTCCAAGAACTACAACATATATAATTTTTATTAACAAAGCTTCAAAGACATACCTACAATATTAAATTCAATAAGGTATACAATAAAACAATACAATTTTATAGAACTTACAAGGATAGCAACATTTAACAATGATAGAACTATTTTGCTAATAACAATTGTTGCTCAAATTAGAGAATCTTAAAAGCTTAATAGGTACTAGATGCTACTCATGATTAAAACAAAAAATATTCATCAAAAGAATAAAATGCATGTTCAATTAAAAGGTTTTTGCACTTATGTTGAAATATTTTCAAATTTATTTATTTATTTAATAGACGGGATCAACCCCATTACAAAAAAAACAATATTACAAAGTTTAATAGTTACACCTAACCATAACTTAAAATAGCTAAAATACAAATATGTTTTTACAGGCAAACCAACATAAAATCAACAGAAGAGTTTACACTTTCTCTCTAATTTGATTCCTAAAACTAGACAAGCCAATGCCCACAACTTCAATATCCTCATGGTTGATAATATTTAAGGTTCTTTCGATAGGGGAGTGAGTGGCATAGTTGGTACTGTGAAAAGGCAAAGCAAATAGTCCGTTTTGTCTCAAGAGTCTTGAGGGTTCACTGAAGCTAATTCTACCGAGAAGGTCGGGGCATACAATCAGACCATTAAGAAGCTTAAATACAAAGGTTAAATCACCACGAATACGTCTTTCTCTCAATGTTGTCATAGCCAGCACTTCCCGTGCATCATCATAAACATGATCCTTCAGTATTTCCAAATTTAATTTAAATAAACAAAATCTTAAAAACTTATTCTGAATCCTTTCAAGGCTGTTCATGTAATAAGGGGGCCATATCAAATCCTCAATACAATGAACACTCAATGGTAAGTGGTTATATATTTTAATGCCCATATAAATAATGGAGTCCTTTATGTAACTAAGGTGAGAAATAGACAAACAAAGCATGTTTCTGGTCTGTTTGATAAGTTCCGGCATTTGAGAAAGTAGAAAGATGTTTGTGAACAATACACAGTTTCCAAAACAAAAAGAATTGGTAGGGTAATGATTTTATTTTCAATGAATAGTGGATTGCAATAAGTACATGCATGTACCAGAAATAATGACCAAACAGCTCTTTTCTGGTTTAACCAGGCCAGCCTGAAGTCAATAAAATAAAAATACAAAATGTTCAATGTATGCTTGTTTGCATCACATCATCTTTTAATATTGCTTATATCCTGAATTCTTTCTGTCAATGTAGTATTATTTGTTCCTAGCCACAATATTGTGGTATCATCAGCAGTAATACCTCAAGTGCTTATAATTGAAATTGCATTCTCTGCATTTAAGTTACTTCATAATGTGGTTGATTGAAGTGGAGTTGGTAACTCTCCAGTATTCCTTAGTTCCCTTCATTAAACACTACAAGAACTGTTCCATGATTCTTTCCCAGTACTATAGGGACTGAAAATCTTTTTAAGAAACATTATGACTCTACAGTACATTGTACATACTCACTCAGTTTATTGCAATACCTGACTAAACTGCTAACAAGTTTGTTTACAAAAATTGCATTAAATCAGCCCCAAATAAGCAGAGAGAGATTTGGAGGATTGTTGGAGGTTGTGTTAATGATTATAGGAGCTCCAATTATGAGCAACTCATCTATTTTAGGTGCTAGTGAAATCAACTCTTGATTAGTGTTAATTAAATTAAGCATTTCTATGGCTTCTAAGGATGCTATTGATTTTATATTTCTGTACCTGAAAGCTTCTACTTTACTTCTGTCAACACAGAAGAGATTATGTCAATTAAAAATAAGAGGTCCTCTGGTTGGGATGATATTTCAATTAGGGTGTTTCTAAATTTGCCACAATCAGCTTATAATATCCTTATGCAAATACAATTAGTTCCTCTGTTGAATTTGCAAATTTTCCAGACCTACTTACAAGGGCTTCTGTCATTCCAAGTTTCGAAGAGGGAAACTGAGAATTTCCATCCGATTTTAGGCTTATTTCCCTTTTGCCTTCCCTAACCAAAATTGGGGAAAAAATCATTGAAACTAAAATAATGGCCTTTATAAGTTTCAATATAGTTTTCAAATTCTATTAGAATTGTAACATCGCTCATTGCACGTCTATGGTTTCTATGACATTTCTAAAGATTTTTTGATTGGGTATGCCACATTCACACCTCTTACACAATATAAGATCAGACACTTCTCCACATTTTATTTTGCAGAACAACCTATTTACTAAATAGTCCTATGAACAAAATAGTTTCTATAGTGAATAGATTTTTTTGGTACTTCTTTAAATAAATTGAAATCTTCAGCTATTTTAGGATAGTACCCTAGTGCCACTCCTCTTAGATTGTGCTTAGTAAAATATGGTTTATTAGTATTATAGTTATTGCTTACTTGTAATCTTATATATATATTGACAAAGTATAAATGGAAATTGAACCTTTAATTAGCATCAGAATATTTATTTTTGCAGTCTCAATGGTTTATTTTATATTTATGGATCTCTACAACCCAATAAGCTGCTTGGAGCTTGGAAAAAATGATACATTGTTAAAGGTTGGCCAGATTTTTTGGTAAAGCCTCTTTATATCTGTATTTAATTGCTATTAATGCCATATTAAGTTCTGTAGGTAATTCAAAGAACTGATGTTTTGCTGATGACTTTAACTCTTAATAAAGACTATAAATTATACTTACAGTAATAATGGTCCACATGTACAAAACTGTATTACAAAGACTTGGGTATCAGAGCAGACTATAAAATGGCATTTATAGGTAACATTATTGAGTTGATTACTAAGACATACAAAAAAATGGGATTTATTGTCAAATCCACCAGGGGTTTTAGCTTTTGGTGTTCTTAAGAATTGTTACTGGTGCTGGAGTACCTATTGTTGCAGTATACGGCCTCGGCAGTAGGACCCATGAAAAACCATAGAATCTGTACTCACAAGGTCAAGGTTAAAATATGTACCACTTATTATTATTACAGGAATTTGATATGGTTTTTTTGGAGAACTGATGCAATCAAATTTGATTTTATAAGAATATGTATGAGATTTTAACCAATAAAATGAATTCTTCAAAAATACTTTCCATTCTATTTCAGTACTGGTAGCACTAGTTAAAGACTTTTAACTTGGATTTTCCTAGGACACACATTTATTTGTAAGAGTACCAGTCTATATAAAATGTGCAACTCTCCTAAATATTTTTGCTTGTGACTTTGACATAATTAGCTTAGATAGATTCTCAAGACTTGTTAAGTGACACGATAGTTTTCACTTCTAAGATTCAAGCTTTGAAGGTATAATTTTCAATTTTTTTTTGCTAGATAATTGGGTCGTTTTTGTTGGCTGTATAGGTATATTTCTACTTACTTAGCTCTTACAATAACTGTATGATATGAATCATTCTTATTTAAGAATGTTTTTTGTTGTGTTTAACGGGCATATATATATATATATATATATATATATATATATATGATATAAATCAATTTTATTACCTTTTAGAAAAAAAAAATGCCTCCTCCAGACCCATCATACAATTATCTAAAAGACCCAGCAAGGGACCGACCGAGCTCTCCTCCCCATAAACGAGAACCCAAAAAACAACCTCAACAATTTTATCAAAATCCGAAACTGCACCGATCCAAGACTGATCCTAACATCAAAAATGACAATTCAACAGAACCCTCAGAAAAAGATACATCAGAAACCGTGACAAAAAAGAAAGAAATTCGATTTTCTGACAACCCGAAACCTTTTGAGCGGGAACAACAGAATTACAACAGGGGCAGGGGCAGTTTTAGGAGTAGAGGTCGCCCAAGGAGGAGCAACGAGGATAAAGTGGAACAGATTGAAAAAATCGAGAATCCTGTCAATATTAAGATTGAACTGAGCACTGAAACTGGAAGGAGGAGTTATGTGTTGGATGACTCTACTAAAATTGCTGGTAAGTATTAGGTCGTAAATATACAAAAAAAGTATTAGTTACTAGCTATGATAATAGCAAAAGTGTCTAAATCTTTAACACAAATTCACAGTTTTACACTCAAATGTCAGCCTCAGGAGCATCTCTATATTTACTGTAGCTCACCATTTAAGTTCATTTATGTCTGTTAATAAATAAAAGTCTTGTGGTTGTGATCTGCATATCAAAGAGTATTTAAATTTGGTAAAGAAGGTTTTGTTTAACAATAAATCAACTAATGAAGTAGTAACTCTATTTTATGATATAATGTACTCATTAAGAGAACAATTTATCCCATCGTGGTATTGTTTAGATCTTTGCCGTTTAATTATACACAAAAAAACAAATACATAGAAATTTAAAATTAGTGGGCAATGAGGTATTTGGGACCTTAAGATATCAGTGTGAAGTTTTAAGATATGCTTGTTATGAACAGTACTTTAATTAAATAGAAAACAATACTTCTACAGATCCAAAGTATTTTTGGTCATTTATCCAAAGTAAGAGAGGCACATTTAATATTCCTGCCAAAATGACTTATAATGACAATATTAGCTTGTATATTAAGATCAGAGCTGCACATGTTTGCTGAATGCTTTCCATTGACATATTCAGATAAACAACTTAATATTATGCCTTTTTTAAGGTTTAGGTTTAGTTTAGTTTGAGCACTCTTTGCTTTGAGAATGACAGAGGTATATGACGTTATTGCTTCCTCTAAGAATATAATTTGGTCTGGACCAGATGCAAAAAATATTTTAAAAAAACTAAAGAAACTTACCTTATTCATCAAAATTGGAAAAATATCGTCTCTATAATATCGGCAAAAATATTATACAAAGCTCTAAAGAACTAAAATAATAAAACAAAAAAAAATTCGATAACTTTTGCTCTTATTTGCTTAAATCACTTGATTCCCATTCTCTTCTAATTTTCAGATTCAGATAGGGATATACAGGGTGTTTCAAAATTCACTACATATATTTTAAGGGCGTATTCCTGAGGTCAAAATAAGACTTTTTTTTCCTATAAACATGGGTCCTAAAATGCACCCCCTTCAAGCTACAGCCATCGCAAGAAGTGTAAAAAAAATCGATTTTTTAAAACTGTGTCTACAGTTTTGCATCAAATTTAACGAAATTTGGAATACCCCCGTTATTTTAGGCGGTCTATTTACTCTTTATCTTAGAAAAGGCGTAAAACTAATTTTAAGGGGAAACAGAGGGGGTGATGTTTGCATTGTGATGTTTCAATGTGATGTTTGCATAAACCAAATACACCATATTTCTATGATCATTTATTTATGGCAAATTAATGTACAGTCAATGGAAATTTATGAACCAAAAACAATGTTGTCTAATTGGTGTCCGTTGCGCTGTATGCACTCTTCAAATCGAGAACGAAGATTATTGATAACCCGTCCACACATTTCCCTCGATATTAATCTTATTTGCTCCCGGATATTTTGCTTTAATTGATTTGTATCAGCTGGATTATTCTCGTAGACCTTACTTTTGAGGTAACCCCATAAGAAATAATCAAGTGGCGACAGATCCGGGCTCCTAGGAAGCCAGTTAATATTGCCTCTTCTTGAAATGACTTTATTGGGGAATAATTGTTAAACAGCTTCAATTGTATGTCGCACCATCCTGCTGAAACCACGTTTCTAAGTTAAAACCTTGAAACTATCAATAAACCAAGAAAATCTTGTAACATTGCACAATACCGCTCGGTATTAATGGTAAATGCCCGTCCATTTTGATCTTCAAAAAAATACGGCCCAATTATGCCATCAGCAGACATAGCAGCCCATACGACCACTTTGGGGCTATGCAGTGGACGTTCGTGTTTTCTGCGAGGATTAACGAGGTCAGACCAGTACCTGCAATTTTGCTTATTTACGTGGCCATTTACATGAAAATTAGCCTCATCACTGAATAAAATGTTATTGAAATCGACGAATCGTTCCATCATTTCATTGACAAATTCTAACCGTGTATTGTAATCCCTCGGTTTTAATCCCTGCACTAACTATATCTTATATGCATGCAGATGCAAGTCTTTGGTCAAAATGTTATGTAAAGATGACCTTTTGAGAGTAGTTGTCTGACTTAGCTTCCGTACAGATAAGGTTGCATTCTCTCTGACTGATTGACGTACTCAATCGATGTTTTCTGGACTTCTTACGATTCGTGGGCGGCCTGGATTATGAATTTTCACTGTGGATCCAGTAGCTTCAAACATTCTGATCCATTTTCTAATAACATCAGGGCTAGGTGATAATTGAATATCATGTAATTGGTAATGAGCGCGATATAGACGGCGTGCTGTCACGTTTGAATTATTGTTTTGGTAAAATGCACGTACACAAAAAACGCGTTGCTCTCCGGTAAACGGCTCCATTGCAACTGAAATTCCTTGAACCCGTTTACATTTTGACTCCCACCGTAAGTGGCGGGGTTGCCACGTCTGAGATGAAATGCACAAATAAAGTGCTGATACCCTATTTGGACACCTTGTATATAAAAGAGGTCCTAAAATACTACCCTGAGGAACGCCTCGCTCAACCGGAAGTGATAAAGAAAGGCTTTTATTAAGTTTGACTTGCTTTGTTCTACCTGAAAGATACGAGAAAATTAGATTACATGAATTGTCGGAAAACCAAAAAAAATTAAGAATAGAAACTAAAATTTTATGATTGATAAGATCACATGCCTTTGTATTAGTTCAGCAGTAGAAAATAGAAACGTATCATCCATTTTTCTCTAAGAGACCAAACGAAAACAAAAACAAAGGTAAGGACACAAAGTCACGGTCTCATCCAATCTATATAATTTCTTAAAAAAGCTTAAAAGCTACACGTGTTTCGCTCCTGTCGGAGCATCATCAGGCCTAGACCTACACAGATCACATTACAACAAGAGTTGAAGAACTTACCTTTGTTTTTGTCAGCAGTACAAGAATGGAAGCTTTGCTTTGATCTAAAGATCTTACTGCGGCCATTGCTATGGCGCATGAAAAGCCTGATCGGAAGTCAGATTTTTTTGGGTAATATCGGGTACATAATATTTTTTCGGGTAATATCGCAAATTTTTGGAGGTGACTACATATTCGAGACTCCAAAATCTTTTCCAAAACTTTTGAAAATGTGGGTAATATACTGATTGACCGAAGATCTTTAAATTCTACAGGAGATGAGTTTTTCGGAATTGGTACAACAAATGCGTGTTTCCATTCTGTGGGAAAAAAGGAATTTAAGATGCTACAATTAATAATATGTATAATATAGGGAATTATTTTAGGGCAAAACAATAAAATAATATCGATGTTCAGTTGGTCTGAGCCAACAGACTTAGTTTTATCATTTCAGGGATATTCCCTCAAGTTTCTGAACATTGACACTATATACACCCTGAATAATCTATACTTCTAGGGTCGAATTTCCAGTTAACCTCTAAAAAACCATTTTTCAGACATCAAACATGTTCCAGACAACTCCCCATCGGCTCGGCCATCTAGAGGCACCAGGGGTCACTTTAGGGGCCGTGGAAGAGGCAGGGGCAGACCATTTAGGGGCAGAGGCAGCTATAATAAAGGGGAAAAGCCTCGAAATTCAGAAAGTGATCAGAAAACTGATGAACAGGAACACGATAGTACTGAACAAGTAGATAATGAAGGAAATGAGGGTGAAGTGGAAAAACCAAACGATGCAACGTTTGATCCGAGTTTAGCCGAAACAATCACGATCACTTCGTCAAACTTCGAGGATGGTGAAGTAAAACGTTCGGTCGATATTATGGAAAATGGTGCTAATTAGGTGATAAGGCGAGTTATTTTTTCGTGCGTTTTTTTGCTGTGCTTTTTCTTGTGATCTTTTGCTTTTTATTTAATTTAAGCAAATATTTTATTTGTTGGCTCACTTCACTTTTTTTTGTCGGTACAAAAAGAACCGTGTAAGGCGAGCATATTATTTATATATTATATAATTTATTTATTTATTTATTCATTGTTGTGGCGTAAAGGGAGAAAAAAAATCAACGAAAAAAAAGCAATAAAATTGTTCAAAACCAAATATATTTTATATTGTGACTTAACGAATTAATAATAATAATAATAATATATATAAACATTGTATACATAAAAAATTATATAAATATTTTTCTACTAACTTATAAAGATACATTATACACCATATTATATGTATATCACGAAAATAAAATAAAATTGTATATGTATGCTCTGTGTGTCAATCTGAACATATACAGAGACGATTTTTGTGTTTTTATTCTTTACAATCATCTTTTCTTTTTTTTTTTTAATAATAAAATATAGCAAAAGTCGTATAAGTGAATCACCATATGCAGAGAGGGCATTTTTGTCATTTTTCAGTGAATTGCTTTACATAGGGTCAAGTGGTGTAAAAATGAGACACCGGAGATTTTGGGTAAAAATAAGACAAGTCAATTTTTTGCCACTAAAAATTATTTTAATGAGACGAAAAAAGGACGTAATTAAGTCTAAATATTCTAAAACCTAAAGACACATTCATTCAAACGATAATATTAATTTATACGTGAATTATTTAATCTACCGTTGTAATCCATCGGGCGCGCTGGGTTAAGATCGCAATGTGAAGACTGATGTGTCGCGGCGCTGCACAGTGTTGCGCCTAATGGACAAAAGTCCAAAAATAAAAGTCGGTCGATAATAAAATTAAGTACCGTACTATTTACAAAATAGCTGCAGACACTTATCACAAATATTTTTTTTTTTTATAAAATGCGTGTAAACAACGCAACGGAGCTCCGAAACTTTATCATTTAATTTGTTTATTTTGTCGCCATATAAAATACCCACACTTTAAAATAAGTATTTCTCCGGTTCTGTGCGTATAAGTAGAAAATATTATATTGTGTTATAGTGACCAAAGGTGCTTAGTTACATATAGGTATGTACTGATTTATACTCACTTATTTAATATATTAAATACTAAATAAATGAAAAAATAGCAATATTTTAATATTAAGCTATCTTTGAGAAAACTTTTAAAAAAATGTCCGCATATGTCCTCGACAATTTTTTGTATATTAGTACCTCAACTAGTGTACTTTATTACACTATGTTGTTTTCCTGCCCCAAACTGCCCCTTTTTTAGTTCTTAATTTTTTTAGATATGGCTTACACTATACCAAAAAGAGTTTTATTTGAAGAATGGTTGGTAAGCAATCAAAATGATAAGGAAAAAAATATTTTTTTGAAAATCAAATCAATATTAAATCTTGATGAAGATATCTGCAGTGAAACAGAAAGCCATTTAATTGACCAAAGTCATTTGTTTTGTATAAAAATGAAGGATTTATGGCAGAAAAGTCATCGAACCCGCAGCCAGTTAGAAAAAAATCACAGCCAATGGCTAAGTGGATCTATCACTGTTGATATAACTGAAGTTAACCAAGGGCCTTCACTTAGTCATGTAGAAGAAAGAAACTTAGTCGGAAGGCCTCGAAAATCATTCGAAGACTCTTCTTTAAAAACAAAGAAACGGAGAGTAGAGCCTTTGCTAAAAAACTATACCGTTGAAGAATTGCGTTTCGCTACAGAACACTGTATGGATTCTTCTAATGAAAAATTTTCTTCTGAAAAAAAATGTTTGAGTACTAAGCAAGCACTGGCTCTTTTTTATGATATTGATCTGTCAGTTAGAAAATACAACACTTTACGTTCTGTTGTAAATGCGCTACATCCTGATTGCTTCCCGAGTTACCGTGCCTTACTGCAAACAAAAAAAAAATATTTACCTAATAATATTACCGTAACAGAAATATCTGCAGAAGTTGGTCTTCAAGAATTGTTACAAAAAACAACAGACAGTATCCTTAATATTTCAAATTTAAATATTTGTCAAGTGTTCAATCTAAAACTTATTTGTAAGTGGGGTTTCGATGGCAGCTCGGGACACAGTCTATATAAGCAAAAATTTGAATCGGCATCTAATACAGATGAATATATGTTTTTAACAGCATTGGTTCCAATAAAATTAGTTGATAGCTGCAATAATGTAATCTGGTCTAACCCAAAAAGAAATTCTACGTTTTACTGCAGACCCATCAAGTTCGCTTTTATAAAAGAAAATCCTGAAGTTGTTCGTCAAGAAGAAAATGCCATGGTTATGTCTGTAAATGAGTTGAAAGTTTATACTACTTCAATTGAAAATAAAGATTTAAGTATTTCCTACGAGATGATTTTGACTATGTTTGATGGAAGTATAGCAAATATTTTGTCCGAAACAAACTCATGTTCAAAATGCATCATTTGTGGAGCCACTCCCAAAGAAATGAACTCTGATACGGTTTTAGATAAATCTCCAGTAACCCAAAACTATCGTTTTGGCATATCAACTCTCCATTGCTGGATCAGGTTCTATGAGTGTTTGTTGCATATTGCATACCGGTTGCCAATTAAAACTTGGCAAGTGAAAGGCGCAGAAAATAAAGCAATTACAGAAAACACAAAAAGGACCATCCAGGAGAATTTTAAGAGCAAAATGGGTCTTATAGTTGATAAGCCAAAGCCAGGATATGGCTCCACAAATGATGGCAATACTGCCAGGCGTTTTTTTCAAAATCCTGTTTTAAGCTCTCAAATAACCGGAATCGATAAAGAACTAATTGAAAAATTTCATTTAATTTTAAGAATTTTGGCGTCTGGTTGTAACATCGATATAACCAATTTTCGCATTTTGCTAAATGACACTCGTAGGTTATACTTACATTTATATAGCTGGTACTATATGCCAAGTTCGGTGCACAAAGTTCTTGTGCATGGCTGTGACATAATTGATTTTTTTGAATTTCCTATTGGGCAACTTGCGGAAGATGCTTTAGAAGCAAGGCACAAAGAATTCAGAAAAATCAGATTATGTAACAGCCGAAAAACTTCACGGGTAAATGCCAACACCGATATAATTTCAACTCTTTTACTGACCTCTGACCCAGAATTATCTTCTTATAGACAATCTACTAAAAAAAATAAAAATATTTTGTATGATAATAAAATAAAAGAGTATATAATTATTGAGAATTCTCAGAACACACTGGTAGAATCTGTTTTTGGCTTAGAGCTATCTAGTTCCTCAAGTAGTGATGATGATCAGTCTGACTAGATTTTTGACTTATTTTTCTGAACTTTTTGTCATTTATGAAAAATAGAGGTAATGTAATATTTAGTACACTGAAGACTTGTTTTTTTTTCAATATTTTTAAGCAAATACTTTTGTTTAATTTGTAGTGTGTAATATTTAGCATATAATTATTGAAAGCTTGTTTTTTGAGCAAATACTTTTATTTTATTGTTTGTTATGAGACAAATATAAATTAATTCAGTTATTTTATTATTAATTGCTTTTCTAATTTGGGCGAGGAAAGTTGTGAGCAAACTCTTCTTGTTATATTTTTAACATTATTTTAGTAAAAAACTTCAAAACAGTTAAAAAAAATAAAATACAAAGTTTACTTTTTTATTTTAACAGCTTATTTTAATTTTGTCCAATTACCCCTATACCACGCAACACTGTGCGCTGTGCTGTGGGAACAAGCCGGGTAGCCTGTTGCTAGAAGTAATTGAGTGTGTACGTGTTTTTTTGCTGGGGTAATTTTGAGACGACTGTTTGGGTAAATATGAGACAAGTCATGGGGTAAAAATAAGACGTTAACCTGTATAACAATTTTAGGTATACCTACATAAAGAGCAAGCCAGAATGCCTAGGAATTACGTTCCAAAGGCAAAACCCTATACGACGACGATCTGAAACAAGCGCTTACCTTAGTAAAGGAAGGTAAGTTGTCTATTCGAACGGCAGCAAAAAAATTTCGCATTGATAAATCAAAATTATTTCGGGCTATTCACGAAAAAAATGTTTCAAAACGTGGCGGAAAACAAGCGCTATCCGATGAACAAGAAAAAATTAAAATTATGGCTAAATGGGGATTCGGCTTATACAAACAAGAAATTCAGTTAGTTGTGCAAACATATGTTAATGAAAATGCTATAAAAACCCCATTTAAGGAAGGCAAACCTGGTGACGATTGGTTTCGTTCGTTCTGTAAAAGAAATCGACTGAGCCAGAAGAAAATGGAATAACTAGAAAAGTGTAGGAGAACAGCTACTAGCGACCCTTTTATAATATATTCCTTCTATGATCGCCTGGGTGAAACAATCCAACAACTTGGTTTGCAAGACAAGCCTGCACATATATTTAACTTGGATGAAACAGGGTTTAATATGGATCCAGGTAGAAGAAAAGGAGTTGCAGCATTGGGCCAAAAAGTTCATAGAAGCATAGAAGGATCTGGTAAAGAAAATATTACAACCATGGCGTGCATTTCTGCTAGCGGCGTATTATTACCGCCATTAATTATATATCAAGGACAAGACCTGTGGAGCACATGGAAGGGATCAAACGATTTGGAAGGAACCTGCTATGCTGTCTCTGATAAAGGCTGGATGACAACTGCGGTCTTTAATAGTTGCTTTTCCAAATTTTGTTCAATGGTTTCCGAAAGGCCGCTGTTACTTATAATGGATGGTCACGTCTCACATCTGGATAGGGGAACCATTGAACTTGCCATACAAAATAATATCACATTGTTTAAATTACCACCTCATGCTACAGATATTTTGCAACCGTTGGATAAGTGTTGCTTTGGACCTCTGAAGCTAAAATGGAACCAAAAGCTTACAGAGTGGCAGAGATTAAATCAGAGACGTCTCAACAAAAGCGAATTTGCGGATTTGATCTGCGAGTTATGGAATGAAGGTATTACAGAGGCTATAATAAAAAAGTCGTTTGAATCGACTGGCATATATCCTTGCTCTAGGGAAAAATATCCAGTCGACCCGACCGTCTTAATAAAATTAAATTGCAAAAATACAATGAAAGTGTTCAAAACCCCAATCCATTAGATGTGTTTGAATTAAACCAGGAAAAGGAAAATGATGAGGTTGTAGCAAACAATGTAAACAATAGCGAACAGAAAATAATTGAAAAAGAAACAACAAACGAGACTAATGACACTAAAACATTTCAAGATAATAATGTTGAGCCACAACCGTCTTTGTCCACTTCATTCGAGAATATTTTGCTAAATAAGATAAACAAAACAAATCCTGAAATAAAGTGAAGGAGAAAAGTTAATCCCAGTTGTGCTGTTTTAACTAGCGCCGAATATTTAGATAGTATTAGGGAAAAAGAAGTGTCACAAAAGAACCAAAGAAAAAAGTGACAAAAGTGGCCGTGTCCTCTTCAGATGATAAAAGTGTAACTTACCAAGAAGAAAGCGACATTGAAAATATGACATTAGACGAACTCAGAGAAGAGGAAGAAAAAAATTATGCAGCCGAGGAATTTAATACAAATAGTGACATAAATAGTGGCGACATAAAGTTGCGCTAGTAGAATCTATTGGGGATGACGAATTTTCTGTGTCTTATTTGCGTCGAAAGGGGGAAAAATTCATATTTCCTCAAATACCTGAAAAATATGAAGTACCAAAGGATGACGTAGTAATGAAACTACCTCCTCCAATAACCCATGGAGGTACTGCCAGAGTTTCACAGAAATGAGTGTTTTCTATCGCTATAAATAAATATAATGTTAACTAAATCGTTTAACTATAACTACATCTAGAATTAATTTTCTGTTTTTTATTTTTATTTTATTTTCAAACTGCGACTTTGATTGAACTGTTTTTACATATTTATGTATTTCTTATTAAAGGTTTTTAGTATGGGGTAAAAATGACCCAAAAAAATGTTTTTTTTTTCAAAAAAATTATTTTCCAGTTTTTATTGCATTTTTTAAATAAATCTGAGAAAAATCGTACAAAAGGTTGTTTCATTTTTCAACCAGGGTATCTCATAATTACGCCCCATACCACGGACAACATCATAAATGTCTGAAATTGCCATGTATCATTTTTACCCACCCCCTGTCTCATTTTTGCCTAAAATGGCAGGTAAATATGAGACAGGAGTTTTATTTTTTTTCTTAATACCCATAACGATTTCCTTGAATTTGTCATTTCTATGTTATTCAGTATTCAGCATCGAAATCTACATAGTATGATAATTTTTTGAACATTTATTTCAAAAAGGAAATGGTTTAAAAATTAAAAGTTTTATAAAATGTCTCATTTTTACACCACTTGACCCTACATATTGGAATATGCAAAATATCTATACATTTCAGGCCCATGTACCAAGGAACGACATGAAACTCAACATGACAAATTGGAAATTAAAACGGTCAGTCAGAATTGGTTTTGTTTAAAAAACTAGTAATTATGTCTATATACTCTTTTTACTTCCACAGAATAGGCTGTTTTGCCTATAAAGATAAACATCTTTTACAGGGTGTTTTAGAATTTATGTTTTTTTTTATTTCTTCGTCAAATTCTAATAAATTTGATGGCATGTATGTCACTCTTTAATTAAGTAGGTAGTTTTTGAAATAGAGACAGTTGAAATTTGTATTTTTTTTTCAACTTTAAGCGACTACAGAGCCATAGCCATTTTAATATGTCTTTACACAAAAATACTACTGTCACTTGACTTTTTTATCTTTACAAAATTTCAGGGGTTATCTAGCTAAAATTCTATGTCATGAGATAGATCTTAATTAGATTCTATTTTGGATTTTAACTTGGAAATATTGGAAATTTTTAACTCTAACCTAAAAGGTTACTTACATATGAAGAGTCAGGGGGAAGAACGATAAAAGTCCACATTTAACGAAAAATAAAGTATTCAATGCAAAACGATGCTTATAGCCTCTATTTTGTCGGGTTATAATTTAAGAAAAAACAAAGATGACAGTCCAAAGTTATAATCGAAATAAAATTAGATGTACTAGGAAAGAACGCTGAAAGTCCATGCGTCAGCGGAAAAAACGCTGAGAGTCCCATATGGATTGAATGGCGCCTTTAAAAATATTACTTTATAATATTATAAAAATATCACTTTTAATAAATATTGTAAACACGTGCATTTTTGAGGTTATGGAGAATAGTTTGCCTATAGAGCTCTGACGAAAAAACGAAGGAAAGATGGACGTATTTGTGATGCTACAAAGAAACTTCAAGAAACGCTTGAAATCTAATGAGACTGGCAGTGATTGTAAGTTTAAGAATTTGAAATGTTTTTCTGTTGTAAACGAACAAACGCGTCGTATAATTTTGTGTGAATTCAATAATTCTTTATCATCGTACAATGAGCAGAACTCGTATCTTGCCGGACTAATTTCCGTAGTGACCATTCAGCGACGACGACCCCGTAAACCGCAAAATGAAGTCACTAAGTTTAATCAGTCATCATACAAATATAGAGTTAGAGTCTTGGGGCAAGACGGTGTCACTTCTGACGTTCAGATATGCTCCAAAGCGTTCCTGTCAATTCACGGAATAAGTGGGCGGCGTGTCCAAACAATTCAAATGTCATTAAAAATGACAGGTGTTTCTCCAGTTGACAACAGAGGTAACCACAGAAATAGAAAGCATGCTCTGTCCAAGGACACAATTGCGTGTGTAAAGCGGCACATCTCGTCTTTCAAATCCTGTAGCAGCCATTACAGCTTAAGTAAGTCCAAGAAAACGTATCTATCGGAGGACCTAAATGTTGCAAAAATGCATAAATTGTTTAAACAAAAACATCATGATATTAAATTATCTTACGACAGCTATCAAATTTTTAACAATAACTTCAACATTAGTTTTGGGTACGCTCGTTCAGATACCTGTTCTTTCTGTGACGAGATAAACGTCAAAATACAAATGGACTATGTTTAGATACTTGCATTATGTTATACATTTCCAGAAACGTTTGGACTTGATAATCTTTTGATCAGTCCTAAGACGGATCTTATCCACATAACTACAGGTAGTTAATAACGAGTCCACGAGTAGTGTTTCATATTTAATATGTAGGTCTTTGGTATACCTAATTCCTATTAGTTTTGACACTTTTCTGGTAAAGTTTAATTTTGTAAGCCACTTTTTATCTTTAAATATAGCTTTATTTTATATACTTAATTCAAACAAATTATATATAATGTCCATTTTGGAAACATATATGTATAAAGCAGTTCCACATAGTTAAACGCCTTACTCAAATCATAAAACACGATAGCAATGAAGTTATATCTGGGGATTATCAATACATTTCCTTGGAAATTTTCCATGATCTATTGCTTCATTACGAAGTGAAAATTTGAGAAGTAAAAAAATCGGATAAAATTCTTTTTACAATGTCCTTTCTGCATATGCTGATTTAATGCCAACTTTTTAATTATATTTACAATCAAACCTGCTTCAACCAGCAAATTTATTTATATCACAAAAAACTTGGACATTGACATTTCTGTTTGCGACAAAATCCTGTTAAACTCTATCGATACACTTCTATACAGGTTCTCTTATCAAGTGACAAATTATAAAATCAAACTGACTTACTTCTACTTGATCAATGGTTAAGATGATTAGAATGTGTTATTTTAACTAATATAATGTACATACATAGACTTAAACAGGTCTCATACTTGTCCCGACACTATGCGTCCTAACGGGGGTATTCGACGATGGGGTACTGGAACTTAGGCTACCATACGTCCCGTAATTGACGACGACCTCGTCTTGACCTTGGTAAAAATCAGCAGGAAGATTGTGTCCCTCTCGGGGGGACATCAGGTTTTGATATTCGTCACTGCCTCTGGGTATTGAGTATGTACTTCTGCCTCGGATTGTACGGCTTATAGAAGAAGCTGAAAATTAGTTATGATGTAAAATCGGTTTATTTATTTATTAACAGCACAATTTTTTTAGCTGGTAATTTATTAAATTTATTCAGTGACATAAATCGCTTGACGGGCGACAGATGTTGCTTAAGTAGGACATATGGTGTGCCGTATAAACCTGTAGAAATTGCGTTTTTCTTGTTAAAGAGGTGAGTTGAGAAAATTAGGGTGCATTAAAATAGGACACGAGAAACTAAGTGCGTACGCTGATGACTTATAAAAAAATATAAACAATGTACGTATGGTCCTCACAATTTGATAATGTCATAAAATACGTAGCCACATAGGTGGTGCAATTAAAAATACAAATAGAAAAAGATTTTATTTGTCAGTTTTACAATCAAGTTACATTTTTGTGTTCACTTATTTTATTATGACAAATTGGAGTGTCTCTCGATTGAAACAACCGTTTGCCTGCACCATCAGTAAACTGTAGTACAAGTGAGACAACCCTTTTAAATACTTTAAATAACTATTTATATTCCGGTTGCAGTACATTTTAAATATTTATGAGATAAAATTAAAAGAACCTATATTTGAATAGAAATGTAAAAACATAAAAAAAAATCAAGAAAAACCACTAAGAAAAATATTATTAAAAAAAAGATATACACACTCATGAAGTGATATACCCTCAATGGGGAATGGGGATACCAGCTTAGATAGGGAGGCAGCGCTGATGCAGATGAACGGGCGAAACTAGTCGGAGACACGTAAAACTGTTTTTTTTTGCAAGTACACAAACAAAAAAACAAAATCAATTATTATTTTCACCCAAAAGTATTTTTAATTTGACTTGTTTAAAAAAGGCTTTGGAGTGGTAATTCCTTTAGTTCTTGAGAGAGACTGTTCCATATCTGAACAGCAACAAATTTAAAAGAACGCCTAAAAGCTGCTGATCTGTGGATAGGTACAATAAAATCGTTATTTCGAGTTGCATGAGAATAGACAAATTCTTAAAGCTGGTGTCTTAAATATGCCGGTTGTCCTCTTTTGATGTCTCTTTATATAAACATGTGCATATGCAGGAGTCTTCTATTATTCATATTAAGAATTTGATTAGCGTTAAGATACGGTGTTATGTGATGTCTATATGGAATGTTATATGCCAATCTTATGCAGGAATTTTGAACTCTTTGAATAGCCTTTTTGGTGCTTACAGATAAGGAATCTCTATAAATTACGTCCCCATAATCAAACAGCAACAAAACCAAACTTTCGCAATGTAGATATTTCTGTTTTGGGGTGAGAAATGTTTTTATTTTATAAAGCTGCCTTAATCTTAGATATGCAGCTTTAATTTTGTTTTTAACATGGGATTCGAAACCCATGGATTGGTCGAAAATTATACCCAAGTTTTTTGCTTCTGCTACTTTTGGGATTTGTGTATCATTTATTTCAATAGAAATGGTATTTTTTATATTTTCCCTTAATAAATTATTTGCCGACATTATCAGAATTTTTAATTCAGTAGCATTCAACTCAAGGTTATGATTCTCTGCCCAAGCATTTAGGTTTAATAAGTCTAAATTCAGTTTTTCTTGCACTGTATTTAAATTTTCGCAGTTCACAGGTATGTATATTTGGGAGTCATCAGCATATTGTTGTAATCTCGAGTACTTTATTGTTTCCTGCATATCTGACACATATATTGAAAAAGGCAGGGGTGAGAGTATCGACCCCTGGGGTACTCCTCGATTACAGGGCATAAATGTTGAGACTTTGTTTCAACCTGATTAACGACCACACAACTCTGTCGATTATGTAGATAATTCTTTAAAAAATTGATATCCCCACACAAGTGACACACCAAAAAATTGTAATTTTGCTAATAATAATTCGTGATTTATGGTATCAAAGGCTTTACTGAAGTCCAGTAATGCCATACAAGTAGGACGATTTTGTTCCTCCTTTTGTTAATTCTTATGTCGTTTAATATGTTTACTAAAGCCGTCGAAGTGCTTAAATTTTTCCTAAATCCAGATTGGCAAACCGAAATTATATTAAAAGATTCGGCAAAACTAAATATCTGATTATAAATATGTTTCTCAATGACTTTAGATATAGCTGGCAGTATACTTATTGGTCTTAAATCTGAAATTTCCTTTGGCTCTACTATCTTAGCTATAGGCTTTATGATTGACAGTAAAGAAAGCATAATAAACGCAAGGGTAGTTGATGGAGGAATAGCAGATTACTTTTTAGTTTATTCCAAATTTACAATCGAAAACGTGGATAAAAATTTGGAGAAGAAAATTCCATATCGATCTATTTAAAACATCAATTTTAAAGAACCGAGACAGAGATATGTCCAAAAAGTCGGAATTTTAGCTCTTCTAAGACCTATATCCTGGACACAGTTTAAGAATAAGCGAAGAGTTATTATAAAATTAGTGTTTTCATACGCAATTGGATAAACTACAATGGAAAAACACAATTTTAAATTGATACCGAGGATATTAAAGAACTGAAAAAGGGATATGGATATGTATATTGCATAAAGAAGCACAGGACCAGAACTAGATTTAGAGCAAAAACTCAAAAGTTTTTAAGATTCATTTTTACGGACTTTTCAGCTTTATGTGTAAAAAATTCAAAGCAATGTTTCAATAACTAATGACATTAATTTCTTATTGCTAAAGTGGTTAATAGTCTGCCTCTCTACTGGTCTAATTGTACTTTCTATGTATTTTTTTTTGATAAATTGAATTCTTAAGTTCTATCTTAAGTATTTATGGCATGCTTTAAATACTTTAATAAGAACAAACAGATCAATACAAGAAGATAACACAAAATCAAATTTTTGAATCGTGGTTACATATTATCTCCAACAATAGACAATCAGCAGAAACTTAAAGAGTAATTATTGATTAGGTTATAATTTGCATTTATAAAATCATTATAAAGGCATTCATTTGGTTTTAGATTGTTAGAGCAATTTCTATAAAATGATGTCCAGAGAAAATTACCAATGTTTACCAAATCAACACTCTACTACGGAGCTAAAGTTAGTAGAACAAAGATCTAGAATGATATTTGTATGGATGGTTAACTATATAAGTTAGGGATGCAAAAGTGTCCCAGAATAAAGTGTTTTTCACATATCTAATAATTGACCACATTTTCTTTAAAAATAATTACACAAATACCTGGCAAAGACTTAAAAGCTTATTCCATGCCCTTAAACTGACTCAAATGACTGAAATACAACTCTGAAATTAGTTTGAGATGTGTACAATTAAACACCACTTCACTGAGTCTATTTAAACATTATTTCTTTCAATCTCTGGTAAAAAATCCATACTTACTGACAATACTCAAATGCTCCTGTACATCCCTACCAACATCAGAAATATCCCACATGGCAAGAAAAGAGCTGCAACACGATTGGGGTCTTGTTCCCGGCTTTACATAGGGTTTATAAGAAAAACTGTAATGGTGGGCAATGGCTGCCAAGCACATCTCTATACAAATTAAAAAATCCTGAAAAAAAAGCATTCTATTATGTAAACATATTCATATTTTAAATATCATTATAATCCCTACCTGTAATCTTGTTGATAAGGAAACCCCATCTACATCTGGTTCTGTTGAACTTATGGCTCCAGTGTACACAAAAAAAGCTATCAAAACACCTTGGCTAAAATATATTTTGATAGTTTATTTTATATAGAGTGATTAAAGCTATTTACACTTACAAAAAAGAAAAGAACACCACAGCCTTAATACATAAGAATTTAGGTAAAGGTTCCATAGGCTTCAATTCATATTTACAAGCTCTGTAAAACATTATTAGGCAATACATAGCAATAGACTGTGATATATTGTTTATAACTATTAAATAAGGAAAAGCAACACTAGGTTTAAACTGTCCATCTCCATAAACTTGTAATATTTTACAAATCCTAAAAAATAATTAATTAATTTAATATTTTATGTTGAATGAGTATTATACATCTTACACAGATATGGCAGTAGTGAGGGGCCTCATGACAGTATATTGTAAAATTCCATGTTTACATATATGAACAAATGGCCTGAAAAAAAATCATGTGAGGTTTAAAAAATCCGCAAGGCAGTCAAATAAATACCTTCCCATTTCCCAATTAGGCAAACAGCACATGGGAAATGTGTGCTTTACCTGTGGTTTACACTCTAAATTAGCCTCCAGATCCATTTCCATATTTAAATAGTTTAAAAGAAATTGTAAGAAGTTGTATATGACATAAGCTTCATAACATTCCCTTGCACTATCTACATACACTGAGGCATCCGGATAAGTAAGCCCTAACCACTAAAATGTGAAATTTTACTTTGAGAAATATAAGCTGTTTTGAAACATACTTACAGCATTTATGGCATAAATTGGAACCATCCAGAGGATCCTGTTGAGAAAAGTTGTAGTTATTATTAGGAATGCTTTAAGGGCATTAAATTATTTCATTCTTTGTTTTTATTTGTAAGAGAAGATAATACAAAAGAAATCATTAATAATACAGGTACAAATAAATGGTATGCAAAAAAAAATACAGTAACAAAGTCAGTCTGCAATTTTTTTAATGCCATAATAACCCCCGATGAAGTGGAATCCAAAACATCAGAGAATTGTTTCTGCTTTGAAATATGTTAAAGGCAATTTCTTGCAAAATAGTTGGACAATATAACCATTCAATATTTTAAAGATAATTAATACATCAGAAATTTGATGACTGGTTTTAAGAGAAGTAATATTGAGTGATTAAATTGTATTTTATCTTATAGTTGTTGTTTTTTGTATATATCAACTTGTTCTGTACTCTAGAGATTATTATTAACAATGTTTTCAATGTGTGGCGCAAATGATTGTCAAACAGAACAACTAAATCTCTTACACTTTCGACTGATGTGAGTGCAATGTTTTGATTTTGTATTCCTTACAAATCACTTTATGAGAGCAATAGAAGGTGATTGACATTTTCTAAAATTCAGGCAGTTGTGACTACACCACAAGCATAAATTGAATAGTTTTGTAAAATTTAAAGTCATCCTTCAATGCTAAAAAGACATCATTCAAATTCTAATAAATAAACCAAAAAATATTGAACCAACATGCGAACCTTGAGGCACACTGGAGTAAACTTGCCAATGCTTTTGGAGATATAATCATTGATTCTTACTAAGTGTATCTATCCAGACAATAAATTAAATGCAAGCTTGACCAAGGTGTCCAAGCCCCAATGATGACTGACTCTATCAAAGGCCTTTGAGAAGTCCACATAGACACTGTCTTTCTGTTTACACTCCTCAAAGGCTTGTAGCAGTTGGTATTGATAAGTTTAAAAGTTAGTCACCTTCAATCTGCCTTGAGCAAACCCATATTGGTTGTCAGAAAGAACTTTTTTAAAAACACTTCTAAGAAAATTGAGAACAAACAAGTTTGTCAGAAAGCTTAGGTCTAGCATATTGTATACTAGTACCTCTATAATTAATGTCACTACTTTTGTTAATTCCCAAAAAACTGGTTGAATATAGTAAATATTTACCTTATAATAAATTTTTGTAACCTCGGCTGAGTATAATGTATAACATGTTGGATGATTTCCCATAATGAAATCGGTATAGCAGCCCCAACAAAAACCGCAGCAATAAGAACTTCCAAGTCGTGCCTATTAAAACCGTCTTTAAGGGATTTTAGGAGGAAAACGGGGACAAAAACGAGGGCTGCAATTGCATAGACCGCAATGAAAAGGGGTCTTATCCACAGTTTCCATCGCGGAAAACATTCGGCACATTGTTCGAAACACATTTTGTCCCTATCACATCGTTAGGGTGTAGGATTCTATGGTTTTATTAACGGACTTTTGCTCGGATTTTCGATGTTTTTGTAATTTTTTAGGTCTTACAGCTGTGTTTACGTTTTTCTCATTGGAGTTTGACAACTGCTGTCAAAATCAGCTGAGTTGGATGGAACAGTGCACTGTTGCCAACTTTGGTTTTGTTTAAGTAAAGCCAATGAGTTAGTTATAGAGGCAAAGGCAAATTTGCAAAAAAATAACTTTTCTATTAACGTCTTTCATATCTTTTAAGTCCTAAAACAGTTTTTATTTGGTTAAAGAATTTTAACCAAATAAATTTAGAAGTTAACCAAATAAATTTTAAAAGAGCAAGTACATAAGTTAAACGTATTTGATTGCTTAAAAGTTTGGTCTTTAATCTATTAAAAAGGCAATCTCTGGTTCGTATTATTTTTTTTTATTCTATGGAGTCTCTTAATACTATTATATATTCATAAAATATAAAAAAATAATTCTATCTAGGGAAATATTCCGAAAAACCTTGGCAACTAAGCACTTTTGACGTTTAACTTGACATTGACATTTGACAAATAGACACGTTAACTATTTTGATCCACTTCAAATTTCCCTAATTTTTTAATATTAACCACACGTTTGCTACCTTTTCCAATAATATAAGGGCTGGCCCACAAGGTTCACAATGAAAGCCTTAATTTTCAGTATATTACTGATCCTGCCCGTCATATTCTACAATGTAGATTGCCAAGCGCGAAAACCGGTAAAGTTTTATGCCAGAAAAAAAGTACTTAACAGTAAATTTATACTGAATCTCATCCGTAGGGCTCCACTCTGGCCGACAGAGTACAACAACTAACAGATATGGCCAGTAAAAAGCCCGTTTTAAGGTTCAACGGGAACAAGTTCAGGGACTTTGTGAAGGCAACACCCAGGAACTATTCGGTCATTGTCATGTTCACTGCTTTGGCCCCACAGAGACAATGTGCCGTGTGTAGGCAAGCGAGCGATGAATTCACCGTGGTGGCCAACTCTTATAGGTATTCGCCACTTTTTAGCAACAAAATGTTCTTCGCTGTGGTCGATTTCGATGAGGGGTCAGATGTGTTTCAAATGGTATAAAATTTTGTAAAAAAAAAAACTGGTTGGAAGCTTACAGATGGAGTTTTTAGATGAAGCTAAATACTGCTCCAGTATTTGTCCATTTCCCTCCCAAAGGTAAGCCAAAAGCAGCGGATACTATGGATATTCAAAGGATTGGGTTTGGTGCTGAGGCGATTGCAAGATGGATCAGTGAAAGAACTGATATTCAAGTAAGAAAGTTTTTTAATATTGCTTAAGACTTAAATTTTAAACATTTTGATTATTTTGACTAAGGTAGATTATTTAATTATTCATTAATCACTTTAAAGATTAACAGATGTTCTAAATAGTAATTGTACTAAAACAATCTTAATAATTACCTAAAAAAATGGTTAATTTATTTAAGTATCAAATTATTATTAATCTCTACCCCAGTTAAGAGTATTCCGGCCGCCAAACTACTCAGGAACCCTCTCAATAATCCTCCTCTTTGCATTCATGGGAGGTTTCCTCTACTTGCGTAGAAACAACTTGGAGTTTCTCTACAATAAAACCATGTGGGGCATTTGGGCTTTGCTGTTCTGCTTTGCAATGACCTCGGGTCAGATGTGGAACCACATTAGGGGGCCTCCGTTCATGCATAGGAATCAAAATGGACAGACTTCTTATATACATGGAAGTTCTCAGGGGCAGTTTGTTGTTGAGACTTATATTGTTATGTCTCTTAGTAAGTTTATCTATATGGTCAATTTTTTTTAGTTAATAAGTGTTTTATAGATGCAGCAGTGTCCATTGGAATAATCTTGATGACCGAAGCTGCCAAAGGAAAAACGCCTGATTTAAAGAAGAGGAAAGTGATGGCCGTGGTCGGTTTGGTACTTATTTCTGTTTTCTTCTCGTTGCTTTTGTCTATTTTTAGGACAAAGACCCATGGGTATCCTTACAGGTAATTTGGTGGAATATAATTTTATTGTGTCTGAAACTAATACAATTTTTAAATTCCAGTTTCCTGTTTAAATAAGGAACATATTGGCACTGTGTGGACATGAAAAAACTGTAGTGTTTTTGTTTTTTTTTATTTTGTTATTTGATTTTTTAAATAATAAGCTTACAATTCGTGGCTACACAAAATAAACTTTGTTATCCTGTTTTCTTGGTTTTATTTTTTCTGATCAATCAGTAAAAGTGAGTATGTAGTATGTAGTGAATAGTGTACTTTTTGATGCTAGACTATTAAATTTGCTAGAACTAGGTTGGCGAAAAAGACCAATATTCTCTTGGCTTTCCTCAAAATTTGTATCTCCTTTTTCATGTTTTATGTCATACATATAAGCCTCCTTGTTAAAAATTCCACCTTCCTAATGGTTATCTTTACTGCCTATATCCGCAATTGGTAAGCCTTCGGTAAACTAAAAAGCATTTTGATTATAATAAGCCTTTATTTTCAACAGGCAACTTGCCCAATAACAGGAAACAGATGCAAAACAATGAAAAATATAGTTGAAAAAAACACAAGCAAACCTAAAAGAATGAAAAGAAAAGAAAAAAAGTAAAGTCACAATCTCAAAAGTTATCCAAAAAATTAGAACAAATAACTATTAATATGATATAAAAACCCAATTATAAAAGTTTAACAAGATAATCACATATTCAACAAAATTAAATTAACTGCAATATACCTACTAACTATAACACATGGGTCTTAATCCCAAGAGTAATGATCCACCAAGATATCGACAATCACATGAACCGGAGAGAAATTTATATCGCACATGTGACAGATCCGATTAAATAGAGCGCATATTGTATATAGTGGCGATTTCAACAGGATGTTAGTATAAGGCCTTGGCAGAAAGAATGTTAGGGGATGTCTAGCATTAAGCCTAGGCACCATGAAACGTACACCAGAAAGAAGTACATGTAGATTAAAGCGTTCCAATAGTTGCTGATGATCAAACCGTCTTACCGGATATATGCCATCCTGCCTGAAGGCCAAAAACTTAGCAAATCTACGCTGAACAGATTCAAGGAGACCAACATGATTCTGATAGAGCGGGTTCCATATAATGCAGCCAAACTCCAGTTTTGATCTCACAAAGCAACAGAAAAGCAGTCTTAATGTAGATTCCAAAGTAAAACTCTGAGAACTTCTAATTATGAACCCAAGCCTTCTCAGGGCTGACTTGAGTATGTCGTTGAAGTGTGGAACGAATGTAAATTCAGAGTCAAAGGTGATACCAAGATCAGTAATTTGCTCTAATCTATTCAAAATAGTATTATTAATAAAGTAATTAAAATTTAAGGGTGTTTTTGATCTAGAGTAAAAGGGGATTTACACGGTTCCAGTAGCTTGAACAAGTACTAAAGCCAGTAACTAAAATAAATTTTTATTTGTTCAAGTGGTTGTCTACACGCATTTTAGTGTATTGGAGGTAGTAGTAATATTTAGCGTTCAAAGAGTTTACCACTTTTAAAATGGCAGCAAGTACAGTTGTTAGATTATCTATTCAAAAATGCATTTTGAGTATATGTGGAGAATTATCTAATATTTTATTAGAAGAAATTAACAAGGAAGATCCAGAAGAATATCGAAACTGTATGCGGATGACAAAATTACAATTCACTGAATTACTTTTCAAAATAAAGCCTATGATTTCAAAACAAGATACCGTAATGAGATCTGCTCTTTCAGCGAAAATTAAATTGGAAATTACACTATCATACCTGGCAACAGGAAACAGTTACAGAAGTTTACAGAGACTTTTTCGAGTGTCTAGGCCTGCAATTTCCAAATTTGTACCTGAAATATGCAAAGCTATTTACATAGCTCTTGAGGAATACATCAAGGTAAGCTTTAAATGTTTCACTTAAAATATTATGAAAACATACATAAAATATTATACAAATATTTATTTTTTATTTAAAGTTAACTTCAAAACAAAAGCTAAATAAAAAATACTCTACTTATTGATAAATTTATCATCAAACCTTCACCTAATAATAATTTTTAGTTTGTATAATATTTGTGGCTAACAGACTAGAAAGTGTAATAACACCAACACAAACTAAAGTATGTAACACTATAATGTTTAGAAATTTGACAGGGCATCCCGGAGCGCCTCACTTAAAATATTATTTTGACTGCTCCCAGAGCTGTTCAAATCTTTATGCAATTCTGTATTATATTCCGATGGTACATCTGAATAATTGGTATATGCAGATGATTGTACTGATGAAGAAGTGTAACCGTCAGGTGACTGCATAGGTGTGGCAATGTACTTTGAAGCATGTGATGCAGGTAGTCTTTCTGATCCTCTCTCGTTAATCCCTCGGTACTCTCTCGAATTACAGGTGATGTTGTCTTTCTCCGGTAAATCTTGTACTTTAAATGAGGTAAGCACAGATTGTATTTAACCTTGGGCCCTTATAGCTGATATGGGCTTTAATCCCATTAGCTGAGCCGCAACACTACGCCCAAAAACGAGATATTCATTCTCTGCTTCCGGCACTTTTACTGTGGTGTCGCTTATGTTTTTTAATTCCTGAACAATTGTGGAAACCTCTTTCAGTTTGGAAGACATCGGTCTTATTTTTTTTTGGTGGCGGCGGTACGGACACCACTGGTACTTCTTTCACTTGTGTGTCATATAATATTCAAGCCTTATAAATTCAATCAATAATATTAAAGCCTTATAAAGGAACACTTACGAAGGAACAAAAAATTTTCAATTACCGCCTCTTGAGAGCAAGACGGATTGTGGAAAATTCGTTTGGAATAATGGTTAGCAGATTTCGAATTTTTGAGAAACCTATCGCATGCTCTCCAGAAACTGCTGACAAAATTATTAAAGTTTGTTGTGCATTACATAACTGGCTTAGAACGACTTCAAGTACTTACTACACACCAAAAGGAAGCTTTGATGAAGAAGATTTTGATACTGGTAAAATAACACCAGGTGCTTGAAGACGAGATGTAAAACAAAATTTGACTTTGATAAGCTTCACCGTAAGTAACCATTAGTCCAGAATAGCACGAGAAAAAAGGGATAAATTTTGTCAATATTTTATGACGGAAGGAGCTGTACCCTGGCAAGACCGTATGGTATTTTAAATAACCTACTATATCTATACCTACTAATAATAATAATTACTATTATTATTCTCATTATTATTAATAATATTATATAATTATATTAATTCATCTTATTTAATAAAACTTTAATATATTATGTCAGTACTTACAGTGTTTAAATTATCTTGAGTGGGCCTTTTATTGTCTTCTAAATTGTTCAAGAAACTGTCCATTTCAATGAATCATTTTACATTTGGCACATAAATACTGTCTGAGCCAGCTCCCGATTTTTTAGAATCTTTAATTTTTTTCTTCTCCTGAGAATAAGTGAATCTCAATGCTTTTATTTTGTTTATTTCGTTCACCCCGAAACCTTCAATCCCCATATTATCTTGTATCATTTTAAGCGCCGCATCTCTTGCTTGCTTGTGTTTGTAAAGTAACATTTTTGTGTTCCAGAGACACGGTTGGTCTCCATATTCTTGCACAAATTTAACAGTTGTTTCTTCGAGACGACATTGCAACGTGATGTACGGCGCTGCTATTCAAAATTAAAACCCTACTAATATACTTTACTAAAATGGGCTAAACTATCCTGTCTAGACGCGTCCAGTTCACTTTAGCGAGTCGAGAAACAAGAGTGGGGGAAGCCACTTGCTCCAGTAAATAGGACCTGCTTCTATTCACTTGACTAAACTACTGACTAAAAAGCTTACTTGCTCAAGTACTAAATCATGGTGTCTACATAGTTCCATTAACTAAATTTTAGTTACTGGCTTTAGTACTTGTTCCAACTACTGGAACCGTGTAAATCCCCCTTAACTGACCACACTACATTTAGCCGCATTCAAGCCTAACCTGTTAACAGCGCACCATATCTTCAATGTATTCAGACAGTTTTGAAGAAAAACACAATCCTGCAAACCATATACATATAGCTTCAAATCATCGGCAAAAAGCCAGCCTATGACAAGTGAGTGGCTCAATCAAGTCATTCATAAAAAAACTAAACAGAAGCGGACCCAGGTTCGAGCCCTGTGGCCCACCCGACGTTACGTTAAAAAGTTTCGATTTAAAGCCCTCATATTCAACATAATTATAAACTGTATGTTTTGGGGGATTCAATGAAGAACAAGCAATAGATATTGAATTTTCACCTTCTTCTGACTCTAATTTAGACTCATGCAAGCTAATTGCTTCTTTTACTCCAAGACCATCGTCAAAATATGTTTCAAATATTTCTTTTATGTTTTTTGCTGGTCTTAAATACGAATACGATTCCGAAGTGTCATAGTGGGTATGTGCGTGCTTATATTCTATTAGACCTGGCAATCCATCCTTAAAAATAAGAAAAATTGTATTATAATGAAGGTTGCCTGAAAAAGTATATATGTTGCATTTTGCTGTTGATTTTCCTCTATATGGTCATGCCATTGTTCATTACTATCGCAGGGAAATTTTTAAATAGAGGACCAACTAGTATATCGTGCCAATTGACTTTGAAATCTTTGAATGAAATTTACCTATCTTAACATGAGCGTCTTTTTTTATAGTATCTTTGGTTGTTAACTTAATTTTAATATGCATTTCTGCAGGACAGGCACAATTTTTGGACCGCCCTCGCTTATTATTTATAGGATCTACTCTCTTATAATTTGTATGATGGCACAGATAAACCATTCAAAAAAAAATACCGTGTATATTTAAAACCGTTAGTTTTTTGTAATAAAGAAATTACCAGGTAAGCATCGAAAAACTAAATACCTAGGTATGTATAATTTTGCCCTACCTACCTAATAACAAATCTATCTGACTTACTGCACTTTTGAACATTCCAGTTTGTTTTACTCAACAAACTGTACTCTTCTACCCATTTGCGCAAGTCCTGTTCATTTTTTATATCACTTCGAATACACTTATCATCATCATCATCAACGCATAAGTTACGAAACCAGGTAGGTAGGAACTTTTCCATAATAATAATTGTTTATTATAACTAACTTAACATTAAAAACACACCGCACAAAACACAAAGTACACTGTTGATAGGTATGTTAATTCTAACCACCATCTCAGCACTTTACAATTAGTTAGCCGACCACGATCTCGACACTCGCTCAGGCAACCAATCAGAACGCCTTATTTTTACTATGGTGCCGAGATCGACGGCGGAATTGAAACATGCTATCGGGAGAGTCTAATTTTTCACTAACTTTAGACTCTCCAAGCACATGTTTTACAAAAGCCTCTCAAAGTCTCCTTCCAAGAGTTCTTTATGAACTTGCATCTTATAAGGGTGGTATTTATTCGTATGTAGTATTTGAAGCACACTTGTTTTTCCAATATCTAGATGCTACATGCTGATTATCTCGAACCGCCATTAAAACTACGAACTGCTTATTTTTATCAGCTTGAGGGCGACCACATCTAGGAACATGACTTACATGACCGAATTGACTAAACTTCTGCTCAATCTTAGTAACTGTCGATTGCGATATTGGCAGATATGTGACATTAGAGATCGGGGTATTTTTGATTAAATAAAACGAAAATAGATTGAAAAACTACTGAAATGTTACCAAAATACACACCGAACTGTCAACGATACTAACTATAGACATTAATTTTGTTCATCCCTTTATTTCTGGCGTCATAAATCCAAAGCCTACTATATAGCTATGGCAAAATATTGAATTTTCAAAGATATATGTAATAGATACACAGAATATAATAGATGTGTATGATACATCCATAGAATATACAACCTTTAGTTATATTTATATATCTAGTATATTCGGGATATACTGTACTGTACATACTAATAGTATATTTCATGTACCCCATAGTGTGTGACAAATGTATATTCATTGCATATCCATAGAATAAACAAATTAAATGTCATAGTTTACTTGAACAATTTCTGTGATATAAACAATTTTTCACAGCTCTTATAATGCAACGTCAAAATAATGTTGAAACGTCGAGAATTTAACGTTTCTATCAATAAAATGATTTAAAAAAATAGTACATTTTACTCTATGTTAAATACTTTGGCCCGTACAACCATAGTCAAAACAAAAGTACGATTTTCAACTGCTAATATCTCATAAATTATTGAACTATCATGTGGCCTAACAAATTACTTATTCAATATAAAGTTAGAGTCTAGAAATAAAACTTAATTATTATTACACAAATAATATGAAGAATTTTTTTTATTAAAGCTCAAACAATATAATAATTTTCTCATATTTAGTATTCTATCCGCAAAACGCGTCCTTATTATTCATTTTTTCCTTAAATAGCGTAAAAGTAAAAGAGGTGAGGGAGGGGTGAAAGCGATAAGAGGCAAAAGAAAAACACAGATAACGGGAAATTTTGTCCCGGAGCATCGTCTGCGCGTCTGGACGTAGCGTACGCGGCGTCCAGACGCCAGTCGACGCCGACCCTTCGCCGTATCGATAACGTACCTACGATCCCGCGGGGTCGTGTTGCAACAATCGCGGGATTTTCGTGTGTTTCATTACTGGATTTTGGATTTTTTTTTTCGTGTGTTTGAAAAGGTTTTTTGTGGTGATTTTTTGTGTCCATAATAAGGCATTTTTATTTCTAAATTAATCCATGATTTTTACCTCGAAATTAAAAGAAATATTTCGACGCCTTGTATATTAAAACTATTTATGTTTTTACGTTTTTGGTATTTAAAACTGATTAAAGAATAAAACGTTTGGGTCACATACCTAGTTAATATCCTGTAAATTAAATTATTCTTAATTTTTCGGAAATAAAAATATCCATGTAGGGGCATGCATATCTCATTGAAAAATCAAATATTTAAATAAAACGATTTTTTTCTCAAAGTTTTCTAATATAAACAAATTTCAAAACCTACTCTCATCGGATTCAATTAATCTAAATAAAAACGACTTCCCAGTGATAATTTATGATATAGCCATTTGCTTTGAACACTTTTTTTGACAGGCCACTTTTTAAATATTTGATTGAAAATATGATTTTTCTAAAACTGTTTATTAAAAAACCATTATACGAGCCTACGAGATATAAAAATAGCTCCTCCTCATTTTAACCCATGATACTCTTTTTTTTTTCGTCAATTGGGCGTGGCTTTTGACGTAAAAATGACAAACCCCTTTCAAAATGGCAGATGAGCACCATTTTAGAAAATAAAATGAAACCTCGAATTTACTTTCGAATACTTTCAAAATATTGCGACATAAGTAAAGCCAGCCGTAAATTCCCAAAGTAAAGCCATCTAGAAAAACTAAAGTTGATGGATTTTGTAGTAAATTAAATTTTAACTGCCTCTGGACCTTCTCTTTGATCTTGTCTTAAGTATTTGCAATAAGTGTTACATCGTCAATAAATCTAAGATGACTATACGTACAAATAGATATGTACCTTCACAAAACTTACAACTAATCCAGGCTTTCACTATATTACTATAATGCGTATAAAAAAATTAATAGGCAAAATATAAGAGAATCCAAGAAAATTTGCTACGGCTTGGATTGCAGATGGCACACAATGACACCTAACTTAACCCAACGATAATTGAAGTACAGGGTCCGGCAGTCAAACCTGACGGTTTTTGAAATGGGATAAATAAAAAAGTTGTTGAGATATTTTAATTATTATTTTTTTATTGGAAAGAGGAGAATTGGAAATTTAACATTCATAATAAAAAAGCACAAAAATAACTTATGTAGCAAAAATTATGTCTCATTTTCTCTAAGTAAGTTTCGCGAATTGAACTATGATTTTCAAAATATATTTGCACAATTTGAAAGCGTTGTTCTGGAGTAAGTCTATTCATTGTGAAATGGCAAACTGTACTGACCACGAATACACCACCAACTGTCAAATTGACAATCACCAGAAACAGTTTTGACAACTTAAAATCCAAAATTCTAAAAAAACACCCTTTATAAATATACAGCGTGTATCAGCCAAATGGAATAAATTCCATAATCATCGTAATCTTAAATAGGATTTTTTTCTAACGTTACTCAACATCTCAAACGTGACTGAACTAATCGCAACCTTTTTTTCAGTCAGCTAAGTCGAGGGGTTTAGTTTTGTAGATAATATTTTTGACGTATCCTCACAAAAAGATGCTTACAAAAGATCCTCACAAATGTCTAATGATTTCGGATCAGGGGATCGTCCCGGCCATTGCATCGGTCCTCGTCTCCCTTTTTTTATAGATTTGGAAATATTCGGTTGCCTTTAGTTACTGCCATACGATATTGGCTGGAGTTTGAACAGGATATAATTTTGTCTTTATATTAAATAAATTCCTTGTTCTTTATATTAAATAAAAAAAAATTGAATTTTAATATAAAGAATAATGGCTTATTAATTACAAATCCTATAGAAGTAGCTAATTTAAAACAAAATAAAGATATTTCATCTAATATCCAGAATATTTCTTTTGCATGTTTTTTGCATAGTATGAGCATTGTGCCTTTCAATGAGGGTGAAGTCCTAAACATTATAAAAAATAAAATGAAAAATAAAAAGTCTGGGGGACCTGATGAAATTCCATTATCTGTATTTAAGAATACTGCGGAGGCTTGCATCAGACCATTAACATATCTCATTAATATGTCATTCGAAAAGGGAATATTTCCAAACTCATTAAAAAATTGTAAGGTTATTCCTGTTTTTAAAAAAGGGGATTCTAATTTGGTTGAGAATTATAGGCCAATAGCTTTAATTTCCTGTTTCTCAAAAATATTTGAATATGCAATGCTTGATAGGCTTTTAGCTTATCTAATAAAAAACAAAAAATTTTCGGAAAGACAACATGGTTTTCTGTTGGGTAGATCTACCTCGTCTGCCATTTTGTCGTTTTTATCTGAGGTTATCGATGCACTTGAGGCAGGTGAGCGCCCTGTGGGGATCTTTTGCGACCTAAGCAGGGCGTTTGACTGTGTCAGCCATGATGTTTTGTTGTACAAGATGGAGTCAAGTCATACGGCATTAGGGGTGTCGTCTTAAATTGGTTCTCCTCCTTTCTAGCATTTCGGACACAATACGTGGAAATAAGGAATAAATTAGGTTCATATTGTTCAAACAATCTTCACACTGATTTGGGAGTACCTCAAGGTTCGGTGCTCGGGCCTGTGTTGTTTTTTATATTTGTGAATTCATTGCCTACAGATTTACTGTATAGTCACGTTACTATGTACGCGGACGATACATCAGCCCTTGTTCGGCAACAGAGTATAGAAAATATGCACATTACTGCGGGAAAGGCATTGCACGAGCTGAATAACTGGTTTACTCTAAATGAACTTTTTCTTAATACCAAGAAAACAAATTATATGGTTTTTTGCACTCATCGGGGTCAATTAAATCTTGATCTTGACATGCATTTGAGCAATAATGGTAGTTTCTTGCAACGTCAACAAACAATAAAGTTTTTTGGCTTGACACTGGATGACACTCTTTCATGGGAGGCACATTGCAATGATTTGTCATTAAAATTAGGTAGCCTTTGTTATGCCATAAGAAATATTAGGTCCTTAATGGATAAAAACCAGTTAGTTTGTGTATACTATGCCATAATTCACTCTAGGATTCTGTATGGGTTCCAATTCTGGGGTTTTTCAGCGTATGCGTGTCGTGTATTTATTGGTCAAAAACAAGTTATTAGATATATGGCGGGAATAACCTCTAAAACTTTCTGTAGATCGCTTTTTAATCACTTTGAGATTTTAACTGTTCCGTGTATGTATATATTTCAAGTGTGTTTATTTTTTGTGTGTGTATTTGTTTTTAAGAATCTTAATGTATTTGTGACAAATGGTTTTTTTCATAATTATCCAACTAGACTAAGAAATGATTTATCTTTGTTGCGTACTAGATTAACTCTTTCAAAAAATTTTATCCTGAAAATATGTCCAAAAGTATTTAATAAATTGCCAAATGACATAAAAAATTGCAATAGTTTGTCAATATTTAAAAAGAAATTGAAAGCTTTTTTAGTTTTGAAGTGTTACTATGATATTAAGACCTACCTTTCGGAGTAATAACTAGCTGTAACGTATATATTTGTTTCTGTTACTGTTTTATATGCTTAATAATTTCTTTGAGTATGTAAACTAGGTTTAGTGATAGTATAGTTTCAAGTAGGTATATAATGTTAGAAATGTTAGCTTCTTTGAACATAGACGAATTCCATACACTGTATTGCGTCAATTTTGGATAATAAAGATTTGATTTTTTTTTTGTCAAAGTTGGCACGACATTACTTTAAAGCAGTATTAAATAATTATCACCATTCAAATTGCCATCGATGAACAAGGGACCTCGAATAATTCCTGCTCAAACATTGACCTTTTCAGGGTATTGGGTATGATGTTCTCATCCAGTCAGGATTTAGACCAATAACGGCAATTTTGTTATCATAACCATGAAGTGTGCAGTCATTAGAAAACAAAACATGCTCTAATTGGATCTCATCGTTATCTAATTTTGTCATTATTTGTTCATCCGTTAAAAATCCGTTCTCCTATCAAAATTGTCTTCAATGAGTTTCGGAGTTGGCATCAATTTATAGGGATTCATTTTATGTTCTTTGTATAATCGGTGAATGGCTAATATCGAACATTGGCGCTGACCAGAAGCATGTAGATTTTCCTCAAGTTCAAGCCTAATATCCAATTTGGTGTTGGATAAATTTTCATGGAATAAACGGGCAACTTACATTTGTGCCTGCGTGTTATCTCTATAACCATTCATCCGTAGAATTAATATTTTTTGAGTTTTGGTTAAATGGATCATTCTTTTGATAAGCAATTAAGGAAATTCCAACGACTATGACACTGGATAGGCCAAGCATCTTAATCCAAAGTAAAGAACATAAGTTTATTTTATTTTTTTAATTTCATATGAGTAAGAAGGTATGTTATATGTTGAAATGGTACTCAAATGGAAAATAAGTACTGAGGGTGTTATACCGAATGTTTGCAACAAAACAAAAAACACTTAATATTTCCGTAACAGTTGAAAATTATTATAGAATATTGTACATGAAATATGTTGAGAATATTCTGCAGAATCCAAAAATTGAGTAATATACAGGCTGTCGCATTTAAAAAGATGGTCTATCTAAAACTGTTATTCTTACGTCAAGAGTTAGTTTAAGCACGCCTAAATTTAAATCACATTGTGACGTTTGACAGATTTAAAAAAGGAAGAGGGGAAAAAGGAAATTATATAGGGAGTCTTTGCACGTTTAAAAGAACTTTTCAATTTATCGTAAAATTTTCAAATTCACAGCTTTTTCATACACACCTACAGAATATAACATCATATCGAGATATCATCTAGGGGAATTTTCGCGTTATCGTGTTGTATAATTTGCCCGCCGGTTTAACGTTAACGGTCCCATCTGGATAGAATACGGAGGAAATCACGGGCTATTGCCGCAAAGCGCGGCAAAAAAGTCAAAGTAAGTACCAGAATATAATTTTATACGTTAACCTTTTTTTTCTCAATTGTGCTTTGCTATATTATTATAAAAATGACCATATTTCGAAATAACGGTGGAGTAAAAAAATTGTCTGCATTTAAAAGGTTTAGTTAGCTCAGATGTAATAGAAAATTGGACTTTTGCTAACATGTACAAACAATGGACTATCGGATTTCAGGCACCGAAACGTTATTGATTACGTCACGAGAAAAACAATTTCCACTCCTGCTAATTGTTGTTGTTGTGCGAAAATATATTACTGCAGTTTTCTCGATTTTTGTATATTTGCGGGTTCTATTACTGTAAATGTATATTTGCTTATAAAAATTAACTACTTCCGGTTGTTATCGGACGTGCATCACTAAAAAGTTGAACTGTTTTATATATATTTATGTTTTACCTATCTATTATTGATTTATAATACTTTAGAAATGGAATATGTTATGGTAGCAATAATACCTTCTATCACACCTAGGGCATTATGATAATGCCCGGAAATTTTATTGCTTATCATTTCTCTCATAATAAAGAATAAACATCTATTTTATACAAAAATAATTTTAATGGACAATTTACAAACTATACAAAATAGCGTTAGTGCTGCCACCTCTACCATCACAAAAAACACCGACCATTCTATAGTGGGGTCAGCTACATTTTCCGGGACATTTCAAAATTGTAATTTTTATTTTGGAAATAAAGTTTTTTATTAAATTTAAGGCGCCTAAATCTTCTTTAATGATAGTAAAACTTTTTGAAGTTGAAGTTTTAATTTCTGGTACCTTTATAACCAAGACCGTTCCTCTATCTTCAATATCATCAATGGTCATTTTGACCAACTCATCTCGTCTTAAACCTCCAAAAACACCCATTACCAATATGACTTTGTGTACCAAGTAGATATCATCAGGAGCCTTATTAATACATTTTATTACTTGTTCTCCTTCCAAAACTTTAGACTTCTTCGGGACATATCCTTTCGACTTATCTTTTAAAAAAGATATGAGACGATGGCAAATAGAGTGGAAAGGAATTTATTTCACAAACAGTATTGATACAAAATTAGATATTTTTAATACAAATATATTAAATTTAATAAATAAGCACGCACCAAAAATTAGTTAAAGAGAAAAATTTTATGCCCTGGATAACTGATAACATAAAACTTTGAATGCGTTTAAGGGATAAGGCACACAAGAAATATTTAAAAAACAAAACTTTGGGTAACTTAGAATATTATAGACAGTTAAGAAATTTTACAAAACATGCTATTACACGGGAGAAAACTACTTATTTTAAGCAATTTTCTTCAAAAAAAGGAAAAGATTTATGGGACAATGCTAAAAAATTAAATATATCATCCAATAAGACAGTTGAAATTCCCAATGAATTATGTGATCCAGAACAGATTTGCAACTTTTTTTCATCTACTTTTCAAGCTCCTAACTCTGCGTCAGATGACAAAATCTTTTTTTATCGTTTAAATGTCCATCCCAATGTTAATATCAAACTAAATTTTACGCTTATAGACGAGAATTCCCTGTTAAAGATTCTGAATCGTATATCCACTGGGGCAATTGGCGATAATGGTATATCAGTGAGGGATATTAAACATTGCTTGCCATACTGCATTCCACCCTTATTAAATATAATAAATTCCTGTATTTTAGAAAGTTATTTTCCATTTTCATGGAAAAAAGCAACCGGGAAACCGCTAGCTAAATATACGAATCCTAAAGGACTAAAGGATCTAAGACCGATCAGTATTCTTTCGGTAGTTTCTAAACTTCTTGAAAAACATATTAATAAACAATTGTACGACTTCCTAAACACGTCAAATTTTATCTCATCGAGCCAGTCAGGATTCCGATCTGGTTACAGCACCTCTACTTGTTTAGTTATCATCTTTTAAATGATGTTCGTCACAGTGAAGATAAGAAACTAATAACTTGCCTGGCATTTCTCGATTTCAGCAAAGCATTCGATACGATTAGCCACAATATGCTTTTAGCCAAGCTTCATTACTATGGACTTTCTGATAATTCTGTAAAATTTTTCGAACAATATTTAATAGATAGATCCTTTTGTGTGGAAATTGTGAGAGATTTTCAAAGCGTTCGATCCGAATTTGTACCAATTGCCACAGGTGTGCCTCAAGGCTCAATTTTGGGCCCTCTGTTGTTTTCCATATATGTTGCAGATCTAAGCAATTCTATTGAAAACTCGAAAATTCAACAATATGCTGATGATTCTCAAATATACACTTCATTTTCTTTAGATTATGTAAACGAAAATATTGACAAATTTAACACGGACTTGAATAATTTAAAAAAATTCTCCGATGATCATAATTTAAAACTAAACTCCTCTAAATCTTGTAGGCCATTTTTTAATGCTAAATATCAGATTGAGAGAATTAGGCAATTATTTGTTCCACAAATAGATAATATGCCTCTGGCCTCAGTTTCAGAGGTGAAAAATTTGGGTATACTTTTTGATGATTCGCTAACATTTCAAGCACATATTAATAATAAATTAAAAATTGCTTATATAAGATTGAAAAAACTTAATTATTTTAAAAAATGGCTACCATCCAAAATAAAGTATCAATTATGTGACAGTTTAATATTATCGCTATTCGACTACGGTGATGTGGTTTATGGTTCATCTTTGACGATGCAATTACCACACCAAATACAAAAAATAGAAAACAGCTGTATGATATAAAAATATCCTTAATATGACTTACCGTAGAAAACTTCATTTTTATACTTTTTTACATAGAATCTTAAAAACTGGACAACCCTCATACCTTGCAGCGTTATTTAATCCATTTTTACATCAGCATCATACAAGATTTGTTAATAAATACAGGGTACCTCAACATCGCACTGCAGCTTTTCAGAAATCTTTTACATTTATAGGGATTACATTGTGGAATGATTTACCAGATAAAGTAAAGGAATTTACTTATAAAAGATTCCTAAAATACGCTAAGCAATTTCTTATTAATGAGCAAAAAAAAATAACCTACATTTCTTCCAAGCCATGCGTGCTGTGCTGTTGTCAGATTTTCCCGCAAAAATAAAATAAAATAAGATAGGATATCCTGTGAAATTAATATATTTACTGTTAACTGCCCTTGTTTTGTCTCGCGCACGCCTTTCGCCCTTTTTTTCTGCCATTTGCTGTTCCATTGAAAATTTTATTGACTTATTTACTTATTTATGTATAGTTTAGGTGATACAGGGTTACCGCGCACAAATTCACATGATTTGTGTATTTTGTGTTATCGGCCACTATGGTCGCGCTGTAGTCCTTTTTGTCCTCGGGTTATATAGTATATAGTTGTAAAATTGATTGTGTATAATTTGTATATGTATATATTGGGCAAATAAAGAAGTTTGATTTGATTTGATTTGATGATATTGCGAGATGTCTATATTTTTATAGATCATTAACGTAGACCTTAGGGTAGAATACTTGGTCCAGAGAGAGTTCGGACTGTATTTTTCCGACTAAAAATATTAAAATTTGTTAAACATATGTACCTATTAAAATAAAATCAATAACTTACCAGTTCCTGAAAATATGCCATTAGAACGGTTTCGGTTATTTGAACAATTGCGTTGGCATCTTTCCAAATACCAAATATGCCATACTCCCGATCATACTGTTGCCTTGATTTAACTGGCAAAAGATTTTCGGTCGCTTTTATGGCCTTTTCTCTTATATTTTGTGGAATTTCTTCCATTTTAAGCAAATATTTAAACAAAAACTGCCAACTGACTAACAACTGTCAAACTTAAATAATCACTGCAAGTCACTTGATAAATTTCTGTAGGTAGGTATGTACAGGTAGGTACTGTACAGGTAGACCCTATTTTTTAATTAATATTAAAATTATTTTTGTTCACAAAAATCAATTTTTAGGTAAAACAATACTGTATGCACCACGGGCATTGTTAGACTCTAATGCCCATCAGGCGGAAACCTAGCTTACTATTTCCACCTTCCGGGAATTATCGTCCTTACAATGCCCTTGATACATAAATAGCTATTTTATCAAAAACTTACAATTACCATGTTGATACATAACCGTTAATACGAATTATTTTTTATTTTAAAAATGTGGATGATCTCGTTGTAATGCGCACTAAGGTTCCATGCATACAAGAGAATATCCAAATTCGCCTTAATTTTCAGTACTGCCAACTATCAAAGATTTGAAAATCGAGACAGGAAGAAAACATTTTTTTCTTTGATTTTGTTATAGTGCGTCTTATCATGTTTCCGCAAAATTTAACGAATTATATTCGTTCATTAGATATATTTTTACTACTCAACCTAAGTAATTTATATTGATAAATTATTTAGGTTGGCAATAAAAAATAACTGGATAACGTCAACGTTAAAACCTGTTCTTTAAACCGTTGTATAAACACATGCTAAACCGTTTTTGAAGAGGTGGCTGTGACAATAACAAGAATTGTCAACATCAACGTCATTGTCAAGGCCTTCTACATCTTCATCTATATCTCTTATAGCTTTGCAGATTCATTTCCTAATGTCCTAATTTGTTCAGAAATAAATCTACTCTAAAGCTATTGTTTCCTAGATGTGCTATCCTAAAAACCCAAAATATTTCTAAAGTTTGCCACCACTGGTACCTATAGTCTGCTCATAATTGTTGATGACATTGTACAAACCAACCAGTATGCAAATGAATATTACTCTTATTACAGATATATATTGTATGAAAATTACTAAGTTTACAGGGGACATTAATGCGAATTAGCGGCTAATGCGAATTATAACAAAAACACTTTGGCATATGCAAAATATATCTAATTATAGGCGATAAGGCACACCACAACCAAATCATAGAAATTTTTTTTACTCCCTGTCTCGGTTTTCAAATCTCTAGTTGGCAGCACTGAAAATTAAGGCGAATTTGGATCGTCTCCCGTATACACGGAACTTTAATACGCATTACAGCTAGATTATTTACATACTTAAAACGTTTTAAAATAATGCGAATAAGGAACTCGAAAACGGGTGTCTACGCATACGTTTTATCTTAATTCGCATTTCGCTAATGCGCCTTGACGGTTGCGTGTAAACATGGTACATGATGTATTCAACATCTGCGCGTAAATTTTGAGTGTTAAGATGCATTGGGTGGCATTGGCTATTAAATCTCAAATCATCGAACTAAAATTTCTTACAGGTCTACTAATATCAGCTTGTAGAAGAAGTAGAGCTGTATATGTTTTGAAATCTACCTGAGATATTTCGTTTTGGTACCTAAAGTATGCAATGCCTTTTTGTTTCAAATAAGCAAAAAGTTGAAAGATGGAAAATTTTTTTAAAAAGAATGCGATGATTTGTGATCCACTACAGATAATAACCTCATAACAACGTCCTCTCGAAGACCTATCTCCAAATTTCTTTTTTTGGCTTCGGCATATGGGACAGGAGAGTAGGTAACCATTACATGAGTGAAAGCACCATAATTTATTTATCTATTTATTTAGCCGTTTATTTCCAACAGGCAAAGCCCAGTTACAGGAAAATCTACAATTAATGTTTTGAAAGTGTAAACAAGTATTAAATTACTATAAATTAAATAACAAAAAGAAAGAAAAATAAGGAAAACTTATAAATTACTATAGTTACATCATGTATATATCAAAATTAAAGGAGATATAAATTAACATTAGAATGAACAAAGAAAGGGATTCATGGGACAAGGGAAAAAAGGAAGAGAAAAGGAATTATGGTAACTGTTGTTTTGTCAGAGACAAAACTAGATCCTTTATGGGGCATACAAATATGTCACAGGTTGACGATACTGAATTAAAAATTCTGCACATTTGATATACGGGATCCTGAAACCTAATGTTAGTTCTGGCGCGATCTAAAGCAAAAGTGATATTTGCTCTAGAAGCAAATCGTGGTACATGAAATAGAATATCGTTCAAGAGAGGAGGAGAATTTATTTGATTATTGACCAACTTCCATAAGAATGTTACAAAATGAACTGTTCTCCTCATGGCCAGAGATTGCAGATTAAATCTACCTAACATCAGATCATGATCATGTCCCCTAACAGGATATATTCCATCCTCACGAAACATAAGAAACTTTAAAACCCTTCTCTGAACACTCTCGATGTAGCCAACATGGCATTCATAGAAAGGACACCACACCAAGGAACCGTATTCCAGTCTTGATCTAACAAAGGAAAAGTACAATAGTTTTATTGAGTTTGAGTTGCTAAAGAGTCGGCTATTTCGAATGACAAAACCCAGAAGTTTCAACGAGGAGGTCACTGTCTGTTCAATATGTGGCACAAATGTGAGCCTATCGTCGAATACAACCCCTAGATCTTTAATAGAAGTACTTCTACAGAGGATTTGATTATCTATATTGTAATATTATAATGGATTAAAACATGATCCTTGGTTCGGTGAAAGGAGATCACACAGCATTTCGAGATGTTAAGACATAACTGTTATAAAACAAAATAAAGGATGACAAAGGACAAATATGCAGTCTTTAGCCACAAAACTTGGAACACCATCTGGACCGGCTGTCAACTTGTTTTTTAGCCTCCGACTAGCAGCAATAATTTCCTCAGTGGTAATTGATGGAAGAATGTCAATGAGGTCTGAGGAATTAGAAGGAGGATAGGTTTCCGCGAGGTTGATTGGATCTTTATAGGCATTCTGAAAAAGTTTAGCAAAAGCTGGCACAATGTTTTCTGTTCCTTGAAAAGAATTACCATTGGCATCGCACATGATAGACGGAAGTGAAGAGTGACCTTTCTTAGCTCTAACAAAAGACCAAAACGATAAGGGATCAGTGACAATGTTCTCCTCGGCTTGGGTCACAAATGAGTTATAGGCCTCACGGGCTTGAGATTTTGCTGTCTGACGAAGCCTGTTGTATCTGGAAAGATTAAATTCAGTTGGAGAGGATCTATAATCACGATATGCTTTTTCCTTCTTAAAGATATTAGAAATAATTTGTTTTGAAAACCATACTGGAAATCGCCGTCGTCTTCGTTGTTTTAAAAGTGCTGAAGCAGCAAAAGCTGAATCAAGTCTTTTGTAAAGTTCCTTGCAAGCGCTGTCAACGTCAGAAGACTACAAGACGGACAACCAGTCTGCATAAAGCAACAAATTATACATGAGTGGAAAGTCTGCTTTTCTGAAGTTAAACTGCTGTAGATTATTTGAACTTATAGAAGGATTATATTTATGAGGGGAAGCCGATTTAAAAGAAATTGTCAAAGCAGGATGATGCAAATCTTCGTCAATAAACGGTGATATACTTTTGATGACACTGACGTCGAAATTTGAAAAAACAAAGTCAAGAAGCCTATTATTAACATTTGGAATATTGTTAAACTGCTTAAGACCAAGGATCTCGCATAGGTTGGTCAAAAGCTTGCACACTGCTAGCTTCGGTTGTCTGATAAGACGGAACATTAAAATCTCCAACAATCATAACGCGTTTTGTGTGGACCAGATCCAGTGACATAATTGTTTTACACAAGGTCTCAAAGTCTCTCTCGGTTGTGCAAGGAGGGACATAGATTACAAATAAATAAAATACAAAATAACCATAAGTGAGCTTACAACCTAAAATATCTATAAGTGGTATAATTTGAAGCTGACACGCACTAGCTTAGCCTTAATAAAGATTTTACAAGCATATCGACCAAAATATGGAACCATTTGTTCATATATTGAGAGGCTGAAAGCAAATATAACACATGACCGTATTATGCTTCACCTGAGACTTCTCTTCCCAGGGATGAGTGAAGAAAATGGCATTTCATAATATTAAAAAAAATCCTGCAATACTCAGTGCTCTCAATACACGTCAAAGATGATTAAAACCATCTTCCGGAGTCGCATTAAGGGTTAATAGGTCGTCAAAATAAACTAGGGCAGTTAATCTTTGAAATACAACAGGTTTAGCCAAAGTCCAAAACTGGTAACTCTCAATAAAAACTTTCGTTGAACCCGGAGCTTTTTGGACAACATTTTACAGAGGTTTATACTGCGCCGTTTCTCTAAAAACTGCGAGCTTCGGAAATTTTGATTGTCAGATGATGGTTTTAGATTTTTAGCACTACAAATTTGTCTATACATGTCCCATTTTGGTGTCCACTAGTTCCACTTTGGATATCCACTGGTTTATCTATCAGTAAAAGGGCATTTCTTTTTGAAAGAAAAAGTGTTTCTTCTTGTCCTCTTGACCAGAAGATGAACCTGTAAAGCAAGGATAATCCCCGAAATGCATTCAGAGAAAGTACTCGTTACATCATGAAAAGAACTCAGCTTTTCTTTGCCTCGATCACTATCGAAGTAGAGAACACAAACATGAGAACAGCAGATCTCTCTTTTTTGACACTACTACTATGGAATAGTGACAAAAAGTACTCACTTCTAGTCACCCCCTGACTCCAAAAAAAACTATAAAATCAACCTCATATCAAGGCTTAAGAACCACTGGGCCATGGACTAAGCTGTTCCTTGGCTGCTAGGGTAATAATATTAGTTCAAACATTCTTAATTTCATTCGGAGTATTTTACAGACTATTCACTACCTTATAAGGTCCAATAAAGACCATGTGCATTACTACAAAATCAGCTGATGATTAATTCAACGTTCAAGGAACCTCCTTCTCCTCCTGACATCTTCAAGGTTGCGAACAGTCTTTCAGCCACTCGTTGTCGGTTTAAGTAACGGTTGCGTATTTGTGTTAGATCTTTTGACACATTGCTTAATAAATAAGCTTATATAGAGTTAAACAGTTAGTCAATTTGTTCGGAGTACATCTGGAGTAACGAAATCCAAATACTTCGGAATAGTTGTATTCTTAAAAGAAAACCCAAATTACGATAAAACTTGTTGGAGCTTCTCACAAAGTGCAGAACGCGGCCATAGTAACCAAAATATGCTTAAAGCCTTCTGTTAATATGGGTAATGGTCCCAGGCAGTTTAAATGCAATGTATGGAATGGTTCCTTGGAAATTTGGACTAGATACACAAATCCCTGTAAAGGTCTTGTCCCCGTCTATTTTAAACCACAAATAACGAAATGTTATATGTAATATTTGATGAATTGCCGCATTCGTAGAAACTAAAAATGTTCAGCAATCGACTCGTATAACTCGTACGCTTCTTTGGGAACGAACCATTGCAAATTTAACGTTCTTTCTGTATTGACGTATTTGTGAGATGACATTTCGTTCTTTTCAACTTATTGGTTTGAATCAAGATTGCTATCCCTCAGTTTTTGTAACTTTTAATCTCTTTATTTCCTTTCTCGTCAATGTATGATCAGTTATTATGCCTGATTCAAAGAATTGCATTGAAGGGATTCCTGCATAGAGAATAGACATGAGGAAGATTACTTTCCTTGGGTACACGATCTCTAGAGATAGAGCCTAGATATTTGAGGCACTAGATCTTTTTTAATAGCTGTAGCTTTAATTGAATTGCAATCGGTGACAACGGTAAAATTTGTGCCGTATAAAGTGTATATTATCGCCAAAGTATTCACTTCTTCTGGCTTCACTATTTGTTGTCTTTCTGCTGTATATACGACAACTTTTTGATGATTTTGCTGTTGCTTTTCATATTTTTTGTCAACTCTTGGTTCTATACGATGAGTAACGGTCTGGACGTTAAACAATCGATAACATATTTGGGTGCCTCCTTCTACTCTTGCCCCTATTGACATGGTAAACCCTGTTTTGTTGAACGAGTGATGCATATTGGTCTGTTAGCAAATTGGGAATCCTGCCAAAAACCATGAATTGATGAATTTGCTTGACCAGTGACTAGAACTTTGATTTTTTCTAGTCTTAGGCCTTCATTTGAAACTTATCTTACTAGATATTCCAAGGACGATTGTAGGAAACGGAATTTCTTAATATTAATATAATTTAAATAACCTGCCATACTAAGTGCTCCAATACGCATCAAAGATGATTAACATTCTCTTCCGAAGTCGCCCTAGGGATTAAAATGTTATACAAATAAACTAAGGCAATTGAATCCTTCAGATTACCGAGAGCAAGATTAACTAGAAGAGTAAGTTCAAGCCCAAAATTGGTGACCATCAGTAGAAATTCTTGTTGACCCACAGGTTTTTGAAGAGTTGTACCCAGGCTAATACTGCGAAGTTTCTCAATTGCAGTTTTGGTGAAACAATTTGACACATTGTGACCTTTCTTGGCGCAAACACTATGAGTTTCGGAAACGTGTAATTTAGTCGGCACTTCAAGTTGACTGGTAGAGTAGCTTTGTTTGGATTTTTAGCACGATAATTTGTCTTTTTGCAAACTTTTGGGTTATGGTTTTTAGGCCCTTTAGCAGATCCACTGGTCTGTCTGTCAGTGAAAGAGTATTTCCTCTTGATCGAAAGTGTCGGATCCTGCAATTTTTCATTCCTACGAAGAAGTTCTACAAATGAAGAGAAAAACACTAATAAATCAGAAATAGTACAGTAAACGAATAATTTTATCAAGTTAGTCTCACTCCGTTTTACGTGAACTCTTTTTAATATTGCTATGATTTTTCATGCACCTAAGTTTCATAGGTGTTTAGAAAAGCACTTGAAAATTTAACTGCATCTTCTAACATATGAGCAAGGTTTCTCTTTGGTATAAAAGCTTCATTAAAATCGATACAAAATGAAAATCGATCAATTCTTGATAACGTTTGAACATTTAATCAACCTGTCTGAATTTTAAGAGCTTCGACTTACTTTACCCCATTTCTGGGTTTATCTACCTGTTCACCAAATCGCTGTGACGTTAAAGGTTTAACTAGTTCAGCCAAAAGTATTTGAGATGAATCTCTTCCCTTATAGGCCAATTGCTCAATGATTCGCGAAAAAACAAAACAAAAAGAACATACTGTACTGATATATGAGGCACAATCCCACTTCTGATATTAGAGTCACACATCACTTTTAAATAATACGTTTTAACGTGCTAGCTATGAAACGCCGAATTTTAAATTTAATAACGCCATTTTATAGGGGCAGAAGGGTGCGATAACATAAAGCCCACATAAACAGACATATCCATAATACAAAAGCACACCCAATCAAAATTTCCCTTTGGTGATAAAATTATGCTCATATAATATTCCACTTTTGCATTTATTAAGCCTGATTACCCATAGAGAATGTTGTCATCCGGCATCCCCATTAAACTAATAATTACTCTTTATAGCTGTACAACACCTCTTGGTAATAGTATAGCTGGCGGCTTATTCAGTTTCACCGGATATGCTAACTAGGATCTGTAGCTGATGGCAGCCAGTAAATAGGACCATATTTACAGGATAAATTTGTTAATATATAGTGGAGTGGCGTGTTCCTGACACGTTTAGTGATTGCCGCTTGTTTTGTCAGTGATTAAGAGGGGAGTTTATTTAGAAGCTACTTATACCGACATACATGTATTAGGTGGCTATATAAGTGAACGTATAAAACAACCAAATAGCACCATAATAAAGATTGTCAATGTCACTATCATTGTCAAGGCTATTACTATACCATAACCCTATTTTTATTACTGCCTGTTAAATGAACAATCAACAATGTTCATGTGACGTTTCAAGTCAAGGCATTAGAAGGCGAATAAGGGTCTCTACTAGAAGAACTTTTTTTTTAATTAAAATTGAAATTGTAGCTAAATCAAAAACATTAAGGTGATTTTTCATGCATCCGTCATACGATGGTCCGACATAACTCTGATTGGTTAGACAATTTCAATAAATAATTTTTTATATTCAATTCAATTCAGTATATTACGGTAATTAACCAATTTACAAAATAAATATAGTATATAAAATATTCAATGAAATAAGATTTTATATCGCAATAAAGCACTTGGAGTATTAGTACTATCATTAAATATCTAGCATAAATATCAGATAACAGGTAACATCAATAAAATTAAATAAAATATAAGGACAACAACGGTTTAAAACAGAGAAACTACAATAGAAAAGAAGACACTTTAAGCAAAGCCAAGATATAAAATTATATTGCACTTAAGCAGATTTTAAAATTCGTTGAAGTGAACTCAGAGAACAATGAAACAAATCTATACTGACACTATTTGAGTTAATCATCATCCTACCTATTGCACAGTTTTCACCATACAGTGTATTATGTCGTTCAAGGTGGAATAATCTAGCCTGTCTGAGCACTGTAGTAGGAGGAACATTTAAATTAAGCTGACACAACTCAGGAGACTGTATTACATTGTTAAGAATCTTGTATGTTGTGACAATATCGCAGTTTTTACGTCGAGTCTCCTACTTGTCAATGTTCAGCAATCTATACATTTCATTGTAATTAATATCAATGTTACGGGTAAAGTTAGAATAACGGTTAAACTTAGGTTTACCCGGATAAACTGCACAATACCCAGAAAACATGGGTAAAGTCCAAAATATTAATAAAATTGTACACGTTTCGGGCTTTACCCGGGTAAACCGCGTTCTATCCGCCTTGGCGTGGTTAATGTTAAAAAATAACGCCATAAATATTTGGAGAAATTCATTTAATTAAAAAAACAGATTTTACAAATCAAAGGTTACACTAAAACTGTATCCTAACAAAGTAAAAGATAATATAATCTATTTGTTCAAACAAGACAAGCTACTGTGACATTTCGAGTTACAAAGATTTCCAATAGCTTTACATTTACATTTATTGGTCATGCATTTAGTTTTACAGTTGCATGGTTTATAACCTTGACCTCCTAAAAGTGACTGTTCGTTTGCAAGTTGTCTTAAATTTTTCTTTTCCGGTGATACACTTTCCATCTCAATAAGCAGATCATTGCACACAGAAAATTGGTTCCTGGGAAACATTTCTTCGATAGTTCCTCTCTTGTTCGCTAGCTTATACAAATCATCGTCAGTGTTCTCGATAACTGTCATGAGAATGTTTCTAAAATCACCCCTTCCTCGATCAACGTCTGGAATTTTTACTCTCACTGTATCTCCAACAGAACATGGGGGAAACTTTGAATTAGATAAAGCTTTCATCTTCTTTGCTTGATTTTCTAAATTTCTTTTTGCGTCTAGTCTGTTTGACTGTATTTTCCTTTGGTACAAGCAAAGTTCACACCTTATATTCCCTGATGTATTTAAATTGTCACACTCTACACACTTGCTCTGATTTTCTGAAGTTTCTGTATTACTAACGTTTTCTCGATAATTATTGTTGCCATTTTCCATATTGCCACCTTCAGTAATATCTTCTTGCAAATTGTCTGGTTCTGGGTCACTAACTGATTGTGATTGAGACTGGTTTATATTTATTTCTTGTTGAGGCTGTTCACCTAAACCAAATTCCCTTACCAGCTGATGTGGATAGGCCGACTTTAATATCATGCCCAAACATGACGGCATAAGGAGCTTGTTTTATCCCATCATGGTATGCCCTATTTTTCATTAACTGAACAAATCTTAGACCTTCTGACCATCGCGTGCAGTTTTCATCGATCATCCACGTCATAAGCATGTTCTGTATATCTTGATTTGCTCTTTCCACGCTGCCTTGTGACTGACTGTGACGTGGTTTCCCATGGACTATTTTAAGCCACTCCACATCGTACATAACTCTTCAATGACATGGTTGACGAACTCCCGGCCGTTGTCCGATTGTAATATAGATGGGGCGCCGAAAATACAAAATATGTCTACCAGGCTCTTCTACTTAATGGACGTATTTGAACAAACTTAGTTAAGTGGTCCTGATACACCATAATAATTTTGTATTCTCTATCCGGATGGGATTGCATGTCAATTGGATCCACTTGACAACGTCTGTTCATCTCCGAAAAAACCATTGGTTTAACCACAAGTCCTTTTATGGCAGATTTCAGTTTCTTTTGGCACCCTTCACACAAGCGCAGATATAACTTAATAACATCTCGAGTTATATTTTTGTACTTTTTTTTACATTCGCTTTCCATACGGTGCTTACCGCCATGTCCTATAGCTAAATGTGCATCATGCAAAATGTCAAACATTTCGTCGTTTGTAACGTAATATTTAATGCTAGATTCACCTGACGATACACGAGCAATAAGCTTTTCAATGCCTCTAACAGAACATATGTCAAACCTCTTTAACCGCCGATATTGTAGCGTAGTCTTAGTTACATCGTAGTCTTAGTCACAAATATAGAGAAATGCATGTTACCTAATGAACATACAGAAATTACGTGAACAGGTCTATTGACGTTGTTGACAAGGACGGGGGCGATCATCTTAAGTGGCGCGGGGCGGGAAATTTAAACTTGATTTATTACAACAGGAAAGATAACTTTAACAGTTTTAATATTTTATGGAACTGATAAAAGCTATTTTGATAACATTCCCATTAATATAGAATTTTTATTCTGTTCGTCACCACCATCAGCAAACCATCAGACAGTGTTAATACCTTTTAAATCTGATTGACATAGTCTGTGAAAAATGCCACTGGTAATTTCATTTGAGTTTTTGGGCCTTTCTATTTCATTCCAATAATAAATATGAACAATGCTTTTATTAATGCAGCATGTGAGCTGTCTACTGTAATAAGTTCTAGAAGTTCAGCTGACGAAGTAGGCTCGTTGGTCTGGCACCTTTGGTAGGTACATATTCTTTTGCAAGTCAAAAGACATAGTGAGCAATGCATCTCATTCCTCCTGCAGCGTTTGAAAAAATACCTTGGCTTAAAAATACCTTGGCTTTGGTTCCTTTCCTGTTTTCATTTTTTCGCCAAGTTCTAAGCATTTGGAGCAAACATCTACTCTGAGACTTATTCGAAACTTGGGACCAAATCCCAAGTTATATTTTTCGTTAGAAATGTTGCGGAAGAAACATTCCTTCACTTTAAGATTTGATACAGCACCTCGTAATTGCAATGTAAAATTTCCACATAGACTTTATGCTTAGCTCGTATGGTAAATATAACCTGACAGAAGTTTCGTAATGGGGTTCCTGCACTCTAAAGGACTCAATAAATTTCATAACTGAGATTTTAGAGTTTTCGGACTTAGGTAGTGATGAGAAGTGAATGATGGTGAGCAAACTTTGTCATTGTCTCACAATGGTAGGGTCAGAAAAGAGAGATCTGCTGTTTTCATGTTTTTGGTCTCTATTCCGCTGTTAACAGAGTCAGGTAGAGGCCGAGACGCTGAATTTTAACTGATATCGAAAGGTTTTTGTTGTTTCTAATTCATCCTGTGGCTTCTCCATGCTCGGATATAGAAGCCGCTCATGTTTATCAACTTTATTTGAACAGAAATAAATCGTATTATTTAAAAGTGGTATCAGTGTTTGATTCTAACTCTAGAGACTTTAACCCTTCAAGTTTCCTTTAACCTTTTCAAATATGTGCATAATATGCGATTTTTGGGTTTATCAGGGTTCTAAAGAAATGTGTCAAAATTGCTTTCTTTTCACATTTAATCGCATAAAATAAATAATTAGCATAAAATATTTGACGTAAGAGGAAGAAAGTGAAGTAACATGAGAGTAAAAAAAATACCATCACTATATTATGGCAAATTGAATTTGATTTGATCGTATTTAATTTGGCGGCAAATTTGAATTTTAATATTAAGATTAGTCCATGCTATATTACACTCTTGAGATATTATAAGCAAATAAAATCCACTTAAACCACCCAAAAAAGATATAAATGTAAAATAAAAATTACGCATTACGCACACTTATATTCATAACCTACACACTTAAGTGCGTCACCACTTTGGGAATAACTTAAAACACATTCAAAACAGTGTTGCGCAACATGTATCACTTGTTTGATATACGGATGGGTATGCTTGTGTATACGATGATGTCACAAGCAATTTGTGTTGCGCAATCTATTACCTCTAATAATCTAATCAATAATTAAAACAATGGTAATAAGAATCTGATATGTATGTAAATTAGTTTAAATTTATATAAGATCAGTGACTATGAAAAAAAATTATTGGTATAGGAGCAACATGACTTTTAAGTTGTTGGTTTTTATTGGGTGTCTGAGTGTTGTAGTTGGTGGTGAGTTAACAACTGAACACGGTAAGTAACAAACACACTCCTAAATATATAAAATATATAAAAATAAAAAAATTTTAGACTTGATAACTCAATTAGAAGAAAATCTAATTGAGGGTAAAAGTTTGAAAACGTTTACAAAGCGGTTTAATGAAACACTCGCACAGATTCAGCTACCTTATTTCTTTACTAGGGAGGAAAAGGGCGAAATTGGGTATGAGCCCTTAGAAGTAAGCGGTAAGTAAGCAATGCATTATTTATGTAACGGAATTGGGACAATACATAAATGAATATATTTTGGGATGAAAATCATATAAAAAACTAAATGCAATAAAGTTGACACGTATAAATAAATCATGTCTTTATTAGGAATAATAATATTAAAGGGCGAATTCTAGCTTGTTTAGTTTCGATAAACTGCTACTCCTAAATTAACGTTTATATTAAAAACACATTTATTAAATGGCTACTTAATAATATCGAATTGAAAGAACAAAAAAAACTAACTATACATTTGATGAAACAATTATAGACTTATATATTTTTGCAAAATATTAAGATCGGATTGGAAATTTGAAAATAATTTAGCATTTTGTCCCATTTATTAGGTATGACTTAAAGTAATAGAACATAGTCAACTAATTTATTTACACACGTTACTATAAAAATACGATCACACATAACTACTAGAGATATTTGTTTACAATTATTTAAATCTGGCGCCAATATTCCGAACTTTACTTCACTGTTCTGACAACCACGGGCGATGCGGCTGCTCATATACTCGGCGGAACGTTGTTCCGGAAGATTCTCGCTAGCCTTCGAGATGTCGTGCGACGTGCTACTTCTGTCATTCTGGCATGACGGAGAATCTCAGTTGGTTTCTACTTTTACGCGTTTTTACTTTTACCTTGATTATTTACCTGTACATTTCTTACTAGAACATTCATTATCGATTAATATCATTCGTTTGATATCAAATCGAGCTTTACTTTTGCTCTGTTGTCAGTAATTCTTTTACTGACTATATCTCTAGTTAATTGTTAGGTGACCTCGTTATCCAATAAAGTATTCGTTACTTCTCTTGGCGTATAATATCCAAATAAACGTTCATAAGGCGACTTTTTTGTGTTGAGTTTACCCTCTTACTTTTGCAACTTGTTCTTCCAATTTATCTTCTTCATCAATGATGGTAAAATTGTTCTATTATACCTTTCGATGTGTCTATCTGCTCCTGGGTTAGCTATTGCATTGAGTACGTACGTGTTTAATGATTAAATTTTTATATTCTTCAAATTGGTGTAACTCTCCTTGGTAATCTAAAATCGGCAATAACCTCGGCTAATAAATTAAAAACCCAGAACCCACTTTGGTCCATTATACTGTCTTCATAAAAATGAAGTTATGTTTACGTTTAGATTTTACAAAGGCCTCTAACTGGTTGATGTGTAAAGTATCAAACGGTTCGGCAATCTTTTCAATGGGATTTAAGTACCCTGGTTGCTTGCTTCCAGGTTCTATGTGATATAAACATTCTAGGCCACTAAAAATATACTTTTTACTACATATACGCATACCTGGAAATCAATAGTTTTTACAAAGGGTTGTTAACGTCTGGTCTAAAGCCAGGTAACATCAGGTAAACCAGGTTTTCTGCATCCTGAAAAAACTTCTTTAGTGTCTTGAAGTTGAGCCATTAAAACCCAATTCGCTGACGGAAATTACGGGTTTTCCAACACCTTTTGTTTCTCGATGAAAAAACATGTATCATCTTAATACCAGGACGATGTTTAACGTCAAAGATATATTCTTTGGTTTTATATTGTTACAATACCTGCCTGGTCACATACTCGTAGAACCGCTATTTTGGTTTTGCAGAAGAATGCTCCAAAACCCCTACTTTAAAGGATCGCAATGAATCTCTGTTTGCAACTCTGGATCATATATTGCCACTAACAAGATTTTCTTTAAGCAAGACAAAAGCACGTTGCTGTTCTTCAGACCAGTTAGCCATTAGACCATTAAAGATGTGAGAAGTCTAGCTATTGTAGCAAAATCCTTTCTAAATTTTCTTATCGTACGTCGTAAACTTAGACACAGCTTCTGTGTTTCTTTATCCAGATTGTATGTCTGCTAGCTGTGCCGTTGCTAGTTTCGTTACCAAGAAAATCAACTTTTCAGGTCTCGGCACCATTTACGATAAGCAGCATTTGTGTTATTGACTGCCTTAGTGCAACTTTTATGGAATCACGGTTTGAAAAGCAAGGTCAAGTTTTAAGGTCATCTTCCAAAATCATCTAGCTTGCAAACGCTGAAGGATCATTGGTGCTGAAACATACATTAGTCCAAGGAACCGAAGAGAGAAATTGTTTTAAATGTCTCCAGTTAACTAATCTACAATGCCAAAATCTACGCAACATTGGTGGATCCTGAGTTTTCATTCCTATTTCACATGTAGTATCAGGTTGCCCTATAGTACCAACTTACCTAACGCGACAAAATTTTGTAGCAGCATAGCAGTACCAGTCGGAAAAACGTGGTACGAGCACGTTTGAAGTCAAAAGGTCCCTGTGGACTATACCCACGAGCACCAATATACTTGCCTTACTCTCATCTAAAACTCCTGTAATGTTATCTGTAAATTCAGCTAGTGCAGTTCTGCAAAAGTGACCACTACGAAACCCTGATTTACTTCATTTGCGATTATTAATTTGTGATCTGATGTTTCAATATTTCACATTTAATTTAATAATCAACTTTTAAGCCCAATTACGAGACAGTTTTACCACTAACCAAAACTCTTTATTTTAAATATCGACGCGTGTTTCGCATCAAAGAACACTAGTTTTAATCTTCTGCCGAAGATGATTAAGGATTATTAAGGAGATTATATTCAGGAGAAGATTAAAACTCCCGAAGATGCTAACATCGTTAGCGAAACACGTGTCGAGATAAAAAATAAAGGGTTTTGGTTAGTGGTAAAACTTTCTCGTAGTTTGAACATCACACCAAAGGTTCCAACTATAGGACCAACTTTTAAGCCAAATATTTCTTTTACTTCTCTCCAGATGACGTCGTTTGTTCCCTTTGTTACGTCGTAGCGAACTTCCTAATCGACGAAGTAAGAGCCAACGTCTCTTTAGACGTGATTGCCAATATTGGCATTGGCATATTGGCAATAACCTGGGCCAATAAATTAGGAACAGAACCCACCAATGTGGATTTTGATATATTGGACCAATGTTTAATATACTGCCTTCATGAGAGCAAGTTTAGTAAATGCTTCCACAAATTCGATGAGACAGTTATTTTTACGTTTAGATTTTACAAAGGCCTCTAACTGGTTGATGTGTAAAGTATCAAATGGTTCGGCAATCTTTTTAATGGGATTTAAGTACCCTGATTGCTTGCCTCTAGATTCTATGTGATATAAACATTCTAGGCCACTAAAAATATACTTTTTACTACATCTACGCATACCTGGAAATCAATAGTTTTTACAAAGGGTTATTAACGTCTTGTCTAAAGCCAGGTGACTCTTACCATGAAAATGGATCAGTATTTGCCTTTGATCTTCTACATCCTGAAACAACTTCTTCTTTTCGTGTCTTGAAGTTGAGCCATTAAAACCCAATTCGCCTACGGAAATTACGGGTTTTCCAACACCTTTTGTTTCTCGATGAAAAAAACATGTATCATCTTAATACCAGGTCGATGTTTAACGTCAAAGATATATTCTTTGGTTTTATATTGTTACAATACCTGCCTGGCAACAGAGAACTGCTTTTTTGGTTTTGCAGAAGAATACTCCCAATGCCGCACTTTAAAGGATCGCAATGAACCTCTGTTTGCATTCTGGATCATATATTGCTACTAACAAGATTTTCTTTAAGCAAGACAAAAGCACGTTGTTGTTCTTCAGACCAGTTAAACTTTAGTCCTTATTTGTTAAGGATCTGAGAGGTCTAGCTATTGTAGCAAAATCCTTTCTAAATTTTCTTATCGTACGTCGTAAACTTAGACACAGCTTCTGTGTTTCTTTATCCAGATTGTATGTCTGCTAGCTGTGCCGTTGCTAGTTTCGTTACCAAGAAAATCAACTTTTCAGGTCTCGGCACCCTTTACGATAAGCAGCATTTGTGTTATTGACTGCCTTAGTGCAACTTTTATGGAACCACGGTTTGTTGCCTGAAAAGCAAGGTTAAATTTTAAGGTCAACTTTCAAAATTATCTAACTTGCAAACGCTGAAGGATCATTGATGCTAAAACATACATTAGTCCAAGGAACCGAAGAGAGAAATTATTTTAAATGTCTCCAGTTGACTAATCTATAATGCCAAAGTCGACGCAACATTGGTGGATCCTGAGTTTTCATTCCTATTTCACATGTAGTATCGGGTTGCCCTATAGTACCAACTTACCTAACGGGACAAAATTTTGTAGCAGCTCAGCAGTACCAGTTTTTTTTTAAAACGAGCACGTTTGAACTTAAAAGGTTCCTGCTGACTAAACCCACGAACACCAATATGCTTACCTTACTCACATCTAAAGCTCCTGTAATGTTCTCTGTAAATTCAACCAATGCAGTTGTTCATTTGCGGTTATTAATTTGTAATCTATTTCTATATTACACATTTAATTCAATAAACAACTTCTAAGCTAAAGATTTCTTTTATTCCTCTCCATCAGATGACATCGTTTGTTCCCTTTGTTACGTCGTAGCGAACTTCCTAATCGACGAAGTAAGAGCCAACGTCTCTCTAGACGTGATTGCCCTGGAAGCGGAAGCCTTTTGCACCCTTTTAGGCATCGAAACCGCCCGAGTATGCACAGGAGTTATAGAATTAAATTTGGTAAATAATATCTCGTAAAAAGTGGTCACGTAAAAAAAGCACAACTTTTTTAGCCAATTTTTGCTTACCTAGTATACACAAATCCCGAACTAAAGGGGCAAAGAATATGCGACGTTATTCTGCAAAGCAACGGGTGCAGCTCCACCGTTTTCGAGTGGTCTGTAGATGTTCCTGAAGGCTCTACAGTTCAGAGAAAGGTACCTTGACAAAAAATCTTTCAAGAAAAATAATCTTTTGACTGTCACTCTTAGTCTCCATCAGATCCCGAACAAACATTCAACATCCTCCACATCTCCGATCTTCATTTCGATCCTCTCTACACTGAAGGTAAAACAAAGAGCTGCTCCGAGCCGCTCTGTTGCCAATCTGATCAAGCAGATGGTGCTGTAGAGCAAGGTACAGCCTGTGGCTATTGGTCGGAATATTATCATGCTGATACTTCCGAGGCACTTGTCGATGAAACCTTTCGAAAAGCCAGTGAAATGGCGTCCTTTGATTATGTTTACTTCACGGGTGATATAGTGAGTCACAGAGTATGGAGCACCTCTGTGGAATCTAATACGGCCCTCATGAAGACCGTTTTCCAGAAACTGAAGGAGAGCTTCAAAGGGGTGCCGATTTATCCCATTTTGGGAAACCATGAGCCTACCCCTGTCAATGAGTAAGTGAGGATATATTGCAAGAGTTAATCGAGTCAATAAAGTGAATATTCTATTTTAGATACGCCATTGGTGAGGTCGTGGATCCCGCTGTAAGTACTGAGTGGCTCTACAAGCTAATCGCCTCAGAGTTTTCTGAGTGGTTACCCGATTCTGCGCAGAATGACTTATTGAAGGGCGGATACTATTCTGTGTCACCTAGAGAAGGGTTTAGAATTGTGGGTTTAAATGGGAATGTGGCTCAAACCATGAACTGGTTAGTAGCAAGCTCTATTAAATGCCACAATTTAAAGAGGGAATTTTTTTTAGGTGGTTGATTCAGAACGATACTGACCCAATGGGTCAACTAGCATGGCTGGTTGAAACTCTAAAAGAGGCAGAGGAGAACAATGAGGTGGTTCACATACTAACTCACATTCCTACTGGGAAAAGTGATTTGATGGCCGTTTGGAGTAGGGAATATCATAAAATCATTCAAAGGTACTTTAATATAATTTGTAAATAGTATCAGAATCCTCAGCTAATGTTAACATCTTCAGACATTTCCTAGGGTCTAGAGGCCTCAGGAGATTTTTTACTGACTAGATACAGTAAGTGAAAGCCGATGCTTTATGATAGTTCTTGCTGTAACATCTGTGTTTGATTATTCTGCTCTCTCTCAGGCAAGTAGAAGGGTTAAAAGATGTTCATTGAATTAGAAGTTGAGTCTCTTAAGGTAGGAGGCCTTTAATTGAGTCTACTTTTAACTGAAGTAACTGGATAAGTCCACCAAAGAGGCAGAACAGAGCAACAGGCTGTTTCTGAAAAAGATCGTAAGGCCCTGATAAGGAGAAAAGCCTTGACAAGGAGTTACCATAACCAGTTTTATTTGAAGAAACCTTTGCCGAGATGAGTAATACCAACAATTTCTGCTAGAAGGAAGTTAAAGTGTCTCATGATGTAGATCCCATAGCCATTAGCAGAACCTGAAGATCTTCATGAAATAGTACATAAAGAACCGAAAAGGTCTATTAGGCTTTTTAAAGTCTCCAGGTTCGAAAAAGAAAGTTACCAAAGCAGACCTCTCAGAAGGAGCTGTTGCAACAATGAAGAACACCACTCACTTTTTTTAATTAATAAGGTTAATATTTTCAAGGATATTCGTCCAGTTATATAAACCCAACCAGCTGAAGCCAATAAATGATTAATACAAGAAATAGACATGCAGAAAAGTAAGATGGTTTGCAAGAGAGTTAACCCTCTCCAATTTTCCTCTAGTCTGGTTTACTTAAATGTTTCAATTGGATGCTAGTTTACTCAGCTAGTGAATTGGGAGTATCCAAGTCTATTTCAGGAGATGATTCCTTAGAGGTGTTATTGTAGATTGTTAGTCTAATCAGGCTTAAACAAGTCGAAGAAAATCTTAAATAAAATACCTCTTGGTATACAGTCGTGATGACTTGAGCCCTAAAATTGATACTGCGAACCAGAAATTGGGACTGATGGTAGAGCGAAGTTTTGTTGGTCATTTTGCGCTTAGGACTCTTGATCTAAAGAATAGAGAAATTTCTTAGTGTTGCCTTATTAGACCTGATGATGCACCAAATTGAGAGAAGCTCGTGTAGCTGTGCTAATAAATTCGTGAGAGGTTCAGACGTCTTGATGGATATAAGATGTATCCATCTGAGGTGAGGTAAGGAAACTTTTAACTTTTTGCAGTATACAAGAGGGAGAATAGAAGAGTATAGAAGCTACGTACAAAGCAATTTTAGTACATATTTCACAATTTGGGTTAAAAAAGAGTTAAAGGATGAATCTATGAGGTGAAAAAGCGAGGAAAGAAACATATTTTGTTGCTTAGGAGTTTCAGGATTGATCATTTCTGGAAAAAGAAAGACTTCATTCGAAAGCATTAAATTACTAGAAGCGTACAATTGACTTGTCTTTCTTTCAAGACAATTGAGACTTGAATAGGATTTTAAACAAGAGAGATGACTAATTACAGGACTTATGAATGACTATGTAAAAGGAGAGCACTCTGTGTTTACTATATAGGTAAACTTGTAGAAGAAGAAGAAGAACGAGGAGGGAGAGCGGACTATTTAAGCGTTTTTTTACCAATCGTTAGGTCTGAATTAAAACAAACGAGGCAAGAAACTAATCAACTGATTAATTTACTACTACTTATGTCCCATTTAAAAATAGTGCCAATATTTCGAACTGCACTGTATTATGTCATATCGTACGTTAAGTAAATAAAATACTAGTAATTAACTAAGATACTTTAATAACTGAAAACTCCTCATTTTAACATATTTCGTAATAATGATAACACATGTAAATTCGACCTTACCTCCCATAATAATTGTCACTTGTCATTTTGTATGGCAACGTAGTAAAAATGGCCGTCATTTATCATGGAAAACAGATTGTTATTATGTCATTACCAAGATGGCTCCACTTGTATGCGTCGATCATCATAGGCAACGTTAATAAAACAAAAAACCAACCATTTTGACAGCCGTTAGTGTCAATCGTATCAATATACAACCCTGAGCAATTGTCGCCATCTTGAAAATAGAAATGCCTATACTTTGCGGAAGGCACGTGCTAAGGAGTAAAGAAGAGAAATGTAGTCCCTAATAGAAGACAGGCAATACATTTTCCTTGTATAGATTTAAACAATGAAATATTGAGCGTACGATACTAAAGTTGAATTCACATGGTAAGGGAATAACTAACTCATGACACATTGAACTGTCATCTGCGCTACGGCTACTTATATACTCGGCCGACCATAATTTCGGAACATTTGCTGACATTCTACGTGTCTCCAGAGACGTTGTGCGTTATGTCACTTCTGTCATTCTGGAATAACAGAGAAGAGCTGATATTCTCGGCCTTTTTATTGTTGTTATACTATGAACCTTTTCTAGATGACGCTGTCATTCATGGTTGAATGTTTTATTTCCGTATATTCTCTCTGGATGGAGAGAGGGAGACGGTTATTAAATTAATTATCTTGGTCAGATGATCCGTTTTGACACCTAAAATCGTGGAAAATTTATCGCAACTTTTCCCAATATTTACCCACATACGGTAGGCGCAAAATAAAAAGGAAGTGAGACGTCGGAGCCCTCGATACTGGAGTTGTTAAGAAAACAAAAAACCAACCATTTTGACAGATGTCACAGTGTCAATCGTATCAATATACAACCCTGGGCAATTGTAGCCATCTTGAAAGTAGAAATGCTTATACTTTGCGAAAGGCAAGTGCTAAAGAGGAAAGAAGAGAGAGGTAGTTCCTAATAGAAGACAGGCAATACATTTTCCTTGAATAGATTTAAACAATGAACCAGTTAGATAAGTCTTATAACTGTAAAAAGAATACTACAATACTAAAGTTGAATTCACATGGTAAAGGAATACCTAACTCAGGACACACTGAACTGTCATCTGCGGTACGGCTACTTATATACTCGGCCGACCATAATTTCGGAACATTCGCTGACATTCTACGTGTCTCCAGAGACGTTGTGCGTTATGCCACTTCTGTCATTCTGGAATGACAGAGAAGAGCTGATATTCTCGGCCTTTTTATTGTTGTTGTACTATGAACCTTTTCTAGATAACGCTGTCATTCATGGTTGAATGTTTTATTTCCGTATATTCTCTCTGGATGGAGAGAGGGAGACGGTTATTAAATTAATTATCTTGGTCAGATGATCCGTTTTGACACCTAAAATCGTGGAAAATTTATCGCAACTTTTCCCAATATTTACCCACATACGGTAGGCGCAAAATAAAAAGGAAGTCAGACATCGGAGCCCTCGATACTGGAGTTGTTTCAGCAATTAAGCCGATCAAAATTATCATGTTTTACGTTCCAATTAAACGTACTGGTCTTATCTAGGGCAAACAGAGAGGACGCGACGGGGGAAAAAGAGAGCGAGAGATAAATCCGTGGATTTCGCGATAAGTATTATTAATTGCCAAACCGTGTCGAACATCAAAACTGGAACAGATAATGATGATCCTGTTTTATGCCAAAAAAACCGGATTAGATAACATTATATTAGTGTAGGCATAGTTTTCTTTGAGGCATGTCATCTTGGTCATTTTGACAGTTATATTCTCCTGTTTAATAAAATACATATTTTAGATTTGCAAACACTATTGGGGCCCAGTTTAACGGACATACGCACAAGGACCAATTTGTGGTTTATTACAATTCCTCCAATAGTTCTGAGGCCATCAGCGTTGCCATTAACGGTGCCTCTGTGGTTACCGATAAATCTAATCCGAGCTTTAAGATTCTGAGTGTCGATAGCAACAGTTTTGTAAGCCTACAATAGACTTAGCAAGACGTTTCACTTAATTTTGACACGTTTTTCAGGATTTAATTGACCAGAAAGCGTGGACTTTCAATCTTACGAAAGCCAATGAGGTCAGGAACGGTTCTGATCCAGAATGGTATCAGATTTACAGTTTCAGGGAGGCATTTGATGTGCAGAACCTAGCCCCTTCAGCTTTTAGTGAGCTGTTACCAAGAATGGCCAAGAATCACACTCTTTTGGAGATGTACCACTTGTAAGAGGGAGTTTATACTTTATGCATCATGTGGCAACAACGAGTCCTGTCACTTTTGCGATGTTGCCACATGACATTTTTAGCAACGAGTTTCTGTAGATTTAATTTTTTAGGTTCAAGTATCGGAATTCTGATGTAGTGATAAACACTCAGTGCAACGACGACTGTAAAAAGGATTATCTCTGTGAAGTGACGACCAGTAAAGTTGGAGATAGCACTCAGTGTGACATTCTGAAGGAGTTGTACGATAAAAATGTTCAGTAATAAAAAGAAACACTTCCATTGTTTGCTTAAAAAGTGTATCTTTATTTCAGTTGCATCTAAGCAGTGTCAAAAATGGGCTAAAATCCACTTATCTTTGAATTTTCTTTATTAGGTTAAATGAGTTAAATTTAAAAAAATAGAAAAAGAATATATACAACAATGTTTATTATATAAAATTACCATTTACACATATACAGGCTCCGCCAACTCAGGCCTCGAGTACGCAACTCAATGTATTAACATGGAATAACCAGTTTAAGTCACAAGTTAAAAACAGAACGAACATGTTTCTGAAAAAAAAAAACGAAATTCGTTCTCTTTTTTAACTTAGTGGTTAGGGCACTCAAGAAATAATCCTGTCAGGAGTGTATACTTATGCATTATCGTCATATAATTTAGACAAGTAATCACAGTGAGTCTCATCACCATAGACAGCAGTTGAAAGTTCACACAAGTACTTCTTTTGGCATTTACTATTACATCCATACGTATGTGCATATTCTGAATTTTTGTATCTTAACCTAAAATAAAATATTGATTATATACCCCGGAACTCCCCACTGGTACTTACAAATGATAGTCTTCCAATCTACTGTGATTGGTGGCCATATCAACCAAAAGCCCCCCAACATCTTTTGGCTCCAAAGTAGTTATATCAAAAACATCCCTGAAAGAATAAATTTTATACCACTCTGGATACTCGTCTGCGTTCTCGTTGGCTTTGGTTAAGTTGAAGGTCCATTGGTCTATATCTACCACATTCTGGAAAGAACCGAATGTAGAAGGTGCTTGGATTATGTTGGTCAAGGTTTAACTTCTTACATAAGTACTCTTGTCGATGTGGTAGACTTTGAAGCTGGGATTCGCCCAGTCGTACGGTACCAAGGAGGCTCCGTTCCATGCCACGTTGATCGCTTGGTGCTCTTCTGCCTCTTCTGATGTATTGTAGTAGACTTGGAAGGTGTCTACGTGGACGTGGCCGTTGAATTGACCCGTTATGGTGTTGGCGAATCTTTAAAATAAATACGTAAACTTAAATTATTTGTTTGCTAATCAGTCTGATAAAAGAGGCAGACGATTTGTTAAACTCTCATCAAATTTACTTAACTCCTCACCTATTAACAATTTTATTGTACTCCCTGCCCCACACCTTCATGATATCCACAGATCCAGTGGGCAAATGACCCAAAATGTGAACACTCTCATTTTTGGCCTCTGCTTGCGACAGAATACTAACCAACCAGTCCAGTTGACCGTTTGGATCCTGGTCGTCCTGCAGTAACCACCTGGAAACGAACGTTTCACTTTCCTCACTTGATTGCGTTAGCATGCTTACCAACAAGCCTTGTAGGCGACATTAGAGTTGAGCACGATAAGCCTAAAACCATTTGCAGGAGAAATCGTGTAAAACCCACCCATTGCTATGGTGTCCAGTGTGGATTGGGGTAACCATTCGGCCCATTCTGTTTCTATGAGGTTGTACAGCCATTCGGTGGACAGTTCAGATGGAACTGAACTGTTAAGGACAAATCTGGAACAAAATTATTGCAGAACACTAAAGAACTTATGGGAAAAACTCACTGATTCAAGGGACTTGGCTCATGGTTTCCCAAAGTCGGATAAACAGGCACATTAAACCCATTTTTCAACTTCCCAAGCAGTTTTTTGATGGTATAAGTATTGTTTGCCTCATTGGTGGACCATACTCTATGACTTATGATATCCCCAGTGAAATAGACAAAATCTATATCCTGAAATTTCTGAGTAAACATTAAAAATCTATTACGTCATCGACTCACCAAGGTGTTAGCAAACCGGATCATCTCGTCGATAAGTTGCTCAGATACGTCGTTGCCATATTCGGCCCAATAACCGCAGGAATTTCCATCTGAGCCGTCGGATTGGTCGGATTGACAGCAAAGCGGTTCGGAGCATGTCTTCACTTTGTTCGGAGTGTACAGTATGTCCATGTGCACGTCAGTTACGTGGAGGATTTTATAAGTTGATGAAGAACCATCTGGCTATAGTAATGTTGTTATCGCGAACTTAATAAATATACCTGGACTGCCAATCCATTGAAAAATATGACCACTACTAGGTGACCTCCATTTGGCGTGATTGTGTCCTTTTGATGTTGGCCACTCTGACAAATTTCAGTGGTGCCAATTGTAGAGAAACAAAACGATTAAGGTTTTTGGTATTTAGTTGACTTACCATAAAAACGGTGATTTTTATTTAAATTTTTGACTTTAAAAACAAAGACAAGGAAGAGATATAAAAAAATGCTATAGATGTTTCAAATGTTCTATTTAGTGGCAACTAGTTTCGCGACCTAGCGCATACTATACTGCTTAGAGGAAATCTTCTCAGAATATGGACAATGTCCTCCGGCATAGTCATATCTTATAAGGATATAAATTTAAGGATAAAACTTATGAGTGAAGAAATTACACGAGTTACGGTTTTTCATACGGTTCATGATCGATCACATGTCAAAGCGTTGTCAACTTCATTACCTTTATTTAATGTATCTTTTGTTGGCAACATTGAAAATGTTCAGAGTGACCAACATCATGTTAAAAGTGTATCAAAAAATTGTTTCTGAAATGTGTGGCGCCCTTTGAATAAAGAAAATAAAACATTAAAACAAATTGTTTTCTTTATTCAAAGGGGGCGCCCTTTAACGTTGAAAACATGGAACTGCGCGTTTCCTTTGCATTCACAGATTGGTCTAGGATCAACGTTTGTATGTCTTTCTGTTTCTATAGCTTTATATGTATATGCGTCTCTACTTGTCTGCATTGAAATAAAGTTGTTTATAAGATCTTACAGCGAGTAGTTTTATTTACAGTTTCATCCTTTTTCTGGGTTTTCCATCATATCAAAAGGACACAACCACTACAAAAATGGAGGCCACCAGGCAATCCCCGATATGTCATGCGCGTATAGGTGCAGACAGTTATGATATTTGACAGGTGACAGATGGTGTCGGTCTATTGACAGATGACAAATAAAAAGGCATACAAATAGCATTGAACCGTCTTGTTGTCAACTGACAAGCTTTGATGATAGATGACGTTTTACAATTGAAAAAATCAAGTGAATACCGTAGAAAAAGAGAGATGGATTATAGGCTAAATTGCTGACCGCATATTGTACCATAATATTACTTTATAATAATGATTCGTATTGATATTTAGGTGACAGAGATACACTAATTGACAGATGACTGATGATTGCTTTGTTTTCAAACATTAATGAAAATGGTTATTTTAAATAATCAAATAATATCTTTGTCATGATACTGATGACAATTGACACACTGCATATAGAAATTGACAGAGAGTACTTGATAGATGACAAGTGACAGATGGCAGATACCTTTGGTCTCTCCGGAGATAGTCCCTCAGGAACATCGATGGCCCAATCAATATTGCTGTAGTTACAATTGAAGTTTTGCAACATAATATCACAAATCTTTCCTGGCTGTAGGCTCGGATTATTATCCATAATATATAAAATCACCGCCTAAAAATTCAAATTTATTACTCGTTTATGTAAAACGTTTAGTCGCCTTACCGAATTCAGATCGATGGCACCCTCGCACACCCTCTCGTCCTCAATTTTCAACGTGACGCACAATTTCACCACCTCATCCCTGATTTGTTCCTCGGTCATCCCCTTTTTCCTCTCGGCCACCAGAAATTTGGCAACGGTGTTGCACAGTCTGCATACAACTCCGTTTTCCAGACTGTTTAGTTCCTTAAGGGCGGTGTTGCCGACTTGTAGATTTTCCCGAAAAAAATAGGGAATTTGGAGGTGGGAGAGGGCGGGGGTGAGGTAGGCCGGTCTGGTGTTGGTGAGGTGGTATTCCTTGTATCCACGTTCGATAGTATCAAGGATCTCTAGAAAATATTTATGACAGGGGTTATTAAAGTAACGTGTTTTAAACTGTCATTTCTAAGTCAAAAGGAAAATTATTTATAGGCCAAACTCAATTTTAAAAGACTGTTACTGACATTTGTGAATGTAGATTATTAATATGACATCTGGCAATAATTTTGACACTTGCGAAGTTCGAGATAAGTTAAGCCCATCTTAGACAAACTTGCATAAAGCATAGCATGGACACATAAGACCATAACGTAGATAAGGTTACAATGCCAAAACACACAAATTAAATAGCACAACAATTTTGACCAATCAGAAACGATGATTTTTGAGGTGTTTAATAGCCATATTAAAAAAATTTAATTTTATAACCTCAATAGTTTTTGTTGTTGACTGTTCATCAACCACAACAGTTTTCAACTGTCAAGTGTCACGTGACCTACAAAAACCAGATTTGATTGGCTACGCATAAAATGGTTCCATAACTTTTTCATTCTTATGGAATATCCTTATGAAAAAACAATATATCTGGCCTGTGATTGGTCCAAGTATATTATGCGTGTATGCTGTGCACTATGCAAGTTTGTCTGTGATGGTCATTACATTACGATCGAGATAAGTTACATTTGATGAATGACAGATGACATATGACAGAACTGTTAACCTATAAACCTCTGTCAAATTAGGAACGTTGACTTGCCTTAGTTTTGGTCTCTTTCTATGTAATTTGTCATCTTTTGCCTAATCTGTGCCTGGATCCCATTGAAATCTTCTGCACTACTTTTAAGTGTTTCATCGAATATGTTAATCTCCATACGTCCTTTAATTTGTTTACCTTTACGTTAACATATTCGCCCTCTTTTTCTTTTATTAGAGGTTGTAAAATCTTAATGTTATATTGAGGAATCATTTTCTTCTTCACTTTATTCAGTTTAACTCTTATAATTCTTACTAAAGGTATATGTTCTGATTCACTATCTACCCCAGGATAAGTTTCAACTGAGTTGAAACAGATTCTGAACCCTTGCTAACTAACATAAAGTCATTTTGTAACATTTACGAACAATGTTATTCGGTGCATTGTCTGGCGACTTGGCAATTTGTAGGATGTACTTAATACTACTAATTCGTCGTTTTCTGCAAATGTCTTAAGACTATCCATTCAAGAATGAAGAAAATCATTATCCACGTAATGGGAATAAGCGAAATCACATGGCCAGTAAGAAGTATAGACAAAGAAGAAGTCACAGTATTTTATTCTGGAATCTCAAAGGAAAAGCTGAAATATGGAGTTGGAATAATAATTGCAAGGTATATTGGCTGTTGTGTGTCTAATTTTATCTCAATGTCCAAGAAAGTAGAAGCTACTCCTCTAAATATCAACGTAGTCCAAATATACGCAGACAAAGAAGAAGAGGAAGTCGAAAGTCTCTATTAAACCACTACACAACGAAGTAGATGTCGTAATGTGCGATTTTAATGCCAAATCAGGAGTGGGGTTGAAAACAGCTTTTACCTTTTGAATCAGGACAAATAAATAATTAATTATAACACAACTTTCGAATGAGTACATTTCGAAAATGGTTGTACCTAAATATGCCATGTGTCAAATTTCATGTACCATCCGTATATAAAAAATATAAGGGGTGCTTCCTTTAAAATAACAAAGTATTCACTTAAACACGTTTACTCACCTGTATAATTTACCCCATTTTTCGCTAATGACAGTGCAACAAAAGCAGAAAAATACACTAAAATCCCAAATAAATTTAAACCCATCTTCGATCAGAAAACATGTGACTATAAATCAATATAAGCAGGTTAATGATACTACACTTTTTAGGATAATATACTTTTGACGCCTAGATAATAAATTCTAAAGTAAGGCTTTCTTTTGTTTAAAAATATAATAAATTACAGGACCGTACATAATGTACGTACTCATCTTTATATATATTTATAAAAAAGGGGCCAGCCTCGAAAATGCAATTGAAATAATCGATTGATAATCGAATTACGGTAATTTTACGGTTTTTTTACTTTTATTAATCTAAAATGTACTTATCAGCAATGATAATTGTTTCTCGTACAGACGGACCTGTATTATCTCAACATTGTTATTTCGAAATTAATTAAACAAAGGAAGTAGACACCACTTCAAATATAGTGTTTGGAATGCATGTGAAGTGATTATTGAGTAATTTATTGTGTTTAAATATAAAATGTTCTTAAATTATGGAAATATATATATTGAAATTCTTTCCATTTTTACAAATTATTTAAGCCACAAGTGGCACCCTCAATCGCAATTTTGTTGCAGCCAATATATAGATTTTCTGCTAGACGTGTCATTTGCTCTTCAGATCTCCTTCTAATATCATATAAGTAAATTAAAATAAGAAACTAACAAAAGTTTCTTTTAGGCTCTTGTTTTGATGGTTGTTATTTGTCATAACTGTTAAAGTTGATATATGTCATAATCGTCAAAATTGACAAGTGCCATAACTGTCATTTTGTCAAAAGTTGTGTTCGTGGCATCACTAGATTTAACCAATAATTAAAAAGTACATATGCGAGGCTGCACTGCCAAATATTTATTTGTTTATTTAATACATGGGATCACTCACTTAACTAACCATAAATATTTCATACAATTTAGATAAATTTTTATATAATTGAGAACCCTACATATAAAATAGGTACATATCCCGTAACAACTATCAACGCATTAATACATATCTTACAACCTTACTAGATCTATCCTAACTCACGTAGTTTTCTAATAATATTTTTAAGGTGACTTAAAGGAATGCTCAAAGCTTCAATAGCCCCCTATGATTGATCAGTCTTAAGGCCTTTCAATAAGTAAGTGCTAATATAATTATTGCTATGATGAGGCAATAAGAACAGTCCGAGAAACCAGCTAATTTGCCGTCATTTCGGAATGACACAAGTGGCGCACCCCACGACGTGTCGAATCTTCAGCGAATCTTCCGGAATCATGGTCAGTCGAGTATATAAGGAGCCGCCTTGCCATTGAGGTGCGAAATTTAAATCAGACATGAATAGTTATAAATAAATATAGTTAAAATAAATATTTTTAGTAGTTGTAAGTGATCGTGTTTTGTTGTGTATGTGTAAATAAATTAGTTGACTATTTTCAATTATTTAAATTCTTACCCAATGAACGGGGAAAACGCTACAATAATCTAAGATTACGCAAGGGAATATTCCAACCTTGACACCACTAATGACAGTTTTTTACATGTTGAGACAGAGAGAGTTCTCTACAATTACCTAATACTAAGCCCAAAACTTCTGATGCCTTAAGCATACGAAAAAAACATTATTCATGCTATAAAATGAATCAAATTTATTAATTGTCTTAAAAAACGAATGTAATTACATTTGTCCACGTTCAAAGATAAACCGTTTTCTGTGCACCAATCTATTAGCCTATTAGAAATATGTCTGGAACCGAACCAATAACTTAACAATACAAATTTATTATTCCTGAATCATTCTATGATTAGCGTGATCTAGCAATTCCTATCCTTTCTATACTTGATGAAACCTAGAAGAAAGAAAACTTTCAAACGAAGAATTGGGATAACTCTTGCAACAGAATGCTGATATCAATTCTGTCAAAAGCCTTGGAGAGGTCGGTTTGTACACTCTCCAATCAAAGTATTTTGAAACACCAGTAAATTTGTCACGGTACACTTCCCATGGTCATAAGTCAAACTATCCATAAGCCTAGGAATGGCTGACTACAAGCACAGACTCTTGTAATCATCGATTAAATTATTTTCCCCAGATTGCAAGATTGCTACTCAAAAACATTGCCTCTAATGAGTTGGAAATACTGCCAAATCTAATGATCTTTTAAGAAGGATAAACAAAGGATAAGGATATAGTAATCGACATATTTTATCAAATATTAATTCCACATGGTTAGGAATGGACGTACTCACATTAACCTGTTGAAAAGACACATTATTGGAATTTTGACTATAAACTGTAGAGAAAAATTGGGCAACAACTTCTGAAATCTCGTCACGTCAACAAATTCTTGATTATTATAATACAACACCTCAGGAGTTTTATTGAATATCCTAATTTTATAGTTGAAGAGTATATAATTAGTAATCTAAATTCAGAATATAGTTTTAGTAATAAATATCTGTCGTGACTTTACATTTAGCTCTCAGTCCTGAGAACACTACATAATCAACCATACACTGACTACATTGATAATTTCTATAGGCAATTTTCTTTTGCCCAACCAACTATCTTAAATTCAGCTGAAAACCATCTGAGAAATTTAGATGAACAGAAAACACTAGATAATACCTCATAACTAATGTAAAATTTCATATTTTACTATAACAGTAAAATTTTTAAATTATAATATGGTGGTTATTACAGAAAGATGGTTGTATGAAGATATCTATTCTGAAGAGTTACTCGGGTCGTAGTATCTACAACATTTTTAGAGCACAATCGTTACTCATGGTGAAGAATCTACCTTTGAGCAATTGCTTGTGGTATGTAAGTTTTGGAGCACCGAATTTATTTAAGGGGGTATTTATATACCTCTCAGATCATCTGATCATATCTATATGGACCCCTGTGATGCTAGAACAAATTTTCGCTGAATATAATAAGAATTACTATTTGGAATATAGTAGGGTTAGATCACCATGTAACATTTTAACACATGAGTGTCACAAACTTACGATAAATAGTGATCTGACCAACAACCCAAAAAATGTCTGGTTTGCCTTGATAATATCTTAACTAATGATGGTCGGCAAATTGTACATCTTTTTACCAACAACATTGCTAAAGTCTTCTCATATTCAAATGCAGTACCTCCTGAAAAACCTTTACCACAAATTAATTGACTGTCTAATATTCAGTGTTATTGAAGTATTTGAAATTTGATGAACAGTATGACTTTAGAGCAGGTCGATCTGCAGTAACTAAACTTTGGGTGTTGGGTGCTTTGGAGAGAGCGTATCAAGTTACGATTTCTCCAAGGCATTTGACAAAGTAAATCAGTTGCTGCTGTTTAATAAGTTAATAAATATTGGGTTTTCGGATGGATTTGCAAAGTGGGTGTTTCGTTTTCTAAGCGTTTTCTTATAAAACATTGCGAATATGTGCTGATGATCTGAAACTACTTTGGATAATTTTGAATGATATGAATGTGAATTTACTTCAGAGGGATTTAGATAGCTTATCTAATTGGTGCAAGTGTAACTTGTTAGATCTCACCATTGATAAGTGTTTTAACATTTCCCTCAGTAAAAGGAAGAGGACATTTTCTTTGGAAAAATGGGGGTTTCGATCATTTTTGATATAGAAGTCAAAATGCTAATGGGTCTTAATGGATGTAAGTTGCAAAGTTTCAGCAGCATATCTGGCATTTTGGTAATAATCAATTAACGTCCGTGAAGTTCTCTCATTTCTTGGATATATCAGGATCTAGAATCAATGCATATGCAATGCTTGCGATATATAGATAAGTTTAAGGTTAATCTTAAAAATTCGACCACATTTCAAAAAGATGAAAATAAGCGAACTTTTGTTGCAATATCATATGATCCTATCATACGATGTTGCAGCAAAAGTTCATATTGCGACAAAAGGCTTTGATACGGGCTTTAAAGACTTTAGGTCAAAGAATGGTCTATCTAAGTTCGGCCAAATTGAGAAATCTTTTAAGAAACCCAAAAGATAAAATGAAGACCAGTGAAACGTCCGGAAACTATGAGATAAATTGTAGTGATTGTGGTAAGTATTTAGCAAGAAGATCAATTAATGCCAGATTAAAAGAACATGTAGCTCATGTGCAATATGCAAGAGTTAAAAAGCAAAAGGTTAATCCTGGCTTATTTTGTAGGAATAGACAACTTAAAATTACTAAAGGCCTAATCCATTATAGTCGATCGCATAGTTTAGTTATCGTTTAAACTTTGTTCAGCCATGCTTCATTGGTTTTTTCTTTATCGATTTCTTTAGTATTAAAGGCCAACTTATAAGTAATTGTAGAAATTTGCCATTAAATGATGATAATATCTTCTTCTTCTTCTTCTTTTAGCAACCCTTCACAGTCCACTCCTGGACATAGGTCTCCCCTATATTCTTCCATGTTTCTTTGTGTGCCAGTTGGTGCCATCTGTTGCCCACTTTGTTTTTGACATCATCGAGCCAGAGTTACTGTGGTTTACCAACGCTGCGTTTATGTATGCGAGGTCTCCATTGAACGATGTGTCGTCCTGTCGGGCGACGTGTCCTACCCTGCTCCATTTCAGGTGGGCTATGCGTGTTATGACGTTTTCAACTTTAGTTCTTTGTCTAATACTCTCATTTGTGATATGGTCTCTCAGGCTTATTCCTAGCATCATCCGCTCTGTGGCTCTTTGGGTGGTCCTAAGCTTGTTAGCTGATTTAACAGTGAGTGTCATGGTTTCCATTCCGTAAGTCATCACGGGCAGTAAGCAGGCATTGAAGACCTTTCTTTTCAAATTAATTGGAATAGTTTAATTTCTCAAGACGTGTGACAGTTTACCCGTGGCTGCCCATGTCAAACGATTTCGGCAGTTTGATTTTCTTTGCCCAATGTCCCAAATATACATATTCTTCGACGTTGTCAATAATTCGATCTTCTATATGTACTTGAATATTGTCAGGTGACATGACTTTTGTTTTATTTAAATTCATGGTTAAACCTATTCTTTTCGATTCTCTTTGAAGTTCTGCCAACATCTCCTGTAATTCTATTATATTCTGGCTAAAGAGTACTATATCATCCGCGAAGCGTAAATGGCTCAGATGTTTGCCGTCGATTTTGATGCCTCTCTCGTTCCGGTCCAGAGTTTTAAAAACGTCTTCCAGTGCCAGTGTAAACAGCTTTGGGGAGATGGTGTCCCCTTGTCTTATTCCTCTTTTTATTTGAATTTTGTTTGTTTCTATCTCTTCCGAGATTTTAACGGTGATTGTCGCATTTTCGTATATGTGTGTGAGAAGCTGCTTGTATCGAGAGTCGATTCTTGCATTGTTCATTGCCTTAAAAATAGCTCACAACTCTACGGAGTCAAAAGCTTTGTTATAGTCAACAAGGTGCGAGGTGTAGTGGTTCATTGTACTCGTTGCATTTTTCTATTATAGTGCGAACGGATTGTATGTGTTCAATTGTGCTATGCCCTTTTCGGAAGCCAGCTTGTTCCGGGGGCTGATAAGCATCTAGTTTAGCTGTAAGCCTATTTGTTACTATCTTTGTCCTAAGTTTGTACGGGTGGGGGAGTAAGCTAATAGGTCGATAGTTGTCGATTCTCAACCTACCTCCTTTTTTGTACTGTAAAATTACCTGGGCCTTTTGCCATGCTTGGGGTATCACGCCTTCTGATACTATACTGGATTTAATTTCTCATAAGTCCATAGATATTAACCCCATAGTGGCGGCTAGCTTGAAGACTCTTTGAACTTTTAGATTGCAGTTCATAGGTCAGTATGATAACTGCGCAGCTGCTAGACGTGGCAACGTTGAATCGAGAGGCGTGGTTTACAAATAAATAGTAACGTTTCGCAACCTTTCTTCAGGTCCTTTTCTCATGTTCTGAGAATAATTTATCAGAATATGTGTTATTCAATTAACAAAGGTTTCTTTCAGACTACCAATTTAAACGGTTATCGCTTGTCAAAGTAACGAACAAATTTGACATTTGCAATAATTGTCGTTGCATCAAACGTCAATCTCCATTTTGGTTACTGGAGATTTATAGATATTTTACTCGACGTAGAAACATTGAATCAAGAGGCGTGGCTTAATAAAAACGTAACCCAATCTTAACAGAGGTTTCTTTATCATGCCGTTTTTAATGATTCTCAACATTGGGACTTTAATGTAAAATTATTGTACGCCTTAGTTTATTAAACTGTACTTAGTGGATGTTCCTGTGATCTTAATTAACTATAAAAATACCGACTATTTATAGAAAACCCCGTTTAAAACCCTTTTGGAAATGCACAATTCCCTAACTTTTATCTTATTTTAGATAGAAGAGGAAATTCCTTATTCCAAGGATTTAATTTGATAAATGTAGCGAGCACAAACAGAGCCTGCCTAGGGATAATGAAACGCTTTAGTGTCGAAATAGGGATTTTTGTCTATTACAATGTCTCCGAAAATGCAACTTTAAATTTATTTGTATAGCATAAAAATATAATATAATTTAATTTAAGTGACTTTTCTTTAAATAAAACAAGGCGTGCCAATTCAATGAAAAGTAAATAACCACTGCTAGGTGGCCGCCATTTTGCGTGATTGTGTCCTTTCGATGTTGGTCACTCTGACAAATTTCAGTTGTGCCAATTGTAGGGAAACAAAACAATTACAGTTTTTGAGAGGTTATGTTTACAAATACAAAGTTACATTTATTTAAGAATTTAAGATAGTTGCGTTAGGCAAAGTCAGTTAAACAAATTCAGTTAAAAACATTTTTATTTTCTTTCTATTTTTACTATTACAACTTTTACTTTACTTCTGTACACATTTGGGTTTCCACATTAATAGGTATAACCATCTATAAAAATCAAAATATGGATGATTTTATGAGGATTTGTAATTAGCAAGGGTTAAAATAAACAACTCTATATATTATTCTATCATAAACACAGACAGACAATTCACAATAATTCGGTTTTGAGAAACAGCGAACCAAATATGTTTAGGCCCAATACAGATTAAGCAACACGACATCAACACGATACCCGAGCAATATGTCGCTTACATATCGCCGCCATATATTTAAATGCAGTTATTCACACGACGCGATACGACATGAAAGGGATACGACAACGTGGCTACAAGTTGCTTGTCAACATTATTATTTAGTCGCCAGCAAACTGTTGCCTCGCGATATTATTTTTTTTTGGAAATGGCCGCCGAACGAGACAAAATTGTCATTGAAGTGGAAAAATTTCCATGTTTGTATAACTTCAAACGGTCGGATTATTATTTCTAATATATTTTTATTGATTTTATTGATGATTAGATTGTTATTTCTAATATAAGGATGTACCCAATATTTTCGTCGTCGTCTTCTTCTTCTCCGATTTCGCAAATATAAATAAGCATGTCTACTTCGTCGCTAGAGTCTTCTTCGCTACTGGACATCTTTAGATAAACTGGCAATTTGGTTTTATGTTCCGATAATATCTCATATCGTATCGCCTCGTCTGGATACTGACACACGTCGGCAACATTCGAGCGACATGTTGTTCGGGTATCGTGTTGATGTCGACTTGCTTCGTCTGTATTGGGCCTAATAAAAATGGTGATATACATTATCCACATATTTAATAAGGAGGAATCATATCGCCTGTTGCAGACGATATACCCAAGCGTCGTTTACAAATCGCCAAAAACTAGACAATCCGCTATACTCACACGTCAAACGTCAGCGTCGTCAACTTCATTACCGTTATTTAATATATTTTTTGTTGGCAACACTGAAAACGTTCAGAGTGACCAACATCAAAAGGACACAACCACTATAAAAATGGCGGCCACCAGGCAGTGGTCATTTTTGGATATCGTGGCCATATGCATTAAGCCGGCCCCAGACGATGTGTGTATGTGGCGAACGTTTTGCATTCGCGGTATTTCGCGGAGCGTGTGGGAGGTCAAGTGCGTGCATCATTCGGCATTCGGCCGCTATCCGAACTGCTGTCGGTTTTAGGGCACGCATCAAAGGAGGTCGCGCTCATTCGCGTTAACTCCCAGACGGTGTGCTTAGCTACGCACACTTATTTGCCTATTTTGTGTTCATTCAGAGGCCCTGTGGCGAACGTTTGCCAACAAATATGCGATGTGGAATATATCCCGAATGCCGCAGCGTGTGGGAGGGTAGCCGAAGTCGCCGTACGAAGGTACATTCGCCGAATACACACATCGTCTGGGGCCGGCTTTAGCAGTCCAGGTATATTTATTAAGTTCGTGGGCGTGGCCAATACAAATTCAAATTTCCCGCTCCTGCTTGCTATTGGTAATAAATCACTTCGTGGTTTAAGTCAGCGTCAAATGTCATACGTCAACGCCATCTATCAAATTGCACTGAACAGTAGTAGCTATGATCTGACAGCTGGCATTGACAACTCCTTCTAAGTTAACATACACATGTATTCGGTGTAACCTCAAACCTGCGAAACCGAAATTAAACGGCCCCAAAGGACTCGACAATGATTCCACGTTCCGCATCGGTGTGGATCCTCTGGGCTCGTAATTGCTTAAATACCTCTCCGGAATCCCATCGAGTAATAAACAATGAATTTATGGGGCTATTTTCCATTCAACCTATAAATATGCAATAATGGAAAACGGTGTGTGGGTGTCAAAAGCGCCCTTTATTGAAATTGTCTATCCTAATTGTTATTATTTGGATGCTGTTTGGATTGATGGATTAGTGGGAAGTTGCAGATAAATTGATTTTTATATTTTTTTGTTTGGAAATATAGTGGGTTTAGGTAATTTTCCGGTATTTTTTGCAATTGCAGGCAGAGGTCTTGGTATGTGAGATTTTTAAATGAAGTCGATTCAAGGCATAATTGAAAAATGAAATGCGGTGAAAACTCAAAATTGACTTTTCTGTATCCGTATCCGTAACTGCAAAAGGTGGTGCGAACACCAGTTCAATTAGGCCGCAGTAGTCTTAGGTTTGTTGTGGGGCACCTTTTTTCCCTCCAAGATTAATAAGACTACTACTATCACAGTAATCTTATTGTGCACCTCTCTTGAAGGAGTAGAGAACCCCCACCTCAGCTCGTCATCCAGGTCAACAAATCAACAGGAGCAAAAGAACATGTGATAAGTCATAAGTCATGTGAAACGTTTTTTTTTTTTTAGTTGAAGGTTTGCCATTTATATTTTATAAATATGGATCGTGTAACAGTCGAACAACGTACTAAAATTATTAAATTGTTCTATAAAAATGGTGATTCTCCTGTGTGAACGTTTAAAGCTTTACGAGCTGATTACGGTCGACATAATCGTCAACAGAGCAAATAATTTCGAACACAGTAAGAAAATTTGAAGAGACTGGATCGGTTACTGATATTGTAAGGCACGTGCATCACCGTAACGTTCGTTCAGCTGAAAATATCGCTGCTGTGGCTCAAAGTGTGGAGGAAGACCCAAATTTGTCAATTCCTCGGCGTGCTCAAAATTTGGGTTTGTCTTACGGCTCACTGTGGCGAGTTTTGCATTTGGATTTACAACTCCATCCGTACAAAGTCCAACTCACTCAAGAACTACAGACCATGGACAACGCAGAACATTCGCAAATTGGGTGCTTGAACAACAAGCTGTTGATGCTCATTTTTCGAGCAGAATTTTCTTCAGTGATGATGCTCATTTTACGCTGTGTGGCTACGTAAATAAACAGAATTGCCGCATATGGGGTTCTGAAAATCCTCAGGTGATCGTAGAAAGGCCTTTGCATCCCGAAAAAATGACTGTATGGTGTGCATTATGGTCTGGTGGTGTCATTGGTCCGTATTTTTTTGAAAACAATCGTGGGAGAGCCTTAACAGTAAACTCTGAGCGGTATGAGAGCGTTTGAGAGAAATCGAAGAAGAAGATCTGGAAGACATGTGGTTCCAACAGGACGGGGCCACAATTCACACAACACAGGCCAACCGAAAAGAAAGGTTTCCAGGACGTTTAATTTCAAGATTAGGTGATATCTATTGGCCCCCAAGATCCTGTGATCTCACACCTTTGGATATTTTTTGGGGGACTATGCGAATAAAGATCGTGTCTACGCCAATAACCCTCAAACTCTTCAACAACTTTAAAAAAAACATTCGTGAAGTTCTAGCCGAGATATCACCTGAAATGTGCCGAAAATGAATTGATTGAGAATTTTCTTAAAAGGATTGAAGTTTGTCAGAGGTCCCGCGGTGGACATTTAAATGATATTGTGTTTCACATATAATGGAATGATTCAATCTTTAAAACAAAATAAAAATGTCGTCTCCATCTGAATATTTTGTGTGTTTTATTTAACTTCACTTTCCCAAGCATAAAATGGATAACCCTTTTAAACGTAGTGTCCATTTAGTAACCGAGTGTCCGTTAGTATAATTTGCGGATTGCCTTCAGTTTGCCTAGGTAGTTGAGAAGCTCCTTGGACAAACTGTAGCCTTGCATATCATACCGTTTTTTAAAAAGCGTGTGAGAGTTTGATTATATTAGCTTGTTGATATTCGCCATTGTTAGTGGGGGCTTCGGCCTGTTAGTTAAAGAACGAGTTCTGACCTGAAGCGTAGTTTTGACAGCGTAAGAACTGCTTGTTTGCAGTCTGTGTGGTTAATCATCGTTTTATCAGTAACGCTGCTACTGATTCGTGTTTTTGCCTCCAGGGTTATGACATATATTTCGGTTTTAAAGCGCATCATTATGAGTAGGACGACCTGGTCAAACACAACATAACTTCCAAAGCCCTGCTTGGTTCTCGTTGTTCCATTGGGTTGAGGCAAGCCATTCTTTGAATATGGCGTAATTTGCAACGAATTCCGACCTGATTCACTTGATGCCCTAGATATATGTGTAATGGTCCAATTCGAACCTGGAATCAGAAGATTCCAGGTTCGAATCCTGGCAGGATCGCCATGTAATGGTCCAATCACGTAAGCTTCAAAAGGTGTCAAAAGAAACAACCTCATGTTTTGCATACGTGTATTGTACCTCGACTGACTATCACTAGGCAGCCTAGATACCCCCAATTGGTGTTACAAAAGAATATTGCTTACAATGCAGTATTAATAATTGAAACACATTAATCAGTTACCTAATAGTAATTTATAGAATATATAAAGTGATTCAGATTTAGATAACTAACTTGCACTACATATGTCTTATGATAGCTGTGTAGATCCACATAACTACCTTAGGGAGGAAGTTCCAGCTCTTGCCTAATATATTTATACACCTTCACTGTTCGTAAGAGATTTATCCTTTCTGTAACCTCTTTATAGAGTGAGAGTTTCAATTTAGTTTGATATCGAGTATCACACCAAGGTACTTTACTTTCGATACATAACTTAGTGAGGAGTATGATCGATTATTTCTTTTTAGTAAACAGCTTTTGGATTTAATGGATAGGCAATATTCAGCATACCATTTCTTTACAATTCGAAAAGCCTTTGTTCGCAAAACGTTCGTTCACATATACCCGTTTGCAGAATGTCAGAGGTCATATGTAAAGGGTGTTGTGGGGTGATAATCGGTACTCAAACGGATGATGAGACTATCCACAGCCACTCACCGAGGGTGAAAAATTGACTCTTTTCAGTTTTTTTTTAATCTGATATTTGGAAAAACTGAAGTCAAATTAAAAAAAATAATTCTTATTTTCGAACCACTAAAATCAGTTTTTTTTTCAATTGACTCTCCCTCTCCCCTCATCAGTTTCACATATCGAAGCTATCCAAAGCGTCAAAAACCTAACCCCCTTAAAACTTTCGCGAACTCCTTTATGACGAGAAAAAAGTCAACTTGAATGAAAATGCGACGTTTGGCCCGAAGCCAAATTTGTGCTGCGGTCAAAGGCCACATCAGCTACGGTATAGCTGGATATGGCAAGAAGGCGGCATGTGTAAGTGAATAAAAGCGTTTACTTTGAGCGTTTTGCGAGAGAGTTCAATTGTTTGAAACGCATTGTTAAAGTAGTAAAAGCTTCAAGAAGTTAATTTTTTTATTTCATTCAATTTCATATATTTCTCAAAACCGTAAGATACATATACTGTATTTAGAGTGCATCGTAATATAATAATATTAATAATAATAAGGCTTTCATTTCCAACAGTCACCCACTTACAGGAAATACAGAAAGAATTGTGTACAACAGGTTTAATGTTTAAAATTAAATAATACAATATAATATGAAGCTAAAGGAAAAGTTATGGAAGAGGCTTATAGGCTAATAAAAATTTTACAAAACATACATTTACTCAAAGCATTACCTACCTACAAAATCTCTAAGAGAAATTCAAGATTTAAGATTATTGATTAAAAAATCCTACTAAGAAAGACACTGAAGCAACAAAGAGCTCCAAGTTGTGGTTACAAAGAGTGAGTATTAAATAAGTTACACATATAATAAATCGGCGACCTTCTAAAAATGTTATATATTGCTCTATTACACTGAAATGTTCGAGGGTTTCTAGAGTTTAATCTGGGAACGACAAAGTAAATTTGATTTAACAATGAGCTACAGTCGATTTTATAATTAACTAACTTATATAAAAAGACCACGGCCGCTACCACACGGCGGTCGGCTAAGGCTTTCATGTTAAAACGTGCAAGCATTATATCTTGACATGTTCCTCTTGCTGGATAAACACCATCGGTCTTGTACATTAAATATTTTAAAAGTCTACGGTGAATTTACTCAATTTTATCAAGCTCCACCTGATATACTCGATGCCATATAATTGAAGCGTACTCAAGCTTGGAGCGAACAAATGAGCAATATAAGAACTGCACCATCCTAATTTCATCAAAATTGCGACAATTTCTAATTATAAAACCCAGAGATCTGGATGCTGCTATAACTGTATTATGGATATGATTTTTAAAGTTGAAATTTTGGTCAAAAGTAACACCCAAATCCTTAATTTCAAGATACCTAGTCAAAGGAAAATTTTGTATTTCATAATTGTGCTGAATAAAATTTTTGTTTCTACAAAGAGTTACCTGAAAACACTTTGATACATTATGAAAAAGTCTGTTATTCCGACACCAGTCATATATATTATTTAGTTCAGATTGAAGCAGTTGGCAATCAGATATGGTTTCTATTTTCCACAAAACCTAATTGTAAATTGTAGTAATAAAGAAATTACTGTTGAAAGTAGACCGTGGCTGTAGATAATTGTGCATATTTCCGACACCAAATCGTGTAAAGGGAAGAAAAAGACTGTTAAATGATTGACCTGGTGGGTTTTGGAGATAATCTAATATTTTTGGATTTTTGACCTAAGTCAAAGCACACCAGATTCAGATTTATAGCCTAGAAGACCAGTGTTAACAAGTTTGAAGGCCTTAGGTTGATCGTAATAAATCCCAACAATAAACCGCTTCATATCAAGATGGTAATGAATATGATAAAGCTTGCAAAGAGTGCAGTTTCAGGACATTTTCCTCTGAAAAATCCATGTTGATAGTCACAAAGTAAATTATATTTTACAAGGTATTTTTCAAGTAGTTATATGTTTGAACTGGGACGGTAATTATTTGGATTAATAATATGTCGCCTTTTTTAAAAAATCAGATGACTTATGGTTTTTAGTAGGTTGGAAGACGTGCTTTGCTTGAACCATTTATGATATTTTCTATAAATAAAGATAAAGCAGGAGATTTCATCCGCCCAACTTCAAGTTTTTCTATATAGAGATTGAGATATAGTATATAGAGAATTTGGAAAATTGGGTACTGTATATTAGATTGGGTCTTATCTCCACTGGCATTAGCAGACTGCAAGAAGTGCCTGTTAAATGTGTTGCACATTTTCCTGCAAATTTTGACTTGACTTCTCTATTTACAGAGGATGCAATTTGTGAATGATGATTCGTGGACGAGTTCTGAATGAGTAATTTTATAATTTTTTAGACATCTCTAGTTATATTTGGTGACGTTTCAAGTAATTTGTTTTGCACTAATAAGATTTTTGCTAATTTGGTACAACCAGTATTAGTTAGTCAGTAATTCTTTGTTTAAGTAAATATGTTGAATTTTTTGAAGATTTTCTTTTCGGTTTCATTATTTCGGCGAATGGTGTTTGAACATTATAAAATATGCAAAATCTCTAATCTATCATTGCAACTGCATACAGTATTAAAAAATTAACAAGAAAGGTAGGTATACAATAGTACCTTATTGGATTGGGAATGATAGCCATAGTTTTTCATTTAAAGTAAATATGGCTACACCCCCTTCTTTTGTATAATTTCAGCAATAACAGCTAGTGAGCTTAGAGAACTCAAATTCTTACTGAGTTAGCCCATGTTCACAGGTACCAATTAGGCAGGCTTTAAACTAAGAAAAAAACATCAACTTCTAGGTGTTTATTGGGTAAACTACATGCATTTGATAAATATATTATAGCGGTTTTTCCGTTAGTTAGGTGTGAGTTAAAATAAGCGAAAACAGTCAACAAATTAATTTACACACTTCACTACAAAAACACAATCACTCACGACTACTAGAGATATTTACTTGCAACAATTTAAATCTCGCGCCAATATTCCGAACTTTACTTTACTGAACTGACAACTGACTCCCAGCGGCGATGCGGCTCCTTATATACTCGACTGATTATAATTCCGGATGATTCGCTGACCTTCGAGACGTCGTGCGGTCTGCAACTTGACGTAAAACCAGCTGGTTGTTTGGTGTTTATAATATTTTATGTTTGTTAGGTCTTGGCCTGGACTTACTAGTGTATTTTGATCTTGAAAATTGAATTCTGCGAAGAAACGTATAATCTTTGATTTAAACTCCCTCTTTTTTTAAAGTTTGAATTCCTACTTTAACAGAGCTGTTTGAGCTCTTGGTTTCATGCTTTATTGTTGACGGTTTTTGCATTTGAAGAATACATTGCACTAAGTTAACTGTTTTTCGACAGATTTGATGATCGCTGATGTACGGAAGGTGATTCTTCTGTTTGGCTCTGTTGTCCCTTCCCCATGAGTTTTGGGGATTGGAATTTTATGCTTTATCTGCAGTAGACTTCGAATTTGACGCTAAATAATGTGTCAGTTGCGCTTGATTGTTACTGATCTATGATAATAGTTAATTTTGGCATGCAGAATAGATAAGGAAAGAACTACTAGAAGTTGATGACGAAGAAAACTTAAATAAAAGAGTCTTTTTCTTCGATAATTTTTTCAAGATGTTTCACTTTGACTACTTACCAGTTATGGTTCGTCTGGAAGGGTTACGGTGCTTGATTTACAAGATAATCAACCAGTTAACGTTGTTTCTGCCTGTCATAATGTTGCCACTGGTTTCTCCAAAGCGCAGTGGTATACTAGTTAATTAAAAAGTATTTAATACATCCCCGATTCATGATACCAACGCACTTCATACACTTATAACCATCTTTTGGTAAAATACTGCACTTTTTGCCTGGGAGCTCGTCGTGATTGTGGAGGGTCCACTTTTCCTAAATTATTTTACAATTCATATCTCCCTATATATCCTATCAAAGCAAATAACATCAAAAGGGTTAGTCCATTAACCCCGTTGCCTAAATAAACCCCTATAACCTGTACCTGGATCTAAAACCGGGTCACGAAATGCACCAAAAGACGAAAAGTTCATTCCGGATCGCGGGTATTAATGGGAAAACTATCGACTGGTTAGGTGCGTGTCATCGGCCTACCTGTAAACATTAACAAACGGGGTCTTTGACACATTGACCCGACCAAGTAGGCGGCATTCTCGGTGCATTTTCCGGGAAAATCCCGGTCGGCGGAGTATAACAATCGCGTGCCGGCCGCGATTTTTTTCTTCTTCCGGTTCCGGACTCCGGAAATTAATGACATCTTGAAAGTTGAAGAAAATTTGGTTTTTAATGTTTGTAGGTTTATAATGGATCTTTTCTTCTCTTCTCTTTTCTTATTTTTTTACCCTCGTTTCTTCTCGTAGGGCGTAACTGTCAATTTCATTTCAAAATTTGTGATTTGACAGTTGACACTTGATGTTTTTCACGGAGTTTGGAAGTTTATTGAAACTCCGGGAGTTGGTTAAGTTCGCTTATTCAACTTGGTAACGACAAAATTAAGCACATTTGTAACACCTTCTCTCAACGAAGAATCTTCCTTTTCTAAACTAACGGTTAAAAAATAAAAACTAAACGTTTTTCGTTTCAAAAATTTATATCAATGGTGCCTTGAATATATCTTAAAATCTTTTTAATTTCTTTCCATAAAGCAAAACTTCATGAAAATTCCTATCTATAGGTGTCTCTGATGGTTTATTTACTTATAACTGCTTATTCTTACTCAAATTATTCATCTTAAAGTTCATATTCAAAGTTTTTATTAAATTTACAACTTCATTTTTATCTTTCCCTGCAAGAAGTATGTCATCCACGTAAATTAAAATATACATTTTATTATTATCGGTTATTTTAACGTATATACAATACTCATATTCAAATCTTTTAAACAATACTTATTTCTGACTTATTAAATTTATCATCCAATTTTTCGATGAGGCTTTTAGACCGTTAAAGATGTTTTCAGCTTACAAACTCTACCTTCCATGTTCCTAAAGCCTTTTGGAAGCATTATAAAAACATCATCTTTAATCTCTCCACTAAGAAACGGACACATACATCTAACTGATGCACCTCCAAATAAAAATTATTACATACAGCTAAAAAAATTCTTACTGATGGTAGTTTTGCAACTCAACTATCAGTGAAAGACATACCTTTTTGTTGAATCCCTTTAACCAATCTTACCTTAAACACATTTCCATTATGATTTCTCTTTTTCTCACCCATTTACATTCTATGATTTTTGTTTGTCCTACCCTTTTATCAGTCATGCTTCGTTTCCTTCTAAAGCACTTATTTCTAGGTCTATTGCTTCTTCCCACATTCTTGACACACTACTTGCCATTGCCTCGTCGTATGTCAGGGGTTCATCCATACATCTTATCAAAGCGGTTTCTTTATCTCCTATGCTCTCTCCTATCAAGTTCTTATTCTTCATTTTCACTCTCATTACTATGTGAAATTTCAATGATATCAATATCTCGAAGAATTTCTTCATTATCTTTCTTTGTTATATAGATTCTATATCCTTTTACATTTTCACTGTAACCCAAGAACAACTCCAATGTATTTTTATCATGGAATTGCGACGAATATGCACTGATACTTTTTCTCCAAACTTTTTGAAAATAATAATGTCTATAATTAACTAAATATTAATGGCTGTATTACTAGCTTCTGCCTATAGATTTTTATTTAGCTCCTGGCCCTGTGACATGCTTCTACCAATTTTTCTATTGGTTCTCGTTCAGCCCTTTCATTTTATTGCAGGGTTTATACTTCTGATTTTTGATGTTTAATTCCTCCTGTCTCTAAAACATCCTTATTTACAAGACCTTCTTACCAATGCAAGCCTATTATGTAATCTTAAGACCTTCATTTTGTAGCCTGTTTCTCTTTCAGCTCAGAATATAAAGTTTTTTAAGTTTTTATTAACTTCTGATTTATTATTAAAAAATACACATATAGATTGTTTGAAAAATCATCCTAAAATAAAAGAAAAAAAATTACTTCTTCTAGAGATTCCTCCTCCATGGAACCACAAACATCATAGTTAACAATAGTTAAGCATTATTTTTCTTTAAAAACGGTTTTATATACTTCACATTTTGGTATACTAACTTACAGTGCCAGGTACTCAAAGTTTCTATTTTATTTTTAGCAGTGTAACATTCGGACACTTCATTCAAATAACTAGCTTCAACGCTTTCCATATACAAAGTACTTTCAGGAACTAAAATATTTGCAAAACTTTGACCGTTTTTACACTATACCTTTGTCGAATGCACTTCCTGTTGAGAATAGGTAAAATTTTAATTTTGGCACATATAACACATTCGATAAACTTGATTTTATCATATTCTTGCCATTAAATGCCCAAGCTATTACGTTTCAAATTTCTTTATTGGCAGCTTATCCCCATTTCCTAATTTTACTTGTCTGCTTACCTTGACTTCTTTTAAGTCTTCAAAAAAATCTTAATTGCTGTACATAGGCTCACTTGCTCCAGTAACTCCAGTAACTAAAACTTAAGTGTTATTCCTCACTATCCTTTTCTTTTGCAATCTACACACTCTTTTTGTATTAGTTTGTTTATCCTTTTTTTCTAAAAAAAACAATGCTTAGCACTATGGCCAACTTTTTGACATTTTAAATCAGCGTTTTCATATTTTTTCTGGCCTTTTTAATCTGGATTTGTTCAAGTTTTGAAATAAAAGACACTGAGGTCTCACTCTTATATTCCAACATAAAGAATTTTTGTTGAAGAAGGTGAATACTAATCTCTGATTCGTTGTCATGGACAGACTTTAATTTAATCCACATCTTTTTAAAATATTCAGAAGAAAGTATACGTGTAAGTGGCCTTTGTTCCAATCATTTCTTGTGCTTTTGGATCCATAGTACCCCATATCTTTTGTTCATCTGCTGGACTATCTAACCTACCTATTGCACCCGTCACAACGTCATAATAACTTCTACTCTTAAGCACCGCAGTAGTTTGAGATTTCCAGACTACCCAATTATCCCTGTTTAATTTGGATTTGATTGTCTATTTTATTTTCCTTGTGTTGCCTTTAGTTTACCACTCCAGAGCCAATCTCAAAACTATTGAACACTAATTCTTGAGAACTTGTAATCTGAGTCTATAACCTGATGTTTTTCACAGAGTTAGGAAGTTTATTGAAACACCGGGAGTTGTTTTAATTAATTTGCTAACGAGTAAATTAACAAAATATACTGAAAAAACGAAAGAACAGGTCTGGTGTTTTTACGTCAAAAGATTAACTGACAAGTCAAACTTAAAACAGCTCTACCAACCTAAAATTACTTGAGATATTTCGTTGCACATATGTAATAACACTCATGCCAACTGACAGTTACTAATTTTTCTTACAATTGAATCTTGACACATGACACAATTTGATTATGAAAATCTGTTTTAGTGATTAACTTTCATCGTTCAAATCAGTTTCAGTTGATTTTAAATGACAAAAAAACAACTTAGACTGATTTATTATCGTTGGTTCTAAAGACACTTATAGAGGGCGTGTGTAAAATACAGTTGACACTATTGACATTTGCTAAGGTTCGCAATTTTATTTGATGTTGATATGACTTTTGATGCATAATACCAAATATGCCTTACAATAACCACAAGTCTTAAATTAAGTAAAAATCTATAAAATAGTTACAAGGAAAATTTTTAAAGGTTCCTACACCAAATCAATTTTAATTTTAATATAATAACGCGTAAGAAAATTGTTGTACTTTATGTATTTCTAAGAATATCAATTTTAAATCATAGAAACTCCCTGTGAAAAAACTAATAAGAAATTGTGGTTAGGAAGCTTGTAGTAGTAATAAAATTTATAAACAGTGAGAAAAGTTTATTAATATAAAACACGTGCAAAAAAATTAAGTAATCTTATACCTTATATGCTAGAAGAGGGAATAATTTTTATCTTTCACTTACTGACATCCGACTACTGTCAAAATAATAGTAATATTCAACAGAATAGAAGGGATGTGTTGATTGTTACAGGAGCCAATCCTAACCACAGATTTGTATCGCAACTGAGATAATAAATAATGCAAATTTAGTAAATGGCTTTTCAATTATTTTTTAGTTTTTTTTTTCAAACCAACTTTAAGTCATTTGTGGTACAATGACGGATCCTTGTCGATCAAATCAAAAGGGGCTGAAAATCTTTGGTGTTTATATTATATTAAAGTAGTGTTGTTTCTTATGTTTGGTCTGATAATTAAGAATCTCATTATTTCTTTTTAGGAAATCCATGCTCTATTTTATAAATAAATGAAAGAAGTTGATATTTAAAATTTTGTTCGATTTGTTAGTTCATATTTACTACAATTTAAAATATTTTGCAGAGCTCTATTTTATAGTATTTGCAACTTATATCGCTTTTATTGCGATAAAATATAGCAGTGACCCACAGTTGTCAAAAAATGGTATTATTATGTTACTAAAAATTAATTCCTTTGTTTGTAAAGTTAGTTTATACTTTAAACGAGACAGAACCCTGATTATCTTACTTACTTTACCAATGATATACCGTAAAATGGGGTTACTTGGGACAAATTCACTTTCATTTTTTCAATAATGTGGTAATTTATCAGAGTTTGTTGGGAGGAAAAGCGATAATCCCTTCGTAAAAAATTTCTTTCATATGAACTTAAACTATATAGCACCATAAATGACCCCTAATGTAAGAATATTTGTCAAAAAATATATTTATATTTACTGTCCCAAGTAACCCCGCATTGGGGTTAAATGGGACTCCCGTTTTACGAATACCCGTTTTACGCCGAATACGCATGTTAAACTACTCAGTGGTTACTTGGGACAGCAGAAATATGAACATAATAGACCAGCACATATCTTGTGTTGATTTTTTTTGCTTATATAATTATTTAGAGGAAAGGAAACCCTGAATTGATACGAATTTCATAAATTCATTTATTTATTTATTACAAAAATGCATATCTAGGCACTTGTATAAAAAATAATGGTAGATACTTGTAAGATAGCTCTACGATTTGTATCGTAATTAGCAAAAAGGAACTAAAAAAATAAATTCAAAATCACAGCCTTTCGATTTGTATCGCAAGGAACAATAGAAAGAAAAAAAATGTTCTCTAAATACAAAAAAATATCACAAGAACAAAAAAAACTTTCTGTAACCGAAAAAAATGGATCATTATTTGAGTTCTCCTTATTGTAACCAATCTGTATTTTCTAATTCATTAAATGTATGGCGGCCTCTAGTAATGCTCACGTTCGTTGCTTTGAGCAATTTTACAATTTTATCCTCTGGGACATCAAACTCATTGGCTAAATGTGGGAACACAAAATGTTTGTTATTTTTTGAAGATTTTCTCATAAAACTGCAAAAATATGATTTATGTCCGTCTTTAGTGTGGATTGATTTGACAAGTCCAATATAATATTTGTCCAGTCTCTTTTTTGTTGAAGCTGAAAAGGTAAATTTGGCAATAACAAATTCTTCTAATTTCCTTATCAATGATTTGTTTTTGTCCATTTTGTTGGTTATTATTTCTTTCCTGGTTAATCTTATCTCGTAGTTCAACTAATGTCATGTTTTCCTCTATATCACTTTGGTCAAAATCTTCTCGGTTTTCGTTTATATCCACATCGTCAAAGTCTCTCTGGCCAACTAAGCATTCGGAATCGTACAATGAAAATTGTTCGTCGTTCTCACTGCTCTCATCTCCGCTAGAACTGCTACACTTAGTCCTGGTTGAACTTTTAATTTCTTTTTCCGTTTCTTTTCTGGGTTTTGGTTTATCCTTCTTTGCGATAGCATATCAGCAAAAGTTTCTGACCATAAAGTGCTTGTACTACCATCAGCACTTGGTTCTTTTTGAGGGATACGTTTCAATACCTGCTCCTCATCAAGAGGGAAAATGCCTGTTGCCCTAAATCCACTTATTAAATTTTCCTCGATAGTTATGTTAAGCTTCTCTAGTGTCTCTGCTAATAGACTGGGAAACGTATCTTTTGGAATACATCCTCTATGACACATTTTCCATTTATTAATCACTTGCCTTCAATGGTCGAAACACAGCAACATGTAGGGGTTGACAAATATGTGTACTGTTTGGTGGGAGTAACACAAAACGAATATTAAATGCTTTGCAGAGGTTTATCACATTTATAGATAAATGTGAAGCTAAGTTGTCCCCGATTAACATTTTTGGAACATCCCTGTCATATTTTTGAAAGTATTTTGAAGCAATCTTGCTGAACCAATCTTCGAAAATCACCCCATCAAACCAACCACTCTTCGATCGGTTATACCTGGTTCCTCTTGGACCTCCTTGCCGCCAAGTGTCGTACAAATGTTCAGCTTTGTAAACGACATAGCATGGTAAGAGCTTTCCGGATACGGTCTCTGCAAACATTACGGAGGTGCTGCTTTTGCTAGAGTCCAATACTCTTTCGGGACGTTTATAGCCTCGTCTAACTATGGCCTTCTGTTTCCCAGGGTCATCGGTCAGATTAGTCTCATCATAGTTTATTATTAGATACGGTGGAATTCCTTCAAGCGAAACCGCTAAATTTTGAAAATATTTCCTTAACATGTTTTCATCCACTTCTGCCTTAGATGATTTGATATTTTCACATAATCTTGTGGATAGCTCACCTCTGTGTCGACAGAAAAATGATAAAATCCAATCGAGCCCAGAAAAATTTTCTTTAAATCTTTTTCTATGACACCCTTAATATCCAGATATCGTTTCACCATGCACCTTATTTCAAAGTGAGATAAGCTGTTCTATAGGACATTCCAGATTGCACGTCTTCTATAGCACTTTCCATATTTTTTTCTTCAAAGTCATGATATTTTTTAGAGCATACTTTGCGAATTTATTTTCTTGGCATGTTGATTCCTGAAAACAAAACAGATTAAAGGGTTGTTCCAACCCATCAAAAAACCGCCCTGAAACGGTCTCAAAAGTGTCATGCGCATGCGCAGTGGTTTAATTAAAAAAAAAAACAAAACATATAATCACTGCGCATGCGTGTGAAAACACTTTTGGGACCGTTTCGGGAGGTTTTTTGATGGATTGGAACAAACCTTAAATGGTATGGGGTAACTTGAGACACGGGCTAAAATGGGACAATGGTTGTCCCAAGTTACCCAAAATCAGGACCTTATAGAAAAATTTAGTTTAAAAACTAAAAAAAATTTCTAAAAGCAGGTAACAATATTGGCAATATTTATAAAACATACGAAACTAAATAAAAAAAATAATTGGACTTACCTGTTTACCTTTCGACTACCTTTTCCAGATAAAGTTTTGAACACTTGTTTTTGCCGTATTTCTGACCACACACTTCTTTTTATACTTCTGAAATATCATCAATTTAGAAAGAATTAATGTAATTTATTCATTAACCTGTTGCTCTACAACTACCGAAAACATTAAATTGAGGTTATGTTTATATTTGCGTTGTTGCAAAATTAGAACATGAGATGTTGCGTCCCAAATAACCCCATTTTACGGTATTTAAAATATCTATCCAGCTACTTTGCGTAGATGTGTCAAATTATCAAATTATCGCGCCAAAAATATTCCAGATATATAATTTGGCGCGAAATTTAAAAGTTTACTGTAACATATTATTCATTGCAACTTGAGAAAATTAGAAAACAAAACTCTTCCTTCTCTTCCCTAAACAGTGAAAAAATTGTATTAATATAAAACACGTGCAAAAAATAAAGTAATCTTGTACCCTATATGCTAGAAGAGGGAATAATTTTTATCTTTCACTTACTAACATCCGACTACTGTTAAAATAATAGTAATGTTCAACAGAATAGAAGGGATGTGTTGATTGTTACAGGAGCCAATCCTAACTACAGATTTGTATCGCAACTGAGATAATAAATAATGCAAATTTAATAAATGGTTTTTTAATTATTTTTTATTTTTTTTTTCAAACGTCCCAATTTTAAGTCATTTGTGGTACAATGACGGATCCTTGTGGAACAAATCAAAAGGACCTAAAAATCTTTTTATAGTGTTTATATTATATTAAAGTAGTGTTGTTCCTTGTCTAATAATTATGAATCTCATTATTTCTTTTTAGGAAATCTTGGAAATGTGGAGGTAGAAGACCATGGCCTATTTTATAAACAAATAAAAAAGGTTGATATTTAAAACTTTGTTCAAGCCAATTTAAGGATTTTAACATATTTGTTAGTTCATATTTACTACAATTTAAAATATTTTGCAGATCTCTATTTTATAGTACTTGCATCTTATTTATATTGCTTTTTGTAGCCAAAATATAGCAGTAACCCACAGTTGTCAAAAAAGTGGTTTTATTATATTATTATAAGAACTAATTTCTTTGTTTGTACTTTAAAAGATAACAAGTACCCGATTTTCTTACTCAGTGACAGACTCAAAATATCATACATGATAAAAGGGACTGTTGTACCTATAGTCCCCTTGGACAAGCAATATTACCTGACTGTGTCAAATTATTAAATTATCGCTCCAAACTATCCGAATATATAATTTGGCGCGAAATTTGAACCTTTACTACAACATATTATTTATTGAAACTTTAGAAAGCAAAACTCCTTTCCCTTCTCTTCTTTGCGTATCAGAAAATTTTTAAATAATAAAAATTCAAATTGAATCAATCGTAAACACGCCGTTCCCATTCAAACCCGAGCACTTGGCACATTTCTCAGAACCTAAAATAGATTTAATAAAACGTGAAAAATCCGATTATTATTTCCGGCAAACCGACCGAATGGTCTTCGCCTTATTCCTTTCAATCGTTTTGAATAGGGAAAGACATTCTGCAGAGACAGATGGAATCCGACGTAATTATATAATTTTAACTTCGGCCTTCGTAAATGGGAAAATAAAGACGTGAAAGAAGAAATGAGAAATTAATCTCTGTAAAAGCTGAGAGTTCCCGGACAGACATATTTAATTGGGAAATAATTTTAGACTAAATTATGGCAACTTAATCTGTTTGCCTGCTACATCACGTCATAAAAAACCGATGAAAAGCATCTATCTAAGTAAGAAATTTATTTTTATAATTGCAAACACCAAGTGCCACAACTTTTTTGCAACATAAGGCAACAGCGCTAACACGATTTGCTAATATAAAGCAACGTTGTCGTATGTTTACAGTAAAATGTGTATATTAAGTAGTTAGTAATATAGTTGTTGAAATTTAATATACGTTATTGATATTATTTTTAGTTTTCAGAATGGACGGATCATGACGATGGTGGACATAACCAAGGTAAGAAATTTGAAATAGGAAAATTGAATTTTTCCCACTATTTCTCCATGTCATAGTTTTAAATTATTTCGTAGACAATAAGCCCTACAAATAACAATAAGATAAAAATAAAAATAAATCAACCTAACTAATTAGGAAAATAGCACAAGGCGGATACAAATTACATTTTAGTACGCACTTCAAGACATGTGGAGTAAATCAGGAGATGAATTATTACGTCAACGTGGAGGGTCAAATCATATTTCCAACGAGTCTGAAGACTAATTTTTAAATTCTTCATAAATTGGTGGCATTTTACATTTAACTATCAAAACATTTTAAAATTTGCTCCTCAAATTTTTCTGTTTTTTTTGTCGATTCTTGTCACCTGAGTAAGTTTTGTTTGGTATCACACGATGCAGTTTTCAGTGGAGATTGTATGTAGCTTAGCCAAATTATCCAGGACCCTAGAAACAGGTAAAAATCGTAAAACCATTGTTCAAAAATTAACAACAATAGGACTCCAGTGAGTGGGTCATTCTCTGACACTAAAATTGTCTGTTTTCTGTTGAACTTTTTGGTTTTTATAGGGTAATTCTTCGAGAAATTTATTGTGTCTTGTGACCTACAATCCTTCCGTTTAAGCGAGTCTTAAGTTTATTTATTTATTTATGTATTAGCGGTATCCACCAATTTTACAAAAATAAAATAATACAAAAGATACTAATATTAATACAACTGAAACTAGATAATAGTAAGACATAAATCAATTAATAGAACTCCTAAAAGAAACTTGCAAGTCAACACTATACCTATCGAAAGAACGTTGCATTCTAGTTATAGGATTGTGCTGTCCATAAGAATCTACATAGAAGAGATTTTTTAAGTCTAGTCAATTTTTGCGCCTTTTAATAGTCATGCCATAAGTATAGATATATTTTTCTATACTTCTCAGCGAAAAGCAATAAAAATATGAATGTTTATTCGCAGCGAATAAAATTTTCATTTACATCAATAAACGTGTGTGTTCACATCGTCCGGTAAATCTTAAAAGTTTAATTCAGTAGTAAAAATAACAGACTTTCGCCAATAAATTCGAAATTTTATTTATTTTACGGTCGGGGGAGGGAGGCCAGTAAAAATAATAAAACGGCCAGCGTGCGGGACAGTTTCGGCATATGTATTCGCCTAAATAATCAAAATATTTATTTTACTAGCGGTTTATTCGATTTTCGTCGATATACTGCATATTGGATTTTTTTATAGTATGCAAGTTATTTATTATTTCATGTCTATATAGGGCGTTCGCTTATTGAACAATCTTACCCCACCTAAATGTTTGGAATTAGATGTTTGATGTGCACCTGATACTACCTGAATATTACCAAAATATCTGGCTTTGAATGAATACCTTAAGTATATTTGTTTTATATTAGTGTGGTGTTCCATTACAAACATTTCATTTTGATGAAAATCATTTTGTAAATTAAGTTCTTTATTTAAAAGATATTTAATAATTAATTATTTAAATATTTGTCAAAATAATGCCAAAAATTGTCGAATTTACAAATCACCAAAAAATTATACTTTCCTTTCAAAATAAAAAATCTCAATAAATAAAGTAATATAGATCTAAAGTATCTAAATAAATGAATCTTATTAAATTAGAATAAATTTTCATTTTGTTAATTTTCCTTTGCTTTTTAAATTTTTTTATTTAAACTTTACTACGTACTAATATTTTGATAGTTTAATACGGATATTTAATTTCATTTTTATATTTACATTGTTTAAAATTATTTTTTTATTTATTTATTTTTTTAAATCTTTGAAAATAATTATTAAGTTTTTTCAAATTCATCTCTTTTATGACCATTATCTTGTAAAACCAAGGGTGATAAACATAAGGGTGATTTTTGACATGAACCATAAAAAAATGTTTTAGATTTCTTGTGAAATTTGGTCGATATTTTTTCTTGATGTACAATTTTTTAAATAAAATATCCAGGCAATTGAATCAAAGAACTCACGGAAAATTCTAAAAACATTTCAATGTACGAAACAGCGAAATTCGTACTTTGCGAGCAATTATTTCAAGTTTATTTACGTTTTTCTTAAGATTTTTTAGCTTTCTCGGTTTTCTTATTTAGTTTTATTAATATTTTTTCTTTTTATATATGGCTTTCTGTCCTTTCTTTCCCACACCTTATTAGGCTATACAGGGAGTTTCAGACCTATGAGATCAAACTTCTAGGGGTTGTTCAGTGCAACAGTAGAATCCATTTGAGTATAGGAACCCATGTCCGAAAATGCGTCACTACGCTACTACGGCCCTAAGACGCGTTTAAATTAAAAAAAAAATTACCTAAATAGGATCTGATGTATTTATTTTTACCTTTTGTATATGATACCATCACAACAATTGTTCAAAATGTCTTCTTCCAACCTCAATACACCGATTTAAACGCCGCACATGATTTCGGCGGACTACACTAAACATTTGATCCTCGTTTTGAATGATTTCAAATGCTGCTGTTATTAGTCCAATTAAGTCTAGCTCTGTTTCTGCTGGACTAAAGACTTTACATGTCCCCACAAGAAAAAATCGAGCGACGTTAAATCGGGTGACCTAGGAGGTAAAAACTTCTCTTTCTTTACCGAGAACCAGAACTAATAAACTACAGATTTCTCCTATTTACATCATCAGTGTAACAATAAGTAAATGAATATTTAAATAAGTAAATAATGGTTTTATTAAGTAGTATCTTCCAGGCAGTACAAAAATTCTCCCAAGCCTGAAATACTTGAACAATCTGGAAAAAAATTCTCGTATACGAAACATGCAAATTCGTGGCTTACTAGCATTAATTTCGACATTATTAATGTTTATCCGAATTTTTTTACATGTCAGAATTCTCTTGTTTAATTTTTGTTAATATTATTTAACTTAACTTCACACAAAATCGATAATTTTTTTAGTTTAAAGCAGATTTTTAGCACTTTTAATCAAATTTTAGTGATATTTCTTAAAAATGAGTGCGGTATTCTTGAAACAATTTTTCAAATAAAATTTTCAACTAATTGAAGCCAGGAACTCACGGAAAGCTAGGCAAACCATTTTAGTTTACGAAACAACCAAATTCGTTGCTTTACGAGCCCTTATTTCGAGTTTATTTACGTTTTCCTTTAGATTTTTTAGTTTTCTCAGTTTTCTTCTTTATTTTTATTATTAACCTTTTTCTTTATATATAGTTTTTTGTATTCTCCTTTCTCAATTCTTGATTGATAAATAAATGGACAGTAAATCTTATTAGATTTATTGTCGATAATCATGTTACCGAGTAGGTTCATCAATAATTAAAATGTATGTCGTGGTTCATAATTATTATTCAGAAAAAACACGCTTTTGGTTTCTTTTGACAACAGCGCTTGTGGCCAATAACGCGGTACTGTTGCCACATAATGCTAATAAAAAAAACTTAGTATTTTATTAACACAAGCTATAGTGCATATATAACTTACAAATATCACATCATTAAAAACGAGTATTATATTATAAAAAATATGTCATCTATATAAAAATCACCTTTTGGCAAGAAAAAGAAGCTAATTATCCAATCAATTAACCCCTAGTGCCCTAACTAAAAACTTAGCAAAAATATCCGTACTCCTATCCACCAACTGTTCCTGCTCCGAAGGTTTCCGTTCAGCAGGCAACGCCAATATAGTAACGCAAAACTCATTCACGTGAGTGGCCGCCTCACGTTTCGACCTCGCTGCACCATCAGACGTAACGTTCGGCAACAATGTCGTGACAGGTAACTCCGTAGTAGTAGTACCATTGGTCACCGACGTACTATTCACACTGGTCCCATTAAAATTATTATTTATAATCGTGGTATTCACCGTGATAATCGTGTTGTTCACATAAGTGATATTCCCCGGGACCTCCGCTTTCGATATACACGGTATCGTGACGGTTTTATTTTCGCCCGGATTACAGTCACCGGTACCGTTGACGCATGGCACGATGGTTTGGACGCAATTGGCTCCTTTGACGTCACTGCATGGCACTGTCGAGGTGGCGCTGGCCACGCACAAGATGGCGCCGTTGTTGGTGCATAAGGAAGTGGTACCTGCGGGACAGATGGTGCCACTGTCGCCGATACAGCCGACGATCGCGTTGGGTTCGATGGTTCTTTGGGGTGGCACCGAGTCGCGGTTGTGGTAGTAGTGGTGGACTTCGTAGTGATCGTATCTGGAATATATTGAGGTGAATTTTGTGTGAAAATTGGGAGGCAGTAAGAAATTATTCGGTAAATTAGGAAAGCGTTCTTATGTGCTAAATTCGTCGCTTTAGGGGCATTTAATTTGAGGTTATTAAAGTTTTACTTATGATTTTTTAGTTTGCTCAGTTTTTTTGCTTAATTTTTTTTGTCTTCTCTTTGTCAGGACTTATCATGTTTTAATGAACAAGGAGAGAAAACAGAAAAGGTACATCAGATTAAATACCGTTGATTCAGTTTTTGTACCAGTGGAAAGACAGGTACAAGAAAAAACAAAATAATAATAGTTTTCGAGATATGTGTTCTTAATATTTCCAATATTAATCAACTTGCTTTGGATAATAGCTGAGTAGTGTTGCTATAGTTTTTAACATTAACAATTGAGGATTGCAATTATTTTCCGAAGATCACCTTCAGTTTTCACTGGTATATCGTAACCGCGTCTTTTCAAACGACCCGAAAAAAAATCCATAGGATTTAGATCTGGTGCTCTAGCCGGCCACGACACAGATGCTGATCCACTTCTCAGTTTTCTTGCTTAATTTTGTTAAAATTTTTTTACTTTACATTTTTTTCTGTCTTCACTTTTCCATGTCTTATCATTTTTTTTAAATAAACAGGGAGAGAGAACATAAAAGGTACCTCAGATTTAATACCGTCCACACAGTCGAAAGACAGGTACAAGAAAAAACAAAATATTCAGACTTCAAAATCATAGCACATTTCTTTTAAACAGCCTCACAAATCTTTCAAAGGTTACACCAAAAAAGTTAAGACTTTCTGCATAGGAGTTTGCCCTTCGTGACATCTTTAGAATAAACGAATTAAACCCAAGTCCTTTTAAAACTTTTTTGAAGAAACTAACGTGGGACAGTCAAATATAATTAATTAGTTTGTAAAACAATCCAAGATCTGCCTGAACTCCAGCGTTGGAACTGAAAATACATTTTGCAAATGTTGGAAATCATAGATCTATTTATCGAGTGGAGGAGTATTGGACTTGTAGACTAAATATCCAAGAAATGGCACCTATATCCCTTGCACCTGTTCTAGTCTGTGACTATGACAAACATAGTGAGGGTTCCAGAGTGATGACCAGTATTCAAGCAATGGTCTTACTAAAACAGTACAGGAATCTAATAGCAGAAATAAGCGTATTAAGTGCCGTTGAAACAATTGTGTCAATATGAGTGAAAAATTATAGTGTACACTCCAGGATTACTCCCAGATTCTGTTACGATTAAACATGAAGCAAAGATATATGATCCATTCAAAGTATAATCGAAAAAGATTTTATTTTGTTTCTTGGTAAAGCATATTGTAGCGTTTTTACTGTTCGTCAAGCAGTGAATTAACTACTCGATTGCAAAAAACAGCTATTTACAAGTATTTACATCCGATTTAAATATCATGCGAATATTCCGAACCAAATTTCGAACTGTCCACCGGCTCCTTATATACTCGGCTGACCATGCTTCCGGAAGATTCGCTAACTTTCCATTCGTCTCCAGAGATGTCGTCCCTCGTGCCAGCTTGTGTCATTGTGCAATGACGTAGAATACGGCGTTGCCAATATCGTTATAATATTGAGTGTGTATACCTTTTGTGTCTATAATTTTACAACATTTAAATACAAAGAATTCTCCTTAACGTCACTGTAGCAACGCTGTTAAAAAACTCAAAAATCGAACTCGACGACACTCAACCTTAAATTTAACGAGCAATTGACGTTCACTCTCAGTAAAAAATTCCCCATATATAAAAATATCTGATATAAAACGCAAAAACATCATTACTTAAACAAAACCAATTTAAGAGATAACCCCTGCTGATAAAGTGGGCAAAACCAAGTCTGATTAAGCCTAATAGAATAATTACATTTAACGCCGACAAACGCACATTACCGGGAACTCATTATTATTGTTGTTTATTGCCGAGACGTGGGCTAAAGAATCACAGCGAATAGTTTTGTATGATACACTCACCTGGGCGTATAACCGCTATAAGATCCCGCGCTATAGTGAAACGTTGGAGTGGTCAATTTAGCCAAAGAATACCCCAAAAAGAATCCCAAAGCTCCACTCCCGACTTCCCTGGAGGTGTAAGAGTAACTGGGGTAAGAGTAACCACCGAACCCTCCGAACCCGCCTCCAAATCCTCCTCCTCCTCCATAGTGAGTGTTGGTGTTGATGTTGTTAATGTTCACGTTCGTGATGCCACCCGGAGCAGCGCCATAACCATAGGCTAAAAATAATTCCAATCAAATTAGTTCGTTGTTTTCATAGTTTTATGCTGTCCTACCTCCTCCTTGAGGATGGTATCCTCCGGGATAACCATGTTGTCCATATCCTGGATACGCTGGAGGTCCGTATCCGGAATAGGCAGGTGGTGCCCCATAACCTGCTGCATTGTGGGTGGGATGGTAGGATGGCGGCGGCACACCAGGATTGTGTGGATTATATGGTGGAGGATGTACTGAAGCAAATATTGTTATATTAATCTAGTTGCATAGATAAACCCTGTTCGTTTAATTTATATATACAGCACATATCAGAAGGCAATATAATGGGGAGAAACGGAGTTGAGTTTTTATTACCAGAAAAAATATTCAAGTAGGTAGAAGCATTCAATAACATAAGCGACCGGTTAATTCAAATAACCTTACAGGCTAAACTTAGGAAACACGAGATGATGAAATAGAACGCAGGGGATTTTAATGGGATAGTAGATAATACACAGAATGACTATCACATGGGCAGAACATATGAAGGTATGGTTTGGGAACGATTAATCCAGTTCGCTATAAAAAATGATTTCGCGATAATGAACACAACCTTCCAACATCATCCATGAACACCCTCCACATGGACCTCAAAATAAAAAGGAGATAGAGCACATTGATCAACAACGTGAAGACGAAGAGAGTCAAATTAAATCTGGTAGGAAACAAAATATGGATCACAAAAGCAGTAGAGACAGGTAAATAAGATGACAGAAGTGTGAAACAAAAACATCAAATGACTGATAAAATTATACGGAAGATAGAACAAGGTAGAGTATAAAGAGACAAAAATTATCAAATAAATAGAATATGCGAGGAAGCAGAAAAACCCGCAGTGCAAACCACACACAGACAAGGTATACAGGATTCGAACGGCATCTTAGTTAGAAATCCACCGGGAAAACAAGTTTGGAAACAATACTTCTGTAATTTATTCAATGACCCTATGGTACATAGAATACACAAAACGGACGAAATAGAACATGAGCCGAATATACTAACAATAGAAATAGCTACAGGAGAAATCGGCATCGGCCTAATACCAGCAATATGCGAAAAGATATTGCATTCAGGAAAGTAGTCAAAGGAGTGATGATGTGAATCAATATTTAAACCTGTACTAAAAAAAAACACACAAGAACTGCAATTGCACTGATACTACATGTTAGCAAGGTACTACTCAACATTTAGAACGAACGCCTAAATTCGTTTCTTTTAATACATCAGATGCCAGACGAACAAACAGGTTTCGTTGAAAAAGGACGCAAACTCAACAGAAATATTTATCTATGCTATGTTGACTATCACAAGCCGAAACGAACTGGAAACATCTCTTAACTTAATTCAACTCATCCAAAATCAGACTCAGAAGTCTTTGCAACTAAGGCATAGTGTGTTTATAAGGCCAGAGGTGTTTATAAGACCTCCCTTACTTTTTAACATAGACAGAACACGTAATGCGTATAGTATTGGATAAGTGGGAAGGCGGAATCATTGGGGGCAGACATATAAGTAATCTCAGATACAAGCGACACCAACTCCTAGAATCTAATGAAATATTATATGATATATCCAATGATAATGATGTATCCAATGAATTGGTTACATCCAGCAAGAAACCGAGGGTTTCTTTATGGCCATCTTAGATAGAGTAATAAGAAATTGAAATTGAGAAACACTGCCTTCAACTTGAAGTAGAAGATAGATGCAGAAAATTAAATACAGTTAGCAAATCGATAGAACATCTATGCAGGTTGCCGACAATTTGTACATACACAACGCCTAATTAGATCAACAATCAAGCTGTAAAAATTATTTACTCTCATCAAAAAAGGAAGAACTGGAAACGATCATGAATAGACTGGTAGATGCCAATAGAACTTACGACTTAAAAATCAACGAACCTAAGCCATAAGTGATAATTCTAGACAGAGCAAACAAATCCTAACCAACAGCAGATCCCCAGAATCCTCGGATCAACGATAACAAATATAGAACAATGCGAACCGGAAATTTGAAGTCGATTGACAATTTAACACATACTGCAATCATACGGCTGATAAATTTGGAAAGATACAGGCATAACTATGAACACCAAACAAACGCCAATTTTTTCTCATATAGGAACATAGGTAGCCGAGACTTGCTTGAATCAATGAATTGGAGATGTGGGTGCATCGATGTATTCTACGTATATCATGGACTTCACACCTCACAAACTAATCAATCATAGAAGAACTCGGCATAAACAATAGGCTGATCACGACGACTTCCTAGTCATACCTCAGATTCTTTGGACAATCTCGCCATGCATCATAAAGCCGTGGAAACCTTGGCAATTCAATAGAAAATGAAGGGTCATCAATGACATAAATGAACTAAATAAAGATGATAATGGATTGCAAGAAGCTACCCACGTAGCTCCAGATAGAAATATCTAGAAAACCACCATCAATTTAACTCAGGATGCCACCACACCCCTATGAGGGATGAACGGACTGAGAAAGCACATAAAACCGTTCAGATAAAATGAAATAAATTATCACTTACGTCAACTATACCATACTGAGACTTACCTTGATATGGAGCTCCTGGAGGTGGAGCATTCCCAACAGGTTTCACGTTGGTAGGAGGTCCCACGGGCGCTGAAGGGTGCCCTCCCGAATTAGCGTTTCCTAACGGTTTACTATTTACCGAGTGTTCAGAGGGAGCGCTTGGCTTCGTGTTCCCTGGACCTGATAATATTCCAATAACAAAATTGCTAGCGTAGTAAAAGTGTAAATAACTTACTTCCTTGCCGCTGATTGAGATTCCATCCGTAATTAGGCGCGTTGCCAGAACTACTTCCTCCACTACTGCCGCTTCCGTGAGAACCAGTTCCTGTACTCGGATGTCCGGATCCTGTGCCCGTACCGGGATGTCCAGATCCAGTGCCTGTACCGGGATGTCCAGATCCAGTCTTGTGTCCGCCAGTTGCCGCAGATCCGACGGGTTTAACGTTTTCAAATCCCAATTTGCCAGGGCTGGATCCACCCGCACCGAAGCCGAAGTTGGGTGCTGAAGGAGGGCCTTTAGGTCCGGCGGAAGAGCCTACCGGACTAATCTTTTCGAATCCGATTGGCTTTTGTGCAGTATTGGTACTGCCCGATCCGAGTCCGTGACTAGGTGATGGTAAACCACCGAGACCGATTGGTCTGGATACTTGGCCAGAAGGCGATTTGGGGCTTGGTGATGGACGGCTGATCGGATAGCTGAGACTGGCTGGCGATGGATGACTCACTGGCCGACTGGGAGGGGATGGTCTGTAATGGGTCGAGGGTCGGGAGGCGGGACGGCTGCTCCATGTTCTGCCCCCTACTATAAATAACAACATCCACTTTTTACTCGACCATTATGAAATATATGGTTTCGTAATCAAAATATGTATTCTAGCGCTTCATTAACAAATATGATTGCCTGCCTTGTCAAGTAATAATTGAGTCTCTACTTCTCACCAGCAACGATTCGTGACAAGCCCTTCCAACATCTATCCCACCCCGGGCTAGCGCAAGGCGATGTTGCCATAATTTGACAGCAATCAGGGTATGACAGGGTATTGCTCCTTTCAATTAAGCAATATTCTAGCAATATTTTTCCAGACGTGTCATTTATCACCGGCATACATCATTTAGAGATGGATAATTAGAGATAATAAAGAGATATTTTTAAATTTTTATTTTCTTAACATAATATCAGATAATCTGGATTTTGAATTTTGTAGTTCAACATGCTGTTATGTACTCCTCCATTTACATGATACAGTACCACCATTAGTAATTTTATTTCTTAAAGTTAAGGAATGTATACCGCAGTTCGACATGCTGTCTACAAGACCTTTTACATTGACATTTTATAATGTGTTTTATTTTCAAAAGACATTTTTTTAGATTATTTCCATTTGACATATCAAATTGAGGTTAGCTGGAGTGAGGAGGGTTTTTTTAAAGTTGATTTGTTTTGAAATAAAAGCACTGTATAGTGTACATGCGTACACTCAATAGGGCGTGCGCATTTCAAACCGCGATAACGCTAGGTTAGTCTAATGACAAGTTAGGTATCGTACAACACATAACCTTGAACTTTGAGAGGGTATATCAACATTGGGGTTTAATTTGCTGTCTACAAGTTTATTTGTTTATGCTATATATGAACTATTAGCCACACTTTTTCTAGAAGTGCATGCAGATAGCATGCCGAACCGAGCTAAGACTTGGATTATTTAAAAGGGCTTAGAGTATTGATTGTACTTTAATTTAAAAAATTGCCCTATATATTATAAAACCACATAACCTTGACTTTAAACTTTGAAACAATATAGCAACACTACGATTTAACATATTTTAAGTATTTTATTACGTATTTTAAGGAAAAAAAATGAAATTTCAGGCTTTTGAACATTATAGCAACACTGGGGTTAATCATGCTGTTTTCAAGCTTTGCTCCATTTACCTTATACAGTATAGGGTAGTATCACCGCCTTGTTGTCTCAAATCCACATACTATCTGCTAAACGTAATAACTAACTTCAATTCTAACATTGTGGTTTACAAGTCTTTCCTTAGGTTTTCGCCAACGATTAATCATATTATTTCTAAAAATACATGCAAAGAGCATTTTGAACCGCGGTAAGGCTGGGATTGTCTAATAACAGAGGTTAGGTATCGAACAATAAAAATATAAAAAAAAAAAATTTTTTTGTCGTCCCTATGAACCTACAAACTTTGACACAATATAGCAACATTGCGGTTCAATATGCTGTCTACGGGCTTATTACGTTTACGTTATATGACGACTCTACAGTTCAACATGTTGTCTACAAGCTTTTCTTCATTAACCTTATAGCTATTAGCCATGTTACTTCATGAAGGGCATGCAAATAGCATTCCGAACCATGGGTGTGTCTAACAAGGGTTCAACAATCAGCAATTGATCGTATGTTTAGGAAAAAAATTGGCCGTTAATATAGAACCCAGATTTTAAACTTTAGAACAATATGGTAACACGGAGGTTCAGCATGCTGTTTACAAATTTTCAGGGAAACATTTTTTTGTCGTCAATATACTACATAACCTATTAACTAAATTGAAGTTCAATATGCTATCTCTAGGCTTATTCCTTTTACGTTATATACGAATTATTAGCCGTATTATTACAGCATTTTAAACCGCGATATGGTTGGGTTTGCTTATAAATGAGCAGGAACATGTTTCATCAATATCCTAACACGTAACCTCGAGTTCCAATTTTGTTCACAATGACGATTCTACAGTTCAACATGCTGTCTATAAACTTTTCCTCATTAACCTTAGAGCTATCGGCCATATTATTTCAAGAATGGCATGCGGACAGCATTTTAAACCGCGTTAAAGCTGGATTTGTCTCATAAGGTTTAAGGTATCAACTATTGCTCGTATTTTAAGGAAAAAGTGACTGAATATAATAACACATAAGCTAGATTTTAAATTTGACGATACCGAGGTTCAAGCTGCTGTTTACAAACATAAGCCTTTTGACAATAATTTTGCCTAACTCAATGGAAGTATTTTGGACGATAATAATCGGGATATCCCAGATTGTGTTTAAAGGATAGGGCATTAGTTTTGGTCAAGTTCAGAAAAGAAAGATTTGAGTCATACCAGGATAGTAGCTTTTGAAGATCACAGAGCATAACTTGTATTAGAACCTGCTGGTCAGATTCAATTTCACAGAATATTTCTATCATCAGCAAATAATGTAAGTTGCTCAGAAGCATTTAGAAATGCAAGGTCTTAAAATTAGGAATAAAAAGCACATCTGAGTGGAATGAATTAAGGCAAACTTTCTGACATCAGCTAGGTAAATGTCTCTCCGGAAGCCAGTTTAATAGTGCAGCTTATGCAGCAGACCATGATTTACACTATTAAATGATTCTAATAAATCACATAAAGCTGCCACAATTACTGCTCCATCATTGAAAATGATTTCTTTAAAAACTGAAGAATAGTATTAATTTTTAGTTTTTGTGACGTTGTAGGAACCAAAACTGGAGTGTACTTACTTATTAAATCATGGCTATTCAAGAAGGAGAGCATTCTGAACTTAAGCAATCTCTTTACAATTTAGAATAGATTCGACAGTAAAGATGTAGGTCTGTAGTTGAAGGAGTCATGCAAAGTTCCACGCTTGTGAACAGGTACACATTTGCCAATTTATATTAGAAAACACACCAGATTCCTTTGAAAGATTAATAGCCTGCAGTGAAACCTAGAGAACATGATCAGGATATTTAAAAACAATCTAATAAACACAACATCTTTAGTAGTAGCAGAGATCACGTAAACCATCAGATTAATGTTTCTTCCCTAATACAAGGTTCTATAATTACTAATATGTTACATTAAAAGAAAAAGAGAAAGGGTATTAATTTTAGAATCTAGATCTAGCTATGATCCTACTAGAGTCTGAGAGGCCTGAAGACAATTTGAACTTATAGTATGCGTACTTCTGTATAACTTACTGCATTACGAGCATGTTATACATTACCTCAACATTCGGAGTTTGCTTGTCAAATTAGCCAGTACCATCAACTTAAAATCAAATTTGTCCTGTGTCTTTATGGCATTTTTCTGATTACAGTTTTACAAACTACTGAAGCTGGTCAAATCGTCCTAGGTGGATGTTGAAATTTAGGTCATTTATTGTGTTCCTTAAAAATAGCCAAAAGTCCGACAACGCAAAAACTCGATTGGCATGAATCTTCCGGAACACTGCCGAGTATATAAGAAGCGGTATCGCCGATGGAAGTCAGTTATCAGTTCAGTGTGAAGTAAAGTTCGGAATATTGGTGCGAGATTTAAACCAGGCCATAAATAGTTGTTAATAAATATGATGAAAATAAATATTTATAGTAGTCTTTAGTAGTGTACGTGTGTAAATAAATTATTTGATTATTTTCGTTCAATCAAGTATTTAATTCACACTTAACAAATGGTAAAAATGCTACAAATTAAAAAAAATATAAATAAATAACAATTGGATTCCAGTTGTAGGAAAAACTGGCCTAAAATGACATACCCTAAACAAAAGCTTCCTCAAAACTTAGGAATATTTATTGATGACCATTCATTTCAAGTTCAGTGAGTTCGTTAGTTGATGCCAGTTCCCATGGAAGGCACAAAGCTTTAATTTTTTTCACTTTCAAATATTGATGCCAAATTTAAAAAAAAAAGTGCAGTATGTCATTTTAGGCTTATACTTAGGCAAAATGGCATACACCTTTTTATAGAAAATATTGCAAATAAAAAAGGTAGAAATATTATAAAAACCTTTATTATGAAATACAAAAATATAATGCTTTGGTCACTTACGAAAAAATAAATGCCTATTCAGTGACAAAGTTCGCAAGTAAAAATCTTAGTGCGACGAGAGACCCCTGCGCATTTTGCGTGACTCCACTTTTTACATTTTTGCCACCGCAGCCAAAGCTCGCCTGATCATCGGTCCACAATTTGACTTTAACCTTGTACGTTTTGCACGTCGCTCCAAGACTAAACGTTTCTCTTCTTCTTTCGCCTTGAGTTCTTCCATGTTAGGTGTAGATGTTAGCACAACCGTTCCCTGTCTTTTCCGATTTGTTCGTTTAAAAGATGCTGATACCGGCTACTGTCTAGTATATTATCTTCTTCTTCATTTGGAGTTATATGGGACGGTCCAGGTCTGTCCCTGTCGGCCTGTGATGGTGGAGGGGATGTGTTTGGATGAGGTCCTTGGTGGTCTCGTGTTTGTAATTCGGGATCATTTTGTTCAGGGATGGCGGTTGTTAATGACGCAGCGAACATCCAGTCGGGAAAAACACTGGCGTTAAACGGATGGATTCCTATTTTTTTGAACCCACTAACGGCATTTTCCATAGTTGCACTGCGTTCATAGGCTTCAGAAAATAGCTTTCCTACTTGAAAAGGAGATACAGTGCGACCTGGATTATTCTTGAGCCACTTTGTAATCGCTTGATTATAATAGGCAGATAGAGGACCAAAAAATGACGCATCCAGGGGTGGTAATCGGTGTGTGCAGTGCGGAGGAAAGCAAATCATTAGGACCATTTTCTTTAGCCAACGTAATAACTTCCAATTATTTGTGGCTAACGTGACCATCAAGCAGTAAGAGGGTTTTGTTATTTTGACATGAATGTGTAAACTTTATAAAATGTTTCAGCCCCTTACAAAACAGGTCACCTGGTCAAAGGTTATGTTATGTTCCGCTACTGTATGTTCCAATAAATTAAAAAAATTTTCAACTTGTGGCTTATTGGAACCCTGCGCACGAGCCGCTGAAGTAGCTTTCGGCGTTCTGAGTGAAATGTCAGGATTGCGCCCCCTAAAGACCACAAGCCAATCCCAGCCAGCCTTTTTCTTAATCCTGTTAAATCTGTGGGGTAACTTCTTCCTTTCAGCTAATTCAAATGCCAATTGCCTGACCTCTGTTGTGTTCAGGCCAAACATGCATGTTTCCAATTTTTTAATATGTTGCACTATCTCGCGTTCAAGTTCTGCAGAAAATGTAAGTCCATAACGACTCAAGCCTTTTTGAGAACCTTTTATTCTTTTATTTTTATCCTGTGCCCTTCGTCTAAGGGTTGCTTGCGGTACACCATATCTTTTAGATGCCGCCAACCAGCCCAGATCACCGTTTTGGACTGCTTTAATAGCTTCGCTCATGCTTGCCTCACCCCAATTTTGACGCGTCGATTTACGCGTATACTTTCCAACCATATTATCTGAAATCATAAAAACATAGGTATAGGGTTCAGCCTAATGCCTATGTCGTTTTACGCCAACACTGTGTATGTCATTTTACCCAAAGAATAAGTGTGTTAGAAATGACCCAAATACTTATTCAAAACACAAAAAAAAACCGGGGTTAAATCACATCAAAATAAAGAAAAAAGTCTATTTTTTTACCTGGACTAACCGTACTTAGGTTTATTGTACCTCATCAAGTGATATCGAGAAATTAGGAAACTACAGAACAATGTTTTCAGGTTCGGAAAAAGTTTTTTTCGGTATTTCTTAAAAACACGTGTATTCTGCCCCGCAGAGTAGACTCGACTGAGGTCACAGCTGCAAACCAATTACATTTTGTCATTTAGGACAGCATTGCCACGTCTCAAATTAGAGAAGTGGCCGATATGCCATTTTACCCTAGTATGTCATTTTAGGCCAGATTCCCCTACGGCTCAAGGACTTCTCACTATAAAACATAAGTGATTCAAAACATTATTTAGCACGGCAATAATCAGCATAATATTAACTGATAGAAAATGTTAATATGCCAATAATACTATCTAGTCTATTTTGTGTGCTGTATCAGTGTCTATAACCAGTAGTAAATGGATACATGGAATTCATTAAAATTTACTGTAATAAATTCCATGTCCAATTACATATATCGACGTGTACGGCAGAACGACACAAACGCCAAATTACAAATTTTTCAGGAGACACAAAAAACCGTGTAACATTCGTATTTATTTTTTTAAAGCATCATGTTTGTTACTAAAAAAAAGTATTTTTTGTTCTTAATTTTTTTTATAATTTTTTTTCTCTTAAGTTGATAAGTAGAGCTGTAATCTTAAAAATTAGAATTTTTTGGCGTTTATGCCAAACGTTATTGACTTATGGTGTTTATGCCAAAATGAAATAGTCGCTTGTGCCAAAACATGTCTGTTAATGGGTGTGTAAATTGGCGCTTATCTGGAGATGTGCCAAATCACTTTTTTAACACAAATATTTTTTTTTTTTTGGTTTTTATGCCAATTAAAAACACAAATTACTTTTGAATATAATTTATAAAAGAACATTGTTGTATCATAAAATACATATTTATTTTAAAAAATTGTAACATAATTACAAGTATTTCTTATAAAAAATTTAAAAAAACAGTTTTTTTAGAAAATAATTTGGTTTATATACATACATAGTTTAATAATAATAATACTCGTATTTTACAACGGACTAGTTAAAAAAAATAAACAAATTCTTAAAATATAAAAACAAATTTTTTTTCCTATACATTAAGTAGAAAAATTGATTAGCTATTAGATATTTTGTACGTTAATAATAAATGAATAGATGACATTGATGATGAATACGATGAATATTTAATCTTATTCATCATCAATCTCAGTCAGTCTCATTAAGTACATGAGGTACTGATCCAGAACATTTTAAGGTTAAATACTCTGAGTGATACTCAGGCCTTATAACTAACTCAGTGCAGAGTTTTTTTAAATCATTATATTTTTTTAAATTAATTGGTATTTCCTCCTTATAGGCTGCCTTAAGAATACCTGATTTTAATTTCAAAAAGACTAGTTCTTCTTTGTTTTCTTTAAAAGAGTAAAAAACCCTAGCATTATAATCATTTCTAGAAAAAACTGCTTTTTTAATTTCCGATATTTTTAGTTTACTTGCTTTTTCAAAATTAATGCTTTTAAAGTCCAGAAAATCTGAGAATTTTTGCTTGATAATTATATAAGGTTCTGGATTATTTCTGGCATTACGAATAATAGTGGGCCATTCAGATGGCGCTTGTACTATTTTATTTTTTATATTCTTTTCAATGACTGCATGTATTGAATCTACAGGCATGTAGGTGTGGCCTGCAATTAAATAAGTAACAGACACTTCTTCGACGGTAATAGAATGATTTAAAAAATATCTAATCATTAAAAATAAAAACTTATTTTTATTGTCGCAGTACATTGATATTTTTTTATATTTAGCAGTGCTATCTACGTATTTTAAATAGTGTAACATGTTTGAGCAAATTTCGTTACTACCCCTTTTTGCATCTTTTTCTTCCCATAAGTAACAATAGCCTTTTTTTGTAGTCAATTCATGAACAGACAAGTTATAAACTGCATATTTTCGGGAAAAACCTAACAGCATATTATCCCCATGAGGAGTAGCTAATACCTTCTGGAGATCAAAACTTACTACTAAATATGAGTTTTCTTCTCCTGACATTTTTTGTTCCTCTAGGAAAGTTTGCTTAATTGTATCCTTTTCCTCGATATGCTCCTTATAATTTTTGGTCTCTGCTTCAGTCTTTAACTCCTCGCTTAGATTCTTAAATCTCTCGCATTTTAGGCATTTATCTTTTTTTGGGACGTGAATTCCAATGTTGTAATTTTCTTTTAACACATTCAAAAATTTTCCCTTTTTTAAAAACTGGCGATTATTTTTTTGTTCAGTAAAAACATACATTTTGTAAAGGTTATTATAGCTTTTTATATCAGCAGGAAGATATGTTTTTGAAGATGAACTTCGGCAATAATGCGAGGGCACCGCTGGCAAAGAATTAACAAATTCCTTAAAGTGTTGAACAAGTTCGGTTTTAGTCTTGTTAGACGGTACATGGATTCCTCACTGATCAGGCTGTGGAAATTTTTCATACTCCTTATTATTTAAAACAGTTCTCAATAATCGCACGGTCACAGATAAAGTTGCAAGTAAAAACTGCCTGCAAACGCGTGTTGGTATACTATTTTTTAGTATACTATATTCCACTGTCATTTTTCTATTTTTTAAATTTTTTGATTTACGCCGTCTCTTAATTGAACAAACCGAAGTACAGTCACTAATAAATCGTTTCTGCTTGTCACTACTTGCCAAGCCCCAAAAAAAATCAAATATAGATTTTCTTTCTTCTTCAGAAAATAAATTACAATCATTTTTGCAGCTATTTTTATTTCTGCACGGGTTTTCCTTCATTTTTTTTTCACAAATTAATTTTCCTGAAGTGCACTTGTGTTAAGTATTTCAATCCCAAATCTTTTTGTTTCTTGCGTTCCTCTCGTTTGCTGACTGAGTTCTTCTTAATCTTTATTGAAATAGCTGGATCGCCTTCATTTATTTCTTTCTGAAAGTCACTGCTATTTTCTTTATCATTTTCGTCTGGAAAATATTGGACTCTTCTTTTCTTATTAGGTTTTTCTGCTTAACTGCTCGTATTTTCCTCAATTTCATAGTCTTCATCAGAATCTGTAGTAAAATCAGTCTCAATTCTGGCACTGGTTGTGGCATTAATATTGCTTAAACTGTTAATACTAGGTATAGTATCACTGAAACTTTTATCAACAGTAAGAAAGTCTAATGGAAAGTCCAAGATATCTAACTCGTTATGAAATATCATTTCAGAAGGAATTTGATAACTAGTTTCCGCACTGGCATTTTTTTCCACAATAACTTTTGGGCTTGGTTCCAAGCTATTTATAATTTCATTGGTGTTTTCCAAAATTATCACATCCTCTTTCAAAGCTGCGTCGAGGGGACAAACTTCATCGAGGACCTCTACCAGCATGCTATATCCAATTCAACATTTGACGACATTTGGCAACTAGCATCAGGATCATCTTCTTTATTGTTTTTTGCAAGTTTTAAAAGCTTTTGTGTTCTTGAATGATACATTTCTAAAAATTAACAAAAAAATCGATAGTATCGCATAAAAGACATATGCGCCATTTATAAAACACACAATATTACATGATTGTAGCAAGAAACTAATACACCATTAGTTAAAAATTAATCTTTTTGGTAATTTATATACATTAAATACCGAAAACTTCTAGGACAAAACCTTTTAAGGCGAAAAAAGCATTAAATCATTTGCATTGAATAGCATAGGTGTAATGTCGCTTGTGCCAAACAAAAAGTACTGCATGCAAATTGGCATAAACGCCACATTTTTAAAATCAGATTTGAGTGATTAGGCAGATATAATTGTTATTATAATTAGATTCATCTACTAGTCTGTCAAATCCTTTTGTTTAAAAAACAATTTAAATCTACCTTTAGCTCACAAAAACTTTCGATAAACACGCACGCAGGCACCTGTGTAAAGCTTATGACCGTCTGGCGCTTATGCCAAACAAAAGTGGGTTGGGAGGAACTCTTGGCGTTTGTGCAAATTTTAAAAGCATTTCACAACCAAACGGATTTTTTGTGGCATAAGTCTCAAACGTTATTAGATGCGGAATAAAAGCCGCTTTAATTTGATGTAAATAACCGATTTTTGAATTTTTGGCGCTTGTGCCGTTCTGCCTTGAACACGTCGATATAACAATAACTATTACACTAAAATAAAACCAAAGACTTATTGATTTGCAGGACCAAAAACATTAATTAAAAACAAATAATTTAGTTTGGTAACCTCTAAGAACATGATTTTTTTGTACACATGACCATAATGTGTATAAAAATCTGGAAATTCAATTGATAAAACTATATTCTGAGAATATTCCAAATGTAAGAACGTTATATTTCCATATAGTGTGTCTCTTTGTTAGTCCAAATCATCCATAATTGCAACAATTAATTACCCCTACAGAACTAGAAGTAATCTTATTATACCTAACAGTATAATATATTATGTTACACAAACAAATTTTAAGCAAGAATGTCTACTTATTAAATTTATGTTTTATTTATTACTGCTGCAAATTATTTACTTATGTAATTACACATGTCATTGTTTGCCCCTTTATTTATGTTAATAAAATAGGATTTTGTCTTAGTTACCCTTCGTATAGCTCTGTTATTATTATTACTTTTAAACATAATAACTGCACATGCAGATATTCATATCTGGATGCTACGGAATATCATTAATATCAAATAGTATAACATGTGAGTTTGTAATTCATTCCGTAATATCTTCTAAAAAAATTACGCAAAATTCCTGTCACGAGTAAAGGCAACCTAATTTCCCTTCATTTATTGACTCTGTCATCTGTCAGCTGTCAACATTTAAAAAAAAACAGACAGTTGACAAATGTTAAATGACTAGCAAGTGGAGGTGGCGCCACGCGTTTGTTACAGTGAAAATAGCGTTAAAGGTAGTAGCAGTAACGATATCTTTCTATTAGTTTATAGTTTTAAATGCAATAAAACTGTAATGTTGCGTAATGTTTTTTTTCTTTAGTAAAATCGATAAAATAATAGAAAACGTAAATCTCTATAAGTTTATTTATTTCTGACCCCATGACCTCTATAATTTTATGTTGTACGTCTCGCTTGACTCTAAATTATGATTTATGAGTCATAAATATATTTAGATTTCCCCATTATTATAAATGTACTTACGTTTTTTACACTCCAACTGCACAGTAAAAACCAACAATAACATCAACAATCCTACACTCGCGCTCGAGCATTTTGTCCTTCTCTCATTCATTTCACTTTCCTGGTCAATAATACACTAACAACAAATTATCTTTAATTTACAGAATTAACGATAAGCGATAGCCTTATTAATTACCGTTTATTTACACTATGGTATTTTATAATTAAGAACAAACATTTTGATTATTTTTCATATAAGAAGTATTATTCACAAATCGGAGATTAGCGTTAACCACTGACCTAGAGACTTGTAGTGATTCTATATAGATCGTGTTAAGTTTCGTGACCAACTACGGCAGGGTCGGATTCGTGAAGAGAAATTCGTTAGGGAGGTGTAGTTACCACATTAGGCAAGATATTAAAATAACGTTACGTTATTCTTTTGGATACCGATATTTGTTATAGCGAGCATGAGCTTAACACATTCTTTACAATCTGACCAGGTGAAGGTTATTTCAGTATCACTAAGGTACACTGTGCAGTAAAACAAACTCTATTGTCTTTGGAGCAGATTAAAGATACCACAAATCAAAAGTTTGCTTTGTTCCCATCACCTACATTACGAAAACACCGGGATATAATGAGATTCGGGTAGAACCAAAGGAATGACAGAACTTTGAACATTGGGAAAAAAGTCTCTAAAATGCGATTTCGCCTAATATGAGAGCTACGTTGCGGATGGTCTCGTTGGATTCAGAACGACGAAACTAAGACAAAACCGATGAAATTTTCCCGATAGCTCCCATAGAAGCCGAGATATCGGCCTTCAAAGTTTGGGTTTTTTAATTTTTCGGTTATACCCCCCCGTTTGGATTTTTTTCAAAAAAAATTTTTTTTTTCGAATTCGAACTAACTACACCAGCGGATTGTTCTCATCAGGTAGATCACGAAAATACCGGGTTGTAACAGGATTCGATCAGAAATAAGGGAATGAGAGCACTTTGAAAATTCGGAAATTGTCACTTTTTGACCTCGTTTTCGAGGCCAAAAATGGGCATCAAAAATGCCATATCTCAGCTACCGTAACAGCTACGACATTGCGGATGGTCTCGTTGGATTCAGAAGGACGAAACTAAGACAAAACCGTTGGAATTTTCCCGATAGCTCCCATAGAAGCCGAGATATCGGCCTTCAAAGTTTGGGTTTTTTCATTTGTCAGGTATACCCCCCCGTTTGGATTTTTTTCAAAAACATTTTTTTTTTCGAATTCGAACTAACTATACCAGCGGATTGTTCTCATTAAGTAGATCACGAAAAGACCGGGTTATAAGGGAATCCGAGCAGAACTAAGAAATCGAGTATTTTTTCGACCTCGTTTTTGAGGCCAAAAATGGGCATCAAAAATGCCATATCTCAGCTACCGTAAAAGCTACGACCTTGCGGATGGTCTCGTTGGATTCAGAAGGACGAAACTAAGACAAAACCGTTGGAATTTTCCCGATAGCTCCCATAGAAGCCGAGATATCGGCCTTCAAAGTTTGGGTTTTTTCATTTGTCAGGTATACCCCCCCGTTTGGATTTTTTTCAAAAACATTTTTTTTTTCGAATTCGAACTAACTATACCAGCGGATTGTTCTCATTAAGTAGATCACGAAAAGACCGGGTTATAAGGGAATCCGAGCAGAACTAAGAAATCGAGTATTTTTTCGACCTCGTTTTTGAGGCCAAAAATGGGCATCAAAAATGCCATATCTCAGCTACCGTAAAAGCTACGACCTTGCGGATAGTCTCGTTGGATTCAGAAGGACGAAACTAAGACAAAACCGTTGGAATTTTCCCGATAGCTCCCATAGAAGCCGAGATATCGGCCTTCAAAGTTTGGGTTTTTTCATTTTTCGGGTATACCCTCCCGTTCGGATTTTTTTCAAAAAATTTTTTTTTCTCGAATTTGAACTAACTATACCAGCGGATTGTTCTCATCAAGTAGATCACGAAAATACCGGGTTATAACAGGATTCGATCAGAAATAAGGGAATGAGAGCACTTTGAAAATTCGGAAATTGTCACTTTTTGACCTCGTTTTTGAGGCCAAAAATGGGCATCAAAAATGCCATATCTCAGCTACCGTAAAAGCTACGACCTTGCGGATGGTCTCGTTGGATTCAGAAGGACGAAACTAAGACAAAACCGTTGGAATTTTCCCGATAGCTCCCATAGAAGCCGAGATATCGGCCTTCAAAGTTTGGGTTTTTTCATTTTTCAGGTATACCCCCCCGTTTGGATTTTTTTCAAAAACATTTTTTTTTTCAAATTCGAACTAACTATACCAGCGGATTGTTCTCATCAAGTAGATCACGAAAATACCGGGTTATAAGGGAATCCGAGCAGAACTAAGAAATCGAGTATTTTTTCGACCTCGTTTTTGAGGCCAAAAATGGGCATCAAAAATGCCATATCTCAGCTACCGTAAAAGCTACGACCTTGCGGATAGTCTCGTTGGATTCAGAAGGACGAAACTAAGACAAAACCGTTGGAATTTTCCCGATAGCTCCCATAGAAGCCGAGATATCGGCCTTCAAAGTTTGGGTTTTTTCATTTTTCGGGTATACCCTCCCGTTCGGATTTTTTTCAAAAAATTTTTTTTTCTCGAATTTGAACTAACTATACCAGCGGATTGTTCTCATCAAGTAGATCACGAAAATACCGGGTTATAACAGGATTCGATCAGAAATAAGGGAATGAGAGCACTTTGAAAATTCGGAAATTGTCACTTTTTGACCTCGTTTTTGAGGCCAAAAATGGGCATCAAAAATGCCATATCTCAGCTACCGTAAAAGCTACGACCTTGCGGATGGTCTCGTTGGATTCAGAAGGACGAAACTAAGACAAAACCGTTGGAATTTTCCCGATAGCTCCCATAGAAGCCGAGATATCGGCCTTCAAAGTTTGGGTTTTTTCATTTTTCAGGTATACCCCCCCGTTTGGATTTTTTTCAAAAACATTTTTTTTTTCAAATTCGAACTAACTATACCAGCGGATTGTTCTCATCAAGTAGATCACGAAAATACCGGGTTATAACAGGATTCGATCAGAAATAAGGGAATGAGAGCACTTTGAAAATTCGGAAATTGTCACTTTTTGACCTCGTTTTTGAGGCCAAAAATGGGCATCAAAAATGCCATATCTCAGCTACCGTAAAAGCTACGACCTTGCGGATGGTCTCGTTGGATTCAGAAGGACGAAACTAAGACAAAACCGTTGGAATTTTCCCGATAGCTCCCATAGAAGCCGAGATATCGGCCTTCAAAGTTTGGGTTTTTTCATTTTTCAGGTATACCCCCCCGTTTGGATTTTTTTCAAAAACATTTTTTTTTTCGAAATCGAACTAACTATACCAGCGGATTGTTCTCATCAAGTAGATCACGAAAATACCGGGTTATAAGGGAATCCGAGCAGAACTAAGAAATCGAGTATTTTTTCGACCTCGTTTTTGAGGCCAAAAATGGGCATCAAAAATGCCATATCTCAGCTACCGTAAAAGCTACGACCTTGCGGATAGTCTCGTTGGATTCAGAAGGACGAAACTAAGACAAAACCGTTGGAATTTTCCCGATAGCTCCCATAGAAGCCGAGATATCGGCCTTCAAAGTTTGGGTTTTTTCATTTTTCGGGTATACCCTCCCGTTCGGATTTTTTTCAAAAAATTTTTTTTTCTCGAATTTGAACTAACTATACCAGCGGATTGTTCTCATCAAGTAGATCACGAAAATACCGGGTTATAACAGGATTCGATCAGAAATAAGGGAATGAGAGCACTTTGAAAATTCGGAAATTGTCACTTTTTGACCTCGTTTTTGAGGCCAAAAATGGGCATCAAAAATGCCATATCTCAGCTACCGTAAAAGCTACGACCTTGCGGATGGTCTCGTTGGATTCAGAAGGACGAAACTAAGACAAAACCGTTGGAATTTTCCCGATAGCTCCCATAGAAGCCGAGATATCGGCCTTCAAAGTTTGGGTTTTTTCATTTTTCAGGTATACCCCCCCGTTTGGATTTTTTTCAAAAACATTTTTTTTTTCGAAATCGAACTAACTATACCAGCGGATTGTTCTCATCAAGTAGATCACGAAAATACCGGGTTATAAGGGAATCCGAGCAGAACTAAGAAATCGAGTATTTTTTCGACCTCGTTTTTGAGGCCAAAAATGGGCATCAAAAATGCCATATCTCAGCTGCCGTAAAAGCTACGACCTTGCGGATGGTCTCGTTGGATTCAGAAGGACGAAACTAAGACAAAACCGTTGGAATTTTCCCGATAGCTCCCATAGAAGCCGAGATATCGGCCTTCAAAGTTTGGGTTTTTTCATTTTTCAGGTATACCCCCCGTTTGGATTTTTTTCAAAAACATTTTTTTTTTCGAATTCGAACTAACTATACCAGCGGATTGTTCTCATTAAGTAGATCACGAAAAGACCGGGTTATAAGGGAATCCGAGCAGAACTAAGAAATCGAGTATTTTTTCGACCTCGTTTTTGAGGCCAAAAATGGGCATCAAAAATGCCATATCTCAGCTACCGTAAAAGCTACGACCATGCGGATGGTCTCGTTGGATTCAGAAGGACGAAACTAAGACAAAACCGTTGGAATTTTCCCGATAGCTCCCATAGAAGCCGAGATATCGGCCTTCAAAGTTTGGGTTTTTTCATTTGTCAGGTATACCCCCCCGTTTGGATTTTTTTCAAAAAAAATTTTTTTTTCGAATTCGAACTAACTATACCAGCGGATTGTTCTCATCAAGTAGATCATGAAAATACCGGGTTATAAGGGAATCCGAGCAGAACTAAGAAATCGAGTATTTTTTCGACCTCGTTTTTGAGGCCAAAAATGGGCATCAAAAATGCCATATCTCAGCTACCGTAAAAGCTACGACCTTGCGGATGGTCTCGTTGGATTCAGAAGGACGAAACTAAGACAAAACCGTTGGAATTTTCCCGATAGCTCCCATAGAAGCCGAGATATCGGCCTTCAAAGTTTGGGTTTTTTCATTTTTCAGGTATACCCCCCCGTTTGGATTTTTTTCAAAAACATTTTTTTTTTCGAATTCGAACTAACTATACCAGCGGATTGTTCTCATCAAGTAGATCACGAAAATACCGGGTTATAAGGGAATCCAAGCAGAACTAAGAAATCGAGTATTTTTTCGACCTCGTTTTTGAGGCCAAAAATGGGCATCAAAAATGCCATATCTCAGCTACCGTAAAAGCTACGACCTTGCGGATGGTCTCGTTGGATTCAGATGGACGAAACTAAGACAAAATCGTTGGAATTTTCTCGATAGCTCCCATAGAAGCCGAGATATCGGCCTTCAAAGTTTGGGTTTTTTCATTTTTCGGGTATACCCTCCCGTTCGGATTTTTTTCAAAAAAATTTTTTTTTTTCGAATTTGAACTAACTATACCAGCGGATTGTTCTAATCAAGTAGATCACGAAAATACCGGGTTATAAGGGAATCCGAGCAGAACTAAGAAATCGAGTATTTTTTCGACCTCGTTTTTGAGGCCAAAAATGGGCATCAAAAATGCCATATCTCAGCTACCGTAAAAGCTACGACCTTGCGGATGGTCTCGTTGGATTCAGAAGGACGAAACTAAGACAAAACCGTTGGAATTTTCCCGATAGCTCCCATAGAAGCCGAGATATCGGCCTTCAAAGTTTGGGTTTTTTCATTTGTCAGGTATACCCCCCCGTTTGGATTTTTTTCAAAAACATTTTTTTTTTCGAATTCGAACTAACTATACCAGCGGATTGTTCTCATCAAGTAGATCATGAAAATACCGGGTTATAAGGGAATCCGAGCAGAACTAAGAAATCGAGTATTTTTTCGACCTCGTTTTTGAGGCCAAAAATGGGCATCAAAAATGCCATATCTCAGCTACCGTAAAAGCTACGACCATGCGGATGGTCTTGTTGGATTCAGAAGGACGAAACTAAGACAAAACCGTTGGAATTTTCCCGATAGCTCCCATAGAAGCCGAGATATCGGCCTTCAAAGTTTGGGTTTTTTCATTTTTCAGGTATACCCCCCCGTTTGGATTTTTTTCAAAAACATTTTTTTTTTCGAATTCGAACTAACTATACCAGCGGATTGTTCTCATCAAGTAGATCACGAAAATACCGGGTTATAAGGGAATCCCAGCAGAACTAAGAAATATAGTATTTTTTCGACCTCGTTTTTGAGGCCAAAAATGGGCATCAAAAATGCCATATCTCAGCTACCGTAAAAGCTACGACCTTGCGGATGGTCTCGTTGGATTCAGAAGGACTAAGACAGATTCAGGAGGAAACTAAGACAAAACCGTTGGAATTTTCCCGATAGCTCCCATAGAAGCCGAGATATCGGCCTTCAAAGTTTGGGTTTTTTCATTTTTCGGGTATACCCTCCCGTTCGGATTTTTTTCAAAAAATTTTTTTTTCTCGAATTTGAACTAACTATACCAGCGGATTGTTCTCATCAAGTAGATCACGAAAATACCGGGTTATAACAGGATTCGATCAGAAATAAGGGAATGAGAGCACTTTGAAAATTCGGAAATTGTCACTTTTTGACCTCGTTTTTGAGGCCAAAAATGGGCATCAAAAATGCCATATCTCAGCTACCGTAAAAGCTACGACCTTGCGGATGGTCTCGTTGGATTCAGAAGGACGAAACTAAGACAAAACCGTTGGAATTTTCCCGATAGCTCCCATAGAAGCCGAGATATCGGCCTTCAAAGTTTGGGTTTTTTCATTTTTCAGGTATACCCCCCCGTTTGGATTTTTTTCAAAAACATTTTTTTTTTCGAATTCGAACTAACTATACTAGCGGATTGTTCTCATCAAGTAGATCACGAAAATACCGGGTTATAAGGGAATCCGAGCAGAACTAAGAAATCGAGTATTTTTTCGACCTCGTTTTTGAGGCCAAAAATGGGCATCAAAAATGCCATATCTCAGCTACCGTAAAAGCTACGACCTTGCGGATAGTCTCGTTGGATTTAGAAGGACGAAACTAAGACAAAATCGTTGGAATTTTCCCGATAGCTCCCATAGAAGCCGAGATATCGGCCTTCAAAGTTTGGGTTTTTTCATTTGTCAGGTATACCCCCCCGTTTGGATTTTTTTCAAAAACATTTTTTTTTTCGAAATCGAACTAACTATACCAGCGGATTGTTCTCATCAAGTAGATCACGAAAATACCGGGTTATAAGGGAATCCGAGCAGAACTAAGAAATCGAGTATTTTTTCGACCTCGTTTTTGAGGCCAAAAATGGGCATCAAAAATGCCATATCTCAGCTACCGTAAAAGCTACGACCTTGCGGATGGTCTCGTTGGATTCAGAAGGACTAAGACAGATTCAGGAGGAAACTAAGACAAAACCGTTGGAATTTTCCCGATAGCTCCCATAGAAGCCGAGATATCGACCTTCAAAGTTTGGGTTTTTTCATTTTTCGGGTATACCCTCCCGTTCGGATTTTTTTCAAAAAATTTTTTTTTCTCGAATTTGAACTAACTATACCAGCGGATTGTTCTCATCAAGTAGATCACGAAAATACCGGGTTATAACAGGATTCGATCAGAAATAAGGGAATGAGAGCACTTTGAAAATTCGGAAATTGTCACTTTTTGACCTCGTTTTTGAGGCCAAAAATGGGCATCAAAAATGCCATATCTCAGCTACCGTAAAAGCTACGACCTTGCAAATGGTCTCGTTGGATTTAGAAGGACGAAACTAAGACAAAATCGTTGGAATTTTCCCGATAGCTCCCATAGAAGCCGAGATATCGGCCTTCAAAGTTTGGGTTTTTTCATTTGTCAGGTATACCCCCCCGTTTGGATTTTTTTCAAAAACATTTTTTTTTTCGAATTCGAACTAACTATACCAGCGGATTGTTCTCATCAAGTAGATCACGAAAATACCGGGTTATAAGGGAATCCCAGCAGAACTAAGAAATCGAGTATTTTTTCGACCTCGTTTTTGAGGCCAAAAATGGGCATCAAAAATGCCATATCTCAGCTACCGTAAAAGCTACGACCTTGCGGATGGTCTCGTTGGATTCAGAAGGACGAAACTAAGACAAAACCGTTGGAATTTTCCCGATAGCTCCCATAAAAGCCGAGATATCGGCCTTCAAAGTTTGGGTTTTTTCATTTGTCAGGTATACCCCCCCGTTTGGATTTTTTTCAAAAACATTTTTTTTTTCGAATTCGAACTAACTATACCAGCGGATTGTTCTCATCAAGTAGATCACGAAAATACCGGGTTATAAGGGAATCCGAGCAGAACTAAGAAATCGAGTATTTTTTCGACCTCGTTTTTGAGGCCAAAAATGGGCATCAAAAATGCCATATCTCAGCTACCGTAAAAGCTACGACCTTGCGGATGGTCTCGTTGGATTCAGAAGGACGAAACTAAGACAAAACCGTTGGAATTTTCCCGATAGCTCCCATAGAAGCCGAGATATCGGCCTTCAAAGTTTGGGTTTTTTCATTTTTCAGGTATACCCCCCCGTTTGGATTTTTTTCAAAAAAATTTTTTTTTTCGAATTCGAACTAACTATACCAGCGGATTGTTCTCATCAAGTAGATCACGAAAATACCGGGTTATAAGGGAATCCGAGCAGAACTAAGAAATCGAGTATTTTTTCGACCTCGTTTTTGAGGCCAAAAATGGGCATCAAAAATGCCATATCTCAGCTACCGTAAAAGCTACGACCTTGCGGATGGTCTCGTTGGATTCAGAAGGACGAAACTAAGACAAAACCGTTGGAATTTTCCCGATAGCTCCCATAGAAGCCGAGATATCGGCCTTCAAAGTTTGGGTTTTTTCATTTGTCAGGTATACCCTCCCGTTCGGATTTTTTTCAAAAAAATTTTTTTTTTTCGAATTTGAACTAACTATACCGGCGGATTGTTCTCATCAAGTAGATCACGAAAATACCGGGTTATAAGGGAATCCGAGCAGAACTAAGAAATCGAGTATTTTTTCGACCTCGTTTTTGAGGCCAAAAATGGGCATCAAAAATGCCATATCTCAGCTACCGTAAAAGCTACGACCTTGCGGATGGTCTCGTTGGATTCAGAAGGACGAAACTAAGACAAAACCGTTGGAATTTTCCCGATAGCTCCCATAGAAGCCGAGATATCGGCCTTCAAAGTTTGGGTTTTTTCATTTTTCAGGTATACCCCCCCGTTTGGATTTTTTTCAAAAAAAAATTTTTTTTTTCGAATTCGAACTAACTATACCAGCGGATTGTTCTCATCAAGTAGATCACGAAAATACCGGGTTATAAGGGAATCCGAGCAGAACTAAGAAATCGAGTATTTTTTCGACCTCGTTTTTGAGGCCAAAAATGGGCATCAAAAATGCCATATCTCAGCTACCGTAAAAGCTACGACCTTGCGGATGGTCTCGTTGGATTTAGAAGGACGAAACTAAGACAAAACCGTTGGAATTTTCCCGATAGCTCCCATAGAAGCCGAGATATCGGCCTTCAAAGTTTGGGTTTTTTCATTTGTCAGGTATACCCTCCCGTTCGGATTTTTTTCAAAAAAATTTTTTTTTTCGAATTTGAACTAACTATACCGGCGGATTGTTCTCATCAAGTAGATCACGAAAATACCGGGTTATAAGGGAATCCGAGCAGAACTAAGAAATCGAGTATTTTTTCGACCTCGTTTTTGAGGCCAAAAATGGGCATCAAAAATGCCATATCTCAGCTACCGTAAAAGCTACGACCTTGCGGATGGTCTCGTTGGATTCAGAAGGACGAAACTAAGACAAAACCGTTGGAATTTTCCCGATAGCTCCCATAGAAGCCGAGATATCGGCCTTCAAAGTTTGGGTTTTTTCATTTTTCAGGTATACCCCCCCGTTTGGATTTTTTTCAAAAACATTTTTTTTTTCGAATTCGAACTAACTATACCAGCGGATTGTTCTCATCAAGTAGATCACGAAAATACCGGGTTATAAGGGAATCCGAGCAGAACTAAGAAATCGAGTATTTTTTCGACCTCGTTTTTGAGGCCAAAAATGGGCATCAAAAATGCCATATCTCAGCTACCGTAAAAGCTACGACCTTGCGGATGGTCTCGTTGGATTCAGAAGGACGAAACTAAGACAAAACCGTTGGAATTTTCCCGATAGCTCCCATAGAAGCCGAGATATCGGCCTTCAAAGTTTGGGTTTTTTCATTTTTCAGGTATACCCCCCCGTTTGGATTTTTTTCAAAAAAAAATTTTTTTTTTCGAATTCGAACTAACTATACCAGCGGATTGTTCTCATCAAGTAGATCACGAAAATACCGGGTTATAAGGGAATCCGAGCAGAACTAAGAAATCGAGTATTTTTTCGACCTCGTTTTTGAGGCCAAAAATGGGCATCAAAAATGCCATATCTCAGCTACCGTAAAAGCTACGACCTTGCGGATGGTCTCGTTGGATTCAGAAGGACGAAACTAAGACAAAACCGTTGGAATTTTCCCGATAGCTCCCATAGAAGCCGAGATATCGGCCTTCAAAGTTTGGGTTTTTTCATTTTTCAGGTATACCCCCCCGTTTGGATTTTTTTCAAAAACATTTTTTTTTTCGAATTCGAACTAACTATACCAGCGGATTGTTCTCATCAAGTAGATCACGAAAATACCGGGTTATAAGGGAATCCGAGCAGAACTAAGAAATCGAGTATTTTTTCGACCTCGTTTTTGAGGCCAAAAATGGGCATCAAAAATGCCATATCTCAGCTACCGTAAAAGCTACGACCTTGCGGATGGTCTCGTTGGATTCAGAAGGACGAAACTAAGACAAAACCGTTGGAATTTTCCCGATAGCTCCCATAGAAGCCGAGATATCGGCCTTCAAAGTTTGGGTTTTTTCATTTTTCAGGTATACCCCCCCGTTTGGATTTTTTTCAAAAACATTTTTTTTTTCGAAATCGAACTAACTATACCAGCGGATTGTTCTCATCAAGTAGATCACGAAAATACCGGGTTATAAGGGAATCCGAGCAGAACTAAGAAATCGAGTATTTTTTCGACCTCGTTTTTGAGGCCAAAAATGGGCATCAAAAATGCCATATCTCAGCTACCGTAAAAGCTACGACCTTGCGGATAGTCTCGTTGGATTCAGAAGGACGAAACTAAGACAAAACCGTTGGAATTTTCCCGATAGCTCCCATAGAAGCCGAGATATCGGCCTTCAAAGTTTGGGTTTTTTCATTTTTCGGGTATACCCTCCCGTTCGGATTTTTTTCAAAAAATTTTTTTTTCTCGAATTTGAACTAACTATACCAGCGGATTGTTCTCATCAAGTAGATCACGAAAATACCGGGTTATAACAGGATTCGATCAGAAATAAGGGAATGAGAGCACTTTGAAAATTCGGAAATTGTCACTTTTTGACCTCGTTTTTGAGGCCAAAAATGGGCATCAAAAATGCCATATCTCAGCTACCGTAAAAGCTACGACCTTGCGGATGGTCTCGTTGGATTCAGAAGGACGAAACTAAGACAAAACCGTTGGAATTTTCCCGATAGCTCCCATAGAAGCCGAGATATCGGCCTTCAAAGTTTGGGTTTTTTCATTTTTCAGGTATACCCCCCCGTTTGGATTTTTTTCAAAAACATTTTTTTTTTCAAATTCGAACTAACTATACCAGCGGATTGTTCTCATCAAGTAGATCACGAAAATACCGGGTTATAAGGGAATCCGAGCAGAACTAAGAAATCGAGTATTTTTTCGACCTCGTTTTTGAGGCCAAAAATGGGCATCAAAAATGCCATATCTCAGCTACCGTAAAAGCTACGACCTTGCGGATAGTCTCGTTGGATTCAGAAGGACGAAACTAAGACAAAACCGTTGGAATTTTCCCGATAGCTCCCATAGAAGCCGAGATATCGGCCTTCAAAGTTTGGGTTTTTTCATTTTTCGGGTATACCCTCCCGTTCGGATTTTTTTCAAAAAATTTTTTTTTCTCGAATTTGAACTAACTATACCAGCGGATTGTTCTCATCAAGTAGATCACGAAAATACCGGGTTATAACAGGATTCGATCAGAAATAAGGGAATGAGAGCACTTTGAAAATTCGGAAATTGTCACTTTTTGACCTCGTTTTTGAGGCCAAAAATGGGCATCAAAAATGCCATATCTCAGCTACCGTAAAAGCTACGACCTTGCGGATAGTCTCGTTGGATTCAGAAGGACGAAACTAAGACAAAACCGTTGGAATTTTCCCGATAGCTCCCATAGAAGCCGAGATATCGGCCTTCAAAGTTTGGGTTTTTTCATTTTTCAGGTATACCCCCCCGTTTGGATTTTTTTCAAAAACATTTTTTTTTTCAAATTCGAACTAACTATACCAGCGGATTGTTCTCATCAAGTAGATCACGAAAATACCGGGTTATAAGGGAATCCGAGCAGAACTAAGAAATCGAGTATTTTTTCGACCTCGTTTTTGAGGCCAAAAATGGGCATCAAAAATGCCATATCTCAGCTACCGTAAAAGCTACGACCTTGCGGATAGTCTCGTTGGATTCAGAAGGACGAAACTAAGACAAAACCGTTGGAATTTTCCCGATAGCTCCCATAGAAGCCGAGATATCGGCCTTCAAAGTTTGGGTTTTTTCATTTTTCGGGTATACCCTCCCGTTCGGATTTTTTTCAAAAAATTTTTTTTTCTCGAATTTGAACTAACTATACCAGCGGATTGTTCTCATCAAGTAGATCACGAAAATACCGGGTTATAACAGGATTCGATCAGAAATAAGGGAATGAGAGCACTTTGAAAATTCGGAAATTGTCACTTTTTGACCTCGTTTTTGAGGCCAAAAATGGGCATCAAAAATGCCATATCTCAGCTACCGTAAAAGCTACCACCTTGCGGATGGTCTCGTTGGATTCAGAAGGACGAAACTAAGACAAAACCGTTGGAATTTTCCCGATAGCTCCCATAGAAGCCGAGATATCGGCCTTCAAAGTTTGGGTTTTTTCATTTTTCAGGTATACCCCCCCGTTTGGATTTTTTTCAAAAACATTTTTTTTTTCAAATTCGAACTAACTATACCAGCGGATTGTTCTCATCAAGTAGATCACGAAAATACCGGGTTATAAGGGAGTCCGAGCAGAACTAAGAAATCGAGTATTTTTTCGACCTCGTTTTTGAGGCCAAAAATGGGCATCAAAAATGCCATATCTCAGCTACCGTAAAAGCTACGACCATGCGGATGGTCTCGTTGGATTCAGAAGGACGAAACTAAGACAAAACCGTTGGAATTTTCCCGATAGCTCCCATAGAAGCCGAGATATAGGCCTTCAAAATTTGGGTTTTTTCATTTTTCAGGTATACCCTCCCGTTCGGATTTTTTTCAAAAAAATTTTTTTTTTTCGAATTTGAACTAACTATACCGGCGGATTGTTCTCATCAAGTAGATCACGAAAATACCGGGTTATAAGGGAATCCGAGCAGAACTAAGAAATCGAGTATTTTTTCGACCTCGTTTTTGAGGCCAAAAATGGGCATCAAAAATGCCATATCTCAGCTACCGTAAAAGCTACGACCATGCGGATGGTCTCGTTGGATTCAGAAGGACGAAACTAAGACAAAACCGTTGGAATTTTCCCGATAGCTCCCATAGAAGCCGAGATATCGGCCTTCAAAGTTTGGGTTTTTTCATTTTTCAGGTATACCCCCCCGTTTGGATTTTTTTCAAAAAAATTTTTTTTTTCGAATTCGAACTAACTATACCAGCGGATTGTTCTCATCAAGTAGATCACGAAAATACCGGGTTATAAGGGAATCCGAGCAGAACTAAGAAATCGAGTATTTTTTCGACCTCGTTTTTGAGGCCAAAAATGGGCATCAAAAATGCCATATCTCAGCTACCGTAAAAGCTACGACCTTGCGGATGGTCTCGTTGGATTCAGAAGGACGAAACTAAGACAAAACCGTTGGAATTTTCCCGATAGCTCCCATAGAAGCCGAGATATCGGCCTTCAAAGTTTGGGTTTTTTCATTTTTCAGGTATACCCCCCCGTTTGGATTTTTTTCAAAAACATTTTTTTTTTCGAATTCGAACTAACTATACCAGCGGATTGTTCTCATCAAGTAGATCACGAAAATACCGGGTTATAAGGGAATCCGAGCAGAACTAAGAAATCGAGTATTTTTTCGACCTCGTTTTTGAGGCCAAAAATGGGCATCAAAAATGCCATATCTCAGCTACCGTAAAAGCTACGACCTTGCGGATGGTCTCGTTGGATTCAGAAGGACGAAACTAAGACAAAACCGTTGGAATTTTCCCGATAGCTCCCATAGAAGCCGAGATATCGGCCTTCAAAGTTTGGGTTTTTTCATTTTTCAGGTATACCCCCCCGTTTGGATTTTTTTCAAAAACATTTTTTTTTTCGAAATCGAACTAACTATACCAGCGGATTGTTCTCATCAAGTAGATCACGAAAATACCGGGTTATAAGGGAATCCGAGCAGAACTAAGAAATCGAGTATTTTTTCGACCTCGTTTTTGAGGCCAAAAATGGGCATCAAAAATGCCATATCTCAGCTACCGTAAAAGCTACGACCTTGCGGATAGTCTCGTTGGATTCAGAAGGACGAAACTAAGACAAAACCGTTGGAATTTTCCCGATAGCTCCCATAGAAGCCGAGATATCGGCCTTCAAAGTTTGGGTTTTTTCATTTTTCGGGTATACCCTCCCGTTCGGATTTTTTTCAAAAATTTTTTTTTTCTCGAATTTGAACTAACTATACCAGCGGATTGTTCTCATCAAGTAGATCACGAAAATACCGGGTTATAACAGGATTCGATCAGAAATAAGGGAATGAGAGCACTTTGAAAATTCGGAAATTGTCACTTTTTGACCTCGTTTTTGAGGCCAAAAATGGGCATCAAAAATGCCATATCTCAGCTACCGTAAAAGCTACGACCTTGCGGATGGTCTCGTTGGATTCAGAAGGACGAAACTAAGACAAAACCGTTGGAATTTTCCCGATAGCTCCCATAGAAGCCGAGATATCGGCCTTCAAAGTTTGGGTTTTTTCATTTTTCAGGTATACCCCCCCGTTTGGATTTTTTTCAAAAACATTTTTTTTTTCGAATTCGAACTAACTATACCAGCGGATTGTTCTCATCAAGTAGATCACGAAAATACCGGGTTATAAGGGAATCCGAGCAGAACTAAGAAATCGAGTATTTTTTCGACCTCGTTTTTGAGGCCAAAAATGGGCATCAAAAATGCCATATCTCAGCTACCGTAAAAGCTACGACCATGCGGATGGTCTCGTTGGATTCAGAAGGACGAAACTAAGACAAAACCGTTGGAATTTTCCCGATAGCTCCCATAGAAGCCGAGATATCGGCCTTCAAAGTTTGGGTTTTTTCATTTTTCAGGTATACCCCCCCGTCTGGATTTTTTTCAAAAACATTTTTTTTTTCGAATTCGAACTAACTATACTAGCGGATTGTTCTCATCAAGTAGATCACGAAAATACCGGGTTATAAGGGAATCCGAGCAGAACTAAGAAATCGAGTATTTTTTCGACCTCGTTTTTGAGGCCAAAAATGGGCATCAAAAATGCCATATCTCAGCTACCGTAAAAGCTACGACCTTGCGGATGGTCTCGTTGGATTCAGAAGGACGAAACTAAGACAAAACCGTTGGAATTTTCCCGATAGCTCCCATAGAAGCCGAGATATCGGCCTTCAAAGTTTGGGTTTTTTCATTTTTCAGGTATACCCCCCCGTTTGGATTTTTTTCAAAAACATTTTTTTTTTCGAATTCGAACTAACTATACCAGCGGATTGTTCTCATCAAGTAGATCACGAAAATACCGGGTTATAAGGGAATCCGAGCAGAACTAAGAAATCGAGTATTTTTTCGACCTCGTTTTTGAGGCCAAAAATGGGCATCAAAAATGCCATATCTCAGCTACCGTAAAAGCTACGACCTTGCGGATGGTCTCGTTGGATTTAGAAGGACGAAACTAAGACAAAACCGTTGGAATTTTCCCGATAGCTCCCATAGAAGCCGAGATATCGGCCTTCAAAGTTTGGGTTTTTTCATTTTTCAGGTATACCCCCCCGTTTGGATTTTTTTCAAAAACATTTTTTTTTTCGAATTCGAACTAACTATACCAGCGGATTGTTCTCATCAAGTAGATCACGAAAATACCGGGTTATAAGGGAATCCGAGCAGAACTAAGAAATCGAGTATTTTTTCGACCTCGTTTTTGAGGCCAAAAATGGGCATCAAAAATGCCATATCTCAGCTACCGTAAAAGCTACGACCTTGCGGATAGTCTCGTTGGATTTAGAAGGACGAAACTAAGACAAAACCGTTGGAATTTTCCCGATAGCTCCCATAGAAGCCGAGATATCGGCCTTCAAAGTTTGGGTTTTTTCATTTTTCAGGTATACCCCCCCGTTTGGATTTTTTTCAAAAAAATTTTTTTTTTCGAATTCGAACTAACTATACCAGCGGATTGTTCTCATCAAGTAGATCACGAAAATACCGGGTTATAAGGGAATCCGAGCAGAACTAAGAAATCGAGTATTTTTTCGACCTCGTTTTTGAGGCCAAAAATGGGCATCAAAAATGCCATATCTCAGCTACCGTAAAAGCTACGACCTTGCGGATGGTCTCGTTGGATTCAGAAGGACGAAACTAAGACAAAACCGTTGGAATTTTCCCGATAGCTCCCATAGAAGCCGAGATATCGGCCTTCAAAGTTTGGGTTTTTTCATTTTTCAGGTATACCCCCCCGTTTGGATTTTTTTCAAAAACATTTTTTTTTTCGAATTCGAACTAACTATACCAGCGGATTGTTCTCATCAAGTAGATCACGAAAATACCGGGTTATAAGGGAATCCGAGCAGAACTAAGAAATCGAGTATTTTTTCGACCTCGTTTTTGAGGCCAAAAATGGGCATCAAAAATGCCATATCTCAGCTACCGTAAAAGCTACGACCATGCGGATGGTCTCGTTGGATTCAGAAGGACGAAACTAAGACAAAACCGTTGGAATTTTCCCGATAGCTCCCATAGAAGCCGAGATATCGGCCTTCAAAGTTTGGGTTTTTTCATTTTTCAGGTATACCCCCACGTTTGGATTTTTTTCAAAAAAATTTTTTTTTTCGAATTCGAACTAACTATACCAGCGGATTGTTCTCATCAAGTAGATCACGAAAATACCGGGTTATAAGGGAATCCGAGCAGAACTAAGAAATCGAGTATTTTTTCGACCTCGTTTTTGAGGCCAAAAATGGGCATCAAAAATGCCATATCTCAGCTACCGTAAAAGCTACGACCTTGCGGATGGTCTCGTTGGATTCAGAAGGACGAAACTAAGACAAAACCGTTGGAATTTTCCCGATAGCTCCCATAGAAGCCGAGATATCGGCCTTCAAAGTTTGGGTTTTTTCATTTTTCAGGTATACCCCCCCGTTTGGATTTTTTTCAAAAACATTTTTTTTTTCGAATTCGAACTAACTATACCAGCGGATTGTTCTCATCAAGTAGATCACGAAAATACCGGGTTATAAGGGAATCCGAGCAGAACTAAGAAATCGAGTATTTTTTCGACCTCGTTTTTGAGGCCAAAAATGGGCATCAAAAATGCCATATCTCAGCTACCGTAAAAGCTACGACCATGCGGATGGTCTCGTTGGATTCAGAAGGACGAAACTAAGACAAAACCGTTGGAATTTTCCCGATAGCTCCCATAGAAGCCGAGATATCGGCCTTCAAAGTTTGGGTTTTTTCATTTTTCAGGTATACCCCCCCGTTTGGATTTTTTCAAAAAATTTTTTTTTTTCGAATTCGAACTAACTATACCAGCGGATTGTTCTCATCAAGTAGATCACGAAAATACCGGGTTATAAGGGAATCCGAGCAGAACTAAGAAATCGAGTATTTTTTCGACCTCGTTTTTGAGGCCAAAAATGGGCATCAAAAATGCCATATCTCAGCTACCGTAAAAGCTACGACCATGCGGATGGTCTCGTTGGATTCAGAAGGACGAAACTAAGACAAAACCGTTGGAATTTTCCCGATAGCTCCCATAGAAGCCGAGATATCGGCCTTCAAAGTTTGGGTTTTTTCATTTTTCAGGTATACCCTCCCGTTCGGATTTTTTTCAAAAAAAATTTTTTTTTTCGAATTTGAACTAACTATACCGGCGGATTGTTCTCATCAAGTAGATCACGAAAATACCGGGTTATAAGGGAATCCGAGCAGAACTAAGAAATCGAGTATTTTTTCGACCTCGTTTTTGAGGCCAAAAATGGGCATCAAAAATGCCATATCTCAGCTACCGTAAAAGCTACGACCTTGCGGATGGTCTCGTTGGATTCAGAAGGACGAAACTAAGACAAAACCGTTGGAATTTTCCCGATAGCTCCCATAGAAGCCGAGATATCGGCCTTCAAAGTTTGGGTTTTTTCATTTTTCAGGTATACCCTCCCGTTCGGATTTTTTTCAAAAAAAATTTTTTTTTTCGAATTTGAACTAACTATACCGGCGGATTGTTCTCATCAAGTAGATCACGAAAATACCGGGTTATAAGGGAATCCGAGCAGAACTAAGAAATCGAGTATTTTTTCGACCTCGTTTTTGAGGCCAAAAATGGGCATCAAAAATGCCATATCTCAGCTACCGTAAAAGCTACGACCTTGCGGATGGTCTCGTTGGATTCAGAAGGACGAAACTAAGACAAAACCGTTGGAATTTTCCCGATAGCTCCCATAGAAGCCGAGATATCGGCCTTCAAAGTTTGGGTTTTTTCATTTTTCAGGTATACCCCCCCGTTTGGATTTTTTTCAAAAACATTTTTTTTTTCGAATTCGAACTAACTATACCAGCGGATTGTTCTCATCAAGTAGATCACGAAAATACCGGGTTATAAGGGAATCCGAGCAGAACTAAGAAATCGAGTATTTTTTCGACCTCGTTTTTGAGGCCAAAAATGGGCATCAAAAATGCCATATCTCAGCTACCGTAAAAGCTACGACCATGCGGATGGTCTCGTTGGATTCAGAAGGACGAAACTAAGACAAAACCGTTGGAATTTTCCCGATAGCTCCCATAGAAGCCGAGATATCGGCCTTCAAAGTTTGGGTTTTTTCATTTTTCAGGTATACCCCCCCGTTTGGATTTTTTCAAAAAATTTTTTTTTTTCGAATTCGAACTAACTATACCAGCGGATTGTTCTCATCAAGTAGATCACGAAAATACCGGGTTATAAGGGAATCCGAGCAGAACTAAGAAATCGAGTATTTTTTCGACCTCGTTTTTGAGGCCAAAAATGGGCATCAAAAATGCCATATCTCAGCTACCGTAAAAGCTACGACCATGCGGATGGTCTCGTTGGATTCAGAAGGACGAAACTAAGACAAAACCGTTGGAATTTTCCCGATAGCTCCCATAGAAGCCGAGATATCGGCCTTCAAAGTTTGGGTTTTTTCATTTTTCAGGTATACCCTCCCGTTCGGATTTTTTTCAAAAAAAATTTTTTTTTTCGAATTTGAACTAACTATACCGGCGGATTGTTCTCATCAAGTAGATCACGAAAATACCGGGTTATAAGGGAATCCGAGCAGAACTAAGAAATCGAGTATTTTTTCGACCTCGTTTTTGAGGCCAAAAATGGGCATCAAAAATGCCATATCTCAGCTACCGTAAAAGCTACGACCTTGCGGATGGTCTCGTTGGATTCAGAAGGACGAAACTAAGACAAAACCGTTGGAATTTTCCCGATAGCTCCCATAGAAGCCGAGATATCGGCCTTTAAAGTTTGGGTTTTTTCATTTTTCAGGTATACCCTCCCGTTCGGATTTTTTTCAAAAAAAATTTTTTTTTTCGAATTTGAACTAACTATACCGGCGGATTGTTCTCATCAAGTAGATCACGAAAATACCGGGTTATAAGGGAATCCGAGCAGAACTAAGAAATCGAGTATTTTTTCGACCTCGTTTTTGAGGCCAAAAATGGGCATCAAAAATGCCATATCTCAGCTACCGTAAAAGCTACGACCTTGCGGATGGTCTCGTTGGATTCAGAAGGACGAAACTAAGACAAAACCGTTGGAATTTCCCCGATAGCTCCCATAGAAGCCGAGATATAGGCCTTCAAAATTTGGGTTTTTTCATTTTTCAGGTATACCCTCCCGTTCGGATTTTTTTCAAAAAAATTTTTTTTTTTCGAATTTGAACTAACTATACCGGCGGATTGTTCTCATCAAGTAGATCACGAAAATACCGTGTTATAAGGGAATCCGAGCAGAACTAAGAAATCGAGTATTTTTTCGACCTCGTTTTTGAGGCCAAAAATGGGCATCAAAAATGCCATATCTCAGCTACCGTAAAAGCTACGACCATGCGGATGGTCTCGTTGGATTCAGAAGGACGAAACTAAGACAAAACCGTTGGAATTTTCCCGATAGCTCCCATAGAAGCCGAGATATCGGCCTTCAAAGTTTGGGTTTTTTCATTTTTCAGGTATACCCCCCCGTTTGGATTTTTTTCAAAAAAATTTTTTTTTTCGAATTCGAACTAACTATACCAGCGGATTGTTCTTATCAAGTAGATCACGAAAATACCGGGTTATAAGGGAATCCGAGCAGAACTAAGAAATCGAGTATTTTTTCGACCTCGTTTTTGAGGCCAAAAATGGGCATCAAAAATGCCATATCTCAGCTACCGTAAAAGCTACGACCATGCGGATGGTCTCGTTGGATTCAGAAGGACGAAACTAAGACAAAACCGTTGGAATTTTCCCGATAGCTCCCATAGAAGCCGAGATATAGGCCTTCAAAATTTGGGTTTTTTCATTTTTCAGGTATACCCTCCCGTTCGGATTTTTTTCAAAAAAATTTTTTTTTTTCGAATTTGAACTAACTATACCGGCGGATTGTTCTCATCAAGTAGATCACGAAAATACCGGGTTATAAGGGAATCCGAGCAGAACTAAGAAATCGAGTATTTTTTCGACCTCGTTTTTGAGGCCAAAAATGGGCATCAAAAATGCCATATCTCAGCTACCGTAAAAGCTACGACCTTGCGGATGGTTTCGTTGGATTCAGAAGGACGAAACTAAGACAAAACCGTTGGAATTTTCCCGATAGCTCCCATAGAAGCCGAGATATCGGCCTTCAAAGTTTGGGTTTTTTCATTTTTCAGGTATACCCCCCCGTTTGGATTTTTTTCAAAAACATTTTTTTTTCGAATTCGAACTAACTATACCAGCGGATTGTTCTCATTAAGTAGATCACGAAAATACCGGGTTATAAGGGAATCCGAGCAGAACTAAGAAATCGAGTATTTTTTCGACCTCGTTTTTGAGGCCAAAAATGGGCATCAAAAATGCCATATCTCAGCTACCGTAAAAGCTACGACCATGCGGATGGTCTCGTTGGATTCAGAAGGACGAAACTAAGACAAAACCGTTGGAATTTTCCCGATAGCTCCCATAGAAGCCGAGAAATCGGCCTTCAAAGTTTGGGTTTTTTCATTTTTCAGGTATACCCCCCCGTTTGGATTTTTTTCAAAAATTTTTTTTTTTTCGAATTCGAACTAACTATACCAGCGGATTGTTCTCATCAAGTAGATCACGAAAATACCGGGTTATAAGGGAATCCGAGCAGAACTAAGAAATCGAGTATTTTTTCGACCTCGTTTTTGAGGCCAAAAATGGGCATCAAAAATGCCATATCTCAGCTACCGTAAAAGCTACGACCTTGCGGATGGTCTCGTTGGATTTAGAAGGACGAAACTAAGACAAAATCGTTGGAATTTTCCCGATAGCTCCCATAGAAGCCGAGATATCGGCCTTCAAAGTTTGGGTTTTTTCATTTGTCAGGTATACCCCCCCGTTTGGATTTTTTTCAAAAACATTTTTTTTTCGAATTCGAACTAACTATACCAGCGGATTGTTCTCATTAAGTAGATCACGAAAATACCGGGTTATAAGGGAATCCGAGCAGAACTAAGAAATCGAGTATTTTTTCGACCTCGTTTTTGAGGCCAAAAATGGGCATCAAAAATGCCATATCTCAGCTACCGTAAAAGCTACGACCTTGCGGATGGTCTCGTTGGATTTAGAAGGACGAAACTAAGAGAAAATCGTTGGAATTTTCCCGATAGCTCCCATAGAAGCCGAGATATCGGCCTTCAAAGTTTGGGTTTTTTCATTTGTCAGGTATACCCCCCCGTTTGGATTTTTTTCAAAAACATTTTTTTTTCGAATTCGAACTAACTATACCAGCGGATTGTTCTCATTAAGTAGATCACGAAAATACCGGGTTATAAGGGAATCCGAGCAGAACTAAGAAATCGAGTATTTTTTCGACCTCGTTTTTGAGGCCAAAAATGGGCATCAAAAATGCCATATCTCAGCTACCGTAAAAGCTACGACCATGCGGATGGTCTCGTTGGATTCAGAAGGACGAAACTAAGACAAAACCGTTGGAATTTTCCCGATAACTCCCATAGAAGCCGAGATATAGGCCTTCAAAATTTGGGTTTTTTCATTTTTCAGGTATACCCTCCCGTTCGGATTTTTTTCAAAAAAATTTTTTTTTTCGAATTTGAACTAACTATACCGGCGGATTGTTCTCATCAAGTAGATCACGAAAATACCGGGTTATAAAGGAATCCGAGCAGAACTAAGAAATCGAGTATTTTTTCGACCTCGTTTTTGAGGCCAAAAATGGGCATCAAAAATGCCATATCTCAGCTACCGTAAAAGCTACGACCATGCGGATGGTCTCGTTGGATTCAGAAGGACGAAACTAAGACAAAACCGTTGGAATTTTCCCGATAGCTCCCATAGAAGCCGAGAAATCGGCCTTCAAAGTTTGGGTTTTTTCATTTTTCAGGTATACCCCCCCGTTTGGATTTTTTTCAAAAAAATTTTTTTTTTCGAATTCGAACTAACTATACCAGCGGATTGTTCTCATCAAGTAGATCACGAAAATACCGGGTTATAAGGGAATCCGAGCAGAACTAAGAAATCGAGTATTTTTTCGACCTCGTTTTTGAGGCCAAAAATGGGCATCAAAAATGCCATATCTCAGCTACCGTAAAAGCTACGACCATGCGGATGGTCTCGTTGGATTCAGAAGGACGAAACTAAGACAAAACCGTTGGAATTTTCCCGATAACTCCCATAGAAGCCGAGATATAGGCCTTCAAAATTTGGGTTTTTTCATTTTTCAGGTATACCCTCCCGTTCGGATTTTTTTCAAAAAAATTTTTTTTTTCGAATTTGAACTAACTATACCGGCGGATTGTTCTCATCAAGTAGATCACGAAAATACCGGGTTATAAAGGAATCCGAGCAGAACTAAGAAATCGAGTATTTTTTCGACCTCGTTTTTGAGGCCAAAAATGGGCATCAAAAATGCCATATCTCAGCTACCGTAAAAGCTACGACCATGCGGATGGTCTCGTTGGATTCAGAAGGACGAAACTAAGACAAAACCGTTGGAATTTTCCCGATAGCTCCCATAGAAGCCGAGATATCGGCCTTCAAAGTTTGGGTTTTTTCATTTTTCAGGTATACCCCCCCGTTTGGATTTTTTTCAAAAAAATTTTTTTTTTCGAATTCGAACTAACTATACCAGCGGATTGTTCTCATCAAGTAGATCACGAAAATACCGGGTTATAAGGGAATCCGAGCAGAACTAAGAAATCGAGTATTTTTTCGACCTCGTTTTTGAGGCCAAAAATGGGCATCAAAAATGCCATATCTCAGCTACCGTAAAAGCTACGACCTTGCGGATGGTCTCGTTGGATTCAGAAGGACGAAACTAAGACAAAACCGTTGGAATTTTCCCGATAGCTCCCATAGAAGCCGAGATATCGGCCTTCAAAGTTTGGGTTTTTTCATTTTTCAGGTATACCCCCCCGTTTGGATTTTTTTCAAAAACATTTTTTTTTTCGAATTCGAACTAACTATACCAGCGGATTGTTCTCATCAAGTAGATCACGAAAATACCGGGTTATAAGGGAATCCGAGCAGAACTAAGAAATCGAGTATTTTTTCGACCTCGTTTTTGAGGCCAAAAATGGGCATCAAAAATGCCATATCTCAGCTACCGTAAAAGCTACGACCATGCGGATGGTCTCGTTGGATTCAGAAGGACGAAACTAAGACAAAACCGTTGGAATTTTCCCGATAGCTCCCATAGAAGCCGAGATATAGGCCTTCAAAATTTGGGTTTTTTCATTTTTCAGGTATACCCTCCCGTTCGGATTTTTTTCAAAAAAATTTTTTTTTTTCGAATTTGAACTAACTATACCCGCGGATTGTTCTCATCAAGTAGATCACGAAAATACCGGGTTATAAGGGAATCCGAGCAGAACTAAGAAATCGAGTATTTTTTCGACCTCGTTTTTGAGGCCAAAAATGGGCATCAAAAATGCCATATCTCAGCTACCGTAAAAGCTACGACCATGCGGATGGTCTCGTTGGATTCAGAAGGACGAAACTAAGACAAAACCGTTGGAATTTTCCCGATAGCTCCCATAGAAGCCGAGATATAGGCCTTCAAAATTTGGGTTTTTTCATTTTTCAGGTATACCCTCCCGTTCGGATTTTTTTCAAAAAAATTTTTTTTTTTCGAATTTGAACTAACTATACCGGCGGATTGTTCTCATCAAGTAGATCACGAAAATACCGGGTTATAAGGGAATCCGAGCAGAACTAAGAAATCGAGTATTTTTTCGACCTCGTTTTTGAGGCCAAAAATGGGCATCAAAAATGCCATATCTCAGCTACCGTAAAAGCTACGACCTTGCGGATGGTCTCGTTGGATTCAGAAGGACGAAACTAAGACAAAATCGTTGGAATTTTCCCGATAGCTCCCATAGAAGCCGAGATATCGGCCTTCAAAGTTTGGGTTTTTTCATTTGTCAGGTATACCCCCCCGTTTGGATTTTTTTCAAAAACATTTTTTTTTCGAATTCGAACTAACTATACCAGCGGATTGTTCTCATTAAGTAGATCACGAAAATACCGGGTTATAAGGGAATCCGAGCAGAACTAAGAAATCGAGTATTTTTTCGACCTCGTTTTTGAGGCCAAAAATGGGCATCAAAAATGCCATATCTCAGCTACCGTAAAAGCTACGACCATGCGGATGGTCTCGTTGGATTCAGAAGGACGAAACTAAGACAAAACCGTTGGAATTTTCCCGATAGCTCCCATAGAAGCCGAGATATCGGCCTTCAAAGTTTGGGTTTTTTCATTTTTCAGGTATACCCCCCCGTTTGGATTTTTTTCAAAAACATTTTTTTTTCGAATTCGAACTAACTATACCAGCGGATTGTTCTCATCAAGTAGATCACGAAAATACCGGGTTATAAGGGAATCCGAGCAGAACTAAGAAATCGAGTATTTTTTCGACCTCGTTTTTGAGGCCAAAAATGGGCATCAAAAATGCCATATCTCAGCTACCGTAAAAGCTACGACCTTGCGGATGGTCTCGTTGGATTCAGAAGGACGAAACTAAGACAAAACCGTTAGAATTTTCCCGATAGCTCCCATAGAAGCCGAGATATCGGCCTTCAAAGTTTGGGTTTTTTCATTTTTCAGGTATACCCCCCCGTTTGGATTTTTTTCAAAAACATTTTTTTTTTCGAATTCGAACTAACTATACCAGCGGATTGTTCTCATCAAGTAGATCACGAAAATACCGGGTTATAAGGGAATCCGAGCAGAACTAAGAAATCGAGTATTTTTTCGACCTCGTTTTTGAGGCCAAAAATGGGCATCAAAAATGCCATATCTCAGCTACCGTAAAAGCTACGACCATGCGGATGGTCTCGTTGGATTCAGAAGGACGAAACTAAGACAAAACCGTTGGAATTTTCCCGATAGCTCCCATAGAAGCCGAGATATCGGCCTTCAAAGTTTGGGTTTTTTCATTTTTCAGGTATACCCCCCCGTTTGGATTTTTTTCAAAAACATTTTTTTTTTCGAATTCGAACTAACTATACCAGCGGATTGTTCTCATCAAGTAGATCACGAAAATACCGGGTTATAAGGGAATCCGAGCAGAACTAAGAAATCGAGTATTTTTTCGACCTCGTTTTTGAGGCCAAAAATGGGCATCAAAAATGCCATATCTCAGCTACCGTAAAAGCTACGACCATGCGGATGGTCTCGTTGGATTCAGAAGGACGAAACTAAGACAAAACCGTTGGAATTTTCCCGATAGCTCCCATAGAATCCGAGATATAGGCCTTCAAAATGTGGGTTTTTTCATTTTTCAGGTATACCCTCCCGTTCGGATTTTTTTCAAAAAAATTTTTTTTTTTCGAATTTGAACTAACTATACCGGCGGATTGTTCTCATCAAGTAGATCACGAAAATACCGGGTTATAAGGGAATCCGAGCAGAACTAAGAAATCGAGTATTTTTTCGACCTCGTTTTTGAGGCCAAAAATGGGCATCAAAAATGCCATATCTCAGCTACCGTAAAAGCTACGACCATGCGGATGGTCTCGTTGGATTCAGAAGGACGAAACTAAGACAAAACCGTTGGAATTTTCCCGATAGCTCCCATAGAAGCCGAGATATCGGCCTTCAAAGTTTGGGTTTTTTCATTTTTCAGGTATACCCCCCCGTTTGGATTTTTTTCAAAAAATTTTTTTTTTTCGAATTCGAACTAACTATACCAGCGGATTGTTCTCATCAAGTAGATCACGAAAATACCGGGTTATAAGGGAATCCGAGCAGAACTAAGAAATCGAGTATTTTTTCGACCTCGTTTTTGAGGCCAAAAATGGGCATCAAAAATGCCATATCTCAGCTACCGTAAAAGCTACGACCATGCGGATGGTCTCGTTGGATTCAGAAGGACGAAACTAAGACAAAACCGTTGGAATTTTCCCGATAGCTCCCATAGAAGCCGAGATATCGGCCTTCAAAGTTTGGGTTTTTTCATTTGTCAGGTATACCCCCCCGTTTGGATTTTTTTCAAAAACATTTTTTTTTCGAATTCGAACTAACTATACCAGCGGATTGTTCTCATTAAGTAGATCACGAAAATACCGGGTTATAAGGGAATCCGAGCAGAACTAAGAAATCGAGTATTTTTTCGACCTCGTTTTTGAGGCCAAAAATGGGCATCAAAAATGCCATATCTCAGCTACCGTAAAAGCTACGACCATGCGGATGGTCTCGTTGGATTCAGAAGGACGAAACTAAGACAAAACCGTTGGAATTTTCCCGATAGCTCCCATAGAAGCCGAGATATCGGCCTTCAAAGTTTGGGTTTTTTCATTTTTCAGGTATACCCCCCCGTTTGGATTTTTTTCAAAAACATTTTTTTTTTCGAATTCGAACTAACTATACCAGCGGATTGTTCTCATCAAGTAGATCACGAAAATACCGGGTTATAAATGAATCCGAGCAGAACTAAGAAATCGAGAATTTTTTCGACCTCGTTTTTGAGGCCAAAAATGGGCATCAAAAATGCCATATCTCAGCTACCGTAAAAGCTACGACCATGCGGATGGTCTCGTTGGATTCAGAAGGACGAAACTAAGACAAAACCGTTGGAATTTTCCCGATAGCTCCCATAGAAGCCGAGATATCGGCCTTCAAAGTTTGGATTTTTTCATTTTTCAGGTATACCCCCCCGTTTGGATTTTTTTCAAAAACATTTTTTTTTTCGAATTCGAACTAACTATACCAGCGGATTGTTCTCATCAAGTAGATCACGAAAATACCGGGTTATAAGGGAATCCGAGCAGAACTAAGAAATCGAGTATTTTTTCGACCTCGTTTTTGAGGCCAAAAATGGGCATCAAAAATGCCATATCTCAGCTACCGTAAAAGCTACGACCTTGCGGATGGTCTCGTTGGATTCAGAAGGACGAAACTAAGACAAAACCGTTGGAATTTTCCCGATAGCTCCCATAGAAGCCGAGATATCGGCCTTCAAAGTTTGGGTTTTTTCATTTTTCAGGTATACCCCCCCGTTTGGATTTTTTTCAAAAACATTTTTTTTTTCGAATTCGAACTAACTATACCAGCGGATTGTTCTCATCAAGTAGATCACGAAAATACCGGGTTATAAGGGAATCCGAGCAGAACTAAGAAATCGAGTATTTTTTCGACCTCGTTTTTGAGGCCAAAAATGGGCATCAAAAATGCCATATCTCAGCTACCGTAAAAGCTACGACCTTGCGGATGGTCTCGTTGGATTTAGAAGGACGAAACTAAGACAAAATCGTTGGAATTTTCCCGATAGCTCCCATAGAAGCCGAGATATCGGCCTTCAAAGTTTGGGTTTTTTCATTTGTCAGGTATACCCCCCCGTTTGGATTTTTTTCAAAAACATTTTTTTTTCGAATTCGAACTAACTATACCAGCGGATTGTTCTTATTAAGTAGATCACGAAAATACTGGGTTATAAGGGAATCCGAGCAGAACTAAGAAATCGAGTATTTTTTCGACCTCGTTTTTGAGGCCAAAAATGGGCATCAAAAATGCCATATCTCAGCTACCGTAAAAGCTACGACCATGCGGATGGTCTCGTTGGATTCAGAAGGACGAAACTAAGACAAAACCGTTGGAATTTTCCCGATAGCTCCCATAGAAGCCGAGATATCGGCCTTCAAAGTTTGGGTTTTTTCATTTTTCAGGTATACCCCCCCGTTTGGATTTTTTTCAAAAACATTTTTTTTTTCGAATTCGAACTAACTATACCAGCGGATTGTTCTCATCAAGTAGATCACGAAAATACCGGGTTATAAATGAATCCGAGCAGAACTAAGAAATCGAGAATTTTTTCGACCTCGTTTTTGAGGCCAAAAATGACATCAAAAATGCCATATCTCAGCTACCGTAAAAGCTACGACCATGCGGATGGTCTCGTTGGATTCAGAAGGACGAAACTAAGACAAAACCGTTGGAATTTTCCCGATAGCTCCCATAGAAGCCGAGATATCGGCCTTCAAAGTTTGGATTTTTTCATTTTTCAGGTATACCCCCCCGTTTGGATTTTTTTCAAAAACATTTTTTTTTTCGAATTCGAACTAACTATACCAGCGGATTGTTCTCATCAAGTAGATCACGAAAATACCGGGTTATAAGGGAATCCGAGCAGAACTAAGAAATCGAGTATTTTTTCGACCTCGTTTTTGAGGCCAAAAATGGGCATCAAAAATGCCATATCTCAGCTACCGTAAAAGCTACGACCTTGCGGATGGTCTCGTTGGATTCAGAAGGACGAAACTAAGACAAAACCGTTGGAATTTTCCCGATAGCTCCCATAGAAGCCGAGATATCGGCCTTCAAAGTTTGGGTTTTTTCATTTTTCAGGTATACCCCCCCGTTTGGATTTTTTTCAAAAACATTTTTTTTTTCGAATTCGAACTAACTATACCAGCGGATTGTTCTCATCAAGTAGATCACGAAAATACCGGGTTATAAGGGAATCCGAGCAGAACTAAGAAATCGAGTATTTTTTCGACCTCGTTTTTGAGGCCAAAAATGGGCATCAAAAATGCCATATCTCAGCTACCGTAAAAGCTACGACCATGCGGATGGTCTCGTTGGATTCAGAAGGACGAAACTAAGACAAAACCGTTGGAATTTTCCCGATAGCTCCCATAGAAGCCGAGATATCGGCCTTCAAAGTTTGGGTTTTTTCATTTTTCAGGTATACCCCCCCGTTTGGATTTTTTTCAAAAACATTTTTTTTTTCGAATTCGAACTAACTATACCAGCGGATTGTTCTCATCAAGTAGATCACGAAAATACCGGGTTATAAGGGAATCCGAGCAGAACTAAGAAATCGAGTATTTTTTCGACCTCGTTTTTGAGGCCAAAAATGGGCATCAAAAATGCCATATCTCAGCTACCGTAAAAGCTACGACCATGCGGATGGTCTCGTTGGATTCAGAAGGACGAAACTAAGATAAAACCGTTGGAATTTTCCCGATAGCTCCCATAGAAGCCGAGATATAGGCCTTCAAAATTTGGGTTTTTTCATTTTTCAGGTATACCCTCCCGTTCGGATTTTTTTCAAAAAAATTTTTTTTTTTCGAATTTGAACTAACTATACCAGCGGATTGTTCTCATTAAGTAGATCACGAAAATACCGGGTTATAAGGGAATCCGAGCAGAACTAAGAAATCGAGTATTTTTTCGACCTCGTTTTTGAGGCCAAAAATGGGCATCAAAAATGCCATATCTCAGCTACCGTAAAAGCTACGACCTTGCGGATGGTCTCGTTGGATTTAGAAGGACGAAACTAAGACAAAATCGTTGGAATTTTCCCGATAGCTCCCATAGAAGCCGAGATATCGGCCTTCAAAGTTTGGGTTTTTTCATTTGTCAGGTATACCCCCCCGTTTGGATTTTTTTCAAAAACATTTTTTTTTCGAATTCGAACTAACTATACCAGCGGATTGTTCTTATTAAGTAGATCACGAAAATACTGGGTTATAAGGGAATCCGAGCAGAACTAAGAAATCGAGTATTTTTTCGACCTCGTTTTTGAGGCCAAAAATGGGCATCAAAAATGCCATATCTCAGCTACCGTAAAAGCTACGACCTTGCGGATGGTCTCGTTGGATTTAGAAGGACGAAACTAAGACAAAATCGTTGGAATTTTCCCGATAGCTCCCATAGAAGCCGAGATATCGGCCTTCAAAGTTTGGGTTTTTTCATTTTTCAGGTATACCCCCCCGTTTGGATTTTTTTCAAAAAAATTTTTTTTTTCGAATTCGAACTAACTATACCAGCGGATTGTTCTCATCAAGTAGATCACGAAAATACCGGGTTATAAGGGAATCCGAGCAGAACTAAGAAATCGAGTATTTTTTCGACCTCGTTTTTGAGGCCAAAAATGGGCATCAAAAATGCCATATCTCAGCTACCGTAAAAGCTACGACCTTGCGGATGGTCTCGTTGGATTTAGAAGGACGAAACTAAGACAAAATCGTTGGAATTTTCCCGATAGCTCCCATAGAAGCCGAGATATCGGCCTTCAAAGTTTGGGTTTTTTCATTTTTCAGGTATACCCCCCCATTTGGATTTTTTTCAAAAACATTTTTTTTTCGAATTCGAACTAACTATACCAGCGGATTGTTCTCATTAAGTAGATCACGAAAATACCGGGTTATAAGGGAATCCGAGCAGAACTAAGAAATCGAGTATTTTTTCGACCTCGTTTTTGAGGCCAAAAATGGGCATCAAAAATGCCATATCTCAGCTACCGTAAAAGCTACGACCTTGCGGATGGTCTCGTTGGATTTAGAAGGACGAAACTAAGACAAAATCGTTGGAATTTTCCCGATAGCTCCCATAGAAGCCAAGATATCGGCCTTCAGAGTTTGGGTTTTTTCATTTTTCAGGTATACCCCCCCGTTTGGATTTTTTTCAAAAACATTTTTTTTTTCGAATTCGAACTAACTATACCAGCGGATTGTTCTCATCAAGAAGATCACGAAAATACCGGGTTATAAATGAATCCGAGCAGAACTAAGAAATCGAGTATTTTTTCGACCTCGTTTTTGAGGCCAAAAATGGGCATCAAAAATGCCATATCTCAGCTACCGTAAAAGCTACGACGATGCGGATGGTCTCGTTGGATTCAGAAGGACGAAACTAAGACAAAACCGTTGGAATTTTCCCGATAGCTCCCATAGAAGCCGAGATATCGGCCTTCAAAGTTTGGGTTTTTTCATTTTTCAGGTATACCTCCCCGTTTGGATTTTTTTCAAAAAATTTTTTTTCTTCGAATTCGAACTAACTATACCAGCGGATTGTTCTCATCAAGTAGATCACGAAAATACCGGGTTATAGGGGAATCCGAGCAGAACTAAGAAATCGAGTATTTTTTCGACCTCGTTTTTGAGGCCAAAAATGGGCATCAAAAATGCCATATCTCAGCTACCGTAAAAGCTACGACCTTGCGGATGGTCTCGTTGGATTCAGAAGGACGAAACTAAGACAAAACCGTTGGAATTTTCCCGATAGCTCCCATAGAAGCCGAGATATCGGCCTTCAAAGTTTGGGTTTTTTCATTTTTCAGGTATACCCCCCCGTTTGGATTTTTTTCAAAAAATTTTTTTTTTTCGAATTCGAACTAACTATACCAGCGGATTGTTCTCATCAAGTAGATCACGAAAATACCGGGTTATAAGGGAATCCGAGCAGAACTAAGAAATCGAGTATTTTTTCGACCTCGTTTTTGAGGCCAAAAATGGGCATCAAAAATGCCATATCTCAGCTACCGTAAAAGCTACGACCTTGCGGATGGTCTCGTTGGATTTAGAAGGACGAAACTAAGACAAAATTGTTGGAATTTTCCCGATAGCTCCCATAGAAGCCGAGATATCGGCCTTCAAAGTTTGGGTTTTTTCATTTTTCAGGTATACCCCCCCGTTTGGATTTTTTTCAAAAAAATTTTTTTTTTCGAATTCGAACTAACTATACCAGCGGATTGTTCTCATCAAGTAGATCACGAAAATACCGGGTTATAAGGGAATCCGAGCAGAACTAAGAAATCGAGTATTTTTTCGACCTCGTTTTTGAGGCCAAAAATGGGCATCAAAAATGCCATATCTCAGCTACCGTAAAAGCTACGACCATGCGGATGGTCTCGTTGGATTCAGAAGGACGAAACTAAGACAAAACCGTTGGAATTTTCCCGATAGCTCCCATAGAAGCCGAGATATCGGCCTTCAAAGTTTGGGTTTTTTCATTTTTCAGGTATACCCCCCCGTTTGGATTTTTTTCAAAAAAATTTTTTTTTTCGAATTCGAACTAACTATACCAGCGGATTGTTCTCATCAAGTAGATCACGAAAATACCGGGTTATAAGGGAATCCGAGCAGAACTAAGAAATCGAGTATTTTTTCGACCTCGTTTTTGAGGCCAAAAATGGGCATCAAAAATGCCATATCTCAGCTACCGTAAAAGCTACGACCATGCGGATGGTCTCGTTGGATTCAGAAGGACGAAACTAAGACAAAACCGTTGGAATTTTCCCGATAGCTCCCATAGAAGCCGAGATATCGGCCTTCAAAGTTTGGGTTTTTTCATTTTTCAGGTATACCCCCCCGTTTGGATTTTTTTCAAAAAAATTTTTTTTTTCGAATTCGAACTAACTATACCAGCGGATTGTTCTCATCAAGTAGATCACGAAAATACCGGGTTATAAGGGAATCCGAGCAGAACTAAGAAATCGAGTATTTTTTCGACCTCGTTTTTGAGGCCAAAAATGGGCATCAAAAATGCCATATCTCAGCTACCGTAAAAGCTACGACCATGCGGATGGTCTCGTTGGATTCAGAAGGACGAAACTAAGACAAAACCGTTGGAATTTTCCCGATAGCTCCCATAGAAGCCGAGATATCGGCCTTCAAAGTTTGGGTTTTTTCATTTTTCAGGTATACCCCCCCGTTTGGATTTTTTTCAAAAACATTTTTTTTTTCGAATTCGAACTAACTATACCAGCGGATTGTTCTCATCAAGTAGATCACGAAAATACCGGGTTATAAATGAATCCAAGCAGAACTAAGAAATCGAGAATTTTTTCGACCTCGTTTTTGAGGCCAAAAATGGGCATCAAAAATGCCATATCTCAGCTACCGTAAAAGCTACGACCATGCGGATGGTCTCGTTGGATTCAGAAGGACGAAACTAAGACAAAACCGTTGGAATTTTCCCGATAGCTCCCATAGAAGCCGAGATATCGGCCTTCAAAGTTTGGGTTTTTTCATTTTTCAGGTATACCCCCCCGTTTGGATTTTTTTCAAAAACATTTTTTTTTTCGAATTCGAACTAACTATACCAGCGGATTGTTCTCATCAAGTAGATCACGAAAATACCGGGTTATAAGGGAATCCGAGCAGAACTAAGAAATCGAGTATTTTTTCGACCTCGTTTTTGAGGCCAAAAATGGGCATCAAAAATGCCATATCTCAGCTACCGTAAAAGCTACGACCATGCGGATGGTCTCGTTGGATTCAGAAGGACGAAACTAAGACAAAACCGTTGGAATTTTCCCGATAGCTCCCATAGAAGCCGAGATATAGGCCTTCAAAATTTGGGTTTTTTCATTTTTCAGGTATACCCCCCCGTTTGGATTTTTTTCAAAAACATTTTTTTTTCGAATTCGAACTAACTATACCAGCGGATTGTTCTTATTAAGTAGATCACGAAAATACTGGGTTATAAGGGAATCCGAGCAGAACTAAGAAATCGAGTATTTTTTCGACCTCGTTTTTGAGGCCAAAAATGGGCATCAAAAATGCCATATCTCAGCTACCGTAAAAGCTACGACCTTGCGGATGGTCTCGTTGGATTTAGAAGGACGAAACTAAGACAAAATCGTTGGAATTTTCCCGATAGCTCCCATAGAAGCCGAGATATCGGCCTTCAAAGTTTGGGTTTTTTCATTTTTCAGGTATACCCCCCCGTTTGGATTTTTTTCAAAAAAATTTTTTTTTTCGAATTCGAACTAACTATACCAGCGGATTGTTCTCATCAAGTAGATCACGAAAATACCGGGTTATAAGGGAATCCGAGCAGAACTAAGAAATCGAGTATTTTTTCGACCTCGTTTTTGGGGCCAAAAATGGGCATCAAAAATGCCATATCTCAGCTACCGTAAAAGCTACGACCTTGCGGATGGTCTCGTTGGATTTAGAAGGACGAAACTAAGACAAAATCGTTGGAATTTTCCCGATAGCTCCCATAGAAGCCGAGATATCGGCCTTCAAAGTTTGGGTTTTTTCATTTTTCAGGTATACCCCCCCATTTGGATTTTTTTCAAAAACATTTTTTTTTCGAATTCGAACTAACTATACCAGCGGATTGTTCTCATTAAGTAGATCACGAAAATACCGGGTTATAAGGGAATCCGAGCAGAACTAAGAAATCGAGTATTTTTTCGACCTCGTTTTTGAGGCCAAAAATGGGCATCAAAAATGCCATATCTCAGCTACCGTAAAAGCTACGACCTTGCGGATGGTCTCGTTGGATTTAGAAGGACGAAACTAAGACAAAATCGTTGGAATTTTCCCGATAGCTCCCATAGAAGCCAAGATATCGGCCTTCAGAGTTTGGGTTTTTTCATTTTTCAGGTATACCCCCCCGTTTGGATTTTTTTCAAAAACATTTTTTTTTTCGAATTCGAACTAACTATACCAGCGGATTGTTCTCATCAAGTAGATCACGAAAATACCGGGTTATAAATGAATCCGAGCAGAACTAAGAAATCGAGTATTTTTTCGACCTCGTTTTTGAGGCCAAAAATGGGCATCAAAAATGCCATATCTCAGCTACCGTAAAAGCTACGACGATGCGGATGGTCTCGTTGGATTCAGAAGGACGAAACTAAGACAAAACCGTTGGAATTTTCCCGATAGCTCCCATAGAAGCCGAGATATAGGCCTTCAAAATTTGGGTTTTTTCATTTTTCAGGTATACCCTCCCGTTCGGATTTTTTTCAAAAAAATTTTTTTTTTTCGAATTTGAACTAACTATACCGGCGGATTGTTCTCATCAAGTAGATCACGAAAATACCGGGTTATAAGGGAATCCGAGCAGAACTAAGAAATCGAGTATTTTTTCGACCTCGTTTTTGAGGCCAAAAATGGGCATCAAAAATGCCATATCTCAGCTACCGTAAAAGCTACGACCTTGCGGATGGTCTCGTTGGATTCAGAAGGACGAAACTAAGACAAAACCGTTGGAATTTTCCCGATAGCTCCCATAGAAGCCGAGATATCGGCCTTCAAAGTTTGGGTTTTTTCATTTTTCAGGTATACCCCCCCGTTTGGATTTTTTTCAAAAAATTTTTTTTTTTCGAATTCGAACTAACTATACCAGCGGATTGTTCTCATCAAGTAGATCACGAAAATACCGGGTTATAAGGGAATCCGAGCAGAACTAAGAAATCGAGTATTTTTTCGACCTCGTTTTTGAGGCCAAAAATGGGCATCAAAAATGCCATATCTCAGCTACCGTAAAAGCTACGACCATGCGGATGGTCTCGTTGGATTCAGAAGGACGAAACTAAGACAAAACCGTTGGAATTTCCCCGATAGCTCCCATAGAAGCCGAGATATAGGCCTTCAAAATTTGGGTTTTTTCATTTTTCAGGTATACCCCCCCGTTTGGATTTTTTTCAAAAAATTTTTTTTTTTCGAATTTGAACTAACTATACCGGCGGATTGTTCTCATCAAGTAGATCACGAAAATACCGGGTTATAAGGGAATCCGAGCAGAACTAAGAAATCGAGTATTTTTTCGACCTCGTTTTTGAGGCCAAAAATGGGCATCAAAAATGCCATATCTCAGCTACCGTAAAAGCTACGACCATGCGGATGGTCTCGTTGGATTCAGAAGGACGAAACTAAGACAAAACCGTTGGAATTTCCCCGATAGCTCCCATAGAAGCCGAGATATAGGCCTTCAAAATTTGGGTTTTTTCATTTTTCAGGTATACCCCCCCGTTTGGATTTTTTTCAAAAAATTTTTTTTTTTCGAATTTGAACTAACTATACCGGCGGATTGTTCTCATCAAGTAGATCACGAAAATACCGGGTTATAAGGGAATCCGAGCAGAACTAAGAAATCGAGTATTTTTTCGACCTCGTTTTTGAGGCCAAAAATGGGCATCAAAAATGCCATATCTCAGCTACCGTAAAAGCTACGACCATGCGGATGGTCTCGTTGGATTCAGAAGGACGAAACTAAGACAAAACCGTTGGAATTTTCCCGATAGCTCCCATAGAAGCCGAGATATCGGCCTTCAAAGTTTGGGTTTTTTCATTTTTCAGGTATACCCCCCCGTTTGGATTTTTTTCAAAAAATTTTTTTTTTTCGAATTCGAACTAACTATACCAGCGGATTGTTCTCATCAAGTAGATCACGAAAATACCGGGTTATAAGGGAATCCGAGCAGAACTAAGAAATCGAGTATTTTTTCGACCTCGTTTTTGAGGCCAAAAATGGGCATCAAAAATGCCATATCTCAGCTACCGTAAAAGCTACGACCATGCGGATGGTCTCGTTGGATTCAGAAGGACGAAACTAAGACAAAACCGTTGGAATTTTCCCGATAGCTCCCATAGAAGCCGAGATATAGGCCTTCAAAATTTGGGTTTTTTCATTTTTCAGGTATACCCTCCCGTTCGGATTTTTTTCAAAAAAATTTTTTTTTTTCGAATTTGAACTAACTATACCGGCGGATTGTTCTCATCAAGTAGATCACGAAAATACCGGGTTATAAGGGAATCCGAGCAGAACTAAGAAATCGAGTATTTTTTCGACCTCGTTTTTGAGGCCAAAAATGGGCATCAAAAATGCCATATCTCAGCTACCGTAAAAGCTACGACCTTGCGGATGGTCTCGTTGGATTCAGAAGGACGAAACTAAGACAAAATCGTTGGAATTTTCCCGATAGCTCCCATAGAAGCCGAGATATCGGCCTTCAAAGTTTGGGTTTTTTCATTTGTCAGGTATACCCCCCCGTTTGGATTTTTTTCAAAAACATTTTTTTTTCGAATTCGAACTAACTATACCAGCGGATTGTTCTCATTAAGTAGATCACGAAAATACCGGGTTATAAGGGAATCCGAGCAGAACTAAGAAATCGAGTATTTTTTCGACCTCGTTTTTGAGGCCAAAAATGGGCATCAAAAATGCCATATCTCAGCTACCGTAAAAGCTACGACCATGCGGATGGTCTCGTTGGATTCAGAAGGACGAAACTAAGACAAAACCGTTGGAATTTTCCCGATAGCTCCCATAGAAGCCGAGATATCGGCCTTCAAAGTTTGGGTTTTTTCATTTTTCAGGTATACCCCCCCGTTTGGATTTTTTTCAAAAACATTTTTTTTTTCGAATTCGAACTAACTATACCAGCGGATTGTTCTCATCAAGTAGATCACGAAAATACCGGGTTATAAATGAATCCGAGCAGAACTAAGAAATCGAGAATTTTTTCGACCTCGTTTTTGAGGCCAAAAATGGGCATCAAAAATGCCATATCTCAGCTACCGTAAAAGCTACGACCATGCGGATGGTCTCGTTGGATTCAGAAGGACGAAACTAAGACAAAACCGTTGGAATTTTCCCGATAGCTCCCATAGAAGCCGAGATATCGGCCTTCAAAGTTTGGGTTTTTTCATTTTTCAGGTATACCCCCCCGTTTGGATTTTTTTCAAAAACATTTTTTTTTTCGAATTCGAACTAACTATACCAGCGGATTGTTCTCATCAAGTAGATCACGAAAATACCGGGTTATAAGGGAATCCGAGCAGAACTAAGAAATCGAGTATTTTTTCGACCTCGTTTTTGAGGCCAAAAATGGGCATCAAAAATGCCATATCTCAGCTACCGTAAAAGCTACGACCATGCGGATGGTCTCGTTGGATTCAGAAGGACGAAACTAAGACAAAACCGTTGGAATTTTCCCGATAGCTCCCATAGAAGCCGAGATATCGGCCTTCAAAGTTTGGGTTTTTTCATTTTTCAGGTATACCCCCCCGTTTGGATTTTTTTCAAAAACATTTTTTTTTCGAATTCGAACTAACTATACCAGCGGATTGTTCTCATTAAGTAGATCACGAAAATACCGGGTTATAAGGGAATCCGAGCAGAACTAAGAAATCGAGTATTTTTTCGACCTCGTTTTTGAGGCCAAAAATGGGCATCAAAAATGCCATATCTCAGCTACCGTAAAAGCTACGACCTTGCGGATGGTCTCGTTGGATTTAGAAGGACGAAACTAAGACAAAATCGTTGGAATTTTCCCGATAGCTCCCATAGAAGCCGAGATATCGGCCTTCAAAGTTTGGGTTTTTTCATTTGTCAGGTATACCCCCCCGTTTGGATTTTTTTCAAAAACATTTTTTTTTCGAATTCGAACTAACTATACCAGCGGATTGTTCTCATTAAGTAGATCACGAAAATACCGGGTTATAAGGGAATCCGAGCAGAACTAAGAAATCGAGTATTTTTTCGACCTCGTTTTTGAGGCCAAAAATGGGCATCAAAAATGCCATATCTCAGCTACCGTAAAAGCTACGACCTTGCGGATGGTCTCGTTGGATTTAGAAGGACGAAACTAAGACAAAATCGTTGGAATTTTCCCGATAGCTCCCATAGAAGCCGAGATATCGGCCTTCAAAGTTTGGGTTTTTTCATTTTTCAGGTATACCCCCCCGTTTGGATTTTTTTCAAAAACATTTTTTTTTCGAATTCGAACTAACTATACCAGCGGATTGTTCTCATTAAGTAGATCACGAAAATACCGGGTTATAAGGGAATCCGAGCAGAACTAAGAAATCGAGTATTTTTTCGACCTCGTTTTTGAGGCCAAAAATGGGCATCAAAAATGCCATATCTCAGCTACCGTAAAAGCTACGACCTTGCGGATGGTCTCGTTGGATTTAGAAGGACGAAACTAAGACAAAATCGTTGGAATTTTCCCGATAGCTCCCATAGAAGCCGAGATATCGGCCTTCAAAGTTTGGGTTTTTTCATTTGTCAGGTATACCCCCCCGTTTGGATTTTTTTCAAAAACATTTTTTTTTCGAATTCGAACTAACTATACCAGCGGATTGTTCTCATTAAGTAGATCACGAAAATACCGGGTTATAAGGGAATCCGAGCAGAACTAAGAAATCGAGTATTTTTTCGACCTCGTTTTTGAGGCCAAAAATGGGCATCAAAAATGCCATATCTCAGCTACCGTAAAAGCTACGACCTTGCGGATGGTCTCGTTGGATTTAGAAGGACGAAACTAAGACAAAATCGTTGGAATTTTCCCGATAGCTCCCATAGAAGCCGAGATATCGGCCTTCAAAGTTTGGGTTTTTTCATTTGTCAGGTATACCCCCCCGTTTGGATTTTTTTCAAAAACATTTTTTTTTCGAATTCGAACTAACTATACCAGCGGATTGTTCTCATTAAGTAGATCACGAAAATACCGGGTTATAAGGGAATCCGAGCAGAACTAAGAAATCGAGTATTTTTTCGACCTCGTTTTTGAGGCCAAAAATGGGCATCAAAAATGCCATATCTCAGCTACCGTAAAAGCTACGACCTTGCGGATGGTCTCGTTGGATTTAGAAGGACGAAACTAAGACAAAATCGTTGGAATTTTCCCGATAGCTCCCATAGAAGCCGAGATATCGGCCTTCAGAGTTTGGGTTTTTTCATTTTTCAGGTATACCCCCCCGTTTGGATTTTTTTCAAAAACATTTTTTTTTTCGAATTCGAACTAACTATACCAGCGGATTGTTTTCATCAAGTAGATCACGAAAATACCGGGTTATAAATGAATCCGAGCAGAACTAAGAAATCGAGTATTTTTTCGACCTCGTTTTTGAGGCCAAAAATGGGCATCAAAAATGCCATATCTCAGCTACCGTAAAAGCTACGACGATGCGGATGGTCTCGTTGGATTCAGAAGGACGAAACTAAGACAAAACCGTTGGAATTTTCCCGATAGCTCCCATAGAAGCCGAGATATCGGCCTTCAAAGTTTGGGTTTTTTCATTTTTCAGGTATACCTCCCCGTTTGGATTTTTTTCAAAAAATTTTTTTTCTTCGAATTCGAACTAACTATACCAGCGGATTGTTCTCATCAAGTAGATCACGAAAATACCGGGTTATAGGGGAATCCGAGCAGAACTAAGAAATCGAGTATTTTTTCGACCTCGTTTTTGAGGCCAAAAATGGGCATCAAAAATGCCATATCTCAGCTACCGTAAAAGCTACGACCTTGCGGATGGTCTCGTTGGATTCAGAAGGACGAAACTAAGACAAAACCGTTGGAATTTTCCCGATAGCTCCCATAGAAGCCGAGATATCGGCCTTCAAAGTTTGGGTTTTTTCATTTTTCAGGTATACCCCCCCGTTTGGATTTTTTTCAAAAAATTTTTTTTTTTTCGAATTCGAACTAACTATACCAGCGGATTGTTCTCATCAAGTAGATCACGAAAATACCGGGTTATAAGGGAATCCGAGCAGAACTAAGAAATCGAGTATTTTTTCGACCTCGTTTTTGAGGCCAAAAATGGGCATCAAAAATGCCATATCTCAGCTACCGTAAAAGCTACGACCTTGCGGATGGTCTCGTTGGATTCAGAAGGACGAAACTAAGACAAAACCGTTGGAATTTTCCCGATAGCTCCCATAGAAGCCGAGATATCGGCCTTCAAAGTTTGGGTTTTTTCATTTTTCAGGTATACCCCCCCGTTTGGATTTTTTTCAAAAAATTTTTTTTTTTCGAATTCGAACTAACTATACCAGCGGATTGTTCTCATCAAGTAGATCACGAAAATACCGGGTTATAAGGGAATCCGAGCAGAACTAAGAAATCGAGTATTTTTTCGACCTCGTTTTTGAGGCCAAAAATGGGCATCAAAAATGCCATATCTCAGCTACCGTAAAAGCTACGACCTTGCGGATGGTCTCGTTGGATTCAGAAGGACGAAACTAAGACAAAACCGTTGGAATTTTCCCGATAGCTCCCATAGAAGCCGAGATATCGGCCTTCAAAGTTTGGGTTTTTTCATTTTTCAGGTATACCCCCCCGTTTGGATTTTTTTCAAAAACATTTTTTTTTTCGAATTCGAACTAACTATACCAGCGGATTGTTCTCATCAAGTAGATCACGAAAATACCGGGTTATAAGGGAATCCGAGCAGAACTAAGAAATCGAGTATTTTTTCGACCTCGTTTTTGAGGCCAAAAATGGGCATCAAAAATGCCATATCTCAGCTACCGTAAAAGCTACGACCATGCGGATGGTCTCGTTGGATTCAGAAGGACGAAACTAAGACAAAACCGTTGGAATTTTCCCGATAGCTCCCATAGAAGCCGAGATATAGGCCTTCAAAATTTGGGTTTTTTCATTTTTCAGGTATACCCTCCCGTTCGGATTTTTTTCAAAAAAATTTTTTTTTTTCGAATTCGAACTAACTATACCAGCGGATTGTTCTCATCAAGTAGATCACGAAAATACCGGGTTATAAATGAATCCAAGCAGAACTAAGAAATCGAGAATTTTTTCGACCTCGTTTTTGAGGCCAAAAATGGGCATCAAAAATGCCATATCTCAGCTACCGTAAAAGCTACGACCTTGCGGATGGTCTCGTTGGATTTAGAAGGACGAAACTAAGACAAAATCGTTGGAATTTTCCCGATAGCTCCCATAGAAGCCGAGATATCGGCCTTCAAAGTTTGGGTTTTTTCATTTGTCAGGTATACCCCCCCGTTTGGATTTTTTTCAAAAACATTTTTTTTTCGAATTCGAACTAACTATACCAGCGGATTGTTCTCATTAAGTAGATCACGAAAATACTGGGTTATAAGGGAATCCGAGCAGAACTAAGAAATCGAGTATTTTTTCGACCTCGTTTTTGAGGCCAAAAATGGGCATCAAAAATGCCATATCTCAGCTACCGTAAAAGCTACGACCTTGCGGATGGTCTCGTTGGATTTAGAAGGACGAAACTAAGACAAAATCGTTGGAATTTTCCCGATAGCTCCCATAGAAGCCGAGATATCGGCCTTCAAAGTTTGGGTTTTTTCATTTTTCAGGTATACCCCCCCGTTTGGATTTTTTTCAAAAAAATTTTTTTTTTCGAATTCGAACTAACTATACCAGCGGATTGTTCTCATCAAGTAGATCACGAAAATACCGGGTTATAAGGGAATCCGAGCAGAACTAAGAAATCGAGTATTTTTTCGACCTCGTTTTTGAGGCCAAAAATGGGCATCAAAAATGCCATATCTCAGCTACCGTAAAAGCTACGACCTTGCGGATGGTCTCGTTGGATTTAGAAGGACGAAACTAAGACAAAATCGTTGGAATTTTCCCGATAGCTCCCATAGAAGCCGAGATATCGGCCTTCAAAGTTTGGGTTTTTTCATTTTTCAGGTATACCCCCCCGTTTGGATTTTTTTCAAAAACATTTTTTTTTCGAATTCGAACTAACTATACCAGCGGATTGTTCTCATTAAGTAGATCACGAAAATACCGGGTTATAAGGGAATCCGAGCAGAACTAAGAAATCGAGTATTTTTTCGACCTCGTTTTTGAGGCCAAAAATGGGCATCAAAAATGCCATATCTCAGCTACCGTAAAAGCTACGACCTTGCGGATGGTCTCGTTGGATTTAGAAGGACGAAACTAAGACAAAATCGTTGGAATTTTCCCGATAGCTCCCATAGAAGCCGAGATATCGGCCTTCAAAGTTTGGGTTTTTTCATTTGTCAGGTATACCCCCCCGTTTGGATTTTTTTCAAAAACATTTTTTTTTCGAATTCGAACTAACTATACCAGCGGATTGTTCTCATTAAGTAGATCACGAAAATACTGGGTTATAAGGGAATCCGAGCAGAACTAAGAAATCGAGTATTTTTTCGACCTCGTTTTTGAGGCCAAAAATGGGCATCAAAAATGCCATATCTCAGCTACCGTAAAAGCTACGACCTTGCGGATGGTCTCGTTGGATTTAGAAGGACGAAACTAAGACAAAATCGTTGGAATTTTCCCGATAGCTCCCATAGAAGCCGAGATATCGGCCTTCAAAGTTTGGGTTTTTTCATTTTTCAGGTATACCCCCCCGTTTGGATTTTTTTCAAAAACATTTTTTTTTCGAATTCGAACTAACTATACCAGCGGATTGTTCTCATTAAGTAGATCACGAAAATACCGGGTTATAAGGGAATCCGAGCAGAACTAAGAAATCGAGTATTTTTTCGACCTCGTTTTTGAGGCCAAAAATGGGCATCAAAAATGCCATATCTCAGCTACCGTAAAAGCTACGACCTTGCGGATGGTCTCGTTGGATTTAGAAGGACGAAACTAAGACAAAATCGTTGGAATTTTCCCGATAGCTCCCATAGAAGCCGAGATATCGGCCTTCAGAGTTTGGGTTTTTTCATTTTTCAGGTATACCCCCCCGTTTGGATTTTTTTCAAAAACATTTTTTTTTTCGAATTCGAACTAACTATACCAGCGGATTGTTCTCATCAAGTAGATCACGAAAATACCGGGTTATAAATGAATCCGAGCAGAACTAAGAAATCGAGTATTTTTTCGACCTCGTTTTTGAGGCCAAAAATGGGCATCAAAAATGCCATATCTCAGCTACCGTAAAAGCTACGACCTTGCGGATGGTCTCGTTGGATTTAGAAGGACGAAACTAAGACAAAACCGTTGGAATTTTCCCGATAGCTCCCATAGAAGCCGAGATATCGGCCTTCAAAGTTTGGGTTTTTTCATTTTTCAGGTATACCTCCCCGTTTGGATTTTTTTCAAAAATTTTTTTTTCTTCGAATTCGAACTAACTATACCAGCGGATTGTTCTCATCAAGTAGATCACGAAAATACCGGGTTATAAATGAATCCGAGCAGAACTAAGAAATCGAGTATTTTTTCGACCTCGTTTTTGAGGCCAAAAATGGGCATCAAAAATGCCATATCTCAGCTACCGTAAAAGCTACGACGATGCGGATGGTCTCGTTGGATTCAGAAGGACGAAACTAAGACAAAACCGTTGGAATTTTCCCGATAGCTCCCATAGAAGCCGAGATATCGGCCTTCAAAGTTTGGGTTTTTTCATTTTTCAGGTATACCTCCCCGTTTGGATTTTTTTCAAAAAATTTTTTTTCTTCGAATTCGAACTAACTATACCAGCGGATTGTTCTCATCAAGTAGATCACGAAAATACCGGGTTATAAGGGAATCCGAGCAGAACTAAGAAATCGAGTATTTTTTCGACCTCGTTTTTGAGGCCAAAAATGGGCATCAAAAATGCCATATCTCAGCTACCGTAAAAGCTACGACCTTGCGGATGGTCTCGTTGGATTTAGAAGGACGAAACTAAGACAAAATCGTTGGAATTTTCCCGATAGCTCCCATAGAAGCCGAGATATCGGCCTTCAAAGTTTGGGTTTTTTCATTTTTCAGGTATACCTCCCCGTTTGGATTTTTTTCAAAAAATTTTTTTTTTTCGAATTCGAACTAACTATACCAGCGGATTGTTCTCATCAAGTAGATCACGAAAATACCGGGTTATAAGGGAATCCGAGCAGAACTAAGAAATCGAGTATTTTTTCGACCTCGTTTTTGAGGCCAAAAATGGGCATCAAAAATGCCATATCTCAGCTACCGTAAAAGCTACGACCTTGCGGATGGTCTCGTTGGATTCAGAAGGACGAAACTAAGACAAAACCGTTGGAATTTTCCCGATAGCTCCCATAGAAGCCGAGATATCGGCCTTCAAAGTTTGGGTTTTTTCATTTTTCAGGTATACCTCCCCGTTTGGATTTTTTTCAAAAAATTTTTTTTCTTCGAATTTGAACTAACTATACCGGCGGATTGTTCTCATCAAGTAGATCACGAAAATACCGGGTTATAAGGGAATCCGAGCAGAACTAAGAAATCGAGTATTTTTTCGACCTCGTTTTTGAGGCCAAAAATGGGCATCAAAAATGCCATATCTCAGCTACCGTAAAAGCTACGACCTTGCGGATGGTCTCGTTGGATTCAGAAGGACGAAACTAAGACAAAACCGTTGGAATTTTCCCGATAGCTCCCATAGAAGCCGAGATATCGGCCTTCAAAGTTTGGGTTTTTTCATTTTTCAGGTATACCCCCCCGTTTGGATTTTTTTCAAAAAAAATTTTTTTTTCGAATTCGAACTAACTATACCAGCGGATTGTTCTCATCATGTAGATCACGAAAATACCGGGTTATAAGGGAATCCGAGCAGAACTAAGAAATCGAGTATTTTTTCGACCTCGTTTTTGAGGCCAAAAATGGGCATCAAAAATGCCATATCTCAGCTACCGTAAAAGCTACGACCTTGCGGATGGTCTCGTTGGATTTAGAAGGACGAAACTAAGACAAAATCGTTGGAATTTTCCCGATAGCTCCCATAGAAGCCGAGATATCGGCCTTCAAAGTTTGGGTTTTTTCATTTGTCAGGTATATCCCCCGTTTGGATTTTTTTCAAAAAATTTTTTTTTTTCGAATTCGAACTAACTATACCAGCGGATTGTTCTCATCAAGTAGATCACGAAAAGACCGGGTTATAAGGGAATCCGAGCAGAACTAAGAAATCGAGTATTTTTTCGACCTCGTTTTTGAGGCCAAAAATGGGCATCAAAAATGCCATATCTCAGCTACCGTAAAAGCTACGACCTTGCGGATGGTCTTGTTGGATTCAGAAGGACGAAACTAAGACAAAACCGTTGGAATTTTCCCGATAGCTCCCATAGAAGCCGAGATATAGGCCTTCAAAGTTTGGGTTTTTTCATTTTTCAGGTATACCCCCCCGTTTGGATTTTTTTCAAAAACATTTTTTTTTTCGAATTCGAACTAACTATACCAGCGGATTGTTCTCATCAAGTAGATCACGAAAATACCGGGTTATAAGGGAATCCGAGCAGAACTAAGAAATCGAGTATTTTTTCGACCTCGTTTTTGAGGCCAAAAATGGGCATCAAAAATGCCATATCTCAGCTACCGTAAAAGCTACGACCTTGCGGATGGTCTCGTTGGATTCAGAAGGATGAAACTAAGACAAAACCGTTGGAATTTTCCCGATAGCTCCCATAGAAGCCGAGATATCGGCCTTCAAAGTTTGGGTTTTTTCATTTTTCGGGTATACCCCCCCCGTTTGGATTTTTTTCAGAAAATTTTTTTTTTTTCGAATTTGAACTAACTATACCAGCGGATTGTTCTCATCAAGTAGATCACGAAAATACCGGGTTATAAGGGAATCCGAGCAGAACTAAGAAATCGAGTATTTTTTCGACCTCGTTTTTGAGGCCAAAAATGGGCATCAAAAATGCCATATCTCAGCTACCGTAAAAGCTACGACCATGCGGATGGTCTCGTTGGATTCAGAAGAACGAAACTAAGACAAAACCGTTGGAATTTTCCCGCTAGCTCCCATAGAAGCCGGGATATAAGCCTCCAAAGTTTGGGTTTTTTCATTTTTCAGGTATACCCTCCCGTTTGGATTTTTTTCAAAAATTTTTTTTTTTTCGAATTCGAACTAACTACACCAGCGGATTGTTCTCATCAGGTAGATCACGAAAATACCGGGTTATAAGGGAATCCGAGCAGAACTAAGAAATCGAGTATTTTTTCGACCTCGTTTTTGAGGCCAAAAATGGGCATCAAAAATGCCATATCTCAGCTATCGTAAAAGCTACGACCTTGCGGATGGTCTCGTTGGATTCAGAAGGACGAAACTAAGACAAAACCGTTGGAATTTTCCCGATAGCTCCCATAGAAGCCGAGATATAGGCCTTCAAAGTTCGGGTTTTTTCATTTTTCGGGTATACCCCCCCGTTTGGATTTTTTTCAGAAATTTTTTTTTTTCGAATTCGAACTAACTATACTAGCGGATTGTTCTCATCAAGTACATCACGAAAATACCGGGTTATAACAGGATTCGATCAGAAATAAGGCAATGAGAGCACTTTGAAAATTCGGAAATTGTCACTTTTTGACCTCGTTTTTGAGGCCAAAAATGGGCATCAAAAATGCCATATCTCGGCTATCGTATAAGCTACGACCTTGCGGGTGGTCTCGTTGGATTCAGAAGGACGAAACTAAGACAAAACCGTTGGAATTTTCCCGATAGCTCCCATAGAAGCCGAGATATCGGCCTTCAAAGTTTGGGTTTTTTCATTTTTCGGGTATACCCCTCCGTTTAGATTTTTTTCAGAAAAAAATTTTTTTTTTCGAATTTGAACTAACTATACCATCGACTTGTTCTGATCACCTAGATGACGAAAACACCGGGTTATAATAACATTCGATCAGAACTAAGGGAATGAGAGCACTTTGGAAAGTCGGAAAAATTATGTCAAATTTAATAAATTGAAAACATGATCGAGTTTTAGTCAAAAAACTCACCTTAAAACATAAATTTCCTTTTAGAATTTAATAATACTTTGAAAATTTAAGCACTGTTTTAAATATTTTTTTCAATTTTTTTACCGTTGCGCTAATCCTTGAGCTGACCGTAGCTCTTTATCAATGGCAATTTAACAATTTATTTATTTATGCCTTAATGAGTAAGCGCTCGAACGTGAAAAAGAGATAGATGAAGTAGGAAAGAAGGTCGGAAAAAACAAAACAGGGCTGTATTAGTAATACATTATTTATGGTCCAATGCAAATTTTTCCTAAGGAATTTAGTTTTAAATAAAAATGCAAAATTTAAAATTAAAACAGTACATAAATTTTTCCTACTTCGATTTTATCGATATTATCCATATTATTATACTGATAAATCTATTTTTAAATAACGCAGCAGTAGCGAAATGGTGTGTTATTGTTACAAAAAAACATTCTTATAAACAAAAACTTCGGGATCGGTGTATGGGACCATTTTGAAACTTTTCAGTTGTCGAGGCGGATTTTCGATGAAAAGTCGTGGACGAATTTTGCGAAAATCGATGACGTTTTGTTTGTGGGTGGGATATAAAAAAAAAGGATGAATAATATAAAAATACTCTAAATATCCTTTTTTTTGTTGTTGTTTTTAAACTGATATGGTTGAACTGATAATTGCAAGTAATGAATAAAGACTATCGTACTTTTAGTTTTATATTTAACAGTAAGTATTAGCGAAAAATTATTTAAGAATATTAACTTAATCGGAAAGAGGATCCAATTTCTCTCAAAAGTACTCTCTACAATAATTAAAGCCATCTTGCGGGCTACAAATCAGATATAATAATACAAATGTATATTTATTATTAATTTAAATATACACAGTACCCGTGAAATTGAGTGTGAATTTAAATACTCGATTCGCAAAAATAGTCAACTGATTTATTTATACGCTTCCATACAATCACTGATCAGTACTAGAATTATCTATATTCAGCATATATATTACTAATTAAGTGCGATTTAAATATCACAGCATTATTCCACAATCTACAGCACTGAACTGTCAACTGACTTTCAAGAGGCGACGAGACTCCTTATATACTCGACTGACCCTGATTCCGCAACATTCGCTTACCTTCCATGCGTCTCCAGAGATGTCACTTGTGTCGTTCCTGAATCACAAAGAACCGATGGCATCTGCGACGTCATCAATATCGTTACAGTGCCCCCTCCCTAAGCAAAGATCGACTTCGGCATCATCGTTCACCTATTTGCCACATTGTACTTCTTTCCCTTTCTCAATTCTTCGCCTCACTTTTCTAGACCCTTTCCTAACCCCTACCGTTAGTAGCTCAACCTATTCAAGTCGGTAACCAGGCCGAATGGATCCTGGGAGAGGCGACAATGTGCATTGAAAAATTGAATGAAATCATCTAAAGATTGTTTTCGGGATATGGTTTAGAGCCAGACATTGGTAAATTAGCCTTAGGGAGCAGAAGTCAAAACCAAGAAGACAAGACGATTCCAAAAATGGTAGATGTCGATATTCTCAAAGGTTTTCCTCTTGCAACTACACCTATTGTAGAAATAACAATCAATAGTTTTCTCGAGAGAACGATGTTAACAGCATACCAGAACTTGCACACCTGAAAACCGCTTCCAACTTCTGCAAATAGTCCTGCAGTCAAGGTTATCGAGTCTACATGCGAGTTGGCAGAAGGCAACTCTTCCCTTAGAGAATCTTGCGTTAGTTATTGAGCTTGACCGACTGTGGGGTTAGACCGACCCACCTCTGGGATTTTCCTGAACTTTCTACATAAACCCTTAGCTACTAAACCCTTAGCTAAACAATGTGCCAGAGTATACTCAGCGAGACATACAACGTAAACAACAACAGACAGACAACATAAACGAGCCTTGCTGCACTTCACAGGTTACCGCACCGACCGACTTTTTCGGCTATTATAATAATGGGCCATGAATTCATCAAATGTCCATTCTGACTCTGGTTGAATTTGCCACAGCTCAGCATCTTCAATACCAAGGAGACAGTCTGTTAAAGTGAATGAGTGAACTTGAGCTTTACCCCTCGGAGGCTTTTGTATTCCACAAAGAATCGTTGGCTTCCAGAATTTTAGATGGCTCATCCCAAAATGTTTAAAGTTTCCGTGACAGACCCTTGCGTCTATGAAGAGCCAAACAAAGTCGCCGCTGTTGTATCTTTGATCTTTGACATTGACATTATATGAATCCTTCATCCGATCGCTGGTATCTTGAATAGAAATGCGCACTTGATGATGAATGATATCCATTTTTCTATGCAATTCAATGACGTAGTCCTTCCTGGCCATATCGGTTCCTGTAACTATTCGAGTCAGAGACTCACCTGTACTGTCATGGATGGTTGATGGATAAGCCAGCAGAAATAAATGAAGAAACCTATTCCAGTCTCTTTGGTGGCAAGAGATTGGGATAGGTTTGCACTAGTTCTCAGTAAAATATTTCCTTTTGTTAGTCCAAGGTGTTTCCCTGACACAATGGTATGGATTTCCTCTAGTAACTCCGAAATCCTACTTTTAAGCACAACGATTTGCCTTCTTTCCTCTTTGCCGTCATGGTCAACCATTTTTCGCCTTAAAAGTCCATCTTCCAAATTCGGGAGTTTCATTGTGCTTAATATGACTTGACCTTGGGAAAACACTTGGTACTTCTTCTCAAGTTGAATTCTTCCTCTCCTTTCTCCAGGCTAGGACTATCAGCAGAAATATCAAGATCTTCTTCATGGCCTTTTATAAGATCTCCTTTTTATACGGTTCTTAGCAACTGAGCATCTTCCCCTCTGTCTCACATTGCTAACTACAGAATCCAGTAGATTATTTCGTTCAGTTAGCAATTTTCCTTCAGAGGTAGCTTGGGACAGATGCGCTTATCAGAGACTCCTTTAGACGATCGAAGGTTTCCTGACCCTCTTGGGACCATAAGAAAGCGCATAATCCCAAGAAGCTGCATAGTTCTTGCCTAGGAACTGGTCAATATTTAATAGTCTGGACCTTTGCCTTGTCAACCGCAACTCGTTGACTAAAAACGACGTCATCCAAATACTACACAGCTCTTTAGAACAGATGACTTTAGTCCACAAACTTTAATCCAGAACTTCGTAGCCTTAGAGTCTGCTAGATTTTCCATGTGATCCTCAAACAATTCTCCTACCACAAAAACGTCATCAAGGCAAACCAGTCCAGTTAGTCTTCGTTACAGCCAGCTATAGCTATCCCTTTTTGTCACATCATCAGTCAGAATCTGGATGAGCCGCCTTACTCTTTCTAGATGCTAAATGGTTTTATGACGTCTTCCTTGGCCATACTCTTGGCCAGTCTTCAGGCTGTCTGGCGGATGATGGGATGAGCATTTCTTATATCAATTTTATGCTGGACTATGTAGGATATTTTGTATTTCTTCCCTGTATTTAACATATATCGACATCTAGGAACCAAATGTTTTAGCCTCCCTCTTTTGTCTTGTCTTAGACTGGTGCCCGACAATGATACTCAATGATGCTCTTCTAATTTTTTCGGAATGGCATCCCGGTTAATGCCCATAGCTGTAACTTGTCAAAGTATTCCTAAAACTATAAGAGCTTCTAAACTACTTCTGTAAAAACACATTAGTGTTTTTGTATGAATAAATTCTGTGTTTGGTATGAAATTGTAAACTGCTTCATTTACACACTTACTATATATTTACTACTATTTATACCTGATTTAAATATCGCGCCAATATTCCGAACCTCGCAACATTGAATTGGCAACTAACACCCAGCGGCGATGCGGCTCCTTATATACTCGGCTAATTCCGGAAGATTCACTGAACTTTCACGCGTCTCCAGAGACGTTGTGTAGTGTGCCATTTCTGTCAGTCCGAAAAAAATAGAGAACAGCTGATAATTTCGGCGTTTCCTATGTCGTTACAATATAGTTTGCAGCTGTCCCACGGAAAAAACTGTCCCATTTTGCTATCTTTGGAACTTGAGGTAAATGAGTACAATTTATATTGTACAAGTTTGTTGGTGCAGCACCATATAAGCTGTGGTCCTTCGATAAAGTTAAAAAATAAATAAATACAGTCCACTAGTACTCTACAGCGGGCTAATTAGACAATTACTCATATAGAGCATTTCATATTTCTATTACATCCTCACATTACTAAACTACGATTAAAAAAATGAACAAATCAGTCTAAAAATTATTGCGTAATGAATTTAAAAATATACGATTTAAAATAATCGGAGTAATTCCAGTTCTAATATCAATTACTTGGAAAACTGTTGACATTCCTGGGTACTCAGAATTCAATTTAAAAAGCCTGGATAACATTGTAATTACAAAAACAATAAAACTGAAAAAGAATCATAATTTCTCGTTATATAAACTACTGTGCCACTTCACGTTTACATAAAACCCAATCGAGAAATCGAGTGTTTATCCTAATAATAATTGTTTATGGGCAATCGAAATTGTGTTATTTAAATAAACCGCTTTAAAGTGTTTCGAGAAGTAAAATGTTTAAGGTTTTCCTAGAAACTAGTATTAAACAAAAATATACAGGATGATCCGAGAGCTCAATCCATTATATTAACTCCGGTATATAAACTGCTGACATATAATCCTTAAAGCAGAGCATAAAGTAAAAACGTTAACAAAAGTCCGCCATTCATCATCCGGGAAAGTGCCTCGATAGTAATTTTTCTAATTTCCTCGGAAATTTATTATAGTTTTTACGATGTAGTTCACATAACGCCAAATAGGTTTCCTGGAAAGGAGCTTAATGGATCCAGAAAAACGAGAGAAAGATGAGACACCGCAGCGGCCACTAATAAACTTAAAAAAGCTCGCGATGGTGGAAGATGGAGTGTGTTTAATGAAAATTCACCGTGGAACTTATTGTAGAATTAAACGTTTTACTTGAATGGAAACTCATAATGGAAATTAACCGTTAACTAAAACTCAACCGCCCAAAAACCACAAGTCACATCCAGAAAGGTGAAAACTAAAGTGTTTCCTGAAAAGCGAGTCTGACATTATTAAAATTTCTTATATGGCTCTCTCCTTATCTGCATGAAAATAACGTTAGTTGTTTACAAGATCTTAAAGGGGTAGTTTTATTTACAATTTCCATCCTTTTTCTGAGGCTTCCACGTGCCTTTCATCAGTGTTTACATGCTAAGCTGGATGGTAATGTAAGCTACTATGGAGTAAATAGATTTTATATTTCCAAAAACTACGTCCATCCTAGGATATCTTAACGACATTGGAAACGCCGCGAATACCAGCTATTATTCATTATTTCAGAATGACGCATCGCGCATACCGCACGACATCTTTGGAGACGCGTGGAAGGTTAGCGAATCTTCCGGAACAGTGATCTGCCGAGTATATAAGGAGCCGCATCGCCGATAGGTCAGTTTCGGATCGAAATATTGGCGCGATATTTAAATCGGATACAAATAGAACTAAATAAATATTTCTACTAGTCTTAGTGATCGTTTTAATGGGTAGGTACGTGTAAAATAAACATGTTGACTATTTTTGGTGCATCGAGTGCTTTAATTCACACCCAACAAACGGGTAAAAATGCTATGTTGTGTCAGATATGAATTTGCTGCACAAGCATACGCTGGTTATCCAAGGAAAGGACCACTGTTCTTACATTATCCTTGAGAAGAGATGTTGCTGCCAGCCTAGAAAAACTGTCCTCAGAAGAACAAAAGTCCGTGACGACCTAGTGAGAGATTTGAAGATGCGTTAAGGCCAGTCATACCTGCCTCAGGTTTATTACACCCAGTTGAAAAATCGGTGCCAAAGGTCAGGGCAGTCCTTGCCAAATTTTAAAGTTGATATTACATGCTTGGTCTTACATAACCAGATGTCTTGGAAAGGTTCTGTAGTTTAAGCATTGCTCAAGCATTGCTGGTTAATTCAGTACATCCATTTAAGCTAGTAGATGCATTAACACAGGCCGTTGAATTCGACACTGCCAAGCGTATGAATAAAGGCCAGGCTTTGCGTGTCCGGCAAGTGATTCCAAGAGACGAAGAATTCCAACCCGATTCAATTCTTTGAATTCTGCTGCTGCATAATGCAAAGACCTAGTAATATCTGCACCAAAGGTTCAGCAATCAAAATGTCATCTATGAACAGGGACGGCAGTTCGAGCAAATAGCCATGGGGAAACAAACATCTTGTCACATTTGAACATTCTGTAATAGTGATAGCTGAGATTGAGGATAAAGTGATATATAATGGACGTCAAGGGCTTCTAGTTAAGCTCTGGGGCTAAACCAAGGAGTTTTAAAGACAAACGATAAGGAAGTTATTTTATATCATCATAAGGATTATAGTGTTCGACTCCTACTTCGGAGCTACATTCAGGCCAAGAACCAAATTTGAATCCAGCATGTTTCAGAACAATGGAATAAAAAAAACGCGAATCATGTGATGCATATAATGTCAATCGCAAAGATTAGAGGTGACTTGATTTCAGATCCTAAGAAACAAAAAGACCTGTCACCAAATATCCCAAACATTTTGGGGGATTACTTGGATGTGCTGGAAGCAATCAACGATGTCTTCAGGTATATAGACATACAAGTTCTCGTGTACCGTTAAACTCCCTAAACTCGTTCTCTGAAGCGTGTACTGTTGTTGTTTCTACGAGAGATTCTGTTGAAATTCTGTTGACATCGACATCTATCATCTGTGGGATCATTTCGGAACGAAATTAGTTTAGTGAGGGAGCAGTGTAACCATTTTACTAACGCTGCAAATATCGGCTGTTCTTTGTCATTCGACACACGCACGACATGTCTGGAGCCACTTGACAGGTCAGCGAATCTGCCGGAATTAAGGTCTGGCAAGGTCTTCAAGTGGGAATATTGGCGCGATTTTTAAATCAGACATAAATTAAATTAGTAGTCTTTAATGATCGGATTTAGTATGTACGTGTAATATAAATCAGTTGACTAGTTTTGTGTCTCGGTTGCTATAATTCACACCTTAACGAACGCTACATTATTAACAAATTGCCTAAATTTGTGAATTACCTCCATTCATTACTGAATTGAATGAATTGTCGAAACAGTGGGCTGCCAAGGCAGTTATGCATATAGGTCTCCTCATGGACCCGTCATGCCCCACCGGGGGTTACCAGAGCCCAACGGCCTTAGAGAAACCGATAAGGCTCTCTGGTCTGAAGGACTTAAAGGCACTCGGTACACTGAAAGTGTTACCCAAGTATTCGGAACTGGCGCGCGTGAGTGCTGGGCACTCCCCGGCTACATGGTCAACGGTTTCATCCTCCTCACAGCACTATCGGCATTCCGAGTTGTCCGCAATACCGATAGTATGGATATGGCTTCTTAAGTGCCAGTGACCGGTTAAAAGACCTGTCACTAGCCGAATTTCGCGTTTTTTTAGGCGTAGTAGATTTTTGGTGAGACAGGCAGAGGGCCCACCTATGTGCGCTTTGGCCTGTTTCATACCAGGGGACTCAGTCCATCTTCGGTGGGTCCACTTGTCCAGCAGACCCTTCATTGACGCGACTGCAAGCATTTGGCGATACCAACTATGGGTTCCGGCCCCATCGGCACATTCGCGGATCCCAGTCTGGCAAGAGAGTCCGCTTCGTCATTGACTGCATGGCCTGCGTGGCTAGGTATCCAGACGAGCTGGACCCTGCAGCCAACCTGCACCAGGTTTTTCAGGACTTTTATGCACTCTAGTACAAGCTTGGAGCTTACCTTTGCGGCCGTGATAGCCTTAATGGCAGCTCTGCTGTCCGAGCATATTGATACGACTATATTGCGGTGTCCGCAGCTTAGGATTTTCTGTCCGCATTTTAATACAGTGAATACTTCGACCTGGAAGACAGTGGCGTGCTCCCCCAGCGAGTATGCCCTACTGGTATGTGGGATCCCACCACAAAGCCCTGATCCAGCTCTGTTACTCATTCTGGAGCCATCTGTGTATCAGATGGTCCCCCTATTTAGCAATGCAGGTCTGTTGGAATGCTGCCACTCCTCTCTACCTGCAATGTGCGTCACGAATCCCTCGCAGTCCACAGTTACTGGAGCCATGCAGTCACTGCCCATCAGAAGGAGAAGACATTCCTGTATGGCCCGTGACCAAATTTTTGCGTGACCGGTCTCGCCAGCACGTAGTTCGTCAAGGACGTATAGCCTGTACGCAGTCCTCATTGCCTCGAATTGCACAACGAGGTCCAGAGGCGCAAGACTCAGCAGAGCCTCGAGCGCTCTAGTTGGCGCCGTCCGCATGGAACCCGTTATGCTGAGACATGCAAGACGTTGGACTCTGTCCAGTTGAGCACGAATTTTCGCTTTCTCCGTACATGGCCACCAAACGATAGCCCCGTATGTGAGGAGAGGTCTCACAATGCGCGAGTAGATCCAGTGGAGGATCTTAGGAGACAGACCCCAGGTATTGCCGAAAGCTCGCCTGGAGGCCCATAGCGCGCACGTGGCCTTCTTTATTCTGGTGTCTGCATGATCGTACCAGGAGAGTTTGGGATCTAACTAGATTCCCAGAAATCGAACTGTCCTGGAGTAATGCAGCTGCACGCCACCTAGAGATATAACAGGGGGCGTGCCAAAGTTACGTCTCTGCTTTTTGGGGTTAATTAGTATAAGTACATTATAGAACTTTCTAAATCGGAAGTTACGGAAATATCTTGAAAGAAACTCTATTTTGATCGTTTTCTGATAACTTTTCGCAGCTTAGAGCCTTAAGGCTATGAAAATGCAGATATTTAATTTTGCTGTTAGAGGTTCAATCAGAATTTAAATTTCCGTGACAAAACCACTTACACGGAATAATAGCTGAAATGTCTAATGGTCCAGAATTTGCCTCTTTAAAAACAAAAGGCTGTCTAGCTGGTAATTGAGGTATATTGGCTACTGAAGTAACGATTTTCTCTGATGTTAATTATGATTGGGTAAAAAAACTCACCAATTCTTTATTGTATTATATTTTTTATTGCACGATCGAGGTACTAAATAAGTAACGTGAGCAAAATTAAATATGCGGATGTCGCAAGTGAACCACTGGAATTTACTCTTGATTATCAAAATTATAGAAGGTTGGGAAGAAAATACTTATTGACGAGTAAAAGCATTAGAACTGTAAGGTGTGAAAAAGATACCAGATATCAAAAAGCAGAAAATCAATTCAAGTTTGGTTGGCCTGTTTTCCTTCTAAGATTTTTTTTTCTTCCTTCTCTCTATTTAATCAGAGAAACTATTATTAGGCCTTTAGCAACTAAATTCAGGCAAGCAGGATGGAACAATCCTCAACATCACAATCACATCTCAAGCAATCTGCACCAGATCACTGCATTCTTCTTCAGTGAACACAAATTTGATCACTTAATATAATTCTGTTGCAGTACACTTTAACTCATAAAACTTATTTGTTGGTACTGATTGGAATGAAGCTATTGTTCACAACAATGTGAATGTATTGTAGCGATATTGTAAACACAGAAACACCACCTGATTGTCCTGCATTATGGAATGACACCAGTGACACACCGCATGACTTGTTTTTTGAAGGTGGTAGACAATGGTACAGTGAAAACATCTTGTCGAACTTGCATTGGCTTATTTATTTAATGTAACACGACGTTTCGGTTGGTAAGTATCTCCAACCGCTATCAAGTGTAAACTGACAGCAAACTACTATTCTATAGGCTTATATACTAGATGTGTGCAGCGATGTGGAAAGGAAAGTCATCCGTGAAAAGAGTTGGGGGGAGGATACGCCTCTCTCTAGATCCTACACTGTCCTGAGAGTAGAGGCTTCCAGATGTTGGGTACATCGACGCTTGGCTGGCTGAAGATCCCTTCATTCTGTGAAATGAAAACAGCCTCTACGAACTTCCTCTTCCGCCAGTGCTGTTCCTTGTGCAGAATCTTGGCTTCTGACCAATGGATATTGTGTCCATTATGCCACGCGTGCTCTGCTATTCCGGATTTGGAAACCTCTCCTCTTTGGGTCTAGCTGCGATGTTCCTTCGCTCTGACTTCTAGGGGGCGCTTCGTTTCACCTATGTATGAGTCACCGCACTCACATGGGATCCGGTAGACGCAATTTTTGGTATCCAACAGGCCATCTGGTTTGGTCTTTGATACCACGCTTCTGATAGTGGTGCTAGATCTAAAGGCAGTTCTAATATTGTACTTGCGTCGGATTTGTTCCGATGTACTCCTAATGTAAGGTATGGGTAGAAGTCTGGTTGTCGTGGTGACCTCGTCTCTGATTTGATTTGGACGCGTCCTTTGGATGGTCCTACTTATTAGCTTCTTTGGATATCCATTCTGTTGTAGGTCTTTGTAGATGGTATCCACTTCAGTCTTGTCCTCGTCGCTTCTACAGATGGTTCGAGCTCTATTGTAGAGGGATCTTATGATGCCTACTTTGGTGGTTGCAGGATGGTTGGACTCATAGTGAAGATACTGGCCCGTGTGTGTTGGTTTTCTATAAACTGAAGTTCGTAGATTTCCACCGACCTTTTTAACGAGGACATCTAGGAAAGGTAGAGCTGAGTCCTTCCCTGTCTCCATCCTGAACTTGATTGTTGGTCTGAAGTTGTTGAGGTGAAGCAGAAACTCCTGACGTGCTTTTTCCTCTTTGTCCCAGATGATGAAGGTGTCGTCCACATATCGAAGCCAGAGCTTGGGTTTGCAATGGGAGGCATCTATTGCATGTTCCTCGAACCATTCCATGAAGATGTTTGCTATTACTGGGGAAAGAGATGAACCCATCGGAAGTCCTTCGTCTTGGGCGTAGAATCTATCCTTGACCTGAAAGTAAGAATTACGAAGGCAGATCTCCAAAAGTTCCATCACCCCGTCCAGAGGCAGTGTGGTCCGAGTTGAGAAAGCTGCATCCTTGCTTAGTTTGTCTCGGATGATGTTAAGAGACTCTCCTATGGGTACATTGGTGTAGAGACTTTCGATATCAAAACTCACCAATCTGTCATTGGTCTCGACTTCGATCCCTCCAAGAAGGTCTACAATGTGGGCAGAGTTTCGCACGAAAGACGCTGCATTTCCCTGGATCGGTCTAATGATCTCCAAAAGGAATTTCGAGAGTTCTGATGTCGGCGAATTTCTAGAGCTCGTGATGGGCCGCAGAGGCATTTGCTCCTTATGAATCTTGGGTGGTCCGTATAGGTGTGGAGGTTCGCCTTTGTTCAAAACTTCCTCAACCTTGTTTCTGTAGGTTTCCAGGTCCATAATTACAGTTGCATTGCCCTTATCTGCAGGAAGAATTTTGACGTTCTTTTCACTTTTGAGATTCCTGAGAGCTGTTTCCTCTTCTTTGCTGATGTTCTGCGAAGGTTTTTATTTTTTAAGTGAGTCCAGAGCAACCCTTACCTCGTGTCGAAATTCATCGGCCTCAGGACGTGGTAGGTGGATTAATTCTACTGAAGACACTATGTCTATAAAGGATGGTTTTGAGGATATGGCGAAGTTTAGTCCTCTGTTTAACACCTTTTGTTCAGCATCGGTAAGGGTTCTTTTTGGCACATTAATGATGGTGGCGGGGAGGTTAGAGGTTGGTGCTGGTTAAGTCCTGTTGGTTCGTCTGGATTTAAGATTTTGGAGTTTTGAAAGGTGGCCTGCTCTTAGCTTTTCTCTTAGTTTCTGGCAAGCGAAGTCTATTTTGTCAAAGATTGGTTGATAGTCTTCCTCCAATGTAACTTCTTTGATTTGCAAGTTCGACAAGATGTTTTCACACCGCATAACGTCTCGAAGATTAGCTGGAATCTACCGGAACGTCGTTCTATCGAGTATATAAGTAGCCGCATCGCCGATCGCAGTAAAGTTCGGGATAATGGCGCGAGATTTAAATAGTTATAAATAAATACAGTAAAAATAAATGTGTCTAGTAATCGTGGGTGATCGTGTTTTCATAGTGAAGTGTGTAAATAAATTAGTTGACTATTTTCGATTGTTTTAATTTACACCTAATGAACAAGAAAAATGCTACATTATTCATTAAAAATGTACTAATTACATACTAATTAAGCTTTTTAATGATCTAAACGACTGGTATAAATTCCACTGATCTAAATGTTAAATATCACTTGGTATAAGTTTGATTTAGAGAACAGCAACATTAACGCGTCTTAACTCTGCCACACGTCGTGAATGAAATACTTTTGTTTATCTATCTGTAATTGTTTACAACTTCTGCAATTTGTTATGAACTTTTTTGGCACAATGTTCTAAACATTATTCATGATCGATTGAACTATACTACGTATTTTTCAGACGCTTAATATAATCTCCTAATTAATAATATTTAATACATTTTATGTAAAAAAAACGATTGGCGGCTAAGACATAACCATAGGTTTATTCAAAACAATAACCCTTAACACGAAAAAGTGCAATCATGAAACATCAACAAACAACAAACAACAGTAAAACATGAAATCAGTCAGAGAATACAGAATTTAAATATTATACACCCCTGAACATTCCCTAATATTCCTAATGAAACTCCTAAAAGACTTGACACAACTGGGGACCAGATTCCAAGCGTTTATGTCCCTGGAAAACCCGAAGTTCACTTAAGGTAAACAAGTTTGACAATTTAGAGGCCAGTTTACTCGAGCTCGTCTTCGTTTTAATTAACAATACACATTTCGTTCACGGAAGTTTCTGAGCCTTTTAAAAGATTTTAATGCTCTTTGTCGGGATTTATGTGTACAAAAGCGTCTGCATATTTGAACATTTTCATAAAATAAAAAAATTGTTTTCTCTTTCTGATTTTTCTTATTTTGTTTTAGAGAGTCCGGTGGAAGATGAGGAGGAGGAGGAGAAGGAGAAGAATAGCACGGCCTCCTCGCCCAAGAAGCGGGGAGGCGGGGGAGACACCTGTATCGACATTCCTAGATCTGACAACTATGCGATGATGAATTTGCTGGAGAAACCCCATATTGATAAGAAAGTTAAAGTAAGTGATTTTTCGATATGATTTGTTTCTTATTTAAGTTTTTCTTTTTAATTTATGTTTTTGCTCCACTTACAACTTACTCTCAACTAACTCTACAGTCCGTTTTTCTTAGTGCGTCTTTTAATTATTTCCTTCTTTCTTTTATATCATTTTTTTTGCTATTAATTTAACCCAATAGTCTTGCTCTAGTTAACTAATATTTTTCTGTTTAATATTTAACGTAAATAAGCTTTTAAGTTGGCATGCTCATACCAATTCTAGTAGGTCTATCAAAGTATGTTGATTAACACTAGTTAATTTTTATTGAGTCTGACATAATAAAATAATTATCATGCAACCCCTGTAACAAACTAAAGCTCTGCGACCTTGTGACTAACCAATTGTGATTGGCTAGAAAACAGGTTGCCATAGTAACTATGCCAGCCCTAATGTATCCATTTGACAGTTGACATGATATACCAGGGTCATTTGTGAAATATAATAAAAAAAACACTTCTTGTATGCCTGCATGCCTCTTAAATTTTTAGGAACACTTTTTTTGCACATGGGTGATTATTTATATCGGGATGGTACTGGATATTAAAGTCCTATTCATGTCCCATAGTGAGTGATTTAGTGCGTGATAACACCCTCTTCGTGATAAATTTTGGCTTTCCGCCACTCTTATTGAAAAATATATATCGAAATCTACCCATTTTGCAAAAAACCCGACCATTTTTCGTTAGTTTTGACAAAAGCCGCTAAACTGCAGAATTACCAAGGGCCGTATATATTTTAAGGCATAGTACTCGGTGACTCTCCAACCTTTTTCGAAAGGCTTAGAAATTACTCTCGTATTTCCTTCCCTGTACAGTTGCTCTTCAGTTTCAATGTTTCATAGTGGTGGGCTAATGTTGGATAAAAAATGAAAGAAACCCTATTGGCACTCATTATTTATAAATAAGTAGTGTTCATGTAACACTTATATACTTACAATTTGTTAACAACTACCCGGTAGAAGTTTCGTAACTTTATCACTTAATGTCGTTATGTGACATCACCGCCGGCGAATCAGCTATGCCGAAAAGATGCGCTTTCTTATTTGCTGATACTAAATTGCGAACATCACATTTGAACTGTCACTGGTTAAAGTCGCTTTCACACTAATAAACGTATTTTACTGAATTGTGCATTATTCGCTTATAAAGTGTAGACGTGTTTTTAAGTAAAATTGTCATTTTAACAGGTGACAGATGTCACTGAATATAAAAAGTGAAAAATATTCTTAAAAATAATTTACATTATTGCAGACATTAAAAGTATTGTCTTCGAAAAAAAGAATACTGACCATGAATGTCTGAAGAACGTTAAAAATTACACGTCGTTCTCTATTATGTAGACACGTGCCTTTAACTAAAACTGTCACGCGTCATCTTATTTTGACAGTTCGATGACACTTTTCAATGCATATGAAATATCAGAAATGCTCTAAATAAAATAATAGGACAATATAAGAGAATCAAAGGAGTATAATAACCTCAAATGCCTGGAAAATGTTAAAAATTACAGGTACGCTATTATAGTATATGCATGCCCTTAACTAAAACTGTCACTGGTAACCTCATTTTGACAGGTGACATTTCAATGATGTCTGTAACTCAATATGAAATGTTAAAGATGCCCTAAATAAAAAGGAAACTGAAAAATGTTAACAATTGCTTCAAAATGTGACAAAAAAAACAAGACAAATTAATTTAAATAGACATAATAAATGACTCTAAATACCTGGAAAACATGAAAAATTCCTCCAATATCTTGGAAAATGAGAAAAAATATTTTAAATCCAAAGTCATAAAAATAATTTAAATTATTCCAGGCATTAAAACTATTAATCAATGCCTCTGGAAAAAAATTATAAACACCCCGAATTTAAGAAAAACGTTAAAAATTACTCGTTTTTCGGTATGTTTTTTTTGTTTGTATTGAGTGACAGATGTCATTAAACTGGCACCTATCAAAATGTAGTCACACGTCACTAAACGTCAAAAAAAGAACACTGGAAAATATGAAAAACTGCTCCAAAATTTGAACAAAAACATGTCTCTGGAACAGGACTATACGACCCTAAATTCCTGGAAAACGTTAAAAATGACTTGTTTCGATTTTAGTGTACACGTGCCCTTAACTGAAACGGTCATTTGTCATCTCATTTTTGAATATGAAATGTCAACGATATTTTAAATAAAAAGAGGATTGGAAAACAAGAAAAATTATTTCAAGTCATATAAATAATTGAAATTATTCCATGTGTCTTAAAAAGGAGTATATATACCCTAAATCCTTGGAAAGCATTTAAACATTACTCATTTTTCGCTATTGGAGTGTAGACATGCCCTTAATTTAAACTGTCAGTTTTTATTATTATTATTTTAATTTGTTATTTTTTTATGTTTATTTAAACGAATTTTTTTCTTCTAAAATCTTAATTTTTTTACTGTTTTTTCCGATAGCAATTTTATATTTGTTGATAATTTATATTTTTAATTATTTTTTTTCTCTTGAGATTTTTTTTGTTTGTTTTTGTTTCTTTAATATTCGTGTTTTAATATTTTATTTCAAAATTATTAAAAAATGTTTCTTTTTTAGAAATTTTATTTTAATTTTGTTGAATTGTATTCACTAATTTATTAATTAAAAGAAAATACTTAAATAATTAATTTAAAATTTATTAGTAAAACACAACAAAGAAGAAATTTACATACCAAATTAAAAATAAGAATACAAAACAAAAGAGCAAACGATATTGTAAACACCGAAAAATTACCTGATTCTCTGTCATTCTTGAAGGTCATCGAATCTTCCGGAACCATGGTCAGCCGAGTATATAAGGAGCCGCGTGGGCGTGTGACTCTCACTTCAGTGTTTCATAGTGGTGGGCTAATGTTGGATAAAAAATAAAAGAAACCCTATTGGCACTCATTATTTATAAATAAGTAGTGTTTATGTAACACTTATATACTTACAATTTGTTAACAACTACCCGGTAGAAGTTTCGTAACTTTATCACTTAATGTCGTTATGTGACATCACCGCTGGCGAATCAGCTGTGCCGAAAAGACGCGCTTTCTTATTTGCTGATACTAAATTGCGAAAATCATATTTGAACTGTCACTGGTTAAAGTCGCTTTTACACTAATTGAAGTATTTTACTGATTTGTGCATTATTCGCTTATTAAGTGCAGACGTGTTTTTAAGTAAAATTGTCATTTTAACAGGTGACAGATGAATACTGAATATAAAAAGTGAAAAATATTCTTAAAAATAATTTACATTATTCAGGCATTAATGATTTTATTTTCACTATCTCAAAAGTTATCAGCAAAAATCTGTGAGGTTGACGTAGCGAGTTCCAACTGTCATGAAGCAAATTTTAAATAGTCATAACTCTTAGATTAATATTTCTAAAAAAATCAAAGTGTGTCTTGTAGATAATAACTTAATTTGTCTCTGTTTAAAACTTTAATACTGTAGATCCTCTACCAACAGAGATATCAGCTATCTTTTGTCAAAGCCTCTTATCGAGGAATATATTTTCTTTTAAGTGAGGTTTCAAAGACATTAGTTTTAGAATACTAGTACTTTTTATCAATATTTCAGGGCTGAACCTAGGGTAGAGTGCTCTAAACGTGCGCGGTCAATAAGAGTACGCACTCGTCGATTTTTGGAGCACGTCGTCGACAACAACAAGGTGTTAGTTCGTACTGATTAAGAGGAGTGTCTGCATGTTTCTTGTGCATTTTAAGCAAATAAACAGCGATAATAACGTTATTAGGTAAGTTTAATTTTATCTGTTTTGTTATTATATTTTGACATTTTGGATATTGTACACAACTGTAGTTTTCAAGAATTTCGCGGTCATATTTTGTCATGCTTACAATAAACCTTGAAGAATCGTATAAATCATACCGTTGTTTACAATTTCGAACCAAGATGGAGGCAGCACTGGCGCTTTTTAAAACATGCTCGTTTTATAAGAGTGCGCAATCATTAATATTGTAAGAGTACGCGCGTACTCTTACAAACCAGGTTTTTTGTTCTAACGGATTAAACGTATTTTTTCTTGTGTTTCAGCATGTCTGGCAGAAAACGAAGTTCTCAACGTGCTTTATGCTCACCGGCGGTTATGGAGGCAGCGAGACAGAGAATTGAAAATGGGGAAAGTAAAAGAAGCGTGGCAAAATCCTTAGAAATGGCGGAAAGCACGTTAAGAAAAAGGCTAAAAAGGACAACTGTAGCTTCAAAACTGGGAAGATTCGACATTACCTTAACAGCAGAAATGGAAGAAGAGTTGTGTAATTATATTAAAACAATAGACAACATGTTTTACGGGTTAACTTCTAGAGCTCTAAGAAGTCTAGCATTTGAGTTCGATGAAAAAAACAAATTAAAACATCGTTTTAATATTACTTGCAGGCAAGGGCTGGCTGCGTGGATTTTTAAAACGGCACGAAGATGTTACATTAAGGCAGCCCACCGCTACAAGCGTCGCCAAGGCTGTTGGGTTTAATAAACCACAGTGTGAGCGGTTTTATAAAAACCTCTCGGAGTTAATGAACAAATATAAATTTCGGCCATGTGCAATTTACAATATGGACGAATCGGGATTTTGAACTGTCCCAAACAAGTCCCCTAAAGTTTTCTCTACAAAAGGAAAAAGGTGTGTCAATAAGAGATCAAGCGCAGAACGGGGAACCAATGTTACTGTTGTATGTGCAATGAGCGCTAGTGAACAATTTATTCCTCCCGCATTTATATATCCACGTAAAAGAATGGAGGCAGAACTTTTGGACGGAGCTCCGCCATCTTCAATTGGAATGGTATCTGATAGTAGTTTCATCAATCAGGATTTGTTTGTTGATTATGCCACACATTTTCGAGATCATGCTAAGCCAACAAAGGAGCAACCAGGACTAATGATAATGGATAACCACACTTCCTATTGTTCTATTGCAGCAGTTGATTTTTTTCGACAATATAACATTATCGCATTAACACTTTCTCCTCATAGTAGCCACCGTATGCAGCCACTTGACCATGTTTTTTAGCCCGTTAAAAAAGTTTTATTCCAACGAGTGTGAAAAATGGTTGACGAACCAGGGCGGGTAATTACGGTCTACCAAATTGCTTCAATATTTGCACCTGCATATTTTAAAGCTGCTACTTTAACGAATGCGATTGAAGGTTTTAAAGTGACAGCAATATGTCCCTTTAATGATGATATATTTACCGAAGCTGACTTCATGGCCACTTTAGTCATAGAACCTGAAAATTCTGCGACAGCTACAGTAGCTACGCAAGTAGAAGCACCAAACATTCAGTTAGAAGTCGCTGATAACTCAACATCTAAAATCAATATTCAACCTCATCAAATCTCTGAATAAGCCTCTGAAAATGCTTCCAAAGTTCTTAACAGTCCAACTGTTGTTCTTGAGAGTTCCACTACTAAGAAAAATTCACCTCAGCCTACAGAGCTGGTTTCCAACACATCTGAAATCATTTCAACTTTGGAACAAACAGTTGCTGTAGCGCCAGAAACCAAAACATTTGATTTATCGAACACTCCTGGAACATCATTAACTTATATTAAATTAACAACAATTTCTCCATTACCCAAATCAATTACGTTCAGGTCAACAAGTCGCAGAAGCAAAAAGTCCAACTAATATAAGGACCAACTACTTGAAGAAAAAGAGAAAAAAAAACCGAAACCCATAGTCAAACTAGATATGGGCGATAACCTACCACCACCACAAGAGCTTTCGGAAGAGAGTTTAAAAAGAAAATGCGCTGTGAACCTCAGACAGGCAAACAAGACACCGAAAAATAGAAAAGCTGTTTTGAAGAAACCAAAATCGCCACCTCGTAAGAAAATGTGGAGCTGTCCAGGGTGCAACAAACATTTAAAGAACCTGTTACAGAAGACTGGATTGAGTGCATATTGTGTGCTGAATGGTGGCATGAAAAATGCGGTGCCTACTAGGGTGACTACTTATTTTGTTGTTTAAGTATCAACATTCATAATAAAAAAATATATATTTTCAACGCAATTCGTTTGGATTTTTTACCTGATTAAACCTTAAGTGCGCACTCTTGAAGCACTCTACCCTAACTCATTAAATAGTGTTGAAAAAAAATGCTAAAATTCAACAAAAAAAAATTTACCAAAAATTAAGCACAAATTTGTTTATTAATGTCTAATAAACACATTAATTACATTCAAGTAAATAAATATTAATATTGATCACTTCCGCAACCAATCGTTCCAAAGTTTTGTAAAATACAAAAAAATCGTTTAGCCGGAACATGTCGTTATGGTACTCACGTGTATTTTTTTGAGCAGCGAAACACACCCTACCACATACAAAGACATACTAACGAGGTCATCTCGATGCAATAATGTCACTATATGGGGCAGGTCTGCGACGGGATCGACTTTTTTGCGGAAATACCCGATTAATTCATTTTACCCACTATGATTCACTTAACCCCGTTTGACGGTACTCAGCTGACCATGGTTCCGGAAGATTCGATGATCTTCAAGAATGACACAGAATCAGCTGATTTTTCGGTGTTTAAAATATTTTTTTTTCGTTTTCCAAGATATTGGAGGAATTTTCTATGTTTTCCAGGTATTTAGAGCCATTTATTATGTTTATTTAAAATAATTTGTCTTGTTTTTCACATTTTGAAGCAATTGTTAACATTTTCCAGTTTTTATTTAGGACATCTTTAACATTTCATATTGAGTTACAGACATCATTCAGATGTCACCTGTCAAAATGAGGTTACCAGTGACAATTTTAATTAAGAGCATGCATATACTATAATAGCGTACCTGTAATTTTTAACATTTTCCAGGCATTTGGGGTCATTATACTCCTTTGATTGTCTTATATTGCCCTACTATATTATTTAGAGCGTTTCATATGCATTAAAAAGTGTCATCGAACTGTCAAAATGAGATGACGAGTGACAGTCTTAGTTAAAGGCACGTGTCTACATAATAGAGAAAGACGTGTAATTTTTAACGTTTTTCAGACATTCATGGTCAGTATTCTTCATTTCCGAAGAAATTCTTTAAAATAAATACCTAAATTTACTGATATCTACAATCAACAAATCTCTAAACTTTAGGATTTTCATAATATTTCAATAATTATTCAAAAGTATCTGCCTTGAAAAAAAGGTCATGACTGAAGAGTAACTCATATCTTTGTTACTAAATGATCTACAGTATTAGTTTTCCGAACAGAGATCCACCAAATCTACCAAATGAAATTTTAATATTATAACGATAATATAAACACCGAGAAACCAGCTGATTCTCGGTCATTTTAAAAAGACGCAATAAGTAGTACACCGTCTTGGACTTTAGCGGGAACCTTCCGCAAGTGTTTTGCCGAATATATAAGGAGCCGCATCGCCGATAGTTTTCAGTTAAGTGAAGTAAAGTTTGGAATATTGGTACGAATTATGTTTACTATATAAATAAATATAGTAAACATAAATATCTCTAGTAGTCGTAAGTAATCTTGTTTCGAAAAATGCTACAAGAAGCCACGGCTTAAGACTAGTTAATATCTCTGTTGGTAAATGATCTACAGTATTAGGGACTTAAGCAGATATAAAGCTTATCATTATCTACTAAACACATTTTAACTTTTTAAAATAGTATCAACAGTCTAAGGGTAATGGTTATTTAAAATTTGCTTTACGTGAGTTAGACCTCACTGCATCAACCTCGAAGGTTTTGGCTTATAACTTTCGATCTACTAAAACTAAAATCATCAATTAAACACCATTCTATAAGTTATGATTTGTTTTCAAATATTTGTTATAAGTCTTTAAACCTTTGTAATAATTTCAATTATTATAAAAAATTTTCCCTGAAAAGAATGACACGACTAAACTAGAACATTGAAAACCATAATTAACTTGAATGAACAAAGTTGTTATTCATTTAAATGACAAAAAACCAAAGAATTAAACAGAAAAACCTTTTATTTTTAAAGACTAAAATAATCCAGCAATTTCCGTATATTATCAGCTTTCTCTGTCTCTCTCTGACTCCTTTACCTAATAAAAGATCGTAATTTAATAACGAGTAACCTTCAAACTTATTCTTTAATTAAGAGACTGCTACGCAGAAAAAAAGGGGTGACGATTATTGGGGGCAACAGTGAACTTAATGAAGTCAATCGGGAAATCGAATTATTTCCACGCGAAAAACTTTTATATTTTTCTCGTTTTAATTAATAATTTCAAGTACATAAAAATATTTTCCTCGGGAATTCCCTGGGATAAAGGAAAATTACATTTATCCTTTTTTTTTTTGTTAGTGTCCCTCACGAGCAGAGAGCGGTTCGGTTAAAACGTAACATCCGGCCAATTTTAAAAGACTTAAGAGTGTTTTCCCATTTGGAATAGTCGTCGTTTTTTTCAGTTGAAATAAAAAGAAATTGACAGTAAAATAAACAATTTTGTGTCGGTAGAGTTCTGTTTATATAGCGCCCAACTTTGCTGCTCCTAAAACAACTTTAAACGTAAACAAGGAGAGAAATGTTAGAAACCAACATATTAGTACAAGAATGATAAATGATGATAAATGCTGTTTTTGCACATGGAAAAAATAACAGAAAATAAGATTTATTTTTAATGGTTTTTTTTACTGTACCAATTTTTTTAAATTATTTCTTTTGTTTTTTACTTTACGTTTCATTTAATTTATTTTTTCAGTATTTTCCAAATGAAATATTTTTTGAATTTACGTATGTTTCATGCATCATGTCCCATACCTAAAGTCAGAACAGTTATCGAAAAAAAGACGACCAAACATTATTATTGAAGTTCACCTTACAAGTCACCTTATCTCTGAGAATTTTTATACACAGCAAAATTCCATTCATTCGTGTTTTTTATTGTTGGCTGGTAACCGCGTATTTTCATAGAAACTGTATGACATTTGTACGCCGAATAGATATTGTCAAGTGTGAAGTGTACGAGCAAAGTTGCGGCACAGCATAAAGAAACCAGCAGTCTCACTCCGCTCGAAAATGTAAGCGAACTAATAGCATCCTTAGCCATGCCGCGGCCATGTTCTCCGGATGCCGAGCTCACTGTTTATCGAACTGTGTTCATAGGTGTATCACCTAGTTCAGCGCCGTACTTAGTAACTATTTTGATAGCGTTTTTACAAAGCGTAGCGTTTTTTATAAAGACTTTTGTATTAAAAGAGGGGTATATCAAAAATTATTAATAAAGCAAAATAATTGACTTTGCCAAAGTTTTTAATAGCTGCAAATTTGGCTGTATAGCTTAAATAACATAATTAAGCATCAATAACTAGTTGCAGCAATGTAATATTTTTTTTTTGGATTCTTAAGGACATTATTTATATTTCTGCCATTTTAACAGTGTTGCCATATTTAAAAGAGTTGCAAAATTGTATACTTTTACTTTAGTTGGTAGTTAATAATATAACAAAAATTCGCAGATGTTAGAATTGTTTTGAATTGTTGCCAACTATTTGTCTTTATTTATTGGCCTAAGAGTTTCTATTTGTTTTAAAATATTACTTTATTTGTATAATTATTTATCCTTAAACTACTATGTAGTCAGATGTTAATCTAGAAGCGTACTATACAGGGTGTTAATTAAGTATGTACCATAAATTATTTAACAGGCGATTATTTGAGTAATTTTAAGACAAAAAGTTCATATGAACATAGGTCCGCAAGTTCTCTGGCGGTGTTATTTATAACATTAAGGAGCTAATTTACCCCTAACATGATTAAATTTATTAGGTTCAGTGTAATCTCGAACGGGACCTGAAGAAATATTTGTGGCAAAAAAATTGGGGCACCTGAATTTTATCCCATTTTTAATATCTTATTTGATTTACTCAAATACAAATACAACTTTTTCGTATCTCGCTTATTTTTCGAGAAAAAAAAAGTCCACTTAATTGCATATCCCTGGATCACACAAAGAATTTGGGGAAAAGTTTCATTTAGAATTTATTATTAACTAAGCAAGATACGAAAAAAATTCAAGAGACAGAAAAGTTTTATTTGTATAATCCACAGAACATAATAAAAATTGCACAAAAGTCAGTGGCGTATATTTTAGTTGTTTAACAATTTAATTTTAACACCCTGTATATTGAGAACGAAGAATTTCTGGACATATGTTTATATGAACTTTTTGTTTTAAAATTACTCAAAGAATGGTCTCTTAAATTAATGGTACATACCTAATTAACTTCCTGCACGTATTCTATATCGTCGTTGTTAGATGTAGAAATGCGATGTTTATTTTTGTTTAAATATTTTGTTAATGTATGAACTTTATGTATATTAAAAAATCAATATTTGTACTATGTAGGTATTTTTATTTTACAAGATAATAACATCTAAAAAAATGTTTAAGTCCGGCTCTAGCCAAGGCAAAAGCCGCGTGGACCGTAGCGAGTGTCAGCTGCATCCCTACTATAAGCAAAAATGCCTCGCCTGCGTTAGTACACATGCACCGAACTCGCTTATTCAAGCCAATGTATTTTTATTGAAGTGCGACTGCTGGTTTCTTTATGCTGTGGTTGCGGTTTTCACAATGGTAAAGTTAACGGAACGAGAAAAAATGGAAATTCTGTGCATGGTTGGGTTTGGTGATAGAACACGTACTCAAAGAGAAGCTGCTCAATTATTCAATGAAATCCATCCTAATCGTCCTCCGATATGTCAAAAGGTGGTCAGTAGAATAGAGGCTAAATTTAGAAAATTCGGTCATGTTAGAGATCTGCCGAAATCTGGTCGTTCTGCTCGAGATGAAAATGAACAACTTGACGTTTTGCTTTCTTTGGAAGAAAATCCATGCACTCCTCTGTCGCAGATTGGGGCAAATTTACACATGGCGAAATCTATAGTTCACCGAATAGTTAAAGAGTACAAATATCACCCCTACAAAGTTATTCCTGTGCAAGAGCTATTTGATGACGATTTCGATAGGCGAAATGAGTTTTGTGAACGCTTAGAAAACATGTGCATAATGTGCAATCTAAATAATAATTTAGTAACAAATATTATTTTTTCCGATGAAGCCACGTTCTGTTTGAATGGTAGTGTGAACAGGCAAAATTGTCGATATTGGGCAACAGAAAATCCGTATTGGATGATGGAGGTAAACACCCAGTACCCTCAAAAACTAAATGTGTGGTGTGAAATAGTGCGCGGAAGAGTAATAGGTCTCTTTTTTTTTGAACAGACTTTAACGGGACAAGTGTATCTCGATTTTCTCCAATTTTAATTAGTTCCAGCATTAACAGCTTTATTTCCAAATCCATTGGACCCAGACTATCCTGACGAAGAACTAATTTTCCAGCAAGATGGCGCTCCTCCGCACTATGTTGTCACTGTGCGTACTTTTTGGATGAAACCTTTTCCAATCGGTGGATAGGAAGGAGAGGACCCATCGAATGACCTGCTAGGTCGCCTGACCTAACATCAATGGACTTTTTTTTGTGGGGATACCTCAAGTCGAAGGTATTTGTTAATAGGCCAAATAATCTAGACGACTTGAAAGAGAGAATTCGCAGAGAAGTGCGCGCCATAACTCCAGAAATGATTGAAAATGTGCAACGAGACTTTATTGATGCCTTGGATTGCCTTGGATATTGTCAAGCCGTGAATGGCAACCATTTTGAACATTTAAATTAATTTTTGTTCTTTTTTTTATTTGTTACATGAATCGTCTTTTTTCCAATAACTGTTGACTTTAGGTATATGACATGATGCATGAAACACACGTGGAATTCCACGCGAAATTCAAAGATGAAATAAAAAAAAGGTGCTTTCTTTTGAAAAAATGAAGTTGATGGTCGTAATTTATTTTTAAGCAACCCTGTATATACAAACTTCACGTAGTTTTTGAAATGAATTCAAACCCTGGGGCGTGCGCCTGTTACCAATTTTAAACCTTTGTAAGTGTACCTTATATTAATCTTTAAATTCTTTTTTTTTCTGTGTCTGTTTGTCTTTTGTTCGGAACTATTTCCTTTTAGTACCCTCTGATGATGGAAACCACTGTGTCCGAAACATGTAGGGAATTTTAATATATATACATACATCTATTTTAATCGATCTATTATTATATAACGAAATGTTTAACAAATAAGTGGAGAGAGACTGAAGGATTTTTATTTTACCTCAACCTACGATTCCACTGCAAGTATGAACTATTTCTTCACTAACAATTTATTGTTTTAAACCAAACATTTTGACTTTGACTTTGAAGCAGTCCTTATGTAACAAGACCTTTTGCATTTTCCTTTTTGTGGAATCATCAACAAGTTCTTTTTTTTTCATAATTATGTCTAGTGTCCACTGATGACTTCGAGTATTCATTTAAGAAAAAACCCAAAAAAAGTTCTGGTGACCAAGGTATCCAAGACATGGGATAATTGTATGTATTTAATTTGAAATAAAACACAACCTTAATTTACGAGAGTATATTTTCGACTGACCTGAGATACAATAAATTCTGTAAATGCCGTCGGTTTCGAGCCGGCAAAAAAAAGTAACAAATAATAATACAGCTATGCGGTGTAATGTAAATAAACAACGAATATGGAACACCCTCCCCCAATAACAAAAAAAAACCATCAACCAGTCAAACATCAAACCTAACTGTCTTCTAAACTAAGACACTTGTAAACGATCCGGCATTTTAATTTTCCTACGTCTACGCAACACACGTCACTTTCATCACTATCTGATAAAACTACCACTTCATCTTCACTAGAGCTAAAACTATTATTATCAATCGAGGTAGATCTTGGAATTATGGTTGTATTTGTCTTATTATGTTCAGGCTGAAATGTTACATAATTTTTTTTTTAACTGGCTGAGGTGCCTCTTCCATTTTATTCCATCATCTACCTCTATTACGTAAGTTCTTCGACCAAGAATATCTTGAACAACGCCTTGACCCACTTTTGTCTGCATTTGGACGATAATCTTGAGCCCACACTTTTTCTCCAATACAAAATGATATGTCTCGAACCTTTTTAAAAATTTTCTCCATTTTATGCTGTTTATTTTTAATTACATTTTCGGTGGAAGGAAGCAATAAGTCAAATCTAGTGCGTAAAGAGCGACCAAAAATAATTTTGGATGGACATTCTTGAGTGGTTGTTTGAGGCGTATGGCGATATTGAAAAAGAAACGTATCTAAAATAAGTTGCAGATCAGTTTTATGATCTTTGTAACCTTTAATAAGCGCTCTTTTTTAAATTTTAACACCTGACTCCGCCAATCCATTAGTCTCTGGATGAAAAGGAGCACCCGTCTTGTGGATAATACCCAAACTCTCTAGAAAATAACTAAATTCAACAGACATAAAAGTTTGTGCATTATCTGTAGCTATTTCTTTGGGCAATTCAAACTGAGAAAATAACTTTCTTAGAATTTGTATTGTTTTAGAAGAAGACATATTTTGCACAATAAAACATTGCAACCATTTGGATGTGGCGTCTTCAACAACTAAAAATGTTTTATTAAACAATGGGCCAAAAAAATCTACATGCAAACGAGTCCAGGCATTTTTAGGGCAATCCCACATTATCAAAGAAGGTTTAGGTGAATTATCCGCATACATTGAACAAATTTTACATCGCCGAGCAATATTTTCGATACCTCGTCGATTTTTGGCAACCATACGTATGAGCAAGCTAAAGCCTTCATTTTGACAATGCCAATGTGGGTTAAGTGTAGCTCTTTCAAAATACTCGTTTGAAAACTTGAAGGTACAATTAAACGATACCGCCACATTAAACAACCGTGTTCAATAGATACTTCGTTTTTTCTTATAAAAAAGGTCTACAGAAGGACAAGGTTTAGGCCAGCCATTTTTAACATAAAAAAAACTTTGCTAAGGATTGGATCTTTACCAGTTTGCTCTTTAATTTTCAAAAAATTTACTGGAAAATCGAAATGTTGAATATAATTTAAATATGACACTTTATCATTGTCACTTGATGAAAACACAATGGAACTACTATTATAATAATAGTGAATATTTTCAACACTAGTTCCTAGTCGAGATAAAAAATCCGAGTAATTCTTTTTTGTGTTGACGTATTTAATTTCAAAATTAAATGATGATAAAATATACGCCCACTATAATAATCTGGAAGCAAAAGCGATTGGCCTCTCAGAACCGTCTGGATAAAAATGACTAATAATCGCTCCAAGCCCTACACTGCTAGCATCCACTAAGAGTTTAATGGGTATTTTGGGATCAAAATGAGACAGAACCGATGGAAAAATTAACATTTCCTTGACTTTAGAAAAACTATTTTGACATTCTGTACACCATTCCCAAGGAACGTTTTTTTTTTAACAAATTATATAAGGGGAAGAGTATTGTTAATGGATTTGGCAAAAATTTAACATAATAATTTACCCCCCCCTAAAAATGATTTCAGTTCTGTAATATTTGAAGGATTTTTAGTTTTAATGACGGCTTCTACTCTTTCTTGGGTTTTATGTAGCCCAAATTTATCAATTCGACGGCCTATGTACGTCAAAGAGTCTTGCATAAAGCTGCATTTGTTTTTTTTTTACTTTAAGGCCGCATTCACTTAATTTTGTAAAAACCCGTTCTAACCTCTCTAAATGTTCAAGGTCCTTTTTCCCGTTATTAGAATATCATCAAGAAACGCTATAACGCCCGGTATCCCGTTAAATAATTGTTCCATAATAACTTGAAATATGGAGGGTGCACAATGAATGCCAAAGGGTAGCCTCTGATAAGAAAATAAACCTCTATGTGTAGAGATTGTCACCAACTCTGTAGAATTTTCATCCAGAAGAATTTGCTGGTATGCCTCCGACAAATCGATTTTTGAAAATTTTCAACCCCCTTACAGCCAACTAAATAAATATTCTATTCGCGGAAGCGGAAACTGTTGAAATTCCAGTTGTGGATTCAAGGTTACCTTAAAATCTGCACAAATTCTTAGACCACCATTTTTCTTCAATATGGGAACAATAGGGGTGGCCCATTTAGAAAATTCTGTCGGAATTAATACCTTGTTTTTAATTAAACGATCTAATTCTTCGTCAATTTTTGGCTTAAGCGCGATTGGAACAGGACGTGGTTTAAAAAATCGCGGAATAGCATTTTCCTTTAACTTAAGGGTTACTTTAAACTTGTTGAAAGTGCCCAGAGTACCATCAAAAATTTGACCAAAATGTTTTAATAAATATTGAAGCTTCGTCTCCGAATTTACGTATAACAACCTATTACTATTGTTACTATCTATTTTACACAAACCAATGTTTATGTAAAATATGTAAACATTTTTAAGCCGTTACGACCTATTAATGGAGGTCCTCCATTTTTAATGACATATGTTTTTAAAATGTAATTGTTGTCGTCATAGATAATATTTAGGTTAACATAACCTAAGGGGTTAAATGAGACACCCCCATAATCTTTAAGAGACAGATCATTACAAATCAAATCATATTTTGTAAAATAATGTTTATAAAAATTTTCAGAAATAGCCGCATGAGCAAATCCAGAATCAATTTCAAAATCAAACTGTAAACCGTCAATTAATAGCTTAATAATTATAGGCCTTTCGTTACCTTCAGAATTATAACGCAACTTATTATAATATGATGAAGAATTACTCTTAATGTTAAAGCACATCTCGTCATTCTCATCAGATGAGTCTTGCAAAAGGTTTTCTTGCAAAAAATTATGAGCAGATACCTTCTTGCACATAGGTGCCAAATGGCCTTTGATTCCACATTTGTGACAGAAACAGCTACGAAAGAGCACAGTTAGAAAAAACGTTATTTGCACGCCCACACACCGAACATTTTGGTAGAGCCCCTTATTCTTGGTGGTCTCTTTTAAAAGTATATTTAGATTTTGACTTACCCCGATTTTGACGAGAGGTACCTGGATTTTGGTTATAATATATTTCCTCTAGTTCTGTTTTAATCGGGGCCTGAGACTCCTCGGATGCGCGCTTTTCATGATCAGCGACCGCAGACTCCTTTGCCAAAGCAATTTTTTCCATAAACTGAAACGTACAGTCCCTACTGATGGCATTTTCTTCAAACAAGCGACCGGAAAAACGCACGTCATTAATACCAATCGCAAAAATATCTCTCATTAGCGTACTGAGAGTTATTGTAGCCTCAAATCCGCAATTACTCACTAAATTTTTCACACGGGCTGCCCAATCACACACTTTTTCACCGACTACTTTTAACAATTTAGGTCCGTAAGATCGACTGCGCCAATGATGTGTATGTATTTAATTTGAAATAATACACAATTACACAACCTTAATTTACGAGAGTATATTTTCGACTGACCTGAGATACAATCAATTCCGTAAATGTCGTCGGTTTCGAGCCGGCAAAAAAAAGTAACAAATAATAATACCGCTATGCGGTGTAATGTAAATAAACAACGGATATGGAACAGTTTTCTTCGTACCAAATGATTTTCACAATTATTACTTGGTGGTAATCGCTCAACGCCTAAAAATTTTAGGAAATTGTACTAAGAAAGCGCCAAATGAAAGTTCTCCAGTACAATTGATATAATGATTTTGGTATTGAAACGCAATAGACTTTATCAGTAAATAGATTTGACTAAAAGAAATTTAAATGTAGGCATTAAGGGCGATGACAATCTACCATCTACATCACAAAACGTGTGGATTTTTGCTTGATAGATGCATAACCTGCCCGTTATTAATAATAGAATACAGGTTTATTTTATTCCTTTTGTAAATTTGAAGACTTAAATCATATTCGTGGGAATTTTTATTTTCATTTGTTTTAAGAGCAATTGATATTATTAAAAATCACCATCAGAGTCAATAGTTTTGGTAATGAAATGCATAACTTAAATGGATAACACTAGCCCCATTATTTATCCCGGAAACCGTCACTTTTAGGTTAATAAAAAAATTATTAATAAATTAAATTTACCAACGAATCACCATGACACCCCTTAATAATGAAAAAAAACAAACAACAAAGACGGGAATTAATACGTTCCGCTGGCATTCGGCCATTCAAATTAATTAGATGTTTACTTTCATCCATTTTAATTTAATGACTTTTCTAAATGGAGGTTTACGCGTCCCTCCCTATGGAAATATAAATTTCCACATGAGAGTTACGTATGCCGAGTCCCATTTGGTTGGGTAACTTCGGCTCCATTGCACGCATACCATCGTTTTTAATGTATGATAATAAATTTGGCCCTCGCGTGTTTCATGACGGCGTATTTGCGCTGTTTTGTTGCCTTTTTTTCTATAATTAAGATATTGTTGGAGTTATCCTTTCTTAAATTTATGACATCCTTCTTAGTCAAACTATGAGGCCAATAATTGCCACTGAGACACGATTCAGTTAACTAGTATACAGATCATATAGATTTTTTTAATGTTTCATTATTTTTCATTTTATATCACAAGAAATAAGTACAGTGGAACATCGAAAAGCTAAAACAACTAAATGTTAAGGATTAATACCAACAAAAAGGCATGCAGAGAAATACATATACAAAACCTAGGAGTAGATGATGCTTGGAAGAGAGTAAGGAACATAATTCAAAAATCTAAGAAAGTATTTCTTGATAAGAAACAGAATACAAAACAAAAGACTTGGTTCTATACAGATTATAACTGACTAAATTGGACAAAGTCTGAAGCAGGAATTAAGATATTACAAAATCGAAAAAATCTCAAAAAGGAGACAAAGGAAAAGAGAATGGCAAAATGAACCACTACATGAAATGATAAAACACATGGGAACACAAGTAAATTCTACAAACATGTAAAAGAAAGATTTCGCCCAAGAACCTCTACAATGCCTAATAATGAGGGTGGACTTATCACTACCAAGCAGATCGGGAAAAAATACTTTAACAACCTACTTAATATAGAAGACCAGATATATCAAGAAGAGGATTAGGATTATAGCGCTGAAATATGCACTACAGCAAGTGACAAACCATGGTTAAAGACGCGGTTTCAAGTCAAAATCTCGACAAGGGAAGAATAATAAACACATTACATTTTGAATACTTATTGAAAAACTTGAGTAAGTATTTAAAATGTAAACCATTTACTATTTGGTAATGTCCTAAACGTACTACAAATTCATTTTGAACTTTTCTTATGTATTCTGGAGAAATGTTTAGACACTCTTGCCTTATTCTAGTTTTCAACTCCTCAATATTTGCCGGTTTGGTAACATAAACTTTGGATTTCTAATATCTCCATAGGGAAAAAATCCAGCGGAGTCGAATCGGGCAATCTTGGTGGCCGTTCAAAAGATCCTCTCCTGGCAATCCATCTGCCTGGAAAAATAGTATTCAGATAGTTTCGAACAGGTCTTGCAAAATGGGGAGGCGCACCATCTTGATGAAACCAAATGTTCGGCATATCAGCTTCTATTGGATCAGGGAATAGAACAGCTAGATTTCGAATTAGTTCTTCTTGTAAAAACTGTAACTACTTTGCCCCATTTAAATTTTCTTCGAAGAAAATTGGGCCTATAACTTGCCCAAACATTTACTTTTTCTGGTTGTTAAGTGTGGCTTTGCCTCATCCAACATGGATTTTTTTGTGCTCAATAACGGCAATTTTGACGATTTACTTCTCCGTTCAGCATAAATGTAAACTTATCGGAAAAGAGAATGTTTTCTGTAATAAGATTATTAGTCTGCATTAATTCCATAAATTGTTCACAAAATTCAATTCTTCTATCTGCATCCTCCTCATCGAGTTCCTGGAGAATTGTTAATTTATAGGGATGACATTTTTCTGCTTCAAGAACCCTTACTACTGAAGACTGGCTCACTTCCAATTCGCGCGCTACCTAAAGTCCAGTTCAGAGATCTATTAGAATCTTTGATGTGCCGCCAATAGTCCGTGTGCCGGTGTTGCTTGTATTGTCACAAGGCATGCATATTTAAACCGAAAAATTTTGTGTGGAAAGGGGTATAAAGTAATATTCGCCCACGTACTATTTTGTTAGACGTCTGACCTCAGTCTCAGCCACTCAAGCGTGAAAAGTTGCACAGGTCCGGCTTAAAATTTATTTGTATTTAAAATTTTATTATTCGGGATTTTTTTTGTGTTTAGTTTTATAAAGTTACAAATTCAAGATAGTTGATAGCAAGATAATATTTAATTTAAAAATAAGATTTAATTACGTAAAATCAGTTTAACCAAAAATTTTAATTTAATAAGTTTAGATTTTAGCGTCATCAGTGGCGTGTTTATATTATAAGTGATGAGAGAATAGGTGGTACAAATTACTTAGGCCCATTAATTATTCTCTGGATTGAGGCATTAAAGATTTATTTTTTGACACAAAATGGTAAAATCTTTTGGTTTGTCTTCAAATTTTATATATTTCCTTTTTTTGTATTATACGTTAGCGAAACACTTGTGGAGATTAAAAATAAAGAATTTTGGTTAGTAGTTAAACTGTTTCGTAATTTGAGTATCACACCAAAGGTTCCAACCATAGGATTACCATTTTCCCAGGGTCGAAACATTTTAAGGTCTTTAGGTATAATACCATAACAAATCCATAAACACAAAAAAAAAACACTTACAGTAAACATTGCAAAAAATTTAGACGAAAGTAATGCAAAAACAGCCCAAAAAATGCATCTGGATACGGCCCCGTAATCCTCAAAATCAGTGGGATAGAGCGCGATACACAATAGGGTGGGTCGTTTTTATACTTTTTCTTTAATTTTGACAGACCTGTGATTTAAAAACTTGCTATTGGGTAAAATAATCTCGTGCAAATTAAAAAAAAAATCATCAGCGTTTGCACCCCCCGCTACCCCCCCAAAAATACAAAAAAAAATAAAAAGAAAATAATTTGCCTGTGCTATAAAATAATGTAATATAGTCCTCTAATTTCGCAAAAAAAAATTATTAAATTGTAGACATATTTAGGCCCCCCGCCAGCTCTTAAACCTAAAAAAGTCAAGCATTTTTCAACTTTTCCACTTACGAGCAGCTCTTCGCCTATTTTGTATATAAACAGATACAAAATAACCCAGAACTCACCATGGGGAGGTGGCTCCCATCGAGTTCCATCCCTGCCCACCCATCCACCCAACCATATGAGGAATTTCTAATTTCCTACTTCATAGTCTGATTTGGTATTAAACTTCGGCATCTGGCTTCTAGATGCTATCGTTGTACGTATCCAACCATCTTTGTTAGTAAACCCACATACGGCCGACGATGCCTCTGTCACTAATTTGACACACCTTTCAACGGCCTGCGTATGGCAGGGTAACTTCCATAAATCTCCCTCTGGATAGCTGCTAGTTTTAATAAATTCTTCAATTTCTTCATCAGACAGATGCTTCGTCATTGGTGGCTCTGTTAGTTTGCACTCTTGCCAATTTATTAAATCAATATATGATTCCGCTTCAAAATTAAACTTGGGAATTTCAAATTTTCTTATCGTGCTATTCAAATTTACAGGAATTTTTTTCTCATTTGAACTGCAACATAATATTTTTCTGTATCCTAATTCTCTTATATGACGACGTGAGTCAAAGATCATCGTTAGTATAATATTTTCAGGATGGCCATAAAAGCCATTTCGTTGAATTACAGGATCTACAACACAGAACTACAGCTTTAAGTTCTTCACTTAAATATCTTGAATATTGAATTAACTGCCAAAGGTGAAGAGCTCCAAATGTGCACAATGGTACAGTTTTTACTCGAAACCAAATCTGCACATATACTTGCAGAATATATTCTGTCAACACTTTCAATTTAGGCGGGGGATTTCTTACCGCAATGTAAGCCCGCAAGATACGATTTGCTGTTGTTAGCCATCTTGCGTGAAATAACTTGTCAGGAGATTTATTCGCTAAATTAGATGGACAGTTTTCAGTAAATATGCCAGTGCAAATCTCGTATAAATATTTTTGATCGCTACTTAATTCTTTTAAATTTACCTCAGGCATAATGGTCCTGTGGTATTTCCGTCCATATGTCGAACCAAATGTCGCAATGGCAACTCGTTTGCATATAGTTGACATATTAGCCATTGCAAAGGTCGTTTAAGATGTAATTCCAACAAATGTATTACACCACCGTGAGGCCCAGTGTTAATGACAGTACCATCGCAGCCAACCGCAACTAACTCGCTAACTAATACTTCATTTTCGGTTAAATATTTTAGAATCGTTGAAGCTATGGTCTTTGCAGTACCGTTTTCAGGTGTTAGGTGTCCTATATAGTCGCTACCTGGTTCCTTTAATAACACTTTATGTTCTTCGATAATGATTTTCCTAGATGACGATTCACCCTGTTTTTTAATGTGAAGAGTTCTATCTTTGCGTTCATCAAAATAGAAAGCTTGAAGACTAGTACCATCTATTATTATATTTTTTTGTAAATCAAGTCGTTGTCTTTTTCTTTGTCGATTTAATTTGGACTTGCCTATTACATAAGATTGATCAGTTTTGGATATCAATTCAACATCTTCCAGAACTGCATTGGCGATCATTGCTCCTTTTCTACCTGAAAATCCAGCTCGATCTATTGCTTTTGTTAATGCAGGAAAGTCGAGGGTTATGCCCGTAGAAGTTGACGGCTCTGGTTTGAAGTCTGGATCACAGTCTGGTTCGCTTTGCACTGATATATCTGATAGATTGCCTTGTTCAATTTTTTTTTCTTTTTTTTCTGATACATTACGCAAAATGTTTTGTTGACTTTTGTCCTCCGGAATATTACGCGAGAGGTCCCTGCTTTTTCTTTTTTGTTTTTACTGCATAATTTTACTTGTTTTGGCATCTACTTACCCTATAAACATTAATCGTGTAGTTCTCTGGTCGTTTAGGAAGGCTTGTTCCATTTTTGGAGCTTTGTATGACTTCTCACAAATACACAAGTTAAAATCGGTACATTTGCACTTTGAAATATCAAAGAGTTTAGTATTAGCCTCATCACAAAATTTTTGTTCCGTACAAATTTACCTGACGGGGAGGCTTAACGTTGTTTAAATTGAATAAAAATGTTTGTGAGTGTGTTTGAGGCTATTTTTAGTTGTTTGAAGCAACAGTCTTTAATAATATAAAAAAATAATAATTTCTTTTAGGGGTCGGGCAGGGGGGTAAAATAAAAAAATTAAAAAAAGTAAAAAATTGGTATTCATTATGGACCATTTGGCAACTTTTTTTACTACAGGCATAAAAAACCTAGAGAACCGACCCACCCTAATACACAATCACTTGCACAGCCTAAAGAAGGAATCGCCAGAACGCAGATGTTTTATCTTTGATTAATAGACTGGCAAAAAAAGAAGTGAGAAGTCTGCGAGTGCTGGAAGTGTTTAAAATATTTTGTAAAATCCCAAGATTTTAGTCCGCGGTCAATTTTTTGACATTATTTTCTTGTGATATTATTTTCTTTCTAAAAATGAAAATTTTCGAAAGAAAAATAAAAAATAGTGTAAAACATGGGGTTTTACGTATATTTAAAATGATTTCATAGATAAACTATATAAAATGTTGCCTTTTAAACATGTATATCATGCTACAATAAATACGACATAGACGCACGGACTAGTTAGTGCGGCATCTGCGACACATCAAAGATTCAAATAGATCTCTGAACTAGACTTTATGTGTGGAATAGTATAGAATTGTGTTATGAGTAAAATAGATATAGTATGGTATTATTTTATTAATAAGTATATTTATAAATAATTTGGACTTATTATTTTATTTTTTCTTTTTACTTTACACAGGTGGTTACACTTGTATCTTTTTAAAATTGTTTTTTAACCTCCTTTTTGCCATTTTTGTAAATAGATGTTAAATAATTCCGTTAAATAGTATCATGTAATCAGTGGCAAATAAACAACTTATTATTATTATTATTATTATTATAAATCATAACCATTAAAGTTATGCATTATATACACAAAAACCCATCATAAACCCCTTTGGATGCACTCAAGGCTCTCTCCAAGTATCACGTATCCATAAGGGAGCTCCCCTTCTGTTGTCTCTCTCTCCATTGGCGTCAAATAAAAGTATAATTGGCCCCATACTGTACAGAGAGGGTGGCTGAGGGTGGTAGGGATGTAATAGGATCTTTGTACGTATAAAGTAGCCTTTTTAATTTATCACTTACTGTCAGCGTTGTCGAGAACGTGGGATGGATGACTGTTATAGCGGTTTATCTATTTTCTTTTTGTTGGCTTTTACGTCATTTTTATGAAAGATTAGATGCGACTTGTTTGCTTTCCTTGTTGTGTAAATGACGTAGGAATTTCAACTGCGTTCCTCGTATTAAAAACACATAATTTTATTTATTAAACAATAATTGTGCATTGTGCATCTACATTGCATTTCGAGGTGTGATGTGGCTCAAATAATCTCTGTGATTAGTAATAATAAGGACATTATGTCCATCTAAAATTCGCTCGTATGTATCATATAAATCTTCTTGAACCCTTGATGATCCATTTAACAAAGGAAATCCCTATAGTCTCAAGAAAACACCTTCCGTTCCACATATCTTCTTCCGTACATCCCTTTTCCCAATAACGAACTGAAAGATTTATCCTTGGCATTTTCTGTTTTCGCTGCACCCCGTTTAAAATATGACCGTTTTTATTGCCGGCTTTCCTTTAAGGAAAATACGCGACCGTCGTTTACTAAAAGTTAAATCATTCGATTTTGCCGTCGCATCTCATATAAAATCGATGCACGATACTTGACTTTTCGCGAATTAAACCCGCGATTTTTTTTTAATGTTTATTTAGCAAAAGTAATTTTTCGGTTCAGTGGTTTAGTTCTGATTTACTGCCAGTTTAATCGGGGTTTAATTATATGCTGTCAATGGGAAATGCTTTTTTATATTATTTAATCAAAAGTGGTTTTTACTACAAGGACAATATGGGGTGGCATTAATGAATTTATTAGCCAGGGTGGCATTATTGGTATAGTTAACTATGAGCGATATTTTCCATAAAAAAAAATTGACATTCAATTACTTCTGGTTAAAAGGACTTCTAAATCGTGGTCAAAAAAGTCGATAATTTTTAATGAAACCCTGTATATTACAATCAACCTGGCATTAGAAAGATTGAAACATTCTGTTTTTGACGAGGTATTACTAGTGGGCATATTGGGTCGAATAAAAATTAATGTTTTCAATTGATGAACTAACGGGGGCAGTACCATGTAACTACAATTATTGGTTCTCTTGCCCTCACTTAAGATGATATCACTTGACAGCCTAAAGACCTTGATCATACCCTTTTACAAGGCAAAGAACTTCAGTTGGAGTTAAAGCAATGTTGGTCTTTAACTGACTTAAACTCTTCTATCTGGAAAATTCTTGAAGATAAACAAGTAAAACAAGCTGTGCTTAATTAATAAATAAATACTTTACAATAGTTATTTAAAGTGAAAATCAATCCCGGTAAAACTTATTTAATTATCCAGCATCGAATCCAGTGGACAGCTCAAGAGATGTTCGTCTCTAACTATCTTACCTCTAAAAAAACTGACGTATCTCAAAAACTACTTGAGATAAAAATATGGAATAAACTGAGCTGAGTTAAGAATTAATTATTGTATAAAAATTGAATAGTGCAATTCAGGCAAAACTTTTCTAGTTATCTAGCTTGGAATCCCGAAAGAAGCAAAATTTAAAAAAAACAATGGATTCAAAAAATTTTGTTATTTTATTTGACAATTTTATTTATTATTGCGGAGGGTTGTTGGGTGGAGTCAGAAATAAAACAGAAACCTGTTTACCTAAATGTCGACGTTTCGACTTATATTAAGTCATCCTAAGTCTAGGTTGCTTTAGTTATAATTAAAACACATTTATAAAAAGAGCGTAGAATTATTTTTAACATGGGTTAAATTGTAGATGTTATTGTGGGCAAACTAGAATCAACAATAAGCCAAGAAACAAATTCACATTTTGTTAAAAAAGCAAAGAAACTGCTTGTATATCGAGTATTCCCAGCGAAACCTCTCTTGGAAAGGCGCCATTCTCGATGAAAATATTGATTACTTTGATGAGTCCAACGATAGTGGATATTTCTCTTAAACCAACCATTATTAACTCAGTCTGCAGGTCAACAAAAATATTGGCAAGTAGAGATCCCAATCCTTTTGATGTTCATTCATCACCTTGGAAAGATGTTCTGCGATTTTTTTGTTGAATATTTCTACCATGCCATCGGATTGCGGATGTAAGGCTGTTGTTCGTACCAAGTGGTTAATAAAAATTCTAAAACAGCTTGTATTCGAAGTTTCGTCTTTGATCAGATGGCCTGCGATCAGATGTACTTATTTCTTTTGTTAGTCTCGGGATATGGATCGGCTATATCGTTGGCGATTCTTTCAAAAGGCAGCCTTACATTATACTTCTTTATCTTATTCATGAATCTTGTGCTAGGGCCTTGACAAGCTGCACATGTCGAATACTTCCGGCACCATGATTTTACATCTTCACAGTCTTATTTACTCCCAAATAAGGTCCACTTGCTCCGTTATGCATCTCCTCCAGGACCTGGTAAACGTGTTTCTTAATAATTTTTCCATCGGAAGTGTCCCACGCTCTCATCAGCAACTCATCCTTGACGACTAGTGCGTCAAGTGCCTTAAATGTCAAGACTCTATCCGAAACCTCGATCCATCGCAGTCGCCTGCCGTTTTCCTTGTCCTGAAGAATTATTATTGGTCTTCGCATTAGTCTTTCATTAACTCAGCAGTACTTCATGCTTCACTAACCTCAAATTTAAGACTTCTTATATATGCCACACCTTACCGTTCTTCTACTTTGGCACAATGTTTGTATTGTGACTGGCAAGGTCTCCTGAATATTTTTCCTGATGTTTAATGATGAAGTTGTACTGTTCCAACTTCTCTAACCATATTTCGACTGATCCTTCTGGTAGTTTCATCTGCAGCAACCATTTTAGAATTGCTCGATCTATTCTAATCAGAAACTCTTGTCCATATAGCTATTTGTGGAAATGGTCTACCGACAATGGCTAAAAGCTCTCTCCTCGTGACGCAATAATTTCTTTCTGGCTTTGACAACATTCGCTTAAATACTCGATGACACGTTACTCGCCATACTGGACTTGTGAGCAGCTTTTAGCCTTCGAAAAGCAAGACGGCACTCCGTATTTCATTGAAACCTGGATGTATGTTCTGTCAACCTATGCAAAGGCGTAGCAGTAATGGCAAATCATTTGACAACTCTTTGGAAGTATGTACAGAGCCCATAGCTGCGATATGCTTTAAATTTGTCTAGGTTCAGTTGGTATTCCTTCTGACGATATCACATGTCCAAGCAAATTCGTTTTCTATGGAAAGAGTCAACACTTCTTTGGGTTCAATTTAAACTAAGCATTCTGGATTTTGTTAGAAATTGCTTTTAGATTTTTGAGGTGTGCATCAAAAGTTTGTTCCATTACGAGGGCTGAAGGTAAATAGCAATTAAGGCATATCTTGCACGTTCTCATAGAAAATGCAATTGTCTCCTTGTCTCTTTTCTGAAGGTCGAGTTGCCATTATCCACTTTTTAGATTTAATGTCGAAAACCAGCTTGATCCGGCAAGAGTCGAAAGCGTACTATCAATTATAGGAAGAAGGTCTTTCTTGGTGATGTCATTGGGTCGTATGAATAAAAATGAGCATTTAGTATCTACTCATGAATTTGGAGCAAATACTCCATGTCATATGAATAAAAATAGGGAGCAGATGCTCCACTTGAGTAGGTACTCTTATGTATAATTTGCTGTGAGTTCATTTTCAGTTTTCCTATGAATAAAAATTTGTTGATGCTCCTCGGAAGGAGAATGTACTCCACAATTTTTGAGTCTGATATATAGCAGACTTCAGTTTGTCTACGGCAAAACTATGGCTGAGTTCATTCTTAATTTGCGTTCTAAAAAATATTACAAACCTAGAAGGCGTACCTGTGATCGTGATTTTAAAGTGTTATATCGATTTACTAGAGAACATATAGAGTGGATATCAAATCACTTTTTGGGTACAGAATCTGGAGAAAGAAGAGGTGGTGCTATAAATAACATTGATAAAATGAAAATATTTTTGAGATACGTTGGTGATCCGGGTTTCCAATCAGAAGTAGGAGAAGATGTTGGTGTTCATCAAAGTTCTGTCTCAAAAGTAGTGACGGAAGTTACTGAGAAGCTAATAGAAAAATGTGGTCTGTGGATAAAATTTCCTCACACTGCTACCGACATAATAGAGGCGAAACAAAAGTGGCAATCAAATTATTCTTTTCCTTGTGCATTGGGCGTGATAGACTGTACCCACATAAAAATAAAAAAGCCACCTATTCATAGCGATGAATACATTAATCGCAAAGGATATCACAGCATTAATGTTCAAGCCACATGTAATTCAGATGAGTGGTTTACAAGTGTAGACGCTTCATGGCCAGGATCTGTTCACGATTCACGGATTTGGAGCAATTCAGAAATTTCAAATATTGCGAGGAATGATTTTCATAGGTCGCAAGCACTACTCTTAGGAGATGAAGGATATGGTATAGCACCGTGGCTAATGGTACCTTTTAGAAATCCTAATACACCACAAGAACGTGCTTATAATAATTTATTTACAAAGGAACGTGTAATAATTGAAAGATGTTTTGGTCAACTAAAACAACGATTTCCGATGCTACAATATAAAGTGCGGGTATCCATAGAAAAAGTTCCAAAATTTGTCATATGCTGTTGTATATTACACAATGTAGCAAAATATTTAAAAGATGAGCTAGATCCTATGGAGCTCCCATTAGAAGATATCCCACTTGCGTATCCGGCAGAAGAGGAGTTGGATAATAATAATATTAGAAGAAGCGGGCAACGGAGGCGATCTGAGCTAGCAGATGTCATTCTTGCTCTCGCTTGAAGTAAGTAAAGCGTGGAAAGAACTTATTTATCATTTTTATTATTAACACTTTAGAAAAATGTTTTTGTCACATGTTAGAATTCTTTATTTCGTAAGTGATTCTAAAAAGTATTGACACATTATAATTTGAAATATGCTTGTCCATTGTCAGCTTGAATGATATTATTATTGCTTGAATTAGATTGTTCATCAACATCTCTGTTTAGCTGTCTCTTGAGTTTTCCTCTTTCATTTCTAAAACTCTCAGTTGTTTCAGTAAAACTAGTCTTTGTAGTTCGTTATTCGAGAGTTGTTTAGTAACGTTTGTTTCATATTCTTCGAGAGGACTACCTTTATTATGTTTGTTTTTTTTAGGTGCATGTTGTACTGTACTAATAGCATCATCATTTGCTGCACTCGTTTCAGAAGCAGAAGTTGATTGCCTAGGGATTGTATCTTCATGACCGATTTTCGTCTCTGTTTGTTGTATGCCGACGGATAATGCTCCTAAAATGAAAAATTAAGTAAATATTCATACAGTTTCTATATTAAAAAATGGACAAGTGATAAAGTTTCCTAAATAATATTGTAACTTTTTTTTGTTTCTAAGCTACAAAAATGTCTGTCTAAAATACTTGATCAAATGTTAAACAATAAGTAATTAATTATTATAAACAACATAACTTTATAAATCATTCAATTTTCACAAAATAATAAATAATAGCAAACTTTAGATAGGTTCACTAATATATATGGTAATTTAAATAAAGTTACTTATGAAGAAGATATTAATTAATTTACCTGGAACTTTTGCAAGTACTGGATTTGTGTTGCCTTCCATGATTTCCAACAAAATCTTTTCCCAATCCTGCAGCACAATTTTCTTTTTTCCAGTCCTGTTTATGTCAGTCTTTTTCTTGAGTCTGGATTTCATATTATTAATTTTTTTGTACATTTGACTTGTCGTTATTTGTGACCCGAAATTCAGCTTCCACTATTTGTTAATCAGTTCTATTGCTTGGCTTTTTGACTTTCGGACAGCTGGTGTTTGTGACTTGGATAAAAGTATGGGAACATCACGTAGCATGTTTACAAATCCCATTTGGGATTCGCAGACTTCAGTTTCTTCTTCACTTTCACTCATTGCACACTGATACTTGAATTTATACTAATACACGAATATGCGAAACGCGGCACTTGTTTATTTGGTGTTTTTTCAGGTGCAGACTTGTTTGGAAATATCGAGTATCTACTTTATGTATTCGGAGCACATACTCCTCTCAGCGAATTATTTTTATTCATATAAAACGGAGAACAAACCAGATCTTCATGCTCATGCTCATGAGTACATACTTGGAGTTTCAACTCAAGTGTTATTCATAACAGCCATTAAGTTTTCTATGGTCCACCTAAAATCTAGTTGATCCCTCCTTTTTCGTCACTAAGACGACTGGTGAAGACCATGGCCTGTTTTACTCCTCGATAATCCCCTGTTCTTTATAAGGTACTCTGACCTCCTAGTGTTTGGTAATAGGTAGTTTTCTAGATGGCTGACATGTTGAGCATTTCCAGTATCCATATTATGCTTAACTACTCCAGTTCTTCCAGCTTTACCGTCTCGCTGTGGTCCCTGATTAACTGTTTGGCCTTGCTCAATTCGTTCAGTGAATGATGTTTCTAAGCCTTTGCGAAGATTCATTTTATTCAGATTCGTTAAAGAAATCGCACAATCTTCTTCACATCTGGACGCAGATCTTGCTAATTGGTATAAAGCCACCAAGTGACCTTTGCTTATCTTATGGTTATTGGGGAAGATGTTGTCAATCTTTATGGAAATGTCACCTTCTGATGTTACCAGTGACTTTGCCACAAGGTTTTTACAGGCATTTTCTTGTGCTTGCATCAATCCATTGCGGCTCCCAGAATTCCTCCGATTTTCCAAAAATTATCTTCTCACTATTATCACCCTCTCTAACAAAATCTGCTGCCACCACTTTTATAGCAGTTGCGCCTTAACTTGCATTGAACAAAATAAATTTTTCCGACCGAATCTATGAATATTTGCCCTCTTGAGAATCCGTACTCAGAGATAACGGCTCAATCTTTAGCCCACCTTGATCTTATTAGAGACAGCGCTGTTTCCGTGTCAACCGTAATGGTAACCGATCTTTCATTAACTTCCCCTTTGATGGTGAGGTTTTTCTCAGGCTTCTGATGGGGGTAAATCCTGGTCCTTTATCTTCACAAGCCAGCATTAGCCCCTTAGTGCTTACTGTATTTAGTTTTCCTAATTGGGTCGAGAGGTTCTGCGTTCTCTGGATAATTGACAGTCACGTTTCATGCGTCCACATTGATAGCACTGAATTCCTTGGTGGCGAGGAGGCTGCTGGATTTGTGCTTTTAATTCCTGTCTTATAACCTTGATGGTCTCTGTGCACAGACTTTGTAGACCATCACTATTGGCGTCACCTTTATGCTTTTCATGGAAACATTACATGCAGCTTCAATTTTAAGGGTTTTTTTTCCAGCGCTTTCAAATCTGGTGGTGGTTGAATTTCTTGATTTCTACTATCGTGTACGAAATATTGGGCAGCAAGTTCCTTTTGAAATTCCTCAGAGGCTCCTGGATAGGCCTTAGATATAAGGCGTCTTATATCTGCCTCAAACTCATGTCAAGTTTCCCTGGCATTGGTATAGCTGACTTCGATGTTGGTCGCCAAATCGTCTCTCTAGAGCTATGGCTGATGTCTCATTGATGAGAAGCTGATAGTGTCTGGAGCAACTCTAAGGCTGATCAACAAACTAGTTGTTTGATCTTCATTATCCCATATATTGGCCAAAAAAGTGTGGCCGTCAAACGTTGGAGGCTTTATATTCTGTGAGATGTTATGAGAGCTCAATCTCACCGATGATTGCCTTTATATCCAGGTAATTAAGGCGTATAAGTTGTTTACACAGTCTTTTATGTCCTCCATCTCGTCAGGGAGGAGCTTAGAGAGAGCATGAAACCCACACGAACGAAAAACTCACGGGGAGGCCTATGTTCAGAAGTGGAACACTTTGTTTGAAAATCTACGAGCTAAAACGGAACACCCACTTCACTTAGCAAATATATTAAAAAATAAAAAATATATTTTACGTAAAAATGTTTCCTAATCCCAATTTTTTTTTTCCAGAGACACAGCATCCATGGCATGATGGAGGAGGAAAACGTAATCAGACCTCACCAAGAAATCGCACAACTAACTCTAGACGAAAAAAAGTTCCTTTTAGCGGTAGAACGAGGCGACGTGGCATCTACACGAAGGTAAAACAATTACAATTTTTCCAGCCGGTTTTCCCTTATTAAACATCGATCAATAGACCTTTGATCAGTCATGCAGAAGTTTGTTTAAGATTTAGCGTGAATTTTAATTACAAAACTTACGGCCTTAAAACGAGTATTTTTTTTAAATTATAACGCATTAGTTAAGTACATATTATAAGCCCTTTTTTATGCATGTAAATAAACTGTAATTACAAAACTTACGGCGTTATCATATATTGATGCATAATTTAAATGGGCATGATCAGCGCGCTTTATTATTTTGCAGTAAACTCTATAAAATAAACACACTTTTCGGTTTTATTGTCATCCAAAACACTACTCGGCTTTAATATGCATATTTATTAAATTTCGGGTTTTCGGTTACAATCGTGTGTTCATTAAACACATATATAACTTTAATATTAAAAGGGGAAACTTTAAAATTAAATTACCGCATCCGTGCTAAATGTTTTGTTAATTAGTAACCGCCCGTTTAATATTGTGTTTATGTCACTTTAATTTTAGTCCAATTATTTAGTTATTTAATAATGCATAATCCCAAGGACAAATTTAGGGTAGAATAAACAGTTTTTGGCAAATTCTCAGCTAATCGAGGTTACCGCATACTTCTAATATTATCTCAGATAAAAACTACAAACTCCATCAACCCCATTAACGGTCCGTTTATATAATCTTTAATTGTCCCCATTAAACTCGACATTACTCGAAATAATTGAAGTAATTTCCAAAATCGTGTGTTATTGCGGGATAAGGGTCCATTTGGAAATGAATTAGATGAGAAGTAATAAATTGCTTATATGCCGTTAAGAGGTGCTAAATAGATTTATGCTGCTTTTAGTTAAATTATTAATTGATTTATGGAAATTTTACAATTTGTAATTTCAATTTTTTTTCTTGTTTTTATTATTTTCTTATTTATATGTTAATTATTGTATTCAAGCTAAATATTGGTTCCAGCTTTATTTATTCGTTTTTAGTATTTTCATAGGGGCAGTAAAGGTAAACGCATCTTTTAATAATTTAATGGTTTTTATTTTTTTTTTCGTATTTCTCCTTTAGATAATCACAAAAGTAAATAGGGCAATTTAATCAGGAAAAAGGGCTTTTTTCAATGAGAGTTTAAAAAAAGTGGCTTTCCATTTGAAAAAAAAAGCTTGGGTTAATTTGGACCCCCCCTGTAGGTGAAAAAATACAAAAACTATTTTGAAATGTGAAAAAAAATAAACAAAAATCGACGGGTCTCAGGAATTTTGCGAGATAAAATTTAATTAGTTTTAACTGAATTTATTCCAGTTAAAGTCACCACACTGCCCAAGTAACAATTTAGGTTCTAAAAAGGTTATAAATAACTCCTAGAACCTGTTTAAGAAAAATTATTGATTATGCCATTAAGCACAAACAACGTTATTTATTAGCCCGCATAACCTCCTGTAGTAAAAAAAGGCCCAGCCCTAAAGAGGTTGTCGTTGCCAATAGGCCCTGGCCAATTTGAAACCAGATCGCATATCACAGAACCTATATAGCTAATAGAAATAACCTTTATCGAGCCCGAAGATGCCTAAAAGTAATCTGTGTACAACCTGAAAGCTTTTACGCCTACCTGTTTACAACCCTTTAGCAAAGTCCTTTTAGACTTTTAGGTGGTTATATAGTTTTGCCTGTTCGCCGGCTTTTAGCATTTCAGATACATATTGAAGTATAAAAATTTTGCCATTTAGTTTTAAATATGGTATTTCAGAGATACCAAAGTATAAAAATCTGACCTTTTAGTTTTAAATATGATACAGTCAGGGTAAAAATAAGACAACGCCAAAATAAAAAGCACTGGCGATATTTTCAGTATGACTTTATTTTAGAAAAAAAAAATTATACTGGAATAGATGACCGATTTTCATTGCGCACAACAGTTTCTTGAAAAAGTTGGGTGTAATTTAACTGTAAAACACGCGCGCCTTTGATATCTTACAAATTAAACATTATTCAGTGCCAATAAAAAAATAAAAAATTTATATATTTTTATTTCTGAGATGCATTAGTGGTAATATGTACTTAAATTAGTGATAATATGTACACTGGAGCGTCTTTATATATTATCTAAATTGTTTACATATTACATTATTTTTGCCTGTATTTGAATAGCTTATAAAAATGGAACAATTATATTTTTTCTTCAAAATGGACGCCTAGCGGGGTATGCTTTTAAGCTGCTATAATAATTTAAGTAAGTATCAAAAGCTATGTCGTAGGACAAAAGGCATAAAAAAATGCCAGTGGGTTTTAAAAAAAGCTAAAACAGGGCCAACTAGCATCTTCCAGGACTTACAGGCCACTTTTAATACCCAATTAGCTGGCCAAGTCTGGGCGAATTTCAATAAATGGCTTTTAGGCATTTAGTAGGATCTATTGGCATTATTTATTACTACGCGGGATTTCTTCAGTCTTCTTTATTGCAATTCAGTTTGCGTTTGGTTTTGGTGGTTCCAGTTACTGTGAAAATAAAAGTGTGTTTTTTTATCGTTCAAATTGCATACAGGGCTGTATTTAGGTACATAAAAAGGTAAGTTCATTTTAGTTCATATAACAAAGATAGGCAAAGCGATTTTGATAAAGATAAATATAGATTGTTGCAAGTTTAGAGGTTATGAGTACCAAATCATTTTTCTCTTAATACCCATATTTCAATTCAAAGTATATTAGCATCATAAAAAAATTGAAGAAATATAATGATTGGAAGATTGTATGTATTTCCAATAAATTATTACGATCTGAATCCCCGAAAATCAACACTGTCAGATGTTATTTGCTGCCGACAACAATCGACGACAACCAACCTAATGCGAAGCGATCTGGTGTTACCATGTCTTGTTGCTAAAGGACCGTTTATACTTAATATTAACGCTAACGCTATGGGATCGTTTAAATTTGTGAGTAACGTTCGGATTCATGCTTATTCGTGCTGTTGAGGATAAACGACACGAATAAGTCCTGAACGTTCACAACACTAGTCATAACAAATTACATTTTTTACTTAATTTTACTCTTTTTTAATTGGTTTTGACTTTTTAAAGTTAAAAAAAAAAGCTTCAACAATAAAGGTAATTTATGTTTAGATTTATATTCTTTATAAATTTTGGATTTTTTTATTAGTAAATTTAATAAATACAAAAATATAATACATATAAAAAGCAGATTTTTAAATATTTAAAACTTAAAAATTGTATAGTATTGGACTTCATATTTTGGTATGTTTTTGGTTGTGTGAGCAATCATACCTACTTTAATCCTTGTATTAACACTACATTTTTGTCTTTGTAATAGTGTTTTAGATTGAATTAAGTGGATTAGGTACTGGAGCAGTCCCAAGCGGGTGGGAGAAAGATGGAACGTTATGGTGGCCTCCAAAGTCACAAATGGGTGCCGTATTGGATAAAAGCTCCGCTCCAAAAGATAAATGGAAATCATTCTCCTGTATAGTAAAAAGACAGTTCAAGGCGTACAAAGAGGCATCAGAGGAAGCAGAAAAGATGGAAGCGGAAACGGACACAGAGCAAGAAGAACAAGATACTAGAAAGCATGGAGATAGCTTAAGCATATTTAAAAAAAAATATTTTGGTTTTTTTCTATGTTATGATATATTTCTTGCAAGCACTTAGTTAATCCATTATGCCAATATTGACCTTCCTCAATATCCCGTAAATTTATTTTACATGGAGTAGCTAAAAGAGTTCTAGGGTTCTTCGGAAACTTGACCTCTTTATTTTTATTTAAAATTTTTAAAAGATCTTTAATGGCAATGTGTCTAATGTTATATTTCAGTGCCCAATCTTTTAAAACTAGACTAAAATCAAATTTCTTAAAGTCATCAATTTCATCATCTTCATTCCAATCCATTGATGAACTTGGTTGTTCTGAAGCCAGTTTTTCTGTTAAGCCACTGGTACTGGCATCGTGAATATCTGATTCTAGAGGATCAGGTTCAATGCCAAAACCGCCATCAGTTAAATTACGAGAATTATCTTCTTCCGGTGTATCTATTGTAAACTAAATTTTTTTTACGTTATAATCTACCAAAATTGTCAATATTTTATTTGTCATATTTACCTGACCAGTTGTAATTCGTTGGAAATTTCGCTTCACTTTTCTTTTAAAATTACCACTTCTTACAATTTTGTGCCAAGACATCCCTGTATTCTAAGAATAAATGACGTAGGATTTAATAGTCGCGACCATCCGCAAACTGTGTTTTATTGTGACTAGTTGGTTAAACCTTATCCCATAAAGTTATCTTATTATCGATATGACTTTTAGCAAGTCCTTTAGGTGTTAAAAAATGCTATATTTTCCGAAATAGGCCGTATAAAGTGCCAAATAGTTAGGCAATTGATTCAAGACCATATGGCTCTGAATAGGTAATTTTAATGCTAAAATCGTTCTATATTGGAATTTTGATTGCCAAATTAATGCTGAAATATAACCTCTCCAAAACCTTATTATCTCAAAACCATAAAGCCCTCGTTTATGGCCATAACAACGTTATTGTTGACACTTGACTAGAACTAATTAGATTTTTAATTTACCTAAGGTTCCTAGTTCCTATTAGCACAAAATTTAACCTAAATAGTTCCATCAAGCAAGCCAATGACTATTGCAGAACCTTGGTGCAGAGTCTCTAGAATATTTCCATACCATTTTATCAATGAAATTAGGAACCAAGTCCGAGACGAGTTATGTTGTCAAAACCGCCGTAAAAGTCGGCATAAAATCGCGCGTAGACGTCAAAATCGACTATATTCACACGATGTTTTAGAGTATAAAAAAAGGTTTTTACCTTATGATATGTACATGGAAAAATAGTAGAAAGCTTTAGGAACAGACTAACATCAATTCTTGACTGATTCCAATCGGTTTTAGTAGTTAAATTTAGATTATAAAAAGCGTCTTTTTTCTTTGTCAATGAGACGCGGCCATGGGTTGCTTTGAAATTGATCAGTGTGCAGGTTGATTTTTTAGCGATTTTTCGCGCTTGAGACTTTTTTGGAAAAAAAATACTTTTAGGGCACTTGTAAAAATGGTCAAAAAATTAAATTTTAGTATGTTATAGTAAATTGAATGGAGCATTTGCTCGATTGGTTTTGGTTCACCTATCACACACAGGGTGCGCACAATTAATTTCCAAAGTCAAAAAATGTTAAAAAATTCATGACTCAAAAACGGTTTTACTTAGAAGTACGGTTCATATTGCGAAACATCTTATTACAGGTATATTTCCAGTTTTAATTTAATAAAACTGTGTAAAAAAAAGTGTGAAAAAGGATATTTTTGACTGAAAAGTGCTCACCGTGCATAAATAATAGCGTCAAACATAATACGCCATTTTATTCAGAAAGAATGGAGGTTTAATTAATCCAAATAATTTTTTTAAAAATTTTGCACCAGAAAAATCTTACACAAAAAAAAATAATTTTTTAAGTTTTTTTTTTATTTTTCTCCTAAAAAAACATTTTTTTAAAAACATTTAATAAAAATTTTAGTTTTCGATGAGGCGCACATATCTTCTGTGAGTCATTATTTCCTGAAAGAAAAAATTATACCCATAAAAATGTATACCCATAAACCGTCAGGGGAGCCAGAATATTCAACATGTCTAAAACTTTGGACGTTAAAAAAATACTTGCGACCTTTATCGAATTCCCTTGACCAAAATCGAAGAAAAAACATTTTTTGACTTAAAAGGCATCGTAGTCGAAAACAAAACAATATATGAAAATTTGTAAATAATCAAGTTGTAGCCTCATACTTCTAGACTATAAAGTGATAAACATTGTTATTCTACCCCAAATACAACCAAAGTTATAAGCACTTTTGTCCGACAGGTCCGAATTTTGTGCGAAAACAGGCCCTCGCTCTTGTAATAACCATAAAACCATATTTCATCACAAATATTTGCTCTTTTATTTTAATTTTTCAGCATCTTCATTTTACCGTTTTTCCTCGTATTATTGTTTTTTCCTAGCTCTGCATACTTCCCAAATTTAAACGATACAAGCATTCGCTTCTATTATTCTCTTTTTTTGTTTCTCTCATTGTTTACTTTCTCTATTACTTACAATCTCTCTCCAGTCCCTCCATCCTCTACTTCCCACAACGTTTCAACCTCGAGAAAACGTCTGTCATATCACAGACCTAAAACTCCCTCATTAATATTGCATGAATGACTCTGGAAAAATAAATTTTTCATTTCGGATGCATCGTATTTGTATGAACGTGAAACGTCGGGTCTTTTGTCCGTATTCACTTTTTTTTTTGGATTTATTTACGCAATAAGCGCAGAAACTTTAACGGAAAGAGAAAAAAAATTAAAACTTCACGTTGTTGAATTATTTATGAACCGGTAAGTTAGTTGCCCGAAAGTTTCCAGTTGTAAAGTTCGTAATTAAACCGGATCATGCGCTTCCTCAAAAGGAAAACATAAGGCTTATGAGATTTTAATGATTCGAGTTTCCCTAATAAGCGTTAATATTTTTAGGTGTGTTTAAATTAAGAAACACATTTTTTAAGGTGCTTGTAAAGTAAAATTTAAACCTGCCAAACATCTTATCCACCTCATTTATAAATCAAATTTTGCCCTTTTGTATCTCAGTTTTACCACTAAATCAGCTTAATTAACATCCGACTGCCAAAGCAATTTAAAATTTATTATTTGGTTAATACATACATTGCGGCAGTGGTTTATGCAATAATGCGACTGTATCTGCAGTTATAATCGCTAAATATATGCCATTTATACCATTTTAAATTAAATTTGCTTAATAGCAATATGCTGGTCATCCTCATTAAAATTAAACATCAATAAAAGAAAACGTGTTTAAGGGCGATAAGGTTTACTGGCTTGCAACAAAAGTTTTATTAGTTATTTTATGCATATAAACACTCTGAAGTGAGCGAACCTCGTAAAAATTGTCTATTTTATATTCTGTGCATCGCACGTAATACACGATAGTTAAATAAACGTTTATTTTTGGTTTACACCAAGTGTACACTTTTGACAATTAATTTTTACCAGTGGCGTCAGTATCGTAAATATTTTTAATAATATAAGACGAAACTTTGACATCAAAAAATGTTTTGATTAAATTAAACAAAACACTTTAAATAAATGATATGATTAAATAAAACACATTAAATTTGAGGTCTAGTAACGGAATTACTGGGTGGTAACGATTATGGTTACGAAAAAACTAGATATGTAAATTCCGTGTCAATTTTATTAAATTCAGAAATTGTCTCTCGTTTGTAAACAGTATAGTATTTGATATACGTACATTCTACAATTTAATACAAATACCTTGACAATATACGGATGACAATTACTAAAAAATCGTTGAATAAACATATATTTATAACGATACTAATACATGGTCTGTTGCTTGAAATGTTCCCATTCCAGAATACTCCTAGAAACTCACACCATAATATGTTCCTTTCAGGATGCTACAACGTGCGGAAGACACCAGCTATATCAACATAAACTGTGTAGACCCTCTGGGACGTAGCGCGCTCCTAATGGCCATAGATAACGAAAATCTGGAAATGGTGGAGCTCTTAATAGAATACAGGGTGGAGACGAAAGATGCTTTACTGCACGCCATCTCGGAGGAATTTGTGGAGGCTGTAGAAGTTTTACTGGACCACGAAGAAACTATACATAAGAAAGGAGAGCCGCATGTGAGTTTGTTTGAGAATTCGTTTTCCTGGTGGGTGTGTATATTAATTATTGTGGTGACTTAAGGGACTATGTACGAAATATCCAGAATTTTGAAAAAAGAGAACTTACCTATTCTAGAGGTCTGGGATTTGTTTTTAACGCACTTACGTTTAAACATCGTTCTATACGAGATTTATATAAGCATGCCTAGAATAAGCCTTAGCTGTAAACCATAGGCGAGATATTTGAGTTCACCATCTCTCAGTCAAACAGATTTTCCAATTTTTCATACAATATATATTTTTCTTATTCCACTGAATATTTTGTTAATGTGTTGTATTTTGTAAAAAATGTACTCGTTAAAATCTTCTCTTATTTGCTAACTGATCACATATATTTTAAGACTAATTAACAAACTTTTCAGAATAAAAATAAATTCTTTAACAAAAAAGTTAATGAAAATAAAGTAACTTGGCAACGTAGAATATCTCATATGTTTACTATACATGTTTCCATTGTTGCCATTTTTGTGTTGTTTTTATAGATATTATTGCATAGATAGTCCGCGCCCGGTGTTATTTCATCGATATAACCATATCTTCCGAAATTCCCAAGGGATTATAATAATTTTGTCTCCAGTTATTAACAATGAAAAACTAAATCGATTTATGATGGTTACAAACTAAGGTTTTTTTGCGAAAATTAGTTAAAAAGTCAAATGTTAAAGGAATAAAAAAGGCTATAACTATCAAAGGGTTTTTAGGAGTTATAGAGCTTTGGCCGTTTATATTTTTTAACAGGTTACTATCAAATAATTTTTTACTAAATCGGATTAGATTTTTATTGTTTATTATAGAAAAAATCTAAATCTTTGGGAGTTTTAGAAAATAGAACCTTTTCTTTAACATTTGAATTTTTAATTAATTTTCACAGAAAAAAACTTAGTATTTAGAGGTTTATTATTCACAATAAGTCGATTCAGTTATGCAGGAATACGGGCATTATATCGATAAAAAAACGGCGGGCGCGGACTATAAATAGGTTGTTGGCAGACGACATATGCTGCGTTTTCGGTTTTGGTTGCTGGATATCGATCACAGGCTAGCAGTAGCTTCACATACATTATTTATGCGGTGTGTACTGGTTGGAATAAGTAAGAAAAATTTGCCAGAATATAACAATATACAAATTTTTATTAATATTTTTTTAAAAGAAGTAAAGGGAAAAATCCTAATTTTAATAACCATAGATACTTCACAAATATGTTGTCTCTCTTTTATAATGTTATAACTTATAAGGATGACATCTAACTCGTCTGTGACAGGAACGATGCGAATTTCCTGTTTCCCAATATATGTGATCCCCTTCAGACTTTTTTATAATTTTTCAGCAAACAAGAGATGTTTTTAATTTTACTATTCATTAAAAAGACGCACTGAAGTCATTAAAATATTTTTTTAATGCTAAACGAATAGTACAACATTCAAACCTAAATAACCAGCGCAGTTGCTTTATACTTTTATCTACAGAACACAAATATAAAGAAATGCGGGTTGCCTTGTTAACCCAAAGAAATTTTCGCCCTCTACTGAAGCTGCAATAATTCGAACTAATTTTGACATTTGTAAGCCATAACTATTGGCAACCCGTTTAACCAATCAGATTTAAAAAAAGGCGTGGTCAAATCTAGCGCCAAATTTGAATTCAATTAATGGTGAAAAATTCGAATTTTAACACGGGCCCAACTTGGCAAAACTACTAAATGTCACAATCATTTAGTACAACCTTAATATTTATGGTACATTAAAAAATATTATAGATAAAATTTTAGCATAATAATATTACAGGAATGACATGGTTCACACTATAAATGTTACAAAATAAAGTTACAAACATTTACGATTGCAATTTGTAATACCACGTGCCTTATTTAATGAAAAAGATTTTCAGTGGGATTTTTATATCATAAGTATTACTTGCCGTTACTATTAATAAACTTTGGGCTCTTAAGGGAATCACATAATTTATCCATTCACTTTTAGACAAGACTCAAGAAGCAGCGTTAATCACTTCAGATCTTAAATCACCTGATGAACAGAAAATTTCAATGGTAGCTGCCATTGACTGTCTAAACTGATAAGCTGCAACACTAAGCTTCATTACTAAAAAGATTTAAAACCGAAATGTTTCTCTTTAAGCTTATGAATGAGAACGAAAATTCCAATGGTCCCAGGACTGTCAGAAAGCTTTTAATCGCCTAAAAGAGGCTCCGACATGATATCTCCTACTTGAAGAAAAATTAGTATTAGACATCGACGCTAGCAATGTATGCATAAGAGCTGTGATATCCCAAATCCAGGATGGCCAAGAAAGTCATTAGTATTGCGGTAAGAGGCCTCACTCGCCGAGAGTTGCTAGCTGTTATAAAAGCAATAAGCACATTTACAATTACCTCTATGGGAGGAAGTTTCTGCTGTCAATGCAGCTTTAAAATGGATCCTTCAGTTTATAAGCCGGAAGTTTGAATTTGATACTGAGCATCGAGTAGAAAGAATCCGTGGAAAGGAGGATGCCTTATTAAGAAGACCCTGCCTAGAGACCTGCAATCACTGTTAGTAGGAGAAAAATGCTCAGTTGTTAAGAAGCACTATCATCATGTGGTGATGATACATGGCAGAATGGGGATCTTATAAGATCACCAAATATTTCTAACTTGGATAAATAAAGGAGAAAACCAACTTAGGAAGAAGTTGCTTAGTATTCTCCCAATATCAAGTCATACTGGGCACAATAGAACTTTTTAATTTTGGAATATGGCAAAGAGGAAAGAAGGTAAATGGTTGTGCCTAAATGTCGGATTAAGAAATTGCTCGAGGAAATTCATACCGGTGTATTAGGCGGACGTCTTGGAGTCAAAAAGACCCAACTTAACTGACTGAGACGCTTGGGATGCTTTGCGTTCTCTAAAGGAGGAGTTGCAATTCCTAAACTCGCATGCAAAGTTGATAACCTCCACTGAAGGATAATTCGCAGCAAGGTTAGAAGCGAATTGCAGCTCTACAGTTGTGCAAGTTCTGTGTGCTGTTATACGTTCCAACGTCGTTCTCTGGAGACACCGTTGATTGTTGTTTCCACAAGAGGTCCAGTTGCAAGGAGGAAGACATTTTGAAATGACACAAGTGGCACACCGCACGGCGTCTCTGAAGACGCGTGGAAAGTCAGCGAATCTTCCGGAATCATGGTCAGCCGAGTATATAAGGAGCCGCGTCACCGCTAGAAGTCAGTTGATAGTCCAGTAGAGTATATTGGCGCGATATTTTAAGTCGAACATAGATAGTTGTAACTAAATACGAAAAAAAATTATATTTATAGTAGTTGTAAGTGGTCGTTTTTAGCAGTGTAAATAAATCATTTAACTAGTATATTATTTTTTCACTCACACTTAACGAATTATAAAAACAGTACATAATGATGCGAGACCTCTGGCCACGTATAAGTAATTTGTTATACAATTTTACATAAGATTTTTGGTGCAAATGTACGTAAAAATATACTGGCATAGAAATGTACTAGGCACTACTGTACAAAAAAAGAATTGAGCTTAAATTACTACTTACTATCAGGGTCAGACAAGGTATTACCATATTTTATCAATGATTGATACCCACCCAAGAAGCCTGATCTCTTCAGTTTTCGCATCAAAATTTCATGGTCTGATTTTCAAATTGTCCTTCCAAACATTCCCTATTCCAAATTGCATGTGACACGTGTTCAGAAAAAATGCAGAGGTTTGTAATAGTGGATCTGTCAGGAAGAAAACATTGCTGAAATTCTGAGATTTCCTCAGATAGGGGTATATTGGTGTATGTAGAATCCTTTAAAAAATTTCATCGAGATGTTTCCATAAGAATTTGTTAGTACAAATATAGATATACTAAAATATACAAAAATCAACCTGTTTGTAGTCGTTGGTTTTCAGTGCATTTTTGTACATAATTTGAAATTAAAAATAGGTATAAGAATGTACAGACAATTTTTAGTAGTATACGTGGACACATCACTAAGAATCTAAGGTTCCTATAATTACATGAAAATTATTTATAAAAATAGTGATGAGTAGTATATTTTGATTCCAGTACATTTTTCTACTCATTTATACTGAGAATATGTATGGAAATATCTATAAGAAAATTATTTATGAATGGCCAGAAGCTTTGCATTATTAGAAAATCTTTCAAAGTTCTTATAATTAAATGCAATTTTTTTCTGACAAAATGTACAGTGTTGCCGAGACTCTGGACACGCACAGGTGGATTTTTGTACCAATTTGTTATAAAAATTCATAAAGAAAAAATTCTAGGGCATTTTTTGTAAGAATGTTTGTACCAAAAACTCATATAAAAAAATGTATAAAGAAGTAATTTAGTCGTTACCACAGGCCTCACATCACTAAGATATCTTCTGAGGTTCCTTCATTTAAAAATTACATGATTGTACAATCTAAACATTTTTATATATATTTGAAGCAAAAAAACCCTATAAGAAAATGTACATTTTTGTATGTCCAGTGCTCCCTATTATTCAAAAGTTCTCTTAGGTACTTAATTTAAATGAAAATTTATTTTTTCTCATTATTACAAAAAAAAATCATTAAAAAGAAAATATGTATAAAAATGTACAGTCGTGTGTAGTCACTAGCCACGCACAGATAGTTTCCAGTCCGTTTTTGTACAAATTTATAAAGAAAAATGCACGAGAAAGGATTCTAGTATATTTGTACTAAAACCAAGGAACAAAAAAGTAAAGACGGCGCACTACTAAGAAATCTTCTGAGGTTTCTTTAATTAAGAATTAAATGGTTGTACAAAAGTGCATAGTCCTGAACATGACCATGTCAATATCAGTGGTACATTTTTATATAAATTTGGAGTAAAAAACCCTATGTTAACCCCAGGAAAATGTACAAAAAATTATTTTCGTGTGACCAGTGGCTTCGTATGACTTAAGATTTCTCAATTTAAATGTTGTATTATATAAACATTTATTTCCTCTTATTATTACAAAAAAAATTCCTATAATTCAAACCAAAATATTTATAAAAAATTTATAGTCGTGTGTAGCCATTATCCACGCATAGGTGAATTTCAGTCCGTTTTTGAACAAATTTCTAATAAAAGTTCAAATAAAATGTACAAAAATTTTAAAAAATGTACAAAGTAATTTGTACAAAAAGTAATTTATTCAAGACCAAAGGCCTCGCATTAGTAAGGAATCTTCTAAGGTTCCTCCAATTAATTATTTAGCTATTAACTATTAACCATTAATTATTAACCCTGGATCCGACCATGTCAATCTCAGTACATTTTTAGATAAATTTGGGGAAAAACAGTAAAAGAAAATGTACATTTGTGTGTGACCAGTGACTTCGTATTATTAAAAAGTTCTCTAAGTTTCGTCAATTTAAACTGGCCACGAACAGGTGGACTCCAGTCTATTTTTGTACAAATTTGTAGTAAAAATTCATAAAGAAAATGCACGAAAGAGGATGCTAGTACATTTTCGTAAAAAGGTTTGTACTAAAAATCCGTATGAAAAAATGTATGAAAAAGTAATTTACTCACGACCAAAGGCCTCGTATCACTAGGAAATCTTCTGAGGTTCCTCCAATCAAAAATTAAATGGTTGTACAATAGTGCGTGGTCCTGGACATGTCAATCTCAGTACATTTTTTTAAAAACTTTTAGTAAAAAAACCCTAAAAGAAAATGTACATTTGTGTGTGACCAGTGACTTCGTATTACTCAAAAGTTCTCTAAAATGCCTCATTCTAAATGTTGTATTGTACAAACATTTATTTTCTCCCATTATTACAAAAAAGTTCTTTCTCTAATTGAAAGGAAAATTTTTATTATGTTTACTGTCGTGCGTAACCTCTACCTGCATAAAAGACGATTTGAGTACATTTTTGGACAAATTTATATTAAAAATGCTTACAAATTTACCCCTGGTTGGCCAAATACAATAGTGGTTCTGTTAAATGTGCCGAAAACCACCCAGGTTGTACGTCATTCATTTTTGTACTAAATCAGGAAATCATCCTTTTATTAAAACTCCTGTAATTATTATCAAAAATGGTATAGCTTTAGCTTATCTCATTTCTAAGAGAAAATTACTCTTCATTATTAATATAAATAAACTTATTTCAAAAGATTGTACTGAATTTTCCAGTACTGGGTACAATTTGAAAATTCTACTTCCCATCAATACGCTTACGAGCTATTCAACCCTTTTTTTTTTCCAAAAACAATAAAATAATTTCTTAATACATCTCATTGTAACTAAAACCATTATACCACTCCCGTTTACGATCCTGTCCAAACAGATCAGCCATTCAGTTAAAATGTAGCGAGCATCTGAATCAAAAGCGAACTAAAACGAAATTACACTCATTAATTTCGGTTTTAGTGGCCGTAAATTGAATATAAAGCCCGATTTTAGCTCCTCTGGGAAAAACTTTAAACAGGAAATAACCCAGTACACTCCTAGTGGGGCAAACCACGATTCACCCTTAAATAAATATCATTAACTATAGTTGAAAAACATGCACATTCAACCCTGTTTGCTGTCACTTAAATATAAAGAAACTGAAACGTCTTTAGACGACAAGTTCGTAAACAATCAGTTGTTTGGAATCGCTGAAACTTTAGTTAAAGTGACATGTTTACCTGTTCCCATTTATTTTCTTGAAAAGGCAGGAGTAAATAATAATAATGTTTACGTCTTCTAAAGAGATTAAATGTAGAAAACTGTCTGTCTGTCGTTTTCAGAGTTGGGAAGCGTTGCCGCCAGACACTGCCACATTCACCCCGGACATTACGCCCTTAATACTGTCGGCCCACAGGGATAATTATGAAATTATTAAGATTTTACTGGATAGGGGTGCTACTTTACCTATGCCACATGACGTCAGGTAAGGGGTAAAATTGAAAACTGAAGTTCAAGTTAAGTGAATTGTTATTTGATATGTGTTTTTTGCATCAGAAAATTATTTTAAAGTTGTTTTTTATAAAAAAAATTAAGAAAAATACATCCTATGGGATATGTGTGGAATAAAAAAAACTGTCAAAAAAATTATTGATGAAAAGAGCATGGGAAATCTGAAACAGTAATCAAAGAAATCATAATTTTCTCAAAAATTGTAATTGATAGAATGTGTTATCTTCCTCATTCATATAATATAATTTCAGGGTTTTTGGAAAGATTTAAAAAAAAAATAAAGAACCTTTTTTAAGGAAAATAATTTTTTTGAAGTTTTTCATTTTGAAGGGAAATTCACAAAATATCTTCTGAAAAATTCTTAATTTATTAAGTAACTATGCAAGCGTTTTTTATTAATTTCATTTTTTTTTATAGCAAATTCCTAAAATGTTTAACTCAAGAATTTATCAACAAGGATTTGAAAATTATTAAATAGATTTCTTATTTAAATTTAAAAAAATATCTGTTTCAGCGGTTTTTGAACACTTCCCAAATTATTGAAAAAAATAGCTGAAAATAATTTTTTTTATTAGAAATTAACAAAATGTCTACCACTCAAAAATTCCTTAGCCAACAGATTTCAAAATAGATTCTTTAATTCAAAATATATTGCATGCCCACTTCAGCATTTTTGGATACATTTTCCTTTTTTTGAGGAGGATGGTTTTTTTATGAGAAATTTTTCAAATATTTACAACTCAAAAATCTCTTAACTTATAGATTTGAAAAGATGCACACTTTTAAATTCGGTGTTAATTTTTTAAACAATTAAGACTTTATTACAAAATTATTAAATCAAAATAGTATTCTTCACATAGGAAAATATGAAAAGAAAATTATACGTAAAACTAGTAGGAGGAGACGAAAACCGAAATAGACTAGTTCTGATGAAAATTATTTAAGGGCTATAATTCAAGTAATGTAATTAAAATTAAAGCATTTATTTTAATAAACATAAGTTAAAAAAATATATTTGATTTTCTTGTAAAGATTTTTAAATTTTCAGTTTAAATTTCTTTGATTTATTAAAGTTTTTTTTTAATCTTCATGTATGTTATTAAAAAGAACTTATGTAATATCATAATATGGTATAAATTTTTTAACTACATTGGTAGGCTTAAATGGAATTATTATATCTTTTCTTTTATTGATCTAGTGTTATACATTTAGAAATTATCGTCACACGTTACCTTATTAAAATAATTAAGAGTTAAATGGATGTACAGGCCTTTTACCTTTAAAATATTTAGACTGTTATAGGTTATTTGTTGAGAGTCTATATGGTTTTTTAAATATAACTTTTAAAGCAGCAGTTTTATAACCGTTAACGGATTTTCTATTTTTTTCTAGATTTTTTTATGTATGCGTTTCCATTATTTCTCTATAAGATATACAGGGTGATTTTCAACCTATGCGCATAAACTTGGGAAATGATATCTGATGAGTAATAATGAAAAAAAAATGTAGTAAAATATTTTTAGTTTTGAAGATATCCATATTTTTTTAAATAAAAAACGTGTATTTTTTAACGTGTTTAATTTAAACTAATTTAAAGCAACTGTTCGAAGTTGTTTCCATTATTTTCGATACAGACTTAAGCTCGTCGAATCCAGGAAGACGTACATGCTCAGGCCAAACCAGGCTGTAGGCGAATTGCGTCACTGGCAGTGATTATGCGATGTCGTAGCTCTTGCTCAGTATCAACTTTGTTTACATACACCAATGTTTTCATATGACCCCACAAATAAAAGTCTAATGGATTAAGGTCAGGCGAGCGAGGGGGCCACCCAACTGGACCATCACGGCCTATCCATCGTCCGGGAAACACACGATCTAAATGTTGTCGCACTGGTCGTGAAAAATATGATGGAGCACCATCATGAAGAAACCACATGTTCTGCCTAACGTTCAGATTCACATTTTTAAGGAGCATTGGTAAATTGTTGCGCAAAAATTCTAAATACCGAGCACCAGTCAAACGATTTTCCAGAATAAAAGGTCCGATGAGCATCCCGTTCAGAATTCCAGCCCATACATTTACAGAAAAACGTTGTTGAAAGTATGTTCTCCGTGTAATACAGTAGGCTCGCGTTAATGTGAACTCAAAAAATTTCGACTTAGTTCGCATTGCTGAAATGTTCACATTATGGAGATTATATTAAAAATAGTTTGAATTAAAATAAAAGGGAACTACATTGTAATTTATTTATGTTTGTATTTATTTATAAATTTATTTATTACAGTTTTAAGCCTTATACAAAAGTTTTATTTAAAAAAAGATGTAATTTTTGTTTGCACTTTTTTTGCGACGGGTATAAGGCTACAGCCTTTTCTTCTAAACCTTTTAGTGTAATAATGTCCTTTATGTCGACATAGTTTTGATTGGCCCATTGTATGAAAATTTTTAGGGCTGCAAGAGCCTCCAAATGCGTAACTTTTTTTTCTTCAAAAGTTAATATCTCGCAGTAGCATGCAAAAGCACTATCTTCTGAATCATTGCTATCGAGATTTTCCTCCACTGCGTCTGTATTCCATTCCTCAAGGTCTTTGGGATTATAATCAATCTAAAAACAATCATATCTCAATAAAATTCTAAAACTATTACAGACTTTCTTCTTTTAATTTCCAAAAATCGAAAATTAAAAGGAATAACTAGCACTAAATAATACCTGTTCAATTGTTTGAAGCAATGTAATGGTTTCATTAACTGCAGCTGCTCTAACATCATTTTCCCACAACTCTTTTAGTCGAGCTAACGGTAGGTCATCCTCCAAATTTTTTCCCAAAATATTATTCCAACATTTTGAAATTACTGAAGGCTCTATTTTTTGCCAGGCCATATGCAGTTGCATAATAGCATCTCTTAAAGTTATAACTTTTAGGGCCTCAGCTACTCCTTAACCCTTTGATACAATTGAACTTAATAGGCCTTTTCTGTAAAATAGTTTGGTTATTCACAAAACATTTTGATCTAATGGTTAAATTAATGGTGTAACATTTGGGGGCATGTAGACAACAAATGTGTCCATCAGAAGTTTTTAATTCTTCTGCCGGTGGATGCGAAGGGGAATTGTCTAACAGGAAAACGGCTTTTAAAGGAAGGTTTTTGCTTTGTAAAAATGATTTAACCTAAAAACCCAATTTAGTCTTAAAAAAATTAAAAAGCAAACAAAACTTTCACTTACCTCTGGAACAAAATGCTTAAAAAACCAATTTTTAAAAATTTCCTGCGTCATCCAAGCATTTTTAGTGCTTTTATAGATGACTGGATTATCAAATCCTTTAAAACATCTGGGTGATTTTGCTTTTCCTAGTACTAAAGGCGTTAGTTTGTGTGATCCTGTAGCATTTGTGCACCCCAAAAAAATTATTCTTTGTTCAGCTATTTTTAGACCAGGCGCCGTTTTTTCAAAAATTGCAACATAGGTTTTATCTGGCAATAACTTCCAATATAAACCCGTCTCATCTGCATTATAAATTTAATCTTCACTAAGATTAAGCTGCTTCATCTTTTTTCTTAAGCCTTCAATAAAGGGATTTACAAGGTGAGGCTGCGAGGACAACTTTTCACCTGCAATTTTAAGCAGCCTTATACCATATCGCTATTTAAATTTTTGAAGCCATCCATTGCTTGCATTAAATTTATCGTTGAGTTTTAATTTTCTATGTAAATCTAGAGCCTTTTCTTTAAGCATATCACCCGTAACTGGCAAATTTCGTTCACGCTGTTTGGTAAACCATTTATACAGCAAAGTTTCCATCTTGGGGTCTTCTGCACTTTAAAGAGCATTTTTTTAAATTTTATTAGGTCTTAAACTCTCTCCAACAACTTTAAGAATTTTTTCTTCTTTATTTTTAATTGCACAAATGGTTGATTTTGCTATTTGATATTTCTTTGCTAGTGCAGTAATACTCATACCATTTTGCTCTTCCAAAATTTTTGATTTTTCATAAAGAGTTAAACACTTCTTATTAATTTTAACCATTTTAAAAGGCCACTGCGCAAGATGTGACACTCTCTCTTATCTAATAAACATCAACTAAATGACCAAACAACGTTTTAAATGCGTAAACCTAATATCCACTAACAAGCCTAGACAAGCCTACACAGGATTACTAAAGATTTCTTAAAATTCACATTATCGAAATATGGGTTTGTTCATACTATAGAATTAACATAGAAAAATATTGGTGTTCACATTAATGAGTTGTTCATAAAATCGTAAGTTCTCGTTACCGCGAGTATACTGTATGCGGATTTTCCGAAGCCCAGTAATGAGTATTATGAAAGTTTTGAAAATTCCATTGCGCGTAAAATTTGCCTCATCCGTAACTAAAATGTTCATGGTAAAGTTTGGGCTTAACTGCTGGTGATGTAACAATCACTCACAAAAGTGTACTCGAAGCGGCAAATCTCTTGAAAGTAGGGCTTGTACCCTCTGCACTGAAACGGGTACAGCAACTCGTGCCTTAAAATTTGCCAACTTGTAGATTGCGATATTCCAAATCGCGCTGCAGGTTGTTCTTCGATAACTTCTAAAATATCCTCCTCCAGATTTAGAATGTGCCTAGGTCTAATGCTCCTCCATCTTGTCCAGTCCGCGGCCGCAAATTGTCGGTTTCTCTATCCCGCTGAATAACACGTAAGAAAGCCCTACGTCTCGGGTGATATCTTCGGGGAAATCTTTGGGCATACATATCAGCTGCTGCCACTGCATTCTGATGCGTTTCTCCGTAAACCAAAACCATGTCGACAAGTTCTTCGTTTGTAAAAATGTGGGCCATTACATTTGACGCTTTTATTTTGTTCGTGTAAAAATAACGGTCGAAAACGATCACAGCCACCAACAAACCAAGTACTGCTAAAGATTCCAAACAACAAATTCTAAACATTATGACTTGTTTACTATCAGTTATTAATAAACAAAATAAGTTCGTCTGATACACGTTCTGTTCACATTTGTTTAACTTTATTTCGGAAACCAAAAATATTTTTCAACATTTTTTTCTCATTATTACTCATTATTGATCTTCATCTACCATTTCCCAAGTTTATGCGCATAGGTTGAAAATCACCCTGTAAAAAATTATCAAGGTCGTGTAATATCGGTGTATTGATCGAGTGTAAAGACCAGTTATATATACCCTTGCCAATTTTTTGAAAGGCCGAAATTTTTTCCCTTGTGTAAGCAAAATCGTATATGGTATACGTATATTCTACTGTTTAATAAATATACCTTAGTCATAAACGGTTGATAAATATATCGAGAGTTTTAATTAAACTGTATTTTTGAACATAGATAATGAAAAGTTGTCTAGAACCAAAAAGAACTTAAATTTTTTCAAAACTTTTTGACTCAAAACTGAATTTCCACTCATTTGCCATAAAAAGTGTGTGAGAAAAGTATAGATTTTTTTACCTATAATTTTCCTAAAAAGCATTTATTATTTTCTACAAAAAATTTGTTTTTTATTAACCCTACCCTTACCCTCCCACCCACCCCACACAACTTATCAGTAAGAAATTGATTTCAAAAATCATTGTTTTCCAAAATAATGCACATGAATAACATCTGGTTTCATCATTAACATTTAATCTAATAACACAATGTGTTTATTTACATTCGATATAATTAAATATATGTATAATAATAAATAATTAATACAAAAACAGTGCTGTTAGAATGGATAATATATACGAAAAACGGTAATTTTTCAAAAGAATTTCTTACTGGGTAAATGTTTGGGGTGGGTGGGGGGCTAAGGGTTGTGTTAATAAAAAATAATGTTTTTGCAGAAAATATATATTCAATATTTAATTGAATAACACTATTTATTTAAATTTGATATAATTTTATATATAAAAATTTAGTATAAAAACAGCGTTATTAGATTACATAATATGGAAGAAAAACAGTGATTTTCCAGAAAAATTTCATCAAATAATCAAGGTGTAGTAATCGAGTTTAAAAACTACATAATATGTAAATCCCGTGTCAATTTTTTTTAAATGTCGAAATTTTTGTCAACATAATCGTATATGATATACGTATCTTCTACAGTTTAATAAATATACCTTGACCTTATACGGTTGATACATATATACAAAAATTTACTAATAAATCGTGGAATAAATATATATTTAACGATAATAATATATGATGTGTTGCTCGGATTAGAGCAATAGTGTCTGGTACTGTACAGGGTATCTATGCGAAAGTTTGGGGTACCTCGAAACTGCAGACCAAAATATATGAATTGACCTAAACATATCTTAGTAAACATACAAAAGTTGATAGTATGTGAGATACAGGGTGTCAAAGTTACAATATTATTTTATATTTTTCCTTATTGGAGACTTATAAGACTTTTTATTTGGACCAAAACGACCTGAAATCCAAATCGTTTTTAATACTTAAAACTCGATTCAAAATAAGACTATAATCGTTTCTTCCCAGTTTCTCGATGGTCGATGCGTTGAAAAGTCTTTGAATTAGGCAGGTGTCTATTAGAGAATCTATCAACGTATAATGTTCGTGCTTTTAAAGCATTACATCTTGCCAATCCGTACGTTAAATGCATATCAGAATATGCAAACATCGTATACTCTATGATGCTAATATTAATACCTATGATATTATTATTTTAAATTATGAAAAACATAAGGAATCATAGCAATATTACTCAAATATTATATAAAGTAAGTTGATTATTGTGCGATAAAATTGTATAGTCAGGGTACAAATAATGCATTGAAAAATTTAAAAACAGACGTCTCTAAAACTTTTAACTTCAGACACTTCTAATGAGTGGATATTTATAATATTGAGAAATAAATAATAATTTTACGTTATAATTTAAAATGCTTCTGAAACAGTAAGAAAAAATAGAAAATAAAATTGTAACTTTTACACCCTGTACCTCGCAAACTAAGAACTTTTGGACTAAGAGGTGTTTGGATCAATTCACATATTTTTGTAAGTCAATATTATCATTTATCGTACCGAAGCTTCTACAAAAAGTAGACTCAAATTTTGTACTTAAAATTCGACCATTATATAAACTGTGTCAAATTTATTAGCAAAGTTTCAGATTCATTATTTTTTTGATTGTTTTTTTAGATGCTTTATAATCTCTTTCTTTTTCTTTTCAGTCTTTTTTTATTATTTTGTTGTTGCTGCTCAAATCTTTTTTGTTTATTCTCTTCCTTTGCCTTCTCTTTTTTTCTGTGATTTTTTCCTTTTTTTCCATTTGATGTAAGCACAAATGATGTTCTCTCTTTTTCTGCAATTTTTTATGTTTGTATTTTGTCTATGTTGCCAACCTTTTCTTCTGTTTCCTTAGAATTCCCTTGGCTAATCAATGATGATCGACCTATCAATGATAATTAGTCTGTTTAATATTTTTAATTCCTGCTAAGTATTTATCAATGTATCAGATACTTACGGGTAATTTAGGGTTGTCAATATGTGAGAAGAGGTTTGCCATACAATTTTTTTTTTATAAAAGTATTTCGTTACTTTATATTATATTTATATTATTTAATTCTTAGTCACCAAACACATATATAGGTATATATTTTATAATATTTTTGTCCAAAAATATTTGGTCATTGTAATGTAAAATAATAATTAAAATACATTTTCAGTTTTTGTAATACGAAAAAAATTTCACAATTTTGATCACATCCAATAAATCAGAATTATTAGCTTCTAATTATTTACTTTCATTAATAAGTTTAATAAACTCTTGGTATATTGGTATATTAGAAACAGCCTTATTCCTGTTAGCTTTTTTATCATTGGAACTTGCTATTTTTTCATGCTATTTACTTAAACATTTGCTATAATCAATTGAACCTTGGTTTCACGTATTTAAACCCGTTATTACAGTAATTAAATTACAGCTTCTTTAAAGATTTTAGCAAAACCCAAGCAACACATAAATTAAATAAACCTGTATTTTTGCTTTACATCAGGTGTACATTTTTGGTTGAACTTCAACAATAAATATCATTAGACATTTGGTGGTGTGTTATTTGTAATCTTAAATGTTGTGTTCATTTGTGACAATGTTTTTTACTATCACAAGTGAGTACATTTTATCGATTTTTTGATGATGAATTCATGTATACAGGGTAGACAAAAAATGAGCTACGACAATCAACTTAATTTTTTAAAATAGAAACACCCATTTTTTATTTCATATTTTATTGTATGAAATTTTAAGTATATTTCATATACCATGTCCTATACCTAACCTCAATATTTATTAAGAAATTTGCGATTAATTTTTTTATAAATAACCATACATTTTTGGAATAGTCTATAAAAAAAAAACAAAACAAAAAAATTAAAATAAATGTTTAAATTGTTGACCATTAACTTTCCTGACAGTAACCAAGTCGATATTCAAATTCTTGTAATACTTTACTTATTGTTTGAGGCGGGATTTGTTGTATTTCGGCTCTAATTCTATTTTTTAATTCTTCTAAATTTTCAGGTTTATTAAAATAAACTTTACGGGTTAAATCTGGCGACCTTGCTGGCCATTCAATAAAACCTCCCTTCCAATACATCTATTTGATAAAATGTTGGTAAGGTAATCTCGTACTGTTCGCGAAGTTCCTGAATTAAATGAACTTTATATGGATACCATTTATTCCTATGGAAATATTTTAGAACATTTGATTTATTAACCGACTGATTTGCAACAACTTATCACGTTGATTTATGTGGATTTTCTTGTAAATCGAGCAAAATATCTGTTTTCTGGAAGTGTGGGACGGTCCAGGTCATATTTGTCTCTAACATGACCAACATCTCTAAACTTTCTTTCAATTTTGCTTACTACCTAACGTGTAATCGGCCTCTCCGGGTACCTATTGTTAAACAGATTGCAAATTTCGGCCGATATTTGAATCTTGTCGCCATATCCTACCATCATCAAAATTTCAATTCTTTCTTTTTCAGTTAAACGCGCCATACTTTTAAACTTTGCAATTGCACTTGACACTTACTGACTTTTACGTAAAGTAATACATACTGTTTCCATGCGGTTAAATGCTGACAAGGTGTCAACAATCAAATATACCCGTTGAAAAACTATGAAAAGACATGTTTGAATATGTTCAAATGACCCAAATAGTTGCAAATTTATTAATAATGTTAGAATTAGGTATAAGACATAGTATACAAAATATTCTTAAGATTCTATGCAGAATTCAAAATTTGAATAAAAAATAGGTGTTTCCATTTAAAAATTGAAGTTGATGGTCGTTGCTTATTTTTGGTTCACCCTGTATACATGAATTCATTATCAAAAAAATCGCTGACTTACGCCGAAAGTACTTTGCTAAGCTAATAACAAATATTTTGTTTCGAATATATCTGGTTTGATTAGTTCGTTCCCTCATATTTAACTGGAAAAAAAAAACAAACATTTTGCTGCTTTTATTGATTTTCTAACCCACAAATCCGACCAAATAAACTCTCCAAAGTTTCCACCTCAAAGTTTTGATGAGTGAAACTTCGCTTAGTGCTCCACTTTAAAAAAAAAACACCAAATATGGAGAATTCCAGGAAGGAAATACCAGAAAACAACACAATGTATCAGAAACATATAATCCGGTTGTTATACGAAATACAATTTGTCTTTGTTACAATTTCGTTATGCATGCACATAAGCATGCAATACGATAAAGGGATATCCAGATTTATGAGAATATTTTCCAACGTCCCGAAAGATATTGCGGTTGACTCTCTTAAAAGGAAACTCGTAAATTTTATTTACCGCAGTTCGTTGAAGTACTGAGTGTTGCAAAAATCATTTAAACAATTACCAGTAGTAAAACTTTATGATTTCTAATTGTTTCTTTTAGATGTGGTTGTGACGAATGCGTAACCTCGCGTCTGGAAGACTCCCTAAGACACTCCCGGTCCAGGATAAACGCTTACAGGGCTTTAGCCTCCCCGTCCCTAATAGCATTGTCTTCCAAAGATCCCATCTTGACCGCCTTCGAGTTATCCTGGGAGCTTAGACGGTAAGTCATAAGAAAAACTACTTAAAACGTTTGTCTTAAGTGAAGGCATTTCTAAAGCAAACCGAAAACCTCTTTCGGCTGGAAATCCAATATTAGCCCCCAACTAAATCACTTTGGAGCAGATGGAGCGGAATTTACGAGACACATCAGGCAACCGGACAAGGGTCCTTTTTCTTAAATAAATCTATCATCTGTCATGTCCTCGAGGTAGGGTTCTTAATTTTTGAGAATTAATTGGGACTACAATTGGTTATTAAGAAATTAATTTAGAATTTTCAGGTTTTTGCTTGTAATACAATACAATTTTACGGGATACTCTAGGAGCACTTGTCAAGATAAGTTCAAAATATGTAACACTCTAGACCTTTTTTTGTAGCAACAGTCAACTTGGTGCATTTAAATGATATTCGCTCTACGTCAAATAAACTCAATCTGTTAGGCGATTCTCACTGTTCATACGAGCGTAATTTATTTCGTCCCCGTTTTTTTCCACTGTTAAAATTAACAGCACTCAGTGTCCTTCCTTTAAATGTTCTCTATGTAGGAAGGAGCGTGTGTGTAAAAATTATATGTATAATTTTTTCAGAAAGTTCAACTCTTAGTAGACCCTCATTTTCAGACTCCAGGGATGTATGGGGTTATTCCCAGTCTATAATTTAAATCCATAATATTCTGCCATCACAAATGGATACTCCAAGCACTTACAGCAATAAACCCACATTTCCTTAATTAACTCGACATTTCGCCAGTCATATAAAGTTTACTCCTGTAATATTTCACTTACAAGATATTCCTTACGACTCGAGCGAGACTCACTAATGACATGTAGATACTTCGCTCGGATGGTGAATGTAGGGGCGAAAAGCCGCATTTTCCTTGCATTATTTATCCGACCTAATTCCGGTACATTTCCAGATTAAACGCCCGGAGTACGCGAGACGTATAGATGATATCAAGACGTTAATCATATTACGAGTTCGTGTGTAATTAATAATTGGATATTGTTTAGTATAATAACAGTAATAATAATAATAATAATAATATTAAGCTCTGTCGATTGGTTTGATCAACCTAGAAACAAGTGTGAATCTGGAATATTAAGAACATAATTGCAGGACCTGCAGAACAGATAGACAATCTGAGAAAATACTTTATCGATAAAGCTAAAACCAGTAGGGTATTCCAAGCGCTAAAAGATGCAACCGTACCACATTTATCTGAAAGTGAGTTTAATCCTCTTCTACAGATCAAAACCCATGAACAACTTAAAAATCAATGGCGTCAAAAATTGATGCATGGAAAATACCTAGTCTCGAAATATTTTTGTAGAAACAGGGTTTTATATGTGCATTCCAAGATCAGATAATCCCGAAAATTTTTTCTCGAAAACGTATATTAAGGGAAAACTGACCCCAAATTAAGTGCCGACTATGAAAGCAGATAGACGAAAGTCTTGCGCACATATTAGCTGGATGTTCTACACTTCCACCGAAACAATATTTGGAAAGTTATAGCCTAATAAAGTTGCAAAGGTTCTTCCTTAAATATTATACAAAAAATACCTTACATCTGAAATAAAGAACTCATACTACTCTATACGAACCAACATTAATCGAAGGAAGGGATGATTGATGTATTTATTGGAACCGAAAGATAATTACAGATAAACCAATCCCAAATAATATCCCTGACATCGTCTTGAACCTAAAAGCTAAAAATCGATCCCTTTAGGACACAACATAAATTAAACTATATTGGAAAAAATTATAATAAGTATTTACCCTTGGCTGAAGAGATGAAGAGAATGTGAAAAGCTTTGAGAATTGTTGGACCCTTGGACTTAATATTATTTTGGGACTAATAATACTTATAATTTAGCAAGGTAATTTAGGGCTCTGACATGTTTGACTAACTTCTCGTGGGACCAAAATGGAAAAAAATTCGGATGATTTTACGAATGCCACTGGTCACAATTCACTCTCCGGAGAATTCCCCATAAGTTGGACTGATCAAGAAGCCTTTCTATCAGCTCACCTCCACTATCTAGCGACGATATTCTCATCCTAGTTTCTCCACCGTTCTATCATCTAACGAGACACATAACTATTAGGCCCGGATTTACAAAAAATGCCGCCCTTTTTTTTAGGTTATTTTAGCTTGCAAAGTTAGGGTAGGTAAAATCGTATGCTGAGGTTTGTTAATTGTTGCTGGTCAATTTGAATATTAGATTGCATATTATCGAAAACTATCATATTGAAATATTAGTAAAATCTATTTTAGGAATTAATTTGTATCCAATTAAATATAATTTGCTTTCGTCTTTTTTTTATCACGAAGGGAGGTTAAGATAAAAATATATAAAATAACAGAAGAAAAATACTTTTTATTAAGAATAATTGAAAGATGTAAAATGTTCTGTCATTTAATACAACTGCAAAATGGAGACGGATTTTTAATTACAGACTTGTTTGATCATGTAGACAATGAAAATATTATTGATGGTTTCAAAAAACGATCTGACAGCTATAGCACAGTCTAACACTGTTGAAATCTATATACTTTGGCTATAGAAATCTAAAGATGTATATGAGCGTGTCGTTTTCATCGAAAGACGCGTCTGAGTTTTTGTGTTGCGAACTGTTCGATGATATCTTCGCAATTACTTCATTAAAGCAAATTTTACTCTTAATAGTTTTCTATTGTATTTAGCAGTAAGTTAAATTTGTATATTTTAGGATTATATCGATATCCATCTGCTAATTTAGATTTGTTTTTAGAAAGGTTGAAGACCCTCTTAAGTGAAATTTCGGTTAACGCGATGTTGATTCTGACTGGCGATCTTAATGTACATTTTCTAGACAGATCTAATGGATCAAATCGAATGCTTTTTAATCTGTTAAACTCATTTAATTTTAAGATGCACGTGGATCAGCCAACCCGGATCTCAGCATTTTCTTCCTCACTGATAGATTACTTCTGTACGAATTTTAACCAACACGAAAATCACATACAACAATCAATGCCGGTTTGTCTGACCATGAGGCAATAGTGGGATTAGTAAAGCTTAATAGTGCAGTTAATGAGAATAAGTCTTAGACGCGGTAGACTTTATACTAAAGCTAATTTCCGCAAATTCTATTTGCTTTGCAATATGTCAAGTTGGAATAATGTATTGACTACTCTTAACCCACTGCATAGCTTTCATCAAATAGTATTAAACAATTTCAACACTGCTTTTCCTGTTGTCAATATTAAGAAACGAAATAGAAAACCTTGGTATACTAAGGGTTTACGAGTATCTGGGAAAAATATGCGCTCCCTTTTTTACATTAGGAAATACGCTATGAACAATGCAACATTTTTAGATTACTATAATAGTTACCGCAAGATTTACAGAAACTCAATCAAAAGGGCTTAGTGGACCTACTTTCAAAGGAGGATAAATTGTTCCTCCAATAGAGCAAAAGAGTCTTGGAAGATTTTAAATAAGCTAAGGGGCAAAAATAATGTCTTGGTTAGACCAAGTACCTTAGATTCCAGTATCCTCAATTCCTTCTACTGTGATATTGCTAGTAACCTTGCAGCCAATATCTCACAAAAAATAAATCCCAGGAGCTATCTCAGCAATGTGGTAGTAGCCAAATCTTTATTTTTTGCCCCCACAAGTGTGGAAGAGCTTATACAGTTAATGGTTAATGTTAAGAATAAGAGTTCATCAGGTTGGGAAGGGCTTTCTCTTAGAATATTTTCTGCTTTACCTCTTGCTGCTTTGCAAGTCTTGGCCGAGTCAATTGACTTTTCATTTATGACTAGAGTTTTCCCAGAGTGCTTAAAAAGAGCAATGATTATTCCTCTTTACAAGGGTGGCGATCGCAACTGTTCTTCTAACTTTAGACCTATAGCGTTATTGCCTACTTTAGCCAAAATAGTGGAACGGCTCGTTAAGGTGAGGATGGTTTCATTTTTAAATAGGTTTGGCCTATTGAGTCTTCAGCAGTTTGGCTTTCGGGAGTCTGTGAGCACAAATGATGCTATCTTTAGCACCTGTACAACCGACTGAGTGTTGGTGAAGTTGCAGCAGCGGTATTATGTGACCTGTCAAAGGCATTTGACTGCGTGAGTCACAGAGTGCTGCTGATGAAACTGGAGCTCTATGGTTTCAGAGGAACTGCCCTTGAGTGGTTTCGTTCCTACTTAACAAATCGTGTCCAGGCTGTCAAACTTAACTTGGTCCTCTACTTTTTCTCATTTATGTGAACGATCTACCACAACTGCAGGTAACTGGCAAATTTACATTGTTTGCCGATGATACCACCATCCTCTGGCACGACTCTGATGTTTCTCAAATGGAGGCCAATATACGTGCGGATTTGTTAAAAATAAAAGACTGGTGTGATGCAAATTTTTTGACATTTCATGTTTCTAAAACAAATATCCTTAATTTTAAATGTAATACAAATAATATATGTTTGAATAATGAGGCCATCATCATGCCACCGTTCAGTAAGTTTTGGGCCTTTCCATAGACAGGTTTCTTAAATTTGAAGACCATATGTATGTAGAAAAGTCTCATCAGGCTGCTACGCCCTAAGGGTTATTGCCACCAATCTTAATTTCTCCATTGCCAGATCTGCATACTTCGCGATTATCGAGTCGCACCTTCGATATGGAATTTGCTTTTGGGGTTCATGTTCAAATTCACTTTTTAATTCAGTGTCTGTACTCCAGAAAAGGGCCATCAGATATCTATGTGGGGCCAAGCCTCGTAACTCATATCGCCCGCTTTTTGTAAGTCATAATATTTTAACCCTATGTTGTATTTTTATTTTGGAAACAATTTGCTTAGTTTTTAGAAAATATAAACAGGAACTCCACTTAGGAAGCCACTATAATACACGACAAAATTATTTGTTGAGGCTGCCCATTCCTCATTTTGAACTTGTCCATAGCTCTATCATAATAATATATAAAGGTAAAAAGCTGTTTAATAAACTTCCATTAGAAATAAGACAACTTAAGACTGAAAAAAGCCTACGTATAAGGACGAAAATATTTCTTGCTAGTAAAGCGTACTATAGTTTAAGTGAATTATTTAATAATTAGCATTTTTCAAAGTTTTATATAATTTTATTTTAAATTAGTTCCTCGTTTTTATTCCTTTAATGTACAGTCTATTGGCTTTGTCTACAACTTCTATGTTTATGTTTACAATAAAGCATTTTTTGAGTTTGAGTTGAGTTAATATTTGACATGTAAACATTCCCCATGGTAATTTATAAGTATAACTGTTGAAAATATTTTTTTTCTTTCTTGAGATTTGCCGCCCCTCAAAATTCTACCGCCTTGGGCACTTGCCTTGACTACCCCTAGTGTAAATCCAGGACTGTTTATTACGTAATGTGGAAAATAATAGTCAGAAAATATTTTTTTGATATAAAAATAAAGCGATTAATCGTTTCAGAAAAATCAGTTTATCCAGAGCCAACTTTCTAAGCTACGTTTCTCACTTAAGATCAAAACTCTTATCAGCACTTCATTTGACAATAATTTTTGTGTTTTTTTTTTGCGTGGAAATGCTTGTAAATTATTACGATAATATTTTGGGATGTCCGTTATCAAAATGTTTGGAAAAAATAGAATTTTAAGTTTTGAAATAGATGTAATGCGTTCTAAAGACTAATCAAGAAATTTGAAAATATTCTTCAGCATTTTTATCGACCCACTTTTATAACAATTGTTCTTTTGTTGATTCTACGATTATTAGTTTCTGACATACAGCCGCAGTTAAGTAGCCACCCTGTACACAAGTATACCAGTTTACGTAATAATTTCTATTGGTCCATACGAATGCATAACTTTAATGGACACGATCAACATTTCTCTATTAAAAAATTAAAGATTTTCACCTCATTGATCGATCATAGTGATATTTGGTAATCAATTTCTCGTTCTTTTTTAACTCCTGGTTTTTTTATAGAAATTTCTTATAGTCATTAACCGGGAATCTCTGTCGTTTTTCAGGTTAAGTTTTATGGAGCACGAGTTCCACGGGGAGTATCAGGAGTTACGGAAACAGTGTCAGGACTTCGCTACGGCCCTTTTGGACCACACGAGGAGCTCTTACGAGCTGGAAGTGCTCCTCAATCACGACCCGACCGGGCCGGCTTTTGAGCATGGAGATCGGATGCATCTTAATCGACTTAAGTTGGCTATTAAATTAAGGCAAAAAAAAGTAAGTGGGGGTTGGGGTAGAGGTTTATGAACAGGAGGCTAGTTTTCATGGGATTAAATCAATTTGTTTAGGGGCAGGGAAAGTGAAAGTGGTGCTGATAAAGCTTGGATGCCTGCCGAAAATGTATCCTCTAAATAAATGTTTTTCACGACAATCCTTATTTTAAGTAAAATCTGTATTGTTGTGACAAATTCATAATGAGTTACTTATTTTATTGGGTATTACGTCACTTATGGCAAAAATCAATTTAAAAATTACTATCTCACATCCTCAAAAATTGAAAAGAAGAAGAAAATAGACTTATTCACGTATTTAAAAGTAATATGAGCTCAAATATCTGTAATGATACCGTTCGATATACTTAAATTAAAGTTCAATAAGTTTTAAATACAATAATTTACTTGAGGTATAATAGATTTTTTATATACCTAGGAGCCGAGGTTTAATCTATTAATCTCTGAGCTCGTTTCTTCTTTTCAATATCCTACCTAACTTTGTTATAAATATTAAAATTAAAAAACGATAAAAACAACGAGAAGACCTACTTCTTTAAAAAATACCTAATTTGAACCAACGTTTCGGTAATTATATCTACTACCGTTATCAAGATAATTAATGTAAAATTATATTAAAAATATAAACAAAATATACATAACTTTCAAATTGAGATCAACAAGATGAATTTAAAATAAGGACAAGGATAGAAATTGAAAAACCAATTAAAATTAAACAAAATTTAAACTCTTTAGAATTAAAAGCTTTAAAGACACTTAAATCCGATAACACTATTTAAATACTTCCAGCTGATAAAGGTAATGGTACTGTTTTTTAAATATTAACACTCATGAAAATAAATTAAATTTAATAATTAATGATGGTTTTTATTTTAAATTATTTAAAGATTCTACAGAAAAATTGAAAGACAAATTTATAAATTTTACGGAAACCTGGAATTGCTTGCTGCAAATCAATTAAAATATTACTACCAATATTGAAAGAGAACTTTTAGAAAAAAAGTGATGAATTTAAAATAACATTCTTAAAACAAATAGCAAACTCAACTCACGCTTGCATTTATTGCAATGAAAAACAAACTCAAATCTCAACTGTCTGTCAGCTCCCTGTCAATTTTGCCAAGCAAGATGGCCGACATACGATTCCGATTTTCACCATATAAGCTTCATACATGTGATGGTTATGTGCGACAATGGATCTATAGATTAATACTTCTTAGATAGGAAACTCCCATAACAGCCAATAGAACAATGAATGTCAATTAACTATTGCGCCCTCTACATGTCGAGGAGTAGTATTAGCCGGCGTCATACTAATGGCGCCACATTTAAATTTCACTTTAGTATACTATGCGTTTAAAATGAGTGGGGAATGCGAGGTTCTTCAGAAACCATTGTATTGTATTGTTCTTCAAAAACTATTGTACGAAAATAGAAAAAGTGACAAATCGAGGACTTTATTTAATATAGATATAAAAAAGTATTAAACTGGGGGACTTTTTTGTCTCCATTTCCTACTAGATATATAGGTCTGGGTTTCAGAAATTAAACAAGAAATATTCACAAAATATATTACTATATTATAAGAAGCGATTATAGCAAAAAATTCACAATTTATACAATAAAAATTAACAGTTGCGAACGCATGGTAAATCGTTAAATAAAATATAAAAATTCTTCCAAATTCTAGTAATAATAGTTTCTACACTTTGTTTCACAGTTATTTGGTTGAAAATTATATTACTCACTAACCTTAAAAATTTACTACGATATTCAGTTTTAAAACTAATATGTACAGGGTGTCCCAAATTTGAGCCTCACCATTGGGATCTCGTTAACTAGAAGAGATACGAGGTCCGTTAAATTGATGCAAAGTTGCGCTATTTCATGCTCATTAAAACGTCCTTTTGAAATTTCAAAAATTCGGAAAAAAAACGAATACTGGCGATTTAATTTTTATTTTTTCGCGATTCTATTTAAATAAATACAACAAAATAAATTACTCATTCTCATTGCTCTTTTTCTATATTACAAAATGGTGTCATCAGATTTTCAAACCGACGTTTCGTATTTCAGCTGTCATCATCAAGTTTGTTTTTTTAAATACGGCTCTGGATTTTTTAGTACGGATTTTAAGAGCCCCTTATGTTTCTAAACCAACACTTATTCAAAAATTTTATAATAATGACAAAAAATGTAATGGGAATTAAAACAAACACTTTTTTTTATAATAACGCATTATTAGAAAAAGCTTAAACACTAACATAAACAGAGATTTAAAAGTAACACAAGTAAAGCAAATATTCAAATACCTATAATTTAAAAAAAAATCCCCAAAGAAAGTAAGCTAAAGGGTGTAGATCGGGGCTTCGAGCGGGCCAACGTATGGGTCCTTGGTTTCCAATCCATTTGTTAGGAAACAATTTATTTAATAAATTGATGGTGCACCGTCATGTTGCCACCATAGTTGACGTAATACATCCAAAGGTTCTTCCATTACGGAATTCATTATATTGGTCCTTATTAATACTGCATATCTTTTGGAAGTTAGATTTTTTTCAAGAAAAAAAAGGGCCGATAATTTTATTGTACTACATACCCATATATTAAATAATTGTTGTTCCTGAGGTCTTACTTCTTAATTCTGCCTTGGGTTTTCTATTGACCAATAGTGTTCATTATAAAATTACGAGACAGTTTTACCACTAACTAAAACTCTTTATTTTTACTCTCAACACGTGTTTCGTTAACGATGTTAGCATCTTCGGGAGAAGATTAAAACTAAATATACTAGCACTGTAAAGAAAACGTTTTTAATCCTATTAAAAATATATTTTTCATCTTTCTCTTTAATACAAGGGTTCTTATGGAAATATCCATTAATATAAAAATTTTTAATAAGTGCGATACATCATTGGTTTAGGAATATAAGGGGCTCTTAAAATCCGTAATAAAAAATTCAGGGCCGTATTTAAAAAAACAAAATGTCGGTTTGAAAATCTGACGACACCATTTTATAATATAGAAAAAATAGCAATGAGAATGAGTAACTTATTTTGTTATTTCTATTCAAATAGAGTCCTAAAAAAATAAAAATGAAATCCCCAATATTCGGTATTTTCCAAATATCCTCAGAACTATTCGGGACTTTTGAAATTTCAAAAGGGCGTTTTAATGAGCCCCAAACTTTGCCTCAATTTAACCGACCTCGTATCTCTTCTAGTTAACGAGATCCCAATGGTGAGTATCTAATTTGGGACACCCTGTACTTAATATTAAAATATTTCGCAGAGCCATGTTATATTTTGTTTTGAGAATTTGGGTTCGAAATCAAAAACAGGGTTTTCTTGTAAATCTTCTAAAAGTACTACTACTCTCTTTTTATAAGAACACATCTATGGAATCTCGATGTGCCACAGGTGAGACGACCATATATATTAACTAAGGTATTTAACTTCTTAGGATATACAAGATAAAGTACAAGTAATATTTATAATGCATATCCTAACAGATTCAAAACACGGCCAATCTATTCATCAATTTTAATTAAAATATTTTTTTTCAGCACTCAAAGGCCGCAAGTTTAACTTAAACCCTTTAACCCTTTCACTCAACCTCCCTGAAACCCTGAATTCACCTCCCCACTAGCGCATATTCCGTGCAATCCAAATTGCATAAAAAGCTGAGCTTTCGTTCGCCTCTTTTTTTTCCCTCTTTAATCGCGCGGATCGGCAGGCAGGCAGTGTCAGTCCATCAAAAGGTAAGTCGGTCGATCTAAGTAACTCCAATCCGGTTCAGGCCTGGTTCACTGACTTACTTTTCGGTCGCTGAACTTTTAACTGCAATTTGTAGGCCTCCCCCTTCCCCCTTTCCTTCCTTGCGCCGTTATTCTGCTTGGCTCGTAGTTTTAAGCCGCCCCGCGGCCTAAAAATCGGATTTATTTCGGACGGATTTATTTTAATCGATCCTGAAGGCGGCATAACCTAAATGGGCACGACTAACACTTTTTGTTTGAACCGTTTTTGGCTATTTCCAATATTTGAGGACGTTTTGGATTAGTACAACTTGTACGAAACGATGAAGATCAAAATTGTTGGAAAACTCGGATCTTAAATCTGCGAGGCATACACCTTTTACGGACAGAAACTTTCTGCCAGTCAGCCGTCCAGTGGTCTTTTTGAAAAAAATTAAAAATTCCATTAATGGTAGGCAAGGTGCGTAGTGTCACTAATTGCTTCACTCTTATGTCTGTTATTGTCGAGGTCTATACAATGTTCCCAATACAAATGTCGTACCAATAGATACAAACATTATGGGTAAACATCGGTTCAAGTAAAATTATTATCATTTTTTCTATAATGCGAGCTCAGTGCAAGAACCTAAAAAATCAGGGTTATCAGAATTAAATTCAAGTAACAGAGGCATCTATAGGAAGTAGTGTCAACATTTTTGGGATATTTGTCAATGGTACAGAAGATAATAGTTACATATATTCTTCTATGCAGTATAATAACTTTACTGCCTCTTTAGACATAGAGATTGCTAATTTATACGCCAAATATTTTTCTAAAACATATAGTGTGAATGGCCGCGTTTTGAGTGCCACTGATTTGGCTTACTACCTTAACCTGTCACAGTTTAATCTCCACTATTTATTAAGGGCTCTCTAGAGATTGTGGTTCTATGTTTGGAAGGATTCAATCGTCTTCCTTTCAAACGATTGAAAAATCCATCAGTAACTTCAGCTTTAAAAAAATCAAAAAATAAGACAGAGTTAATTAGTAATAAAAGAACAGTAAGGGAATTAAATGAGAAAACTGAGAAAGCTTAAACGTGCTTAATAACACGCTAATAAAATTGAAAACAAGGGACCTAAAGTTATAGTTTTGGTCATTTTTGATTACGGTTATATGTCTGGAAGGAGTAAGTGTCTTTTTTTAGTTTCCTAATAATTGGGAAATTAATTTTTTCTTACAGGCAGTCACAATATTTCAAAGTTCCTTCCAGGCAATTGATACTGTTGGATGCAACAGTACATTCAGCTATGAAAAATTAAAAAACAGGACAGAATAAATTAATAATAAAAGAACAGTAAGGGAAGTAAATGAGAAAACTGAGAAAGCTTAAACACGTTTAATAAAGCATTAATAAAAATTAAAATAAGGGACGTAAATAGACAATTTTTATGATTTTTGATTACGGTTTTATGCCTGGAAGGAGTAAGTTTCTTTTTTTAGTTTCCTAATAATTGACATTAAACAACAAACCTAACAATTAAACATTATTTTTTTCTTACAGGCAGTCACAATATTTCAAAGTTCCTTCCAGGCAATTGAAGCATCCATCAATAATGTAGTCTCATGGGTTCCTCAGGGATCTCACTGTGCCCCTCTGCTCTTCAATCTATTTGTGAATGATATTGTTAATGTGATCGATCATAGTTCTGTAAGTATGTTTGCTGATGACCTGAAGCTCTACATGCAGATTAAGCAGGTGAATAATATAGCCAAACTTCAGGAAGACCTTGATGCTTTGTGTGAGTGGTCAGTGATGAACGGATTGAGGCTCAATATTTCCAAGTATCGCTACATATCATTTCATAGAGGTTCGAAGAGATTCAATTCTACATATAGTATCCTTGGTAAGTCCTTGCAGTATGTGAATGTAGTCAAGGATTTGGGCATGTGGTTCCATGAGCATCTGAGATTTGTTCATCACATATCTAAAATAACTTTAAAGGGACTAAGAGTGTTGGGTGCTGTAAACAGGTATAGTGTACATCTCTCTCTGCAAGCCTATAGACTCCTTTATGTCTCACTGGTTAGATCTAATCTTGAATTCTCTTCAGTAGTGTGGTCTCCTCTACAGGGAATTTTTTTTTATCTCGGGTCATAGGGTTTTACGTGTAATATTTTCAACCCCATGTCAAAACCTGTTCTATTTAATCGATAGGATTGAAACTTGGAACAAGTGAAGTTTAAGTTAACAGACTAAAAAATCCCATTTTGCAAAAAAAATTGCGAGAAACCTATTTAAAATACGTTTTTCTGATGAAAAAGTTTTTTTTTTCTGCACCTCGTAACCTTCATTACCTTTACACTTCAAAGCAGGTCGACAAATATCTGACAGTGACACAAAATAATTTCCTCAAAATCTCAAAAATATATTTTCAAAAATCAACAATAAACAAATAAAACCTTTCAAATAAATTGTTCAAAGTGACCTCCAAATTGAGCCAAACAAAAGCCCAGACAGTTGTAGAAATGTCTTTTAACATTTAGGAGCTGCTGGGGAGTAATGGTACGCGAAGCCTCGATAATTCTATTACGAAGTTTTTCGATATTGTTGGGTCTGCCTCTAACAATATCGAACACTTTCGATGATAGATAGCCCCAATAAAAGTTATCTAAAGGCGAAAGATCGGGGCTTCGCGCCGGCCATTTAGATGGCCCAAAACGTCCAATCCAGCGTCCTGAGAACGTGGCATTCAAAAACTCGGTAACAGTCACTGCACTATGAGCGGGGACTCCATCATGTTAAAAAATTATCCTGCCATTTTGAACAGCGTTTCCTAATACAGGAATGACCTGCACCTGAAGTAATTCTAAATATTTTGCAGTATTCAGGCTACCCTCTATGAAAAATGGTCCAATTATTCGATCTCCAAGAATTCCTGCCCACACGTTAAGTTTCTGTCTTGTTTGGGTATGCGTTTCCTGGATGATGTGAGGATTTTCTCGCGCCCATATTCGAGTATTTTTTTTGTTGACTGTACGATTTGTACAGAAAGTACTTTCGTCTGAAAGTAGTATTTTGTTTGTAATTGTGGGTCGTTGTTAATTCGTTCCATCCACTGTTCACAAAACTGCCTTCTAAGAAAATAATCATTAGGCAAGAGTTCTTGAACATTTCTAACTTTAGAAGATTTGTATTTTTCTTTTCTGATTGCCTTATAGCAACTACTCCTACTTTTTCCGGTAACTTCAGCAAACTGAGTAAGACTATTTGTTGGATTTTCTTCAACGGCCAAGCATACCTCCATTTTAAATTCTTCGTCTACTTCAGTTTCGGTTCTTTTTCGTTTTAAGTGAGTACTGGCGATGCATCCAATCGTAATAAATTTTTCATGAAACCGTTGACAGTTGATCTAGACGGGACGGGACGGTTAGGATAAGACACTGCAAAATTATCTACCACTTATTGCGCCGACATTCCTCTAATGTAGTTTGAAACCATCTCAATACGTTCCCCCGTAAATTTTTTTGCAAAATAATGGGATTTTTTAAAGTCTGTTAACTTAAACTTCACTTCTTCCAAGTTTCAATCCTATCGATTAAATAGAACAGGTTCTAACATGGGGTTGAAAATATTATACGTAAAACCTTATGACCCGAGATAAAAAAAATGCACTGTATATCAGAATTCAATAGATATGATTGAGAGAGTGCAAGATGGATTTTTATGGTGTGATGCATTTAGAATGGGCATTAGCTTTGACGAGTACCATCGTGAGGACATGAGAGTAAGACTTAACCTGGATACATTGGCCAAAAGGCGTGTGAACGCTGATCTTTGTTTTGTCTTTAAGCTGGTTAATTGCATTATTAATGCTCCTGACCTTCTTTCTAAAGTGGGTCTTAATGTTCCAAATAGAACTCTACGCAATTTTAACCTTTATCATGTTCCTATGCACAGAACTGAATATGGCCGTCATTCTCCCATCGATAGATCTCTAGAGTGTCTTAAATGCACATAACATTCATTTATGTAGTAGTTCACTGTCCGTTTTTAAGAATAGCCTGAGCAGACTATGGCTGTAATGGTGTCAACTCAGTTCTTAGATAGCTTAGCTTAGCTTTAAAAAATCAAAAAACAAGATAAAATAAACTAATAATAGAAGAACAGAAAGGAAAGTAAATGAGAAAACTGAGAAAGCTTAAACACGTTTAATAAAGCGCTAATAAAAATGAAAATAAGGAACATAAAGAGACAATTTTTGAGATTTTTGTCTACGGTTCCATGCTTGGAAGGAGTAAGTTAATTTTTATCTAAGCAGTTTCTTAATAATTGGGAAACTCATTATTTCTTACAGGCAGTTAGACTATTTTTAAGGTCTCTCCAGGCAATTGAAATTAATAACTTCACCTTTAAAAAATAAAAAAACAAGACAGAAAAAACTAATAAAAAAAAAACAGTAAGGGAATTAAATAAGAAAACTGAGAAATCTTAAACATGTTTAATAAAGCTCTAATAAAACTGAAAATAAGGGACCTAAAGAGACAATTTTTGTGATTTTTGATTACGGTTCTATGCCTGGAAGGAGTAAGTTTCTTTTTATCTAAGTAGTTTCCTAATAAATGGGATATTTATTTTTTCTTAGGCAGTCAGAATATTTTAAAGTTCCTTCCAGGCAATTGATACTGTTGGATGCAACAGTAAATTCAGCTTTGAAAAATTAAAAAACAGGACAGAATCATTTAATAATGAAAGCACAGTAAGGCAAGTAAATGAGAAAACTGAGAAAGCTTAGATACGTTTAATAAAGCGCTAATAAAAATGAAAATAAGGGACGTAAAGAGACAATTTTTGTGATTTTTGATTTCGGTTCGATATCTGGGAGGAGTAAGTTTCTTTTTATCTAAGTAGTTTCCTAATAATTGGGAAATTCATTTTTTCTTTCAGGTAGTCATAATAATTAAAAGTTCTTTCCAGGCAACTGAAGCATCTATCAGTAACTTTAGCTTTAAAAAATCAAAAAGACAAAACAGAAAAAATTAATAAAAAATAGAACAGTAAGGGAGTTAAATGACAAAACTGAGAAACCTTAAACGTGTTTAATAACGCGCTAATGAAAATGAAAATAAGGGACGTAAAAAGATAATTTTTGTGATTTTTGATTACGGTTCTACAATGCGGGTCAATAAGTCCGTGACTTTTTGGATAAAAGACAGGTTTTTATATAAAAAGTTATTTTATTTTTCAACATAGTCTTCTTTCAGTTCTATACACTTAGTCCAACGTTTCTCCAATTTTTTTATCCCTTCGCAAAAATATGATTTGTCGAGGTCATCAAAATATGCATTTGTTTGAGAGATGATTTCGTCGTTGGAGTCAAATCTCTTTCCGCCGAGCCATTTCTTTAAGTTTGGGAATAGGAAATAGTCACTGGGGGCTAAATCTGGAGAATAGGGCGGATGAGGAAGTAATTCGTAACCTAATTCATGGAATTTTTGCCACGAAAACTGCACATGTGTGGACCCTTGCATTGTCCTGGTGGAAAAGAACTTTTTTTTTGGCCAAATGTGGTCTTTTTTCTTTCAATTCCTCATTGAATCTATCCAATAAGTTGATATAATATTCTCCATTGATTGTTTTCCCCTTTTGAAGATAGTCAATGTGGATTATACCGCGTGCATCCCAAAAAACGGTCGCCATGACTTTATTGGCTGACAAACCCACCTTTGCCTTCTTGGGCGTCGATTCACCCCGAGAAATCCACTGTTTTGACTGCTGTTTGGTCTCCGGCGTGTTGTGGTGGATCCACGTTTCGTCCACGGTAACGAAACGACGCAAAAATTCGTCCATATTGCGGTTGAATAACGCCAAACACTCCTGGGAAATTGTCACACGGTTGTGTTTGTGGTCGATTGTGAGCAAACGCGGTACCCATCTTGCGGAAAGCTTCCTCATACCCAAATGATCATTCAAAATTGAAACTACTGAACCATGTGAGATGCCTATAGTTTCCACAATCTCTCTCAATTTCAATCTCCGATCGGCTAAAAACAGTGTTGCCAGGTCAAAAAAATAAAATTCACCAGAAAAAAAAAATGAAAAATCACCAGATTAAAAAAAATCACCAGAAATTTTAAAACTTTATTTTTAAAGCTGTATTACTAGATTTAAACAAAAAAAATGCATGCTTTAATGTCTGTGTACAACTTAGTAATAAACTCTAAACACTTTAATCTGAAAGATTTTTTTTGTTGCTCCGTTAATATATTTTGCTGAAATGCTACTACTATTTTGGGTCTCATATACACTTTTTCGAGAGGGAGATAGTATGCAGGATTCCGATATTGAATTTGTATTATATCAGTGTTTTTTAAATATTCGGGTCTTATATAATAGCTCAGTAACATTTTATAGGCAGCACTAATTTTTGAGTATAAAAAATACATTTTAGGATTTTCTGATTGAAACTCTAAGTTTAAATCATTTAAAATTAGCAACCTGTAAGTATTATTTAGTGGTGGGATCATTTAGCATATCATTAATTTTTGTAGCACCAAGGGATGATGCCTCAAATACCTCACTTCTAAAGTAAAGCTTTAATGCTTCATATTGCCCAAGAACTCTCTTTAAAACTATGCTGAAAATAAGAGTAAGTATTTCTAAAAAACTTTTCTAATGCATTGGGTAACTTCTCACACGCATAAGAAGCACTAGTGCTAATAAATGGGGAATGTCTTTTGATAAATGAGTTTTCAGAGAATTTTTTTGCCCCATCATGGTATTAGCACCGTCTGCAGCAAAACCAACCATATTTGTTTTGTACGGTATTTCGTAATTATTAAAAAAATATATAATAGTATTATATAAACCTTCGGCACTTGCATTGGTCACGGGAATTAACGCAAAAAATTCATCTTTAATTGTCAAATCTTTACTATTAAAGCGTACCACATCATTAAGCGTATTACATTATTAATTATTGCAGTATTATTGTTTCTGCTACATGATAGTCTTGATATTTTGGAAGAATTCCAGAATTACCTATACTTTTAACCAACTCAGAAAAATTATCCGCTACATTGATAGGAATATTGTGTTTTGTAATAAAGCCCGCTATTCTTATTTCATTTTGTTTAACAATTTTTTCATTAGTTTGAAAAAACAAGTTCTTATGCAAATCGGACTGGTTTTTTAAACTAAGAAGGTTTGTTTCATGTTTTTTTGAGGCGTTGTGTTTTTTTACTGCCCCAATGCCGCCAATAAAATCCTTGTTACAAACTTTACATTTAAAATAAGTGTTACCTAGAGTACTTTTCTAAATCCAATGCTTAAAATCATTATGTTGCTTCCAAGTTGAATTATATTTGTGAGCATAGCATTTTTTTTCTGTGGAGTCTCTTCTGCATCATTAGTGTCTAATAAATTAGAATCAGATGAGTCCAAAGCGGAAGTAGATGGAACCGGCAGAGGAACTAGTGCCAGGCTTTTCTGTGTTTGAATCTATTTGCTTTTCGACAGGTTTCAAAAACCGTTGAAAATATTCAAAGTTGATGAAATTTTTAAAATCACCAGAAATTGCCATTTTACAAAAAGTTTTTCACCAATCACCAGGTTCATCATAAAATCACCAGATCTGATGAAATTTCACCAGACCTGGTAACACTGCCATATCGTGAATTTTTTCGATGATTGTTTTCGATGTAGAGACCTCGACTGGGCGTCCAGAACGTTCGGCATCTTCCGTGCTTGTACGGCCACATCGAAATTCACTAAACCACTTCTTTACTATGGAAATGGATGGTGCAGAGTCCCCATAATGTTAATCAAGCTTAGCCTTGGTTTGAGTGATGGTTTTTTTCCGTAAAAAATAATGCTTAATGAGCACACGAAATTTACTTTTTTCCATTTTCTTCTCAAAACGAGTGGTAGTCTGCTATCAACAGCTGTCAAACACAAACTAAATAACGCAGCTGGTTCAAATTTTGACAGGCGTCAACTGACAGTTCTCTGTTGACAGGAGCAGAGTTGCCATTTCCATTAAAGGGCGGGAAATTCAAAAAGTCACGTACTTATTGACCCGCCCTCGTATGTCTGGAAGAAGTAAGTTTCGTGTTATCTAAGTAGTTTCCTAATTATTGGGAAATTTATTTTTTTTTTACAGGCAGTCAGAATAATTTAAAGTTCCTTCCAGGCAATTGAAGCATCCATCAGTAACTTCAGCTTTCAAAAATCAAAACACAAGACAGAATAAATGAATAATAAAAGAACAGCAAGGGAAGTGAATGAGAAAACTGAGCAAGCTTAAACACGCTCAATAAAGCCCTAATAAAAATGAAAATAAGGGACGTAAACAGACAATTTTTGTGATTTTTGATTGAGGTTCTTTGCCTTGAAGGAGTGAGTTTTTTTTTGTAGTTTCCCAATAATTGGGAAATTCAATGTTCTTTACAGGCAGTCAGAATATTTTTAAAGTTCCTTCCAGGCAATTGAAGCATCCATCAGTAACTTCAGAATTTCAAAAAATCAAAAAACAAGATAGAATAAATTAGTAATAAAAAACAATGAAGGTAATTAAATGAGAAAACTGAGAAAGCTTAAACGTGTTTAATAAAGCGCTAATAAAAATAAAAATAAGGGACGTAAAGAGACACTTTTTGTGATGTTTGATTGCGGTTCAATGCCTGGAAGGAGTAAGTTTCATTTTTTAGTTTCTTAATAATTGGGAAATTTATTAGCTCTTACAGGTAGTCAGAATAATTTAAAGTTCCTTCCAGGCAATTGAAATTATTAACTTTACTTTTAAAAAATAAAAAAAAGCAAGACAAAAAAAATTAATAAAAAAAGAATAGTAAGGGAATTAAATGAGAAAATTAAGATAGCTTAAACATATCTAATAAATCGGTAATAAAAATGAAAATAAGGAACGTATAGAGACAATTTTTATATTTTTTGACTGCGGTTCTATGCCTGGAAATTTCCAATAATTAGGAAATTTATTATTTATCACAGGTAGTCAGAACATTTTTAAAGTTTCTTCTAGGAAATTGAAGTAACCATCAGTAATTTTAGCTCTGAAAAATCAAAAAACAAGACAGAATAAATTAATAATAAAAGAATAGTAAGGGAATTAAATGAGAAAACTGAGAAAGCTTAAACGCGTTTAATAAAGCGCTAATAAAAATGCAAAAAAAGGGACGTAAAGAGACAATTTTTATGTTTTTCGACTGCGATTCGATGCCTGGAAGGAGTAAGTGTTTTTTTGTCTAAGTAGTTTCCCAATAATTGAAAAATTCATTATTTATTGCAGGCAGTTTTTTTTACAACTTAAGCGTTAAAAATAAAATATAACCATTACGAGCCCGGCAAACTTAAAGCCTGTACTAGTTTTATTTTCGATGCAAAGGCAGTTCATTATTGCGGATTCACGAATATTTAGCTGCATATTGTCTTTGAAAATACTCAATACTGTTTATTTAATGTGAACATCGTTAAAACACTTTTAATCTTCTCCTTAACGTGCCAACATCGTTAGCAAAACACGTATTCAAATTGAAATAAGGAGTTTTGGTTAGTGGTAAAACTCTAGATAATTATAAAATAGTTCTATTCTTTTAGGAATCTAATTTGCCAGTTGGGGCCTTTCAATCATTTTTATATATAAATATTGCAAAGAAGTCAAAATAAAGACCTCTCAACCCAATTACTAATCCGCAAGGCTTGATACTGCTAATCCAAATAAAACCCGATTCCTTATTCTGGTCCGAACAGTTAAAAATCAAAATCGGAAACTGACACAATAGGTGGCAAGATGTCACAATATCAAAAATGGAGCCACTTTAAGTTGAAACCGGTGTTTGTTTTCACTGTCCCGAATGGAAACAATCGTTCCGAATCCTGAACGAGCGAGTGAATACGGTGATTGATTGTATAGCGTGATAGCTCCCCGCCTTATCGTGAAGTGCGGTATCGTCAGACCGAGACTGGGTTTAAAGGAAACTACTGAGGAAACTTTACGGGAGATTGCTATTTAAAAAAATATGCTGTGAGAAATGACGTTATTATAAATGAATAAAGACTCTGCCCTAAGTTTCACTTAAAATACAAACATAAGGCTATTAACCTAAATGCCTGATTTTGAAGGAAACGACCTTAATCCACGAAATACTTAGGACGTAAATTGCATATCTCTGCGTCGGAAAAGGCACTATAAATCTTTCTCTTGAATAAAAATAAAGAAAATATGTTATACGGAATTTAATCTTTTAAGGGACTATCCTCTATTTTCTAAATTTTCATATCGAACGAAAAAATGATATCGATTTAAAGTGCATTGAACTTTAGGCTACACAATGTGGCGCATAGGTAGTTATTTGTAAAAGTCATTAAGGGCACAAAAGAAATGGAGCGCTTTAGTTTATTTACCAATTTTAAGTGCACCTGTAAAGGGGTCAATAACTTATGATATAATATCCCCTTTTATATTTCTGGGCTGTAAGGATGCATAATTTTATTCGGTATGATGGTTGTAACCAAATATATATTTTTGAGAAAGAATAATGGGAATATTGATAATTTATTTTGTAAGTACATTTTTCAAGTACATACCAAGGTTGTTATTTTAGTACAAGACCTTAGACTAACATGAACAAAATTTAATATAGGCGTGTAAGCGTATTTTCTTTTGAGGCACATACACGGTATTAATTTGAACACTTCCAATACAAATATCTCTGAAACTAAAAAAGTTAAAAAATCGCAATTTGGTACAAATGTTATACAGGTAAAGGGAACTACAACCACCATATTTTGGTTATATTGGGCTCGATGCATTTCAATCCCAAAATTTTAAATGGCACCAAAGGAGTGGTGCCATTGTGATACTTTAAATTAAAGGTCTTTTGAAGTAGTAATTAGTATTCATCTGCATAAGAATGTTTACCTACATTTTATACAGGGTCAAAAAACGGTATAAATTAAATAAAATAATAAACTAATAAAAACAATAATACTAAATAGAGGTTTTTGATATGTAATCAAACCCTGGGGCGTGTACCTTTTACCAATTTGAAACCTTTTACCCCCTGATGATGGACACCACTGAGTCCAAAACATATAAAACATAATTTTAAGTTAACTAAATGTTAATTAAATAAGTGGAGGGAGACTGAAGGATTTTCATTTTACCTTAAAATAAACTCTGTTTTTATCAAGTATTATTTTATTTAATTAGATGCTTAAAATGCATTTAATTTTTAGGCTTAACAAAATATAATCTATTTTCAAACTTATTTTTCACATCTTGAAATGCTGTACAATGCACATTATAACACACTATTATCCGTTGCCGAAGATCATCGGGTGAAGCTGGTTACGTTCTAAAATACAACAGTTTTTATGTAACCCCAGAAAAAAAAGTCAAGGGGTTTTAGATCTGGTGATCTCGTCGGCTATTCTATTACAGCTCCTTTCCCAGTCCACCATTTAAGAACTATAAATATAAATGATTTCAATTCTCTCAGCTATATTGCAAACCATTGTGTAAAGTATTTGGGTGAGTAGATAAAAAGTCACAAGACTATATACTATGTAAAATATTTTTTAAAACTAGGTCGAAACATCTACTTCCTGGTACCACTAAAAATCTGAATTTCAATATACTGTATTCCAACTTAGTAAGCAAACTCAGAATATCATCCCTTTAATTTAAGGTATCATAACATTAAAACCCATAAGGTGGTGCCATTTAAAATTTTGCGATATTTGCATTGAAAGTTTTCAAATTGGCACCCTGTATATATTGATCTCTATAAAAACCTATTCCAATTTAAAAAAAAATTATTTATGTAAAGTATAGCTATTAATAATAAGAAATTAAAATTTGTACAGGCATAGTTTAATTATGCAACTTAAAACTAATCTTACTTATAATTATGAGGTTAGTCATATTTTGTTCATACTATTAGAGCTGTGTCAAGGGTGCGTTTTTATGGGGAAAAAATCAAACCACCAGTTTGCCAATCGGTGGGAATACTTATGTTTCAGATCCCTAGAACTGCTGATTCTGGTTCACTGCGAAATAACACATGTGGATGGTTTTGTATTTCAACATAGAATGCATAACTTTAATGGATCTCAAAAGCACTTCTTTATAATAACATTTTTTGCCGTTTCATTTTCTTTTTAATTACGTATTGTTATGATCTGCGTTTCTTAGTTCAAATACTGCCACTATACATCTGACTTTTATTTGGCTGTAAACACCTTATAAGCATAGAGAATAAAGGCAATTAAAAACTTCACTAAAATTTTTATGCCGTAATTGTGCTACAAAACATGGACTTAATCAATGTCCTGCTTTTAGGTGCAGATGTCATAACTGCGGTAAATCAAACCACTTTGCTAAATCCTGTAAATCAAGTGAACGTACAATTGCACTCATACGATTTCTTGAATAAAAATAAAGAAAATATGTTATACGGAATTTAATCTTTTATTTTCTAAATTTTCATATCTAACGAAAAAATGATCGATTTAAAGTGCATTGAATTTTAGGCTACGCAATGTGGCGCATAGGTAGTTATTTGTAAAAGTCATTAAGGGCACAAAAGAAATGGAGCGCTTTAGTTTATTTACCAATTTTAAGTGCACCTAAGTAAAGGGGTCAATAACTTATGCTATAATATCCCCTTTTATATGTGGGATATATTTCTGGGTTTTTATTTGGGGCTGTAGGGATGCATAATTTTATTGGGCATGATGGTTGAAACCTAATTTTTAGACAAAGGTGCGGTTTCCTTTGTCTAAAAATAAGATAAAAACTTCATATACAGGAATCTTGAAAAGTGAATCGTTTTCACGTTACAGGGTGTTTTATAATTCCTATTAAAATGGTTTTTTGTTAATATTTTCGAAATTTTAATTGTATACCATTGTTATTGTTACTAGCTGATTTTATAACATTTTATGGTAAAATGTATACAGGGTCGTTTTAAATTAGTGGTCTGCAAAGATAAAAATGTCATAACTGTTTTTCTGGTTACTTTTTAATTATTTGGATAGTAAAAGTAAAAAGAACCAACATTTTTACATAAAAAAGGTACTCTTGTCTTATTTCGTTAAAAGCCTTTGGTTTCAAGAAATTTTTTTGTTTGTTTTGTTTGGTATTTTCAGTTTTTTTTTCTAAGCTAATAAGTTAATTGTTTTAATTTTTCTCAATTATTTACACATTATTTAAAATTTTGAAATAAAATTTTAAATAAAGAAAATAGTTTTTGATCTTAAAATTAAGTATTTATAATAGTCTTATGTCATGTTTATTTTTTTATTTTTTAAATTTTATTAAACGTGGTAAAAAATACTTTATAAATGTAGGTTGCAAAACATTTATATCTGATTATTTCAAAAACGGACGCTCCTATCGAAATAAGACCTTATCGAAATAAGAGCACCTTTTTTATGTAAAAATGTTGTTTCTGTTTAATTTTACTATTCACATAATTAAAAAGTAACCAGCAAAAAAGTTATGACAATTTTATCTTTGCTGACCACTAATTTTAATCGACACTATACATTTTAGCATAAAGTGTTATAAAATCAGTTAGTAACAATAACAGTAGTATACGATAAAAATTTCAAAAAATAACAACCAAGCGTTTTGAAAATATTAACAAAAAATAATCTTCAATAAGAATTATAAAACACCCTGTAACATGAAAACGATTCACTTTTCAAGATTCCTGTATATGAAGTTTTTGCATTATCTTTAGACAAAGATGCAGCTGGTAAAATATTGCGATGTAATTTCGGGACACCCTGTATAAGCAGGTTTAATATTTTCTTTTGAGGCCATGTACACAGTATTAATTTGAAATATTCCAATACAAATATCTTTGAAACTAAAAAATTTAGAGAAGCGCAATTTGGTACGAATGTTATACAGGTAGGAGGAACTACAACCACCATATTTTGGTTATAGGGTGAATCAGGCTTTAGGCTCGATGCACCCCAACCCCAATATTTTAAGTGGCACCACGCCTTTTGTGTACTTTAAATTAAAGTTTTTTGGAGTAGTATTCAGTTTATACAGGATCAAATAAAGGTATAAACTAACTAAAATAAACTTTGTGTATATGAAGTTTTATTTAATTTAATTAGATGCTCAAAATACATTCCATTTTGGGCTAAACAAAAATATAAATTATTTTCAAACTCAGCGATCACATTTTGGAACACTACTCTTGGAATAAATGCACATCATTCTGTTATCATCCGTTGCCGAAGATCATCAAGTGAATGTGGTTACCTTTTAAACATAGCACTTTTAAGTGATCCCAGAAAAAAAAGTTGAGAGGTGTTAAATCTGGCGATCTCACCGGCCATTCCATTGGAGTTCTTTTTTTCCTGATCCACTGATCTAAAAACGTATCATGTAAAAGTTGCCTCACAAGGGAAACATAGTGGCGTGGCTCTCGATCTTGATGAGAATATAATAAATCGTCGTTTGACGAATACCCAACTGACTTTTTATTTCTTTAACAATTTTAGATTGAATGGTGGTTTCCAACATTTTCAGGTAAGTTTCGTTACAGTTTTATTTATTTACAAAATCATTTAAAAATTCCGACGTGCACTTGTCCGTAAAGCAAATATTTTTCAGCAACTCATAAGTAAAACGTACGTTTTCTGTCATTCCCCCGTAAAATTCTATTCCTCGGTCAGGGTCGTTTTCACGCAATTCCTGATAAATTCGCATTTTGTATGGATGGAAATCACTTCATTTAAGTACCTGATGTATACATTCATGAGAAATTCTTATTATCGCTGAAGCTTGGCGTAGAGATAACGTCCTAATACTTATACTTGTGCCCCTTCATCAAGTACTTATACATTGAACTCTTTTTTTTGTTTTCCACCAATTCTGTTTCTTCAATTTTGATAATTAGTTGCCTGACATAAGTATGAAAAAATTCTCTACTTGCGCATTCAACCATTTATCTCAAAAGATTTATTGAAATATCAACATGGTTTCTTAAAAGGAAGATCGACGGTTACAAATTTGAGCCTTGTAACTCAATATATAGCGGAAGCATTGGACAAACAAAGCCAAGTAGACATAATTTACCTGGATTTTTCTAAGGCCTTTGATCGATTGGATCATAGTCTTCTTTTAAAAAAACTACAAAACTATAGTTTTTCATCTGATTTTAACTCCTCATTTGAAAGTGATTTGTTAGGCTAAAAACAATATGTTTTTCACAGGGGCTTTCGTTCACATAAATATATTGCATCTTCGGGGGTGCCACAGGGCTCTAACTTGGGACCGTTATTATTTCTGGTATTTATAAATGATTTAATTACTATTCTTATCAATAAGAAACTCCTATTTGCCGATGACCTCAAGATATTTTCTACTATCTTAAACATAAATGACTGTTATTCCTTGCAGAGCGACGTGAATTGTGTAGGTTTGTAGTGCACTAAAAACAAATTAAATCTTAATGTCTCGAAATGTAAAGTGATTACTTTTTCACGGAAAAAAATCCAATTGAATTTAAATATGGTTTATCAACAAATCTAAACCGGTGTGAATCCATTTCGGATTTGGGTGTACTGTTTGACCCTAAATTAACCTTTGTGGATCGCGCTAGTAGAGCACTGGGCTTTATAGTATGCAACTGTCGGGGTTTTAATAATATAGATGCAATAAAAACATTATTTTTTATCTTTGTACATTCTAAACTTAATACGCTTCTCTAATATATTTCAACGAAAGTTTATTAAGCATCTATCGTTTCAAGTTGATAGTTTTTACCGTCCACAGGGCATTTCATATAATCTGCTTTTAACTCCATTATCCGTGGAATCTCTTAAATTCAGGAGAAACAAAGCTTCAGTTATGTTGTTGCATAGAATTCTGCGTGGGGAATTTAAATTTTTGTGCACCACGATTAAATTCTAGGAATACTAAAACGTTTTACTGTACTAAGACAAATACGAATATACTCTTATATTCACCCCTGTAGGTAAAGTGCAATAACGCTAATAGACTCTCACAATCTTGTAATTTATTTATATGCTCTGGTGCTGAAGTTGTAAAAGCGTTTTTGGAATTATCCAATTAACTTTGCTGTTTGTATTATTGGTTGCTCTAGTAAGAAAAAAAAACTTTTTCTTTAGTTTCTCTTTTTTTTTTAAATTCTTACTTATATTTTTAGTTAAGCACAAGGTGGATTTAGACTATTCAGTGAGAGATTTAAAGTGGACTGTATTTGTGTGATTAAAAGTAAATGTGGAAAGGTCGAAAAACCAGCCTCTAAAGATCTTGGATCTTCTAATTCGGGTTTAATCACTAAGAGTGGTTGCGGGTTTGATATGTAAATCACGATCTGTGATGCGGTCAGATTAAGACAACAGTTGCGGAAATAAACGTATAGATCACGACACTGGAATCAATGAGCGATGATAAAGTGCTAACAAGGAAGTCGTCTTCTCTCTGGTCTCCGTTCAGCAAAAACCAAAGAAATTTGGAAATTTTAAGGCTATCGTACACGCGCAGATTTGTTGTTGTTAAGACTTACAAAATATTAATTAAATTGGTTATAATAAAAGAAGAAAATTAAATTAAGTGAAATGGTAGTTTTAATAAACTATTTGGACGTTTACAAACTAAATGTGGACGGACCAATTATTTATGTTTTTTTGTCTCTCTTTGAGATTTAGGTATAAGGGTATTTATTTTTTTTTAGGATTAATAATTTGTGGTTGCTTATTTTTATATAGAAAGCTTAAGATTGTTGCTATAAATAGTTAAAATATAGTTTATGCTATGATGTCGCGGAGAATATTTTAGTTTTAATTTATGTATGTCTTTATTATATCTTAAAAATTGTTAAAACATTATTGTATTAACATTAACATTATTGGGCTGTATTGCTAAAAATAAATATAAATAATATATGACTTCGTAGTTAAAAAGAGCCGAATTTTCTATTTTCAAATATATATAGTTTAGCTACTTTTAATTAAACCGTTTTAGAAATATCGGTCTCAAAAATTTAAAAAAATTACATATTGAAGTTCTTGGTAGGCTGTCAATTGTTAGCGTCTGACATTTATTAGAAAACAAATGGTTAAGAAGAGATTATCATTTAGCCGTTTTGTAAGTTAAGTGAATTAACTAGAAACAATAAGACCTTAAGATTTAATATTTATTAAGCAATATTTAGTTTTATTTTTTACAAAAATACATTATTTTAATAATTGGTTAACTTTAAATTAAATCCAAATAATTATAACTGTTCTATATGACCACCACCATTATTAATAAGATTTATATAATCTTGTTCAATTTTTTGTATCGTATTAATTATAAAAAAATTGTCCTTGATTTTGGTTAATAGAATTTATATTAGAATTATTTGTCTCCTAGTAAATATCAAACAGTAATAATGCACTGCCTACCAATCACCAATCATCTTCAAAATTTAATTTTTTTAAAGTTTGGAGGCCGATATTTTTAAAACGGTTTAATTAAAAGTAGTTAAACCATGGATATTAGAAATCATAAAATTCCTCTCTGTTTAACTATGAAGTCATATACAGCGTAAAATAAAAAACTAACCGTCTGTTAAAATTTAACAATTCTAAAAGAGAAAAAAAAAATTGACAGCGGATTCAAAAATTTTAAGTAAAACCTCAAGACTTGTATATATTTTTTTTTACTTTTCACCTAACCCCTGTGGAGGGTGGGTCAACATATGGGGAAAAATCCTGTACAAAGTATGTAAGTAGATATACTTCATATTTCTAAAAATGTGTATATGTACATATTTTCACGAGAAATGGAACATATTTCAAAGTTTGTTTGTATACGAAAGGTATTTATGAGATATAGGGATTTCAAGTGTAATATAATATTCAAAATTTTGACAGTAGTTATACAATTATATTTGACAGAGAATCAATATTAATTTTTATTTTAATTGTAATGAAAGGAGATGTCATGGTACGCGCATCTAGGTTCAGATGCGGCGACAATACAGTTGATTTCTATTTCGCTGTACCTTATAAGCATAGAGAATAAAGGCAGTTGAATTTAAATATATATCGATGTATCATTAAATAAATAAAAGCCATCACATGTATTAAAAAAAATGTCTGTCTGTCTAGTTTGTGGCCCACTCCAACGTCCAACAACTCCTCGCCTCAATTTGGTACGAGGGTCTGCCGGGATTCCGTAGGAAAAACATGCTGCTCCAGGCCCTCGAGATCGTCCGGATCGGGATTCTCTTCCCGTTTTTCTCTATCGCCTACATCGTGGCACCCCATTCTGTGATCGGACAGACCATGAGGAAACCTTTCATAAAATTTATCTGCCATTCTGCCAGCTATTTTACCTTTTTATGTAAGTATTATTAATATGAATTTGTAGAATCGGCTTTATTATTGAAAGCTGAAAAGTTGACTTTTATATATTAACCTAAGCGACACAAAAAAAATACTACTAATCAATATTATTTTATTTTACTTGTACTGAGGCCATATTGGGCATTAAAATATTACGTAACGGAAACAATTAAACAACAACAGAATTAATTCTGTCTTATAAAGAGCCATATTTAATAACAAAATTTTATAGATAACTATGTAACAGTTTAATAAAATATTTTTATAATGCAATAAGTAATTTGGTATAAAGCATTTATCAAACAGTCATTGTTATTTAGGTGCTTTATAATTATGTTTCTTGCAGCAAATTTTTCATGGATCTTAAATTTTTGAAGTTTTTTACTAGTTTAAAGTCAGATGTATTTGGGATTGGCGACAACCTAAAAAGCCAACTTTTTTAAAGCTTAAAGTATATCTACATATTTAGAATGAAATATTTCGGATATCAGATTAACTTAGATTCATTATCAATATTAGAATTTGATCAGAAAAGGCTTGAAAAGTCATATTTTTTTGGGTTAAATTATTTATTTACTATCGGCAAATGACAATAGAAGTAAACACTTTTGAGTAATTTTTTATCCATAAGATGTAGACACTATACTCCACTTATGTTTCACATTTATTTCTTACATATTTAGGATTATATAGCGCTAATTTCATGAAAAGTATAAATATTGTGGTTATTATTATTTATAGATAATGGCATATTTTACTTAGTACCAGATTTCAGTCAGGTGTCGAAGTGCAAGTAACTCATTATATATTATAATTGTTATATATATGTTTATTCAACAATTTTTTAGTAAATTTTTGGTTTTGGTATATTTATGAACCGCATATGGTTAAAGTATATTTATTAAACTTCAGAATATACGTATAATATATACTAAACTGTTTACAAAAGAAAGAAAATTTCGGCGTTTAATAAAATTGACACAAGATTTATATACCTACACGTATAGATATAAAATTACCGGTAATATTACGTAATATTACGGTAATATTGGTAATTTATTAAAAAAAAACAGCTTTTTAACTAATACTAGTTTTTTTAATTCAAAACTGTTAAAACATTGGGAAACGAGAAGAGAAAAAAACGAAAAAAACGAGTCAGAATGAACTACGTAATAGAGTGGATAATGGTAAATCATCCTCATCATCCCCAACCTCTTCATCTGATTCTTCTTTCTCCTTGGTTAATTCATTCAAGTCTATAATTTCGAAACCGAGATCTTCTTTTTCAATTTCTTCCTCAGAATCCTCAGTAGCTTTTTTCTTCTTGAATGATCTTCGTTTAGTAAATTATAATTATGGGTAATATAGGTTAGTTTTCCGGCTCTTTCCACGGTAAGCCTGTTTCTTCTTTGCCGATGAATAAATCCATAAGTACTAAACGTTCTTTCGGTTGCGGCTGTTGACGATGGTAAATTTAAAATGTCTACAGCCAATCTACTTATTTTAGACCTGGAGCAAATTCCTGCCCACCAAACATGCCCAGATATAGATTTTTCGCTGGAAATAACGAATTCCTTAGCAAAGAGACCACCTCTAATTTTGTACTGTGCAAGTGCTTCCATAATAAGATTTACTTCTGAAGGATATTTTGGATGACGCCTTGTAGTTTCATAGATGAACTCCGTCTCAACTAAATTTTCAGCTTCAGTTAAATTGTTTGCGATCGTCTTTCGTCCTTGCCTCTCGCGCCAGTAAAGCCAAGTAGAGCTGGGCGAATAGCGAATAAATGAGAGTATATAGAGTGAAAAAAAACCCAAAATTACCAATGTTACCGGTCTTGCAGTAATATTACGTAATATTACCCTTTACATCACTACCTACACGTTCAAATATTTGATTAAATGACTCTGATATCACCGATATGCTACTGATTAGCATACGATATGCTTTTTGTACACGTATATATTTTATAGTGTAATAGCAGAATATCATACCCAGGGAAATCTAGAAAAATAGAGGAAATGTATTGACGTGTATCAAACACAATGATTATAAAAAATAAAAATGAAATTTACTCAAAACTAAAAAAGGATGTAAAAAATAAAATTTATCAAAAAATGCAGTGGAAATTTTTTTTTGCATTAAGGAATGTTTACGATAAACCCGTTATAGACGCCACTGCATTGAAAAAATTATTTTTTTTCTTGTACGTCGAAAAATGCCTTCTGATGCCTAAAACACTATTTTTTTTCACGCAAATTTAAAAAAATCTACATTGGCAGTAAATCAACAATTATTTAACGATTGAAATATTGAAGTTAGTTTTATACTGGTTTTCTATAACTAAACATTCAACGTTTTGTTAATGGTAAGCATATTATTTGTTTAGAAACTTATTCTAAAAAAATATTAAATATTATTCTAGTTAAACGTTTAACTTTTATAAAACAATAATTGTTTATTATTATACAGGGTGTTTCAAATTCACTACAAATATTTTAAGGGCATATTCCTGAGGTCAAAATAAGACTTTTTTTCCTATAAACATGGGTCCTAAAATGCACCCCCTTCAAGCTACAGCCATCGCAAGAAGTGTAAAAAAAATCGATTTTTTAAAACTGTGTCTACAGTTTTGCATCAAATTTAACGAAATTTGGAATACCCCCGTTATTTCAGGCGGTCTATTTACTCTTTATCTTAGAAAAGTCGTAAAACTAATTTTAAGGGGTAAACTGAGGGGGTGCACACTTTTGACGGCCAAAATTTTATGTGTACATAATTTTTTTTTTTAAATTAAGCTACACCAAAAAATAGACCATACAAAAATTTAAATTTTTGGTCTCTTGCATTTATTTTTCATACGACTATTAGTTTTTGAGAAAATCGCCGGTGAATAAAAGGATAGCAACATCGTAAATTAAAAGTCAAAAAAAAAATTTAGGAAGTAGGCTGTGTTTCGCAATTGTTGACATTTTTATTTTTAAGGTTTTAGTAGTAGGCTGTGAGTATTTGTTTTAGACATTTTTTAACTTGCTTGACATTTGGTGTTAAATAAATTTACTGTCATTGTTGTCATTGTTTAATTCCAGTAGTTTACTTCCCGTTTTAGATTTAAAGTGTAATTTTTATTCCCATGTTTTATTTCTAAACGCTAACATTGCTATTCGAACATCTTGCAGATATCCATTTTGTTTATGGTCTTGCTGATGGTAACGCGTATGAAGCTCAAAGATTGTATCAGTTAAGGTTTCCTAATCGCCGACTCCCGAATGTACGAACATTTTCAGAGTCACATCGGCATCTTAGGGAATACGGTAGTTTTCGGACCCCCAGAAACAATGCAGGCAGACCGCAACAAGCACGAAACCCAGTGACAGAGGAGCAAATTTTAAATATTATCGACGACGATCCTGGCCTAAGCACCCGACAAATAGCTCGGAATTTGGATGTTTCTCATGCAACTGTCTGGCGGGTTTTGCACGAAAATAGCTTGTATCCATACCATATTCAAAGAGTTCAAGCTTTGCTACCTCAAGATTTCCCAAGGCGCTTATAGTTTGCAAGGTGGTTACTTCAGAGATGCGCGAGGCATAATAATTTTTTATCAAGTATTCTATTCACAGGCGAAGCTCATTTTTCGCGGGAAGGGGTGGTGAATTTTCACAATGTGCATGTTTGGGCAGCGGAGAATCCGCACGAAATTAGGCAATCTCACCACCAGGAGCACTTTATATATAAAAAATGTGTAAAAAGCCTCGTCTATAATCCTCGTCAAGTGCCTTCGCTCGAGGTCCTAAGGCAAAGAAGACGAATGGAGGCATAAAAAAATATTTGTTTCTCAGAAGTCTATTGTTTATTTAAAAAATAATTAATTATTATGTTAATAAATGTTAAATAATTTTTTAACCAATTTTTGTATTTTTATAAACCGTCATTCTTTAATGTAAATAATTGTTCATCAATTTATTGAAAAAACCTCAATAAGAAAGTTTCAACAATAGCAAAACTAGTCTACCTATTTATTGTTAAATGTCGTGCCGGTTAAAAAACGTCCTAAAACAAATAGTCACAGCCTACTACTTAATATTATCTGTTTAAATTTTAATTATTACGTTATTGGTAGCCTTTTATTAATCGGTGATTTTCTCAAAAACTGTTCGTATTATCAAAAAAAAGCAAGAGACATAAAATTTAGATTTTTGTATGGCCCATATTCTGGTGTAACTTAATTTTTAAAAAAATATATGCGTACATAAAATTTTGGCCGTCAAAAGTGTGCACCCCCTCAGTTTACCCCTTAAAATTAGTTTTACGCCTTTTCTAAGATAAAAAGTAAATAGACCGCCTAAAATAACGGAGGTATTCCAAATTTCGTTAAATTTGATGCAAAACTGTAGACACGGTTTTAAAAAATCGATTTTTTTTACACTTCTTGCGATGGCTGTAGCTTCAAGGGGGTGCATTTTAGGACCCATATTTATAGGAAAAAATTTTGATCTCAGGAATACGCCCTTAAAATATATGTAGTGAATTTTGAAACACCCTGTATAGTTAAAGTTTTACTAAAAATATATAACTAGTGTAAGCCAAAATTAAACGTTTATTTAACTATCGTGTGTTGCTTGGGAGGTGTTTCGGCTAAGGGTGATTTTGATGCATCCGTCATACGTCAGAAAATATTATTTTTAAATAAGCATTCGATATTCGATGTACGTCAATACGAAATTATTTGCCATCTGTCAATATTTTTATCTTGTTTACTGTCATTATCAGAATTGGTTTCCATTCTTCTAGCTTGTCAAATATTTATTATTATATTAAGCTTTTAAAAGTAACTCTTACCTATTCATTTGTATATCTGTTTTAATATTACAAATAAATTGAATTTTATTGTAATCTTCTTATTTCCTAATTAAAAACCTAATATAGATTTAGTTTTTCACCTCAGTTTTACGTTTAAGTTACCTACTTGCAATTAAAGGAACTCTGGTCTAAAAAAGTTGTTGTTAAGGCTATTTTTTCATCCATCGCCTCTCACTGCTAATGTCAACCATTATGAATGTATATTTAGAGATTAAGAGAATAATGCTAATTTTGAGTTGCTTCAACAGTTATTTTATGAGACATATGTTTACGTATATTATTCAACATATTTGCCATTAACTGCTTAAATGCAGTTAGGTAACCGTCACCTTTCTGCAAAATTATCTGCGATATTTCGTCACGTTTGTACATTTGTAGTGAATATCACTTCAACAATGAGTGAACATAATATATGCAGTGTGGAACCTATAAAGCAGTTATATAATGATAACCCTTTAATGTTTGCGAATATCTTCGAAAACATTGGGAAATTTAAATTTTTTCTAAACGGTATTGCTATGCTTAAAAACTCTCAACTTTGCTCTAATTTAATCTCTTATAGATTCCATGATTTCTATATTGAGGGTCGAATTTGAAACACCCTGTATGTGATACCAAATTAATTTTATCATTTTATCAAATATTTAAGGTGTAGTAATGAAATTTGAACTAGATACGTAAATCCTGCGTCAATTTTTTTATATGGCAAAATATTTTACCTTTTGTAAAGAAAATAGTATAAGCTATGGATATTCTATAGTTTAATAAATATACCTTGTTGATAAATACACCAAAATTAAGAATTTACTAAAACGTCGCTAAATAAACATATATTTAACGATAATATTATATGGTGTGTTGCTTAAATTTTCTTAATACTTTTCTCGTTTTAAAACGGACTGTTATAAAATAAACTTTCTGACTTTCTAATGTTTGAAAACCAAATTCTTACGTCAACAGAAAGTTTTCCATTTCACTTTGGTAAGCCTCGAGACTTACTTCTTAGGCAATCGGCACCCTGTCGTCCCTAAGGGGATTAAAAATGTAAAAGTTACGTTCTTTTACGGTTTTAGATGGGATTTTTTTATTTTGGAGTGACATTTACTTTGGAGCCGTAGATTTGAGTGACATCGGATGTTAAATATAATACTTTAAATGCATTCAGCACGTTATGTATGAACATGCCTTAATACTTATGTCAACCGTCACTGTCAACTCTTTAGATGAATAATAAAGTTAGTTCGTTATTTACACTGTGTTAAAGAAGAATATATAAGGTATATTGAATACCTTATATATACAATATACAATATACAATTTACAATATACCTTATATATCAATATATATAAGGTATATTGGGTACACTATAGTGCGTATACTATTAAAAGGAAAAGTGATGGAAGATATCAATGAAAAGAGGAGGTAAAACTATGGAGTAAATCCTAGGAGGACTTAATGGAGGTGACTGGTTTACGATTCTATATATAAAGTGTATTCTGTAAACTTTGCTAGTACTAACCTTGATAGAGTGGCGTGGGTTCAACATGACATAAGCATCACCTATTTAATCCCGAATTATTAAGAATATCCCGATGATCAATAAAACAGGAAATTACTAAAAGCACTATACCTACAACCTTAAATAAGAACATGGACAAATGTTATGATGTAATTAATAACGTATTTAAAGGAATTACATTATATTATTAATAAAATAAATATTAATCCTTACTTTGGCTATTAAATTATAAACTTTAGGGTAAGACCACCTTAAAACTTAAGGGTTCGCCGTAACACTAAAAGTCCCTTGTCTAACTTAGAAAGTTAGGTTATCTTTCAAAGTTCGAAACAAACATAAGAGAAAAGCTAAGCTCTGAGATGAATTTAAGATATTTGTGTGAACCAATGTTAAAAGGAAAGTGGATAAACACATTTATTACTTTAAAAACAAGTTATATTGCCCTTCTCAAATATAGTGCCTATATCAATAGCTACGTTTACAACGTACGGGGGTACCAAATATTTAATATTTGGATCAAATGACGTAACGAGGACTATTTTTTCGGTGTAAACACCTGGGACTTATTTTGAAGTACCAAAATGGCAAGTCTGACATTTTATTCTAAACAGGGCTGTACTAAATAAAAATAGTCCATCATTTGATCCATAAACCTAATAGATCCGCGCGTTGTAAACGTGGCTATTGGTAAAATCTCATATACTGTTATTTCGGGCCCAAAATTTCCTTGAGTACTTTCGAAATAGGCCTATTTATCCAGTTTACAAGGGTATCTATAGATTCTATTATAATGAAATAATAACTAATATAAACTTAATTACTAGGAAAATATTCAAAACAGTGTAATAGTGAAATTTAAAAATGACGGTGAGAAAACATATTTATACTCCAGTAAAGCTAACAAATGCCCATAAGACTTACTGATTACATGATTTACTGACTGCAGGATTAAGACAGACGGAGATGGAGGTGGATCTGGTTTATTGTAGAAATCAGAGTAGATGCAGTGGAAGCTACTCTTTTACACCCATGATAAGTGAAGGTTGCTACTTCTTATTATAGGCAAACTCAGAAACACAAAATTGGATACTAGACAAAGAACCCTTTAAAAGTTGGGATATAACTACGCCCCTTATAATCCTGCACTAGTGCAGTTTAATTGTTAGTACCCAAAAAGGTGAGTTTTCAGGAATAAAATCAGCCAACCAAGAAAGTACAAAGTACTTTCAAGTACCAAGAACTCAACCTTCTTAAAGGGTTGTTCTTCTTAAGATTCCTAAAGGTCAAAGATTTCGCGCAAGAAATGGTTTTAATGGGGATATGGAAGAATGAGCTGCGATCTTATTGGTTAAAATATGACTTTTGACATTAGTGAAATTAAAGCAATTAAAAAAAACAATAATATCATGATTAGTAAGTTCAGTTTCTTAAAAGGATTAAAAATTACTGATATCAAAGATATAATTAATACTGACGTGATCACTATTTATTTTATTAAATTTACTATGCCTTCGCAGACTTTGGGTTTATTGTGTCATCGTTTATGTCTCCAAGAAAATAAACTGGAAGAACTGTATTTGTATGTTTTGTCTTTTTTCCATTCGCAGCTCCAACGAAATTCGAAACAGAGATTTTCGGAACAAGTGTCTTAAAAATTAATCTCAGAGGTCAGATAGTAAGCAAAAAAGAGTGAATGCTTTTTTCTGAGGAGTCATTTTAATACATCTAATTGGTATGTGAACAATGGTGTGAGTATCCACTTAACATCCAATAAAGAGTTCCAAGAAATTATGATAGCTGATCGAATAGTTGTAGAAGTCAAGAGTTGTAGCAATGTGCAGATTGATACAGTAGTTGGATATAAAACGGTGGCTGTGTTGTCGATAATTCAATTTTGAATTTGAGAAAAATGTTTGCCTGATTTACAACTCAGTTAATGACTTGGTTAGTGTAGTAGATTTGGTTCAAGGAGTCTATGGATTAAATCTGAAAAAATCATGTATATTTGGTCAGATCAATAGCAGTTATCGTAACCAAATGAAGTCTCAAGAAATAATGAATGGGCTGCAGTATAGTGGTTTGGTTTAAACTGAGTGAAAGCCAATTGTAAAATTTGTTGCAAGACTAAGCGATCCAGATTAGCATTCAAGAACGATGGTATACCAAAGTGAAGTGAATTCTTTAGGTAGTACACACATATGTTTACGGTGCAATAGAGATGAGATATTTTTGGCTTTCCATTGATTGAGAACTACACAGGGAAAAGGCTTTAAATAATTGGGAATGACCAAGGTGGTGATTTGCACACCAGAAAACTAACAGTTAAACACCAGATTAAAATGGCGTGTGTGAGAGGTTAAATAGGACTGTGGTTGAGAAAGCAAAGTGCTTCTTGTTTTATGCATAAATGGATAATAAGTTTTGGCCAGAAGGAGTTAATATAGCTGTCTGTTTACGAAACAGAAGTATGGTTTCAGGGCTAAGTAAAAGTCCATTTGAATTGTGGTATGGCAGGAAGCCAGCCATGTCAAAAATATGACAACTTTTGGCAGCACTGTGATGATACATATTCTTAAGTAAATCAGAGTGAAGTGGGGTAAGAAAGCTGCAAAACATATCCTGGTTCGTAACAGTGAAGCCATTTGATATTGTTAGGAAGACAACTATAGTGAATGAAGCCAAACTTACTAGAGACTCAGCTTCAATAGGAGATTCTGAGGAGTACCGAATAAAGGACTCGATTGAAGTTAATAAAAAACTTATAGCTTTTTAATTTTTTGTATAATTTATGGGTGGAAGTATTGTCTCAAGTGCACTTTTAAGTACAGTCAATAATACGTTCCTTCAGTATTTTAAATACTCCGAGACCATCGCTGGCATTATATTGGAACAGAGCTTATATTATGTTGACTAAGTATTCAAAGCGACATTGGAACTCCTGGAAACCCTCCTTGAAAAACCTGGGCAAATTTTAAAAGGCTTACTGGCCGAACATTATATAACGGAACCTTTGTTCCGTGAAATATCTATGGTAAGCGGTAAGACTTGAGAGTAAAGCCAGTGACTATATTATTCAAATAACATTAGTAACAAAAAGCATCAAGATTTTTGAGCGAGTTTAAGGAATCGATGCCGAATAATTTGTGGTATAGCTACAAAAATATATTTAGTTTTATCAGCAGAAGGACAGCTGCGAAATGGACATCTTAGGTTGAACACACTTTGAATGGTTAAAGTTCTAGAACAAAACTTACAAAGAATTCCCTATTTGTATTGTAAACTTCTTTAAAAATGGTATTCTATCGACTGGTAGTTCCACTCTACCAGTGGGAATGGTGCTAGAGATGCAGATGCACCAGTCTTTACTAAATGTCCTTAACAAAGGAGAGGTTATTAAAACAGTACTCCGGCATACCTCAGTAGATAATGCCCAATCGATTCACTCAAGACAGTGGTACTTTGTCTTTCTTCTGAAATCAGTAAGGCAGGACCTGATCGGATTACCAAACAGTGGCTCAATCTATCCGCCTAAAAGTGAGTGAAATCGTTCAAAAAACTGATATTTAGCGAGGTGTCTTAAGACCGAATCAGCGTTGCCAACCTAGAAACATGTTGAATATCTCACACATTCAAAGAAATACTACCAACCCGAAAATATCATAAGTTTCACAGCCAAAGCAAGACTGCCAACCTAAAAAATAACCCTATTTTTCTCCCAATTGTCAAGGGCACATTAATAATGCCAACATAAAAATAATTTGGATCTGCAAAGGTTTTAAGGTCAGATCAATACCACCAATCTAGAAATAAACTAAAATTTTCGAGCCTTTCACGTCAATGCTACCAACTTAGCAAAACTGAAACTTCTTAGTGCCTACTAAAAAAATGAAAATTCCCTAGTTTTCCAAAGCCAAATCTTGCTACCGACCTAAGAAAAAATTGAGAGAAGAAAAGATTGAAGAGTGCCAACCAAAAACTAACTATTCGTTAAAGAAAAGGTGAAACTTTCGATATCTTTGTGACTTATCTGATAGGCGAGAACCCAGATTTGGATGGTCCTGTGACATTCGAAGAAGCAGCATCTATAGAACTGACTGTGTTTGTTGGCTGAAGGCGATACAGAAGGAGGATTCACGAGAAAAATTATAGTGTAGTATAATATAGGTGAGTGTTCAAAAGGAAATGCAATTTTGAAGAGAATGTGACATATAGAGACAGATTTATTGCCAATGGTATGAAATTGATTTTAAAGAAACCTTTTTTTCCAGTTTTTAGCCGCTCAACTCCAAGATTATGGTTGGGTTTGTCTGTTAAGCTTAATTTTCAAGTGTGTCATTTATGGAAAATTACAGGAAAATGTTTTCATAAAGTTGCCTAAAGGCCTGAAAGTGTCAAATTCTTATAAGGTATTTAAAGTTGAATTAGGCAATCTATAGATTGAGCCAATTATCAAGAGATTGGTACAAAAGGTTAAGATTAAAAATCTAGTAGTGCTAAAACAATGCTTAGGAATCAGGGTTACCGTAAATAGGAATAGAAATGAGATTTTTCTAGACCAAGAGAGGTATATTGAACAGTTGTTGAGAAAGTTCAATATGAGTACCTGTAAAGAGGTGTCCACACCCATTAAACCCAATGTTAATTGAGTTAAAGGTAATGTTTCTGTTGAAAGATCTCATCTCATGATCTACATATGTAATTTGACTAGGCCTCATATTCCTTACACAGTGAGGTTAACAATACTTACGAGAGTCACTGGAAACAGGCTAAAACAGGTACAAAATCTTATAAATTAGAATACTATAATGTTAATCAACATTTTGTTGATGCTAATTGGAGTAACAGTTCAGTTGACAAAAAGTCATATACTGGATTTTGCTTTACATTCCCTGGTTCTGCTGTGTCCTGGGAAAGTATAAAGCAGGAAGACAGTTACGTTGAGCATAATTGAGGCTGAATACATGACTATCTCGGAACCATCCATATATTTAAAAAATTTAGTCCGAGAGCGTATGTTAGAATCGAAAGGTGTAATTCTGTATAATGATAACTGGAGTACACCTAAGCTAGCTGTAACTCCAAGTTTGCATAAAAGGGATGTTAGGAATCATGTTATTCGAGAACCAATTGCTGATAACTGACTAAAGGTTTAAATTCTCAAAAGCATTAGATAAGTTGGGAATTGTTATAAGTGCTATGTTAGTTCATTGGCCCTCGGACTAAAACATTTACATAAGCGGTAGTGTTAAAATATAATGCTTTAAATGTTCTAATGCATTCAGCTTTTCGTATGTGAACATGCCTTAATACTTTTGTCAACCATACTATCAATTAAGGGCGGAACAGTCTGCCACCCAAGATGATACGATTGATTGATTCCGATTGGATAATTTTTGACGTACATTAAACATGACAATAATGACGTTAATGACATTTTCACTCTTCATGTTCCCTTTGGGTAGAAAACAATCCAATTCTGATGATTTTCTTCTCATTTAAAATATTAATACTATGGATTGGAACCTTTGGTGTGACAATCAAATTACGAGACAGTTTTACCACTAATTAAACCTTTTTATTTTACTTTCGACACGTGTTTCGCTAATAATGATCGCATCTTCGGGACATAAATTAAAACTGAAATACTTTAAACATCGGATTTTTGGTTTTTAAACTTCACTGAAGATTTCTTTAATTGTATCTAATCAATTCCATAAGCTCTATATGTATTTTAATAAATTTTATTTAAAATTAAAATTGTCCTAACCTGTCTTTCTTACATTCCAGTTATGCTGATCCTAGCCTCTCAGCGACAGCTTTTCTTCAACGAAGGCAAAGACGAGATAATAATGCAGAGAGGTACCAAGCCGTCCCTGGTAGAGTGTATCATTTTAGCATACGTAAGTGGTAAGTCAACAGCGAAAAATGCAATTTAAAATACGTTTCAACCCGCCGCGTGGCTCTCGGGAAAACGAGAAAATGAGAAATTTTCTAGGTGACCGTGTGTTGCGTTTCCACCCTCAGAAGGTAAATAGAATAAAGACATTTTATTGTTGTTTCTTATGCTTTTCCTCTTTGGTTAAGGGTGATATTTCCAGCGGGAGACTTTGTCCAGAAGTGAATTTTATTTAATTAAATTTAGAATCGGATTTGTCGGCTAAAACATAAAGCGACAAAAACTAATTTGGTATGCCAGGGCGTCGGATATCTTCTATCCAAGCTGCCGTCGGAATATAGATAAATTTCAGGTCGGTTTTAGTGGGGCGGAATGCGACCACCGAGAATGCTTATGTAGGGTGAAAATTGGAAAATTTACGATTTGGGAAACGTACAATAATATGGAAAATTTGCTGGAAAAATTTTATGACAAGTAGAAATAAACAGAAGAGTCGACTAATTATTATCTAGAGTGATGTGGGACGTAAATTCTTAAATATAAAAGTTTGGAGAAACTCTTTGCGCAATTAGAGATACGCAAATAAATGAATGTGTGTGTCAAATGTATATTAAATTATATTTGCCTGAGAGGTCGAATATTAGCTAACAAGTAGTAATATAAAAATTAACCCAGGAACAAATTGAAAGAAAATAAAAACGAATTAATAAAAAAACTAATTGAACATTTACAACCAAGAACAACTTTTATAATTATTTTTGAAGCGACACTAAAAAGCGACATAAAAAATTGAATCTAAAAACTTAGGTCCAAGTCAATTATAAATTGTTTCGGTATTGTATGTACAATAACTGTACGCTGTTCTTTAACAGATATTTTGGTTTTCGATTTTTATAGAGACACTTTTAATCTATCCAATCGATAGATATGTTCAAATTTCATTAAGTTACACAGAAATCGACAGCACGTATTTCGTTTACGTTCCTTTTCTGGATTATTGTATTAATCCAAGAAAAGAAAAAACTAATGATTTAACTGCGTTTTATTAGTATACTGGTACACCTTAGAGGTCTTTACAACTAGAGGAAGATCTGAGGTATATAACAAGAATAAAAGAGATCCCAGAATCGGTCTTTGAGATTATGTGTTTCGAATCTCAGTAATTATCATTACATGTACTCGTTAAGTACGATTTCAGAGATAGGACTTGAAACAAGAAAGAATAGTTTCATTGCAACCAAAAAACTTGGTGATTAACATGTCATGATCGATTACATTTAAAGCCTTTGAATAATCGCTCTTTTGAAGCCTTTGATAGCTCTCATTATATTGTCCATGTTGAAAATGGTAGTAGCTGTACTGAACCCTTCCCTAAAGCCAGATTGTTGATAAAATGACAACTGTGCATAGAAAACCAAGACCTTCGATATTATTGGCAATAAGCTTATAGTCCTGCAGGGATTCGGGATTACATATTTCGGGTATGGGGCACATAACTGACTCACGCCATAGCTGTGGAAAGTAACCTGATGGTAAACAAGAATTGGTGATGTTTCTTATATGGTCAATAATCTGCGGCAGACAAAGGTGAAGCATTTGTAACGAGATGCCATCAAAACCTAAGGGATTGTACCAAATACTTAGATATTAATCAAGATACGTCCATGGTTAACTAAAACAAGACTAAATATTTCATCCGAAAATTCATTGTTAGAGTGGGAATTAATTCTGTTTTAACAGTTGCTAGACTTTATTTTTATTAAAAATTTTTATAAAGTAGTGCTTTAATGCACTGGTGTCATATAAGTTGATGCCTCAAAAATAATTTTATTATGACTAGAATTTTTTTAAATTTAATGCGCATAGATATTTTACAAAGCGATGTGGAAAATGAGTTCACAAACAATACATTTACATAAGGACGAATTAGAGAAGTATTTTGAATCTTGCTAGATAAAGGAAAAATGCACATATTCATAAGATTAATTAGCATTTTATTAATTGGATTTTTAAATGGTTTTATAAATTGGTTATTGATTGAAATTTATAAAGTTTTTTTTCGGCTTACAGTGAAATTTACCAACTAGAATGCAATTGGTTAAACTAGCAAATATTGGGTTTTTAATTGATCTAATAAATTTCTTCAGCCTATTCCTTCAAATCTATCTTCAGCCTATGCCTTCTAATTTAATAAGCAATAATATAAATGTTTACAAAATTTAACTCGAACTCTTTACTTTTCATGGACTGGGCGTGGTTTATCGCAGTTACATACTAACTTATTAAGGTCTAATTTAAAGTGACATTTTTTTCCAAACGCGTTGGGTATCAGTTCCCTTTCCCTCATGAATCCCTTTCGCTCATGAATTTTCATTTTTTAAAAGAAAAATTTGATTTTTTGTAAATCAACTCTTTAATTTTTTTGAAAATTTTTGACGTAAACAGTTTTTTTATTTTTTTGTTTGGTTTTAGTTTTTTTTTACGTACACATTTGTGTACATTGGTAGTCAATGGTATAAAAGATAAATTAAAACAGAAAAATACTTTGTATGATATATTGCAAAACAGTTACATTTTTGGCATAAAATTCTTGACCGTCCTTTACAGCCTGGTACTTAACACCTAGATGCAAAGTCTGTTTCATCAATGGATCGCAAATAAAAAAAAAAAGTCTAGTCTATCCAAACGAACTATGGCCACTGGTCTAATTTCTGGTCTTACTTTTAACGGTTTGGGCGTTGAAGGACCCGGACTATCAGCTGCTGGTCGCCCCCTCTTCCTAGTAGATGTTTTTCCTGCCAAGATTAAAACCTCAGCAACATAGGCTCTAAAGTGAAGCAAATCTAGGACATCATTCTTAGCCACACCCAAGTTAGCAGCTTTTTCTTTATATTCCAACTAGCCCTTTACGCATGTCATATCTATGGCATGCGCAAACATTCTCAGAGTCCACTTTTTAGACCTAATAAATATCCGATACAAGGTAATAAGAAAATCCATCTTGTCAATACCCCCTATGTTAGAGTTGTAGTTATTTATTACTTGTGGTCTTGAAACGTAAATATAGTCCTTCCCTTTTTTATCCCATCGTCGGCACTGGTCTTTATCACCAACTCCCATATAATTTGATGCCATTACAACTTGCCGGTTGTCATACCATTTTGTCATTATGACGACTTTCCCACCCCCGCTAATAATTTCTTCGGAACAACCTCGACCTTTTATTTTCATATCCTTATCGGACGAAAATGGTGGATTTTTAAATCTTTCAGATCTTGCTGTGCACGTTGTATATTTTCATATATTTGCCTATTTCTAAGGTACTGAAGTAAGTTAAAAAATAGTTGTCAAAATATAACTGTACCCTAGGGTGTGAGATTCGTTCAGATAATTTTAGTACCACTGCAGCACCCGAACCAAATACATCAAGTTGCTGTGGGTCAAGTTCAGTAGTAGATCCTTGATATATTATAAAATCATAAAAGATGCCACTGCTGCCACATAGCGAAAAAATCTTAATTCCCCATGGTTTGGGTTTATTTTTGACGTATTGTTTGATGTTCAAACTGCCTTTGGACGGCACCATTTGCTCGTCCACACACAATTTTGATTCCAATAGAACGGAAAGGCAGCTTCTCCTAATTGCATCATATAATGGACGCACCTTCCAAAACCTGTCACTGTTGCCCGGTTTTTCGTGAATATTCACGAAGTGAATATGTTGTCGCAATTTATAAAACCTGTTAACAGTCATATTATTGGAAATCAGTGGAATTTGTAATTTATGGTCCCAGTATAACTTAATTCTTGGGTAATGTAGATTACCCATGATGATATGTATTCCTACAAACGTTTTTAGTTCTTCAACCGTCGTAGGAACAAACCGGGTTTGTTGCTGAACAGCGTAAAGATTTGTATATTCCATCATGGGTTGGAAAATATCTGCAAAATAATTACAGAAAAAAAACGCTGGGCTTTCTAGCTGAACTACTGGTTCTTCCTCTCTAACGTGCCCCTCTATCGGTGGAGTGATATACTGCACATTTTTTCGCCAGAATATATCTTTTTTCTTTGAAAGACCATTGTTTTCCAAATAGTCTTCTATATTGGATTTCTTCGACTTTTGTGGAGTTTTTGCCATTATGTTAGCCATTATGTTATGAAGAGGTTTAGGTTCTGCTTGTTCTAGCTGCTCAGTCTCTTCACGTTGTTGAGTTACAGGTGTGCTGGGAACAGGTTCACCTCTTCCTCCTCATCACTCATTGCTTGTAATTCTACAAGATAAAAAGTATATATGCTACGCACATTATATAATATACTAGTTCCAAGTAATATACCTTCAGGATCAAAATCAAAGCCATCATCTTCATTGAATTCGCCGTCACTGAGTCCTTCAATGTCTGATAATCCGGCTTCTATTAAATCTAATAGTTCTTTATCTGTTAGCGGGCGATTTCGGCTCATTATAAACGAGGATTCTATAATATTTAACTATTTACTAATATAAAAAAGATAAAAGTACGATTAAATTTACCTTGTAATTTTACTTCTCTGATTCAGAGTGTACACAAATGTGTACGTATCTTCAATGACAAAAAAAATGTACTTCCGCGAAAAAAACTGAATGGATCACTGTTAGCACTCACAATACCACCTTTTATTAATTTGTTTTTATTTTTTTTTACTATTTTCACCACAAACAAAACACCACAATAATTTACCAGATAACCTTGCACGCGTTACTCAAATATTGCTCGCCATCTGTTAAAATTACAGTAACCTGTATACTACATGTATACTACATGTATACTACATGTAAGATCCTAATGTACACAAATGTTGACACTATGAGCAAAACAATAAATTCCTTTCTGAATTTATATAAAGGTGATGATAAATTCATGTACACAAATGTGTACACAGTAAGCGAAAGGGTTATACTTTAATATTTTTTAGGGTTAGTATAACTCATCCGATATTTTAGTTTGTCTTAAATTATTAAACTACTCCTATTTATCTTTTTTATATTATTTTATTTTTTTTTTAATTTTCTCGATTCTGCACTATTTTCCATTATCAAGGTTTTTATTAATGTAAAATAGTTTTTTTTTAGAAAATTCGATAAATACGTAATTATTGGTAAAATATTTAATTTTTCTCGAACTGGTCTATTTTGCACTAAAATGTTTCATTGATTTTTATTGAATAAAGTTAAAACATAAATTTTGTTGCATTAATTTAATTTTCTTAAACAGCTAATTATTAATAAGGATTTGTTAAATTGTCAATTAATTTAATTAAACTCAATTTCTTTAAAATATTTTTTAATTTATTTAAACTTAATCGCTAAATTATAATTTATCGAAAAAACCCAATATAGACCACGCAATTTTAACTAGTAAATTAAATATTCATATTTAATTTGACTTTGACTTAAATATTCGCAAAATTGCAAATATAAATTCTTATATTTTTTGAATATAACTACATTTATTGAAATTAAATTCAGGATTTTATATAAGTATTTTTTGAACTATTAAACTAAAACTATTAAAATATTCCCAATATTTTTTTTGTTAATTTTTCTAGAACTATGCACTATTTTCATTAACAAAATTTGTTAAATTTAATTTAATAAAGTTAAAGTTAATTTAATAAAATTACTAATTTCATACCTAATTCACTTAACTAGATTAAATTTGAGTTTTAGAACATTTAGAATTAAATTAATATAAATCTTATATAAGATTTTTTTTAAATTTTCAATTTTAATTATTTTTTCTGGATCTAATTTATTTTCTACTAAATAACAATTCATACCATTTTGTATCAAATATCAAAGTTAAAATCACAAATTCTAGTTAAAATTGCATAAATTAAATTTCCTGAAGCAGTTAAATTTGAATATTATTAAAGGTTTTATTCAATTATTGTTGGTTAAATTAATGAAAATTATTTTTTTATACAGGCATTTTATTTTAATTAAATTGATGATTTTCTTGGATTTCATATAAATATTCAATAAATTATTGTTATTTAACTTAAGTTTTTTGAAATTATCTTTTAATAATAAGTTATTTCTATCTTTTCTCTTTTAATTTTCTTAGATCTACTTTTTTTATATTAATAACATTTATTTCCTTTTATCAAGTAAATTAAATTAATAATTCCATACTTGATTGACTTAACTAGTTAAAATAAGAACGTTTATAATTAGGTTATATTAATATTTAATTTCTTTTAATTTTAATTAAGTTTCTAGGCATAATATTAATAATATTTATTTTTTTGGATCTGCTGTGTTTTCCATTAAATTACTCCATTAAACTTTATTGGATGAAATTAAAACACAAATTAACATTAAAATGTTCTTAGGCAGTTAAATTCTAAAGACTTAGTTAAATTGTCGGTAATTTAATTAAATTAACTTTTAATTTTAATCAAGTTCCTTGGCATAATATTAATATTTTTTTTTTGGATCTGCTGTGTTTTCCATTAAATTATTCCATTAAAATTTATTGGATGAAATTAAAACACAAATTAACATTAAATGTTCTTAGGCAGTTAAATGCTAAAGGCTTAGTTAAATTGTCGGTTAATTTAATTAAATTAAATATTTTTACAAGATTTTTTTTCATTTAATCTTATTTTAATTAAATCATTAGAATGAAAATTCAGCTAATTTTCACTAGTAAATTAAATTTTTATATTTACTTTGACTTAGTTAAATATTCCCAAAATAACTTAAATTATAACTATAATCTATTGGAGTTAAATTCAGGATTTACTTAGAGACAATTAAATTAGTTTATTTTAAAAAATTATTTTATTTTAAAATTATTTTAAAAAATATTCGAAAGGGTCAAGGGAGGGATTTAGGTAGTACACAATTGTGTGTCTGGGGAGCCAACATTAGAAAAGCACAATTGTGAAACAAAATTTATTACTTTGTATGGAATTTAATAAAACAGTTGTTATCTTTGGTTAAACAAAGAAAAACATTACATTATAGGCAACGCATTCTGGATCGACTTTTGCACCCTTCTAACCTGTATTTAACTGGGTTCTTCATTTCTTCATTCTTTGACCAGTGTTCAAAACCATTAAAGCGTTTGTGTGCTCAGGGCAAACTGGAAGGCATTCTTCTCTTTTCTATTTCATATTCTTCTTTGTTTCTTGAGAGGTAAAGTTGTTTTCTTTTTCATTTCTGGTGCAAGAAATACTGGGAAGTGAAATTTGTGGCTGACTCAAAAAAATCATTAACCAAATATCTAGCAAAATATTCGTTGGGAGTTTTTACGATAGATGGAGTATAGTACTCTTTTACAGGAAAATCCTTGCTTCTAAAGTTTCCATGCTTCCACTGGAGAGTCTGGAAATGTATGAGGGGTAAATCATCTTCTGAATCTGAAGAGCTATCAGCTTCATTTGGTGCTACAATTGGGATCTTTTCGTGAATTTCAAACTCACCTTCTTCATCCTCGGACTCTAAATCCGACCCAACTTCGTCTAGAAGTTGGAACAATGCCTCCTCGTCATCCCTTAGATGGCCCAAATCAATAATTTCCTTACTTCTTCCTGTAACAAAGAATTAATTGTATCCAACTTAAAATTAAAACCAATCCACGTTAACTCCCGTGGCTCACAATTGTGACATACATAACAAAACCATTCTTGGAATCAACAATTTTAAAGATATTTTCAATCTCTAAAAACAATACACTTAATTGAAGTTTATTATACCTATTTAATATTAAGCACTTCTTTTTTTCCCTAAATTCGATAAATAAATAATAACTTACCTGCACGAGCCATTGTTGAAAATAATCTGAAACTTTTCAGGTTATGACAAGAATGCACTCCCGGAAAAATAAACGATTTGCGCCTGCACACCTATAAAATGCACTATTCACAATCATGTCGCACGGTTCTCTACCCAGATTAAACATTTTTTGTTCCTTATAACACTAGTAAATAAGGAAGTCACAATTAATTGTGACATCGGGTAGCGTAACTTAACGTAACATAACTTAAGCGTAACTTTAACTAGTTAGAAAATAACATTACTAAAGTACCTAGAAATATTTAGAATTAAATTTATTTAAAATTAATATCTGATTTTTTTTTAATTTCTATTAAATTTAATCAAGTTTCTTGGAATATTAATTATACATTTTTTTAGATCTTCTCTATTTTCCATTAAATTTTTTCATCAAAATTAGATAAAGTTAAAACACAAATATTAGTTAAAATTAGCAACATTAAATTTTCTTAAGCAATTAAATTGTAAAGGTTTAGTTAAATTGTCGGTTAATTAAATTAAATATTTTTGCAGTTTTTGTATTTAATTTTATTTTATATAAATCATTAGAATGAGAATTTAGCCAAGATACCCTGTATAGAGCAACCAATTTTAACTAGTACATTAAATATTTATATATATTTCAATTATCTTAAATATTCCCAATATTACTTAAATTCAAATCTTTATATGTATATTCCAGAACATAACTGCATTTGTTGGAATTAAATTCACGAATTAAATTAAAATTTAATTAGAAACAGTAAAATTGGATTATCTTGTCTGTTTTTTACTTAAGGTGTCTTGAATTATTAAATTATTTTGATCTATTCTTTTTTAGTTTTCTTGATCTGCACTATTTTCCATAAGCAAAATTTATTTAATTTTATCGAATAAAATTAAATTAATAATTTCATACTTTTACTCAACTTGCTAAAATTGAATATAGTTTATTTATTGATGCATTTGGAATTAGATTATATTAAAATTTAATAATATATTATATAGATATTAATTTTCTTGGAATATTAGATAAATATTTAATTAATCAAATTAATTAAGATTTTAATAATATTAAATTAAATAAGAATTTACTCAAAAACAATTAAATTGAATTATCTTGTATCTTATATAAATATTCTTTTATTTTTTATAAAATATTGAATTTAAAATGATCTGTTTACTTTCTATAAACAAAATTTATTTAACAATAACGAATAATATAAAATTACTAATTCTATACTTGATTTATTTAGCTAGTTACATTTTAGCACTGTTTTTAAGTCTTGCTTAAATTATTATTTTTTCTTAGATTCTCCTCTTAATTAATATTTTTAATTTAACTAAAGATACTTCTACAGGCATAACTTAAATGGATATAAATCCTCTTTTGTATTCGGAGTTTCTAAAATCCGCTCGACTAAGAATCCAGAAACCTAAATTAGATATTCACCGCATGATTTAATTATTTGAAACTTTATTACCCACGATTTCGTGATTAAGACTTTAAACCGATAAAGTTTTCGTTTTAATGAAACTCGTTCTATCATAAGATTTATGTGGAAAAGCTACTGTACTAGGATAAAAACATGAATTTTTTTTTTGAAGGTTATGGCAAAAATACAGGAAAAACAACCCCGATCCCACCCATCATTTTATTCGCATTTCCTTTGAGTGCAACAGAGTAAATGCATGAAGGGGCTTAATTGCGAGCCTCGCATAAGGGTTGGTTAATGAATAAATGATTTTACCTTCAGCGAGCTGCCATATAGCGTTAATTTTTGCCAGGGTCGTATTTTGATAAAAGTTTTTTTTATTTAGGTTTAATTTGGAGCGAAATAAAGCAGTTATGGGACGTCGGACTGGAGGAATATGTGAGAGACATGTGGAATGTTATCGATTTTATCACCAATTCTTTGTATGTTGCCACGGTTGCCTTAAGGGTTGTATCCTATTATGAGGTAAGAAATTATTTCTGTTATTTATTTGTCATCGGGTTTTATTTTAAATGCACGTTTTCTTATTAATCCCTACAGATACAGCTTTTTTTAAATGCATAACTTAAGTGGAGGCGAGGAACGTTTTTTTTTTACATAAAATATATGTGGTTTTAGGTGCAGCAGAACCCGAAACTTCTCGATATTCCTAGGAAAGACTGGGACGCATGGGATCCAATGCTGATTTCCGAAGGACTATTTTCTGCGGCCAATATTTTCAGGTGGGAGAATTATTTTGAAAATGTGCGATAAAATAATTTGTTTTTTTTTAATGTTTTTTTTTTGAAAATTTGAGTTGCTCAAGGTTTTTTTTATGAAACTTGGTGGAAAACTAAAAACATCGTGATTTTGGTATCGTCATTGATTTTGATAGATTGTCCACAATTTACCTTTACCCACGAAGTATCAAGTTTTGGCAAATTTTTATAGAGAAAAGTAAAAAAAAATATAATGGTTTAGCTTACAATATTTTTTTTTCGTTATTTTTATAATAATCTGTTTTCTATAATACACTTTTGGCGTTGAAATGAAAACATTTTTTAATGTGCTAGTTTTTCTAAGAATCGTTAGAAAATCAGAAAAATGGTTGCAATTTTTGGTTCACTCGTCATGAGTTAAGATTTATTTGAGCAATCGGGTTTTTCCTGAATCATGGAAACTGTCTACTTTACCTAAAGTTCAAAACACAATTTCTCACAATGAACATCGACCAACTAACACTGTGCCTGTATATGAGAAGCTCCTTGAAGTTTGCGTTAAAGAGCAACTTTTCAATCATACGGTTTTCGCGAGAATCATTCATGTGAATCTGTGGGTGTTGATATACGTGATAACTTCCTTAAAGCTCTTGACTGTGATAATTCTGTATTGGCAATATTTTTGGATTTCAAACGAGTTTGAGCAAGAATTTGTTATAAGTTTCAAAAAGATCAATATGATGTTGGTTTACTAATCTCATTGTTCTAGAGAGGTAGTTATTAAAACCATAGTTACTAAGGTGGATTGGGTAATGAAAGCTATCAGTGGCTCTAGCTGTTCTTAGTGGAGAATGAATATTGATTTTTTAAAGTAGCTCTGAAGCTCCAGATTTCTGATGTAGGATATTGTAAAAAGTAATAAGATCCCTCCTCTTATGTCGGATAGTGACGGGAGCCATATGTAGCATATCAAGTATATCTGCATCATTGTAATTATCCAAGATATTCAATTTATATGCAATTTGTTTAAAAAAAGTGTGTTTAACTAGTTGAAGAGGATCATATGTACCACATAGAAAGTAGACCGCACACAGGAGGCATACTCTAGATTAGGACGCACCAGGGTACAGTAGAGTGTTTTTAAAGCGGCAATACCTGTGAAGTCTTAAGTACATCTTCTAATAAAACCAAGCATCCGGAAAGCTTTATTGATAACACTATCTCAGTGATGAGAAAATTGTAAGCTTGTATCGAAAGTGACACCCAAATCCTTAAAAAGAAGAGCTCTTTTAAGGGTATAGCGACCGATCTTGTAGTCGAAATTAATAGTATTTCTAGAACGACAAATGGTCATTACTTTACATTTAGCTGGATTAAGTTCTATACCATTTTCTTCACACCAAACTACCAAATTATTCAGAACATATGGTCATCGGCAAACAACAAAAATAGGCAGCTATAGTGAAGCATTCATCCATTTTATTGATAAAAATATTAAAAAGAAGTGGCCCAAAATGAGAGCCTTGAGGCACTCCAGATGGAACCTAAATAGTTTTAGAAAGAAAATTACCAATTTTAACAGTCTTCGATCAGATAAATAGCTCTTGAACCAGGATAATAAAGGTTCATCAATACCAATCATTTTTAGTTACTACAACAAAATATTATGAGGTACCTTGTCGAATGTCTTAAAGAAATTTGTGTATATTGTATCCACTTGATATCCCTTCTCCAAGGCATCCAAGAAAAAGTCCACCTGAATAACAAGGTTCAGCTCCCTAGATTTGCGTGGTCTAAATCTAAACTGCTGGTCAGTTAGTAGAGGTTCAAGAAGGGGGGTGATGATGTCACATACTAATAAATAATACTTTATTATAATTTATAATTTATAATACTTTCAAAAACTTTGGGAACTGCACTGAGTATAGTTCCAGTTTGAAGAGACAGATTTAATATGTGGTATAAGTGTCTGGAGAGATTAAAGCTAAATTTTTTTAGGAATAAAGTAGGCACACCGTCTGGTCTAGGACCATTGTTAATATTCAAGGATGAGAGTTTAGTAAATACAGGGTGATTCAAAATTGAGTGCAAAGATTTCAAAGGCGTATTTACCAGTCAAAAATAAGAACTTTTTTTCATATAGACGTATGTCCATACATAACATAATTATGTGTATAATAATATGTAACATAACATAATTATGTGTATAATTATATGGTCTAGTACCAATCGCACAGATTTTATACTGCCATATGAAACACAAATCAGTTGCAGTATTCTGTACAGATCCTTAATAGAATTCAATAAATTATCTGTAATTATTAAAACCTGTGATAATTTAACACAGTTCAAGAGACCTTTGAGCAAATTTATTTTAGATAGGTTGTAAGTTTTGTGCATTTTATCTAATTTTAATGTGTAAGGGTGTGTGTGTGTCTTATTTTATCTTTATATTGTGTGTCTTACTTTAATTTTATTTATACAGTTTTAACCAATTTTTAACTTTTTTATTAGTATAGGTTTAGTTTTAGATATTAGTGTTTTCCCTTCAGAACAAGCAACTTAGAACTTTTAGTTGTATTCTTATATTTAAATGGCCTTTAGACTTTTTATAATTATTGTGTCTTTCTTAGTAGCATTGATGCTAAATAAATACTTATTATTTACTTTTTGTTTAAAAAACTATTGAAATTTTTAAAAAATTACAAACAATCTCTTTATTATAATCTAATTTCTATGAAAATTGATAAAAACTCGGAAAATTATCGTGTATTTTGACTTTGATACTCTCATTAATTTTCCAACATTTTTAATTTTAAAATGAATGGGTAATTAGAAGGAGTTATTTATTGGCTAGATAAAAAACATAATAAATGAGTGAGTTAGGGATAATAGTATACACGCCTGGCAAACGAAAGTCTTAAGTGCGGCAGTTTGAATTAATGTTTCTTTTTATTTCTTCTCTGTTGCCCTATCTGTAATCTAACGCTGTTTTTTTTTATTTTAGGAAATTTGCCTTTTATGATATATTTTTGCTAGTTTTTCTAAAAATCCTTAAAAAATTAGAAAAATGGTTTCAATTTTTGGCTCACTCGTCATTAATGAAAACAGATTTTTCCAAAATTTTCCTTTTCTTTTAAATTAAAAAAGTTAATTAATTCCTTGATTTTGAGCTAATTTCTATGAAAATCTGTGAAAAACTAGGAGAATTATCGTGTATTTTGATCCTGTTATTAATTTTCTAACATTTCGAATTTTCAGATGAAAACTTCTTTTTATAAACTAGTTTTCCTAAAAATTAATAGTTTTGATAATTATGAGACTAAGGTATTATATTATTATATAAGAAACCAAACAAATTAGTAGGTTAGGGATAGCAATATACACGCCTGGCAACCAAAGGTCTTCAGTGCAGCAATTAATGTTTAACTCTTTAATCTAATGATGTTTTTTTATTTTAGGAAATATTAATTAAAATCGGTGAAAAATTGGATAAATTTTCCAAATTTTTGGCTTACCAATTGTCATTAGTATGGATAGATATGTTTCCCATTTTTTGAAAAACTATCAAAATCTTCAATTTTTCCATTACTTAGCCATCGAGTTTTTCAAAATATTTATATAATATACATTTTTTGTTTAAAATGAAAAACCGGTTTTTATAAAAATTGATAAAAAATTATCGTGAATTTTGATACTTCTTTCAATTTAAAAAAACTTTTGCAAAAAATCTCTTTATTCCAAAATTTGAAATTCAAATCTAAACTTCATGAAAATGACTAAATGGAGATTTTTTTTTTATTTTGACTTTAATGCTCTAGTTAATTTTTCGTCAAGTTTTCCTTTACAAATTTTATTTGGAATTAAAAAAAAAATATAAAATAATTAATTTTTGCAGATGTTCCAAAAAATATTTCCTTTTTTAAAATCAGCATAGAGTGATAATAATATACTTTATTTAGCATAAGCTACAAACTTACAAACTACAAACTTTTACCTTTTATAAAAGTGTATGACCAGCATCTTTGGGATAATGGATGAGTTTTTCGAGTTAAATAAGCTACAAAGGTTATTACAGTATAATAATTAGTTTAAGAATATTAAGACTAAAATAAAATTAATATAAATAGAACGCCATTAACTATATTAACAGAATATTTATGGGTAAAAACAAGTGTATGCACCAAGCTGTTTGGAGTCGTTTACAGTAAATTAAAAATAATAAAAACAAACCAATACAACACAATATGCACGCTTACATAAAAAATTAAAAGTAAAATAGAAACTATCATATAGTCAAGGTATCAAGACATATAACATAAAATTGATTGAAATAAACAACAAGTTAGAATTGTAAAAATAACTTAATAAAAAAATACATGTAAAACTTAATTCTAAATCTAAAATAAAAACAATAAAATAGATAAATTTCAAATTATCCTCTGCAAAGAATAGAGTTGACTTTGGACTAGTGTTACATCTATCATAGATACAATTTACATGGTTTTTAGTTCTGTAATTATGAAGATCTCTTATTAATATTTAAATAGTAATGAAATAAACTCTTAAGTCACAAGTCTCAAATTTATTAGATTAAAGTCAAAGGATTACACGTGTTTCGCTCATACTAGGCATCATCAGATCCACTTGTGTATTCACTAATAAAAAGAACGAAAAAAAAAAGCACAAAACAACACTACATCATATAAGCCAAGGGTAGAAATTAAGTTAAAATTGGTAAAATCGGACGGAGACTAGTTACTACATATTAAAATTATACAGGGTGTTTCAGAACTGTGGGATCAAACTTATGGGGGTTGTTCAGTGCAACAGAAGAATCCATTTGAGTATAGGAACCCATGTCCGAAAATGCGTCACTATGCCTAAATAGGATCTGCTGAATTTATTTTTACCTTTTGTACATGATAACTTAACAACAATTGTTTAAAATCAACGCTTATCAATTTCAATTCTCAATGTCATGTTTTAAACATTTATTGCTAATGGAAAACTTTACCAATCAAGAATTGGCGGATATGCATTTGGCATTCGGAGCAACAAACTGCAATGCACGAGCAGCATCGCGGTTGTATCATGAACATTATCCCGAACGACAGCATCTTGGATACAAAAAGTTTATTGCGGTTCATCGGCGGCTCGCTGAGACAGGCATATGAATGCGAGTAACACTTCTGTCTGGCGGGTACTACACGAGCAACAACTCCACCCTTACCACTTCCAGAAAGTTCAAGGTATGACTGCAGCCGATTATCATCCTAGAGTTCAATTTTGTCGATGGCTTCTCTGCCGTGCCAAGGCAAAAGGATGTACTCGCAAAAAATGCGAAAATGAGTTTTTTGGATATTTGGAATCGGATTTTTTTCCTACATAAGTAAATATTTTTAGAATTTTTATAGCTTAAAAAATAAGGCAAATAATGGCCCTGTCAAATTAATGTATATGCACTTTTTTGGTACTGTCCCAAGGCAAAAAAATGTATGCGCTCATACATTACTTTGCTTTGGCAACACTTTACAATATTTATTAACAGAATTAAGGCAGAATAAGGCATGCGTTTCATATGCCCTGTTTTGCCATTGTTTTAATTTAGTATTTCGTAATCCTCTGCCAAGTGCGGTCGAGTCAGTCTTCGTTGTCGTAATTCGTGCTGTGTGCCGTTAGTAACATCAAAATGTATTCAAATAGGACACGGAGAATGGTAGAATTGTTAAGTAATAAGGTAAGTGGACTTATCTAAACAATTGATTTTTTCTGAAAATGTCAAGACAAGAAGCAGTGTTGAAGTGAAAAATGTACTTTGGAAGAAGTAGTGAAACAAGATACGATCCGGACGATCAAGACGACGATCTACAGGATCCAGATTACATACCCAACATTAATGCGACCAAAAGAAACATTGAAGAAATTGAACTTGAAGAGGATGATATAGTTGATAAAGAAAATAACATTGAAGAAATTAAACTTGAACAGGATGATATAGTTGATGAAGAAAATAAAGTCACAATGGAGGAAAAAAATGAGTGAAAAAAAATGAAGCGTGCATGAACTTTAGATCAAAGGATATCTAGAAACAAAAATATCCATCCTCTTAGAAATCCAGTTTGCGAATTTAAACGGTGTACAAATTTGTTTAATGAACATAAAAGAAAAAATATTCACGACCACTTCTGGTTACTTGAGAAGAAATTGCCAAAATATGTGGCCTTTTTGCCACATTGTTGAGAAAAAGGCTAAACGACAGGTTCCAGAGAGCCGTAGAAATTTCTCGAGAATTTACCGGCTAAAAAAAATAAATACAAATAATGAAGAAGAAATAAAGGTGTGTCAAAAGTTTTTTCTGTCGACCTTAGGTTATAAAAGTAGCACAATTAATTGTCGACCACATGTTAAAAATAAAAAAATGCAAAGACACTCATGGGATAAAACTATCAACCCCTTCAAACGATCAGAGGGAAAAGCGCACCCCATCTAACATAAAATCCAAAACACCCATTAAAGATGACATAAATTCCTGCAATCCAAAACCTTGTCATTACCGGAGGGAGCACGCGCTGTATAGAAAATACCTTTCTACTGAAATATCAATTAAAGATATGCACGATGATTACAATAAAAGGCACCCGCGAAATTAAGTCTGTTACGAAACCTACCGTAAAGAGATAGACAAGATAAATAAATATTGGGTTTTATGAAATCGAAGCCGATAAGTGTGGTACTTGTATTCAACTGGACTTTCAGAATGATAAGAATAGTCAGCTTATAAAAGAAGAGCACATAGCAGAGGTATTATACCCTTTTACCGGCCTTTAACTATTACTTTTGCTTTTCTCTTAACAAAAAACTCTTAAAAGTTCCTACAAAATATACATATAGTATCTGCAATTAAATATAATAAATTAATGTCCTCAATTTTAGATAATATTTTATTATTTTTGAGCAGCTGAATCTACCTAATCTACCAGCTAAATCTTTGAAGTTTTCTACCTATAATATTTCTGCCTTGTGTCTTATTTCAATAAAATTTAATGCAGATTTTAATAATTATTTTAATAACATAATATTAACGAGCAACAACTGTTATGGTTATTTTTCTTTATAGTATCACCTACGTCGCTCCTTATAACAGAAAGATGCCAAGCAGTTCCTAGAAAATCCAGCCGTCAAGGTTTATGCCGTGGATATGCAAAAAGTGTTTTTACTGCCAAGAATGCCCAAAATAAAAGACTCGTTTTTTACATCAAGACTTATTGTTTTTACTGAGACTTTTGCTTCATTAAAGAAAAATTATGACAAACATTTTGCCATTTTGTGGCACGAGGCGATTGCTGGAAGAAGAGATGAAGATGTAGCCAGTGTCTTTGATGGATTTTAGATTTGTGTAGAGATGCTACAGATATAATCTTATGGGCAGACAATTGTACAGCACAAAATAAGAATTAGTATTTGTTTTACATGCTTTTCTTATATATTAATAACGAATGTTGTTCATTACACTCTGTAACAATAAAATACAATTCGGCTGATGGTTTGCATGGGAAAATAGAACAGTCGACAAAAAAATTTTAGACAATTGAAGATATGGATGATTTTGTACAAGTCGTAGAAAAGTCCTCTAAACGTTTAGTGCCAAAACAAATGACTTTTTCAGATTTTTTTAATGTTCAAAATATTTTTGTCCGAAATACTTTAAAAAAGGGCAAAAGCAATAACAGCGATACTATATTAATAAAGGAAATTGTCGAAATATCCTTTATGAAAGGAGAAAACAACTTCTTTTATAAAACTGACTTTTGTTGTCCTGACTGGAAGAAAAAATTTTAAGGAATTTATGATATTATGTGTTTAACCTTAAAGTTTAAGATTTATTTTTCCCGTTTTATTTCAAACTTTGTGATATTTTACTAAAGAATAAAATACTATCTGATATATTATCAATTATATGCGTGAACATCAGAATGTGCCATTATTTTAGAATTTTCTATTTTAATATTTAGGGTTTTATTTTTACGTTTCTTTAACATGTTCCTACATTTTATTTTACTTCTAAGCAAATGCAAAAGTTAGAATTTTTGTTTTTTTTTTTAAATGTATTTTTCAAACGTGTTTTTGTTGGCATATTTTTTATTTAAATTTTTGTTTATTATGCATTTTCCGAATATGTTATTGTTTTGTTAGAATTTTCTTTTTATTTTTATTTTAAGGGTTTTACTTTTATGTTCCTTTAATCTTTCCTACATTTTATATTACTTAATAAAAACCTTTTATATTACCTTTAATTTTATTTATAATCCCAGAAGTGAGATATAAATGTATAAAATATACACTGTTTTGACACATTTTACGAATTTTCTACGCATGTTAAACCATGTCAAAATGATGTACAAGCCAATACATTATTTTGCCATTTTTTAAAATTAGGTATGTATTTAAAAATAATTACCAAGGCAAAAGAATCTAAGCGACATAACTGCGTTAAATTGATATTTATAGAGCTTTATTTTAGTATAGTCTAAAAGGTATGGTAAAAAAACATAGGTTCGCAAATTTTTATAAAGATACGTCAACTAATAACCGCAGGGCACAAAAAATAAGCAAAAACTTTCATTTCTCAAAACTTGCTTTTTGCGAGTACATTCTTTTGCCTTGGCACGGCAATTCTGGATCACATCATTGCACAACCAAATTTTTTAACGATATGTTTTGTGGACCGATGAAGCCTCTTTCACAAGAGACGGTATTTTTAATAGTAGGAATAGCCATGTTTGAGACGAAGAAAATTATTATGCAATTTTTCCAAGAAAACATCAGAATCGTTGGTCTGTCAACGTATGGGCAGGCATTGTTAATGATTATTTAATTGGGCCATACCTTCTACCGGAACGGTTAACAGGACCTATTTATCTGCGTTTCTTGGAGGAAGTTCTCCCAGAACTCCTTGAAAATGTTCCACTAAACGTTAGACAGCAAATGTGGTTTCAGCATGATGGAGCGCCGGCTCACTTTGCTGTACACGTACGCGAGTATTTGGCTCAGCGGTTTGGGCACCGTTGGATTGCCAGAGGTGGAGCAGTTCCTTGGCCTCCTAGGTCACCCGATTTAACGTCGCTCGATTTTTTCTTGTGGGCACATGTAAAGTCTTTAGTCCACGAAACTTTAGTAGAATCAGAGCTAGACTTAATTGGATGAATAACAGCAGCATTTGAATTCATTCAAAACGAGGATCAAATTTTTAGTGTAGTCCGCCGAAATCATGTGCGGCGTTTAAATTGGTGTATTGAGGTTGGAGGAAGACATTTTGAACAATTGTTGTGATGGTATCATATACAAAAGGTAAAAATAAATACATCAGATCCTATTTAGGTAATTAATATTTTTTCTAAATTTAAACGCGTCTTAGGGCCGTAGTGGCGTAGTGACACATTTCCGGACATGGGTTCCTATACTCAAATGGATTCTACTGTTGCACTGAACAACCCCTAGAAGTTTGATCCCATAGTTCTGAAACATCCTGTATAAACTATTAACTAATTATTATTTTTACTTTGACTTGTATCATGTAGTATTGTTCTCTGTTTCTTTCTTTCGTTCTTTCTTTTAGTGAATACGCAAGTGGATCTGATGATGCCTAGTGTTGCCAAAACACGTGTAATCCTTTGACTAATAAATTTGAGACCTATCCTAACCTTGAGCCGGTCTTTTTGAGAAAAGATGGACTATTTCTTGGATTCTTAATATTTGTTAAACGTTATTTGACTTTAAAAATAAACGCATATACACTAAGCATAATTCTTTGAGTCACAGAATACATTTCTAATACACTGAAACAGCTCAAGCTGAGCTTTATCTCGTTCTGGGTCGTCAGAGGAATCACAATTACAAAAACACACCGGTCAAACTCAAACTTTTTATTCGTACAACCAAAATTAAAAACTTTTAGCGCATCACCCTCGCTCATCAGGGTCTCGATGCCGAGTGACCTCGTCACCGCGGCATGTACAGTTAACCGCCAGCGCCACCATCTCTCCGGCGTTGCCGAACATCTTTTTATTTAGCTGAACCGTATCATGACCCCCCAATTAAATCTAAGTCATATGAACAGATTTAATTCTATCAGACGTTTTAACAAAAGCAACTTAGAAACTAACATTGATTACAAAATTTCACGTACAAATAACCTTACAACTAATAGGAAAATATTTATTACAAACTAATTGGTTAAGCCTTCTACATCTTTATAACGCTTGAGGTTAATAATATTTTGACATGAATGTTCCCTACCCATAGAATCACCAATGACATACGAGTTAGGACCGTTGTGCTTCAAAACATAAAAGGGGCCGGTAAACAACAGGAAGAATTTTTTAATGGTTCGATCATCGGCAGATGACTGGGCATGAGATCTAACCAGCACCTTATCACCAACTTGAAAAACCGTAGGATTTAATTTTTTATTAACCTTTTCCACGCGACGTTCAGCTCGGGTGCGCAACCTCTCGCGAACAAGTATTACTACACTTTCCAAATCTAACCCCATATTATCTTCACGTGGAAATGATATAAATTTTTCTATAGGCCGCTGCGGAGTTTTCTCCAAATTGCAGAAACATCGGTGTAAACCCGGTAACTTCACTAACCGCAGAGTTTAAACAGCCTTCAATGAATTCGAGAAGACACGCCCACTTAGTATGTTTATCAAAACAATAAGAACGCAGTAGTCGGCCAATTTCTCTATTATATCGCTCCGTCATATTTCCCTCGGGAAAATAAACGGAGGTATGTTTAACCCGGATACTTTTTTCGGCTAATTTATTCCTCCATAAGTTCCCGGTGAATTGGGTCCCGTTATCACTTAAAATGCACTTTGGTTTCTGAACTTTTGGTATATAGTCCAGTAACACTCTATTTATGATAGCCTTAGCAGTAGCACGTTTTAAGGCATACAACTTAACGAATTTTGAGAAAGCGTCTACCAAAACCAGTAGTTGAGTTACCCCACCTCGCGACACTGGTAATGGACCTATTAAATCTGTACATACCAAGTCACCTGGATTCTCTACAATGACGGTATGTAATTCACCCCTACTTAGCTTAGAACATTTTGCCTTTTGACAAAGGTCACAAGTAGATACAATTTGACCGATATGCCGTTGCATTTTTGGCCAGTAAAAAATTTCTTTCATTTGAGCGTATGTTTTCATTCGCCCGAAATGCCCGTTTCCGATATGATGCGCTAAAATCAGATCTCTAACTTGATTCTTAGGAACACATAATTTGTACCCCGGATTCAGATGGTCTCCCCTCTTAAAAAGCAAACCCTTATATTCTCGAAACCATGAAAAGATCCGATACTCTTTTCCTGAAAAAATTCGCGGATCTCTATTAAGCTGCTCTAAAAAGTTAATTTTTTGTCGTATCCAAGCCTCCTCTAATTGATCAGCCCGCAGAGATTTTAAATTTTGTTTTAAATTATCGTAAGATTCTGATAAACCTATCAACATAATGTGTAGGTTCGAAGATTTTTCTGGGGTCAAGAATAAACTTTTATTAGGGGGATTTCTTGATAAAATATCGGCAACCTTATTTTCAACCCCCGGACAATGTTCTACTTTAAAATCAAATTCTTGTATAAGAAGTGTCCATCTAGTCAACCTAGCCGATTTTAATTTACACGTCATTAAGAAACATAGCGATTTATGATCGGTTATTACCGTTAATGCCTGCCCTAATAAAAGGGTACGCCACTGCCTAAGGCAATGCACCAATGCTAGCAATTCCTTTTCCGTTGTAGTATACCGTATCTGACTTCCTTTAAGAGTGGTAGAGGTATAACTTATAACTTCCCTTTCTTCTTCCAAAGATTTCTGAAAAAGGCAACCCCCCACAGCATAATTCGAACTATCACATTGTACAAAAAATCTTTTTTTAAAATCAGGATGTACCACCAAGGTAGCCCTGAGAAACCGGTCCTTAATGGTCTTAAAGGCTTCTTTTTCTTCCTCTTCCCAAGACCATTTCTCATTTTTTTTTAATAGTTTCAATAATGGTAATGTCAAATCCGAGTATTTGCGGCAAAACCTTTGCTCGTAATTAATTAACCCTAAAAATCCACGAAGCTCCCGAATGTTGCGTGGTGCAGGAAAGTTTTTAATGGCCTGTATGCGTTCCGGATCCATTTCTATCCCCTTACTCGAGATTATATGCCCAAGGAACTTAACCTTCTCGCTAAGAAATTGACACTTCCTTAGTTTGACCGTAACACCTTCTGATTGAAAATAAGTAAAAAGTCGCTCCAAATGACTGAAATGATCACTTATATTTTCCGAAAATACGAATAGGTCGTCTACATAAATTACTGTAAAATCCCGCGTATCCGATGGTAAAACATTTTTTAAACACCGTATCAAACTAGCCATCGAAGTTGACAACCCAAAAGGAAGTCTCTTAAAAGTATAAGAGTCATTTTCATAAATGAAACCTATGTATTTTCTATGCTCCGGTTTAATTTCAATTTGCCAGTACGCGGATGTTAGGTCAATGGTACTTATTACCATGCCTGTCTTAAAATGAAAAAATAATTCATTTGGATTAGGCGGATTTATAAAATCCGGCTCCATACGGCTGTTTAACATACGAGCATCTAAACATATGCGTATGCTACCGTCTTTCTTTCGAACCGTCACTAATGGCGAAATATAATTTGTTTTCTCTCTTGAAATAATACCCCACTGAAGCATTTCCTCAATCTGAGACTTGACTTCGTCCCGATATGCAAATGGAATAGGATACGTAGCACAATGAAAAGGACTATCATTGGTCATTATTATTTCGTGTTGGTAAGATCTTATATGTCCCGGACATTCTGAAAATATAGACTCAAAGCGGCGTAAAAGATCAAACAAGTGAATTTTATCTAATTCGGATGCATTAATAATATCGACGGCCGCGCGAATATCACTTTCATTATATTTGTGTTTGTAAGCACTAATATTACCCGGCTGTATCACCGAAACAGCCCCTGCGCTAGTGCATAAATTAAGACAACGCTCCTCTAAACAGCTTGTCATATGTTGACTATACTTAACTACATACTCGTTCTCATTTACAAAAAAAGCAATTATGGATTTATTAAAGTCAATATTAGCCTTAAATTCCAAGAGCCAATCGAACCCAAATAATATATCTCGATTCAATCCCGGTACTACCAAACATTTAACATCTAGGTAAACTTTCGCATCAGGGATATATAAATTAATAAGCCCTTGCGTTCTAACCCTTTGTTGTTTTCCGCCAATCGCAACCGTAATAGCCACATTCGTAACCGGTAAAACTGACATTCTAGACTTATTCGCAATGGATTTAAAAAAATCCTCAGAGATAGCAGTAATTTCGCTGCCACTGTCTATTAAAACTTCAACGCCTTTTTCTCCGACCACAGCCTTGATAACCGGCGATTTAATTGATGGTTTACAGGCCTCAAATTCACCCTCATTCTCGCTTTCCGTTTCGCTGAAAAAATCGAAATCTTCGTTAAAACGCGTCATTTCCATAGCTCTCATATTTTGCCTATCGACCCGCGCATCATTTCTGTCGACCGGCTCCGACGTTTGCCCATTAGCGCTCGAACCCTGTGTTCGCCGCCAAGTATTATTGTTTGGCCCCGTGTTGCCACGATTCCCCGGTCCGCTATTATCTGAAGTTTGGGTCGGTCCCATTACACGATCCCCACGAGTCTGCACACTTCGTCTATTAACATTAACAGCGTTACCCTCTGTTGGGTAAGCGTATGTTGCGTCGATGTCTCGCAGGTACTCATCGACCTCATCGAACGTCCTCAGCCCCCTGGTTACAATACCCCGCTGAACGTCAGGCGGAAAATGCCTGCTCAAAAACGATATTAATTTAGATTCGGGAATTGGTGACGATAAGAAACCCGCCTGGTTAAAAAGATTCGAAAAGTAGTCCGCGCGATTGCCAGATTCAAATCTCCCGTAGCTTATTTCCAAAAATAAATCTCTCTGTTTGTCCACCCCCCAAAATCTGTTTAAAAACGCCACCTCAAAATCCTGAAAATTATGAAAACTACTTTCTTTTATAGCTGCCCAATCAGCTGCTGTGCCTTTTAAACACGGCAATACCAAGCCCAATCTATGTCTATCTGGCACGCCGGCCTCGTCAAAAATTTTATAAACCTTATTTAAAAAGGCTTTAGGGTTCATTTTTCCCGCAGGAGAAAAATATAAATTATTACCCCCCAATTCCTTAAAATTTAAAATATAGGATCTATCCCCCAAACAAGCATTTTGCCTATTTATTGTTAAGCCCTCTTGAACTATCGCTCCGGCCACCGGTAAACTTACACTCGCGGCCTCATTTTTCTCCCCACTATTTTGATTTTGCTTGATAGATAGATCGGTTACAGCCTGTTTTAACATACTCATTTCAGACATTAATTTATTTAGCACCATATTGAAATCATTAGACTGAGTTATGTTTTCGTGTGCGGTAACACTATTTGTTTGCGAACCCTCCGCATTATCATTATCCGAATCATAAACAAAATCCGACATTTGATTCCTATTTTTACTTTTTCTTTTAGGTGGCATTTTAGCTTCCTTTTTTTTTTTTTTTTACAAAGTAAGACCACCAACAAACAAAAACTGTCTACACTATTAAAGTTACTCGACAAAATACTACCAAACTACAAACTCTACCTTATCAAACTTAAACATTAATCTAGAATAAGGGTAGATTTCTACAAAAAACCAACTTTGTGATAAATATTAAACACTCCGAATATTCATTAAAATATTCTAAAGCACAAAAAAAAATAGTTCCGTGAGGATTCTATTATTTTAATAACCTTTATTTTAATAGAAACTAGGTAGATCCTCGTAAAATAGTCTATTGTCCTTGAAGACATCCAAACATGTTGAACTGTACCAAAACGTAGACAACGTACCACATGCGATTAACTAAACACCCATAAGACGTGTTTTTCGTCGGCTAACAGCAAATTATTTAATGATCCGCCTAGCAACAGCACGCCAAGAAATTGGAAAGAGCTTACCGGTTATTAAGCAATTGGTAACTGTAAACCTCAGGCCTCTAGTTGGGTGCCAATGAAACAGCTCAAGCTGAGCTTTATCTCGTTCTGGGTCGTCAGAGGAATCACAATTACAAAAACACACCGGTCAAACTCAAACTTTTTATTCGTACAACCAAAATTAAAAACTTTTAGCGCATCACCCTCGCTCATCAGGGTCTCGATGCCGAGTGACCTCGTCACCGCGGCATGTACAGTTAACCGCCAGCGCCACCATCTCTCCGGCGTTGCCGAACATCTTTTTATTTAGCTGAACCGTATCAACACTTAACATTGATGAAATAGGAGTATAGCGATTACATTTGAGAATAATTCTCATAGCTCTATTTTGATTGACTTCAACTTGTCTTATTTTATATTGTGATAAGTTAAACAATAATGACGAACAAAACTTTAAATCGGGTAAAGCAATTGCATTGTACAGCATTTTATTTTATTTTTCATTAATAATTAAACATTTCATTAATAATTGAAATAGGTTAATTATTTTTCTACTCATTAATAGTAGTGCCGAATTCACGAATTCAATTAAAGTTTACTCGACTATTTTCGATTTTCTTAGTAAAGACAAAAATTTGGATTTATTTGTATTTAAACTCGATTCATTAATAAACGGCCAGTTAAATTAGGTCGTTGTTTAAGAACGACCTAAAATTACTAAATTAGTAGCTCTTGAACCTTGCTGGATAAAAATACCTTCAACTCAGGAAGTTTTTGAGGTACAAGAAATGTTCGTATATGAAAATGTTGGGCAAGAAACGTACTTTCTTTGACTAGAACCCTTTTAAGAATGTGTTTTTTGTATATGAAAATGTTGGGCAAGAAACGTACTTTCTTTGACTAGAACCCTTTTAAGAATGTGTTTTTCGTATACGAAAATGTTGGGCAAGAAACGTACTTTCTTTGACTAGAACCCTTTTAAGAATGTGTTTTTTGTATATGAAAATGTTGGGCAAGAAACGTACTTTCTTTGACTAGAACCCTTTAAGATTATACCCATTATTTCATGAAAATATTCTCAAGAATAATGAAAATTTGTTAAAAAAATTTGTAAAAAAATGCCTTGACCAAAACTGCCATAACTGCTCATATCTTTGATGTCTTTTGAATTTCTATAAAAAAAATTATTAATATCAATCGCAATTTTCGGAAATTATCGCGAACTTCCACTGATAGATAGATTCTCCAAAATTGCCTTATCTCTAAAATTATCTAGTTTTTAAAAATGTTTATAAAGACACTTTTTATTTGGCATTAAAGCCCCGTTCTTATAATCTAGTTTCTATGCAAATCAATGAAAAATTAGGCGAAACATCACGGAGTTTCAAGATCTAAATTTAGACTCAAATAGAATGCAGTTAAAACCAACAACAAAATTTAACCCAGCCGCTTTTCCCATTCATTTAAACTTGAGCTTCAGCAAAAAAATGACGATATAACGAGAACAATAAACTGAATTTCGCAGAAATTAAGCAACGCGGAGCATTCCATTCATTTCCTGATTCCATCTGGATGGATCCATATTGTGGCCTCATGAAAATCCGGTTATTCCGACGAATATTGCACGGCAAATTACTATAGCGTTTGGATAGTAATGAGAGTAAGGGATTATTGCATAAAAAATATACAATTAATTTTGTAATTAATTCACTCGTTAGGGATTATAGTATACACGAGGAGCAAACTAAGGTCTTGAGTGCGGCAATTAGTTTTCTTACTCCCCCTGAGTTGTTCTTTTTTTAACTTTACTTTTGAATGAAATATAATCAAGAGAGTTGCCAGCCATGTACAGCAGCAATAACGCAATATGATTACACCCACTTTTTAGACAATTTAATTCCCTCATTGTCACTATTCTCACTATTTCAGTTCCTTAAAACTAGTCTACATATTCTCGGTGAACCCTCACCTAGGACCCCTTCAAGTCTCCTTATCGAGAATGGTGATGGATATCATGAAATTTTTCTTCTTATACGTCCTGGTGCTTTTCGCTTTTTCGTGTGGTAAGTTTAGGCTATAAGCTGTTTTTTTTATAACAATGTTTTTTTCATTAAAGGTCTTAATCAGCTTTTATGGTACTACGCAAGCGCCGAGAAGGGTAAATGTAAAGACCCGGATGACGCTTCGGGAGGGTCCAATTTACCGGAGAACGATTCAAACGCTTGTACCATATGGAGGAGGTTTTCAAAGTAAGAGTTTGGGTTTTTTGTATCTAGATTATTTAATATTTATTAAATGTTAATTTTGTATACAAATTTCAAATGTTTTTTTATGTAATTTGTATTTATGCACTTTTCTCACATGCATTATTGTTAACACATTTTTAGTAATATTTTCTTCGTTTTATTATTTGCCGAGGTTTCCTATTTATTAAAGCGAGATGGGTAAAACTGTTATAGTCTTTATAGAACTTTATAGTCCTTACAGCCTCATGTGTCTGTAATTTTATGGTACTGAGTGCTCTAAAGAAAGTGCTAGAAATTTAAAGTTTTAAAGAAATGGGCCTAAATTTACCATATACCCCCCTGATCCTGAAGCCCCTGGTAAACATTTTTTTTATTTAGTAGGTTCAAAAGAATAAACGTACTAACAATAATTTACCTCCCAAAATTGGTTGCGGTAGCTAAAGTAGTTCCGGAGCTATTAAAAAAACTAGTTTTTAAAGGTTATTTTCAAAGAGCTCTAGCTTCCTGAGGAAGCTTTTCCGGACCATGTTTATATGAACTTTTGTTTTCCTTTTGACGTTTTCTATCTGCCCTAGAAGTTTGTAACATGATCAACGGAACACCCTGTATTTTAGAGAGCGATATGAACATAAAATTTTCTACTTAACTCCTATTTTCCTTTATACTGACATTATAATTTCCTATAATTCTAGATTTTTAACAATTACAGTTACCTGTGCATTTGATTTTGTTACTGTCTACCTGTATCTTGTACCAATTAATTTGAAGAAAGAATAATTTCGATAAACAGTTTTTTGACAACGTTTCAGCACTAATGTGTCTTCATCAGGGCAGGACCTTGCAGGTTTTTATACTTACCATCTATGAACTTAAAAATTATATTCATTATAACCTAGTAAACGTGAAAAATCGGTTGTAGCCTGTTTGAAACCGTACAGACCCTCTTCTGGGCCGTCTTCGGCCTAATAGACCTGGACAGTTTCGACCTGAACGAAATCAAAATTTTCACCCGGTTTTGGGGCATGTTGATGTTCGGCACCTACTCAGTGATCAACATTGTTGTCCTCCTCAACCTGCTGATCGCCATGATGAATCACTCGTATCAACTAATTTCGGTAAGAGAATTTAAATTTATTTAAGATAAGAGTGAAACTTAAGAGGGTTTTCTTTAGGAACGAGCGGATACAGAATGGAAATTCGCCAGGAGTAAATTGTGGATCAGTTATTTTGAAGAGGGCGGTACTGTACCACCACCGTTTAACATTATACCGACACCCAAGAGTGGTTGGTATATTATACAGTGGTTGAGAAGGAAGTTTTGTGGGTCCAGGGCAGCGAAGAAGGAACATATGAGGACCATAAGGGTAAGTTCTTATGGTAGGTTTTCCACACGTGTGTGAAGCTAGCGTCCGATCGATATCCAGCAACCAAAATCGAGAACGCAGCATATGTCACTTGTACACTTCAATAATTTTTTACCAAAATCTTTCGTTTGTAGAGATTTACAACCATCTAAAATCGACTTAGATATTTATTATTAATTTCATTAAAAAATTTGATTTGAATCCTTTGGGAGTTTTGGAAGTTAAAGCCATTAAGTTTTTTTAATACATCCAACAATTTAATAATTTTTTACCAACAAACTTTCGTTTGTAGAGGTTTGCAACTATCTAAAATCAATTAAGATATTTATCTTAATTATTTTTTTTATAATTAAGATATTATTATCTTTTATAGAAAAAAATTTTATTCAAATCCTTTGGGAATTTTGGGAGTTAGAGCCTTTTTCATTTCTTTAACATTTGACTTTTTAATTAATTTTCACAACAAAACCTTAGATTGTAGAGGTTTGAGACCATCGTCAAAGTCGATTTAGGTATTCATTGTTAATATCTGGACAAACAATTATTAAAATCCCTTGGGAATCTCAGGACATCAGATTAAATAACAGGGAGCGCGGACTATAAATTGGTCGCTGGCAACCGACATATGCTGCGTTTTCGATTTTGGTTGCTGGATATCAATCGCACGCTAGCTTCACACACAATATGTTTTCCATGTAACTTTTAACCGGTGAAAACCTCATGTCTTCGATTGGAAGTTTTCAGTGGTAACCGTTAAAAATCAAAGTTATAGGAGGCCTTACAAAGTAGAGCCGGTGTTTGCCGCAGAAAATTGATGAAAAATCGGTAAAAACTTTCCCCAGAGTATGCCGAGTATAATGGGAAAAAAAACTCGCTCCTTGTTCTTGGATCGAGTTTTCCAAGTTTTCTTTGTTCGGGTATTTTTGTACGCCTCGAAGTAGTTTACGTTCGAAACAATTAAGTGTTTTTTTTAACTACAATGGAAAAACTTTAGGAATTAATTTTGATAATATTCTGGGAAAAATAATTTATTTCAGGCAGTAATTTATACACTCGTCTCAATTTTCAAATACGGCCTACGAATATGCCATATCTCGAAAGCTATAAAAGCTACGACTTTGCGAATCAATTCATTAGATTTAGAACGATAAGAGTATAAATAAAGCGTTGAAATAATGAAGAAGTATTTTATAATTTTCTCGTAATTGTCTTCCAAAGTTTAACATTAAATTTTCTGAGTCTCTCTAGGAAAGGATTTCCATGGAAAGTTTTTTTTTAATTTAACTAACTACACTAACGCCATTACCTTAGCATATACGTTCTGTTTCGGATGTTCTCCATTTGATTTATTTTGTATTGTGGTAGGTTGAATAATAACGTTGAACAATACTGTAAATGTGGTAGAGCAATAATATTATTATTGACTTATAAAAATGCCGTTGAACTTATGAAGAAATATTTTATAATTTGCTCGAAATGGTCATCCAAAGTTTGACATTTTTCGGGTATCTCCAGGTATAGATTATATTCTTTTTTTTTAATTGAACTAACTAGACTAACCGCATTATCTCATCATACAGATCTTAAAAACACCAATGTTTAATAAGATCTACGTATATCTGTAAGAATTACAGCACTGAAAATTTCATTTTTCATAAATTTTTTGTTCAAAAATTGGCTTCCAAAAATGGTATATTTTGAAAACTAGAAAAATTACGGATTTGCGGATTGTATCATTGGATTGAGGTGGATCAGAAAGAATATTAAGAAACCTTTAAAATTATAAAAAAAAAAATATTTCATAATTTTTCCGTAATCGTCATCCAAAGTTTCGAATTTTTTGGGTCTCGTTTTTTGACCTCGCAATTGCCCTATATAAATGCCATATCTTGAAAACTATGGGAGATATAATCTTGTGGATAATTTCACTAGATTAAGAAGGATTAGAGCAAGAAGCCATTGAAATTATGACGAAATATTTCATAGTCTGTTCGTAATCGTTGGCTAAAATTTGACATTTTAAATTTCTCGGGTTCCTTTAAGCACAAATTATTTCCATATATTTCATTTGATTTAGAAGAATTAAGAGTATAAAGAAACCATTGAAATTATGAAAAAATATTTCACAATTTTCCCGTAAGCGTTGTTCAAAGCTTGATATTTTCAATTTTTCGGGTCTCAATTTTTGACCTTGCAATTGCCCTATAAAAATGCCATATTTTGAAAACTATAAAAGATATGATCTTGGGATATTGTCATTAAATTAAGAAGAATAAAAGCATAAAGAAACCGTTAAAATTATGAAGAAATATTTTATAGTTTGTCCATAATCGTCGGCCAAAGTTTGACATTTTTCGGATATCTCCAGGTATAGAATGTTTTCATAATTCTTTTAAATTGATCTAACTACATTACCGGCAATATCTCAGTATATAAGCACCATGGTATGATGGGATCTAAACAGATCTGTAGGAATTACAGTGTGGCAGACGGATCTGAAACACTTCGGCCTAAGGTAAGGGGAATGCAGTAGTGGAGACAACATGGCTGACTTCATTCATAAAATGGACAGTGGCGTGTGGTATTATGTGAAACTATTTAAATTAGATTTAGGGAAAATAATTTTAAAATTTATCAAAATAAATTTTCCTAATTAATTATTCATTTGTATGTTTTATGGTTTTAGAAATAAGTTCTTTTTTTTTGGTATACAGGGTGTCCCACAATCAACGTCACAGGCTATAACTTTTTTATTTTTAACTATAAAAATTAAAAAAAAAAATTAATAGCTATAGGACCACTACCCAAAATTACTTAAAAAACAACCCCCAACAAATACATCCCCCAAAAATGAATTTGTCGGGGGTAGTTTTTTTAAGTAATTTTGGGTAGTGATCCTATAGCTATTAAAAATATATTTAAAAAAAAAATATACCTAAAAATAAAAAAGTTATAGCCTATGACGTTGATTGTGGAATACCCTGTATACAGGGTCGCACGCAAATATCTCTGTTGCTAAGCCGAATTTAAAAACAAAGTTTAAACAAAAGTTGCTAAGGTCACAGGGGGCCCCGTCACTGCAATAGTACGTGTATTTTAAAGGTCATTAAAAAAAAACAAAACAAAAGTCAAACGTCGACTAAAATGAGCCACCTGGTATAGATTATAAAAAACGAACAGCATAAGCTTTTTGGCAATGATAAAAGTTCGGTTAAGCTAGGAACGGGAATTTTTATGTTTTTTTATGCGAAATTTTCACTCTTTTTGGTATTTCCGAAAAAGTAAGGTAATTTGAGAAAAATATAAGGTAAATAACTTACCTAATTTCAGTCTCAGACACTTCACTTAAACATGTTTTTATTTTCACTGGTGAAATAAGCGAGCTCGTTTTCTTTACCTTCAGCCTTGTATTCACTCTCGTCTTCACTACTACTGCCATTAGTGTCCTCATTTCCTATTGTGATGACAAGGGGCTCGATTTCTTCCATGATTTGGTCAGTTTCCCAGAATTTATCCTCCACAGTTCTGTCGTGCTGGCAAAATTTCTGCCAATCATTTTCGGAAATCGAGGATATAGCATCCTCAGTAACCTCCTTTAAGGTTGTAATGTTTAAATTGCCAGTAGTATTGCGACTCCTTATTAAATATTTGAATCTTGCCCAAGCTAATTCAATTGGGTTTAACTCGCATAAATAAGGCGGTGTTCTTAATGGAGTATGCTCATGGGACCTTATAATCCGATCTACTATATAATTTTTTTGGTCACCAGGTGGTTTGTGGCGTAAAACCAAATCGAAAAGATCAAATTTTCTGGCACTTGCATCGTGACTTATACCTTAGTATAAGTCAAAGTATATAAGTCTGGTATAAGTCTAACATATAGTATATGTAATACATATTAATATACAGGGTAAAACTTATTCCACCCCATTTTTTTCAGCCATTTTCTTAAAAAAATTTTTTTTTTACAATCGATATTAGACTGTAAGGGACAAATTTATTTGGTATTTTTAACCCCTTAAATTTAACCCCACGCAGGGGTGACTATCAACCCCAAAATCTTAAATGGTAAGGGTATCACTCGACACCCCTTCCTATTTAAGATTTTGGGGTTGATAGTCACCCCCGCATGGGGTTTAGAGTTAAGGGATTGAAAATATCAAATAAATTTGTTCGCCTGAAGTCAAAAAACGATCATCAAAAATTTTTTTTAAAAGAAAATATCTGAAAAAACTGGGGTGGAAAATTTTCATTAGCCCACCGTGTATGTACATATTATGTAGGTACATTTATATATTTAAAATTTATCAGTTCAAAAGGCTTAATTAAGTTGTTATAGCTACCTTTCTTAGTTCCAGGCGATTATATCTCTTTTTAAAGAGGATTTTGTTGGGGTTTTATCCTCCTGCACCGAATGATAAGGAGCATTGTCTAACACTATTACCGAATTGGCAGGTATATTTGGGAGAAATTTTTCCGTGAGCCATCTAGTAAAATTTTCCCTATTCATTTGGCCATGGTAATCACCTGTGGCTAATCCGGCTTTAAATATTAAACATGCATTGTCCACAAAACCCTTGTCGGAACCTGCATGAACAATTATTAGCTGACTTAAAATAGCATTTAAAATATATATATTTCTCAAATTCAACGGGTCCTTGCCCGTGAAAAATATATGACTGTAACTTATACACAATGTTTTGTATTGTATGCTTACCCGTTGAACTAATATTTTTTAAAACACCAGTAACCGTATCGCTCTGCCAACATTTCTTGAACGTCAAATCGTTATCCACCCAAGTTTCGTCCAAGTAAATAATGTTTCGGCCTTCTTCACGATATTTTCGTAATTCGCGAAGATATTTGTATCTCCAGGTATAGAATGTTTTCATAATTCTTTTAAATTAATCTAACTACATTAACGGCATTATCTCAATATATAAGCACCATGGTATGATGAGATCTAAACAGATCTGTAGGAATTATGGCACTTAAAAAAGTGCCCAAATATGCCATTTTTCACCCTAAAATTGCCATTCTCGAAGTTGTCGTCCAAAATTTGATATATTTTATTTTTCCAGTCTCAATCTTAAAAACTGTAAGAGATACAACCTTGCATATAATGTTATTAGATTTACAAGGATAACATCAGAAATCCACCTTTAAAATTATAAACAAATATTTCATAGTATTCCCGTAATCGTCATCTAAAGTTTGACATTTGAAAGTTTTAGGGTATCTCTAGGTATAGATTATTTGCAATTTTTTTTAAATTCAACTAACTACACTAACCGCATTATCTCATCATATAGATCCTATAAACACCAATGTTTAATAAGATCTGTAAGAATTACAGCACCTTGAAAAAGTCGCAAATATGCCATTTTTTGTTCAAAAATTGGCCTCTAAAAATGCCATATTTAGAAAACTAGAAAAGATACGACTTTGGCGGATTGTATCATTGGATTGAGGTAGAGGAGAATATCAAATTTTTTACAATTTTTCCGTAATCGTCATCCTTCAAGTTTCGAATTTTTGGGTCTCGTTTTTTGACCTCGCAATTGCCCTATAAAAATGCCATATCTTGAAAACTATGAGAGATATGCTTTTAAGGATAATTTCATTAGATTAAGAAGGATTAGAGCATAAAGAAGCCATTGAAATAATGAAGAAATATTTCATAGTCGGTTCGTAATCGTTGGCCAAAATTTGACATTTTAAATTTCTCGGGTTCCTTCAGGCATTAATTATTTCTATACATTTTATATAAATTATGTCATTTCATTTTGAAAAATTAGAATATAAAGGAACCATTGAAATTATGTTCAAAGTTTGAAATTTGTAATTTTTTGAGTCTCATTTTTGACCTCTCAATTGCCCTATAAAAATGTCATATTTTCAATAGTATAAGAGACACGGCCTTGGGATAATGTCATTGAATTAGGAAGAATAAAAGCATAAAGAAACCGTTAAAATTATGAAGAAATATTTCATAGTTTTCCCGTAATCGTTCTTAAAAACTCATATTTTATTTTTCGGATCTCAATTTTTGAGCCTAAAGTTGACCTATAAAATTGTCATATCTTAGAAACTGTAAGGTATTTCTTACAGTTACCTTAGCTATAATGTTACTAGATTTAGAAGGATAAGATTATAAATAAACCTTTAAAATTATAAAGGAATATTTTATAGGTTTTCCGTAATCCTCGTTCAAAGTTTGACATCTTTAATTTTTCGGGTATATCCAGGTATAGATTAATTTCGTTTTTTTTTCAATTGAACTAACTGCACTAATGACATTCTCTCATTATGTAGGTCCAAGAAACACCAGTATGATGGAAATCTATAGGAATTATCGCATTAAAAAAAAATTCCCAAACATGCTTTTTTTCACCTTAAAGTTGCCATTTCTCGAAAACTACAAAAGCTACAGCCTTGCAAGGGTGTAATTGGACTTAAAAGAATGAAGTTATAACGAAAATGTTAAAATTATGAAAAAATATTTAATAGTTTTTCCCTAATCGCCCTCAAAAACTCGGAATATTTTGTTTTCCGGGTCTCAATTTTTGAGCCTAAAGTTGACCTATAAAAATGCCATATCTTAGAAACTGTAAGAGATACGACCTTACGGGCAAATGTTACTAGATTTAGAAAAACAAGATCATAAATAAACCTTTAAAATTATAAAGAAATATTTTATAATTTTTGCGTAATCGTCGTGCAAAGTTTGACATTTTTTGAGTATATCCACGTATAAGTTATTTTTTTTTTAACTATATTGATTACAATAACGACATTATATAGATCTCTAAAACACCGAGTTTTAATAAATCGGAGTAGATCTGTAGGAATTATATTGTTTAAATAAAAAGAATATGAAGAATATAGTTTGGGGATATATAATTCGTGTATTAGTCCCAGTTTCAGGTTTTGGTCAATAATTATCCCAAGATACTTTGTCTGGCTGACTTTTTTAATAACTATATTAAAGGAATCGATTTTTAGTTTATTGAAATTGAGTTGAGTAGTTTGGTGTTCATTTAAAGTCAGTTTAATGCAATCGTAAAAGAGTTTGACCTTGTTCATTCTTCTTTTTAACTGAAATTTGGCTTACGGGTTACCTACAAAGATTAGCACGGTATCATTTGCATAAATAATATTTTAACATGCATATTAAACTTACAAAGGGTGATTATATAGATATTGAAAATCAAAGGACTCTAAAGTGGGATCGCTGTCACTTCCAGATGGCGGCTTTACTACGAATGAGCGGAAGTCACTGGAGGTCATGCTGCGCACTCACTTCCCAGACTCCAACTCATCTCGCGATCCTCCTAGCTGTTCTCGGGCTCCGATTCGCTTAGAGTTCGAGACTGCTAGAAGAATAATTACCTACGAGAGGGTGAAATAAGCAATCAAGACATCCTCCCCCTTCAAATCTCCGGGCATGGATGGATTATATCCATGCCTTTTGCAAAACGGTTAGAAGTACTAACCTCACACATAGTCAGACTATTCAGGACGTCCCTTGCTCAGGGCTACGTCCCAAAGTTATGGCGTCAAGTGAAAGTCGTCTTCATTCCAAAACCCGGAAAAAGCGATTTTACAGATCCCAAATCCTAACGACCTATCAGCCTTACCGGCTTTATGCTGAAGGCGATGGAGAGGCTGATTGATCGGTACCTTAAGGAAAGCATCCTGATCAACAAACCACTGCATGTGCACCAATACGCCTATCAAGCGGACAAATCCACGGACCTGGCCCTACACCACCTCGTTAAGAAGGTGGAGGGTGCTCTGGGTAGTAGCAAGGCCTGTCTGGGTGCGTTTCTAGACATTGAAGGGGCGTTCGACAACACCCCTTTCGCATTAATCTGCCAAGCACTCGAGAGCCGCGGCTCAGAACCCTGTTTGGTCAGCTGGATAGAGGCTATGCTCTCGAAACGTCATGTATCTGTCCAGCTCAACAACGAGATTGTCGAAACGTTGGCGGCTAGGGGCTGCCCGCAGGAAGAAGTATTGTCCCCTACCTTGTGATGCCTTGTAGTTGACAGCCTGATAAATCTTTGCCAGGCCAAAGTATTCGCTATATTAAAATGCGGACAGAAAATCCTAAGCTGCGGACACCGCAATACAGTCGTATCAATATGCTCGGACAACAGAGCTGCCATTCAGGCTATCACGGCCGCAAAGGTAAGCTCCAAGCTTGTACTAGAGTGCATAAAAGTCCTGAAAAAACTGGTACAGGTTGGCTGCAGGGTCCTCTGTGCTCGTCTGGGTACCTGGCCACGCAGGCCATGCACGTAATGAGGAAGCGGACTCTCTTGCCAGACTGGGATCCGCGGATGTGCCGATGGGGCCGGAACCCATAGTTGGTATCGCCAAATGCGTTGCGGTCGCGTCAATGAAGGGTCTGCTGGGCATGTGGACCCACCGAAGATGGACTGAGTTCCCTGGTCTGGGACAGGCCAAAGGGAAAAAGGTTCAAATACTTGGGTAGCACTTTCAGTGTACCGAGTGACTTTAAGTCATTCAGACCAGAGAGCCTTATCGGCTTCTCTAAGGTCGTTGGGCTCTGGTAACCCCCGGTGGGGCATGACGGGGCTATCAGGAGACCTATATGCACAACTGCCTTGGCAGCCCACTGTTTCGACAATTCAATTCAATTCAATATCAAAGGACTTACTATGCCCTCTACACTTAAAGTATTACCAATTTTGACGTAGGTGCCAGCGATTATATACAATCTTTGGCTTTAAAATTCTATTTTTATAGAATTTAAATTACTTTAGTACATATACCTAAGTACATAGGTATTATGCAATCTTTTTACCAAGACAACATGATATAAGTGATGTCAAACCTTTACTCCACTTGTCTTTCTTTATAGACTATTAATAGTAAAATATTTTCAAAAAAGTGTTTACATTTGAAAATATATTCTTATGACACTTATACTCATATTTCACACACACATTCACATTTAAATATTTATTTAAGCTTATTTCCAGGATCCCCTATTCTACGTTTATGAAGACGGTTCTCCCATTTTGTTATATTATGAAAGAATCGGTAATTACTTGTAAAAAGATCGACTTTAATTGCGTTTTTTTCATGCTGCTGCACTAACTGCCAAGTTTTTACCATCGTGACAGTTATACAAAAATACCTTAATGAAACCTTTTCTCTTTTTCGACCAGAAACTAAACAAAAAAAACACAGAACAATAGAGAATCGGTAAATATGTTTATAAACAAAATACCCCCTTTCCTCTGAGCACACGTTGAACCCAAACAAAGTTGTTGTTTATTGATTCTAGTCTTTCAATGTTATAAGATATGGTATTATTGAATTTAGAAAAATAATAATATGACGAAACCCTTAAAATTACGAAGAAAGGAGTTACAGTATCCCGGTAATCGCACAGCACCTCTTAAGACCCACGAAATTTTTATTTATATATTAAAAAAACACATTTGTTCTTTTTAAAAAACTAGTTTTACTAGGGACATATTGACAAGCACATAGGTCAACATTTTAAGTACATTAACCCTGAAAACTATACAGTGCGAACTCTCGAACGAGGGAAAACTCTGATTGGGCAACAAGACCGAACAGTAGCCCCCCATTTCGCACTTACCCAACTTACCATGAAACAAACAATAATTCCCAACTTTTCCTTCATAAAACCTCAACTTGTGACAGCTCTCGTTAGTAGAACAGACCGTTTTCTCCAAAAATATTTCGGATTTTTCAAACGCATTATCACTCGCCACAGAAATTAACTTGACAGCATGATTCTTGAGCATTAAATTGGTAGCGTCGTATGCTGTAATACAGTGGTCTTCATACAGGCAACATACTTGGCATGTTCTTTGAATGTACATTGGGTCACATGCGCATTCTTTCAGGGATATTCTAGCGCATTCCGTGCTGTGGCATTCGGCTTCTATGCACATGCCGTTCAAGCCGCATGCGCAATGCTTATCTGGAGGGGAGCATGGACAATCTTTGTTGAAGTTGCGACAAGTCTGAAAATAAATACTTGTTTGAAATTAACGAAGAGATTATTTTTATTTAACAAAATTTGCCAATTTTGGAACCTAAAAATCATGTTACAAGCATGTTTATAAATGTCAGTGGAAACTGGCTTAAATAAACCTTATTCAGAATAATAAAAGATATACATGGAAAAAAGGATTTTTTTGGCAACCTAAAATGTATATTGTACTGATTTTTTCCAAAACCTAACAAATATAATTTATTTTTTTATATAATATTTTTAATTATCACGTCTAATTATATAATTATGGTTTATTAATAAACTCAAAATGTGTTATTAAATTCCACTTCTTTAAGCCACTAAAAAAAATTAAATAAAAAACAGTACAGAAAAAGCTAATATTAAGAGTAGAATAAGGAAATTAAATAAGAAAACTGAGAAAGCTAAAAAATAGTTAGGAAAACACCAATAAAAGTAAAAATTAAGACGGTCAAGAGTGGTAAAAATGTCCCAATAACTAGCGGCTAATTTAAACAAGATTCGACTTTGGACGCTCCTATTAATATTTATATCAATATATAAAAATATATAAATTAATATTTTAGTGTTTAAATGAAAGAAATATAAATTTTTAGTCAATCTATAAACTATTTATTTTTATATTTTATATTATTATAAAAAGAATATTCAATAGAATAAAAGCAAGTAAGTACTAGTTCAATGTCAGAACTGTCAAAGTTGTCAATGCTATGAATGTCATTTCTTGGTAAGGTCAATGAATAAATGACACTTTATATTAAGGCCTTCCCTCTCCCATATTCTATTGATTTGCTGTACTGACATTCCAATGTTTGCTTGATTAAAATAAATTAAAGTAATCACGAAAGTGAGTACTTTAACGTCAAAGTTGTCAATGATATGAATATCATTTATTAGGAATGTTAATATATTAAAGGCACTAATAATGATTAATGCCTTCACCGTCCCATATTTTAGTAATTTGCCGTATTAATATTTCGATTATTTGCTTCATTAAATTAAATAAAAGTTAAGATTAAGGCGAGTACTTCAACGTCAAAGCAGTCATGTATGAACTATCAAAGTTGCCAATTGTATGAATGTCATTTGTTAGCAATATTAATAAATTAATTAAATTAAATATCAAGACTTTCCCTCTCCTATATTTTATTAATTTTCCATATTAAGATTTCAATGTTTGCTTGATTAAAATAAATAAAAGCAAACATGGAGGCCAGTACTTCATTATCAGAAATGTCAATGTCGAAACTGTCAAAGTTGTCAACGCTATGACAGTCGTTTGTTAACTATGCAAATAAATTAATGGTATTAATTATTAACGCCTTTGCCCTCCTATATTCTAATAATTTTCCGTATTTTCCTTGCTTTAAATAAATAGAAGTAATTATGGAGGCCAGTACTTCAACGTCAGAGCTGTCAAAGTTGTCAATGCTATGAACGTCATTTGTCAGAAATGTCAAAATATCAATGACACAAATATTTAGCGCCCTCTTCGATTTTATTACTTTATCAAATTAATATTTCAGTGTCGTTTGATTAAAATAAAATAAGTTGACGTTCTTAAACTTATTCCAGGTAAACAACTGGATTTAAACTCAAGGAACAATTAAATTTTATCCATAATTTCCAGTGGCGTACTCACCAAGTAGATTGCTATTAAATAAGCAGTTAAAAATATATCTCCATATTAAACCTACTATTAACTTCAACAAAAAACCTCAAAATTTTACTTACAACATATTTACTCAAAGAGCCACTATATCTACAGTCCTTGGTACAGCACTCCCCTTGAGACGGATGGCACTGGAACCCCATTTTCCTGTTAATTTTACACGGATGCTCCCTGGTTCTTCTGGGAGTACAACAAGGATCCTTATACAAACAATCCCTTGTTGTACCACAATCACAATCCTCACCTTCCTCGATCAAACCTTAAGAAGAACTCATCCTCAGATAACTCTCAGACTCCTCATTCATTACTCACCATTTCCACAAAAAGATGACGTAACAGGCTCTAAACATCCCCCTTTAAGTGCCAAAGCTCTAATCATCGACTTCTTACTGCACTCTGAGAACGTTAAGCGAGACTCTTTGGCGTAATAGTTCGTATAAGACTTTTCTGACATAATATAGCCCTCGCATCGTTTTCCTGAATCGTGTACAGATCCGAAACTATGACCTGCAAACAGTAAATATCATAATTGACATTCAATTATCATAATTCTTCAACACACCCAACTCGTGGGTGATGGTAACCTCAAAAATCAATTGGTTCACCAAAGGGCTTTTCGTGGTGGATGAGGTAATAATTAAGCCATTTAGGGAGCCTATGCGAGGATAGAAATAGTCGCAAACGCCAGATGTTGGATAGAGAGAGTCACTGTTTGGGGTGTAGCTCGCTCCTAAAGTTCCTTTGTCGAATTTTTGTGCGGTAAAGGCTATGCCTAGGCAGTGTTTTGGTAGCCCTGGAAACCTTTAGAACTAGATGAGTGAGAGATGAAGCTTAATTGATTCATTTCCAACTACTGACCTGTTGAATGTCAAAATGTATTTATTTACATCCATAACCTCATTCTGATAGGGAACCAGAAAATATGTTGGATCCGGAGTGGTTACCACCAAGATACTCTTGACATAAAACCCGATATTATCAGGAACACCATCCCCATCAAAATCTGTGGATCGGAATATGGCGTTGGCCTCTTCCAAGGAGAACAGCACGTGGAATACTGCTGCTTCCACGTTGCCCCCATGGACTTTCATCAGGAACGAGTAGTCGATGACTATTGCCAGAGAGCAAAGTCTTCTGAAATTTCTGGAAGTTATTATTGTTGTATCATTTTAAATGGATGCGTTTACCCTTTTCCCTTCCATGAGGCGAACTGGTTCTCAAAAAACCGCCTCCGCACCAACTCGTTGAATAAAATCCTCGCTCGATCGGTCTGGTTCAGGATCATCCCGACCAAAACTTTATTTATCTTAAAAACAAGAGCGTTCGGAGTCGCTATCGCTTTTTCGGGATAGTGAAACTGGGATATGTTAATTTTCTCTTGAATTTTCCCTTCTTTAAGTTCATCTATCCAAAAGAGGGAGTCGTTGATGAGTAGGTGCCCATAGAAATTGTTGTTTTTCATATATCCAGTCACTGAACTGTTAAAAGGCTCCTCCAGGACGTATCCCTCTAGCAGTTGACTGGTCTTGGCTATTTCCAGTGGAGCTGATTCGTAGTTACTGATAGTACCTTTAAACATTTTCTGGATGATGCTCTCAGGTACCAGGATCTCACTGTCACGTTGCCTTAAGGTGATAGTCAAAGGTCTTCCGTCATTGTATAAGTCCAAAGTGAATAGGAAGTTACGCACCTCGGACACCAAGGTGTCCCGTTTGATGATTTTCGCATTGATTTTGGTGGAGACCAGATGGTAATCGGTGATTTTGTAATTGAGGTCGTTTTCTTGAAAATGACCTTTTGAGGAGTGTGAGAGGATGAGCAGGAGGAATTGGGAAATAATTAGAGTTGTGGTGTTGTGGGTGTGCATTGTCACGAAGCATTTTTGACGTTTGTTTATGTAAGCTGGGTTCACTAAATGAAGCTTGGAAGGCATGTGTTATGACATTATTGTCAGTTCTCAGTTTGTTTCTTTATTTAAAATATTCCCCTGTGAAAATAGTATTGGCAAATTAAAAAAATAATTTGAAATCAGTACAGGATTTAAAAAATACCTGGAACAATCGAAAAACTTGTCAAAATGAGGGTTTGAAACAATTTAAATTTACTTTTGTAAATTTACTAATAAATGAATAAATAACACATGAATCAATGAATGGTTCACCTTCAATCGTCTTTGCTTCAATCAAAGCAAAACACATATTGTTGGATTGAGGTATGACATAACTGTGTACTCCTAAAGGTAACATTTTGCATAAATTTAAATAACTAAGTTTCTGAACATTCTGACTGTTCAAGAGTTAAGCCTTGAAGTCTAATCGTCTTTCTGGAATAGTTCCAATAAGGGACTTTTCAATGTGGTTTCTATGATCCGAAAGAAAGATCGTTTTCTCACAGGAATACATCAGAGAGTTTTGTAGACCACACTTTATTGGCCTGAAAATCTTTAACTCTTTCATCTTTATTCATGTTAGGAGCTTCTACTATTCTTTTTTAAAATCGTTTTGCACTCATGGGTCGTGTTACTCATTACAGCACGTGGCAAAATCACTATTTGGTAACAAATCTGAAAACACTGAATTCCTTAAAGACCTTTTGACACTTAAAGATTATCACGACCAAAACCTTATCCATTTTAAAAACAAGAGCGTTCGGAGTCACTATCGCCTTTTCGGGATAGTGAAACTGGGATATGTTAATTTTCTCTTGAATTTTCCCTTCTTTAAGTTCATCTATCCAAAAGAGGGAGTCGTTGATGAGTAGGTGCCCATAGAAATTGTTGTTTTTCATATATCCAGTCACTGAACTGTTAAAAGGCTCCTCCAGGACGTATCCCTCTAGCAGTTGGCTGCTCTTAGCTATTTCCAGTGGAACTGATTCGTAGTTACTGATATTACTTTTGAACATTTTCTGAATGATGCTCTCAGGTACCAGGATCTCACTGTCACGTTGCCTTAAGGTGATAGTCAAAGGTCTTCCGTCATTGTATAAGTCCAAAGTGAATAGGAAGTTACGCACCTCGGACACCAAGGTGTCCCGTTTGATGATTTTCGCATTGATTTTGGTGGAGACCAGATGGTAATCGGTGATTTTGTAATTGAGGTCGTTTTCTTGAAAATGAGCTTGTGAGGAGTGTGAGAGGATGAGCAGGAGGAATTGGGAAATAATTAGAGTTGTGGTGTTGTGGGTGTGCATTGTCACGAAGCATTTTTGACGTTTGTTTATGTAAGCTGGATTCACTAAATTAAGCTTGGAAGGCATGTGTTATGACATTATTATCAGTTCTCAATTTGCTTGTCTTATTTAAAATATGCTTCTAGCGGAAATTTTACTATAAAGTTTTAAAAATGATTTAAAGTCAGTGCAGGATTTAAGAAATGACACCAAATGCCTTGAATCATTGAAAAACTTGTCAAAATGAAGGTTTAGAAGTATTTACAATCATTAAATATAATCACAACAAGGCAGTTTGGCTTTCAAGCATCAAAGGGTACTCACGATGCTATATACGACTCCTTGGAAAACGTTTGATTTAGTGTAAACCAATGCTACATTTGGGCTGCGTTTTTCTGTGATCTATATAAAGCTTCTGATTGTGTGGATCACGGATTATTACTGAATAAGCTTGAAAGATATTGAATGAAGTCGTCCATTTTCTCAAACAGACCTAGATTCAATAATTCAAATAATTTAAAAATTTCGAAAAATCGATTTTTAGAGTACCAATTTTATCTAACTTTAAGGTTGTTATTGTATTTAGTTTCTTTGTTTTCAATTTTTAAAATTTTAAATTTTTAGGTCTGATGATGCTCTTAATATGAGCGAAATACGTGTAACCTACTGTTAGAATTAATAAATACTTTTAAGACCGAGACTTTGTGTAGTTGACGTTGTGAAGCTTGGAAGGCATGTGTTATGACATTATTGTCAGTTCTCAATTTCCTTGTTTTATTTAAATTATGCCCCTAGCGAAAATAGTACTGCCAAATTTTAAAAATGATTTAAAGTCAGTGCAGGGTTTAAAACACTACATCAGTTGTCTGGAATAATCGAAAAACTTGTCAAAATGAGGGTTTAGAAACCATTTAAATTTACTTTTTTAAATTTACTAATAAATTTATTTTTTAATGGTAAGCAGTTTATCTTTTAATGACTGGAATCACACGAATCAATGAATGGTTCACCTTCAATCGTCTTTGCTTCAATCAAAGCAAAACACATATTGTTGGATTGAGGTATGACATAACTGTGTACTCCTAAAGGTAACATTTTGCATAAATTTAAATAACTAAGTTTCTGAACATTCTGATTGTTCAAGAGTTAAGCCTTGAAGTCTAATCGTCTTTCTGGAATATTTCTAATAAGAGACTTTTCAATGTGGTTTCTATGATCTGAAAGAAAGATCGTTTTCTCACAGGAATACATCAGAGAGTTTTGTAGACCACACTTTATTGGCCTGAAAATCTTTAACTCTTTCATCGTTATTCATGTTAGGAGCTTCTACTATTATTTTTTTAAATCGTTTTGCACTCATGGGTCGTGTTACTCATTACAGCACGTGGCAAAATGTCGTTGATGAGTAAGTGTCCATAGAAATTGTTGTTTTTTATATATCCAGTAACTGAACTGTTAAAAGGCTCCTCCAGGACGTATCCCTCTAGCAGTTGGCTGGTCTTGGCTATTTCCAGTGGAGCTGATTCGTAGTTACTGATAGTACCTTTGAACATTTTTTGGATGATGCTCTCAGGTACCAGGATCTCACTGTCACGTTGCCTTAAGGTGATAGTCAAAGGTCTTCCGTCATTGTATAAGTCCAAAGTGAATAGGAAGTTACGCACCTCGGACACGATGTCCCGTTTGATGATTTTCGCATTGATTTTGGTGGAGACCAGATGGTAGTCGGCGATTTTGTAATTGAGGTCGTTTTCTTGAAAATGAGCTTGTGAGGAGTGTGAGAGGATGAGCAGGAGGAATTGGGAAATAATTAAAGTTGTGGTGTTTCGGGTGTGCATTGTCACGAAGCATTTTTGACGTTTGTTTATGTAAACTGGGTTCACTAAATGATGCTTGAAAGGCATGTGTTATGACATTATTGTCATTTCTCTGTTGCTTGTATTTTTCAATGTTTTATCTTAATTATGCTCGGAGCGGAAGAAGTACTGGCAAATTATAAAAATAATGTGAAATTAGTAAAGAATTTTAAAAATTACCTCAAATGCCTGAAATAAAATGAAAATGCCTGGAAACAGGAAACTATGACTCCAATAGAAAAATTTGTCAAAAGCTTTAGCACATCAAAGGACTCACGATACTACGGCTTTTTGAATGACGTTAACTTTAATATGAATCAAGACTGCAGCAGCGGTTCTCTCTGATGTATATAAAGCTTTTGATTGTGTGGATCACGGATTATTACTGAATGAGCTTGAAAGATATTGGTTTCGATGAATGGCCTATGTCTAGTTTAAGTCTTTATAAGGCTCAAATACGTCCTTCTCTCGAGTATTGCTCGCATGTCTGGAGCTCTGCACCCAAGCATAGTTTAAAGCTCCTAGATTCTATACAGAAGAGAGCTATTCGTCTTATCGACAAACCAGAACTGACAAATAGTCTGGATAGTCTGGAGCACAGGAGAAAGGTGGCTGATCTCTGTTTATTCTACCGTTATTATCACGGTAAGTGCTCCTCTGAGCTGGCAGGCCTGATCCCACCCAGGGCTGTTCCGGCAAGAAGGACGCGTCTAGCAGTTGCGGCTCATCAACATCGAGTCCACCTGCCTACCCCAAGGACGTCGCTGTATCGGGACTCATTCATCTGGAGAACATCTTCTTTGTGGAACGGGCTTCCACCTCACATATTTCCCGACGTATACAACCTGCAGCGATTCAAGATAAATGCCCACAAATATCTTCGCGCAAGCACCACTCCAAGAGTGACACAGGACTTTCCTCTTGTGCTTGTGTTTACCATAAAAAAAAAAAAAAGTCTTATATTAGCAATCGGGGTGAGTCTATTGTACATCCAGAGAAAAAATCATTTATCTCAAGCATTACTTGCAGAGTCTCACAGAGATCGGTATTGAAAATGATCTTGTTGGGTTAAATATCTCTGTAGAGTTCAGACTGTTTGCAGACGATGCATCAATATTATAGCGAGTTAAGGTGGTGGAGGAGTTACGTCAAGCCATGAAGAGTGGCTTTAACATTATCAATGAATGGTTCACAAAACATATTTTATTGAATTTAGATATGACATAGCAAGTGTGCTCTTAAACGTAACCTTTTGCAGATAGTTGAATAACGAACTTTCTAGACATTCTGATTGATCAAGACTTACGCCTTGAAGTCTAACCTTCTTTCTGGAGTATTGCCAATAAGTGACTTTAAGGAATATGGTGTTTATGATCTAAAAGAATGATCATTTTTTCACGATCGAGTCGAGGTGGCACGTTTACTTTGAACCAGTTAGAGTGCTTAACGCAGGCTAAAACTTTGCCTGAATACTGTGCGCATGGAGAAATGGAATTGGACCTGGGTTCTGTTTTGTTGGTTTTTGGACCTCGAGGCTATTAATAGAAATGGATGGGGCATTCGTATTGTGACGTTAGAGTTTAAATTTTTGGATCGTCGCAAAACAAACAGAAGCAAAAGTATTTGCCAAAAACACTTTCATTGATTAAGAAGGAAAGTTAGAGGTTCGAAGGCGATTAGATACCGCCTTAGTCATTTAACCATATACGAGTAAAAATCTGTATGGATTTTTTATGAAATTTGATACGAAAATAGAGACGTATGTTTAAATGAGAATGGAGGTTGGTCCGGAGATATCCGATCAATAGAGAAGGTGTGAGGAGGTTCGAAAGTGTTTTTGTTCTATTGGGGTTTCTAATTAAGGTGGGAGTATGAAATTTTGCACACGGTTAGTAGGTGGGAGGCTGTAAATCAGAGAGTTTTGTAGATTACACTTTATTGGCCTGAAAATCTTTAACTCTTTCATCGTTATTCATGTTAGAAGCTTCTACTCTTATTTTTAAAAATCGTTTTGCACTCATCGGTCGTGTTACTAGCACGTGGCCAAATCACCAGGAAAGAATTCAAGTAATTACCAAGAAATCTGAAAACACTGAGTTCCTTAAAGACCATTCGACACTTAAGATTTTACTATTAGTTAGGGTTTATTAAAGCATGGAAGAATTCTATGTGGCTTTATTTTGCTTTGCAAAAAAACAGATTTTTTTTTTAAACTTAATGACTTATCCTAACAAAAATAAATGTCCACTTATTGGCGATGAATAATGGCACAACTACTGCATTGCAATATGCCTTGCTTTTGAAAAATAAAATATGTTTTTTCACGTTTTACTCAAAAACCTTAAGGTTATGTGATAAAAATATAGATACAAAAACTATAGATTTTTTATCACTTATAAATTTCTTAAAAAGCATTTTTTTCAGGCAATTATTTTCTGGAAAAAATAACGTTTTTTATTAATCCTAACCCTTACCCCCCCACCCACCCCACACAACTTACCAGTAAGAAATTGTTTTCAAAAATCATTGTTTTCCAAAATAATACGCATGAATAACAGCTGATTTCGTCGTTAGTATCTAATCTAATAACATAGTTTGTTTATTTAAATTTTATATAATTATATATACGTATATTAATAAATATTTAATACAAAAACATTGCTTTTAGATTGGATATGACGGATGAAAAACGATGGTTTTTCAAAAGAATTTTTTACTGGGAAAATGTTTAGGGTGGGTGGGGGGGGGGGTAAGGGTTGTTTTGATGAAAAACAAAGTTATTGCAGAAAATATATATTCAATATTTAATTAATACTGTTTATTTAAATTTGATATAATTGTATTTATAAATATTTAGTATGAAAACAGCGTTATTAGATTGGATAATTTGGACGAAATACAGTGATTTTTCAGAAGAATTTCATCAAATATAAGAAGGTGCAGTAGTCGAATTTAAAAACTAGATATGTAAATCCGGTATCAATTTTTTTAAATTCTCAAATTTTCTCATTTTTGTAAACACAATAGTATACGATACACGTATATTCTACAGATTAATAAATGTACCTTGACCTTATGACGGTTAATAAATATACAAAAACTAAAAATTTACAAAAAAATCGTTGAATAAACATGTATTTAACGATAATGATTTTTAATGTATTGTTTGGGACCTGGTATTGGGATTTATATTTTAGTTTAAAATTTACTGCCAATATACATGGCATTAAATAAAAATGCTTCAAAAACACGCAGAAAAATATAACTTCAAAACTTTCCAAAATTGTTCAAAATTCACACACAAACACTCGAAATAATATGAAAACTTACGTCAAATGCCTGGAATAAAATAAAAATTACTGGAAGACATTAAAATATGACTGGAAAATACTAAAAAATATGAATAATTAAATTTTAAAAAATTCGGAAGCTTCTTTGATATTTTTTAAAGATTTCAAAAGTTACGAAATTACCTGTAAGACAAGAAAATATTACTTCAAAAAACTGGAACACATGAAAAACTAATATTTTAAAATAATTGAATCGATGTAAGCAGAAAGGGCACATGTCAAAAAAACACATTTTTGGGAAATCGATAAAAACTGTTTTTTCATCAAATTAAGTAAAATTATTAACATTTATTGTGATAATTGATTTGTAGTTTGAATAGCACGATTTGTCTCCTTATATTTTAAATTAAAAAATTGATTTTAGCTCTCCCAGAAGACTCATGAAAGAATTGACATGTGCCCTTTTTGCAAATAATGCTATTTAGTAAATTTGAAAAATATTTATTTTTTTAATACAGCTTTAGTATGTACAAGTCAAAAATAAACAGCTAATTTTGATAGAAGAGTACAATGTTTTGGAAAAACTAATCTTCGGATCACTCATTGATTGTTGATTGTAGGCCACTGAAGAATAGCATCAAAATATGGTTTATGTTCTTCTGCAACAAAAGCAGTGCATTTCCTTATATGCTCCATTTTGTTGGCCTTAATAGGAACTTTTCCTAAGGGATGCGCAAGGCTCGTTGGCAAAGTTGGGCAGGCCATTCCAGGTTGTGATAAATTAAATGTATGTGACACCAAACCGTCAGTAAAAGGATAGGCTTGAACAGTGCCTTTTTGTTGGGATGTATATTTAAAACATGAAAAGGTACTCATTTGAAAGTGGACCTTTTCGTTACGAGGAAAATGTTTTGTTTCTTCAGAGACACAGGTTTTTTTATAAAATTTTCACCACCAGTTTTTGTAATCTAATACGTCAATTGTCGCAACCTCTTTGACTGAAAATTTTGTATTATTTTTTGTACTGGTAATAATAATCGTGGAGATCTCGTGAATGGTGCATATTCTATCATGTTTCTGTAAATTTTTTTTCACCAACGCAAAGTCCTTGTCACACGGGAAAAATGAATGCCCCCTAACTGGAAAAAAGTGCCAAATCATGCTAAATTTACCTGAATCTGTGAGAGCCAAAAGCATCCTGACCGTAGTATGATTCTTGCTTTGGCCCCAGCAGTTATCACTGTAAACATAAAACTCCGATTGATTTTCCTTGAATTCATTAAGATATTCGAGAACAAACGTACAAATTTCGGCAGCTGTTTTCTTTGCCTGTCCTTCGTGGTAAACGTACATCCTGGATTTATTTGTCTTAAGATTGTGCATGCAAAATACAAAATACGGACACAGTAAGCTGCTGGTAGTAAAATACCTCACCCACAGGCGTTGTAGGTAACGGGACATTTTGCATAAAATCGAAGGCCAATGACAGAACTTGGTCTTTATTTTCCTTTTCTTCAATATCTTTGGTTATTGTTGAATCAAATTTTTTAGCCCTTTGTTTGTGAACTATCCATTCAAATTTTGGTCTTTTATTTTGTTATTTAGTAATTCACAAGTCGAGCTCAACTTATGGTCTTCCGAAAGAGAGATTAAAATGTTCACGGAAAAAGCATCTATAAAATGAAAAGCTTACCTTTTGGTTTGGATACTTCTCTAGGTAAAGCTGATGCATTTTTGTCAAATTTAGCTGGCTATTCAAATAATGTTTTTCACGTCCTGAATAGTTGATTTTTGTAGGAAATGATTGTATGTGTTCCTTTACACAATTCCCTGAGAAAGTATTAGCACTTGTCATTTTTCCGCGTAAGTTATTCGGTGACTTGCCTTGTGAGGATAAGGTGTTAATTCTCCTGATGCGTTTGTACGTGATAGTATATAAATTTAAAAATGCTTTAACACAAATCTCTACTTGGGAACTTTTTGATTTGGGTTTATTTTTGCCACCTGGTCGAGGACGCCGCTGCTTCACTTCCATCATATCCACAAGACCCTGTAGAAAAATGTCTAGTTCGTTTTTAGAGCTTAAAGTATAAAAGCGTTGAAAAATCGCCAATCTATCTGCATCAGAGAACTTTTCAGAGCATTTCATTCTACAACTAAATAATGAAATTAACCGATGTGTCAAAAATACTTTAAAAGAACCTACCTGCAAAGGACTCCATTATTAATTTTTTTCTCACAAACGTTTCCTTTACTGTTTTTATAAGACTTTCCTTCCAATCTTGCCTTTTTCTGTATGTTGCGAGCATACTTAGAAGGCTCTGCTTTTCGTCTTTTATTAGGTGTTAATTCAGAATAATTGTCATCCATGTCAAATGATACTAAAACCACGTGCAACTGTCCCCGAAGCAACCAACAGATTAACTGAAGTCGAATTTTTGCTGATGACGTAAAACGCACGACAAATACATGTTGACCCCACCATTGGAAACACTAACATTTCGCATAAACGGCACATGTCACTGACGTGTGCCTTTTATGCATAACGCTAGCATTATTACCCGGCATTTCTAAGACATCGGGGATGCGAACTTGTGCCGCTTCTGCATAATCCGTTGCGTCTACCATAGGAGAACACATTTTAGGTATAATGGCAATTTGTCAAAATATTGACTTGTGCTCTTTCTGCTTACACCGGTTCAATTGTAAAATTTTAAAAATTATTTGATTGATTTTCAAAATTACGTTAAACGCCTGGAATAAAGTAAAAATGTCTGGAAAACATAAAAAAACGAACATTTCAATATTTCTAAATGATTTTTTAAAATTACAGTATCTGAAATAAATAAATAAAAAAAACCTGAGAGGCAACAAAATATTGCTTTAAAAAATTAGAATACTTTTCAAAAACTTCACGAAAATTTCAAAAATTTTCAAAGTTTTTTTATAGCTTCTGAATAACTTTAAAAATTCTGTTATATGCCTGAAATAACATGAAAAGTTGATGATGAATTAGATAAAAATATCTCGAAAACAGAAAAATTTGACTATAAAAAAAGTAAAAGCATAAAAATCCAAACATTTTAAAAAATTCCTCGAACATTTTAACAAGTTAAAAAGGTAAAGAGCTTCTCCAGGACGTATCCCTCTTACAATTCCCATTACATTTCCGAAAGACCTGATTCTCCTGATTTTTCATTAGAATTTTGAAAACTCTCCTGCCAAGATCTCACTGTTTCGTTCCCTTAAGAAAACCGAAGAGTAGAAACCGAATCAATGATTTTGAAGTTGATGCCGTTTTCTTGATAATGAGCTTCTGCGCATTTAAGAGAAACTGGAAATGGTATTCTTGGAACATGTGCAGGGCACTTTCTTTTGTAAGCACTAGTACGGAGTTTCGGTACTCAATAAAAATGAACTTACTGGCAATTTATATTCTTACACTATATAAATATTAAAGTTTAAAAGATCAAAGTAAAAAATTTTTATGGTGTGCATTATCACGATGGCTTTTTTCACGTTTGATTAACTTTGATATTGGTTGTGATTAGATGAATTGGGTGTTAAACAAGAAAAAAAAAAAAAGTTCTTTTTCAATTTTCCAGAGAAAAGTGAAGCAGGCTAGCGAACGAGACTTTAGATACCAGGTAAGCTGTAAGACAAATTAACCTTAAGAAAAACCCTAAAAGCAACCATTGTCAGAGCATCATGAGAAACCTGGTAAGACGTTACGTCACGGTAGAACAAAGAAAAGCAGAAAACCAAGGAGTAACCGAAGACGACGTAAACGAGATCAAACAAGACATTTCAGCCTTCCGTTTCGAACTGATCGAAATACTGAAAAATTCCGGCATGAACACCAGCACTGCACATAGCGGATTGGGTAAGTCAAAGTTGCCAAATAACCGAAGAGTTAAAACTAAAAAATCCCCTCTTTAGGCACCGGCGGCAAGAAAAATCGCCAAAAAGAACGAAGACTGATGAAAGGGTTCAATATAGCCCCACAACCTTCCAGCACCTCCGGTGTTCTTCCTCCTGTAGCTGAGTTCATAGCCTCCCTTCAAGGTAACCCCGAAACTTCCAATAAACTCAATTTTAACTAATAATTTTTATCAGGACATCACCATGAAGGTCATCACGACTTCTTCGGCTCAACCCTTTCGGGAATATTCAATTCCGCTCCACGAAAACTCACTCAGCATAGCAGCACGGTCTCTTCTAGTCAGGGAAGTATTAACGAGGGTCATCATCACCATCACCACCATCATCACCATAGAGGATTGGGGAGGTAAGAAGAAGAGTTCAGCACCTGGTTCACATTTAGTGGTGAGTTTCTTTTTTAGGTTTCATTTGAAGAGGAGTCACTCACAGAAAAGAAGGTGGGGCACGTTGATAGAAGCAGCCAAGACTGGAAAAGTGTCCAGGCTGATCGGACGGTCCAGATCCGAGGATTCTGTTTGTAATAATTGCAGGGAGAATGGGAATCATAATCATAGTCATAGTAATAGTCCTGCTTCGGATGAAAATGGTGAGTTGCTTATAGGAATTTAAATTTATTGAATTAGAAGATATGCGAGAGGTATCTAGGGTGGCTTGGGATATTGCTTTTCTATGAATTCGTTGCATCAATATAAGTTGAGAGTGAGATGAATATCTGTTTAAAATTAACTAAAAGGAGAAGAACACTATAAATGCACCACTCGATAAAATTCCCCTTTTTCTCGGTACATTTAACCCTAAAGACCTTAAGACTCCAGACCGATTTGCCAATACATATTGTCGGATATTGCCTAGTCGTGTCGAGCATATAGCGAGCTGAATGCCTTTTATGTCCTTTTTCTGGATCTCGTTCTCCTTAATGCTTACATGCCTTATTAGGCAAGAAAGATTTATGCGCAATTTTTCTTTTTAATGAAAGAAAACTACTATTAAGGAAGTTTAAAAAAATATGAACAATTATTGAAGACGTTATTGAACGTCAAAAGTCAATCAGCAAATGTCATTAGTGTCATCTGTCAACTGTCTCATTACTTTCGCTATGGCATCAATATTTTGACGCGCGACGTCTATGAGATATAAGAGACAACAACAAAAATTTAAAATGGAGTGCAATTTAAAGTAAAATAGATTCGCATTGTTTAAAGTATAATAAAGTAAGGAAAAAGTCAATTCTAAAGTGGAGTGAATGTAACTGAAAAGTTACTTCACATATTTGAAAACTTGTCGAAATCTGGATTAGGATTAGCTGGTACTAGGATTAGCATTTTATTTGTGGAGAAAAGTCTTCCTCTAACAAGTTTTCTATATAATAGGTTAGATCGCCCTTAAATTTTATTTTAGGGAAGTAATTACTGTAAATTGTATATAGTAGATCAGTATCTAGTTTTACACGTCATCTGTTGCCAATCAACTGTCATCTGTCATTGCCGTAAAATTTTAAAAGTCAATCAGCAAATATTGTCATTTGTCACTCGTCAACTATCATTCTGTAGATTCTATAGAAGAAGTTAAAGCACTCTTAAAAGACTTTTATTATTTTATTTTATGATTCTGTTAACCGCCCAAACTCCTGATTTCTAATAAAACCCAAAGCATTTTCAGTAAACAGTATTTAATAGTAAAAAGCAAGTAAAAAAATGAACTTAAATACTAAAAATAATCATTTGAAAACGACAGAGAATAAACCGCTATTCTATATTTTATCTTAGCTAATAACCTAATATTTTTCATGTAAATGACGTTACTTACGTCAACATAACCTTATTGCCATAAGTAGCGCTATCTGGTGTTTGCCTATTATAAACATTACAGATTTCCAATCCGAATTCTAACCGTTACCAGTCAACTGTCATCTGTCAGTGTCGTCAAACTTTAAAAGTAGATCCAAAAATGTCATTAGTGTGATCTGTCACTTGTCGGTGGTGTTGCTGATTTGCTGTCACCTGTTATTCGTTTTGCTTATTAACTGTCAGCTGTCAATCAGTGGAAGATGTTTAGTGACTCCTATCCTGCCAACTGTTAAATATTAAAATCCTATTGGATTATTTCAGTAACCGCATCTGATTTATTTCATATTGATGGCATCCATAACAGTAAAATTAGACCTTAAATTAAATACACCCTTACTTTTAGTTTCATTAATTAAATAATTCAGTGAAAACATCTTGTCGGACTTGCATTGTCTTATTTATTTAATGTAACACGACGTTTCGGTTGGTAAGTATCTCCAACCGTTATCAAGTGTAAACTGACTGATAACGGTTGGAGATACTTACCAACCGAAACGTCGTGTTACATTAAATAAATTAGACAATGCAAGTCCGACAAGATATTTTCACTGTACCATTGTCTACCACCTTCAAAAACATAAATAATTCAGATACACTAAAATAGATCATTATTTGATTTTAGACTTTGTCTAACACCGGTGGACTGTCATTTCAACGTCAAACATTAAAATTCATTAAACAAACATGTCATTAGTGTCATCTGTTATTTGTCAACACCAAGCAACAAAATTATTTACTCTCCACTATCAATCAATAGCTGATTTTAGGATTGTCACCTGCCAACTGTCCAATATTAAAAGACAATTAGGATATATCATCAATGGCATTCCATTAATCTTATTGATTTCCCATTTATGGCATTCCAGTAAAATTATACCTTTGGTTAAAACCATCTTTAATTTCTATTTTCATTAATTAATTAATTTTAATAGGATAAAGTTGATCAGTATATTATGCAACTTACCTGCTAACTGTCAATTATTGAAACTCAATTATGATATTTCATTAATGGCATGTGTTAAACTTAATTTTTTCGCATTTGTGGCATTAAATATAAATACATATCATTAATTTAAATGCGAGATTAAATAGATGAACGTCTGTCATCATTCAACTATCATCTGTCAATGCCGCCAAACTTCAAAAGTCATCAGCATATGCCATTAAGGTCATCTGTCAAAAATATCATCACACGCCCTCTATGAGATACATGAATTTAATTAAAATAATGAATGACAATAGAATGACAGATTTTAAAAATGTAATCTGTCAATTGTCTTGTCAAAATGCCAAACAAGTAAAATCTTTATTGAATTTATAATTATTGACTTATTTTATTCGGTATTACTTCACAATTTCAGTAAAAATCAGTTTGAAAATTATATTAAAAATAATGCCAAACAACACAATTATTTACTGTTAACTTCAATTAATGGCAAATTTTAAAACTGTCATCTGTCAGTACCGTCAAACATTTAAAGTCATTTAGCAAACATCAGTCGTGTCATCTGTCATTTGTCAACTGTCTTCACCAAAAGTCAATCAGCAAGTGTCATTTGTCCACGGTCTTGCCAATCCAAAAAAACAAAGTTATTGACTGTCAATCTGTAGATGTTAAATGTCTCACCTGCCAACAGTCAAATATTAAAAGTCAATGAGATATTTCAATCATTGCATCTCCTAACCTTAATCTTAATTCTTACCTAAATGCCATTTAATATAATCCTTATTAAATTTGTATTTTAATTGATTTAAATACGATAAGGTAGATCAATATTTGATTTTATACGATATGTGATTTTAAAGTCAAGCTAATCGAAACATGTCATTAGTGCCATCTGTCATTTGTCAGTGGTGTTGCCAAAGAACAAAATTACTTACTGTCAACTGTCAATCAGAAGAAGATATTAAATGACTCCTGCCCTGCCAACTGTTAAAAATTAAAATCTAATTTGTTTCTTAATTCTCATCATCAGTATTTGATTTTGCACGTTATCTGTTACCAGTAAACTGCCATCCCAATGTCAAACAACAAAATTGTTTACTATTAACTGTCAATCAGTAAATGACCCACCTACCATTACATACCATACCATACACTACTATTGGGTAAGTCAATTGGGATCTTTTATTGAAGGCCTAATTATTTCGAATTTATGGTAATACATCTAATACATGCTAGCTTTTATGTTACTTGATTAAGTCATTTAAATACAATTAGTCAGATCAGTATTTGATTTTATACACCAATCAACTGTCATCGGTCAATTTCGTCAAACTTTAAATGTTATTCAGCAAATGTCATTCATGTCATCTGTCAAATATATCATCGTTTTCACCGTGGTATTCATTACGTCCTCTATAAGATATAAGAGGCGATAATAAGGATATTAGGAGCAAGATCTGCATTAATTTAATTCAAATAAATCAGAATGACAGATTTTAAATTTGTTATCTGTCTATTGTTTTGTCAATGCTGAACAGCACAATTATTTACTGTCAACTATCAATTGGTAGCAAATTTTGAAAAATGTCACCTGCCAACTAAATACTAAGTTAATTGGGATATTTTTTATCACCTTATTGATGTCGCACTTATGTCGCTCTTGGATATTTTATCACTTTATTGATATCGCGACTTACTGATCAAGTAGATCAGTATTTGGATTTGACATGTCATCTGTCACCACTCAATTGTCCCAATGTCAATGAGCAAATTTCGTTAGTGATGTGTCTCGAGTCAGTTGTCAACTATTCTGCTATTCTGTCAAACAACAAAATTATTTACTGTCAGCTGGTGATCAATAGCAGATGTTAAAAGTGTCATTTGCCAATTGCAGAAAATCAATGCACTTGTCAATTGTCATGTCAATTAAAATTTAAATCCTTTTGCCTCTTCATCTTTTAATAAGAAGTATACATATTTTCTAAGAAGTAAGTCTTTTCTCCACAAAATAAAACAAGAATGATGTGATTCGATAAGCTAGTTTTGATCAGCAAAACTAAGTATTGAGTCTCATGATGATAATGGACTTTCTCGTTCAAATGCATCACTCTTAGAACAACATTGGCATTTTATTTTATGGGGACCAGACTTCCCTTAAAGAAAATACCTTTCTTACTAATAATTCACTCCACTTCCAAAATAGACTTTCTTAAATGGACTTTTTTTTAAGGTTCCATGAGTGGTACAGATTCGAATCCTTCCATCGATAACGCCAGTATCAAAGACCACGAGCCAGAGCTACATGGTCTGGCACATGGCCTGGCTCTTTTAAAAAAGAAGAGGAAGAAGTTTTCCGCCTCTAGAAACACCAGCCCCGTAGTAGTGACTCCTACTGCTGTCAGTGAGAGTTTGACTAAGAAATTTTCCACCTCAAAAAAGGTAAGATTAGAAAGTATACTTCCATATATTACCGTTTGCTTCACTTTAATTATTTTCAATTTTTAAGCAGATACCTCAAGTGTTAAAACGGGCTTCCAGCGTACCAACTCGGGTTCCAGACGTGGTCTCGCAACCGGTATCCAGGCACGAAAAAACCCAATCGCAACAAGACTCCATCGAGGTGCCTCCGACCACTACAGGTGGGCTCAATTTAACACCCTCTACCACAGGTGAGAGCATTTTGTCTTATAAAGAAGTCGCTAACGGTTGTTTTGTATTCAGAAGAAAGCGTAACAAACACCATTCCCTCGAGCAGTTTGCCGGGAGAGAACGGCTCTTCCAGAGAACCACTTTTGTATACATCTTCCTCTAGCAATCCTGCCACGGGGTCCACGCAGACTCCCGACGAGGAGTTTAAGCAAAATCAACACCTTTTGCCGAAGTTACCTGGCGTTATTCCCTTGAGCGGCCATAACCATAATACGGGCTGGTTGTAGTTTTAGTTTGTTATAAGGTTTAGGCTGTATTCATTTTCTCCGTTCTCTCTAAGTCCATTTTTTAAAAATTTGTTTTTGTTAATTTTTTTTCTCTTTGAAAAATATAATTGTCAGTATTAGTCATTTATTCTAGCATATTACTTGTGTTCAAAATTGCCCTTCACTTATCTTTTATTTTATTTTTTTATTCGTCTTTGTACTGTAACTTTTTTGTAGCTGATTGTCAATTTTAAAATGGAATTGTTGTTTTGATAATCCTCGCTAGATCCTGACGATCTCGATTCCCAATTATTGATTTATGTTTTTTTTTTAAATATTTAATTTACTTCATACTCAAATTTTAATTTTGTTCAACCATTTCCTACACTTTTTGAGCATTATTCCCTAGTCTCTTCTTCTTCTTCTTTAAGTGCATTATCCTCTACGAACGTTGGCAGTCACTAGCGCAAGTCTCACCATATCATGCAAATTCTTTAGCCACGATATTCTTCATCGCCCAGGTCCTCTTCTGCCTTCGATTTTACCTTCTATTATTAATTTGAAAAGTCCATATTTTTCGTTACTACGTGTTCAAAGACGTGACTGTCCACGGAATATATTTCCAATATCCATCGAGCCGTTCACAGTTTGAGAGCCTGCACCTTTTTACATATGGCGTCTCTTAGAGAACATGTATCAGTTCCATAATAGAGGATTACTGAAGAGAATACAGTAACAAGTAGTACTGGAGTTCGAACGGAGAGGAAACTTCGGCAACACAACACGGACTTCAACTTTACGAATGATGCTAAGTTTATTCTCTATTTAACCTCTCATTGAGCGAACTGAAGGTCTTCGATTTGTTGGTAATATAACTGTAGAATACTTCCTCCGATCTGATTCTTCCTAATGACCGTGTATTTGTTTTTTTTTTGGTGCTTCAATTACCTGCTACATGGTTAAACAAATCTAAAGATCTTCCAACGAGTTCGCTATTATATAGGTGTCGTTAGCGTACCTAACGGAATTTTCTTCAGGGGAGACTTTTGAATCAAACTACGCCATTTGTTGACCCTAATTTCTGCAGTTTGGTCCACTAAAGATTTACAACTATTTTCACTATTGTCTAGGCCTACATCTTTAAGGTTTTTCATGGGCTCTTCATGTGATACCCTATCAAAAGCCTTTTTGTAGTCTGTGAAACAGGCATAAACAGGAGGAGAGACATCCCTACGCCTCTGAATCAGCACCTGAATACTAAACAGGACCTCCCTTTTTCGAAAACTATTCCTTAGTTATATCAAGCCTTTCCAGTTTATATTGCTTAGGAATTTCCACTCTTTCATCATGAAAAAGGGTTTTTTTAATTTAGCTCAATCACTGTTCTACTATTTCTTTGGGCCTTCTAATTTTGTTCTTTATTTCTAGGTTCATCTAGTAATGTTTGGGATGTCTTTCTTCCATTTAGTTAAGAACGTCCGTTAAATTAAGTGTGTTCGTCTGAGTGATCTCTTATTGGTGCATATATGTAGATGATGTCGGTATGGCTTGGAATTGATATGTAAAACTGGTTTTCTATCAGAAACTATGACAAAAAATTGAACTTATCTAAGAGCGCCACACTATTGTAGTGATTGACCTCGTCATTTACGTCATTTGAATTAAGGGAAGATAATAGTGTCCCGAACATTCTTCCACCTCAGGAGACACAGTCAATAATAAACTATTACTGTACTACAGTCAACAACGAGATCAACTAAATCACAAATACCTCATAGTCACTCAGTCACTTTCACTGCTGTCTTGTTCAACACATCGGTTAATCCACTCGCCACCTTACTGTCTCGAATTCGGCTTCAGGAGTTGGAGACTGTAGGAACAGAGACATCCTACTTCCACACCTCGCTCCACACTAAAACACAGCGGATAAAGTCATTGTAGAGGTCTCAATTATTCACCTCAGAGAGTTTCCAACCGCACTTACCCTGTAAAAATCACTAATCTTACCCATCCGCCAGTCCACTCGCATAGAACTGGCATTACCGATTATCCCTGGATATTTGATCCAGACCGGACTCACTTCGTCTTTTTAGAGAGTAACTGTATTCAGTGCAAAAGTTTGCGCGTTAATCATTTCCAACCGTTGAATATGCCTTGCCTTACGACTCAAGGAGACTCCCTCAACAGAGTCACAGTCAGGTAAACTTGCAAAAATTTTCCATCAAACCGCATCACATAACACCGGCTCTCTTCCTAATTATATGACTTGGTCTCTGAGGCATAAATGCATCTGAGCTGCAACAGCATCTGCTCTGAGGCATAAAAGTCACTGTTTTTGTTCCATATGTTAGAACTGGCAGCATTCACTGATGTTTAGGACCACAAGGAGTTTTCTCTTCAAATACATAAGAATATCTGATGTAAAGACCTGCTTCCGTAAGCTGTCCATATCAATTTTATTCTCCTGTTTTATTCTGCAGTCTCGTTGCCTGTTCTGAAGAAACTGTTAAGGGTTTTTGTTAAACTACAACCTCGTTTTAGAGCTCTCAAACCTATTTTGTTTTTGTTCAAAACTACCAAAGCAACTTGTTTCTCTTATTAAGCAGTTAAATGTAGTTTTTTTTCTTTGTGCCAAGATCCCTAAACCTAATTGGCTCTATTCCATGGTAGCTTACACAATTTTTCTCCACGTTTCTGGTTCCACAAAGTTAATTTTGTTTCTATTTCAAGCTACCGAAGGAATTTTTATCTTCTACCCAAGCCATTAAATGCAGTTTTTTTAGTGCTCCGATCCCTAAACCTAATTGGCTCTATTTTTCGTTAGTTGTTGAGATACTCTCTAGTTATGTTGACTCCAATATTTTCTCTACTGTTATTATTCATGGCCTTCAGCAGCAGAGCAATGAACAATTTTAGGGAGAATCTTTTTTGCAACTATGTATATTTTTTCAAGCAGTTTACAGTCTAAGTGCATCGAAAAATAAGGTAAATGACTTCATCTCACTGGAAAAAAGCTTGAATTACTTGGACGAGCTTAATCATTAGCTCAACTGTCTGTAAATTAATTATTTTATTTCCAAGCAGTTTACGACCACAACTGCCCTCAGCTACAGTGAAGAAATGACTCCAGTTACTCCAATGACTAAAAGAAATGAGAAATAAATTTCAATCGCCTGTAAGAATTTAAGCATGAGCTTATCAACTTTCGGTTAATATGTCTAGTTTTCCAGGCAGTTTACATTACTGATAGGAACTCAACTGCATTTGCAACTGCATTTTTTCAGAACTTGACTTCATTGAAGAAATGGGAAATGACTGCTGGACATAAGCTTCCCGTAAATCATTGCTTCCAGCCTTGAGAACTTTGCACCCAGTTCTAGGTCTCCATTCTAGGATTTTCTTTGTCCATCTATGTTTTTCTTCAGGCGTTATAATCTGCGTCCCTAAACACCGGTTCTCTCCCTAATTATCTTATTTGGAACTCTCTGGAGTACATTCAACATTCATCTCTTCATTTTTCTCTCTGCTACTTGGTCAATACCGCTCAGTGTTTCTCTTTCGAATCGAAGCTCTCATTTTGATCTTAGTATCGTTTGAAGATAATTTCAGGCTTGAGTTTGTGGAACTTGCGTGATGTTGGTCTCAACAGTCTCTGCTTTTTCCTGCTTCCATAATTAGTTCATAATTTAGTTTGTTTCTGACCTCAATTAGCATGTCGGAGCTGTTCAGCTCTAGTTTAGTACAGTTTTTTTTTACTATCAACTTTTTTGGAATTAATTGAATATTTACTAAGAGCGGATTGTGATTAGAATTTATGAAGGTAAGGCTTTGCTGATTTAATACAATTTCTGTATCTTTATTTATCAGAAAGTCTATTTGGTTCCTAAGTATCCTCTATGGGGTTAGAGGTCCAAGTGTCTTAGTGAATCATTACTGACTTTAGTGAGATTTACGGCGTCCTGTAATTCAACAACATCGTTTGAGTAATCTCTCGCTGGTGCATATATCTTGACGATGTTGACATTATATGACTGGGAATTGAGCTGTAAAAATGTTACTCTATGATTGACCTTATCATTGTCAGCCTAGAATTTGGCCATCTCGTTTTGCTAAACACTAGATTGAAACATACTTTCTGCGTTCTAGGTTCATAGCATCTTCCTCATAATTGGCCTAGAGATCATCTGAGCACCCTTTGATCAATTAGGAGCTATTGAAGGCCTGTGCTTTTGGCTTAGCAATCACTTTCCATCTGTCACTTGTCAACTGTCTTACTAATAATAAACAACAAAATTACTTGTCATCAAAGGTCAATTAATAGAAGATTTTAAAAGTGTCGCCAATGAGAATTAATGACATCTTTTAATTATCTTGCATTCATGGCATTCAATAAAATACTTATTAAATGTTTATTTTAACTGAATGACTAATTTAAATACGATTAGGTTGCTCAGTATTTGATTACACGTCATATGTTAGCAGTCAATTGTCATCTGTCAGTGTCATCAAAGTTTAAAAGTCAATCAGCAAGTGTCATTTGGCCACGGTCTTGCCAATGCCAAAAAACAAAGTTATTGACTGTCAATTTGTAGATGTTAAATGACCCACCTGCCAACAGTCAAATATTAAAAGTCAATGAGATATTTCAATCAAGGCATTTCCTAACCTTAATCTTAATTCTTACCTACACGCTATTCAATATAATCTTTATTAAATTTGTATTTTAATTGATTTAAATACAATAAGGTAGATCAATATTTGATTTTATGCGATATGTCATTTTAAAGTCAAGCTAATCGGAACATATCATTGTGCCATCTGTCACTTGTCAGTGGTGTTGCCAAAGAACAAAATTATTTACTGTCAACTGTCAATCAGTAGAAGATATTAAATGAATCCTCCCCTGCCAACTGTCATATATTAAAAACTAATTTGTTTCTTCTTTCTCATCATCAGTATTTGATTTTGCATGTCATCTATCCCAAACAATAAAATTGTTTATTATTAACTGTCAATCAGTAGCTGTTAAATGAGCTACCTACCAACTATTGGGTAAGTCAATTGGGATCTTTCATTGAAGGCCTAATTATTTCGAATTTATGGTAATACATCTAACTTTCATGTTATTTGATTAAGTCATTTAAATACAATTATGCAGATCAGTATTTGATCGTATATATCACTTGTTAACCAACTCTCATCGGTCAATTTCGCAAATTTTAAATGTTATTCAGCAAATGTCATTAATGTCATCTGTCAAATATATCATCGCTTTTACCGTGGTATTCATTATGTTACATAATTATGTCTTCTATAAGATATAAGAGGCGATAATTAGGAGCAAACATGCTAATGATTTTTCCTACGAAGGGCACCTTCTACCTTCTTGATCGTCCTTTTCGACTATGTTATGTTGGTTGGGTTTTTTAGTACCGTAAAGTGGGGCTACTTTGTGACAATTTTTTAGGTTTTTTGATGATAAATCATGTAAACTTGCAAATAATATTATTTTAGATATACCAACTTATCGTTTCATATTTGTTCTTTCTTGATTCAAATCGATAACTCGACATGTGAAGTAGAATTTGAGAAAAAAACAAAATAAAGTGTCACAAAGTCACCCCATGGATCGGGGTTACTTTGTGACAGGGATCATTTTGTTGGATATTTAACATGAAATATAATTTTGGCACAAAGTAACACCCATGCTCTATTTATATACAAAAAATATATAATATTAAAATTTTAAATAAGGATATTTGATAGATAAAAACACATTAATAATTACAAAATAACTTTTATTTTACATGTCTAAATGCTCTTATGCAAAATATTAACAAAATGTTTATTAATGTGTAGGTAACTTTAAACAAAAGAAAACTAAGTAATAAAACTGATGGTAAATAATATATGATACACCTGTGATTACACAACAAAATCACTTAACTCTGGAATGCCAAATAACGCTCTTCTTCCACGTTGAATTGGGGCATTTATGCCCATAATAATTTCGTCATTTCTATAAAATGTCTCGTCTTTCTTTTGAGGCCACTTCCACTGCTTTCCAACACGTTCCATCACATTTACTGTCGCTCCTATGCTGTATACGGTCGTAACTTGACCTGGAAAATACTTTCCTTCAAATTTAACAACGACGTACTCCCTCTGACTATTCTGATTTTTGGGCTACAGTTCTTTCTTCCCGTTCATCTTCATCACTGGAAAAATGTTCATCCCATGGACAGTCATCACTTTCCATGTATTTAATTTGGTCCTGATTTTCACTGGAACTATCTGATGTTGATCCATTATCTCGACCGCTTTTTAGGCGTTTCTTTTGTTGGATGCCGGAGGGTCCAGGTTGAGGGTCATCGTTGTTTTGCGTATTCTCAGCAAAAATGGGAGCAGATGGGATGTTAAAATCACTACTACTTATGCTTTTACCTGGTGAAACGTTTAGGCGCTTTCTTCTTTTGATCTGCCTCCCTTTGGTTGCGTCAGTCCTTACATTGGTAAGGTGTTGAATAAAACTATTACCCACAACCTCAGCTATTTCGCTATCTGCTGTTACAATACGAGTGCATAAACGGTCCATGACCTCGTTTCGACCTAAAGGATCAATGCCTGTCTTTCTAAAACCAGATCTTAGGCTATCAGGTCCTCTTTCTTCTAACTGACTCATCAGCTTTTTTAAAAGGCTTGGAAATTCATCCTTTGGTATGGAAGAGACTCTGCTGTCGTTGTTGCTTGCCTTCCACTCGGAAAAAGGCCACGTCAAGTGGTTGGAGTAGATGCGTTGTATTAGGAGGTAAAGGTATAAAGCGAATATTATTAGCTTCACATGCTTGAATGACCTGCTGATTTAAATGCGAGCTAAGATTATTTCCTATAAGGGCCTTTCGCCCTTCTTGCCGTTTTAATATTGGCATCATAAGATTGAAAATCCAATCCTCAAAAACTTGGTAGCCGTTCTATTATATCGCACGTTTGCGGGACCATTTTCAATCCATGTATTCCATAATTTTTGAGATTTATAATTAATATAAAGTGGAGCTAAGTGACCCTCGGCATTTCCGCATACCATTAGAGAAGTACAGGCTTTGGAAGAGTTTCTGATTCGCTCAGGGTACTTTGTTCCCCTTTTGGTTATTATTTTTGTCTGGCCTGGGTCGTCAACAAGGTTTGTTTCGTCATAATTCCATATATTTTCTGCAGGAATTCCTTCTAACTCAGCCTGCAAATTATCAAAGAAATTTTTTACAATTTCTTCATCAGTGGCAACCCTAGCATGTGTAATATTCTGCGCGATTCTCTGTGTAAGCTGCGGTTGTCGCTTCAAAAAGGACTTGACCCAATAAAGTTAAGCCTTTTAAAAACAATATGCCTCCTGGCATATTGTTTTTAAAAGGCTTAACTTTTTTGCCTTGACGTTCAATATACGATTTAACTATACATCTTAGATCAAATGTGCTTACGGGAAAACCAAAAGTTGACACTGATAATATGGGCGGTAAAAGCATCTTCTTCTTGGTCGGTAAATACTTTTTGTTGTCCAGGCCTATTTTTGTGCCGTTCTTTAATTTTCAGCCAAGTATTTCGATGTATACCATATTTTTCCGCAGCACCGCGTAATGATATTCGTTTATTTTTTATATCATTAAGAGCTTCAGCTAACGTTTCTTCTGTATAGTTTTTGTAGCTGCGGCAGCCAATTTTTTTTTGTACGCCCTTGGCATTATATCTAAAAGAAAACAATTTTTTTGGTCTTTGTTTAACAGGTAAGGGGCTACTTTGTGACATTTTTTTTGTCACAAAGTCGCTCCTCGTTTTGTACTTTTTTCGTAAAAATAGAAAAAACAAATTAAAAAAAACTCGAAAGTATACAATTTTTACAGTAAAGCAAGCAAACATATTATACTTTAATATAAACTTACCTTAGTTAAAAAATCTTTCACGGTTTTTTGCGCTCAATAGAAAGTTTACACACAAATCGAAAAACACCTGTTTGCCTAATTTTCAACTCTGCTCTGGTATGAGGAGCGATGTTTTGCTACCGGCTTTTGTCATATTGACCCGGTACACTATTGTTATATGAAATTTAAATCGTTCTATCGTTTTTAGCGACCCGGTAAAAAAAATAATTTTAGTTAAAAGTGGCAATGTCACAAAGTAGGCTGTAGTGTCACAAAGTAGCCCTACTTTACGGTACTATTTTTCTCGCCATATCTGGCTACCCTCACTTAGTTAGAGTGTAGGTCGATGAAGTTTCCAGGAAATTTATTCTTAACATACATAGCTAAGTGAGAGCTGACTTTCCTGTGAGGACCAATCGTTTAAAATCATTTCCACTTTTATTGATGCCACCATTTCAATTTTGGTCTTTTCATGAATATATTCCTTATTACTTAATGATTTGAAGAAAAAAATTTAAAATTTTTATGGTAAAAACTATACAAAATGGTGAATTTCTGACATTTTTTCAGTTTGTCGGATGTAGTTGATATTATATTTTTATACTCTTAATCCTTGAACCTTTTTTTAAAATTTTTGTATAAATTATTTGAAATATATTTTTTAGTTTTATACAATTGTCTTACAACACCTAATTTTCTTGCAACTCCTTATGCTAGATTTTTATTTTTTTTATTAATTTTCAATTATTCCGTTGACTTTCTTGTTCAAATTTAATAATAATTAAGCTTTGAATTCTAAAACCTCTAGATCTCTGTTAACCCAAAAGTAATTACGTAATATGCACTTTATCGATTTTCTCTTTTTTTTTAATGAGGAAAACTATGAAAAAAAATCACGTGATTTTCAAAATTGATTTCCTAATATTTAATATAGAAATAAGTAGAAAATTTAGGCTAATAAATACGATAAAAGTTGGAATTGTAATGAATGGACCATTGATTAAAATTTAACCGTAGACAGGGTGCTAATTCCTAATCCAGAACCTAATAGCTGGTCCCCCAAAATGTAACATATTATCAGAATTTAAATAATCTTATAAATTAAAATACACGGTGACTGAAGGAATAAATAAAACTTTAAAAATTCAGCCATCCTGTATAATATGGTATCGAATAGCATCGTATTCGTTACCAAAGGTGTTCATGCAATAGAGTTAATAAACTAAAAAAAAAACAACCAAAAAAAAAATGTAAATAGATTTTTAACTGAGGCCTTTAAAGTATAAAAACAAAATTATTAATTCGTTAAAGCCTCAATTGGCATGGACCAATAGAGCTTGCGCAGTTGATAATCGTTAAGTGTCTAAACTACGCATGTCAAATGTGTTGCTTCTACTCTGTTAATGTGTTGCTACTTCAATAGTCAAACAGAGTATTGTATCAGCAGTTTGAAAAACATCGAGCTTGACGTAGTGAGGTCGTATTGACGTGAAGAAAAACTGAAATGATCATAAGTTTATCTCTGTTTAGCGCACTAATGTGAGACTATATGCACTGTATATGAGATATGGGTTGCTCTAATAACTTCAGTAGTATTGAAATAAACGTTTTAAACGCATGTCTGAATGATTTGCGTACGATTGTTGCTTCAACTGCGCATGCCTAATGGTAAATTGCACTTTCTATTGGTCCAATTCAGGTGTGGTTTAAAATAAGTTTTTTCGGTTTTGAAATTTTTAAAATAGATAGTCTTATAGAGTAGGGTTAAGAAAGTATTTAAATTAATAAAATAATAATGAATATGCAGCAATTAATGTCGTATGCAAGGTAATTATAATTAGTATGGTTCAAATAGAAATATAAAAAATAATAGTTTAAAGTTACTTATGGACGGTTAATTTATTGGTAATTTTTTCAAATATGATTAAAATTATTAATAAGCTATTAAGGTAAAATCAACAAGAAATTACAGTAATGAGGAAATTTTAAAAAAATTATATTTTTATATAAATTCTAATTATTTTTTTTTTATTTTACGTTGTTTTTTATTGATAATTGTTTTAAAATATGAAAAAAAATGGTTGATAATTATTTTAATTTCATCGTACATGTTGACTACTCGACAAAACTACGGTAACTAAATATGAATCTAATAAAATATTTAAAATTGTGAAATAAAACTCAAAAATGTATTCGTGATGGAAGCACGGATAACCTCTTTGGAGCAACAAATTAAGGCAGTGAGGGTTGAGGCCAAGAACATAAAAGGATTTTTGGAGAACATGAAGACATTAAAACTATTAAGACATCCTTTGCAAGCTCGTTTGATGAACTGAAAACTGATTTGGCTGCGGTAAAATCTTCAAAATCTTAATCTAATCTTAAAATCACTCAGCAGCATCCTCCGCTGTCTGAAGCTTCTCCGTACAATGTACATCCCACCTAGTATGGATACTGTTTTAACTGAAGTCAACGATAGAGCACTGAGGGCTAACAATATTATAGTATACAATGTACCTGAATACAAATGTAATAAAATTCAAGACAGAATCCAAGATGATCAGCAAAAGGTATCTGAACTTCTGTTATCTATAAACAAAGAATCGGCTGTGTAGATAAAATGGGCAAGGTGATTAGATTGGGAAAGCAAAGAGATAATTAAGTTCGGCCACTTAAGGTAGTGTTTTCCGAGAGCAGGATAGTTAAGGATATACTGTCGGCTGGACGAAAGGTGCCTGGGAATCATACATATAAAATTAAAGGTGATTTAACCATGATGCAGAGAGAGTGCATCAAACGGGTGGTCACTGAACTCAATAGAAGGAAGAATAGTGGTGAAACAAATCTTTCAATTAAATATAAAAATGATGCACCATATATCGCTACGACTACTGATACTTGATAAATCTGAGAATACAAGACAAAACACTGTTTAGCCCCATTACAAGTATTTTGTTTTAATGTTGGTGATTTGAGGACTAAAATTGAAGAACTTCGTAAACTAGTTTTATGTTCTCAATACAGTGTATTGGTGTTTGTGGAGAGTTGGCTCTCTGATAGATTCTCTGATGCTGAGTTGGCTGTAAAATCATTTAACCTATTCCGCTGTGATAGATCTCGTGTCACTAGCAGTAAGAACCGAGGTGGGGGAGTATTAATATATATAAGTGATAGAATTAGTTCTAAAAGGATTAAGTTGGCATATGATTCTGTGGAACAATTGTTTATATCATGTAAAGTGGGTAACAATAATCTTATTATTGGAGGGGTTTATATTCCCCCTAATTCTGAAATCAGTTTGTATGAAAGCCATTGCCACTCGATAGATATTCTCCGGCAGGAGTATTCTGATTACGATTTTTACGGTCTTCGGTGATTTTAATGTACCAGATGCTCGCTGGGGGAGTGACAATCTTGGCGCTATGGTTGAGTGCAGTCCTAACTCTCCAGGTTTAACTCTAGGTCAGTTTTAGGCTTATTTGAATTTTTTTCAAAAAATAATAAAACCTAATGATAGATTGGTTTATTTGGATCTGATGTTCACTAATAAAAGTAATCTTGTGGTAACAGAAGCAATCGACTACCTTTTTGATAAATCTCAAAACCACAAAGCGTACAACTTTCAATTAGATTTGTGTGGTGAATTCAAGCCAAATGTAGAGTATGTAGAATTTTATTATGATTTTAAGCTTGCAGATTATGATGACATTAATAATTACTTCTCTGGAATTGACTGGACTACAATACTGAACACGACTGATATTAACATACCTGTCTCTCAATTCTATCACATTTTAAACATGGCAATAGCCCTTTTTGTTCCTCTCAAAAGATATAAGATATCTGATTTTCCCAAGTGGTTCTCGGGTGAACTTAAATATCTAGTTACACAGAAGAAGATTGCATACAAGAATTACATCAGTACCCGTGATCAATCTGATTATGTCACTTTTTCTAATCTCAGGGCGAAGTGCAAAACTTTAACGAATATTTGCTATCGTGATTACATTTCAAATTTAGACCAATTACTGTGTACTGACCCTAAAAGCTTTTGGTATCACCTCAACAGAAAGGCAGTAAATAAAATTCCAAATTCAATGTATTATGGTGATAATGAATTTGCTGCTTGCGAACAGATAGCGGAGGGTTTTGCCCAATTTTTTTCAACTGTCTACAATACTAATATAAATAAAAATAACAATTATTATATGGGTCAACAGGTGGGAGAAAATATAACAGTTCCTAATCCCCAACTGTCTGTTGGTTTGATTTTTGATAAAATTTTAAAATTAAAGGCCAAAGATAGTTCAGGTCCTGATGGGATACCAAACTATTTTTTACAAAAATGTGTCTGTACTGTTTCTCGCCCTCTATTCTTCCTTTTTCAGAAATCCCTTGGCTCAGCACTCTTTCCGTCATTATGGAAGCATAGTTTTGTAGTACCAATATTTAAATCAGATGATAATGACCAAATAGGCAACTATAGGGGCGTTTGCATCCAGTCGGCCATTCCAAAACTGTTGGACAGTCTTATCTACGACCAAGTTTATTTATATTGCAAGGAGCTGTTGCTCAATCAGCAGCATGGGTTTAGTTCGGGCAGATCTACGATCACTAACTTGTTGATCTATCAGCAGGATCTGTTGGATCCCTTGGAGAGGGGATGTCAGTTGGATGTGATTTATACAGCCTTCTCCAAGGCTTTTGATAGAGTCGATCACAGAATCTTGCAGGAGAAACTTAGAGTGTTTGGTTTCTCCAATCATATAGTTGCCTGGTTCACAAGCTTCTTGTCAGGCCGGACTCAGCACGTTAGATTGGATAGTGCTAGATCCAGCAATATCAATGTATGTTCTGGTGTATCTCAGGGTGGACACTGCTCACCATTGCTCTTTAACATTTTCATTAATGATATAGCTACATGTTTTGAAAATAATGCCTTTTTATTGTTTGCAGATGACCTAAAATTTTATAGAGTAATCCAGACTCCCAAAGACCAAATTTTGTTACAGAATGACCTGAATAGACTAAATGATTGGTGTGTCAACAATATCTTATTTTTAAACATAAAGAAATGTAATTATATTAGTTTTCACAAAAGAAGTAAAAAAGTTGTAACATCATACAATACAGGGTGATTCAAAAGTAAGCGGCATCCTTTCAGGGGGGTAATCCTTGTATGAAAATAAGGCAAAAAGTTCATATTAATATGGGTCCGAAATTGCTTTCTAAGGGAGCTACGCCCCTTTGAATAGGACCCCTTGAAGGCAATTTTTTCTCTATAACTTTAAAACCCTTTAGAATTAAATTTTGAAAATTGGTGTACTGCATAAACATTTCGTTGTGAATAAGATTCTAAATTCAAATTTTTTAAATTTTATTCAGGTGCGTCACATGCGTGGGTTGGTAAGGGTAAAAACATGCCTTTTTCTTTTACTCTTTGGGTTATTGTGATTTTGTTTGAAAATTATAAAATTTTAGCGTCTTATACGTAAAAAAGGTACTCTTAGTTCAATTCGATAGAGCGTACCATTTACGAGAAAAGCGACTTTGAAAATGTTCTGATTGCGTATGTTTATTGATGAAAATTAATTCGCATTACGATCGACAAAAAAGACACTTTTTACTCACATTTTATTTAACAATTTATAGAAAGTGTTCAAAATTATTACCATTCGCGTCACGGCAAGCTCTTAATCTTTTTATTAGATTATGGTGCACACGTGGTAGAATTCTTGGATTGTTGTCTGAAATCCTTCCTCTATTCTTTGCCTGAGAACATCAATATTGGGTATAGGGCGGGAATAAACTAGATGTTTTAGGTGTCCCCATAAATAAAAATCAAGGGGGTTTAGGTCAGGAGACCGTGGTGGCCATGGCACTGGACCCCCACGACCTATCCAGCGGTTTTGATAGGCATTATTTAAATGTTCTCTAGCGAGAATGTTAAAATGTGGGGGAGCACCATCGTGCATAAACCACATTTGTGCTCGTAATTGAAGTGGTAGATTTTCTAATATTTGTGGTAATTCATTCCGTAAAAAAATTGTGTAAATTTGTCCATTAAGCCGTTGCGGCATAAATACAGGTCCTTTTAAATGCCCATCGATTATTCCCGCCCACACATTTAATCAAAACTGCTGCTGATGTGCCTTCTGTACCGTAGCATGGGGATTCTCATCCGTCCATAGGTCGTTGTGGAAATTAAAAATTCCGTTTCTTGTGAAGCCAGCCTCGTCAGTAAATAAAATTTTCTTCTCAAAATTTTCAAAAGCAACGCGGTTTTCTTCTAGCCAATTACAGAAGTGTACACGTGGAAGGAAATCTCGCTCTTCCAAAGCCTGAACCCGTTGAATATGATAAGGGTAGAGTAACATATCGTGCAAAATTCTCCATATGGTTGACTGAGAGGACCCTTCTTGATTTGCGATGATGCGAGTGCTCAAAGATGGATCTTCTTCAATACGATCTAGCACGCGTTCTTCTAGTACTAGGGTTCTGGCATTTCTTGGTCGCCCAACAACTTCCTGTCTTTGAAATGTTCCTTAAGCAAAATTTAAGCAGATATTATGCGATATTACTCACAATTTTGAATTTATCTGTTTCCCTTAAATTACGATCTACTCTTGCGAAAACCGTACAGTGTGGCACTCGTCGATTAGGAAATGCCTCATGATACAATCGTCTTGCTTCAACACAATTACCAAATGCTTTTCCAAACATAATGTGAATATCAGCTTGTTCTTGATACGTAAAATCCATGTTTGCTTTTTAAACTTAGAAACACAAAGTATTAAACTCAACAAAGGCAATGCCCTTCTTATTAATAATAAATAGTAATTTGTAAAACACTCTATGAAACTAATTTTACTTTGACAAAGTAAATTGTATTTTACAATGACATTTATCAGTCATTTAAATGCCAAAAACCAAAAAACAACCGCCAACTTCGTTTTAAATGCGTATCCAGTAATTTTATTATGTATTAAACATACGCAATCAGAAAATTTTCAAAGTCGATTTTCTCGTAAATTGTACGCTCTATCAAATTGAACTAAGAGTACCTTTTTTACGTATAAGACTATAAAATTTTATAATTTTCAACCAAAATCACAATAACCTAAAGAGTAAAAGAAAAAGGGATGTTTTACCCTTACCAACCCCCGCATGTGACGCACCTGAATAAAATTTAAAAAATTTGAATTTAGAATCTTATTCACAACGAAATGTTTATGCAGTACACCAATTTTCAAAATTTAATTCTAAACGGATTTAAAGTTATCGAGAAAAAATTGTGTTCAAGGGGTTCTATTCAAAGGGACGTAGCTCCCTTAGGAAGCAATTTTGAACCCATATTAATATGAACTTTTTGCCTTATTTTCATACAAGGATTACGCCCCTGAAAGGATGCCGCTTACTTTTGAATCACCCTGTATAGAGGGAAGCCCTGTTCAGTATTCTGATGCAATCAAGGATCTTGGCATTTATTTTGACTATCATTTAAATTTTAATATACACATAAATAATATAGTGTTTAGGTCCTCCAGGGTTCTGGGTTTTGTTCTGCGTAACTGTAAAGAGCTATCAGTCGAGACCTGTAAGAGACTGTACATGTCTTTGGAGTATGGCTCAATGATATGGTCCCCCTATTACATGAACAGCTGTCTGGCCCTTGAAAGGATTCAGAATAAATTTTTAAGATTTTGTTTTTTTGCATTAAATTTGGAAATACCGAACGATCATGTTTATGATGATGCACGGGAAGTGCTGGCTATGACAATATTGAGAGAAAGACGTATTCGTGGTGATTTAACCTTTGTATTTAAGCTTGTTAATGGTCTGATTATGTCTTAATGTCTGTAATGTAATAATGATATAGTCTTAATGGTCTAATGGGGTTGATCCCGTCTATTAAATTAATAAAAAAATAAAAATAAAACGCCTGACCAATAGATAAGCTAAAATAAACAAATTTAAAAAGTAAATATTAACTAAATCACAAAAAACAATAATTGAAAAAATTACAAAATAAAAAATTCAAGACAAGATGAATGGTACAACTCATAATTAATAGAATTTTTAAGACATCAAAAGTGCCGATTTCCATTCACCATATTATATTTCCAATTTAAACAACAAATTATTAAATTACCTTGCACATTATAATTAATTGTTGTCAAAAAATTTTAAAACAATATCGTGCCTTTGTTGCTAAAAAAAAATAACCGCAAAAATGCCCCAAAATACCAAATAATATTTAAATGATTTTTGCGGTTATTCATCCGCATATACAGTCCCGAATAAAAAATAATTACCGCAAAAAAATCTACTGACCAAACATTGTATTCGCAACAATTATACGAGGTGTCCCAGAATTTCTACGCAATGTTGGCTCACCCTGTATACAAATATTAGTTAGGAAAACGTCATTTGTAAATTAAACATTAAGTCACAAAAAATATCACACGAAATGTAGATCTCATAGGTGTAATAATTTTTTTTTGGCATGTAAACAATTGTGTTTACAATTAGGAAAAAAAAAACGCTTTTTAGACATTAGAAGGCTTATTACAGGCTTCCCGAGATTAAGATGTTATAAGCATAGGGATTTTATGTTAATATATATAAAAATATACAGGGTGGATAAAGTTCTGTATATTTTTGCCGACTATATGTATGAGAAAAGCCGCGTAGTGAGAGCTTTAAAGAAACTATTTAGTTTTATTAAGGTTTTATAAACGTAGGGATTACGTGCTTGTTAAAAGTTATAAAACTGTAGTACTAAGGTTCTTTTTATAATAAAAGGGAAGTATATAAGTACTATTTAAGAGTTTTATTTATAGTTAATACTCATATATCAACCCCATATCCTTTGACTACCTATTTTTTTTAAACATTTTTCATTTGTTTCGCAAAAAAATATTTTCGTAATAATTGAGATGTTTTCACAGTAATTTAGAGTATTAATTCTTATGATCAATCAACATAAAACATCGAGGCTTACGTAGTGAGGTACTCCTGACGTACAACAAAATGAAAATTGGTCATTACTCGTAAACTATTGATGTTACTCTTGGTTGACATTCACTCAATTGACTGTAGATCAAATACGAAGAAAGATATTAGCTACTCTTCAATCAAGGGACATAATTTCTAATAATTAAAATATTTTCAAAGGCATTAAGCTTAGAGCATTAGTACTATAACCAACATTTTACTCATCAAATGCCGTTTGTTTAATAATCTTAACTCTAGTATATCCGAAGTTATCAACCAAAAGCTGCGAACTTAAGTGAATGTGGTCCTACTGACGTAAGACAAATTTAAAATGATCATACTTTTTGAACCATTATTCTAAAAAGTCAAAATGTGTTAATGGTAAATAATGATTAGGTTTATCTCTATGTAGAGCACTAATACTGTTGATCATCTATTAACATTCTACTAACTGGGACATCTTTAGTAGTATGGGGTTAAACGCTTCCGTACCTTAAAATCCTGTTGTCGTACCTTAAAGTCCTGTTGAATCAACTGCGCATGTGGGATTGACTTGCATACGTTTAATTGTTGCTTAGTGATACATTGTTTATTTATTTTCATATAAAAGCTAACAAGATTTGCCCATTTACTTGATTAACCATAAAAGTCGTTTCTTATGAGAATTGTACTTCTTTAACCTGTTGCCACATTATAATTTTCACGCTTTAATTAAATGAAAATTTATGCAGAAAATCCGATTAGTCGCTTTCGCAAGATGCATTGTACCAATATTACCGGGGCCATAGTGTTATTTGTTTATTGGTGCAATAGTTCGTCAAGGTTCAAATACTAAACGGTGAAACTTATAAGGCTGAACATAGACCCACCGAACCCATGACCAAAAAATGCGTAATATTGTGAACGTGCCCTTAATCAGTGAGACTTGACAGTTGACGGATTAATGGTTATTTAATTTATAAGAAAATTATACTTTAAATCAATATACTTTGAATCAATTTAAAGAAACCTCTTCCTGTTTGGGAATTATTCAATAATTCAACTGTTATAATAAAAATTCATAGATTCCCCCCTGTCGGTGATGGATGATAAATTGGGCTGCTTCTGCTCCAGGATGTTCTGAACTACTTTAGGGATCATCTTCGAGGATTTCTGGATTATTTCAGAACGTTTAGGACCTTTATGTTTATGTAAAGTCGCCCACCTTAATAATAACTGGAAAATTATTTGCTTAATTATTGTCAATCTCTAGCTTATTGAGTGCATCCTCAGCCACTTCCTAGAAATAATCGTCTTTATCTCCGTCAAGTTCAACTTTGGATGAGAAACTTTCAACTGTTTCCACGCGGTTTTACCGACACTTTTTCAGAAATTTTGTTTTTTTTTGAAAATTTAAATTTTCTTTGAAAATTTGAAAAGTTCTCATATAGCCTCCTTTCTTAAAGCACTTCCTACTTAACAAGTTTTTGAGTTGGAGGTAATTTTTGAAGAATCAGATTTTTCAAGAAATTTTTGTGCCGTTATTATGATACTTCAAAAAAAGTGTTATAAGGATTTTTTAATACTAATTTATTGCTCTACCATATGGTAATTTTGTTTTTAAATTTCGGGGGTGGATATTTGGGCCGTTTCCAAAAAATCAACTCCTTTAATATGTAATTTAGGGCAAAAATATACAGGGTGTCTCACGACGAATAGACGCGATCGATATTTCGGAAACTAATTTTTCAAAAATTTTGAAAATTTGGCAACATGGGACTGTCGAGGGGGGCTACACAACTAAAATATTTTGACAGTTGTGACGTTTCCGGTTATACCGGAAGTAGGTGTCAACTTCGTTATTTTAAATGGAATACCCTGTATATTTTTACTTTTTTGGCTTTTACGTGAAATTCTAAGTATATTTTGTGTATAATGTCCTATACCTAAGTGTAACCGTTTTTGACATATTTTTAATTTCATGTGAAAAACTATGTTTATAAGCCCTAACATAATTACCGATTACTCCCTTTTAGTAGCCTTTATTTATTGGTTAGTTTTGGTTTTATTTTAGAGGAAGGACCACTTTAAAAGACTATTTTAAAATTTGGCTAAAAAAAAGATACAGGGTGGTCAAAAACTAGCATTAAAAATTAAAATGAAAAAATCATTAAAAGTCAATTTTTTTAAATGGAAACCCCCTATTTTTATAATTTTTTCATAAAGATAATTAAAAATAAGGTTAACTTTGTATAAGGTTATCTAGTCCAAAAATTGATAGTTTCCGAAATATTGGCAGTTTAAATTTGGCCTAATATTAAAAGCCGTATAATAACACGGCTCAAGGATTGTTGATTAGTTGGGCATGACGGTTGTCATAGTAACCGCTAGAAGCGGCAGTAAGATAATGGATTATAACAGAAATGTACACTTTTTAATTAAATTACACTTTTACGAAGAAAACTTAAATAGCAAGTAACTTATAAATTTAATGCATATAATCCATTGTCTTACTGCCGCTTCTAGCGGTAACTATGACAACCGTCATGCCCAACTAATCAACAATCCTTGAGCCGTGTTATTATACGGCTTTTAATATTAGGCCAAATTTAAACTGCCAATATTTCGGAAACTATCAATTTTTGGACTAGATAACCTTATACAAAGTTAACCTTATTTTTAATTATCTTAATGAAAAAATTATAAAAATAGGGGGTTTCCATTTAAAAAAATTGACTTTTAATGATTTTTTCATTTTAATTTTTAATGCTAGTTTTTGACCACCCTGTATCTTTTTTTTAGCCAAATTTTAAAATAGTCTTTTAAAGTGGTCCTTCCTCTAAAATAAAACCAAAACTAACCAATAAATAAAAGCTACTAAAAGGGAGTAATCGGTAATTATGTTAGGGCTTATAAACATAGTTTTTCACATGAAATTAAAAATATGTCAAAAACGGTTACACTTAGGTATAGGACATTATACACAAAATATACTTAGAATTTCACGTAAAAGCCAAAAAAGTAAAAATATACAGGGTGTTCCATTTAAAATAACGAAGTTGACACCTACTTCCGGTATAACCGGAAACGTCACAACTGTCAAAATATTTTAGTTGTGTAGCCCCCATCGACTGTGCTATGTTGCCAAATTTTCAAAATTTTTGAAAAATTAGTTTCCGAAATATCGATCGCGTCTATTCGTCGTGAGACACCCTGTATACTAGCTTATTTTTAGGCACTCTTCCATAGAATCCAATGCAACAGTAAAAACATCAATTTTCCTCATAGTTCTAGAGAAAATATGAAAATAATGAATATCGGTTTTCGTGAAATTTCTCAAAAATGGTCATAGATAAAATTGTGAAATATTTTGCAAATTGTAGTTCTTCTCAGACACAGCAACTTTTATAAAAATGATTTTTCTCTTGGCCTCATAGGTTTTCCAAAAAAAAATTAAAACCATTTCTGGGAGAATTTCCCTGCAAATGTTGACCCAAATATCGATTTTTTTAATTTGGTTTTTTGGTCCAAAAAACTTATTTATTACAATTTCAACTCATTTTCTCCCCTTAGACCATTTGCTACAGGGACGTTTTTTGAGTTAGAGCCTTTTTTTGAGGCATTTTTGAGTAATTATAATTTTGAAAGATCTATTGTGCCGTTTTTATTAAACCCTAGAAAAAGATGTTATGAGCATTTTTTAATGCTTATTTCACGCCCTATCATGTGGTAATATTGTTTGTTTAATTTTCTGAAAATTTTAATTTTTCGAGATTTTTGAGCACAACAATTTTCGTAAATTCACTTTTGATCTAAATTATAGACCCTTTCCCCATATATAATTTTCATAGAAATCGGTGGGAAATTAGGAAATTTATTTCTGTTTTTTTACTTAAGAATCTTAATAATTTGTCATATTTTTATTATTTATATATATCATTTTATTCCCATTCCCCTCTAATTTTTAGGCTGAGATAGGGATATGTAAATAGGAATTCAATTTTTTTCTCTATTTTCTATATCATAGTCTCATTTTATTAATAGTTTCTGGATCGTCTGGAAATAGTGTTTTTCGGGTTTAATTATTCACCTAATTATACCAAACACATATCACTTTAATCACATCCTCCTCTAATTTTCAGACTGAGATAGGAATATATAATATACAGCTGGGATAGTAATACTTTCGATGCCTATAATGAGGAACCGCTCTGTTAAAGACATAATTCGAGTCATCATAGAAACTGGAAACTGCTCCATTAACATCATCAAATTCATGAAGAAAATTTCACTGAACTTTAGAGATAAGCTAATAAAGCATAGGAAAGTTAGCTCTTAAAATTATAGTTAAAATAAAAAATTATAGAGAGTTTAAAGTTATAGTTCCTATTGGCTTCTGCTCTAAATTATATAGCAATAGGGGGATGATAAGCACTCTCTGGGACAAGTGAGGTACCACCATCAACAGTGCATGAGAGATTAGCAAGTATCAGATCAAGGATATTACACTGTATATTACAAATATTATTAAAATTCAATTCGTCAATTGAAAATTCCGTTAGAATTTTCGCGATTTTTAGTGTACATAGAAGCCGAAATGTCGACCTCCGTATCGATTTTTTTCACCAAAAATTGATTTTTTTCGAAATCAAACTAACTCTACCAACGGCTTGCTTCTATCACCTACATCATGAAAACACCGAGCTATAACGAAAATCGAATAGAAGTAAAGGAAAGAGAGCACTTTGAAAATTTGGAAAAAGTCATTTTTGACCTCGTTTTTGAGCCCAAAAATGGGGTCTAAAAATGCGATATCTTGACTAATAGGAGGGCTACGACCTTGCGGAAAGTCCTCAAGCATCATTTTCCTCACTTGCCTGATGTACAACATTCTGCATTTCCTCCTTAACCTTCACCAAATGATTCGTCGGCGACTTAAGCCTCCTCGTATGGTCATGCTTATTTTTAGGCACCGATCAATCTCCAAAAGAGTATAATGATGGAACTTGTAATTCGACAACTGCACATCTATTATGCAAACTTTGGGAATATGTCAGTATGACTAGTAACTATTTTTTAGTATTTTGTTTATTAATTTTCTTAAATAAATGTTGTAAAGAAGACTTCACTTAAAAAATTTGAAGTACTGCTCTTGGAAACACGATAAGCATATTATAAAGACGCAAAGGAGTTGCAGTTAGCAAGATGTCTTAAAGTGATCTGTAATTTCACTCAAACTGAAAAGGAATCTCTCCAATGCCACTCTGATTTTTGAATTTTTTTACATATTAGGATTAGCAAGTAATCAAATTGATCTTGGGTCATTAAAATAAGCTTCATGATCTTCGCTAGCATCTCTAGGCCTAGAGTTTTATTGGGTGAAATCCATTTACGGATCCAAATCTTGTGTTTGTGTTTCTTTTTTTCTAATATCTGCTGTAACTCCAAACACAAAATTTCCATCACAACTGAATGAACTACTTCACTTGACGTCAATTTTTAAACTACTTCAGTAAAAGTTTTTGCTTTTGTATGTGGAAACAAATACTGGTGCCAGTATAGTTAGACGTCATCATACTGGCAGATTATTGGCTACAATAAACTTTGCATGTCGATACCATCTATGCTCCTGAAAAATCCGTTCGTCCATGGCCAGTTTTCCATTCCCTTTTCCGTCAAAAGGCAAAACAGGGAGGGAAAATAGCGACAGATCGGAAAACCCGCGTTATTATTGCCATACGTTTCGACTCAATCGATACACGTGCGCGCATGCGCCGATGAGACGATCTCGCATGCCATTGGACAGGTTAAGGATCTCCCAGTCTGTATTTTGTTTTTGATGCTGCAGATTCGGCCTATTCTTTGTGCAGGAGCGAAGTGCAACGAGCTGCTACTTCAGTCGTCAATAGTTAATACGCGACAATAATGTAATTCATTTTGTTTTTGCAACAATTCAATTGTGGTTATCTTGTCGTGTGGTATCTTGTAAGTGCTACGGTTGTTTATTGTAGAAAGTGAGTTACTTAAGTGATGTAATGTCCTGCTTTTGTAAAAATAGATATGCAATGGTAGCTTAAATAAAACATTAAATTGATTCAGTTTTAAAAATTATATTCATAATTGAATTACTTAATCATCTCTTGTGATTCCTGCAATTACACCATGAGAAATAAAAAAATCCATGAATTGATTCAATCTCAAAAAATCACATATCGATATAGATTTATTTTAAAAATCACAGTAATATTTGAATCAATTCATGCAATCATAAGAATTAAAAAAATTAATTACCTAAACAATTCTTGTGATTCCTTCATTAAAGTCATAAAAAGTAAATGAATCAAAAAATTGATTTAAATAATTGGAAAACTAAAGGTCGATTTAAATATGATTTGAAAATATCAAATATTTGCATTAATTTATTAATTCGTTGTGATTCCTGCAATTAAATCATAAGAATTAAAAGAATCATTAAATTGATTTAAGAAATTGAATAGAAATGATTGAAATTGACTAAAAGTATTTTCAAAAAATAAAATTTATATTTGCGTTACCTAATTAATTCTTGCAATTACTGCAATTACATCATGAGAAATAAAAAAATCTATGAATTGATTCAGTCTCAAAAAATCACATATCGATATAGATTTATTTCAAAAATCACATTAATATTTGAATCAATTCTTATAATTCGTGCAATTAAATCATAAGAATTAAAAAAATTAATTACCTAAGCAATTCTTGTGATTCCTGCATTAAAGTCATAAAAAGTAAATGAATCAATAAATTGATTTAAATAATAAGAAAACTAAACGTTGATTTAGATATAATTTGAAAATATCAAATATTTGCATTACTTAATTAATTCGTTGTGCTTTTTGCAATTAAATCATAAAAAGTAAATATATCATTGAATTAATTTAATTTAAAAAAATAAAATTAATATCTGCATTAATTTAATAATTCGTTGTGATTTCTGCAATTAAATCGTAAGAAGTAAAAGAATCATTAAATTGGTTTAAGAAATTGAATAGAAATAATTGAAATTGACTAAAAGTAATTTCAAAAAATAAAATTTATATTTGCGTTACCTAATTAATTCTTGCGATTCCTGTAATTACATTATGAGAAATAAAAAAATCCATGAATTGATTCAATCTCAAAAAATCACATATCGATATAGATTTATTTTAAAAATCACAGTAATATTTGAATCAATTCTTATAATTCATGCAATTAAATCATAAGAATTAAAAAAATTAACTACCTAAACAATTCTTGTGATTCCTGCATTAAAGTCTTAAAAAGTAAATGAATCAATAAATTGACTTAAATAACAGGAAAACTAAATGTCGATTTAAATATGATTTGAAAATATCAAATATTTGCATTACTTAATTAATTCGTTGTGATTTTTGCAATTAAATCATTAAAAGTAAATATATCTTTGAATTAATTTAATTTCAAAAAATAAAATTATTATCTGCATTAATTTATTAATTTGTTGTGATTTCTGCAATTAAATCGTAAGAAGTAAAAGAATCATTAAATTGATTTAAGAAATTGAATAGAAATAAATGAAATTGACTAAAAGTAATTTCAAAAAATAAAATTTATATTTGCGTTACCTAATTAATTCTTGCGATTCCTGCAATTACATCATGAGAAATAAAAAAATCCATGAATTGATTCAATCTCAAAAAATCACATATCGATATAGATTTATTTCAAAAATCACATTAATATTTGAATCAATTCTTATAATTCATGCAATTAAATCATAAGAATTAAAAAAATTAATTACCTAAGCAATTCTTGTGATTCCTGTATTAAAGTCACAAAAAGTGAATCAATCAATAAATTGATTTAAATAATAGGAAAATTAAATTTGCTAGAAATCTAGAAATAATGTTTAAATTACTTAATCAATTTAATCATAAGAAGTACGAGAATCATTTAATTAAGTTGATTTAAAATAAAAGAAAGTATATGTCCATTTGAATATAATTTGAAAATATCACATTAATATTTAAATTATTTAATCAATATTTGTGAGATTTGTACTATGATCATAAGAATGAAACAAAAATTATTATTATAGGATAAGTTCAATTTTTAAAATCACATTATTAGTTGAATTACTTAATCAATTCTTGTGATTTTTTCAATTAAATGATATGAAATAAATGAACCATTGAACTGATTTAACTAATAGTAACGTTATATCAATTTACTTACATCCAAAAATCCGATTAATATTTGAATTATTTAACCAAAAAATTATTAAATTAATTCATTAAATTGTATAAATACGTCGATAAAGAATATCAAAAATCACGTTAGTATTTGAATTACTTAATCAGTTTTTGTGATTTTTGCGATATAATCATAAGAAGTAAGAATATAATTAAATTAATTCAATAAATAGCGGCAACCTTTTAATTTAAATGTTATTTTAAAAAATCATATTAATATTTATATTACTTAATCAATTATTGCGGTTCCTGCAATTTAATCATGAGAAGTAAAAAAATCTTAAATGTTAGTTTTAACGCAGTTCCCATCATCAAAATAACATTTAAATTATCTAATCAGTTCTTGTGAATATTTGTATTACTTTACCAATTCTTGTGACAGATGAAATTTAATCATAAGAATTAAAAAAATAATTGAATTGATTTAATTTAAGAAAATTATATTAATGTTTATATAACCTAATCAATTCTCGTGATTGCTGCAATTAAATCATAAGAAATACAGAAACATTAAATTCATCGATTAAATAGTAACGTATTTTGCTTTAAACGTAATTTCAAAAAATTATAATATTTCAATTATTTAATCATTTCCTTAAATTCTTTCAATTAAATCATAAGAATTAAAGAAGTACAAGAATCATTTAATTGGCTTGATTTAAAATAAAAGAAACTATATGTCCATTTAAATATAATTTGAAAAAATAACATTAATATTTAAATTATTTAATCAATATTTGTGAGATTTGTACTATGATCATAAGAATGAAACAAAAATTATTATTATAGGATAAGTTCAATTTTTAAAATCACAATATTAGTTGAATTTCTTAATCAATTCTTGTGATTTTTTCAATTAAGTGATATGAAATAAAAGAATCATTTGACTGATTTAATGAATAGTAACAATATATCGATTTACTAATATCCATTTATTAATATCCAAATTATTAAATCAATTTTTGTGATTCTTGGAATTGAATAATATACCGTAAAAAATCATTTAATTAATTTAATGAATAGCACTAAACTTTCAATTTAAACGTATTTTTAATGAATTACGTTAATGTTTAAATTACTTAATCGGTTTTTATGATTCCTGCAATTAAATCAGAAAATTGTATGAAACATATTTCAGAAAAACAAATCATTGAAAATTTATTATTATTAATCTCTGTATGTCAGAACGTCTATGGTGTGACATGAGTTTGCGCATTTTTGTTACATCATCGATAATTAAAGTTGGAGAAAAATCAAAGATAATTGATTTCTATATGTTAAAGCGACAATGCAAATTTTTTTTTAATTACATATGATCAATTTTTGTGATTTTTGCAAGTAAATCATAACAACGAGAAAAAAAAGAGTAAATTTATTTGAGTTAAAAAAAAATCATATTAAAATTAAATTAATATTTGGATTACCTAATCGTTCTTATAATTCAATCATAAAAAGTAAAAAATTTATTTAATTTTATTAATTATTTAATTAATAGAAACAAATTATGCGCTTAAACGTTCCAAAAATTAAAATAATATTTAAATTGATTCATCACTTATTAAGAAGAGAAGTAAAAAAATCATTAAATTGATTTAATAAACAGCAACACTCTTTTGATTTAAAAGTAATTTTGAAAAGTTACATTATTATGTGCATTACTTCTTGTAATACCTGCCAATTAAATCATAAAAAGTAAAAGAACCATTAAAGTAATTTAATTATTAGGAATTATATGTCGATTTAAATTTAATTTCAAAAATATCACATATAATATTGAAATTGCTCAATCAATTAAATCATAAGCAGTAAACGAATCATTAAGTTAATTTAACTAAAAGAAACAATATGTATATTTAAACGTAATTTGACAGTGTCACATTATTAATTAAATTATGTGATCATTTCTTGTGATTCTTATAATTAAATCATAAGAAGGAAAAAAAATTATAAATTGATTTCATTTCAGAAAATCAATTTAATATATGCATTACATAAGTAATTCTCATATGATTTCTGCAATTAATCATGAGTAGTAAAAAACCAATGAATTAATGCTACTTAAAAAAATCACATTAATAACTGAATTTCTTAATCAATTCTTGTGAATTCTGCTATTCACTCATTAAAAAAAATCAATGGATAAATTTAATTTTAAAAATGACTCACTTAGAAATGAATCACTCAGTTAATTCTTGCGATATTTGTATATAAATTAAAGAAAATAAAAAACTCTTAAATAGATTCATTTTTAAAAAAATCGCAAATATAACTAAATTATTTAAGTAATTTTCGTGATTCTCAATCTAAAAAATTTCATTATTATTTAATTTACTAATCAATTAAATCTTAAGAAGTAAAAGAATCAATAAATTAATTTAACTAAAAGGAACAATATGTCTATTTAAACGTAATTTGAAAATGTAACATTATTATTTGAAATATTTAATCAACATTTGTGATATCTATATTATGATTATAAGAATTAAAAAAATATTCATTAAATAGATTCAATTTTTAAAATAACATTATTATTCGAATTAATTCATTAATTTTTGTGATTTCAGAAAATAGAATAGCGGGGCAGAAAAAACCATGGAATTAATTTAGTGAATAGCCGTGTGTCAATTTAAACGGTTTTCTTTTACCTATTAATATTTCAATTACTCAATAAATATTTTTGTATATTTCCTGCAATTACATCATATGAAATAAGAGAATCATTGAACTGATTTAATTAATAGGAATGATATTGTCGATTTTAACGTAATTCCAAATATCAAATTAATATTTGAATTTTTTAATCAATTCTTGTTATTCAATAACTAAAGAAATACACCAAAATAATTGAAGGAATTCATTAAACAATATTAGTATGTCAATATATACATTTAATTAATTAAAAAAATCACCTTAACAGTTATTTGAATTACGTAATAATTTTTTGTGATTCTTGCAAATAAACCATCAGATGTAAAAAATCATTACATTTATTCAATGAATAGCACCAGTTTTTCGATGAAAACGTAATTTAGAAAAATCACATTCATATTGAATTAATTTAATTAATAGGAACAATATATCGATTTAAAAGTACTTCCAAGATTCAAATTGTTATTTCAACTATTTAATCAATTCTTGTGATTCTTGCAATTAAATATAGAGAAGTAAAAACACCATTGAATTCATAAGCTGTCCTAATAAATCATCTGCTTATTTACCATTAACTTTTACATCGTTAATTAGAATTCTACTCCTATGTCTCACTTACATTATTTTTGAGGTTTTCTCTTCTCGGTGCCTTTTATCCCTTTTTTATTTTTTTTTCCTTTTGCTTCTTCTGCTTTTTCTTTTGTTTAATTTTTAAACTGTTTTCTCTTCTTTTCTTCCTATATTATATTTACTCTCTTTTCTCACTCTTTCTGTTAACGACTAATTATCCAATCAGTGAAAAATTATTATTATTATTCTCTGTATATTAGAACATCAATGGTTGCCAACAACAACAATAAGTTTGCCCATTTATCGTTGACCATCGACATACTGACAAATAAATAAGTATTTAGTGGTAAATAAAGGGGGAAAAGGATCAAACAAGATTGGCTTTTATATGTTAGAGCGTCAATAGTATGGCTATATGTTGATCTAATTAATTTACCTGGCTCCTTCATCAAAAGAAATTAATCGTTATATTTATTAATTAAATTCCATTATTCGGCAGCTTTAAATTATGATTCCTACAGTATCGGAAACAGTGTGAAACGTTTAATGTTAAAGAAATACACTATGATTCAACATAATTGGCCAAATCCTTCCTCCCAAAAAACGGTCGAAAAATCATCAATTCAAAAAAAACCACCATTGATTTCCATTTTTAATTAACTCCTGTGAGTTCTTTTATAATATTTCTGCTATTAACGATTGATAAGAATTCACCTAAACTATAATCATTATTTAAATTGATTAACATGGATTTGATCATTTCAATTGATTATCTGAATCAAATAATTTTTCTTATTGATTCAGTATACTGATGTTTTGAATTGAGTGGAAATCAATGAAAATGATTGTTCAGTAGCTTGGTTATCTAGTATCAAATTGATCGCACCATATATTAAGATCGATGAAAATAAGAAGTCAATAACTTGAAGTTTTTTGTTAGGTCTTATTTTTTTGTAAATATAAGGAAATCTCCTTTCTCATATTACATAGGATTAAGCAAGAGAAAGATATCACGTAACAGGAAACGAATATAAACCTCTTGAACCTAAATGAAAGAAAAAAATCTAATAATCGAAATAGCGCGCTTAAGGGTCGTTATTTTTCAGTTCGCCTTTATGCACTCTGCCCTTTTGTATTTCGAACATAAAAGAAACTTGCGGCCCTATTCTTTTTCATCGGGAAAATGGCCTTATAAAGTAATCAAAAAATTCCAACCTTTTTTTTTCCGTCAATCTTTATTCGTAAAAAATCTAATTTCCTCAATAACGTAAAAAAAATTCAGCCGAAAAAACCGAGTCTCGACCAAACATTTCCATTATAGCGGAACGTTTGATCAAAAGGGCGACTCTTTTGTCCATTAAAAGGTCCTTTAAACTTTTCCACGCTCTTTTTTTTTCCCCCATTTTCCCAGTTCTGTCGGAGCTATTAAGCCTTTTTATGTTCCTCCATTATGAACAAAGGCCTGAACTAAAACCCGCAATATGTTTCGTTTTTAAATGAAATGAGAATTTTTTTTTCAATCTTGTCGAAATAAATAAAAGTTAGCCAATACTGTAACTTGAATTGACCTAAAGATTACGCCTTATTTAGGTAGAAACTTTGCCTAATACAAACACTTGTAGTGGTAGTAAAGGAGTCGGGCTTTTTTGTATCAGTATTTTGTAGTTAAAGTTGATTCGCAGGGTTTATTTAGGGTTCTACTTACGTTTGGTTTAATATTTTTATCTATAGTGTCTAGGTTTTAAGTAGTTTATCTTGTTTGAGGGCCCCGATTTAGGTTATTTAGGTTATATTATTGTAAATCCCTGTATTTTTAATTTTCTAGAATTTGTATACTTGCTTGCTTTGACTGTCAGTATTCTCCTAAACTTATTGGTCTCTTTCGGCAAAAACAATGAAAAGAATTCTATATATTTCGAAACTATTCCATCGGGCTTTAAAAAGGACGCGCTTCCTGACATTTCATTCAGTTTTAATTGTTTAGTCAGTTTTTACCTTGGAAACAATTAAACGACAGTCAAGGCGAGTTAGGTTACTGTTTTTGACGTTGCCAATAAAAGTGTGTTCCTGAATTTCGTTACAATATGTTCACAAACAGGAAGAGCTCCTTCAGTGGGAGCCTCAGCAGAGCGTCAACTTTACTTAGTGTATATGAATGTATAATCTCCTGTGACCCAGTGCTCTCAAGTATTCCAATTTGCAATCGTAGAGTATTCTAGCAACTGAACTTCTATCTATTTCTGTCTAGTCTTAGACTTAGATCCGCCCTACCAGCGTCGAAGCTTAGGCACTTTTTAAAGTGAGCCAACTCACTGATGCCATTCCAATGTCACATCATTCTGGACGATGTTCATTTCGCAATCTTTCCTTAAAAGAAACCTTTGTTACACCCAAAAGATGGAGTGGGTCCAATGGAGTTAAGCTTAACTTCTTTTTTGCGTACAGGTCCGATAATTTCTTTATTGTCTTGAACATAACAGAAGATAGATTAATTGGCCCAGTAGAACTTAAGAGGTTCAGAGGGTCTGTTCCCATCTTTAGGTACAATTATGACCCCTATGCCAATCTCTGGTTACTTGTAAGGTCTGAAAGAATTCACAGCTCATTCTACTCTCTCAATGGACATTATCTTCCTGATGACCTGGTTCGTTGCCCTTCGCTGAACATGTGGCCATGCCACTGATTTTTCAGTGTCCTAAGCTCGGTATTTAAGAAAGGAAACAGGAAATATAAGAGTGAGTTCTAATAGGAACTAACTCCCATTGAAAATATCTGTGTACTGCTATATGCACTTGAAAATGCTTAACTCCCTGTTATAATGATTAGGGCTTCCATGTACTTGTTCCCTGATCTGTATTTTGGCTCTATGCAATTTCAATCTTGCTTTGCTGCGCAGTTTCTCAAGATTTCTGTTCTATCAAGGTATTCTCTTCGTGAAGGATTTTATCCTGACATTGCAGTTGTTTTAAAATTATGATTTTATCGGATAAGTTAGTTGCTGTTCTGATCGATCCAATTTCTTACGTGATGTAATAGAAAATATGTTTCCAATGATTTTAGTTTGCAGATCTTGCGAGTATCTTAGAGAATCTATTGCCCTGGGGTTTCTGTAGCGCGATCGTCTCTTCATCAAGCTCCTTACTTCAGAATTAGATTTCTATTAGAAAAATCAATAATTACAAAATTCCCATCACTAGAACTCAAGATATTCACTTGCCAATAAGACACAAACTATTTTATTTCTTCCAGGCACTCCTGGACTAAGAATTTCAATATCTTGACTTCTAGTGAACGGATTTTAATGATTTTTTCAGAAAACACTTAAAAAGCCCTAAAGTATCTCAGAAATCCATAATTACAAGATTCCAACGACTAGAACTCAAGATATTCACTTGCCAATAAGAGACAAATTATTTTATTTCTTCCAGGCACTCCTGGACTAAAAATTTCAATATCTTGACTTCTAGTAAACAGATTTTAATGATTTTTTTCAAAAAACACTTAAAAGCCCTAGAGTATTTCAGAAATCAATAATTACAAGATTCCAACCACTAAAACTCAAGATATTCACTTGCCAATAAGACAAAAATTATTTTATTTCTTCCAGGCACTCCTGGACTAAAAATTCCAATATCTTGACTTCTAGGGAACGGATTTTAATAATTTTTTACAGAAAACACTTAGAAAACCTTAAGGTATAAGAAAAATTAACAATTACAAAATTCCAACCACTAGAACTTAAGATATTCACTTACCAATAAGACACAAATTATTTTATTTCTTCCAGGCACTCCTGAACTAAGAATTTCAATATCTTGACTTCTAGTGAACGGATTTTAATGATTTTTTTCAAAAAACACTTAAAAAGCCCTAGAGTATATCAGAAATTAATAGTTACAAGATTCCAACCACTAGAACTCAAGATATTCGCTTGCCAATAAGACACAAATTATTTTGTTTCTTCCAGGCACTCCTGGAATAAGAATTTTAATATCTTGACTTCTAGTGAACGGATTTTAATAATTTTTGCAGAAAACACTTAGAAAACCTTAGAGTATCAAAAAAATCAACAATTACAAAATTCCAGCATTCCGCAACTCAAGATATTCACTTGCCAATAAGACACAAATTATTTTATTTCTTCCAGGCACTCCTGGACTAAAAATTTCAATATCTTGACTTCTAGTAAACAGATTTTAATGATTTTTTCAAAAAACACTTAAAAAGCCCTAGAGTATTTCAGAAATCAATAATTACAAGATTCCAACTACTAAAACTCAAGATATTCACTTGCCAATAAGACGCAAATTATTTTATTTCTTCCAGGCACTCCTGGACTAAAAATTCCAATATCTTGACTTCTAGTGAACGGATTTTAATAATTTTTTCAGAAAACACTTAAAGAACCTTAGGGTATCAAAAAAATCAACAATTACAAAATTCCAACCACTAGAACTTAAGATATTCACTTACCAATAAGACATAAATTATTTTATTTCTTCCAGGCACTCCTGGACTAAAAATTTCACTATCTTGACTTCTAGTAAACAGATTTTAATGATTTTTTTCAAAAAACACTTAAAAAGCCCTAGAGTATTTCAGAAATCAATAATTACAAGATTCCAATCACTAAAACTCAAGATATTCACTTGCCAATAAGACACAAATTATTTTATTTCTTCCAGGCACTCCTGGACTAAGAATTTCAATATCTTGACTTCTAGTAAACAGATTTTAATAATTTTTTTAGAAAACACTTAAAGAACCTTAGGGTATCAAAAAAATCAACAATTACAAAATTCCAACCACTAGAACTTAAGATATTCACTTACCAATAAGACACAAATTATTTTATTTCTTCCAGGCACTCCTGGACTAAAAATTTGAATATCTTGACTTCTAGTAAACAGATTTTAATGATTTTTTTTAAAAAACACTTAAAAAGCCCTAGAGTATTTCAGAAATCAATAATTACAAGATTCCAACCACTAAAACTCAAGATGTTCACTTGCCAATAAGAGACAAATTATTTTATTTCTTCCAGGCACTCCTGGACTAAGAATTTCAATATCTTGACTTCTAGTGAACGGATTTTAATATTTTTTTCAGAAAACACTTAAAAAACCTTAAGGTATTAGAAAAATCAACAATTACAAAATTCCAACCGCTAAAACTGAAGATATTCACTTTTGAATTCCACTCACTTTAATATTGCAGCCCGAGTATCAAAACAAGGTCCCAAAGTCCGAGCAGGTCTCCTTAATCTGGTACGCCGCCCTAGACAAGGACACCGAAGGCTTTTTAGCCCCCACAAATTCAAATACCGACCTGACAGGCATTAGGGGTGAAACCTCTGGTTTAGGTAGATACATAGTAAATTCCCCCATATATTAAATAAAACGATTTTACTCACCACTTTAGGTCAATTTAAAATGACCCTCTTTCCTCAACAAGGCACGGTGGATCACGAGTCTTATTTGAGCACCTGTAGCGCGATCGTCTCTTCATCAAGCCCCTTACTTCAAAAAGGATGCGTTTATGATTTGATATTGAGTCCTGTTCAGAGATCCTCCAGTCACTGATTACATCAAGGGAGGATCAGATCAAGAACCTCTTCCCTAATGGTGTGGAAAAACGTTGGATTATTCCCTCTATTTGCAATCCTCATGTTAGTGAGTTTTAAGTTCTTTTGTTCGTATCCGTGCTTCTCCATACTGTAATGTGAGCATTCGAATCACATCTACAAAATTTCACAACTCTTTGTTTGTACCCCCGGAAAGTAGGCTGAAGCAATAAGGATCTATCTCCTACTTACTTTTGAGGCCAGCTCGACTATCACCACAGCAGTGTCACGATATATAACTATATATAAACACGATCTATAAACTCTGGAAAAAGGCAAATAGTTAATATTGGTGTTCATGATAGGCGCAATCTGAGTGTTTTCTATAATCTTAATTTTTGGTGGCGTTTTCTTAAACCCTCTGCTAACTTGGTCCGATGCAGTATGATGACGATTTGCCTGGACATGCTTCATTTGGTTACTTTTGATTGGGAAAGAGGGCTTTTGTCCTCTTGTTACAACTTCACCGCCTCCATTTGCTGAATCAACGCTATCATATTTAGGATGTCAAATTAAAGCCTGATGATTGCTGATTTCCACCGATTTCCACTGATCCACCGAACGGACCAATGCGCAACGTAACAAGAGATCCTTCAAGTTTTGACAAATAAGACTGATTATGGTCATTATTAATTTAAATAATCTCATCGCTATAATAATATATTTTAGGTGCTACTTCTATGTTGGGCACGCATGCGTACATCTATCTTATTCTGTACTAGGCAACTCAAGTTTTCAGTTATCACAAATATCGATAGTAATTTTTAATATAGTAATTTTACCCCAGTAGAAAATACCATACTTGAAGATTCGGGTACAAATGGTGCAGACTGGGATGAACCTCTTTTGTGTGATGCCTTAATCAATCACACTTTTTCTTTATGTCACGATCATTTATTGAATACTTTGCATTTGAATATACGAAGTAATAATAGAATTTTGATCACTTTTTTAATTTTTAGAATTAAGTAGTATAAAATACTGTACTACTGTGTTTTTTTCGATCGTTAAGTGTGAATTAAAACAATTGACAATAATCAACTATTTTATTTACTCGCTTATACTATGGTAACACGATCACTTACGACTACTAGAAATGTTTATTTTTACTGTATCTTATCTACAACTAATAAAATCTCGTGCCAATTATCCGCACTTTACTTCAGTGAACTGACAACTCATCGGCGCTGCAGCTCTTTATATACTCGGCGGAACGCTGTTCCAGAAGATTCTCGCTAATCTCCGAGGCGTCGTGTGGCATACCACTTATGTCATTTCGGAGAATCAGCTGCTTTCTCGGTGTCTACAATATAATTACAATATTTTTATAGCGATAATATCCTAGCCGATATAAACAAAATTCTTCACCAGAGTCTGTAAGTAGTCTGCAGTAAATCAATGGTCAAGAAGATCATGTTTCAATATGTCCATTTGGTTTATGCTAACGTCAGTCAGCAAACTTTTCATAAAAAAGATCTTCTATTATTTCTCTCTATGGGGAGATCAGTTTCCAAAAATGCTGACTAGGGAGCTCCAGGATACAATCATGGGAATCCGAAGAAGCATCGAATTCTTCCATGAAAGTTCAAAAACTTCTTCTGGTAACACGCAAGTAAGCCGCAAATTAAAATCAAATATTACAATTTTCGGACTTCTTGATGTTGGGGTCTCAAGAGGTAAAATAATTGGTAAAGGGTTTGAACGTGATCCTTAATTGAAAGGATTGTTTAGAAATATTGTAGCGTTTTTACCGTAGTTAGGAGGAGTGGATTGAAACAATCGATACACGAAAATAGTCATCTGATTTATTTACACAGTTTCACTACTATAAACGATCGCTTGAGACTACTCTAAATATTTAATTTCTACTATTTATGTCCGATTTAAATATCGCGCCAATATTCCGAACTGCACTGCACTGATTTACCAATTGACTTCCCAGCAGTGAGGTGGCTCCTTATATACTCGGCAAAAGATTATCCGGAAGATTCGTTAATCTTTCATAGTATGATGGCGTGACCTTTAAAGTGCAGCAAGATCTGTTTACTGTTTCAGCTAATTATGATCTGTCACTTCTTGCTCTGCAAGGATTTACAAATGTCTGAAGGAATAGCTAAAGTATTCCGAAGAAAATTCGGGAAAATGAAGAACTACGTCGGTCTAACCCAGAGTCGTTACCTGTTAAGTTATTAAATCATCACACCAGAAGCCAACCTTTAAGGATATTTAAGGGGCTTTATGTTCTTTTAAGGAGGAATTGCTTGCCTAGAATCTGAGAACCTTAGAAATTCTCAAACTCGCATTCGGACTGAAGAACCTAAACTGGAGGATGATTCCCAGGATGTTAGAAGTGGTCTTCAGGTCTACAGGCGTTGAAGTTCTAATGTGCTGTTATGCTCCCCAACGTCGTTCTCGGAAGAAAACCGTTGACTGCTATTTCTACAAGAGGTCCAATTACAAGAGGAGAACCTTTTATGTCGATATCGACATGCATTCTCCGTCATTCCGGAATGACAAGTGGTACACGTCGTCCGCAATAGCGTGCAACCGAATATATAAGAAGCCACATCGTCGATACTTGTCAGTTCAGTGACGTAAAGCTTGGAATATTGGCGTGAGATTTAAATAGTTAATTGCATAAAATGTCATCTGCATTTTTATTATGTTATTAAAACATTTAACTATTATGATTTTGGTAGCTGTAAGTATTGTTTGTATTTTGTGTTCTTTAAAATATGCTTAAGAATTCAAGAATAGCTTTCAGCTAATCTTCGCCCTATGGCCAAATTATTATTATTATTCTCACTTAAACCTATAAGGAAAAAGAAATTATTTTACTTGTTATGATAAAATTAGTCTTACTGGTTAGCAGACCATAAGTCTTTTATTAAATTACTGCTGAGATAAACATTGTTGCAATTTCTACCGCCTATAAGGAACAAATATTTATTTACTGGTTTTAAGTGAAAGAATCTGCGAAATCGCATTCAAACCGATTAAGAGAATAAGGAAAACTGTTGTACATAGATCATAGTTTCCATAGAAAAGTGCTGATGACAAACCCAGTCCACAACTTTGACCTAAACACCTGCTAAGTTAAGTTATAGTTGTGCAAATGGACTATTACAGTTTTAGTAAAAGAGAGTAATTTTTGTAGTAAAAGCAAAATTTATGTAAAACTGTTGAACAAGAATACTGTCTTAAGTATTTATTTATATCTATTTTTGTCTTATTTAAATCTCGCGCCAATATTCCAAACTGTATTTCACTGGACTCCCAGCGGCGACGCGGCTCCTTATATACTCGGCTGACCGTTCCGGAAGATTCGCTGACCTTCGACACGTCGTGCGGTGTGCCACTTGTATCATTTCTGAATGACGGATAATCAGCTGGTTTTTATTATATCAGACGATTTGACCTTTGCAATCACTGCTAATATATCACATTCAAGACGTTTCAAGTGGGAAATATTAAAAAATCACTGATCAGATAATGACGGAATATTGAAACCAATTAACGAATATTTATTATAACTGCGTATCGGGAGAAAAATAGTTTTTTACTCTATAATTAGATATAGAAAATGAATAGGGTTAAATATGGAAAATCAAAACAGGAACTTATACACTTTACCCAAAATGTAAAAATCCCCAAATTACATATTCACCGTCAATAAAGAAATCAACTGAACCGAAGATTCCTGCGGGTGCAAAATGTCATTACCATCCAGAAATTCCCGAAATCCCAAATGAAACGTCACCGCAGTGACGGTAAATTCGGTCGTTGGCATTCAGGAGTGGCTGGCAGACAGACGGGAATTTACCGGATTCCCTGGAATAAAACCGGGAAAAGGCGCTTCTTTAATTAACTTCTCGAACGAGAGACCGCGTGCTTAGCGGAATTCGAGCTCGAAAGAGGGTTAATTTAATACCCCGATTGCCTTTCAGACGCTTTTGAATGCATTAACCCCGAAACGGAGGATCAGTCTTAAAAGGGGTGCATTTCGTTTTAATTTAGATTAATTACGAACAAAATAAATTCATTAAGGAGTTCTCATTCGGAATTCTTTCAGGAGTACTTCTCCCAAACAAAATGAACTCATCTCAATGGTTCCCGGTTCCCATGCTGCTTTTTGTGATGTGGTCCAGCCAAATAATAGCCATCGACCCCACGGAGAACGAAATAGACCATCCAGAGTCCAGAGGGCATCCGAATCCAAAGATGCCTGCCAGTGAAATGCCTTGTAAGTCTCCCAATCTATTGACTTCCTCCCCATAAAACTTCATCCTCATTTACAGTTGAAGTTGACATTTTGAAGCTTATCAACGTATCACACAAAGACCAAGGAGTATCACTGGTAGAAGGTCCAATAAAGAACTTTCCGGCTTTCAAATTCCGGTTACCTTATGGCAACGTTGCATTATCCAACTCAGATATTTTAACGCAGGCTTTAAATAGTTCTAAAGGGTTTACAGTGGTGTTTTTGTATAGGTAAGCATAGTTTTTCTCTTGATTGAATTTGGATTATAAAAAACGTATGTAGGCAGCAGAAGAACAATTTGGGAACACTTATTTCCTTGAACTCCCCGGGGAGGATCACCCCCTGGTTCCAGTTGACGTCCAATTCAAAAACCGGCATCTTAAGTTTGAAGTATAGACTGAGAAAGTCCAATAAGTTGGTTCAAGTGGATTGGGGTTTGCCTAGGCACCACAAGAAGTCTCCTTTAGCTGGTAAGTTACTCACAATTAAATTCAAAAAAATGCTATTGTATTGGGTTTTAGCATGGGTCTGGCTGTCCCTATCCATAGATTACCAAGAAGATCTGATCCGGCTGGATCTGGATTGTATCCCGAGCTCTTTCGAGTCCATTCCTGGAAAAAATGGTTCTTATTCCAGGATCGGAGTGCCTCAAGATGCTCTGGTTTACTTTAGGCAAGAGCCTGGCAGAAAGAAGAAGTTCTTGGTAACATTTGTTGGTAAATAAAAATATATTTAATTAATTTCTTTTTTCTTAGGGTTCGATCCAAGTAGCCAAAATTCTACCATACGTGACCCACGAACGTCTGTGGAACTGTATGGAAATCGGCACGAATATTAGTCCAGAATTTCAGAAACCCCTAGTTTAAGTCTAGCACGTAGTTTCTAATAAACTACTTTTATTAAAAAATATGTTTCCGCTATAGAGAAAATAAAAGAAAATGGCTTTAGTTTTACGTTCCAAGGGCAATAATTGTTTTAAGTTCAAATCTCCCGCTTAATCTGTATGTAGATTTAAAACTCCAACCTTTATGTTTGACGTGTGTCGGCATTACAGATTCCTTTACTTTCATTTGTTGAGCCACGCTTACGTGGCTATACTGTCTTTTATATTCTCTATGGTGACTCATTAAATGTGCATCAGTCTATCAAAAAAAGGCGGCAAATTTAAATTATTGAGTCATCTGTCATTTTTATTATTTGTTTTTACACATCAATGACGCTGAGGTTAATGAAAACAAAGTGTTGACGTCAGAAGATGTCACCCACTTGGCGTCTATTATAATCGTAAACCAATGTTGCAATGTCTAAAAATGAGTGCTTTATTACAGGAATTTGGAGGAGGTACGTTTATAAACAATTTGTTATTTTGTCAAATATATTGAATTTATTTCAATAGAGTTTATTAGCTAGCAACATTGATAGATCTTAGTGAATTCAGTGTTAACAAATATATTCTATAATGTTATCATCGCATGTTAAAAGTATTGAGACTTGGACTCGGATAGACAGATGGTAAAGCAAATTATCGAATTTTCAAGTTTGTTGATAGCAAGACCTAAATTCATGTACTCAATCCAGTGTTGCCTTGACTGTTTAGTTTCACAATCTACAGGTAAATGACAACATTGGATCAGCTTACTTATCCATGACCTATGGAATGCCTGCTGGTAAAATATGTCAGAAGTGTTGACGTTATAATGGATCACATTCAGCATCTCTCCAAAGTTGCCACTTCGGAAAGTTTGAGTTGAAAAACACAAACTGCATGGAAATTGGACGGAATATTAGTCCAGAATTTCAGAAACCCTTAGTTTGAGTCTAGCACATAGTTTCAAATAAACTACTTTCATTAATGATTAAAAAATATATTTCCACTATAGAGAAAATAAAACGAAATGTCTTTAGTTTTACGTTCCAAGCGCAATAACTATTTTATAAATTCAAAATTCCCGCCTGTCGGTACACTCAAAATTCCTACCTTTATGTTTGACGTGTGTCGATATTACAGATTTCTTTACTTTCATTTGCTGAGCCACGCTTACATGTTTTACTGTCTTTTATACTCTCTATGGTGGCTCATTAAATGTGCATCAGTCTAGCAAAAAAACGCGGCAAATTTGAATTATTGAGTCAACTCTTCTGCCAAATACATTCTATGTTATCATCGCATGTTAAAAGGGACTTGGTAATATTAGATCGACAAATAATAAAGCAAATTATCAATCAATCATCTACTCAATCCGGTGTTGCCTTGATTGTTTAGTTTCACACTCCATAGCTAAATGACAACATTGGAACAACCAGCTATTCATCTGTGTATGGAAAAATATGTCAGAAGTGTTAACTTTTGAAGGTATCATACTCAGCATCTTTCTAGAATTGCCATGTCGACAAGTTTGTGTTGAAAAACACGAATTTGAGTTCGCATGCTTAATGAGCCATCCATTACTGCCAAATATATTAAATTTATTTATGTAGAGCTCAAAAGTTGGTAACTTTAGATCTTATTTAATATAACTTGGCAACTTTGGATGATTTACAGATGATACAACAGATTAACAAATTGTCAAATATGCTCATGACAAGTGCTTAAATTCGCCTACTCAATCCAGTGTTGCCTTGATTGTTTATGAGGTGTATGTTCTTCCTATGTACGTTCCAAGCGCAATAACTATTTTATAAATTCAAAATTCCCGCCTGTCGGTACACTCAAAATTCCTACCTTTATGTTTGACGTGTGTCGATATTACAGATTTCTTTACTTTCATTTGCTGAGCCACGCTTACATGTTTTACTGTCTTTTATACTCTCTATGGTGGCTCATTAAATGTGCATCAGTCTAGCAAAAAAACGCGGCAAATTTGAATTATTGAGTCAACTCTTCTGCCAAATACATTCTATGTTATCATCGCATGTTAAAAGGGACTTGGTAATATTAGATCGACAAATAATAAAGCAAATTATCAATCAATCATCTACTCAATCCGGTGTTGCCTTGATTGTTTAGTTTCACACTCCATAGCTAAATGACAACATTGGAACAACCAGCTATTCATCTGTGTATGGAAAAATATGTCAGAAGTGTTAACTTTTGAAGGTATCATACTCAGCATCTTTCTAGAATTGCCATGTCGACAAGTTTGTGTTGAAAAACACGAATTTGAGTTCGCATGCTTAATGAGCCATCCATTACTGCCAAATATATTAAATTTATTTATGTAGAGCTCAAAAGTTGGTAACTTTAGATCTTATTTAATATAACTTGGCAACTTTGGATGATTTACAGATGATACAACAGATTAACAAATTGTCAAATATGCTCATGACAAGTGCTTAAATTCGCCTACTCAATCCAGTGTTGCCTTGATTGTTTATGAGGTGTATGGGATACCTGTTGGTAAAAAAATGTTAGGGGTGATGGTCCAAAGATAATACACTCAGCATCTTCCAATGTTGCCACGTCAAAAGGTTGAAAAACACGAATTTACGTTTTATAACCAAATATATTGAATTTATTTAAGTAAAACTCAGCAGTTTACAACGTTGACCAAACTAATATTAGTCAAACTTGTATTGGCAAATATAGTTTGTGATGTCATCAGACGATTTATAAGTGATAAAACAGATTAACAAATTGTCAAGTATGTTCATGACAAGTGCTTAAACTCACCCACTCAATCCGGCGTTGTCTTGTTTGTTAGTTGCACAAACTAATCCATTGATAGCAAAATGGTAATACTGAGGCCAGCTTTAGCGTCTATAGACCAAATTTGCCACATCAGCAAGTTGTTTAATGACCCAGTATATATTTGTGGCTAGATAATTTTTATGTTATTGCCAAATGTACTGGATCCTCTCCTATCAATATTGCCAAGAGTTGCACCAACTGACCAATGTTGCCAACTAAGTTTTTAATAAGTCTTATATTTATTGTTTAATAATTTTATATATGAGTCCACATCAGTTTTGATATATATCTAAATACTTGATCTTAACAACTGGCAATGCTGACAGTTGTTAATCCATGTACTAGTGCCAAATATAGTCTGTCACGCTATTAGGCATCAATCTTCTGCGTTAAACATGTGAACCAACGTTGAGTGGTTGACAACTGACTAACTTCATTAAGAAAAGTACAAGGAAAGTAATTTGACAACGTTGGTTTTTGTTAACAAATTGCCTCATGAAAAGCTTATGAATTCATCTACAGGTTACAGTGTTGCCAATTTTACTTTAAAATTTCGTAAAAATTTGTGATTTATTGAGTATGACCAGTTTTTTAGAAAAAAAAATTATTCGCCTTATTTAAATAATAATAGTAGAGAGATTTTGGCAATTCAGAATGTCCATGCATTGAATATTGCCAACGCTTTATAATTTAACCGTAGATGGCACCAGTGTTCTTATCTTAAGCAACAATGGTGCTAAATGTTACTTTTTTTTGACGATAGGTGGTTCTAGTGTAATAGAAATATTATTTATCCTTTTTTATTCATTGTGATGAGAGAGATGCAGATTTAATGAGTCTTGATGTTATATAAATAAAAATAAATGATAACACTGTAGTAAACTAATTGGTGCAAAGCAAAGGATACAGGGAGAGTAAATATGTGTATGATTTTAAATTATTTTGGAAATGTGATAATAAATATCCAACGAACAAGGAATGATGGAGCAAAAAATGTAAAATTAAAAAAAATCAAATGTTTTTATTACAAGTCATTATTAATAAACAGAACTTCGTATATGTACTAAATCTGGTTTTTGTACTAAATAATGTGTGAAAAATGTACTTGAGCACCTTACAATTAATAAAATATAATAAACAAAACAATCTACATAACATACTGTCTACAACAACAAAAACTATATACAAATAAAATAAATAATTGTTACTTCATCGAAGCGTATTATGTACCTGCCTTTATAGGTATTTCATTGACCATATTTTTTTGAAGGAAATCTTAATGCAAATTTGCAAGAGTAACGTAAAATAAATGGGTGTTCGAAAAATAGACGGAGATATTCTAATGGGTGATTCCTTGTTAAAAAAAAATTATCACCCTCTATCTTGAAAACTGTGCGTTTCCGGACCCATGTTTATAGAAACTTTTTCTCATATTTTTTTACAAGGAATCACCCATTGAAATATCTCCGTCTATTTTTCGAACACCCTGTATATTATGTTCATCACCAAATTATTTCCTCCAAAACCACCCATTTCACAATTTTCAATTAAAAAAAGTCTATTTTAAACTACTGGGGTAAGACTTTGACAGGTTCACTTGTTCTGTCATTTGGCATGGGAGTGGTACTGCTCGGTCTCGTAATTGGGGCCGTAACCATCGTGGAAACCTAAAAGAGAAAAATTAATCAATTAAACATGTGAAAGTACCTTTTTCCAAACCGAAGCACTTTTGGGTAAATACAAGATGTGATCTGTTGGCACCTTTAAAGCAGACAAATGATTCTTTTTAATTACCGGTTATTCTAACACGCGAAAACGATGATACAGAAAGAGAAACTATTCTTCCTATAGTCGAAGCGTGGGAAAAACATACATCCTGTTTATTATTTTATAGGTATTATTATTAGACGAAGAAGGGTAATAATGAATTGATGTCACAGAAGCATCTCGTTGATTTCCTCCATTAAAAACCATCATTGAATTCTTTTAATCTCACCAGCCCCCTCTATATCAGAATTAAAAAAAAACTGATTAGGGCAATCACAGGTATCAAAGTTTTTCATTTTTTAAAGTTTTTATTTTTCGCAACTAAGAAATTAATTAAACTCAATTCTTGAAGGATTTAATGATTATTTGTAAAGAGAAAATCAATTAAATCGTCATATAATGGATCATGATAACTTAAGAGTTGACATTGATTCATCACTTTTATCTATAAAGACGAAACTGTTTTTTTCAGAGAAACATCAGCTGAATCTTACACTAAGCAACTCTAAGATACTTTAAAGGAATATTACTTATACAGTAGCATGTGACTACAAATTTAACTTTACCTGTTCCTGATAATAATTTAAGAGAGTAAAGTATCAAAAGAATGCTACCAAATCGATTTTCCAGTCACTTCCAGACACTGTTGAATCAAAATATTGCTTTCCATAAAATGAAAAACCTTGAAATTCAAACATGTTCTCTAGAAGAAAACTGATGTCCAATCCTACTAACATTTATTGAAAAAAGGCTTGAAAAGTGGCCGGGGTTTAGCACTGATTCATCTCTATCTAAGGCCTTAGGTAAATATTGCAATAGTTATATAATAATTGCAGCTGTACCAATACTAGTCATTTGAATAATGCTGAAACTTCCTTGATTATGATCATCAATAGGAAGTCAAACAGTGGTAGTCAACATTTTCATGGCTAATCTACAGATGGATTACTAATGAAAAAGTGATATTCTTACCTTTGAATGCCCACTAATGGTTTCTACAGTAGAATTTGATGGTACAGTAAAAGGAGCCAGATCTATCAATCCAAACAACGGATGTCTCGAGGTAGATCTTTGCGTTGTGGTGGTTTCCAAATCATTTACTGAAAAATATAAAAATAGATCATCTTTACCGTTAACATACCTTTTAAACCCACTGCATCATATTGAAACCAAGCATATTCAGAGATCTGAGAGAAACTGGATCATTACACGAAAATGGGAACCTCTTAGTTCTCAGCTCACTTTGGAGAACAAAATTATTAAACAAGAAAATGTGGCATCTTAAGAAATTTAATTACTTGAAGAACCTCAATTAGAAGATGATCTAGATCGCAGAAGCGAGTTTTGCCAGACTATGACCGAAAGAACTGATAATAACCCTAGATTAGTGAAACAGATATGCATTTCAGATGAAGCAACTATTTTTCTAAAACAGATAAGTAAAAAGGTATAATTTTAGATACTGCAACTGAAGATCATCTTCAAACATTTTCAGTTAGATTATCCAAACTCAACTAACAACCGTTGTAAAAGAATGAAATTATTCCGGTAGCGACCGACAACCGGGTGTTCTGGTGAAATAGTAGTACTATGTAGTTTCTAGTACTACTTATGTAGTTTCTTCTTCTTCTTCTTTCTTATGGCTTCTGCTCCTTTCGGGCAATTTGCCAGGAACCTAAGTAGTTTAAGTTGAGTGTGTTTTGTGATAAAATGAAAAATGTCGGGTGCCCAGAAAGTGTAATTCCTTTTTAGTAGTGAAGTTTTTTAAGCTGTCTCTTGTATTAAGACTCCAATTTTCCAATAAACCTAGTGGTTCAACATCAGGTTTATGGGCCCAGACCCGCTGTAAAGTTATAAAGACTATTCCAGACATTCCAATCAGAATAAAGCATCTTTGCTCCTCTTTAATTACTTAGAGGGGAAGTAAGAGTATTAAGAAGTCAATTCCAGGCATTCTGCCTCAGAATGATTTGTCAAATGTTGACTTAGTTAGATTTCAATTTCCTCAAAAAGGATTAGAAGTACTCAGAAGACTGTTGCAGGTTTTCCAATAAGATTTTTGAGCTAATGTAGCTTTTGGAGTTGTCGTTGAATAGACTTCATCCTTCTAAAAGGCTTGAAGGAACCCTAAAAGGAACACAGAGACATGGCGGAGGAAGTAGGCTTGTTAGATGTCGTGAAATTAAACGGTGAAAATTGGGTTACTTGTTAAAAAAAGGTAAAGGGGCTATTTTGACCTAATGGATGGCACCACAGAGAGGCGAATGCCTACAAGAAACACTTAAGAGTGGGATAACAAAGACGCCAAGATAGAAATGCGGGAAAAACTTATGAAAATCTATAAGCATCTGACACAGATCGGTGTACATCTATTAACGCATTGATTTTTTGCTCTAGAGCGTGTACATGGAGAGGTGGCGGCCTTAATTTCTCAATTAGAAGAAATAAAGGGTTCCTTAAAATCAATGAGCGAAGAAATGAGTGACAAAATGGTCATTACTAAAGTTATGTCCCTGCCAGAAACCTTGAAGTATTTTGTATCTGCTTGGGAATCTAGTTCGAAGATAAACAGATTCTCACAGATCTGTGGTCAAGGTTAATACTGGAAGAAGAAAAGTCTAAGGGAATAGAGAAGGCGCAGGCTTTATTAGCAGGTTCCATGTGTCGAAGTTCAAAAACATGCCTGGTACAAGGGGTAGCCCAGGTATTAAATTCTTTCAATGTGGTGGAAATCATTTGAAAAGAAATTACCCTAAATGAACCAGTAACTTTGTGAGTGTTAATGCAGAAATGTTGGTTTGGGAAGCAAGAGCATGCGGATGCTACTTATAGTAAGGACAACCAGAGGTAAGCTGACTAGCCACTTATATCCGAACGTGGTGTGGACCACGAACTTATAAAAATACCTGGGGAATGCTAATGTATGACCAAACATTACCACTGCCTAGTGGCCGCCATTTTTATTGTAGTTGCGTCCTTTTGATGTTGGTCACCTTGAACATTTTCAGTGTTGCCAACAAAAGATATATTATAAAGGTAATGAAGTTGAAGACGCTGACATTTGACAAGTGATCTGTCATGAACTTAAACACAAAAGGTCGTGACTCGTACTTTAAATATGGCTTTGCAGGAAAATATTAGAGAGTTTTCGAGGATGCATATGTTTTGATGCTTAACATAGACGCAAACGTTATTTTTGCCGCTGTTTGACAGCTCCCCAAAAAGTGTTTTCGAAATAGTTGATACGTTTACCGCTAACATAACGATAGTAAAAAAGCTTTATTTCCGAGAAATTCGTTTTCTTTGTGATTATTACTCCCTAAATTTTATAACCTCATTTTTATTTAATATAACAAAAACTATAGATATTTTATTAATATTTGGTCTACAATATTATATCTAATTATTTAATTAGGTAGCGTTATTTAAAAATTGAAAAGTTCCTAAAGTTAGAATACGATTGAGGATTTTGCAGCTCTAGAATCAGATAAAAATTATTGTATATGATGTTCTATTTTACTGGATCAACATAAGGATTATTTGCTCGGATTAGCTTGTCCATTAGAAGTAATTGATCATCTTCCTCATTAAAACTCACCTTATTTCTCTTGAAATTTGACTCTGGAATTTAGATTTGGATTGGTCATGGTCATTGTTATGCAAAATAAAAAAACAAGTTTATTTTTACTGCTTCAAACGAAAGGAGACTAAATAAACTTAAATTACTAATTATTATTATTTGACAATAATGTAAGCAACATTAATGCGCATGCGTTTCGCTATGTCTATCGTCCGTAAGATAGCGTAGGGTGCCGGTAGGAATATACGATAAATGACACTTCAAATGTCATACATGTCAATAAGTGGTTACCGGTGATACTTTTTAATGATTTCTGCTCCTTTCAGGCAATTTGCCAGGAACCTAAGTAGTTTAAATTGAGTGTGGTTTGTGATAAGAGTCCAATTTTCCAATAAACCCAGCGGTTCAACATCAGGTTATGGGCCCAGACCCGCTGTAAAGTTATAAAGTACTTAGAAGACTATTTCAGGCATTCCAAACAGAATAGTACATATTTGCTCCTCTTTAATTACTTAGAGGGGAAGTAAGAGTATTAAGAAGTCTATTCCAGGCATTCCGCCTCAGAATCATTTGTCAAATGTTGACTTAGTTAATTTTCAATTTCCTCAAAGAGGATTAGAAGTACTCAGAAGACTGTTGCAGGTTTTCCAATAAGATTTTTGGGCTAATGTAGCTTTTGGAGTTGTCGTTGAATAGACTTCATCCTTCTAAAAGGCTTGAAGGAACCCTAAAAGGAACACAGAGACATGGCGGAGGAAATAGGCTTGTTAGATGTGAAATTAAACGGTGAAAATTGGGTTACTTGGAAGTTTTGAGTACAAATAGTATTAAGGTAAAGAAGCTATTTTGGCCTAATGGATGGCACCACAGAGAGGCGAATGCCTCCAAGAAACACCTAGAAATATGGGAAAAACTTAAGAAAATCTATAAGCATCTGACACAGATCGGTGTACATCTATTAACGCATTGATTTTTTGCTCTAGAGAGTGTACATGGAGAGTTGGCGGCCTTTATTTCCCAATTAGAAGAAATAAGGGGTTGCTTAAAATCAATGGGCGAAGAAATTAGTGACAAAATGGTTATTACTAAAGTTCTTATGTCCCTGCCAGAAACCTTGAAGTATTTTGTATCTGCTTGGGAATCTAGTTCGAAGATAAACAGATTCTCACAGATCTGTGGTCAAGGTTAATACTGGAAGAAGAAAAGTCTAAGGGAATAGAGAAGACGCATGCTTTATCAGCAAGTTCTAATGTGTCGAAGTTCAAAAATAAACCTGGTACAACAGGTAGCCCAGGTATTAAACTCTTTCAATGTGGTGGAAATCATTTGAAAAGAAATTGCCCTAAATGAACCAGTAACTTTTGTAAGAGGCCAGGCTACTTAATGGAGAAATGTTAGTTTAGAAAGCGCAGATGCATAGCAAATGCTACTTACAGTAAGGACAACCAGAGGTTAGCTGACTAGGCACTTATATCCAAATGTAGTGTAGACCACGAACTTATAAAAATACCTGGACTGCTAATGCATGACCATACATTACCGCTGCCTGGTGGCCGCCATTTTTATTGTAATTGTGTCCTTTTGATATTGGTCACCTTGAACATTTTCAGTGTTGCCAACAAAAGATATATTATAAAGGTAATGAAGTTGAAGACGCTGACGTTTGACATGTGATCTGTCATGAACTTAAACATAAAAGGTCGTGACTCGTACTTAAAATATGGCTTTGCAGGAGGATATTGTCCATGTTGTGGTATAGAAATTTTGAAATATCCATACCATTTTTTTCTATGCCTCTTCCCTGCCATCTCAGTTGAGTTTTTTAAAACATTTTCCTGTAGCGCTTCTCTTTATCTCTCTTAAATGACTAATTTTCCTTTTTCTAATTTTATTTAAATAATAAAACTTAATTTATATATTTATTTCTTGACTAATTTGTGTTTTGTTATCTAAAGCACCATTTTATGACGTTCAGACACCATATGATCATTTTCATTGACACTGTTTTAAAACCATATTTTAAATTAAAACATATGTGCCAGAGATTAGAATTGTTGAAACTTGTATAATAAAAACCAAATAATAGAGTTTCAATAAGTTTGTTTTTAATTTAAAAAATGTAAATGAAGACCATCATTTTTATGGTATTAGGATTCGTAAGATACAAGTTTATGAGAACCATAAAACACCTGTGGTTTAAAGTGCATGCACGTAAATTAATTGAAAGCTTGTACATTTTAACGAGATTCTTAAGCAAGTACAAGAAAAATATCAGAACTAATGCAACTATTTTAAATTCTTAACTAAACGTAACTTTCTATTTGGTTTTTGTAAGCATAACCTCCCAAAAACTTTAATTGTTTTGTTTCCCTACAATTGGCACCACTGAAATTCGCCAGAGTGACCAACATCAAATAGACAAAATCACGCAAAATGGCGGCCACCTGGTAGTGGACATTTATTTTTCAAAGAAATGGCAGTCCAGATATATTTATTAAGGTCGTGGATGTGGATATTATGGCGATAATTGGGTCAGATAATGTTAAACATGGTTGGTGGATGCAGAGTGGCCCACCCGACCAGTTTATAGAAATGAAAAGTTTGGTGGTAACAAGAAAAGTAAGAACTAGTGATGTTAACTTTGTAGCAATGGAAGCATTGGGTAAGAACTGACTTACTTCATGTATTATTCATTCGTACATCGCTAGACAAAGACTTTAAAATGCCTCAGATAAAATCAAGTGGGAAATCATAGACCAAGGAGAGAAAATAAGAGCCTTAGCAATAAATAAATTAGAAAGTCTAGAGTATGATCATTGTAATACTGTTATGACCTTGGACAAATGGCATGAAAGATTAGCTCAAATACACTTTGATCAGGTCAGAAAAGTGCTGAGAAAAGGTAATATTGAGTTTCAGGATGAAAAGCAGCCATTTTGTAGTACACACATGTAACAGAGCTCAAATGCCTTGTAAGCTGATACACGCAGATTTGTGGAGACCATTAGAGGTTACATCTTTAGGAGGGCTTAAGTATATAATAAATTTTTCGGACAAGATTTTAGGAAAATTTTATTTTTAAAACTGAAGAAACAGAAAGAGTTTTTAGAATTGCACAGAAAATATGACGCAAAAGAAAGTGAGGATCTTGAAGAATTTGTCAATGAGAACGTTAAGAGTGTCTGTAAAAAGAGGAATTATGTATCAGAAAACCTGACCGGTATATTACACTCCAGAATAAAATAGAGAGCGGAATGTGATAATCAAAGGAGTAGAGGTGGTAAGAACTATGCTACATTCTTCTGGTTTATGAATGAAGCAGAGTTTACATTAAATAGAACTCTGAATTTTTTTACGAGTTTAGTAGAAAGGTTCGTATTGATATTCCAAAGTAAAAAAGGTTGAAATTAGATGCTAAAAACTTCTTTAGAATTTTTGTTGGATACATTGATGAGGTACAAGGTTATCGAGTATATCGGTCAGAAAAGAAAACTGTTGAGATTCACAGGGATGTTGTGTTTATACCTGCAGATGACAAAACTCAATTAAAAGACACTCTAAAAAAGGAAAAACTTCTACTTTTGAAATGTTCCAGAAGAAAACGAGGATATAAATAAACCTAGGGTCCCCTATTAAGAGAAACACTTGACCATGAAGAAATACATCTCGTCTAAGTAACCAAAGTAGTGAGAGTGCCCTGGATGAACCTAATGAGGAAACTGATATTTTTGAAGACGTAAATAGTTCCGATTAATCTCTCGTTGAACCAGTGAGGGAAGTTGAACCAGAGGTCAATGAATAACAGATATGTATTTTAAAGGAACCAGAAAAGAGGAAAATTCGACAACTAGTGTGGATAAATGATCTCCCTGATATAGACCAAGTGCTTTTATACAGATGCTGAGGAGCCTTTGGACTTAAAGCTATGTCGGTACAGAAATGGAAATGTGAAATAGAAGGAGGCTATACAAAAGGAACTAAAAGAGCTTAAAGACAATAATAGGCGAGATAAAGTATCGAGACTCAAGGACAAAAAAACTAATCGATAGTAAAGGAGTTCTTGAGATTAAAAGTGATGGTCAGTATCAAGTGCGTTTAATGGCAAGGGGGTTTCAGCAGAACTTAACTAAGGAGTTGCATGACTTCTATGTACCTGTTGCCATGTTGTGCACATTTCGAATCCTCTTGGCAATGGCTAATCATTATGGAATGACTGAGCATTAAATGGATATGCAAAGTGTGTACATGACATTGCCAGGACAAACTGTTAGTCAAAAGTTTATAAATTAATTAAGTCAAGCCACTCAATCCTCCCATAACCAAGACCAAATGAACCAACAAGCCTTGAACCAGCCTTCTTAATCTGGTCATCTTTTAAAGCTTTATCTTCAACCAAATCATTCACAATCCAGTTAAACTCTCATTCACCTAAATAACTAGAAAACAAACTATAAAAGATACTTACTTAAATGGGGCCACTCACTATAAATCACCTTCACAGGCTTTTTCTCCTTGAGATCATCACCCTTCGGTGCCTCCACCCTCACACTAATCCTCGTCATGGAAGCGACATTATTAACCCTCCCATTCTGGATTTTCGGTGCCATACTGAACGCCGTAGGTGGCGTGCTGGTCTGTAGCTGAACGTAACTCTGCGGAGTCACCACGTAGATTTTCTCGTGCGTAGAGTTGCTTAGGGTCACCTTGTTCTCCTCCCAAGTAGGTTTCTTCACGTTTTTAATGATATACCTCACCTTCGGAGGTTCCGTCGATGGTGGTTCTGTATCAATTTCGTTACTAATAAACTCCTTTTTATCGCTGCTAGAGGTCTCGTGGTCACGGAAGTCAGCTCCCAACTGACTAGGGGTTGTGGTAGTTAAGTACTCTCCGGGGATCTTTTTAACGTAACTCAGCTTCGTGGTGATCTTGTCCCCAAAGTTGTATCGGTTACTGTAGCTCTGATGCGTCCAAGCGTCAATGTTCTTCTGCAGTGACTGTATATCATAAGTTTGCTTGGCCAAGAAGTCGTTGATATTATACACCTCTGTAGATGTTGTTTGGAATGATTGGGCGGCCTCTTTATTAGACTCTACATTCCTAATATCCTCGACCAATTGGGTCCAGAGGTTGGTAGATTCACTTGTGACAGGTGGAGGCACAAAAACCGGTGCCAAAGTGGTGTATTCTTTGTTATACAGGCCTGTTGTAGATTGGTGTAGATGGTTATCGGGGCTTCTCAAGTACGGAACGATGATTTGAAGTTTTTTCGACTGTTTGGCAAAACTCTCGTTAACTGGGGTCATCCAGGTTGTACTTACAGGCTTCGGGGGTACCATTACGGTTGATAGTGTAGAGTACTGCGGAGAACTCCAGCCGCTGTAATCTACTGATGGGGTGACCAGGTTGAAGTTCGATTGAAACTTTTTATGGTCTACAGTGCCTTTTTTGATACCCACGATTTGAGTTTTGGGGTCCTCAATGATGTTGTGCTCGAGCAGAAGCTTCTGGATCAAATTGTCAGTTAAATCGATGTCTTTCAGTGGGTTTTCAAACGATCCAGTGCCAATAAACTTGTCGTTGTGCCTTTTTGTAGCAGTTGAGTTCTCTCCAGACGAGTAAGTGGAATTAATATCACTGGCACTGGTATAAGTATCATCGTCAACAACAATCGGATTTTCACTTAAACGATTATTCCTGGATTCAATTTTGTCATCTCCATAAGAGCTCAGGTCAGATTTGAAATCATGCTGCTCGTTAGCAGATTTTTGATCGTTTATATCTATTATTGGAGACTGGATTAAGTTGATCGGATGTTCAATAGAAGCGGTATAGTCAGCTATTTTGATGCTTGGCACCACTTGGACATCAGTGAGACCATTCGCGGTCAGTTTATTGTAAGGCACCCTATAGCCAGACTCCTCACTGTCGCCACTCCCAAGGGTGATTGCATCTTGTAAGGGAACTCCATAACTGTTAGAAGGTGGAGGTGGTGGTGGTGGTGGAATTATTTTATTAAATAGGTGGTTGGGCATGGGAGGTCTATAACTATCAGGTGGAGGAGGTCTAAACTCGTTTTTATATGGTGGAGCCCCATAGCTGGAGGGTGGTGGAGGAAGCCGAAGATGTACTGAGGCCTTAGGCGGTATTCCATAAGTGTTGCTAACAGGTCTGCCATAGCTATCACTAGGTATAGCTGCTGGTAAGATGTTCTCTAGTGGTAAATGATAGATTCCTGGTTGAGGTAGTGGTGGTTGAAAGTCTTGAGTGACCGGACGAAGATGCGTGGTCGGAATGGGACGACTTAAGGGAGGTAAATAAGTGTTTTGGGAAGGTCTGGGAGCCCCATACTTATTATTAGGTGGAGGTCTGGATTGATGAATGGGTCTGAACGACGGTAGTGGCTTGGGAGCCCCATAGGTGGGCCTCGGAGGTCCAAAATTAAAATTGTACACATCCCCTAGTCCTGATATGAGGCTGCCACTTTTGTATGGGGGTGGCAGCATGAAATCTACTACTTCTCCTATCGGGGGTAGCTCGAAGGAACCCTGAGGAGCTCCATATTGGTCTATTTGAGGGTAAAACGTATGGAATTGCTTGTTTATGCCTTTTTCAGCGCTGCTTGAGTGACTAGAAGAGGAAGTTGGGAACGGCAAGCTCCTGCCTGCGATCGGAATCCAAGGTTCACTATTGCAATCATAGCAGTTCCTGCCCCTAGAGCCTCCTGGGGGTAAGTACTTGGGAGCTCTATATTCAGCAGCTGAGGCAGATAAGTCTTCTTCGGTGGATTTCTTTGGTCCGTTTGCAACATGTTTTTGGTTATATGGAACTGATTTGGTGAGGATTTGCTTCTCGTGAGCTTCTTCTAGGTCTGAAGCGGTGAGGAGTGCTGGTAGAAGAAGCAGACAAAGTAAGAAGACCTGCAAAAGAAAAATAACGCATTAAATCTGATAATAAAACTCACCGTTTCATTAGGCGGGTAAGTATTTGCTATACGCTATTTTGTTGTAATGGCCTGAAATAATCGTGGGTAAACAAAGTCGAAACAATGGAGCGAAGATGTAGATAAGCGATACTTTCTTCTTTGAATTCCTAAGTGAAGATGCTGTACTTTACCGTGCGGCTTTTTACGGATTTAAATTTCTTCTTCAATGTGTAGGTCAATATACAAGGCGATGCAAGTAATATTAACCTTTCCGTATACCGTAAAAATAGCCTTCATTATCGAACCCATAAGCGTTTGTTTAAGGTAAAACTTTTACTTTCTACGCCTATTCAATAAAGTACAAATGCGGTAATTGCAGGAAACATGTCAATTATCGCACAAATGATTTCTTCGGTATCTTGTGCCATTACGTCCATCCCATTGTGAAGGAAGGAAATAGTTATTAGAAAACACGTTTTATTGCCTCGTTATATACGAGCAAACCGCTTAAGTGTGTAAAGACTAAAGAAAAATATACGGCCAGTGTAGATTTTGAAAATGGAAAAATGTATAGGGTATAATATTTAAAATAAGGGATACGAGAGTATGTCCCATTATGAAGGCCAATGAGCAATGAAATTTTGAAATTTGTTTATAACCCATGAAGCAAATCTTGTAGGACCACCCTGTATAGTAAATTAGTTGTTCGATCGATTTGTTTGAAGATTTATTATTTTCTGTTAGTTAAATCAAAAAATGTTTACATTGAACAGATGTAGATCAGTTCTTACTGTACAACAATGTTTCTCATCATTCTGCTGACAAATCATGATTCTGTTGACAGACTCACCCTCCCCATATATCGTGTATTGTGGAATGGGACCTTAAAGGTTCTTATCACCCTAAAGTCACGTGGAGAATGAAGAAATCTGTAAGGTTTGCAATAGGCAAACACCAGATGGCGCTACTTTTAACAATGGTTATGTTGTCTTAAGGCAGGTTTTGTTTTATATGGAAAATATTAAGCCTGGTTCACAAATTCCGTACGGTAAGCAGTAAGAAGTATCACGTATGACGCAAGGAAAACAAACTACTAATATTCAAATAGAGCTATCCATATTTTGCCGTATGACGCAAGCTGTAAGAAGTAAGACACATGAAATAGTTTTCATTTCTTGCGTCATATGTGTTTCTTACGGAATCATAAGTGCTCAGCAATGTTTGCAAATATAATCAATCCAAAGGTAGGCTAGTAAAATAAAGAATAAAGGTTGACATTAATAGCTGAGCTGATAATTTATGTTTCTTTGATATTTGACAGAGATTTCAAAGAAAGAACTATTCAGAAAGAGAGACAGCATGAACTTTGCTACGTTTTCTTACTTCTTACATTTTTAATTTATGAATTCGCACGATCCTTACTGTATGGAGCTTATTTCTTACTTTTTGTGTCTTACTTCCTACCAGACTTTAGGTTATTAGATGAGATAAAATGTAGAACACCGGTTTATTTTTTTTTTCATTTATAAAAATTTTTTGCCTGCTTTTTTATTCTTCAATGCGGTTTACTAAAAGTGCTTTGTGTTTTATTGCAAATCAGGAGTTTGGGTGCCATAAAATAAAGTAACGGAACCATAAAATAACAAATTTAACAAGGTATGGTACATAGATGTTAAATTGTTGAAAGAGTTTGGGACAATCAACATTACCATGCAGAATTTTGTGTGCTATATCAATATCTGCATTAAGCCTTCTGTGATGAAGATTTTACAAGTTTAGGTTTCTTTTAATTTCAGCATATTTAATATTGTTATAAGAAATGCCCATCTTAAAAGCAACATAACGAACAAACTCTTTTAGATCGAGTGTAATTTATATTTCTAAATCTGAAAACGTGAGAACCAAATTACAGAATTTACTTCTAAAAGGGACATATAATGTTTTTTATACAGTTGATGTTATTGAAGTCTTTGGTATTTCTAAAGAGAATGTGCTCCCTGAATGTTAATTAAGTGTCGAATAGACATCCAAATCCCTTAATAAATCAATCCTTTGAATAGGATTACCTTTGAAGTAATATGCATGCGTAAGGTTACTTACTTACTGTAAACAACTATTACAATGATTGGTATTGAGATATATTTTGTAAGTTTTACACCACAAATAATATCCATCTAAATCACTTTGAAAAAGAGATTTATATTATTCATCATTCTTAATTAATTTAAAAGTCGTCGGCATACATCACATATTTATAATGCTAAAACAGTCATTAATAAACAAGTTGAAAAATAATGGTGCTAGGTGTGCACCCTGCGGAACACCAGATGTTACATTAATGATCTTAGATCAATGCTTGTTTACTCTGACAGCCTGTGTTCTAACACACAAATAAGATTTTACCAATGTCAATATTGTCCCATGCACACCATACCCTGCTAGTTTTATTAGCAAAATCCCATGGTTTACCTTGTCAAACGCCTTGGAGAAGTCGGCGTATACTGAGTCCACAGCGCACCACTCCCCCAAGGCTCCGACAATATAGCGATAGTAGACCAACAGGTTATTTGAGACAGAACGATTTTTGCAAAACCCATAAAATACTTTAAAAAAATTAAAATTGATTAGAAATTAATGACTGAAATAATTTTAGGATGAGGGATATTAAACACAATGTCTGATAATTCTCTGCCAAATCTCTATCACCTGATTTTTTATATATAGGTGTGAGGTAGGATTGTTTCTAGGCATCAAGGAAAAATTCAATTAAAACTAATCTTTTTACAAGTAAATACCAATACTTTCATAACATGCCATCATGGAGAACCGTCTTCATAAATGTAGAATAAGAGATTGAATGTAAATGTGTGAAATGAGTGAAAAAACTTATAGACCAAAAAAAACTGGAGTTTTGTATATGGTTTTACTAATGAACTTGACAAAAAAATTTCATAATACTTATGTATGTACATCTATCTATAGTTATTATGTATTTTCAATAAAGACATTACATAGATATAATTATAGAAAAGCATGCTCGCTACATCGATAGTGAGATATGTACCATACATCTAAATAGTATAAAAATTATTTTATATTTTGATAAATAACAGTAGAACCAAAACAAGATAACTGGCACTTAAGTTGTCTTAGTGAGAAGCTGTATGTCTTTTACTAAAGTTAACCAGATAAAAACAGATAAGTACCACATATTTTATTTCTCTAGTTAAGTATAATAAACAAAAATGTGACATGCAGTGTCAAGTGTACATATCTTTTTTTTGCTGGTTACATTTTAATTAAAATAGAGTTATGTTGTTATTGCCCAGACAAAACGACTCTTAATTCCCATTAGAAATGTATCTTCTTTTGGTAGTACACATAAAATCAATTTTTAGACATCAAAATGTACTTATCTCGAAAAATGTAAATTATGGAGTTATCTTGTTTTTGCAGTAACCTGACGATATTCTTATTAAATTTTTTTCAGTAACTTCTTGATTCTTTTATATTTTAATTAATTCAATGAACTAATGACTTACTTTATTGTTAATCATTTTTACGAATGACTAGAGTAAATAAAATAAAAGATACTAAATATTAAAACATTAAATTAATCACATCGAATTTCAACTCAACGGTATCCATTATTGATGAATACTCCCCAATGGGCCCATTTAACGATTTACAACATGTCGCTTAGCCAGATTTCACTTACGGCAATTAAACATCGATAAAACACAATAGAAATCTCTGAGAATGAATTTACATTTTTACCAAGAATCGATTGACACCAGATTTCATTTATGCGGTGGACGTATTTAAATAAAAAAAATAAATAAATAAGCCATCAGTGATTTCTATATAGATTATGATATTAACGGTAATGGCATTGTAATCGCGGTTTTATCAAATTGTCCTTTGGTTACTTAAGCATATCGTCAGAAATTATATGGCATAAGTTAAAAGTGAAAAGCTTGCTTAAAAGTGAAATAAATTATGAATATCGAGATGCTTCTTTTTTTTTGGGCAGTATTGCGGTTATTTTTTGACATCATTTAACAACTTAGTCTGAATAAATTAAGTACAAAGAAAACACTCAGAAAATTTAAAAGATAGATTGCAAGAAGTTAATAAGAAATGGTTTCTATGAATATTGAATTAATTATTAATTTGGTTACATGAGTACATGATACACAGGTAATGGCTACACTATTATCATTTGATTTCTTTAATATTGAAAGAGAGTATTGCTAGGGCATTGTAAATCTCCACAATTCTTCAATTCATCCCAGTATAGTATAACAAGAAACAATCGAGGAATGTCCTCATCATTTCTGGAAATAATTTTAACAAAACCATTCATAGTGCATAGCAGAAATTTCTTCTTCCTGGACTCTTGAACGTATGCACATGAAAATCTACTGCTTGATATTGTTTATCATAAAACATTACACAAGCCATATTTATATCGTTTGAAGTCCAGACCAGTCTACTTTACATAATGATAGATAGTAAAGAGATAATAAGAATAAAGAGAGGGAAAACTAGCTCTCCTAAAGTTATAGGATTTAAATGAATTACTTGCAAAATTAGTAAGCTTCACTATATTCCGTACGTACCAAATAAATACTGTAGAAATTGACATTTATAACTTTTTTGATGTGACATCTGTGACTTTGACAGATAAAACTACTGACATCTGACAAGAGAGTGACAGAAAAAAAGTGTCGTCAGCCATCAACTTTGTTGGTACTGAAATTAAAAAAGATGAAATTTATTAATTGTTTTCCATCTTCTACAATATTTTTAGTAAAAAAGTCAGTAATTTTCTTATAATTTTTTTGAAAATTTTCACAAAATTTTTGCCTAAACTGTCAATGAGATAAAAATAATGAAACATTTATAAATAATTTAAAATTGACATTGGCATTTATCATGGTTTAATTTTTAATGATTTTATTAGTTTTAATGACTGTTGTTGACAGAAGAAAATTTAAGATGAATTGACAGCCACGACTTTGACAATTTGGACAAATTAGACTAGCGACGTTTGACAGAGTGACAGCAACAAGCCATAATAGATTCAAAATATTGACAGTTGTCATGTTTTTTTTTGCTAACGAAGTTAAAGAAGATAAAATTCTAATGTGCAAATTGTTTTCCTTCTCCTACACCATTAATTTAATTTAAATAAACGAGAAATTCAAAAATATAGTAATTGGAGGGAATCGTATTGACAGATAATACCAGGAATATATCACAGATTACAAGGAGAGATAGATACAAACGTAGATTAAAAATAAGATATATTCATTTAATTTCCTGGAAAAAAAAACTTGAAATTACTTCCAGGTCGTTAAAAAATGAATGAGCCATCCCTTAGATAAAATTGACAAATTACTTCAATATCCTAAAAAAATGTACATTCCTTTTCAAATATTCAAATAAATTATTTGATATTAATTCGGTAATATATACTTGGGCTAAAAGAACCAACAAGCAAAGACAACGCTACAATATAGTGCGTTAAACCAAGAGAGAAGCTCTGATGCTGCGTAGCCGCGCCTCTTAAGCATAGTCCAGGAGTCTATGTTAGAATGATCTTTCAAAATTCTTATTTCTCTTTTATGTTTCTCCAGCATCAGGAAACGTTAAAAATGACAGATGAATATGGTCGAAAATTCTTCGATTATCTGATAAAATGGCAAACTGATCTAAAACGCCTGGAAGAAAGTATAGGAATGAATTTGATTGCCTGGAATTAATAAAAGTTTTATTAAAATGAAGCCTCAATTTTCCTGAAAAATTTAGATTATTTCAAATTCGTGCTTTAATGACAAAATTCGTTTCAGGCAGTTTAGAAATATGAAATTATTATATAAATATGTATAATAAAACATTTTTAATAGCGAAATTAAAAAAAAGGTAAAAAGATACAAGGTGTTCTATTTGAATAAATAAACTATGTACTTATGTTTATAGGTTTAAGAAATCAATAATCATTGTTTTTATTCACTTTTATCATAAATTATTCCTCAAAAAAGCGAAACTTAGGAATATTAAAGACAAATTGACTTAATTGAGAGTTAAGCTTAGAGTCAATTAACAGATGACATTACTGATGTTTTTGTTCAAAATGAACAGAAGTCCTGTACAGTGAATATTATATTAAAACAGTTATGACATTTCGAGTAGATTTTGGACATGTTCTAAGTATATGCTGTATATCTTTGAAAGATAAAAGCAATTTTTAATAAATAATAGGCCATTTAAAGTAGAAACATCTAATTTTATTTTAATTCCCACTAATTTCACTTTCTTTAGAAATTAATATATTTTTAAGGCAATCTGATCTTCCCACGATGTTCGCGAAATATTCTTCATGAACTTTATACTGACATTAACCTTCTCTTTCACTCGGGGCAGGCCTGAGGAAGAAACTAAATGAAAAAAAAATATTTTCCTCAGATAAGTCGTATTTAGCGCTTAATTGGTTTTTAATTGTGGTTTTTATTAAGTTTGGTATATTTTGTAATTAATTTGTATTTTGATGCAAAAGAGCATTGGCTTATAATGTTTCTTATGACTTAGTCTCTGATAAAGAGAGTATTCGGCGTATAGTACAAGCTCTTGAGTTAAAAAACGTATATTAATAGGTCGTTAAAAGAACATGAGCAGAAATGTATAATAACATTAATTTTTTAGCTCATCTAGCTACTTGATTTTGAATTGATTTTTGCATTGATTTTCCAGAAAAATTGTCATATTTTTTTAAGCAATTAATGTCTTTTACATCTTAGAAGTCTTTAAATGTCTATAAAAGTTAATTTAAGTTGTCTCTATACCATGAAAATTGCCTGGAAGATTATGATTTATTTTGACAAATACTTGTGGTTAAAGTCATCTCGAGGCGGTCAAAGATACCTGTTAGTCCAAAGGCGAGATTTCTGTAAAAATATTAATTTTATGAGAACAGTTATTAGGGATATTGTTGTAGCGCAAAATCTAATCTACAACTTTGCTATTTACATATTTCTTGGTATAATTCATGGGAATTAAGAAACTCTCAAAAACCTGCTCATCAGGAGACTATAAGCGATGATGACGACTTAATAAGTCATGATTCGAAAGAAAATTAAAATTTCCTCAAAAATATTAAGTTTATGAGAAAAATGATGAAAACATCTTGTCGAACTTGCATTGTCTTATTTATTTAATGTAACACGACGTTTCGGTTGGTAAGTATCTCCAACCGTTATCAAGTCAGTTTACACTTGATTCTTCGAAGTTCTTTGTCCTTTATTGTTTGTAGTACGTCATGTGTTCTTTACGTTTATACATGTTATAATTAATAATGATTTCGCTCTTAATTGTTTAGGGTAGGTCCAGACTTTTTGGATGCCGACGGATTCTTTTGTTTGGTTTGTCCAGTTCTTCTTTGTCCATATTGCAAATCTTATGTAAAGTGCTTCTTGAGATCTGGCATGCGTCACATGTCCGCTTGTTTACTGCCAAAACAGATGTCAATGACTCCATGTTAGTTATTTCATGTTTAAATTAGTTTTGTACTTTTAAAACTAAACGACGTTCACCCGAAGATGGAAACCGATATTTAGCAATATGTTTGTCTTCTTGCGAATCAATCAAAATACCAAAAGGAATACAATGTAAGTATAGATCACCAAAGTATTTATTTGTCCAATCAGGCAAATTATCACCTTTCAGGTACATAATCCTCTTAACCTATTTTTTCGGCACTGTATTTAGGTTTTGTACATTTTCCAGAATTTATAATCCTTTTTTTTAACCCAATTCTACCTCTTTTTTACCTTATTAAATCATAATAAATATTAGGTTACACTAATAAATAATAATATTAAAACAAATTATTTAAGTATAAAAAAGCATTTCCTTTAAAAAAAATATTAATGCCCTTTAAATAATAGCCAATATTACATTAAAAATCAAAAATGTTTTTATACCGCTGGTAACAGTCGTCCAAACCGGTACTCATTAAAAATAGTGAATAATACGGCGACAAGGAATTCATTGTTTAACCGGTCCACTTATACCCCGAGATAATCCGTTATGTGTTAGGATAAAACGAGCCGACTATAGAATGTATATGCACTTGAGTCTAAATTTTAGTATCTATCTTATTTTGGCAGTACCTATTTAGACATAACCTTAAAAGTAAAGTTTGTTACCACGTTGTGTTAATTCTCGCAATATTTCGTTTTTTTATGGGTTTTTATTAGTTTAAACAGTGGAACAGCAATGGTAAATATGACTCTTGGAAAAGTCAAAGAAAATTAAAGGTAGTTGTTTGTCAAGTGGTTGTTTATGAATACGTTATTGTAAGGATAAGGGTAAAGAAAAATGTTTTTTTTTTTGCAGAAAATAATTGTTTGAGAAAAAAATGCTTTTTGCAATGAACGCGTCAACTGCATCAATCATTTAGAAAATATTAAAAAAATTAAGAGTAACTAATGCAAGTGGAATTAAGTTGCAAATAAAAAGTACGAATTAAAATCTTCAAAGAAGAATAATTGGAAGAAAGAGAATAAAATAAAATTGAAGAAATTAGAGATTAACAAAGTCGAAGAGCCGTGTAGAAGAATATAAAGTAAATTCAGTAAAAAAATAATATGAAATATAATGTCATTTAATAAGAAAATAATCACCTAACAGAAAATGTACGTAAACCAGTGGTAAGTTACTTCATCCATCACTGTCACTTACCAATACAGCAAAATTAATTTAAAAAATTTAATAGTCAAAAAAACTACGTCTAATGAACACTGAATCAATTATTTAGTGAAAATTTTAAAAAAATATTAATATAATTAAATCAATAGACGAAATATAAGCAGTTCTAACGTGATGATCAGATCTGGAATCGATCTACTATTAATTAAAAGTGCAAATCAGAGATTTAGGAAACAATAATTAATCATAATAAATCATTTGAAAAAAAGAAGTGAAATTACCATCTTAATAAATCAATAATAAAAAGCTTGAAAGAAAAGCAACTGTAAATAGATTCAATTATTGATTGAATAACTAAAGTAACATACAAGGGGTAATTCCTTTTAAAAATTAATAAAAACTCAAAAGACATGGCAACAGGTTAAATTAATAATATGGTGAAGAAATAAATCAAGAATCAATACTAAAATGCATATTAAATAAAATAATTAAAAGGCCAATTAAATAAACGAATTAGTAGCAAAAAATTTACAGGAATGAATAAGGTAAACCAGCCAAAATGGAAGCAGAAACTAAATACAATTACGTTAATTGCCATTTAGTTTAGAAAGGTAAAAAAAGTAAATTAGTTACTTATATAATAATCTAACCGCATAGGCAATTTATTAATTAGTTTTAAGTAGACAAAAATTACATACACAATTAAAACTAAATTATGAAAAGAATTAAAGAACACGAATCAATAACTAATGGATAATAGTGATAAGGTGCATCATATTTTAGTCAGGAGTGAAATGCCGCATTTTTTAAATAAAACTGCGACAATTTCCAGGGAAAGCCCCAATTGGTCAATTTTAATTTCCTCAACTGCCTGGAGAAAACAAAAAATTGGCTTAATAAACTATCTAAAACTGATTTCTTTGCTCTTGTTAAGTCATTTTTTAACTCCTTCTGCACAGCTTTAGGTGAAGCAGAATGTTCACTTACCTGAATATCACTCATAACTGCGTCAGATACCTAAAAGGAATAAAAAGTGTTCTTTTCCAGCCTGTTAAAGATTCCTGTTAGCCTTCTTATGATAATAAATTCTTCGTCACTTTCCTAGAAGTGAGTAATTCCCCGTAATTCAGTAATTTCTTTCCCAAAATATCGAAACATATACTTTTTTAACCTTTTAAAATCATTTTTGCACTGCTTGGAAGACACCAAAAATTGTCCCCAATTAAGTCCTTTTCTGATTTATTATCGGCATCCATTTATAGAAAATGGTACATTTCTCCGTTAAATCTTCTAGCTAAAAGTGAAGTTGTCCATTTCTTACTTAATAAATTTAGGTAGCTGGTCATAACAGTTTTTACGTAACAGTCGCGTCCAATTTATTCTCTTTTAATTAAAAACTTTACTGTAACTAATTTAATAGTACGTTTCATAAAATTTCGTGAAGCTTTAGTTGCTATGTGGATTAAAACGTTAAGTACCCCCTAATTGGAGTGGGATAATGATATTCTCGTTTACACCATTAAAAAATAATAATGGGTGCAGTCATGTAACTGTATATATTATACATCAAAGTAAAACTCATATTCCGTTAAAACTACGATCAGTTTTAATACCTCATAATTTATCACTTGTCTATTTAGAACATCGCTTAGTAGCTTTATCGATGTTTATAATGGAAAATGTATGTGAAAAAAATGCTGCGCGTGCCTGTATGGTTTTATATAATATGTCAATTTGGAAAAATAGTTAAATATAAATCACAGATTGACACATGAAAGTCACATAATTATGAAAATTATTAAATAAATTGGAGTAAACGGGCACTTTCGAGGCGAAACATGTGTTAAATAATGTTACAAAAAAATATTCAAATATTTTCACTTGGCGGTATCGTCATTACGATCATTTAATTATCGTAATCGTTGGGCATTAAATTGAAAAAATAAATAAATAAAAAATGACCGGGCAGAAGTTTTACCTGTAATTAAAGTAACTTTTCACGGTAATCGGGTAAATAGGAAGAATGGAAATTAAATTAATTTATCGCCTATCCGGGTGTTTTAAGATTTTAGTGATAAATTTTAATGGATTTTAATTATTTATGAAAAAAAAAACTAGACAAATCTTAGGCATTTTTAATTAATTATTTATATTTATTGTTTTTTAATTATAATTTCGTTCCAGCCCTAGTTAGCACATCAGAATGTCCAATGGACATCTAAAATTAGTCCAATCGTTATCGATTATGTCCAAGTTCAAAAAATGGATATCCAATTAATTATGGTTTAGAACATAACAATAAATACTTTTGCAAAGATTGATGTATTTCATATTACCCTTTCCTGATTATCCAAATTATTAAATTACGTTGCAAGTTTATACTTTATAGAATTTTTTATATTTTATTTATACAAATTGTAAATCTTTTTCTATAATATCTTTACAACATAGTAATATATTTGTGAATTTTTTATCTTTTGTTTTTGCTGCTATAATTTTTACTTGTTGCCTCTTGTAGAATACCTATTAATCTAGTACAAGTTTTTCAGAAATTAGAATACGCAAATAGAAAAAGTGACAAATCGAAGACCTAATTTAAAATATGGGGATACAAAGTTCCCAATTTAACACTTTTTTAATCTGCAATTCTACTACAATTTCCGAAAGAATCACACATATTCCACTAATTTTCAGTGCACGGTATAGTAGGGTAAATATGCCTATGATGGATCCCTGCCCATGATGGACCACTAGTTAAATATTTAAATTTACCGCGCAAAATACATTTTCGTCGCATTGGTTAGCTTTTCTTTAGTTGTTTATATGTACTCGTGCAAATATAAAGTGATTTTATGAAAATAAACAGAAAAGTTAAAATTGGTAAGTACTGATATAACAAAGTAGGTTAACCTAATGTTAGATAACTTTTGTTTTATTATTTGCTAGAATCTGTTTTTCTCACTGCTGTTTAGGAAAACTGTTTCGTTTTAACTACCGGGAAAAAATTGAGGTTATGGTCCTATGATGGATTATATGATATATGAGCCTATGATGGACCCCTTGAAATTGTCTTATGATGGACCAGGGGTCCGTCATTGGCAACAATATACAAATTTAATTATTCTATACATATATTTTTTCTATTTAGGTTTAAATAAGGCATCCAAAAAAAGGCAACAGTGGGATGAGGATAACATGCGGCAGGCTATTGAGAATGTAAGAAATAGCAATATGGGCTTTAAGTTAGCAGCCAAAACCTTCAATGTACCGAAGACAACTTTAAGATGACGTTTGGCTAAGCGGGACTGCTCTAAAGGATATTTGGGAGGACGAAAAGCAACGTTCTCTAAAGCCATCGAAGAGGAGATTGCCGAACATATTATTGAAATGGAAAAACGATTTTTTGGACTAACTTCTAAAGATTTGCGACGGATGTTATTTGAAGTAGCCGAGAGGAATAATATAAAACATGATTTTAATCGGGAAACAAAAATGGCAGGTTGGAAGTGGGTTACGGGATTTTTAAGACGTAACCCACGAATATCTTTGCGATGCCCAGAAAGCACGTCATTGGCCAGAGCCCAGGCTTTTAACAAGCCAAATATTCAAGCCTATTTTCAAGCACTATCTAATACTCTAGAGCAGTTTAACATTCTTGCGGAAAACATATATAATATGAATGAGTGAGGTTTGACCACAGTCCAAAAGAAATGTCAGAAAGTTTACGCTGCAAAAGGACGCAAGCAAGTTGGGGCACTCTCAAGAAGTCACACTCTCACTCACACTCTGACTCTCAGAAGCTGAACATCTCAGTCGCTTTAATGATACTTTCCATCTACACAAAAAGTGAAAAATGAAGCTGAGGTGTATACAAAAGAAACAGTACAGATTATTAGAGATAAGCATAATGAAATAGTAGTGACTACAGATAGAATATCAAAAATCTGAAAGAAATATGGAATTAAGTTTTCAATGACAAGCGACTAAGCAACCCAATGATTTAATTAAAAAAACTGACAGGACCAAGTATCTGACGCCTATGAATAGGAAGTATTAGATATGCGGTAAAGATTATGAAAAATAGCAAAACCCTAGGTCGTATTTTCTGATACGTTCCATCGACTGGCTTCGATGTATTTTTATAATTTACCAAAATTAAGTAATGCATAAACGTGCAAAGTTTATCGATTTACAAGTCTTATGAGTCATTCTTCTTTCTAGTATAAAAATGCGAAGAAGCTAGAGGTCAGTTTGGGAATAAAAATGGTTTCGGAATAATAGAAGCATTATTTAGTATATAAACCTAAATACAAAATTGCCAAAACCAAAGGATGTTTCCATGCCTTTCATGGATTATCAAAAGGCCTTTGACAATGTAAAACATGACCTCCCATTATCGTACCTACTTGGATCTAGATAGTAAAGACATTCGATTAATTAGCAATCAAGAAAGCAGATATTTGATTGAGCAGTTTGTTAATAGCCGAACAGTTCGATATCAAAAAGGGTGTAAGAGAAGTATGCATTTTATCATCGATGTTGTTCTATATCTATTCGGAAAGAGTGTTTTCGTGAGTCGGTTTTAGATAACTTCTAGTAATTAAAGTGTACGGGAAACATATAAATAATATCAGATATTCAGATAATACTGTAATACTCGCGGATAATGCAAACAAACTCTACGAATAAGCGTATGACATGAAACAAGCACAAGACTATGCTAGAAAATGAGTATTAAAAAAAACGAAGTTTATGGTCGGAAGTAAAACTAATATTTCACATAACAAAATTCAGGTAAATGAGAAGAATGTTGCACGAGTGACGTAATTTAAGTATCTGAGATGAACCAAAAAATCTGAACTTCAAACTAAGATACAGAACTCTAAAATATTATGTTTGATTAATTCTTTTGTACGGTGTGAAGACCTGAACATTAGAAGACAATTTCATAAATAAATAGGAAGCATTCGAGATGTGGTAATAAAACGTAAAAAAATACATTACATACTTAAGACATATTATGAGTGGAGAACACTATAAATTACAACGCCTTATCCTTTAAGGTAAGATCGAAGGAAAAAAGAGGGAAATAGGAAGAATAAAGCTTTCGTAGTTGCGAAACATTAGACAGTGGACTAGAATAAGTAGTTTTCAAGAACTTCAAAATGATGGAATTGACAAAAATCTTCTATAATTTTGCTTTAAGGTAATAGATAGATGGTTAATATTAATTATCATTCTCTGATCTATTAAACGCTTTTTAGTAAAGTGTATCATAAGTCCGGAATGGATTTCTATAAAAGTTTGATGTAATATTGGTCTTACTAACATAGTTATCATTTCAACTTCAGTTACTTTGTTTATTATGTTATTATTATTTATTTTATATGTTATTATAGTTAGTGAAATAATGCTAATTAACGGTCCTGGGAATTATTAACAAAATATTTATTTTAATTAAGTTACCAAGCCACGATACAAAAAGCTCTTTATTTAGGTACGTAATATTTAACTGGACCTGCAAGAACAATAAAAATAAAAAGCTCAGGCAGACTAAAAGCAGTACAGAGCGGGGGCAACACGTGACTGTAGTGTACACACTGAATGCCATAGGTACTTATATTCCACCTGCTCTTATTTATCCTCGTCAAAGAATGAATGATGAGCTTATGAATAGTGCTCCCGCTGGTAGCATAGCTTTTGTGCAAGAAAAAGGATGGATGAACACTGAAATTTTTTCTAAAAGGCTAAAGCACTTTGTAAGGTATTCAAAAGAATCTAATGAGAACAAGGTTCTTTTACTTTTAGATGGCCACAGTAGCCATAAAAGCCTTGTCTCTAGACAGTTTTCTAAAGAAAACGGGGTTGTAGTATTTTGTTTTCCGGCGCACTGCTCCCACGTTCAACCATTAGATGTCGGATTCTTTCGTCCTCTTCACACTGGACCAGGAAATCCAATTATGGCTGCGTCAAAACCCAGGAAAGGCAGTCACACAATATAAAATAGCAAGCCTTCTTAATCGGGCCTTTTTGAAGAGTGCTATTCCATCTAACGCAATAAATTCATTTAAAAAGACGGGAATTCATCCTTTTAATCCCGATATTTTTGAAGATTGGGAGTTTGCACCAGCTTTAGCAATGGATAGGCAGATTCCATTGGAGGCTCAACTCAGTACCATCGAGTTAGACATTCAAAATCAACCAAGTACTTCTGGTCCTAACACCTCTTTATCTTCAGTTTTAAATGTGTCACTGAAAGAAATTTTACCTTCACCTCAAGCGGTACCTGGGGACGTTGAAAAAAGAAAATGCAAAACTCGTGCAAAAACTGGTCATTTAAATTCCACTCCAGAAATTCAAGAACTCAAAGAAAAAGTTATTGAAAAGGAAATGAAACTAAGAAAACAACAAGATAGGGTAGTAAAACGGCAACTTGTCATTGAAAATGACTGTTCCGACGAAGATGAGTCTGTCTTGGAGGAATTCCTTAAAACACGTAAAGAAGACACATATGATGCCAGTTGCATTTACTGCAACGAGTTATTCTCTCACTCACGTAGAAAAGAAAAGTGGATTCGCTGTCAAGTATGTAAATCGTGGTGCCACATTGAGTGTGCGGGTGTTAGTTACCGTTGCAAATCATTTATTTGTGAATTATGTACTTAATTTTTTGAGTTTATATGTATATTTTTGTACCCCACAAATTATTTTTTTTATTAAAGCTTAAAAAAGAAGTTAATAAGATAAAATAATATTTATTTACAACAGGGGCCAACATGGGCACATAATGTGCCATTGATGTACCCCTCATATTTTTTTTAAAGGCGTTTATTATTAAAAAAAATAGATATTAATACAAAATTTACTCTGTCCTCTATTTGTTCACTTCCGGTTAGGACTACTCCTCGACATTCAGAGGGCGCAACAGTCAATTGACGTACAGTATTCGATTGGCTCTTATGGAAGTTACTTATCCAAGAAGTATTAATATATGTAGACGGACAAATATCGGTTCATTCCTTTATGTCAATTGGACACTTCATTTATTTTATACGTCAGGCCGTTATATTATTGATTATTCGTTGGATGTTTGCAATTTGCATTTCAGATTCCAGCTTTGTTTAACTAAATATTTCTTCTAGACCTATTATTTATTTATAGAAAATGTATTTCTTGATGCTTTGATTAACTCCTAAAAGTGAATTATAGTGTGTTTAGTCACAAGCGTGCTCATATAGTGATTGAACTTCTATTGCCTCTGCATTATCTACAGATAGAACAAAATGATACTCACCTATAATGCCAAAAATCAAGCTAAAACATAACCGAAAAGCTAAAAAAATGATTGATTCAAAATGTTTTAACCATTCAAACACCAATGTAAGGAGTTTTATTTATTTAGAAAAGCCTTCTGATAGTGGTAGTATTAATATTGTCTATAATGACATATCACATACCCCCAGTAGTAACAATATTTGATGGGGATTGTTTCGGGGATAATAGTGATTAAAGTGAAATTAATGACACTGAGAATAGTACGTTGAAACTTGATTTGTCTTAGGTTTTGGGTACTGAAGAGCGGAAGATGATTCGAGGGCTCAATACATACAACTGAACTTCAATAGAGCCTACAGTATACAAATGTTTAGCAAGTTGTGCTGCTCTTTATGAAATTCCTCTGGCTGCTTATTTTTCTAAAATTATTTTTAATTTTAATGGAAAATAATTATTAGTAAACTAAGCAACTTTTTTTATATTTAACCATCCTATCCTACATAATATAGATTTTTTTTCTTAACATGCTTTTATATTACAAGTTTATTTTTCAGCTGCTTCCGAATACCAAGGTGACAGAAAACTAACGGAGACAGCCATCAGAAAATATCTTAAACGCTGATGAAAGATGCCATGAAAATAGGTCCAAATAAGTATCCATTATCGGAGAAATAATAAATTCCAAATTGACGTCTAAGAGAGTGTCGTTCAATTGTGGATCATGTTTGGATAAACTTCACTCTGTAGTAAGTACTACTGGAAAAGCTATGGAGAACAAAGAAATGGCACTTGCTCTTTTCTTTGACCTGGAAGGAGCATTTGACAAGGCAAAAACAGATACCATCTGCCTCGCACTACTAACCAGAGGTACACCAGCTCAAAACGGTGCTGAAAGATCGGAAGATCAGTACTAGAGCAGGAGATTATCGTTTCGGGAGCAGGTTAAAAGATGGCTGTCCACAAGACAGTTGCCTTTAGCACACCTCTGGTGTCTAGTGATAGATAGTCTCCTCAGGAAGCTAGAACTTGAAGGATTCCATGCACAACGATACGCTGACGTCGGATTAATAATGATCACGAGTAAATTCATAAATAGAACATTGATGTCAGGGACAGGACTGTTGGTCAACAAAGAGAAGGCCGAGTTCATTCTCATTACTAAGAGGCGCAATTTGATAGACTCGCATTCGGGCTGTAGGTCATATACTTGGGAGTTACTTCTAATTAGTTAAAAGGCCTCTATCCAGGTTGGAACAAGTTAATTTTCGTTCGGTTCAGACATTTCAAGAAATCAAGATATATTTTCGGGAAAATGAAGCAACATCTGAGCTCTAAAGAAGGAAAAACAAGACTTAGAAGATAGATTGCTTGTCTAGCAGACTTTTCATTGATGCAACTGCTACGCATTTAACTATACTAATTATGGGTTCTGTTTTGCAGATCCTAGTCTAGCAAGGGAGTTCGCTAGAAAGAAAGTATTGGAACTAACTTTCAGGAAAGTAAAGATGGAATTAATGATAATTTTTTAGTTACTGGAAATATAAATTGTTTAAAAGAAACATTGCTCATTCTCTAAATCAGTTTTTCTAAAAGTAGTGTTCTAATCTTCTCCCGAAGATGCTAACATCGTTAGCGAAATACGTGTCGAGAGTAAAACAAAGAGTTTTGGTTAGTGGCAAAATTATCTCGTAATTTACATTATCGCAAGAATGAAAAATTCACTTTTGGATAATTACACAAACAAATAGTTGGTCCGACTACCTGAAAAAAAGTTCACTATAAGAACCCATATTGGGCACCAAAAAAACCATCCGTTTTTCTGTACGAATTTGTCACTTTCTACACGATCTACTCATCATAAATGTGTGAACCGATTGATTCATTAATTGACCTCCTTAAAAAAAATAATAATCACACTTACCCTATATCTAATCATATTGCTCATAATTCCTTTCCTATCTCGCCATTGTCAGTCAATAATACCCGGTGAGAACCATCGTAGTCAAATAGTGATAGTAATCCAAACGTTAGTGACCTGTAAAAATGCATGAGTGAGTCGTCTTCGTTCTTGTTTCCTCCTTTTTTTTTTTTTTTAATTCAGATGATATTGTTCATGTTTGATTCGCGAACGTCATGGGAAAATATGCGTGGAAAGTCTGCATATATTAAGGTGGTTACACAAGTTGCTTCTTTGTTATTAAGGAATTCAGATTTTTAAAATATGTGCCATATATTATTTGGAAATAGTCGAATACTGCATCGAAATAAAATAGTTTACAAGAAGGATATCTGATAGTAATAAAGTTTTAGATTAATCGCCAGATTTCATTTAAAATCGAAAGTAAGAACTGTGAAAAATCAAAAAGGAACTCTGTTAATAAAGCAGTGAAACGAGAATCAATTAAATCAACACTGTGTGATTGAACACAAGTGTCAAGAGAGAGTTGAGAATATCTTCTAAAGCTTATTTGTTCACTTACAAACTACTAAAAGTGGGTGAGATTTGACATTCTGGCCAAATTTTTTTCGATCTCGTTTTCTGCGATTTGGTGGTATTCATTTCATGACAATTTTGGACGATCTAGTTTCTTACATTCTTGGGATATATCCGTACCATATTGGCTGTTTTTGCTCTCTGTGTGTTGTTTGGTAATCGTTTTCGTACATTGTCATTTCAGATCCTGTCTCTTCTTTCAAAACATCTATTTTAGTCGCTTCAAGTTTTCTTCGCTTTTATTCCGTTATTCACCAAATATCTCTGCTCCATAAGTCACATTGCTTTTATTGAGCATTCTATATAGGGTGTCAATTTGAAAACCTTTAATACAATCATGTCTGAAACTAAAAAAGGTGAATAGAAAAGCGCAGTTTGGTACAAATGTTATACAGGTAGGAGGAACTAAAGGGTGTTTTTTTGAGAGGTATACAAATTTGAAGTGAAATAAAACTGTAAAAAAAATTTTTATTGACATGACATGTTTTATTTAAAAGATATTGTTATGCCATTAGTGCTTAAAAATGATTTCGGGCATATGAGCGCCACGGCTGGTTCGAATGTAGCGTAATCGGGAAGTCCAATTTTCGACCACTTTTTCAAGCATCTGGGGCCGTATCGCGGCAAAAACGCGGCGAATGTTTGCTTCCAAGTGATCCAACGTCCCTGGTTTATCTTTGAAGACATGTGACTTTACATATCCCCAAAGAAAGTAATCCAGGGGTGTGAGATCACACGATCGTGGAGGCCAGTTCACAGGTCCATTGCGTGAAATTATGCGATCATGGAATGTTTCCCGCAATAAATTGATAGTGTCACGTGTGGCATGTTGCTCCATCTTGTTGAAACCAAAGCTCTGCCACATCAAGTCGGTTCAACTGAGGAACAAAAAAGTCGGCAATCATGGCTCTATAACGTTCTCCATTGACTGTAACATTCTGGTCGTTATCATCTTTAAAAAAATATGAGCCAATGATTCCTCCTGACCATAAAGCGCACCAAACTGTGACTTTTAATGAATGTAAGGGCGTCTCAACAAAAGCTTCTGAATTTTCTCCACTCTAAATTCGGCAATTTTGCTTATTGACGAAGCCGTTCAACCAAAAATGAGCCTCATCGCTGAACAAAATTTTGGATTGAAAAAATGGGTCAAGCTGAATACTGTTTTCCGCCCATTCACCGAACGTACGGCGCGCATAATGGTCACGCGGTTTCAGTTCTTGCACAAGTTGGATCTTGTAAGCTCGCAAGCCAAGATCTTGCCGCAAAATCTTCCACAAAGTGGATGGGCAACAAGTGCACAACAATTGGGGCTGTAATTGTTGTGCACGATGGCGAATCGACTCATTCGGGTCCTCTTCAACACTATGCTCCACAGCAGCAATAACTTCTTCTGTGCGCACTGTATGGCGTCTTTGTGGATGCGTATTATCAACCAGAGTATGCGTGGTACGAAAACGATCCATGGTTTTTCTATAATATACTATAATAACTTGCTCGGATGATCGATTATGTCGACCGTAAAATGGACGCAGCGCACGGTGAGTTTCGCGAATTGAACTATGATTTTCAAAATCTATTTGCACAATTTGAAAACGTTGTTCTGGAGTAAGTCTATTCATTGTGAAATGGCAAACTGTACTGACCACGACTACACCACCAACTGTCAAATTGACAATCACCAGAAACAGTTTTGACAACTTAAAATCCAAACCTCTAAAAAACACCCTTTATAACCACCATATGGTTATTGGACCCTCCAAATTTTTTAATGGCACCACTTCTTTTGTGATACATTAAATTAAAGGTCTTCTGGAGTAGTATTTACCTGCACAGGAATTGTTCCTACATTTTTACAAGGTCAAAGAAAAGTATAAAGTTAAATAAAATAAACTCTGTTTTTATGAACCGTAATGTTATTTAATTAGATGCTTAAAATGCATTCCATTTTGGGCTAAACTTTTGGTATAATCCGTTGTCGAAGATCATCGAGTGAAGGTGGTTGCCTTCTAACCCTTAACAAGTGATCGCTTACGCGTGCTTACTCTATCCTTTAAAAATCCTTATATATATATTTCTAATTTTATATGCAAAAAAAAGTCGTGGGCTGTTAGATCTGGTGATCTCGACGGCTATTTCATTCCGACTTCCTATCCCAGTCAGGAAAATTGCCTCACAGGAAGAACATAATGGGGTAGCGCTCCATCTTGTTGAAATATAATAAACCTCAATTCCTATCCTCATGAATATTCACCTATTTTTTTTATTTTTTTTAACAATTTTAGGCTGAGTGGTGGTTTTCAACATTTCCAAGTGAGTTTCGCTATTAAAAACAGTTCAGGTGAGTACTTGATTATCTTTGACAACGAATTTATTATAAAGTATGCATCTATTGCAAGGGAAGGCTTTCAGAATGTTAGCAATGAGTTTAAAAAATATTATTATTTTTGTTTAGCCAAAAATGAAAAGGGTTTATATTGAAGAAGTTTTCAAAAAGAGATTTTTGCATTGACAGTTTTCAAATTCACACCCTGTATATGATGTATTTAAGTTGTTTTCCAATTTCTAGTTGTCGTTATCTATATCTAATTAGATAGATTTAAAAAAAAATGTTTGCTTCTATGGGGAGATATTTTGTTTTCTATGTACTGATTTCCAGTTTCGAATTATGAAACTCTGCAATTTTTGCATCATATATTGTAAGTCGTCTTTATCGTTCTCTATAATAATTTGGTCATCAGCAAATTGTAGTCTATAAAGGCAAGTGTCTCCGATACCTATTCTGTTACACTTTCTCTTTCATTGATACTGAGCCGCTCTTTTTATACTGTTCACTATGTTGTCATATAAGAAATGTCTCCTCTGATATGTTCTGTCTACATTACATTGTTTAGTTATTTGTGCCGTTCTTTGTTCCTTATTATCTAAGAACTTCTGCGATCTGAATGGAATTAGAAGGTTTGGTTGGGAGGTTAGAAGGTTGAAGGCTTCTCTCGTCATTTATTCGTAACATCATCGTATCTTACTATTACATATTCAATGACAGATTTGAGCTTTTTTGTATGTTGTATTCATGTGTATGTATGACGTTATTAACATATTTTGATCAGTCTTTCACTGTTGTCCTTTGTATTGATTTCTCTGAATGGTCTTACTAGGGAGTCATTAATTGTTCCACCAAATCTAAGATCACCAAGTACTATCATTTGTCTTGATTTGTTTATGAGTGATTCATTGTTTTTTTATTAATTAAGTGGAATTTACAATAAATATCATGTTAAGGCGCCATTGACCTTTTAATCATCCATTGCCGGTTTTCACTTTATGAACTTTCTTGACTAATCATCACTAATCGTTGGTCATCAGGTGCATCTCGAAATAAAATTAATTTATGGCTACTGCAGTCAGTACTAGTTGTATGTATTATTGTAATTAAATAATCAGGTGGATTATACAGGGTGTTCCAAAACTGGACCATAGTTTATCCAGGATAAATTAATTAATTCCATAACTCCCAGGATTGGAATTTAAATATTTCATGAAATGAAGAACAGAAAGCTCAATTCCTTACAGCCAAACAGAAATTTTAATGTTCAGTTAAATTCTTAATGATATAATTTACGTAAGAAGAAGAGCATCAAGTAGGTGGAGAAATTTAGTTAACTATCCGAAATTTGGAAAAAAGATTTTAATATAAATTTTAATTAAAATAATTTTAATCCATATTATAAAATATGAAATTAAATCGTTGAATTATCATCAAGCTTTAAAGTTAAATGAATAAATACAGTTAAAATTTAATGCTACATTTTAATACAGTACAATGAAATTGTCCAAGGGAAGATTTAAATTATATTTTAAATTATTTAAATAAATAAATTAAATTAAATTATTAAAGCTTAATTTTTAGAAAAAAAAGCAAAATTTCCTATTTAATTTTTTATTAAAAATTCTATTTTAAAATGTTCCGTACTGAATATTTCCATCAGGGAATTAAATTAAAATTACAGATAAAATTTAATTTATGTAAATTGAATGGATAAATTTTCATCAACATTTTCACTGAAAAACTACATTTCCAAATTAGTTTTCACAATAATTTTTCATTTTTTAATAAAAATTTAATTAAAAATTTGAACTAAAGATTTTTTGCACTTATGACTCTGCTTATGAGAGAAAAAAAAATAAATTAAATCACTAAATTTATGAGAACAACTACGTAATTATTTTTTTTTTATTTAACTATTTTAAGTTTAATTAAATATTCCTATTAAAGATTTTCTCTAATCAAATTTTCCATTTCAATTTTGTAAATTATAAAATGCAGTTAAGATTTAATGTTGCATTTTCAAAAGTGCAAATTTAATTAAATTAAACTAATCGTAAATTTTTTTTGATTCAAATGTAATTTTAAATTATTTTAATAAATTAAATTACATTAAACTCAATCATTAAATTTTAAGTAAAATTTTTAGAAAAAAAAACAACATTTCCAAATTAGTTTTCAAAATAGAAGAAAACCCTACATTTTACTGACTAATTCCTTTAACGAATTAAATTAGATTAAAAAATGCAGGTAAAAGTTAATTTTAAATTATTTACGTAAAATAAGTTAATAAATTTTAAAGATAAAAGAAATTGGTATTTGATTTTTTAATCGAAACTTATTTAAAACTTCCCATTAAAAAGATACCGTAAATTACAAAAAATTAATTAAATCATTAAAATTATGAAAAAATGCAGTTAAAATTTAGAATTTTCATTAAACTGATTCGATGCACTTTCTTTATAGAAATCAAAAATTAAATTAAATTATAAAATGCACTTAAAATGTAAAGTTAAATTTCAGAACGTACAGTTGAATAGTCCATGAAAATTTAATTAAATTGGAAAAAATATTTAAATTAATGTTTTAATTATTTTAATAAATAAAATTAAATTCAAATATTAAAGTTTCATCAATATTTTTAGAGAAACAAATATAAAAGTTTCAATTTAATTTTTAAAAAAATACTGCTTGATTTTTCAAATTTTATATCTAATTAAAAATTTCAATTAAAGATTTCTGTACTAAATATGTCTATAAAGTACAATTAAATATTTTATGAAACTGTAAATTTAATTAAGCTAAGAAAATTAGAAAAAGGCATCTAAATTCAATTTTAAATTATCTTAATAAATAAAATTAATAAAAATGATGTTAAAATTAATCATTCTATGCACTTAATTAAAAAAATTAATTAAACTATAAAATGCAGTTGAAATTTAACGTTTAATTTTAGAAAGTACAAATTAATAGTTTATGAAAGGGCAAATTTAATTAAACTAAGAAAACTGAAAAAAACAACCTAAATTCAATTTTAAATTATTTCATTAAATAAAATTAAATTAATTCTACTTGATTTTTTAATTTGTACATTGAATTAAAAATTCCTATTAAAGGCTTCCGTATTAAATGTGTCTATAAATAAATAAAACTAAATAATTAAAATTATGATAAAATGCAATTAAAAGTTTTCCATTAAACTAATTCTATGCACTTAAATTATATACAAAACTAAGAAATTAATTAAAATTATAAAATGCAGTTATAGTTTAATTTCAGAGAGTATAGCTAAATCATCCGTGATAATAAAATTTAACTAAATTAGAAAAAATATTTTAATTCAATTTCAAATTATTTTAAGAAATCAAATGTAATTAAATCAATAAATTTTAATGAACAATTTTTGAGAAACACACATTTTAATTTGTACATTTAATTAAAGATTTTTATAAAAGACTTCCGTACTGAATATTTCCATAAATAAATAAAATTAAATCATTCAAATTATGATCAAATGAATTAAAATTAAAAATTTTCATTAAATTAATTCCATGCACTTAAATTATCTACCAAAGTAAGAAATTAATTTAAATTATAAAATGCAGTTAAAATTTTATGTTCAACTTTAGAACTCTAAATCATCCAAGAGAATACAAATTTAACTAAATTTGATAAAATACTTTAATTCAACTTTAAATTATGTTAAATTAAATTATTCAATTTTAATGAAAACATTAAACTAATTCTATGCATTTAAATTGTCTACAAAGATATGAAATCAATTTTGTTAAAATGTATTGTTAAATTTCAGAAAGTACAATTTTATGCAGGTTATATGTCTAAAAAAGTCAAAAATTAATTAAAATTATAAAACGCACTATCAAATTTAAAGTTAAGTTTTAGAACGTACAATTAAATATTTCATGAAAGTGCAAATGTAATTAAACTGGAAAATTGTAAAAAATATCTAAATTTATATTAACTACTGTAATAAATTAAATTCAATTCAAATAATAAAGTTTATTCAATATTTTTACAGAAAAAAGAAAATACTACTTGATTTTTCAAATTTTACATTTAATTAAAAATTCCAATTGAAGATTTCTGTATTGAATAAGTCTATAAATAAATAAAATTAAATTAAATCATTAAAATTATGAGAACATTTAAATCTAGAATTTTCATTAAACTGATTCTATGAACTTAAATTATCTACAAAACTAAGAAATTAATTGAAATTATAAAATGCAGTTAAAATTTTATTTTCAATTTCAGAAAATATAGCTAAATCATCCATGATAAAATGCAAATTTAACTAAATTGGAAAAAAAATACTTTAATTCAATTCTAAATTATTTAAATAAATTGGGTTAAATTAAATTATTAAATTTTAATGAACATTTTAGCGAAACACAAAATTTATAATAAGTTTACAAGATAAAAGAAAATATTATTTGAATTTTTAATTATTATATTTTTCAATTTAATACTCCATGAAAATTTAACTTTAATTAAAATAAAAAAATTTAAAAAAGTACTTAAATTCAGTTTGAAATTAGCTTAATAAATAAAATTAATAAAAATTATTACAAAATGCAATTAAAATAAGATTCTAGGCACATAAAATGGGTATTAATGTAATAAATTTAATTAAATTTTAAAATGCAATTGAAGTTTAACGTTTAATTTCAAAAAGTGCAAATAATTAGTTCATAAAAGTGCAAATTTACAAAAAATAAGAAAATTGGAAAAAGAAGTTAAATGCAACTTTAAATTATCTTAACAAATAAAATTAAATTTAATTATAAAATGCAGTTAACATTTTTTGTTTATTTTCAAAAAGTATAACTAAAACATCCATGAGAATGCAAATTTACCTTAATTGAAAAAAATACTTTATTTCAATTTTAAATAATGTAAATAAATTAGGTTAAATTAAATTATTCTTATATTTAATTAAACTAGACAAATTGGAAAAAAACATTTAAATTTAATTTTAAATTGCGTAAATAGATTAAATTAAATTCAGTTAGTAAATTTTAAGCAATATTTCCAGAGAAAAACTGAATTTTCAAGTTATTTTTTAAAATAAAAGAAAATGCTATCTAATTATTTAGTAAAAATTCAATTTTAAAAATGTTCAATTAACGAAAAAAATTGACTTAAATTAAATGATTAAAACTATGAGAAAATGCGATAAAAAATTATTTAAATTAAAAAAAATAATTAATATAAAACTTACCATAAAACAAAAAACTTAATCCATCAAAGTTTTCTCATACAAAATCCCAAAAAAAACACTTAAAAAAATAAATCCACCCACTAACACTACCGACAAAAAAACAACTCCCTCATTCAATTTCTCTTCTTCAGTTTCGTCTTCTTCCTCTTAACGCCTCTGACAGACGGTACGTACCCACTAAGGTCGTTCCAGTGGTACCCCAAAAAAAAAAAAAAAACAATAATCGCCCACCAACCTTCAACTTTACACTTGACGGGTGAAAGCACCGCGAACGAACCCACCGATCGCTTCTTCTTGCTCAGATCGTACCATAAAACGAAAATCCAACGTGATGGTACTTGCAATTGCGTTCGAGTGAACCGAGGAAAAAAGTACGGATGGCTTTTATATGGAGTTATATGGGGGCACCCATATGGGCATGATGGGACTAGGAACTCATTTGGAATGATAAGTGTTGTTGCGAATTCACTTTTCTGTCTGGTATGCGGAAAGGGAAACCTATTGGTTTATTTATTGGTTTTCATGTATTAACTTATAGGTGATCAGCAGGTAAATTGATTAACTTAATCAATCTTGAACAAATATTCATTCAACATCAACATTTCTCAATTCTCATCACTTCGTGTTTAATTCATGTCATTCCAAATTTAATCAAGTTTTTCGGTCATTATAACAGTTTTCTTATCACTAGTTTGCATCAAATTGACAAACTGATGTTCACAGATCAGAGGCACTAATGCAGGTTCTTACTAGTTCAACATTGTTCTAAATCTATCATTAATCAACTCGTGGACAAATGGTTCTGTGCCAACCTGTTGACCTGACGTTTGACATGTGACAACCAGTCCAATAACGTTTACAGCGAATGGAGTGACGTTTAAAATGTGGCAGACTTATCCTACTCAATGGGTTCAATTCTATTTAAATTATGTATGGTAAACGTTTATGTAATTATTCAACGTTTCTGCGCATTTCAGAAAATAATCTTAATGGGATAATCACTCGTTCTTTTTCAGATAAGTCGAATTCTCAACTGTCATAAAGACAGCAAATGGTTTTATTATCTTCTCTAACCTCTAGAAGTTAGGAATGACTTAATCAAGTGGCTCTTTGACGAGTGACAGCTAACACATTATTTATCTGTCAGCAGTCATCTAAGTGACGTTTGATTTGTAACAGAATTGATTAACTTTGAGAATTGAGTAACTAACTTGAAAATTGAGTAAGACTTGATTAATCTGTCATTAGTCAACGCTCAAAATTTGGCTAGAATTTACGGGAACTAACTATAGGAAGTACTCATTAAATATTAAAAAACATGAAATTTCCTAATTACAATCTTCTTATAGGCATATTATTAAAATACACCTTAAGAGCTACCATTTAGCTTTTTGACGAGTTGCCAAATTGTATAAACTGTCACTTGTCACGTTTGACTTATGACAGCAATGACAAATTTTTTGACAAGTGACACTTAAAGCCTCATTTCAAAATTAAGAAAACAAATTAAATTATATAGAAACTAAAATTTAATATGTTAAATCAAGGATGTATTTAAAATTTCACAACTATAATAAATTTAAAACAAAAATTTTTGAATTTATTTTGAATTTTTAGAATAATTAAAATAGAATCATTAATAAGTTAAAAAAATTCATTAACGTGAATAATATCATCAAGATACTTTAAAGTGAAATTAATAATTACAGTTAGAATTTAATATTAAATTTTAATAATGTACAATTACGTAATTAAGATTAAATTATTTATGAAACTATTTTAAAGTTGAGAAGCAGTTAAAATTTAACGTTAAATTTCAAAAAGCAGGATTACATAGGCCACGAACGTGCACTCTTAATTAAACTGGAAAAACTTGATTAAATTATTTTAATAAATGAATTTCAATTAAATTTTAAGTCATATTTTCAGAAAAAAAAATCAAAATTAGTTTTTAAAATATAAGAAAATGCTATTTGATTTTTTTATGGGATTAAATAAAAAAATTACATTTTACTGACTATTTCGATTAAAGAATTAAATTAAAAAATTCATGTTAATAGTATTCAAAATGTAACAAATAGGTTTCGTAAGGACTAACCGTAGGAAGTATTCATTAAATATTAAAGTTCTTGAAATCTCTTAAGTAAAATACAAGATGCCATTTAATTATTTAAGCGTCACTTAAAGCCTTATTCACCCGTCACTTGTCAAGTAAAAGACGTTTAATATTTGACAAATAGATCTCTTAAGAACTCACTATAAGAAGTTCTCAATAAATACTATAAGAATTATGGAATCTTCTAAGTACATTTTTTTATTGGCATAATATTCAAATCTTCAAATCTGCCATTTGTCACTTTGATATCTTTTGAGGTGACAGCTTAGACCTTGTTTATCTGTCACTTGTCACCAATCAACTAAGTGACGTGTGTCTTCTGACAGAATCGATTGACTCTTTGACAAGTGATATTTAAGAATTTATTCATTGTGACCGCGTCCAATTTTTATTTTATTTCACAAAGATTTATAGGATAGTATGTAATTATGAATAATTATGTTTTATGTATTGTGATCTTTTGATTTGTATTTTTTTAATTATTTTATTAGCTTTGTCTACAAAATTGCTAATTTTTTTGACAATAGAGCAGATTATTATTGTTGTTATTTTTATTATTTTTATAGGAATATTAAAATATACCCTAAAAGCTGCCATTAGGCTTTTTGACAAATGACAGTTTCCACATTGGTTATCCTTCAGCAGTCAATAAAGAGACGTTTGTTTTGTGACAAAATTGATTGACTCTTTAACCTATTACAGGTAAAAGTTGACATTCAAAATTTGACAATTAGATTTTATAAGAACAAACTATAGGAAGTACTCATAAGACATTACGGACCTTGGAATTGCCCAAGTACAATCTTCTTATAGGCATATTATATTACATCTTAAAACCTACCATTTGGCTTTTTAACAAGTGACAGTTTCCACATTGTTTATCTGTCACTTGTCAACCAAATGAAGTTCAACGGGTGATAGAGTCGATTCCCTATTTAAGAAGCGACAACTTACATATTGTTTAAATGTTGTCAGCTGTCAACTTATGAGGTTTGACTTGTGACAGTTTTGATTAACTCCGTGAGAAGTGATACTTCCTTATTCAACTGTCATTAGACAACTAAAAGACGTTGACGTTCAAAATTTGACAAATAGATTTTATAAGAACGAACGTGCTAATGAGCTTGAACTTTGACAAGTGACAGTTGACATATTGTTTATCTGTCACTAGTCAACTTAATGCATATAAAAGTAAAATTGTATTTTTCTTTTTCTTATGCATGTCACACAACCGAGAGGTAAATGACAGTTTCAGTTCATAGTTTATTTGTCATAACTTAATTAAGGTGCTTTTGCATGTCGAAAGGATAACTATAAGCAGCTCGTACTCGGGGAGGGTGAAAGACTCTTGAGGATGGTCAGGATTTCCACATGATCGATTTGACACATGTCTTATTTCTAAAATCGGACTCAATCAACTGTCAATTTTTGAGATTACCTAATTTTTGTAATTATAATAAAATAAACCCTTAAATAAATTTGCAACAATTCCTCTGAAAAAAATCAGGTTGCTTTTTGAAAAATGACAATTGACGCAATATTTATCTGTCACTTGTCAATTTAATGACGTTTAAAAAGTGAAATAGGGCGCGTTTTTAAATTCAGCAGTCGATCCACCGCTTAAGCAAAATTTGCTATTTGCGTTTCTAAATTATCTGCTTTCCATCACATCACGTTTCTTTATTATATGATGGGTCCATCAATGATTGGCTGATGGCAATCACTGGTCCACCGTATTTTCGTTTTGGTGGAATGGTGTGATGGAAATGTTGATGTTGACTTTGACATTTCATATATTTTTTTTAATAATTTTAATTTTATATTTAATTTAATAATTAATTTTTAACTGCATTCATTCAAGTTAAGATTTTTTTTACAATGTGCAAGATGCAAGGGCATAGAGGTAAAATTTTTTCGCACCCTGGCATATTACGTGAAGGCCTATTAAAACATAACAACAAAGTGGAAATCTAAGGAGGAAAAATAAATTTGGAAATCGACTGAAAAGTCAAAACAAAACACGCAACAATACAAAAAAAGCGTTTCTTCTCTCATCGGTTGATCTTCTATCACAAATCAGCTGTTTTACGTCATCAGTCAAGCAGCTGTCAATCTGTCAACCATTTGATGGAATCCATCTGAATACAATCAAAAAATCCTGCTGAATTTAAAAACGCGCCCATATGCTTCTTTTTCTTCTTCTGTGACATAACCAAGTTACATGACAGTTTCCACAAGGTTCATCTGTCAACTAAGTAACGTTTGGTTTGTGACCAAAAAGTCTGGATGGAGGAGAAATATCATATACATTTGGCTCTTTGACAAGTGACAGTTTAAACATTTGTTTATCTGTCACTTGTCACAAATCAACTATGTAACATTTAACTTGTCACAAAGTCGATTCAATAATTAACGAATACCAGCTAACACATTGTTTATCTTTCTAAGTCATTTTAATGTTGTTTAACCTAAGTCTTCTTCTTCTTCTTTCCTCTGGGACCCCTAATAGGAGAGAGGAAGATTAAGATATATAAAAAAACTTATGATATGATTTAGAGACTCTTTGACAAGTGACAGTTGACACACTGTTTATCTGTGACTAATCAATTTAATGATTTTTAAACGTGAAATAGTCTTCTCCTTTTTCTTCTGCCGTGACATAACCGAGAGGCAAGTGATAATTTTAGTACGTGTGACAGGTGACAGTTAATACATAGTTTATCTGTCATAATTTAATTAAGGTGTATTTTTGCATGTCGAAAGGATAAACTCTGAGGGGTTTGTAGCTACTGGGAAAGTTAAACAGTCTTGATGATGGTGGAGATTTCCATGTGGTCAATCATTTGGTTCTTTAACAAACGACAGTTCACACATCGCTTATCTGTCAATTAAATGACGTTTGATTTGTTACCAAGGAGACTGGAGGGAGGACAAATATCATAAACAATTAGCTCTTTGACAAGTGTCAGTTTACACATCCCTTATCTATTAACTAAATGACGTTTGATTTGGAACGAAGAAAACTGGAGGGAGGAGAAATATCATATTTATGTCTTCTTCTATTTTCTTCTGCTGTGACATAACCGAGAGGCAAGTGATAATTTCAGTAAGTGTGACAGGTGACAGTTATTACATCGTTTATCTGTCATAATTCAGTTAGGGTGCGTTTAGATTTCGAAAGGAGAAGCTCTAAGAATTTTGTAGGTAGGTAGGTTAAACACTCTTGATGATGGTGGATATTTCCATGTGGTCGATTTGATCATTATTTGGCTCTATGACAAATGACAGTTTTTACATGGTTAAATTTTAAAGTGAAAGTAATCCTGTAACAGTTTAACAAGTGACAGCTAACACATTGTTTATCGGTCTAAGTCATTTTAGTGTTGTCTAACTTAAGTCTTTCTCTTATTTTTGTCCTCTAAGACCTCTAATAGGAGAAAGGAAGTTTAAACCTTAGTTATTTGAAATTAAGGGAATATAATATATAAAAATAAACCCGTGACATGACCCAGATACTCTTTGATAAGTGACTATTAAAAAATGTTCAACAGTCAACTAACTAAGTGACATATTATAAAAGTCACCCTGCAATATTTTTGCAGTAGATAAGTTTAAACTTGGATCTTTGACAAGTGACAATTGACACACTGGTTATCTGTCACCAATTAACTTAACCAAGAAATAATTTGGCTCTTCACTTAAAATCACTTATGTGTCAAGTAAATGACGTTTAATTTATAACCAAGAAGGCAAAAGGACGGAGAAGTATCATATACATTTGGCTCTTTAACAAATGACACTTTATACATCGCTTATCTGTAATCTAAATCACACTAAGAGTGAAGGGAGGAGAAATGTCATGCACATTTAGCTCTTGCACAAGTGACAGTTTAAGCATGACAACAACATTTGTTGATCTGTCACTTGTCACCAGTCAATTGTGTGACATTTAACTTGTCACAGAGTCGATTTAATATTTAACAAGTGACAGCTGAAACATTGTTTATCGCTCTAAGTCATTTTAGTGCGTTAAACTAAGTCTTTTTTACTTCTGAGACCCCTTAGGGGGGAAAGGAAGTTTTAAGCCTTATTTATTTGGATTAAAGAGAGTATAACATATAGAAAAAAGCCCATGATATCAAACAGAGACTCTTGACAAGTGACAGTTAAAAAATGTTCATCAGCCAACGAAATGACGTATAATAAAATTCACCCTAAAATATTTCTGCAGCAGATAAGCTTTAACTTAAATCTTTGTTATATGATTGGGTATCAAGCACTAGTTACCTTTATAACGCTTAAAACCTAAAACAGTATTTTTCTTTTTCTTCTTTTATGACATAACTGAGAGGCGAAATATAACTGAGGAGAAATACCATATAAATTTCGCTCTTTAACATGTAAAGTTTACACATTTTTCTATCTGTCACTTGTCATCAGTCAACTATGTGACATTTAACTTATGACAGATTTAATATTTACCAAATCATAGCTAATACATTGTTTATCAGTCTAAGTCATTTTAGTGTAGCTGAACATAAGTCTTCTTCTTCTTTTTTCCTCTGAGATCTCGAATAGGAGAAAGGAAGTTCAAACCTTATTGATTTGGATTTAAGGTAACAGGATATATAGAAAAAATTCTTGAAATGAGGCGAATGACAGTTGCAGTACGTGTGACAATTAATACACGTGACTGTCGTAATTCAGTTAAGAAACGTTTGGATTTCGAAAGAAAACACTCTAAAAAGTGTATAAGTACTCAGCACTTAAACACTCTTGAGTATAGTGAAGATTTCCACGTCATCGATTTGACTTCCTGTAAAAGAAATAGTTTGGCTCTTTGATAAATGTCTGCTTACACATCGCTTATGTGTCAACTAAATGACGTTTCATTTGTAATCAAGAAGGCAAGAGGGAGGAGAAGTATCAAATACATTTGGCTCTTTGACAAATGACACTTTATACATCGCTTATCTGTAATCTAAATGACGTTTGATTTGTAATCAAGAAGACTGGAGGGAGGAGAAATATCATATATATTTGACTCTTTGAGAAGGTTCAAGCTTACACATTTGTTTATTTGTTACTTGTCACCAGTCAACTATGTGACATTAGTATGTCACAGTGTTAATTCAGTATTTCATAAATTATGGTTTCAGTTTGTACTCATACCTAAATTTTGTAGTTATAATAAAATAGACCTGTAAAGTATATTTGCAACTATTCCTCTACTCTAAAAGAAACGAGGTGATTCTTTGACAAACGACACAATGTTTATCAGTTACTTGTTACTAATCAAAAATAAGTGACGTTTAAAACATGACCGAGTGACAGGTGATAATTTCAGTACGTGTGACAGGTGACAGTTAATACATCGTTTATCTGTCATAATTCAGTTAAGGTGCGTTTAGATTTCGAGAGCAGAAGCTCTAAGAATTGTGTAAGTACTCTGGAGGTTAAACACTCTCCATGATGGTGGATATTTCCATGTTGTCTATTTGACCATCATTTGGCTATATGACAAAAGACAGTTTTCACATATTAAATTTTTTAAATTAATGGTAAAATGGTAAAATTTTAAAGCGTAAGTAATCCTGTAACAATTTAACAAGTGACAGCTAACACGTTGTCAAATTGGTCTAAGTCATTTTAGTGTTGTCTAACTTAAGTCTTTTTCTTCTTTTTGTCCTCTGAGACCTCTTATAGGAAAAAGGAAGCTTAACTCTTATTTATTTGAATTTAAGGGAATATAATATATAAAAATAAACCCGTGACATGGCCCAGAGACTCTTTGATAAGTGGCAATTAAAAATGTTTAACAGTCAACTAACTGACATTCACCCTAAATTCACCCTGCAATATTTTTGCAGTAAATAAATTTAAACTTGGATCTTTGACAAGTGACAATTGACACACTGTTTATCTTTCACCAATCAACTTAACCAAGAAATAATTTGGCTCTTTGATAAATAACTGTTTACACATCGCTTATGTGTCAAGTAAATGACGTTTAATTTATAACCAAGAAGGCAAAAGGACGGAGAAGTATCATATACATTTGGCTCTTTGACAAATGACACTTTATACATCGCTTATCTGTAATCTAAATGACGTTTGATTTGTAATCAAGAAGAGTGGAGGGAGGAGAAATGTTATACACATTTGGCTCTTTAACAATTGACAGCTGAAACATTGTTTATCGCTCTAAGTCATTTTAGTGCGTTAAACTAAGGTTAAAAAAATCCATGTCATCACCCAGAGAATCTTTGACAAGTGACTGTTAAAAAAATGTTCATCAGCCAACGAAATGACGTATAGTAAACTTCATCCTAAGATTTGTTAAATGAACATTGAGTATCAAGCACTATTCACCTTTATAATGCTTAAAACCTGAAATAGTATTTCTCTTTTTCATCTTTTGTGACATAACTAATAGGCGAATGACACTGTCAGTACGTTTGACAGGTGACACTTTTTTTTTTTTTTTTTTTTTTTTGGGGTCGGTGGAGAAATTCCTTATGAACACTGGTTACGCGGCGCCGCCCCCCTAGTGTGGGACTCAGTGTCGAGTCTGTTTCGTCCTGTACCCACTAAAACTCCACCGCTGGGTGGTGCCTTGTGGCTCCCTACACTGCGGTCTGCTAAGAAGCAGTCCTATTGTGTCCCATATGTTTAGTCCCACAGGTTCAATTCTGTAGCTTCAATGAAGTCCAGGATTGTGCCCAGTGGTAGATTTCTTATACCCTCTGGTGAGGGTTTCTCTTCCCCCAGGAATGTTGCCCTGGTTTGATTAAATGCTTCACAGAAGCACAGTATGTGAAGAGTTGTTTCGTCCTCCTCATTGCATTCCCTACATAGCGAGGTAACTGATTTTCCTAGCGTATGCAGGTGTTTCCTGCTGGGCGCATGGCCTGTAAATAGCCCCGCGACCCTTCGCAGTTGTTGTCTGGAGAGGCCCAGTATGTTCTCACCCTTCCTGAAGGGTGGGCTGCCTATAAGTTGTTTGGATTGTTCCATCTTTGGCAGCTGTTCCCAGTAGGATTTGTTCTGATTTGTTAGCCAGTTGCCGATTTCCCTCTTCCAGGTCTTATCGTTGACACAACATGTTGGTTCAGGGCCTACCAGGCTGTTGCTGGCTCCCTGAGTTGCAAGTTGGATAGCCCTTCTTGCAGCCTTATTGTTGCCCATATTCTCTGCTAGGGTTATCTCTGGCCTATTTTGCGCTTCGGCGAGGTTCCTGAGATCCTCCCAGCAGCTTTGCACAGTCCTTGACTTAGACTCGAACTGTTGTAGTGCAAGTGTTGCAGCCTGGTCTCCTGTGAAAATTGCAAAGGTTTTGCCTCTTGGCAGCCCTTCTCTCATCAGTTGGACACAGGTTTGTATTCCTATTATGCTTGCCTTTAAATTTGTTGTTTCCAGGCCCAGGTTTAGCATGAGTTGTCTGCCCTGTTGTTCGTCCTCCACCATGCCCACAGCTACCCCGATCTTGGATCGTTTGGTTGCCGTGTGCCATACCGAGTAACCTCTTTGCCTGAGCCTGCCCGCTTCTGCATCCAGTGGTCCCCTTTTCTCTTTGATGACAAAAGGTTTGTCTAGGTATGTGACCTTGGTTCTGTCTGTTCTTAGGGCCAGGCGCCCAAGGTCCTGTATCTTGTCAAATAAGGCATTGTGCCCATCTTTCGATAGGATTGTTGCGCCATTTGACAGCAGTCTTTTCGCCCCCGATATAGCTTCAGCCCGTTCCACTAAGTGAAGCGGGCTTAGTCCTATCAGGTTCTCTAGGGCAGCAGTCGGCGTTGTTGACATCGCTCCTGTTATGCCCAGACATGCTATTCGTTGTGTTTTGTTGAGTATCTGTATTACAGTCCTCTTTTCTGCCGCATGCCACCATATAGGTGCTGCGTATGTAATGATGGGTCTAACCATTGTCGTGTACATCCAATGTACCATTTTTGGTGACACTTATTACATAGTTTACCTGTCATAATTTAATTAAGGTGCATTTGCATTTGTCGAAAGGACCACTATAAGAAGTTTGTAGATATGGAGGGTTAAACGCTCTTGAGGATAATATAGATCTCCATATGGTCAAATTGACAGAATTGCATTTTAGAAATACCATTTGTACTCATACCTAAATGAAATCAGGTGGCTTTTTTACACATAACACAATGTTTATCCGTCACCTGTCACTAATCAAAAATGAGTGACGTTTAAAATGTGACCAAGTGACAAGTGACCTAAGTTTATCTGTCATCGGTCAATTCAAAGGTGAATCAAGGTACCCTACGAATTACGTTTTTGGGTGCAATGACCGATGACTCAGAGTCAAAATTCTGCGCATTTAAGAGGAATAATCCCTTTCATCGTGATTATTCGTTATTATGAGATGCGTGTTTGATATGCGCAGTAACTTAAAGATAAATAACTGAGGTGTCATGTTACAAGCTCACTAAATAAATAAACACTAATCTGCCATCAGTTCAAATAATAAACCGTATTCGATAAGCATGTGAGACAAGTCAACGTATGTAATAATCTAAACTTTCAGATACATAATGTATAGGCATTGTATATAGATGTAATCATAATATTCATGAGACGTGGTATCAGCAAGAACAGAAAAGATAAGATAAAAACAATTGCGCGAGTAACGAACCCCAGTCGGGTATTTGTTGAGAAAATAACAAAAAAAAAGAACGAGAGAGAGAAGTAAGCACCACCCGTACTCAAAACTGTATTTTTAGTTAAAAAGTGTCTAGGTGGGATTTATTTTAGACAAGGCGCCGTGGGAATTCTTCATAGTGAAGAGCGATTTTATAACTAAAAATAAAACTATTCATGTGTTGTGACGAAATGTGTTATTGTGAATCATTTGGAGATTAATATGCATAAGAACGTTACGGTTTCGGATCTTAATGTAGAAATCCACGGTAAAGGGAACAGTGTGAAAAAACATTTGGTCGCTAAAGTTGGTATTGTCGTTATCGAAGTAAGTTTTTTAATTAAAATGTTCAGGTTTTAATAAATTAGTATAAAATCACGAATGTGATTTTTGTCCAGTATCACATAGTGAAGTCCTATGGGAGAATTTGGACTTTTTATTGCTTCAGCATATCCCACGTTGGGCGCCCAATTTAGCAGTTTATTGTTAAATTTTTCCAAAAACGAATGGAAAGCGAGATACTTAGGTTTTTCGCTCTAATATCCGCTTCCCTACCCTCGCTTCTAAACGTTGACTTACTTAAAAGTAGGCGTGGCTCATAATAAACAAATGAGGGAATTTATGACGTAAAACTGACAGTGCAAAAAATTCAAAATGGCGGACGGGCACCATCTTGACTTTTAAATGAATTTTATAAATAAAAATGATGTAAAATATGCTAAAAAATCTTTTACTGAACAAAAAAAGTTAATATCTATCACACAGGTAAATGTTTTCGGACGATATGAAATATTCTCCGTTTTTCAAAATGGCAAAAAACCGAAAATCACAAAAGTTATTTTTTTAATCACAATATTGATTTTTTTTTAAATCGTGTCAACTGTCACTTAGTTAACAAATGACAAAGATATGTATGGTAGAATAAAACAAAAAGCATACATCAAAAATCACAAACGTGATATTTCTTGAAGCCCATGAGAAAATTTGATCTTTTTCTTTCATGGACCCAAAATATCTTTATCACAGAATTATGAAAAAAACGATAAAAAGCGACAATCATAAACGTGATTTTTCCGAAATATTTGGTTTCTATTAAAAATTAAGGGAGGTCATCAAATATATCCTTGAAAACGTATTTTAATTTTATACAAAAAATATAACAGGCCTGTTCAACAAAATCACACACGTGATTTTTTTCGATCTTTTTGAGATAATTTAAAAATCTTTTTTCTCATAGACCTGTTGAAAAAACGGTAAAAATTAAAAATCACTAACGTGATTTTTCCAATATTATGTATTAAGCAAAAATTATGTAGAATACGTAATCTGACGTACCTTTTAGTAAAAAAGAATTATTCTATCATAGACTATAAACAAATAACGAAAAACTAAAAATCACAGGCGTGATTTTTATCGAATCATATGGAAAAATTGGAGCGTTTTCTTCCATTTAACTTTGGTTGAAATAGCTATCAGAAAATTTTAAAAAAATGCAAAACAAAAACAAACATCACAAACGTGATTTTTCTTAAATCATGTGGAAAAATTTAAGCTTTTTCTTCCTTTCAAATGACAGTGACAAAGCAAAAATCGCAAAAAACAAAAAATCACAAATGTGATGTTTTCATAAATGTGATTTTTGGTCAAGCCCAAAACTATTTAATACTACAAATCTCCAAAGGGCTTCAAATTTGCACCATATTCCCCTAGTCCTTGGACGCCAGACATAACAACGGCGATCGAAGCGCACCTGTGTTGTAATGTGACATTTTACGCGGGTGGCGTCTTGTGTGTGACCTAGTTAGTATTAATTCACTCTCGGTCTTCAATAGTCAGAGACGTCGGTCTAATTTAGCCGGCCGTGCAAGACATTCGCACACTCGTAGTAATTCATAACTCGGTAAAGACTCCAAGCCATTCCGGGGTGCTTTAGATTATCGGGTTAATTTGACATTTTACATTTAATCATTTTATTACACCTTTGTCGTTTAAGTAACTGTAAGAAATAGTTAGTTCGGGTTGTAATAAATGTGAGCTATCGAAATTTTTACCAGCAGTCATTCTTTTCCGTCTCCTTATATGGGTGGAAAGTCACTAATCCCCACCATATTTTATGGTCCTTCGAGCCGGATGGTAGTTTTATGGTCCTTCGTCGTCATTTTTGTACGTGAAAAAGCCATTATTTCACGGAAACCGGGAAAACACTGACTTTTCTGGGACATTTATAGACAGTGTCGTGATTGCAGTGTTGCCAGGACAAGCCATTCATCCTCGCGCCGCGACATTTAAGACATTAAAGACATTGTGTTTGTGCTGGAACAAAGTGCCATTTTTAGTGCCAGCATGACAAAACTGTAAGTCTGTTCCATTTATTTACGTACTAAGTGAATCTGTGCCTCCTCCCGTCGTTCATTCCTTAGTCTATCTCTATCCTACAGCTTACAAGTTTTATTAGCTTTATTAAGCCAATACAAGCATTAGTCAGTCATTAAGTAAAACCGATGGGCAGAAGTCATTTGTTGCATTTTAACAGTCATTTTAGCCAGTCATTTAAGGCAAAGTAATTTATTTAAGTCATTTTAAATAAAGCCATTTTTAAAACTGTCGTTTTGACATACTGTCATTAAATCTTAAAAACTATTTAATTTAGACATTTTTTATTAAATAGTCCAGTCAAAATGGCAGCTGAAGAGCAAGAATCGAGGCTTACTTGTTTAAAAAATACAAGGGAATCCTACAAAGCAAAATTAGCTAATTTTACGAAGTTCGTGGGGGATTTTAATCCTAATGTCAAGTCAATCGAGGAGTTACAGATCCGCATAGAAAAGATTGACAAAACCTATAATGATTTTGATGAGGTTTCGACTGATTTAGAGATTTTGGACACAAGTTCTACTAAAATTAAAAATCACAGAAAGGAAAGGCAGGCATTTGAATCTGAATTTTATGATTCTATGGGTAAAGCCAGAAAATTCATTTTGCAGTCATTACAGCAAACCCAAACGCAACAACCAGCTTCAAATGTCTCACCTTCACCTCAACATTTTACTGTCCAAGATCGCATTCATTTACCACCCATTAATTTACCTACTTTTGACGGGTCACGGGAAAATTGGTCGCAATTTCATGACGCTTTTAAGGCCTTAATACATGAAGACAATAAAACGCCCAATAATACCAAATTAAGGTACCTTAAGGGTTGTTTAACGGGCTCAGTAAAAGGAATTATTGAACACTATGAAACCACGGACGATAACTACCTGATTGCTTGGGATTTGCTTTGTAACAGGTTTCAAAATAACCGCATAACGGTTAACCATCATTTGAAGTCATTATTTAATTTGCCATTAATTTCGGTAGGCAAAGATCCGAATAAAATAAATTTAAGAAACCTTTTAGACGAATTGCAACGTCATATGCGTTCTCTAAAAAATCTTAAACAACCCACAGACAGTTGGGACACATTAATCATTTATTTGGTTACCACCAAGCTTGATTTTCAAACAAAAAAAGAGTGGGAACAACATGTCACGAATATTTGCCCTTCAACAGAAGAATTCCCCACTTATAGTCAATTTGTGTCATTTCTTTCTAATAAATGTCAATTATTAGAGTCCTTAGAAAATCAAGATCAGGTGCAGCCACAAAAACAAGTGCCTTACAACAGTCATTCCAATCATTTTAAAAATAAGGTAGAAAAATATGACAAGAAATTTTCTCATTTTGCTTCCAATAATAAAAAATTCGCGTGCTATTTTTGTAAAAAAGGCCATTTAATTTACAATTGCAGCGACTTTTTAAAATTGTCTCCTAAAAAACGTGAAGCAGAAATACGAAAATTAAATTTGTGCATTAACTGTTTTAAAAATGACCATACAGAAGAAAAAAATTGCCCTTCTGCTAAATGCAAATTATGCCATAAAAAACACAATACTCTTTTACATTACGACCCAGCAAGTCAATTCCAGGAATTTCAGCAAGGTCCTAGTCAAGTCTCGACCTATTGCGAATCGTCACAGATACCGCCGCAAGTGATGGCAACAGCGCATAGTGATGCTCCCGCGGAAAACTTAAACGGTTTTTCTTTCTCAGGGTCAACGACGGACCGCGGCAATACGCAAAATATCTGTCGTCAAACTTTGCTTTCTACGGCCGTTATTTTCATTGGCTCAGTAGGGGAACGCGGAGTGATTAAAGCTAGATGCATTTTAGATTCGGGTAGTATGAGCAATTTTATTACTACGGCGCTGGCAAAACGGTTAGGTGTTAGTTTAGAAAGACCACAAACATCTGTGACAGGTGTAAGTGGCTCTGCTATTAATATTCGGGGTCAGATAAGGGCTAAAATAGGGTCTACTTTAAATAATTTTCAATCCACATTGGATTTTTTGGTAGTTGATAAGATCACAGGCAATATTCCCTGTACATCATTTAATTTAATTGATTTTAAATTGCCAAAAAATGTAGTCTTAGCGGATCCTACATGTCATATTCAGGGGGGTATTGATGCTCTTTTAGGCGCAGACATTTTTTACGAGCTTTTAGGCGATAATAAAATTTATTTAAGCAGGAATGGGCCAATTTTATGTGAGACAAAACTAGGCTATGTTTTGTCAGGGTCATTAAACACAGAGAGAGACATTCGTGAAAACTATTGCAATTTTACTTCTCATGACACTTCCGATATTCAAGGTCAGTTAGAGCGTTTTTGGCATATTGAGGAGTGCCAGACGGCTCCTAAAATATTTTCTAAGGAAGAAAAGGAAGTAGAAGAGCATTTTATTCAAAATACTAGGCGCGATGTTAACGGTCAGTTCATTGTAAAGTTACCGCTTCGTGATAAGTTTACAGACCTCGGAGAATCCTATGATATGGCATTAAAACGGTTTTATTCGCTAGAGCGTAGGCTTAACAGAGAGCCAGAGTTGAAAAAACTTTATTCTGAGTTTATGTCAGAGTACATAGAAATGGGTCACATGTCATTAGTCCTTGACTCAGAAATAAGTACGCCAAATATCTGTTATTATTTGCCGCATCACGGGGTACTAAAACAATCGAGTTTAACCACGAAGTTGCGTACAGTTTTTGACGCCAGTGCGAAAAGCAGTTCAGGCTTATCCTTGAACGACGTGCTTAAGGTAGGACCCGTAGTACAGGATGATTTATTTTCTGTATTGACGCGTTTTAGGAAACATAACTACGTGGTGTCTGCTGACATAGCAAAAATGTTTAGGTGCGTGTCGGTTGATCAAGGTCAAAGAGATCTGCAGCGCATTATTTGGCGGCCTGACTCCTCAGACATTTTAAAAATTTATCGGCTTAATACCGTTACCTATGGACAGGCTTGCTCATCGTTTTTAGCCGTTAGATGCTTATACCAAGTGGGGGTTGAAAGCGAGGAAACATTCCCTTTGGCAGCGCGAGCAATAAAAAAAGACTTTTATTGTGATGATTTTTTATCTGGTAGTGATACCATTGATGGCTGCATTAGATTGCGAAGGGAGGTTTCTGACCTTTTAGAGAAAGGTTCATTTTTATTGCGTAAATGGGCATCTAATGAGCCAAGCATCCTGCATGACGCCGAGACACACGACATTTTTCAATATATCATTAATAATGAGGAATTAAAAACTTTGGGCATTTGGTGGGATACAAAGTTAGATCTTTTAGGATTTTCTTTAGACTTTGAAATCCCACAGTTCATTAAAGTTACAAAACGGGCAATTTTGAGTATCATTAGTAAGTTGTTTGACCCATTGGGACTAGCAGGCCCAGTTCTCATCCAAGCAAAGCTTATTTTGCAGGACTTATGGAAGTTAGCGCTTTCTTGGGATGAGGCTGTACCTCTAAACATTAGAGAATCATTTTTAAATTTCTGTGAAGAATTAAAGTCATTAGCTAGGGTTAAAATACCTCGACAGGCCATTTTAAAGAACAATGTGAATTTACAAGTTCACGGGTTTTGCGATAGCAGTGAGAAGTCATATGGCGCATGCATAATGCTTCGTTCAGTCGATTCTTTAGGGAATTGTAATGTTTCACTACTGTGTGCAAAGGCTCGCATTGCTCCATTAAAGACCCAAACATTGCCCAGACTTGAGCTCATGGGAGCTGTAATTTTAAGTCGTTTAATGGACAAGTCCGTTAAGGCTTTAGAAATTGAGTTGTCCGAGTCTAGCATTTTTTATTGGACAGACTCAACTATTGTGTTGTGCTGGTTGCACTCTGAGCCATCTAATTTAAAGAGTTTTGTAGCGAATAGAGTGGCAGAGGTGCAACAGCTGACAAACATTAATCAATGGCGACACGTCAGAACGCATGATAACCCTGCCGACATTATTTCTAGAGGGGCGACGCCGAATGCTCTTTTAAAAAATCGGTTGTGGTGGGACGGACCTCATTGGTTGGCTTTAGAGCCTCATTTGTGGCCTAAAGACCTACAGATTCATGAAACTAAGGTCACTGACCTGCCTGAAAAAAGAAAAGATAAAAATGTGTCACTTTTGACAGCCTATTTTGAAGATTCAGATATTTTTGTCAGATTTTCATCTTTTCCTAAACTCCAGAGAGTTTTTGCCTACATTTTGCGTTTTATTAAAAATTTAAATTTTAAAAGGCAAAATCGACTAGACGAAGTTCAAGTCGGACCACTTACAGTACAAGAATTTAAAGACGCACTTTTAAAATTGACGTTTATAGCGCAAAGTCAAATGTTTGCGTTAGACATTGAACATTTACACAGAAACGGGACAGTCAGTAAGAAAAGCAAGATTTTAAGTCTAAATCCCTATCTAGATAAATGTGGTTTATTAAGAGTAGGGGGGCGAATTAAAAATTCAGATCTAAGTCACGATCATAAACACCCCTTGCTTATTAAAAATAAACACCCATTTTCTTTACTTGTCATTCAGTATGAGCATATACGGAACTTTCACGCCGGTGCTCAAGCGACATTATATGCTGTTAGGCAAAGGTTTTGGTTAGTTAATGGGAGAAACTCCGTCCGCGCATTTATACGAAGTTGCGTAACTTGTTTCAAGGCAAATCCCACGCCTAATGTAGTCAATCAAATGGCAGATTTGCCGGAGCACAGGGTAGTACCTGCCCGCGCGTTTCTTAAAAGCGGCGTAGATTTTGCTGGACCTTTCCTTATAAAAAACAGTAAAATCAGAAATAGACAAATGATTAAGTCATATCTTTGCTTATTCATTTGTTTAGTGACTAAAGCTGTGCATTTTGAAATATGCACCGATCTTTCTAGTGAGACATTTCTCGCAGCATTAAAACGATTTATATCGCGAAGAGGTATTTGCCAATCTTTGTTATCGGACAACGGTAGTAATTTTATAGGTGCCCGTCGCGAACTGCGTGAGATATACCAATCATTGCAAAAATTACATAAAGATGAACACATTTTAAATTTTCTCAGGGAAAATTATATAAATTGGGAATTAATCCCACCGCGAGCACCACACTTCGGTGGTATCTGGGAAAGCGCTGTAAAGTCAGCAAAATACCATTTAAAGAGAGTTGCAGGAGATGCGCACTTAACTTTTGAGCATTTTTACACGTTAGTGACTGAAATTGAAGCTATCCTAAACTCCCGTCCTATAATTCCTCTTTCCTCAGATGTTACCGATTTACAAGTCCTCACGCCTGCTCATTTCCTGATTGGAGGTGCATTAAAGACAATTCCTGATAAAGACTTTTGTGAAGTTCCCATGAATCGGTTGAGCCACTATCAAAGAATTCAGAAGATGTACCAACAATTCTGGCGGCGTTGGAAAAACGAATACTTGTCCAACCTTCAACAAAGGCCTAAATGGCAAACAGGGAGTGACAAAGCTCTGAAGGTGGGCACAATGGTCATCCTCAAGGAGGACAACACACTGCCTATGCATTGGCCTCTAGGCAGAATCACGGAGCTATTTCCTGGCAAAGACGGATTTGTTAGGGTTGTCAATGTTAGAACCAAGACCGGCACTTTTCGAAGGCCAACCTCTAAAATTTGTGTTCTACCCTTACCCGACGAAGACAACCATCCGTAACCAGATTAAGACTGTGTCATCGAGATGTCATGGTGTTGAAAGTCTGGAGCCTTTCAAGAGGGGCGAGATATGGTCAAGCCCAAAACTATTTAATACTACAAATCTCCAAAGGGCTTCAAATTTGCACCATATTCCCCTAGTCCTTGGACGCCAGACATAACAACGGCGATCGAAGCGCACCTGTGTTGTAATGTGACATTTTACGCGGGTGGCGTCTTGTGTGTGACCTAGTTAGTATTAATTCACTCTCGGTCTTCAATAGTCAGAGACGTCGGTCTAATTTAGCCGGCCGTGCAAGACATTCGCACACTCGTAGTAATTCATAACTCGGTAAAGACTCCAAGCCATTCCGGGGTGCTTTAGATTATCGGGTTAATTTGACATTTTACATTTAATCATTTTATTACACCTTTGTCGTTTAAGTAACTGTAAGAAATAGTTAGTTCGGGTTGTAATAAATGTGAGCTATCGAAATTTTTACCAGCAGTCATTCTTTTCCGTCTCCTTATATGGGTGGAAAGTCACTAATCCCCACCAATTTTCCAATACTTTCTTGTGTACCTTGAAGTACTTTCCAGTGAAAAATTAATCATTCTATCTATTACAGGCTATAAAAGAAAAAAATAGGAAAAATCACGGATGTGATTTTTCTCGCAATATATAGATAAATTTGAATTTTCTACTTAATAAAATCCAAAAAAATGCAAAAATCACAAAAATGATTTGATAAATTTTTATTTTTGTGAACAAAGTAAATAAAATAGTACTAAACCAAATCACAAATGTGATTTTCCAAATCAAATGGAAAGGTTTGCGCTTTTTCTTCCTTTGAACTAATTCAAATAACTATGACATAATGCGAAGAAAATATAATAAAATCAAAAATCACGAATGTGATTTTCTTGGAATTATATAGATGCATATAAACCTCTTAGTTCCCTGAATTTTGGCTGATACCACTATATAGAAAGTGAATAATATAGCACAAACTCTAAAATCACAAATGTGATTTTGCCCTAATCCAAATTTTTCTTTTGTTTCTCTGACTATAGTTAAAAAACAATCTCAGATGTGATTTTTTCTCAAAATATATGGAAGAATTTAAGCTGTTCTTTTCTTTAAAGTTTATTTAACATAAACATCAAAAAATTTAAAAAACCGATAATAGCGAAAAAGTAGATAAAAAGCGAAATCACAAATGTGATATTTCTTGAATCGTATGGACTAATTTATGCATTTAATTTTTTTGAACTTTGACTGAAATTACTACAACAAAAAGCGAAGAATTTAGCACAAAACCGAAAATCACAAACATGATTTTTCTCAATTTATATTGAAAAAATTGAGCTTTTCTTTTCTTTAACCTTTAGTTGAAACGACTATCACAAAAGTCGAGAAAAATGGCAAAAAGAAACAAAAATCACAAATGTGATTTTTCTCACAGTATATAAAAAAGTGTGTGTATTTTTTTTAATTTAATTGAAATGACAAATTTTATGAAAAAAATGCAAAGAGCCAAAAATCACAAACGTGATTTTTTTCGAACTACATTGAAAAATTTCACCTTTTTCTGTCTTTAAACTTGAAAAGACTGTCACAGAATTCGAAAAAAAAGCGCGAATCCGAAAATCACAAATGTGATTTATCTCAAAATATGTAAAAAGTGTTCCTTTTTTTAGAACTTTCGTTGAAACGAAAAATCCAAATTTTTTGAAGAAAATGCAAACAACCAAAAATCACACACGTGATTTTCATCGAACTACATTGAAAAATTTTACCTTTTAGTGTCTTTGCTTTTGGTTGAAAAGACTGTGACAGAATTTGAAAAAAGAGCATGAATCCGAAAATCATAAATGTGATTTTTCTCGAACTACATTGAAAAATTTTACCTTTTTCTGTCTTTAAACTTTGGTTGAAAAAACTGTCACAGAATTCGAAAAAAAAGCGCGAATCTGAAAATCTCAAATGTGATTTTTTCCGTAACATTTGGTGTCTATTAAAAATTAAGGGATTTGGTTGAACACTGTTGTAGACCTGTTCAACAAAATCACACACGTGATTTTTTTCGAACTTGTTGAAATAATTTAAAAATCTTCTTCCTCTTAGACCTGTTGAAAAAACGGTAAACATCAAAAATCACTAAAGTGATTTTTCCAATATTATGTATTAAGCAAAAATTATGTAGAATACATAATCTGACGTACCTTTTAGTAAAAAAGAATTATTCTATCATAGACTATAAACAAATAACGAAAAACTAAAAATCACAGGTGTGATTTTTATCGAATCATATGGAAAAATTGGAGCGTTTTCTTCCATTTAACTTTGGTTGAAATAGCTATCAGAAAATTTTAAAAAAATGCAAAACAAAAACAAACATCACAAACGTGATTTTTCTTAAATCATGTGGAAAAATTTAAGCTTTTTCTTCCTTTCAAATGACAGTGACAAAGCAAAAATCGTAAAAAACAAAAAATCACAAATGTGATGTTTTCATAAATGTGATTTTCCAATACTTTCTTGTGTACCTTGAAGTACTTTCCAGTGAACAATTAATCATTCTATCTATTACAGGCTATAAAAGAAAAAAAAAAGAAAAATCACGGATGTGATTTTTCTCGAAATATATAGAAAAATAAATTTTCTACTTCATAAAATCCAAAAAAATGCCAAAATCACAAAAATGATTTGATATATTTTTATTTTTGTGAAGAAAGTAAATAAAATAGTACTAAACCAAATCACAAATATGATTTTTTCCAAATTATATGGAAAGGTTTGTGCTTTTTCTTTCTTTGAACTTTAACTGAAATAACTATGACATAATGCGAAGAAAACATAACAAAATCAAAAATCACCGATGTGATTTTTCCAGAATTATATAGATACATGTAAACCTCTTAGTTCCCTAAATTTTGACTGAAATTACTATATAGAAAGTGAATAATATAGCACAAACTCTAAAATCACAAATGTGATTTTGCTCTAACCCAAATTTTTCTTTTGTTTCTCTGACTATAGTTAAAAAACAATCACAGATGTGTTTTTTTTTCTCAAAATATATGGAAGAATTTGAGCTGTTATTTTCTTTGAAGTTTAGTTAACATAAGCATCACACAATTTAAAAAACCGATAATAGCGAAAAAATAGATAAAAAGCGAAAATCACAAATGTGATTTTTTTATTCATATGGGCAAATTGAAGCCCATATGAATAACCCTTGCACTTTGGCTAAAATCTCTATGGCAAAAATTGAATTAAATAGCACAAAATCTAAAATCACAGATGTAATTTATCCCCAATATTTCAAAAAAAGCTTTTTGTTTCTTTGTCTTTAGCTAAAAAACTATCACAGAATTTAAGGAAAAATTACACAAAATCAAGAATCACAACTGTGATTTTTTCAAAAATTTATGGAGGAATTTGAGCTGTTCTTTTTTTTTGAACTTTAGTTGACATAACTATCACAAAATTTGAAAAAATTGCATAAAAAACCAAAATCACAAATGTGATTTTTACTGCAATATATATAAAAATTTAAGGCTTTTTTTCTTTAAACTTTACCTGAAATCACTTTGATAGAAGAAAATAACACTAAACCAAAAATCACAAATGGGATGATCGTCGAATCATATGGGAAAATATGAGCCTTTTCTTTCTTTCAACTTTAAATCAAATTACTTTGAACGAATATAAAAAAAATTGTAAAAATCCAAAAATCACGAACGTGATTTTTCCTGAATCAAAGAAGGAGCAATTGCAAAGAATCAAAACTCAGAAATATGATTTTTCTTATAATATATAATCACAAATGTTATTTTTCTCGAACTATATTGAAAATTGTTACCTTTTCCTTTCTTTGAATTTCGGTCGAAACGATTGTTATAGAATTTGAAGAAAAAGCATAAAACCAAAAATCACAAATGTGATTTTTCTCAAAATATATCGAAGAATTTGAGGTGCTTCGGTCTTTGAACTGAAGTTTATATAACCAATTTTGAAAAAAATTGCTTGAAAAATAAAAATCACAAATGTGATTTTTATTAAATTATATAGAAAAAATTAAGGCTTTTTTGTCTCAAATCACTTTAATGGAATACGAAGAAAATAACACAAAACCAAAAATCACGAATGTGATTTTAATAGAAAAGTGTGTTTTTCTTGAATTTTAGTTGGAGTGTCGATCCCAAATATTTGAAAATATTGCAAAAAACCAAAAATCACAAATGTGATTTCTCTCGAATTACATTGAAGAATTTAACCTTTTCTGATCTTTGAGCTTTGAAACGACTGTTGTAGAATTCGAAAAAAATCAAGAAAGCAAAAATCACAATTGTGATTTTTCTTAAACTATACAGAAATATTTGAGTTTGTTCTTTCTAAAAACTTTATTTGAAACGACTATCACAGAACTTTAATTGAGAAATTAAAAAAAAAACAAAAATCACAAATGTGTTTTTTTTCAAATTATATAGAAAAGTTTGTACTTTTTCTTCGTTTGAACTTAAGTTGAAGTGACAATGACAAAATTTGCACAAAATTTGAAAAAATGCAAAAAATTAATCAAAGCAATCACAAATGTGATTTTTCTGCAAATATGATTATTTTAATGGGAAAAGATGCTGCTTTTAATTGAAAATAAAAGGTAACCACAAAGAATGTGCCGAAAAATGTAATTAATTAGTTTTTAATTATTTTCTTAAACAAAAACGGCGTAGAATGAGAAAGTACCTTTTAGGGAACAAATAATAATTCAGTCTATCATAGAATACGAAAAAGTCACTAAAAATCACAAATATGATTTTCCTCAGATCATATGAGAAAAAATTTCTTAACCTCAAATAACTATCACAAAATTCAAAATGGGTCTTAAAGTAAAAATCAAAAATCGTTGATATGCATCACAGAATACGAAAAAAATGGTAAGAAACCAAAAATCACAAATGTGATTTTGAACCCACAACCTTTTCCGTCCTGGACCTCTATTTAACTGATCACGTACAAACATTGTGTTAAGTGTCACTTGTCAAAACCGCCTTTTTCTTGTTTCAGTTTTTCTTGGCATCGCTGCTCTACTGTTACGGCGTAATACTTTCCGAATACTTCTCAGATGACACCTACAACTACAGAGATGGACTATGGACGTCTATCTTATACGTTTGCAGTTGGAGCTTTACAGGTTTGATCACCTTGTAACCTTTACGGGAAATTCAGCTAAGAACTTTAACCTTTCCAGACCCCGTTGCCAGATTTTGTCTGGAATACTTTGAAGATCGGAAGAACATCTTCCATCGATACGTCATCGGCGTTAGTACGGCGTTCCTATTTATCGCCGTAATGGTTCCGGATAATGTGGTACTTTATACTGTGCTTGGAGGTATTAGTTTAGGAATATTGATTAAATTATGGATTAAAAATTGGATATAGGAACAATCATTTGGTTATGGTGAAATGAGCGTCATTCGGCAATAGTCGTGTCATTTTTTGAAAGACTCATCAAGTGACTTTATTGATTCTAATCTCATATGAAAGCTGATGAGTTTCTTTACCAACAAGTCCTTCAACACAGATGTAAATAGCTCCGCATAGCTCACGCTGACGGTTACGCCATCGCACTACCTTAGTAACCTGTCGACATTAACGTAGTCAACCACCTGTTTACTGATTTCCTATAATTTTCATCATTTAGTGCGGAGCTATTTACATCTGTGTCCTTATATATTGAAAAAAAAGTGATCGTATCAAAGGTTTTAAAAAAAGTCTCAATAAATTGAAAACTCATACATTGATTTTATTGATTTTAGTTTCATATGAAAATTTATGAGTTTTCTAACGAAATAGATCCTTAAAAGTTTACTTGTAAATTCAACAGCTTAGGAGTTATTGAATAATTTTTAAATAAATTGAAAAAAATCTTGATACTATCAACGGCTTTACAAAAATCGGAATAAATTGAAAACTCATACATTGATTTTATTGATTTTAGTTTCATATGAAAATTGATGAGTTTTCTTACGAAAAAGATCCTTAAAAGTTTACTTGTAAATTCAACAGCTTATGAGTTATTGAATAGTTTTCAAATAAATTGAAAAAAATCTTGATACTATCAAAGGCTTTACGAAAATCGGAATAAATTGAAAACTCATACATTGATTTTATTGATTTTAGTTTCATATGAAAATTGATGAGTTTTCTTAAGAAAAAGATCCTTAAAAGTTTACTTGTAAATTCAACAGCTTAGGGGTTATTGAATAGTTTTTAATTGAATTGAAAAAAATCTTGATATTATCAAAAGCTTTACAAAAATCGGAATAAATTGAAAACTCATATATTGATTTTATTGATTTTAGTTTCATATGAAAATTGATGACTTTCTTTAAGAAAAAGATCCTTAAAAGTTTACTTGTAATTTTAACAGCTTAGGAGTTATTGAGTAGTTTTTAAATGAATTGAAAAAAATCGTCATACTATTAACGGCTTTACAAAAATCGGAATAAATTGAAAACTCGTGCATTGATTTTATTGATTTTAGTTTCATATGAGAATTGATGACTTTCTTTAAGAAAAAGATCCTTAAATGTTTATTTGTAAATTCAACAGCTTAGGAGTTATTGAATAGTTTTTAAATGAATTGAAAAAAATCTTGATACTATCAACGGCTTTACAAAAATCGGAATAAATTGAAAACTCGTGCATTGATTTTATTGATTTTAGTTTCATATGAGAATTGATGACTTTCTTTAAGAAAAAGATCCTTAAAAGTTTACTTGTAATTTTAACAGCTTAGGAGTTATTGAGTAGTTTTTAAATGAATTAAAAAAAATCGTCATACTATTAACGGCTTTACAAAAATCGGAATAAATTGAAAACTCGTGCATTGATTTTATTGATTTTAGTTTCATATGAGAATTGATGACTTTCTTTAAGAAAAAGATCCTTAAATGTTTACTTGTAAATTCAACAGCTTAGGAGTTATTGAATAGTTTTTAAATGAATTGAAAAAAATCTTGATACTATCAACGGCTTTACAAAAATCGGAATAAATTGAAAACTCATTCATTGATTTTACTGATTTTAGTTTCATATGAGAATTGATGACTTTCTTTAAGAAAAAGATCCTTAAAAGTTTACTTGTAAATTCAACAGCTTAGGAGTTATTGAATAGTTTTTAAATAAATTGAAAAAAATCTTGATACTATCAACGGCTTTACAAAAATCGGAATAAATTGAAAACTCATTCATTGATTTTATTGATTTTAGTTTCATATGAGAATTGATGACTTTCTTTAAGAAAAATATCCTTAAAAGTTTACTTGTAATTTCAACAGCTTAGGAGTTATTGAGTAGTTTTTAAATGAATTGAAAAAAATCTTCATACTATTAACGGCTTTACGAAAATCGGAATAAATTGAAAACTCATTCATTGATTTTATTGATTTTAGTTTTATATAAAAACTGATGAGTTTTCTTACGAAAAAGATCCTTAAAAGTTTACTTGTAAATTCAACAGCTTATTAGTTATTGAATAGTTTTTAAATAAATTGAAAAAAATTTTGATACTATCAAAGGCTTTACGAAAATCGGAATAAATTGAAAACTCATTCATTGATTTTAGTTTTATATGAAAATTGATGAGTTTTCTTACGAAAATGATCCTAAAAAGTTTACTTGTAAATTCAACAGCTTAGGAGTTATTGAATAGTTTTTAATTGAATTGAAAAAAATCTTGATATTATCAAAAGCTTTACAAAAATCGGAATAAATTGAAAACTCATATATTGATTTTATTGATTTTAGTTTCATATGAAAATTGATGACTTTCTTTAAGAAAAAGATCCTTAAAAGTTTACTTGTAATTTTAACAGCTTAGGAGTTATTGAGTAGTTTTTAAATGAATTGAAAAAAATCGTCATACTATTAACGGCTTTACAAAAATCGGAATAAATTGAAAACTCGTGCATTGATTTTATTGATTTTAGTTTCATATGAGAATTGATGACTTTCTTTAAGAAAAAGATCCTTAAATGTTTATTTGTAAATTCAACAGCTTAGGAGTTATTGAATAGTTTTTAAATGAATTGAAAAAAATCTTGATACTATCAACGGCTTTACAAAAATCGGAATAAATTGAAAACTCGTGCATTGATTTTATTGATTTTAGTTTCATATGAGAATTGATGACTTTCTTTAAGAAAAAGATCCTTAAAAGTTTACTTGTAATTTTAACAGCTTAGGAGTTATTGAGTAGTTTTTAAATGAATTAAAAAAAATCGTCATACTATTAACGGCTTTACAAAAATCGGAATAAATTGAAAACTCGTGCATTGATTTTATTGATTTTAGTTTCATATGAGAATTGATGACTTTCTTTAAGAAAAAGATCCTTAAATGTTTACTTGTAAATTCAACAGCTTAGGAGTTATTGAATAGTTTTTAAATGAATTGAAAAAAATCTTGATACTATCAACGGCTTTACAAAAATCGGAATAAATTGAAAACTCATTCATTGATTTTACTGATTTTAGTTTCATATGAGAATTGATGACTTTCTTTAAGAAAAAGATCCTTAAAAGTTTACTTGTAAATTCAACAGCTTAGGAGTTATTGAATAGTTTTTAAATAAATTGAAAAAAATCTTGATACTATCAACGGCTTTACAAAAATCGGAATAAATTGAAAACTCATTCATTGATTTTATTGATTTTAGTTTCATATGAGAATTGATGACTTTCTTTAAGAAAAATATCCTTAAAAGTTTACTTGTAATTTCAACAGCTTAGGAGTTATTGAGTAGTTTTTAAATGAATTGAAAAAAATCTTCATACTATTAACGGCTTTACGAAAATCGGAATAAATTGAAAACTCATTCATTGATTTTATTGATTTTAGTTTTATATAAAAACTGATGAGTTTTCTTACGAAAAAGATCCTTAAAAGTTTACTTGTAAATTCAACAGCTTATTAGTTATTGAATAGTTTTTAAATAAATTGAAAAAAATTTTGATACTATCAAAGGCTTTACGAAAATCGGAATAAATTGAAAACTCATTCATTGATTTTAGTTTTATATGAAAATTGATGAGTTTTCTTACGAAAATGATCCTAAAAAGTTTACTTGTAAATTCAACAGCTTAGGAGTTATTGAATAGTTTTTAAATGAATTGAAAAAAATCTTGATACTATCAAAGGCTTTACGAAAATCGGAATAAATTGAAAACTCATACATTGATTTTATTGATTTTAGGTTCATATGAAAATTGATGAGTTTCCTTAAGAAAAAGATCTTTAAAAGTTTACTTGTAAATTCAACAGCTTAGGAGTTATTGAATAGTTTTTAAATGAATTGAAAAAAATCTTGATACTATCAAAGGCTTTACGAAAATCGGAATAAATTGAAAACTTATACATTGATTTTATTGATTTTAGGTTCATATGAAAATTGATGAGTTTCCTTAAGAGAAAGATCTTTAAAAGTTTACTTGTAAATTCAACAGCTTAGGAGTTATTGAATAGTTTTTAAATGAATTGAAAAAAATCTTGATACTATCACAGGCTTTACGAAAATCGGAATAAATTGAAAACTCATTCATTGATTTTATTGATTTTAGGTTCATATGAAAATTGATGAGTTTCCTTAAGAAAAAGATCTTTAAAAGTTTACTTGTAAATTCAACAACTTAGGAGTTATTGAATAGTTTTTAAATAAATTGAAAAAAATCTTGATACTATCAAAGGCTTTACGAAAATCGGAATAAATTGAAAACTCATTCATTGATTTTATTGATTTTATTTTCATATGAAAATTGATGAGTTTTCTTACGAAAAAGATCCTTAAAAGTTTACTTGTAAATTCTACAGCTTATGAGTTATTGAATAGTTTTTAAATAAATTGAAAAAAATCTTGATATTATCAAAGGCTTTACGAAAATCGGAATAAATTGAAAACTCATTCATTGATTTTATTAATTTTAGTTTTATATAAAAACTGATGAGTTTTCTTACGAAAAAGATCCTTAAAAATTTACTTGTAAATTCAACAGCTTATGAGTTATTGAATAGTTTTTAAATAAATTGAAAAAAATTTTGATACTATCAAAGGCTTTACGAAAATCGGAATAAATTGAAAACTCATTCATTGATTTTATTGATTTTAGTTTTATATGAAAATTGATGAGTTTTCTTACGAAAAAGATCCTTAAAAGTTTACTTGTAAATTCAACAGTTTAGGATTTATTTAATAGTTTTTAAATGTATTGACAAAAAATCTTGATACTGTCAAAGGCTTTATAAAAATCTAAATAGTTTAAAGACTCATGAAGTGATGTTATTGATTCTAGTCTCATATGAAAGCTGATGAGTTTCTTTATTAAAATGGTCTTTACAAGTTTCCTTGTAATAACAACTGGTTTGGAGTTATTGGGAAGTTTTTCAACGGATTGAAACAAAATTGATACTATCAAAGATTTTACAAGAATCTGAGTTAATTAAAAACTCAGGCAATGATCTTATTGATTTTAGTTTCATATGAAAGCTGCTGACTTTCTTTAGTAAAAAGGTCCTTAGAAGTCCATTTGTAAATACAATAGTTTAGGAATTATTGAGTAGTTTTTCAATGGATTGAAAAAATCTTGATAATGTCAAAAGCTTTAGAGAACTCTCAATAATTTGAAAATGCATACAATAATTTGATTAATTTTAGTTTCAAATGAAAATTAATGAGGTTTTTATAAGTCTACTCGTAAGCACAACAGATAAATAGTTATTGAGTAGCGCTTAAACGTAAAAGTCATATTGATTTTATTGATTCATAAAATCTTGATAATGTCAAAGGCTTCGCAAAAATTAAAATTATCAAAATCCATGCTATTGATTTTAGTTTCAACCGATTTACACCGACTACTGCCGATTAGATCACATGACTCATTATTCGCCATCCCTGTCTTATGGCCTCTGTGTGATAGAGAACCAAGACATCTAATTAATAAACCAACCTTTCAGGTATTCTCTCTAAAATAATCTCAACCCAGATCAACTTATTCGCCACAGATAAGTTGGACATTGAACCGAAAATATTCGAGGCCATTCGACAAGTGGCCAGAGCCCTAAGTTTATTCGTAATGCCCCAAAGCATTTGCTTGCTTGCTGCCAACCCAGATTACGATATTAATCAAGTGAAGTTGATCTACGCCTCCATTTTATTGAACATCATCCCTGCAGCACTACTGGTCAAATGTGAGGTTCGTAAGGGAGCCGGTGAGTTATCCAGATATCAAACCATTGGGTACGTGATGATTACTTTAGTATTTAATTGATAGTACAGTGAAAGTTTCTTAGTCGTTTTGCTCATCAAATGAACGAAATGAAGAGTTTCAATTCCCAAGACGAAGAAGGAAATAAGGGTGAATCTAGTTCAGAGGAAGAAGAAGAAGAAGAAGAGGAGGAGGAGCCTGTATTTGAAATCGAGAGGAAGTATTTCCCAGTGGAAAATCACTTGCAAGAAACTCCTGAGCTGGTGGTAACCCAAGAGTTCCATAGCAATTTGTACCAAGGGATACAGAACTTTGGGGCTACTGAGCATTCCGTAAGTGATTTGGACGTGCCCACTATGCACTTATCACCAGTTAACGTGCAGTCGTACTTTTTGAATGTTGGTGTCAACATATTACCTGGTAAGAAAGATGTTTGCACACACCCACAAACACACAAACTCTCACAATTACAGGAATACCCGAGGAGAATGAAGAAGACTATTCAGACAACGATATCAACCAGATCAACCTTAAGCGCCTTAGCGTGATCAGCAGTAAACTGGAAGAGCTAAACATCCAGGACCAAATCAGACGTGACAGCGTCAAAGAGGTCTTTAGCATCAATGAGGTGATAAACGAAATCGAAAACAAACCGGAATCGATCAGTAAGATCGAGTACATCCCGAACTTCAAAGAGGCAGACGTTCGGATATCCGTTCTGGACGAGCTAAAGAACTTCCAAAAATCCAGACGCTGTTTCCATTGCTCCCCGTACAAAAAATACATATGGACGAGACGGCTGAGGGTGATCAAAGACTTCTTTCACGATAACTTCTTGCGGCCTCTTTATCACGCTTTAAAAAATTTGTATTTTTATCCCTCTTTAAGTACCAAAGTGATCACGGACTCGGTGTCTACGCTCTACATTACCCTGGCTCCGTTCATGGCTCTACAGCACTCTTGGAAGCAGCACGTGCTCTTTTCTACCGAAAACGTCACTTTTTTGCTCACTTATGTGGCGTTCGCGTGGTGTTTCTTTTTGGTGGGGATGCCCCTGGTGCTGAGACTGAACCACAGTAAAATCCGGATGGTGTTTGGGTTCGGGTTGCTTGTGAGCGGCACTGGATTATGGAGTAAGTGTTTTTTTGTAAACTCTTTGGGTTCAATAGTATAATATATTATCATTTTTTTTAAACTAATTTATTTCAAAAATGCTTTATTATAAGAAAAGCTTTATGCTTTGATTTACAAAGATTAATAAATAATTTATTTAAGGTACAGTACCTTTCAAAATTTAGAAGATCAGATTGCGAGGCACGAAAATCTGATACCTTCTTAATTGTTGTAAAGATTTTGAGGTCATCTGCATATGCAAGATATTTACAGATAAAGAAACATTGACCAATGTCGTTTAAAAAGATTGAGAACAAAAACTCCTGAAGTGACGGTTGTTCAAGAAAACTTTACTCCATTTATGACAACGTACTGAGAGCGATTCGTTAGATAACTTTTAATAAGTTATTAATAATTTCTCCAACCTTACGAAAAGTGTAGGATGATGTACCTTATCAAAAGCCTTGGAAAAGTCGGTGTTTCCGGCACAAATTTTCAGACCCCTTTCTACACTTTCGCTTATACTCTGAATAAATGGTATCAAATTGAAAGAACTCTGCATAATCTTAAAGAGACCTACGTAAGTAGAGAAAAATAAAAAACCCTAAGTCTCGGTCTCAAAATATGTTATATGTGTCCCATCATCAGACCTTATAAACTAGTAATAACACTTACAAGATGACCTGCTTAGTACTCATGTACTGCTTTTTTTTATTATACTTTTTTAAGCGAAACATGTAATCTTCGGAACATATAAAAAATATTTTGAGATCGAGACTTAGAGTTTTTTATTTTTCTCTAAATGGTATTAAGTTGGTTATTGTCCGATCTTTTTAGAAAAAGCCATGTTGGTTAACATCAATAGCTTCTTTAACCTTAAAGAATAATTATTTTAACAGCAAAGATTCAAAAAGTTTACCAAAGTGACTAAGTAGGGAAATGGGCCTGTAATCCCGTACAGAATTTTTTTCTCCAGGCTTAAATACTGGCACAATTTGAGCTGTTTTGGCCAAATATTGGGAAAAATGCCGCTGGATAAACATTGATTATACAAAATATGCAAGGGCTTGCATAAGCTAGAACAGGACTTCAAAAAAAAATGAAAGAAACCCGTCTGGGCCAGGTCCCTTTTTAGGATCAATTACTTATATCTAAGTACGGATTTGATGTCATTTTTAGCAATATTGTTAACTACAAAACATTCTTGACATTGAGTAGGCTTAATTAAAGTTGGTGTATCAGAAGATTCAAATACTCCACACACAAAATACTTAGAAAAAAGTTCACTAATGTCAACACAATTCGAAGCTTCCTGATCATTAAATTTTATTTTTATTGGTAAGCTTCTGACCAGAAATGACCAGAAATATTTAACTTCTTTGACAATGTTTATTTCTGTTTTATAAATATAATCTTTATAATCATTGCGTAAATTAATCTTTACTGTTTTGCGTAAATCTGAAAAATTGTAATCAGATTGTCTTCGGTAAAGTTTCCACATTTTATGTGCCTTTACTTTATTTTTAATTAGGCTGATTGTGTGTTTAGAAAACCATAGAGGGTATTTTCCCTTATTGATCTTAATTCTAGGGATGTGGTTAATAGCAATGTTATCTAATCTAATTTAATTTTAAAAAGGCTAACTTTCCGCTTTTGTATCAGCTGCTGCTAGATACTGATTGGTCGCCTGTCACGGTGCAGCAGGACGTCAACTCTGCATGTGATATTTTTTATGATATACTGAACAACACTTTCGCTAGAGCGGTACCCTTCAAGATAAAACGTAAAAGACTTTTCCCTCCCTGGTTTTCGGAATACATAATTCGTAATATATATAAAAAGGAAAGAGCATTTCGTGATTTTAAGATTTCTAAGTCTAATCGTCATCTAGAGATATTTAGAACTCTGCGTAAGATAATTAAAGCTCTAACTGCACAAGCCTACAAAGCGTACATCTATAGTATTGAGAACAAAATAACCTCCGATCCGAGTGAATTTTGGTCTTTTATTCGAAGCAAACGTATCAGTCTCAAATCCCCGGCTCAATGAAGCTTTCTAACCAATTATACAATACGCCTGACAGAATTATGTCCGCTTTTGGAGATTATTTCAGGAGTGTATACACGAACTCACTTTCCAGCGATCATCCTGTCGTCTCTGAATCTCCCTTTACGGGGCTACCCACATTATAACGGCGAGCAAGTGTCTCAAAAGCAAAATGACCTCTGGCCCAGATCTAATTCCTAGTTTTTTAGCTAAGAACTGCTCTGTTGCACTTACAGACCCTCTGCTCTACATTTTTAATGTGATCCTTAACACTGGTATTTTTTCCAATATCTGGAAGCAAGCCAAAGTTTGCCCTATCTTTAAAAAGGGCGATGTTGGAACAATAGAGAATTACCGCCCTATATCCATTCTGTGCAACAGTTATTCGAGTTAGCTCTTTATAAATTAATTTTTTCCAAGGTTAAGTCAATGCTGGCCAACGATCAACATGGCTTCGTTTCTGGTCGATCACCACCTAGCATTCTTCTCTCAGTTTGTGTGTGAAGCACTTAATGATAGAGGTCAAATCGATGTTATCTACAAAGACTTTCAAAAGCCTTTTGACCAGATTGACCACTTCATCCTATTAAATAAGCTTGAACGCCGATTTGGATTCTCCGATCGCTTGATAAAGCTCCTTAACTCCTATTTAGTTGACCGCTCTCAGTTTGTAGTGGTCGAAGGCTTTAGATCTGCTTGTTTTTCACCCACCTCTGGAGTTCCTCAGGGCTCTAACTTGGGCCCCCTTCTCTTTAACGTTTTCGCTAATGATTTGATCTCCACCCTCAATTACTCTCGGTTAGCATATGCTGATGACCTAAAGCTTTTTCATAGGATTGACTCTAGAGCAGATTGTGGTCAACTGCAAGAAAACATCAATGCTGTACACCATTGGTGCACTTTGAACAGGCTTAACCTTAATGTTTCCAAGTGTAATGTTTCGAATCAAAAGTCCAGTTGTCTTTAATTACTGAGTCTCTGGCAAGGTCTGCTACTGCCAAAACTCTCTACTATGCATTTGTCAGATCCAGGCTGGACTACAGCTCCCTCGTTTGGTCTTCCATTTACAACCAGCGAATTCACCTATTAGAATCAGTCCAACGGCGATTTCTTAAATGTTTGTCATTTAGGGATGATGGAGTTTATCCTCCAAGGGGTTTTGACCATAACCTGCTGCTCTTTAGATATACTGAACGGTCACTTGCAAAGAGGAGAGAAATGCATTCGGTGAAATTCTTGTTTAACTTACTTAACCATAAACTCCCTTTTGCAAAGGATTTGCTTTCATATACCACGCCCAGGATCTAGACAGTGTCCAGCTTTTAATTTGGACACAGCCAGGTCCAACATTCAGTACTAAAGTCCTATTCACTTTATATGTCAAAACTTTAACACTATTGCTGATTCTTGTGACATTCACCATGACAATCTAACACTTATTTTGAGTCACCTACGTATGGTCGGTGGGGGAGGCTAGGTTATTTAGTTCTTAGTTATTTAGTTTGAATACATTTATTTACTCATTTTTTTCTGCTCTTTTGATTTAAATTAATTCTTGATTTTTATCCTAATTTAATGTTGATTTTTTATTATTTACTTTCTCAAACTCACTACTTTTTTTATTATATAGCAATTCTTTTAGAGTTTAGCTGCATGGATCTATACATTTATATATTTAATTGATTTTCCTGTAACTGTGTATATTTCCTGTAACCTGTTGTAAATAAATCTTATTGTTATTATAATTAAAATTGTATAAAAACATGCAATGTTAATATTTACATCTTTACATAATTTAAAATAATTTGTGCCAATGAGTAGAAATAATAATTTCATTGATAGTGTCGTAATTGGCCTTATTAAATTTTAACTTTGTATATGAATTACTAACAATGTTTTTCTCCGATATTAAATTAACATTGATCTCCAAAGACATGTGATGGCTATCTTCAGGTACAAGTGGATCCATACTTTTATTTACAATAATTTTTGTAGAATTAAACATTATAAGATCCAGAATTTTATCACGAGCATTAAAGACGTGATTAAGGTGCTTTAGATTATTAAAGTAAAAAGCATCAGAAATTGCTTTGCTGCAAGGATCAGTAGCGTTGATAGGCAATAAATCCTTAACATTCGGGTTTTGTTAGATTAGGTAGATTAAAATCTCCCATTATTTAAAAATAACTGTAGTATAACAAACCCAGGTTCGTCCATAAAGAATGGATGAGATAAGTTTTTTTTTTAATAAATAAGAAAAGATCGAACGAGAAAAAAATAAATAAATAAGAAACCAATACCCTCCCTACGTTGTGTTTTGTAACAGAATCACTCTCTCTTTTACTTACCTTGGATGCGCTTGACAAGACAAAATTAGGGAAACTTGAATTATTAGGATGGTATTAAAGAAAATGCAGTCTTGATAATACACCTACTTAGTTTATTTATGTAGAAAAATAATGCCGTACTCAGCCTGGAATTCACGAGGGGAAAGAGCACGGCAGAGAAACCCTCGATCTCAATTCCCTAAAAATTGAATCATGCTGAGTAATAAGTTCTTCCTTCGGTTACAAAAAAAATAAAGATAATTTATTTATTGTTCCTTTCTAATTCCTCATACATACTATTCATTTAAAACTGAAGAGAGTTGGGTTAGTTATCCAGCCATCACTAGAAGGTACTGAGATCCCATACGGGAGGCTACCCAGCTATGAGTTAAATAGTTGAGTCAATATTCTAGGTATTATCACAGATAGACGGACAAATTCGCGAAACATATATTTATTTATCTGTGTTATGATTTACGTCTGAATATTCACCCAGTCAGGGTCGAAATGTTAGTTAGATTCAACAAGGCTCTAGCTTACTTTTGAAACACACAAATAATTAAAAAAAAACTAATTTCGAAAATATACCTAAAATTCAGTAAATAAATTATCTCAGTCGATCACTTTAAATATTAATTTTCTCTTCAGCATGAAACAATTTTAGATAAATACATGCATAAGTTATTTCCTCCTATTCACGCAAAATATTAAATTTATAAACATTAATCAAAATATATGTACACATTGCCAATAAAAAAAAACAAACTAATAAGTTTTAAATTTACTAACCTGTAGAAAATCTTCAGAAAACCACTTTAACACAAATTAAATACGATTCAATAATTTTTTTTTAAAGTAGTACCCTCGATGGCTGGGTTTTACTTTCTACCGTTCCCTCACCACGCGACCGAAACATCCCCGGAAAGCAACGCCCAGAAATGCTAACACAAACAACCCTCGGCGCATGAATAGGGCTGTCGTTATACAATCAAAAAATTAAAAGATTTTTCAGATGACGCGACATGCTGAATCCCAAATCCAAACGAATATAAAATACTACGCCTATAATTTAAAAATAGGTGGTTTTCTTCATAACTATTAATATTAGTGCTTATAATATTTTTTAGTTTATTTTAGATACTTAGTTATTTACTGCCGCATGAGGTGGAATATAAACAGTGAATAAAAATAATTTTCTGCTCCCACTAAAGTAACACTCACCCATATGTCTTCGATTTTTGTGTTAGAATTACACCACTTAGAGGCAAGGTCCGTGTAGTATACGTCACAAATCGCAAATAAGACACCACCACCATCACTTTTGCCACTAATGTTAGCGTTCCTATCAAATCTAAAATTGCTGAGACGAAGTCATTAAAAAAAGTATATTGAAAGTTGCCACAAGAAATTACAAAAATACAAATAAGAAGATATAGTTTATAGTTATGCTAGCACGGAAGACAGGTTGTGCTCATTAATAATATCAATGGCTTTACTGTTCTCGTCCTTCTTTATGAAAAGTATCATTTCTTTCACCTAGCAAAATTTAAACTTCGAATTTTTACAAAATTCCCTAGCTTTCGTGTGAAGTTGCTTATAGTAAGGTGAAAGGTGTTCCTTGACAAATATTTTTGGACCATGATCAAATCCTAAGTCTGTTGCCTTTAACCCATGATTTCTTTTCAATTTAGCGGAACTAATAAATTCGTTTCTTTTAGCTACGGATGAGAATTTGACCACTATGTTTTTGGGTTGGGTTGAAGTATTTGTATTGTATTATAATATGTTGTTCACGTTTAACAAGAAGGTTTATCAAATGTTAATAATATAAAATTATCATTTCATAAAAGTTTAATGTTTAAGTATGGTATATTGTTTATTATTGAAAGATGTTTACAAAATGGAATGAGCTTCTAAACAAATATACTTACCATCAAGAAAACGTTATATCTTAAATAATAAATTAAGATATTTTTTCTAATTTATGACTTAAAATGATTCAATGTAAGTCCATTATTTTGTGTGAAACAATGCAAAACAATTCCTTTCTTTATTTAGGCATAACCCAACTTCGCAAGTTGAGCATTTCTAAATGGTTCTATGAACATGTGTTAAGGCACTACATTTAGCGCACCGAAGTGAGGTAGACAGAATTTTCATAACGCACTTCGTATGTTACAACCTTTTTAAAATTTCTTGGAGGCGAATGTTGTTGTGAAGATCTTCCGCGCTTGACAGGTTCAACAATACCGATCATCCTCGCGCCACAGCCATTTGAAATTGTTTTAGTGATAGGCTTTTACACAAAGGCATTCATTACGGTGGCATCGATGAAGTAAAAAAAAATACGATGCCACCGTTTATGAGACTTTCTGTCAACTTCATAAAGACTTTTCATCATGTCAAAACGGTCAACATATCCCATATAAGTATTGTAATCAAGGATCATCTTTGGACATGGTACATCTTCAGAATGAGGTCCAGATCACGGTAATTCCCTAGAACTAGAATACTTCGGCGCTCCATCCATTTGAGTGCAGCTATTCCATCTTTTGAAACACGCCAATCGAGATCTCCACGTTTTAAGCCTTCTTTGAGTTCGGGAAAATGTTTCCGCCCCTTTCGAATAGTTTCACAAGAGTAGATTTTATCCGCTAGTAAGTTTCGCTGAAGTTCGACAGAATTAAAATAAATGTCTGAGTGAGATTCGTGACAACTCTATGACTTAATTTTGTTTCTGTGACTTGATCAACTTTACCAGTATAAATTTCAAATTAGTACATGTATCCTGTTGAATCCGCTCGGACCCAGACTTTGTAGCCTCGCTTGAAAGGCTTCATCGGCATATACTGGGGGAAGTTACTACGCCCTTTGAACTTTATCATGCTCTCGTCCACGGCTTGAAACTCATGAAGGATTCATGGACGACATAAATGTTTCTTGAAGCTTAGAAAGTAATGGTCTTACTTTATATAGCTTATCGTAATTTTGTTCACCTTTTTTTAGTTGAAGTAAATTATTATTGAGGTGAATATTACTTAGCAACCAAGCAAATCTATCTCGACTAATAAAAGAATTCCTCATTTCCTTATCAGAGGACCAGTAATCTTTGAAGCTTGGCAGTTTTTTCAAACCCATTAGAATATTAAGTCCCAAAAAAATTTTAATCTCCTTTTCAGTAGTTGGCTTGAAATTTCTTCCTTCAGCATATTTCTGAAATGCATATAGGTTCGTCTGAAACACTACATAGGTAATGAAATCTTCGGGAAACAAATGTAAAAATACATCAGTCGGAGTCTCGATATTATCAGGCAATACTGGACAAGTTGATTTTGTGAAAGTACCTGCTTTGTTACTGTTGGAAATATCGTTAGTCCAATAATCTGGAAGGAAGACGTCGGGTAGTCTGGCGAGCGGAATGTCATCATCGCTGTCCCAGTGTAAATCGTTAGCAGCAACGTCGTTATTTTCGATAATAAGATTCATATGTTCGATGTCAAAAACTTCGTCGTTATTGCTCGGAGCATCAGATGGTATCGATTCATCATTCATAACCTCATCTAAGTCTTCTGCAAGAGATTCATCATCGCTTGGTATTTCTTCCAGAAAGTCGAAAAAACGATTCGGGTTCATATTTAAGTTCAGGAAACTTCCAGGCAGCCATATCATCTAAAAAGTATATAATATATATTAGAAAATATGATTTACCACGTCTATTGTAGTTTTCACACACATGACCAAAATTGGGAATCGAATGGCAGACGAGAAAACCATATTTAAAAAAAAAGTCAAATCTTCCTAGTGGTTACTAGGGGAAACCACACAAAAGTTGATCACAAAAAGTCCAATGAAAAAAAAATACAGTCCATTTTTTACAAAAGACAGAATATATACATCTGTTGAAACACTTACCTGCTATTTTTGAAGCAAAAATCTCACAAAAACTATAAAATGCACACAAAACTATTTTATAACTTTGAAACACTCCATGCACGTTCAATTCTGTTCATAAAATTAGAGTAAACACGACTAACAATCGATTGGAACCGACCAGCGAATACCGTGGTCATTATGTGTTACCAGCAGGAAACTACTAGTGTGACTATTAGTAGTGTGGTTTTCGCTGATAACCAGTTGTCCTCAAAGGTTTAAATATTTATAAATAAAATTATATCAAATTTAAATAAACAGTGTTAAAATATTATATATTGAATATATGTTTTCTGCAAAATTTGCCCAGTAAGAAATTCTTTTGAAAAATCACCGTTTTTCGTCCATAATATCCAATTTAATAGCACTGTTTTATATATGATATATATATATATTATATTATATTATATAATAATTATATTAATATAATATATATATAAAAACTTGATTTTTCAAAAGAATTTCTTACTGGGCAAATGTTTGGGGTGGGTGGATTATATCAAAATTAAATAAAACTAATTGTGTTATTAGATTAGTGATATTAAGGACGAAACCATAACAGCTGGTTCACAGGATACATTAAGTTCCGCACCCATGCGGCGTTTTATCTGTGTTTGGCTCAGATAATTAAGGCGCGTATTTCAAATCTGATTTTAAGAGGAATTATGGTATTTGAGAAAAATAAACATACGAAACACTTTACTTACATAAAGCAATTATTTATTTTCAGCAAATGACGGAAAATACTTTTGTTACATGATCTTAATAATTTTGCTTTTACTAAAATATAATTTATCTCATTTCCGGCTATAAACTCCGCTCAATTAAAATTTAGTACATAAAATTGATAATTATATTAAATAGTCTAAAAAGAAAACATTTTGTTATTATTTTATCTAGTAATCCATTATATTATTTAACCTTTTCATTTTAAAATTAAAAAGTTTAGAAAGGTATTATTTTATTATGATTTACCTATTACACTTTTTTGTCTCGTGTGATCCATACATGAGATGCAATTGCATAACTATGAAAATGAGCCATAATAATGGAAAACATTTCTTGTATTCTCATTCAACAATGAAAAAAGACCACGATCAGAACAAATTACATGAATATACAAAATATAGCCAACACCACTTAGATATAATTACAGAACAAGGCACTCACAAAAGCAATGTCATGCTATAATAAAATAGTTATAAACATTTTGTTATAAATAAATTTATTTAGGTTTTTTGTTGGGATAATACTGCTGCTTTTCTATTTCTATCTTTTTTGCTTTACTGTCTGCATAAAATTTCTAAAATCACCCATAAACTTTTCTAAATCATGTTCACCCAATCCACCGCCATAATTACGTTATGGATAATTACGATTTTGTGAGCCTTTTGCTTCTTAATTCATCAGGGTGTCAAAAAATCTATGTGGGTTTCAAAAAAATCTTATTCTAATCACTCCTGAAAAAATGTCATATAAATCTTTTATTTTAATAATTATTAAGCAAATAAATACCTACCATCTACTAAAATTTTAACTATTATTCTTGATAGACAAATTCCTTGAATGCGAATGCTTCCTGTAGACTTTAAATTCCGTTGCAAACATGTACTGAAATATCCTAAAACATGATTAATTATTAAAAAATTATCAACTTAAATAATTATAAAACTAAATAGGCACCTTTTAAATCACGGTAAGGGTAGTGTTAACGAATAACGCTTTAAACACTAAAAAATTGCTTTTTAACAAAATTATAAGTTAAAAAATCTATAGTGATTGCATCTATACTTTTCTCACAATTTTTTTTTCCAATAGCCTACTTTTTAAAATCATCGACGCTATAGTCAAAAAAGCCCTAAGTACCATTAGTGTATATATTCCTGATAAATCTCTGACACTCTGACTTTTAACATCATTTGATATCAACTCTGACATAATCTTAAAATCATGCCATAACAGCGATTTATGTAAAATATTCCCAAACTTCATAACCTCATTTTTTCCAGTATTATCCAACAAGCCGACCAATGACGTAATAACAATCAGCAGCCTACTCTTCGGATTCGGTTACGGGATAATCAGCTATACCGAGAAGATCGTTTATAGGACGTCGATCGGGATGAGGCCGTGGTACCTGGTCAGAGGTACCCTGGAAGTACTCTCCGCCATATTTATTTTAGTTATTTATTATGTTTTTTATTTAAATACGACAAACTTAAATTTGCTCCTTTTTTTGGCGGCGATGTCGTACTATTTTAACGCGTTCCTGTGGGTGTGTTTGCCATTTTTTAAGTATTTTATCAGTATTGTTAAAAGGGTGGTTTTCGACGAGAGGAGCCAACAAGAACAAGGGTTTTTCCATTAAAACTGTATTGAAGTTTGTGATAAATATATGATTGTTTATTATAAATGTATGATTTTCTTGTTTTTTAGTTAAATAATAGACAGCTGACAAGCATTTTTTTTTAATATGGAATACTTTCAATCAGAAAGAAACCACATATTTTTGGTGTTAAGTAACATGGATTGACGCCAAGCTCATTACTATGTATGTAAATAACTTCTAATCTTGCAAAACCACATAAGAAAATATCCCATATGTCCGTAGTGCCTATCTGCTAGTCATAACAATTACCCGAATCCACTTACCGAAAGCAAATAGATTTTATTGCTTTAGAAAATGCACGTACATACGTCGAATATTTATTCGATATTTATTCAAAAATCGTCTCGTCGGTGTTGTTACGATGTGACCGCCATTAAAAACCAAATTGGGAAATCGAAGTTACTGATTTTTTTTTCATTATGCATGCCTGTGTGTGTACGTGTACGTCGTTTTCACTTCTTCACATTTCCTTTTTGTCAAATGAAATGGAACGGATTTTTTGCATTGTTTTTTGCTCCAAAAAGTGTTTTCTATACAGGATATAGATGGATATAGGACACCTTCATTATTGAAGAGCCTGTATTTTGCTTGACAATTGTATTCACAATAAAACTACACTGAAAAAAATACTAAAGCCACTTGGTCACCTGTCAGCAGCGTACTCAGTATAACTAAATCGCTTTAGTTTATTCTACTAATAATGTTTTAGTAACAACTAAGTACTTCTTCTTCTTCTTCTTCTTCTTCTTCTTCTTCTTCTTCTTCTTTCAGCAACCCTTCACAGTCCACTCCTGGACATAGGTCTCCCCTATATTCTTCCATGTTTCTTTGTTCTGTGCCAGTTGGTTCCATCTGTTGCCCACTTTGTTTTTGACATCATCGAGCCAGCGTAACTGTGGTCTGCCAACGCTGCGTTTATGTATGCGAGGTCTCCATTGAACGATGTGTCTTGACCAGCTCAAGTCGTCCTGTCGGGCGACGTGTCCTACCCAGCTCCATTTCAGGTGGGCTATGCGTGTTATGACGTCTTCAACTTTAGTTCTTTGTCTAATACTCTCATTTGTGATATGGTCTCTCAGGCTTATTCCTAGCATCATCCGCTCTATGGCTCTTTGGGTGGTCCTAAGCTTGTTAGCTAATTTAACAGTGAGTGTCATGGTTTCCATTCCGTAAGTAATCACGGGCAGTAAGCAGGCATTGAAGACCTTTCTTTTCAAATTAATTGGAATAGTTTCATTTCTCAAGATGTGTGACAGTTTACCCGTGGCTGCCCATGTCAAACGATTTCGGCAGTTTGATTTTCTTTGCCCAATTTGATGCAATGTTCCAAATATACATATTCTTCGACGTTGTTAATAATTCGGTCTTCTATATGTTCTTGAATATTGTCAGGTGACATGACTTTTGTTTTATTTAAATTCATGGTTAAACCTATTCTTTTCGATTCTCTTTGAAGTTCTGCCAACATCTCCTGTATTTCTATTATATTCTGGCTAAAGAGTACTATATCATCCGCAAAGCGTAAATGGCTCAGATGTTTGCCGTCGATTTTGAATCCTCTCTCGTTCCAATCCAGAGTTTTAAAAACGTCTTCCAGTGCCAGTGTAAACAGCTTTGGGGAGATGGTGTCCCCTTGTCTTACTCCTCTTTTTATTTGAATTTTGTTTGTTTCTATCTCTTCCGAGATTTTAACGGTGATTGTCGCATTTTCGTATATGTGTTTGAGAAGCTGCTTGTATCGAGAGTCGATTCTTGCATTGTTCATGGCCTTAAAAATAGCCCACAACTCTACGGAGTCAAAAGCTTTGTTATAGTCAACAAATGCGAGGTGTAGTGGTTCATTGTACTCGTTGCATTTTTCTATTATAGTGCGAACGGATTGTATGTGTTCTATTGTGCTATGACCTTTTCGGAAGCCAGCTTGTTCCGGGGGCTGATAGGCATCTAGTTTAGCTGTAAGCCTATTTGTTACTATCTTTGTCAGAAGCTTGTATGGGTGGGGGAGTAAGCTAATAGGTCGATAGTTGTCGATTCTCAACCTATCTCCTTTTTTGTACTGTAGAATACCCTGGGCCTTTTGCCATGCTTGGGGTATCACGCCTTCTGTCATACATTTATTAAAGAATAAGAAGAATTGTCATTACTTCTACAGTAGGTTTTCCCCCAAGTTTTATCATTTCAGCTGTATTTAGTAATTCCATCTTCCCCTGGTGTTTTACCGTTTTTCATTTGAGACAATGCTAGTTCTACTTCTTCTCTAGTGATGTCAGGAAGATCTTCGGAGCCTAGATTGAGAATCGTTTCATCAACTCCGATTGCTTGTTCTGGGTTGTCTCCTGCGTACAGTGTGCTGTAGAAATTTTCCACGATATCCATTAAATCTTTACTGTCCTCTTTGATGTTTCCGTTTGCGTCCCTTAGTTGATGTATTTGGAGGCGTCCATCGTTGTTACGTGTTTTAAGTACTTTCATGTTTTTGTTGTTTTCGATGGTCGTTGTTATCATTTCTGTGTTGTATTACCTTAAATCTTTCCTTGTTTTTCTTTTTATCAATCTGTTAATTTCGTTGTATTCATGAGTCCCTTTCTCCAAGTTTCTTCTCTTCGCCATAAGTTCTCTAGTTTCCTTTTTTATTTTTGAATTATTTTTCTTGGTAGTGGCACATATCTTTTTGCATGGCTGTCGTTCTAATGTCAGTACTTATTCTATTTTCTAAGTCGTTTATATTCAAGCTGTTCAGTGCTTCTTTATTAGACAATTTCTTGTTGAGTTCAGCTTGGAATTTTTGGCGGTTTTCCTGGATTGTTTTTGATGTGGGAAATGGTTGTATTTTGATTAGCTTATTTCGTTCACTCTTCACGTTTATTTCTATTTTAGCTCTTACCAACCTGTGATCGCTACCAGTATCAATGCGATTTAGGGCCGAAACCTCTCTTATAGTAAGCTTTTTATTGGTTAGTACGTAGTCGATCTCGTTTTTCGTATTTAAGTTCGGGCTTCTCCATGTCCAACGTCTCTTTTCTCATTTTTTGAAGAAAAAGTTCATACAGTACATACTTTCTTTTTGGAGATAATTGATCAGTCTTTCTCCTCGGTCGTTGGTACAACCCAGTCCGAATTTACCCACATATTGATTTCCGTTTCCCGCTGGTACTCCTAGTTTAGCATTGAAATTGCCAATAATGTATTTGTAGTGTGCTGTTTCTATTGTCAGCGCTTGTGAAATGTCTTCGTAGAATCTCTCTATCTCATCATCGGGTGCAGAGCTTGTAGGGGCATATACTTGAATTATTTGGACGCTATATCTTTTCGATATCTTCAATACTATGTAAATGACTACTCAATATGGATTTCATCTTAGTAACTAGCCGCTTTATACTCTTATGAATCATTATCGCTGTTCCGCCAATGTGTGTATTTTCCTCTCTGTTGTTTCGATACAAAAGGTGGCCTGATTTCAGTGTGATGCATTGAAGCAACTATGTACACTGTATCAAATAATAAGAAATGTAATAAGTCCATTATTAAAAATAATTATGTTCTTAATTAAATCCAATATAATCGTAACTGAATACTCTATTAGTTTTAACTAGAATTTTCTATTTCAAGCTCGTCCAGCTCCAATTTATTTATAAGCTATCTTCAAGTACGCAACACATTAAACAATTCCTTGCTGTATAATTTTATTTAATTGCTGGAATAACATAAATTCTGTTAAGAAAATAAGAAAAGAAAACTCTAAATAATCCAATATATTATAATAAATATTAATTTTATTTATATTGTTGTAAGCAAATGTGTTATTTTATTATACATAAAAAATGTTGTAAAAGCATGTGCTGATTTGTTAGGGATTAAAGCTTTATAATTTAATAAGTTTGATAAATAGATCATCATCGGACACTAACCTTAGATACCTGCTGCATCATATTTTTTTTCAATTGATTTGTTTTAGTTGAAAGTGGCATGGATACCCCACTTTAATGTTGTTAGAGTTCTAGAGAAACTCGTCTGAAAAATCTGACTGTGCGTTCTTAAAGTAATTTATCAAAGTTAGGATTTGCCTTTCTGACACTAATTTCAATTTGTTTTGGACGTACTATTGCATTAAGTGCTGCTAAAGATAACGTTAAATAAATAAATAAATAAGTTAAAATTAAAAGTGGATTTATTAACTTATACTCATTAATTTTTTTACACGCCTTACAAAATTTACCGGTAGACGTTAAAAATCGAAGTTTTGGTGTAAAACCTCATCACTGAACTAAAATTAAAATAAGTGGAAAAAATAATATATTTAGTGATTTCCAAAAGGCCTTCGTCAATTTTAATAAATAATTTAAGTATCTCAATTAACATTTGGTACATGTGGGCAACAGATGCGACGCGACCGAGTCGCAACATCTGGGTGAAGTAGCGAAAACTGTTTTAAGAGGATTATTTTTTTCGTTTATTTTTGAGAGTAATTTCACCGTCGAATGTGTGTTCCGATGTAAATTCGTCCTTAATTTTATATGCCTGGTTGGTGATTTATTGTTTTGTGCATGATATATTTTTGTGAATAGAGAATGAGGATTAAATTAATCATATTTACTAATTAGTTGAGAATTATCAAATGCGAATATTGTATAAATCTTAAATTAACAATTGCATAACAAAACAGGGCCGTATCTGGACCAACATTTTGGGGGGGGTTAGGCCAGTGACATTTGAGATATTAGGGATAAAAAAAAACTTAGATTTATAAATAGGTTTTACTAAAAGAAGATACCAGTAAAACTAAAAAACACATTTAACAATGTTAAAATTTTAAAAATAGTAATTATAATAACAACTGAATATTTCTTTGCTTTTCCCTCGCAAAACGATTTAAGACCTCTGCGGTATCAATTATAATATTTCTATGCACGCTTAAAAGGCCAAGTCCTGTTAGCCGCTCCTGACCAGTTGAATTGCGCAAATAGTCTTTTAAACGCCTTAGCGATGAAATTGATGGCTCTGATGAGGCTGTAGATACAGGTAACGTAGCCAGAATTTGCAACAGAGTATGAATATTGGGAAACAAAGATGGATTACATGCTAATAATGCATCAAGAGCATTTTTTGGCCTTTCTGCTTGAGGCAGCTTAATCCATTTTTGTTTCCACAACTGTAGTTCTGCAGATAACGTATCTAGGTCCAAAAATTCCTCATATGGTAACAAGTCTTCCATTTTTACTATGTGTGCTTCGCACATATTTGGTACTAGACAATATAACAATGAAAGTGATTTTTCGTGATTTGCAAATCTTGCAGATTTTCATCAGTTCTTCTATAAATTGATCAAAAAAAGGAATTGCAACTGTGATTCGAAAATATTCCTCTGCAGTAGCTACCATGGCATTAGAACGATTCTGCTGTCGTGAAACTATTCTAGGTATTTTTATGCATTCTTCATCATCTATAGACTTTATAATAGCTTCAGATTTTTTACAAATATTTTTGAATTCTTGATCTATATTCAGTCTCATATTCCTGACCTGACTAATAACAGTATTCACATGCTCAACAGCGCTAAATAGATCAAAATCCACAGTCTGGATAATTCTGCATAACGGTAGAGTAAAAGCAAATAAAGTGGACGCTGTTAACATACTGATAATAAACTCACTGGTCATAATAGCTCGAAGGAGCTGCAAAGCTTTTGAAGAAGTTTCGATGTTCGATGTCTCTTACTTGTTTTAGTTCTTCTAATGTTTCAATAATGGGTTTAAAAACTTCAGTAAACCTAATTAGTCCATCATGATTTTCCACCCACCGAGTTTCACACATGGATGTTAACTTACTCCATTTACTATTTGGAACATGTTCTTTAATTTTATTTCTAATATCTCAGTGCGCATAGCTGATATTTTTATAAAATTTGCAATAGATTTTATTGTTCCAATACAATTTCTGATACTCAGAACCTTACAGGAATGGGCAAGAGCTAAATTTAAAGAATGAGCACTACAGTGCATATATATTGCTGCTGGATATTTTTCTCTAATTATAGCCTGGACGCCTTTAAAACTTTAAAAAGTAAATTAAAATAAAAAGAGTTATAGTTACCAGTCGTTTCAATTTTATTTTACGTTATAAGATTTTCGGGGGGGGGGGGGGTTTGAACCCCCAAAACCCCCTCCTAGATACGGCCCTGTAACAAAACATGCGATTCTGAGTTTGCGACAATATATTTAATTTAAAAAAAAAACAATTCCAGTAAAACTCACTTTATTCTGCGGCTAACAAAACGAATTCTCTATAAACGTTATTGCACACTCTTAAACCTTGACCTAATCTAAAATATAATTTGCCTAACTACAACTCAATATCATTATAAAGTATGTCGGAGATTATTTACAAACAGAAGTAAACGTGCCACCTTTAAAACTACAAATTGTGAGACCATAATATAAATAAAAACGTACTCTGAACACATCCAGTCAGTAAAAAGTTATTTTTGTATAATAATCTTAGACTACGATACAGGCACTGTTTTACAATGATTTTTGTTTTACAGCATAAAAACGTATCACGATTTAAATCTAAATAGATTGATCACAATATATTATGTTCGTTTTTTTTTTAACTAGAACACTCCACATTTTTTACACAAATACAGAGTGAATCAAATGAACTCAGTATTACCGATGAAACATCGAGAAGTTTTTTCCCACGTAATCTAAAGTTATTTAACTCACTCTTGGTACTCGGTAGTATTTGCATTTGGAACACCCTGTATTCCCACTTTGAAAGTTTCTTTTCTTAAACTTTTACCATAAATAATCACTTAAACTTTTGCTATTGGTCCAATCACCAGCTTATCGAGATTGATGTTCATCAGTCCGTTTTCGATTTGTTTCATGTGCACCTCGACGGACCGTTGGAATACTTGCTGGTTCTGGGGACTCAGTTTACGTTTAATGTTTTGGACTGTACCTAAAACAAACAGAAAAAAAACGATAAAAAGGTATACGCAATATTGTTAAAAAGTATGGAAAATTCTTATTTGTAAATCGTCAGACCTGGAACACATAAGGAATAACTGAGGCAATGACTAAATGCCTGGAATAAAAGAAAAAATCACTCTTTTAGTGGATATAAGATGTGGTTCGAGGCATCATTGTTCAGATTATCTAAAAAATGGCTTAAAATACCAGAAGTTCAAAATGAGTAATAATAAGTAAGTAATTTATTCAAAATAAGCAAGTAATTTATATGAAAAATTCGCCTGGAATAAAATTTAAAAATTTAAATAGGATATCTCGAAGAAGTGGCCTTAAATACAAAAAAAAACACATTTAAAATGCATGGAAAATTGAAATGTTGAATACAAATTAAATTAAGGATCTGGAATAAAATTCAAAACGCAGACGATACCAGGATTGTCAAGTACTTTAAACGCCTGGAATAAATTAACAATTTACTCTAAATAATACAACCGCTAGCTAAGATCCTGTGTTTTTGAGAGCTCCCCGCAATATTACAATTGATAATGTTTTTTTAGTCCATTCTAAGCATGTTTTGGTTTGTTACCTCTCAAGATTCTGGCACATTAAGTTTTTCCAACATTTCAATGCATTTTATATGGACGTTTTTAATCTGATGCATTAAAATTGCATGTTATGTGCTTTAAATTTAATTGGGGCCGTAGTTTAAATTCTAAATAAGTTTGTAAATGATCCTAATAGTATTTAAAAAACATTTTGTGCATTTTAAGTGAGGGTGTGCAGTGTAATGCGAAACGTAAGCCGAAATATGCAAAAACTACAGACCAAATTTCTATACATATTATTATGCTTAGAGTTTAACATCTAAATTTTTATTTAACGTGTTAAATTGATATATTATGTTTAAAATATATTTTAACATTAAATTTTTACTTCGTCTAATAACTTAACTGCGCCTATGACCTGACTTTTGTTTCTTTAACTCCCGAACATGCAAACAAGTGCTGCAACGTTTACAATTCGAAGCATTTTTTAAAGAATATGACTCATCTAATTACGAAGAACAAATAATTTCTATTCAAAACTTACAAGACACATTTCTTGAAAAAAATTTGGAAGAAGCACATGCTATTAATGAAAAATTTAAAGGGACCACAAAAAAATTCTTAGTAGATTTTAAAACTTTATTCTTAAAAGATGCGATGAATTCAATCTTTTTAATTACTGGAATAATGTTTTAGTTTTAATAGGATTGGTACGCAATTTAATTTGAGCAGATCGCATGGCAGACTGGAATTTACTTACAGTCCAAGGAAAAAAGTTTTGGGGCTCTACTGAAAATAAAATTCGACTACAATCCTTTCTGCGTTTATTTATTTTAAAAAATGGTTACTAATTCTGGCTTGGCGTTCAACTGGTTTGTAGTGCTACAAATACCGAAGCGTTTCAATCAACATCATCTTCTTCTGATTTGTTAAAAATGTTGAAAAAAAGAGAGATTACGGAAGCTGATATGAGAATAATGATTCACATAGCTCAGGCAGCACGTGAAAATCATAAGAAAATATGTATTTTGTCATCTGATACTGACATTATAATCATGACATTATATCACTTTAGAAAATTTGAATCTGTTGGATTAAAGGTAAAGATTTTATCGACACTATTGGTTTTAAATATTAAATTTAATCTCTATCAGGAACTATGGATAAAAGCAGGAATATAGGGGCTATAAAACGAGACATCGCAATACATATTATGGCATTGCGTTGTGGCACAGAAACCTGTTTGGTACTTCCTGCACTTTACCACTTGACTGGAGCGGATTATACGAGCAAAGTTGGCACAAAACGTGCTGCTTTTCAAGCCGAACCAGAAAAGTATCTTTTGAACTTTCCACAAGGTATAATAATATATAACCACTATAATCCATAAAATTATACCACTTATTTATTTTGTTTTTAGATTTAACCAAAAGTGAAATTGAAAGCTCTGTTCGGCTTGCAGAAGAGTTTTTGGTAAAAGTATACCGCAAGGACAGTTAATGTAAACATTTTAATGAACTGAGATAGTAAATCACCAAAAAAATGTTTCTTTAGAAAAGTTACCCCCAACTAGTGCAAATATTAGATTTCATATTTTAAGAGCTTTTTTTATTGTTTATAATCAAAACTTTTGTTTAAATATATTGGAACATACCACTTTGCTTGATCCACTTGGTTTTGGATACAAGATCGAGAATGGTTGCCTCTTACCAAAATCAGTAACTAACCTTTTTCCCCCGAGTGACGATCTTTTACCAAGCTGCAATTGCACGAAATGTTCGCGGCAAAATAGTTGCCGTTGTAGGGCTGCTGGGTTAGAGTGTTGTTCATTTTGTTATTGTAAAGGAGGAATAAACCAGTGTAAAAATCCGTACAATAAATAAATAAAGGTAAAAAGTATATTGTGTTCAAATTATTTTAACTGCAATTATTTTTCTAAAATTTGGGCCACCCTGTATCATTAAATTTGTTTTGCTATATATTATTGTCCACTCTATTTTACAATTATAAGACACATTAAAAGTTATATCGCAACTAAAAACTTAATGTGCCAAATTTGGGCGTGGTAACAAACCGATTCGTAATAAGTACTCATATCACAACAATATTCTGCAAAAACATTGCGGGGAGCTCTCAAAAACACAGGATCTTAGCTAGCGTATGGACTAAAAACTGTTTAGAATTCTTAACGTTTATTTAACTTCGTAGAATGGATTATCCGGTTCGATTAGACCTGACTTATTAAAATTAAGATATCTCATAAACGGATTCTCAGGCCGACATTTACCAAGAATACTTTTTTTACAAGAAAAGATTGTATAATTAGAGTTATTTACTAGAACTTTGTTATACAGGGGTACAAAAAAGTGTTGGTATTTTTAACACATGCAACCTACTACAGGTGGCGCCCTCTGCAAGGTATAGCGAATCCGTGAACGGATTTCAATTTCTCGATTCAAAAAACCTCCTCACACCAAATTTTAAAAAATGGCATAACGAAAGTCGCATTATTTTGGTCCACCCTATATGTGGCCGGTGGATTGGCCTCATTTTTCCGGACACCCTGTAGATTCATCAGTAATCATTCAAATAGTAGGCGATGTATAAGTAAACAACGCCTAAAATCCGATCTTCCTGTTATCTCTATGTTTAAATGTTTAAAGGAAAAAACAATTGAACTTTAAAAAATAACAAACGTATGAGTGAACAAGAGTGAACCAAATATACTAATAATAAAATTTAGCCTAACCCTTATTTTAATACTATTAAAAAACTAGATAAAACTGAATTCTGTTATAGCTAAAAATGTACTCAAAAAGAGATAATCACTGCATATTTAAAACAATTATAAAACCGTGACAAATACCCAAAATTACCCAGTGTTGACCTAATAATATGCAAAATCGTCCGCAATATCCTGATTATTAAGACCACTTAACAAAAAAAAAATTATAATACTAATAAACCAATCCTATTATTAAATGTTTTCAATCTCTAAAACTAATAATTTTAAGTGTTTTTGCGACAAGAGAGTAGGCTGCATAACTTTTATTATAAAATGGTAAAAAGAACGGTCTATTTTTCGTAAAACTTCTGAACAGAATATTGAAAGATATTGTTTCAAGAATTTCAGCGCAGAATATTTGACCATTAACTAGTTTATATAAATCGACCAAATCAGCATAAACTCTTCTCTGTCTGAATATTATACGCTTCGAGGATCATCATTGGGAATTCCCATATCAAGTTTGTATAAGCAAAACCTGATACATTTATTTTCGACTCTTTCCAGATTGTTGACACAAGTAGAACCATATATAACTTTTAACAGGTCTCGATAGAGAATAAAACATTTTTGAGGTCTCTAGCAAAACTCAAAAAGTAATTGTTCCTAAACCAATAATTATTAAAAACATTCACGAAAATGATGAAAAGTAAAGGTGAACAATGTGGAACACAAGAACTGACACTCAATGTCTTGCATTGCCGTTCTTTAACCGTGGAGTTCTATCCGACGAAATGACCTCAAACTGTCCTACATAAAATTGGAAAAACCAAAAACATCCAGCTTCCTGAGTATGAACACCATGATCGGCCATATCGAATGCCTTGGAGAAGTCTGCGTATATGGCATCCACCTGAATCCTCCCTTCCAAGACAATCAACAAACTTCGCTGAAATACCAACAAGTCTTTCAATGTAGACTTACCCGTCCTATATTGCTGACTAATTCATTGCTCTTCGTTATAAAAATATAATTGGTCATGAATTAGACTAGCTAAGAGTTTTCGAATGGCAGATTGTAGGAAAATAGGAGTATTTCTCTTTATCAGGAAGTAATTTAGCACACTATCGCATCGGAGCCCAAACTAAGTTTAGCTGGTTTAACTGGATTTGGAATGGTCACATGTTAATTGCAATCACTGATTGAATTATTATTCTGAAATTGGGTAAATCCTTCCTTTATTTGATCCCATCCCTATCTCTATAATACATTAAATTTGGTAATCTATTTGAGACTCTTTTACTATTTATGCTATACCAAAAGGAGAGCAGCTGAAATCTATCTTCTATTTGAAATACAGTTATTGTAACAAGTATTACATCTTTATTTTTATGTATTTATTTAACGGTATCCACATAAAATAACACAAAAAATACTAATAATAATACAACTTAAGCTAGATTATAATAGTAAGACATAAATCAATCAAAGTTACAAATTAATTTAAAGAAACCTGTAAAAGTAACGAGTCACTAATTAATTAATTAATTTAAGAGAACTCCAAAAACTGCTAAAAGAAACGTGCAAGTCAAGACTATACCTATCGAAAGAACGTTGCATTCTAGTTATAGGATTATGCTGTCCATAAGAACTACCATCAAAATCTACATAGAAGATTTTTTCAGTCTAGTCAATTTTTGCGCCCGAAAATTCAGCCTATTTAAAAGATAATCACAATCAGTCATGCCAGATATTAATTTAAAAATAAAACACAAGTCTGAATTATTACGCCTTAACTCAAGTGAGTCCAAACAGAGAACTGAAATGACCGACTTGTAATCAGTATGACCATTAGCTAATGGAACCTTAAGTTTAAAAGAACAATTTCTTAAGAATTTATTTTGGACTTCTCAATATTTTCAATATGCGATTTATAAAATAGAGAACATACGGGAGAACATACGGGACTAGCATACTTCAAACCAGAACGGACTAACGAACAGTACAGAACTTTATAGACAGAGCATGAGAAGTCTTGACTGCATCTAGTCATAAATCCTAGATTTCTATACGCTTTCTGAACTAACTTTTCAGCATGAGACAAAAATGTCAACTTAGAATCGAAAATTACTCCGAGATCCCTAACTTCCGTTACCCTTTTTAAAATAGTGGAACCTATACTATAATCAAACAATGTAAGAAGCAAATTTTTCAGATTGCGAATTCTTCCAAAAGTTATTGAATAACACTTCGGAACATTTAAATCTAAACCATTAAGCTTGCACCATTCATAGAGATTATGCAAGTCATCCTGTAACAATTGACATTGAACATTAGAATCAATAGACAAAAACAATTTCAAATCATCAGACTTAAGGCCAATTAGTTTGTTGTGCGTGGTTTCTAAAATTTTTGAAAAGATAATATAACATCAAATTTTCGAATTTTTGCAAAAAAATAATCTTTTCTATAAATAGAAACGTATCATCCATTTTTCTCTAAGAGACCAAACGAAAACAAAAACAAAAGTAAGGACACAAAGTCACGGTCTCATCCAATCTATATAATTTCTTAAAAAGGCTTAAAAGCTACACGTGTTTCGCTCCTGTCGGAGCATCATCAGGCCTAAAAAATACATTAAGATATTTTTCAAAAAGAACGCTTATAAAACTCATTACCTAGACCTACACAGATCACATTACAACTAACAACAAAAGAAAAGCTAGGTTAAGTTAACAATTCCCACCATAGTTAAAAATGTATGCTTAAAAAATAAAAAAGTAAAAATTTAAAATGTCACCAGTGGGGAACGATCCCGCAACCTTTAGATTCACAGGCGCGCGTCTAACCCATAGGCCACCAAGTAACATGATAAAACATGGGGAACACTCCGAACTATGCTATTAAGTGTGAATATCAGTAAACATCTTAACAATAAAAACTAAAAATATCTAACATCGAAAAAGAAAAGACTTTTTTTTTAAGACAGGTTGTTATAAATGAGGTGAGGTTCAAACGTGAAAATATCGTTCACACACACAAGGACAGGGCTCTTCTTAGCTTTAGTTATTTCCATCTTTTCTAACAAGTCCAGTTTTTTTCCTTTTGAGCACTCATGCAAAATATCCGCTCCCTGAGTTAAAGAAAAACCATGTGAGGAGGCCAATAAATGATTCGCAAACGCCGATTTAGTTTCGATCATGTCAGTATCCCTATACCTGTCCACCAAACTTGTATGTTCCTTTATTCTGGTGGAAATTTTTCTCCCCGATTGCCCTATGTAAATGGCATTACAGTCACTACATCTTAATGAATATACCCCTGATTTTGAAAAGAAATCTGCCTTATCTATTGTACTAACTAGCTGACTTTTTAAACTGTTTGTAGTTTTGAAAGCAATTGTAAGATTTGTAGACTTAAAAAACTTTGCAAGCTGCAAAGAAATATTACCAAAAAAGGACATTGATCTAAAAAGGTGACTATTTTCATTATTAAGATGGATTAAGTTGTAAGTAAGTTTGTATTTATTAAAGAATTTAGAATAAAGGCGATTAATTATATCAAGTGGAAAACCATTGTTAAAAGCAATATGTTTAATTATATTTAGTTCATCAAGAAAAGCTTCTCTAGAAAGGGGGATGTTGAAAAGGCGATAGAAAAGGGAATTAAAAGAGGCAAATTTGTAGGAATAAGGGGAGTTTGAGGAGTATTGGATGACATTATCCGTAGTGGTGGGTTTGCGGTAGATCTGAAATTCAAGTTTGTTGGTATTTTTTGAAATAAGAACATCAAGAAAAGGTAACTTTCCATCTCTTTCTTCTTCAATGGTAAACGAGATATTTGCGTGAAGAGAGTTTATAGAAATAAGGAAATCCGCCAATTCCAGATCATTTCCATTCCATACCACAAAAATATCGTCCACGTATCTCCTATATACAGTGAGAAAAGCACCAAACTTCCCATTGACAATCTTTTTCTCCAAATGGTGCATAAAAATCTCACTGAGAAGAGGAGAGAGGCAAGACCCCATTGCCAGTCCAGTAACTTGTCTAAAAAACCTGTTGTTGAAAACGAAAAAATTCTGATCAAGTACTAGCTTAAGGAGTGTTAAATGATCATCAACAATAAATCTGTCAAGCGGTGACTTAAGCAAAAGGGACCTGACTAGATCAAGGCAATCACCAGGTGGAATGCTTAGAAATAAGTTCTTAACGTCGAGAGAAATTAGTTTTGAACCCTCTGGTATGCAGATATTTTTTAAAAAATTTGTCAACTCTACTGAATTTTTTGTGGAATATGGTATTTCTGCTGGATGTTTTGGATGAAATTATCCAGTCAATAGATAAAGGAGAACAATGTGCCCTGGTGTTACTTGACTACAGCAAGGCCTTTGACACGCTGGATCCAGAACTTATGTGTGCCAAGTTACAATATTATGGATTTAACGACCAAACCATAAAACTTTTAAGAGGTTATTTAACACAAAGATCTCAGCGAGTGATTATTAACCAGAAGTTGCTGATGATAGTCAGATTCAGTTTTCTTTTGAGAAGGAAGGCTGTTTTGAAGCTGAAAGACAAATCAACCAATGCTTAGATCAAATTCATGCTTATTCAAATAAAAATGGTCTAAAATTGAATCCAAAGAAGTCAGTGGTGCTGTTTTTTGGTAACAAGAGGGATTATGTATTGTCCAACGTAAACGTAAAAATGATGGGCGAGGGAGTACTAAACTTGGGCATCATTCTAAATAGCAATTTGCGATTTAAATCGCATGTTGCTAAAATATGCCAAAAAGCGTACCATGCGCTGAGAAATCTTTATAAAAGCAAACATTTGATCAATTTTGCACTTAAAAAAATACTTTGTGAATCACTGGTGCTCTCTCATACCAATTATGGCAACTATGTTTACGGACCTTTAATTGATTGTGGGACAAAGTTTAAATTGCAAAAGATACAGAATTCTTGTGCACGATTAATTTTCAATTTAAGAATCAGGGATCACATAAGTCACAAAATAAAAGAACTACAGTGGCTTAATATCGAAAAACGACAAAAGTTGCATTTTGCTTCCTTTCTAAATAATCTCATAACAACACAAACACCTCAGTATTTAATAGACAAACTATCATATTATTATAGAACTTCTGTACACAACTTAAATACACGGTACAGAAATCGACTGGAAATACCAAAATACCAAACAAGCCTTTTCAGAGGTTGTTTTAGCTACCAGGCCAGCAAACTTTTAAATGAAATACCATCCAGCTTGATAGGTTTGCAAAGACAAGCTTTTAAAAAAAGTACAGACAGACTTTATTAGATTAATAACAATGCTTTTTTTTACATGATTTTTTTTCCATCTTATTGCTTATTTCTTGTGTCTTTTAATTAGATATTACATATTGAACTTCTTGCCGATTACTGTTTTGTATGCATGGATTATTGTTATTTGTTATAATTTATGGTTTAGTTCGTTAAATTCATAATTTAATTTTTTATGATTTCATTATTTTGGATTTACCTATATATTTTTTTCTGTTTTTCTTTATAATTATTAAGATTGTGAATTTAGATACAGTGGTAATCTTTTATATTTTTGTATTTCAAACATTATCTATTATGTATACTGATCATTTATGTACTCGGTTAAAAGCAGCATTGCTGAAATTCGCCGAGTCAAAAATAAAGTCCTTTTTATTTATTTATTTATTTAAATAATAAAAATACACAATTTCTTACAAATAATCCTATATCATTAACAAAGATTGTAAAAAGCAACGGACCCACATGTGACCCCTGAGGAACGCCAGATGGCACAGAAAAGCTGCTAGATAAAGATAAGAAGTTATTAAGCCGTATACATTGCGATCTACCCAGTAGATAGTCCCTTAGCCAACAAATAACATTTGATCCAAAACCCAAAGCTTGGAGCTTTGCCAGTAGAAGCGCATGATTAACTCTGTCGAACGCCTTCGAAAAATCCGTATAAACAGCATCAACTCGTGAACCCTTACCAAAAGCATTAAACAAATAATCTTCATAACATATTAAGTTAGTAACAGTGGAACGACCTTTTTGAAAACCATGTTGGCTGTTAATAGTAAGGCTTTTACATTGCCATGACAATTGCTTGGTTACAAGTTTAGGCAAGGTTGACTGTCTACAAACTCCCCGATAATTACTGACATCACTAGTATGACCAGACTTAAATATAGGCGTAATATACGAATTCTTCCAAAAAGAAGGAAATACTCCCGACTTTAAAGACAGATTGAATAAAGTGCAAATAGGCTTCGACAGAATACATACACATTCACGAAGTAGCAAGCTGGGTATGCCATCCGGTCCCGCAGAAGTCTTGCTCTGTAAGCCAAGAATCTCGTCAAAAACCTCTACTAAAGATAACCCTACAAATTTTACATCGAATTGATCCACAAGCCCTGTCATGTAATATTCAGGTATTTGAAATGCTTTATCAGAATATACGTTTGACAGATATTTGGCAAATAAATTAACAGTATCACCACCCTCATCACTAGTTTCGTCATTAAAAAACATGTGTTTAGGAATAATATTTGACTTTTTAACATTGCTTACATGTTTCCAGAATAACCCAGGATTTAACAATAGATTATTCTCGGTACGAGAAATATAATCGCGGTAACACTGACCGCTCAACACATCCGCACATCTTGCTCTGAGATTTTCATAATCAACCACTCTATTACTGGACTGATACCACTTGTCGCCCACTTTCATTTGCTTCACCAAAGATCTTAACGCAGCCGAGAACCACACAGGAAACTGGGAGATTCTGTATCTTTTTAGCGGATAAAAAGAGCCAGAGAAGTATGATAAAATTCTGACACTAGAATATTTACGTCAGATGAGTTTAGAACAGAAACCCAGTCAACTCCACATAAATAATTATCAATCCTGTTATAATCAGCCTTAAAATCACAGTAAAACTCGTTATACTCCATTTAAGGGGACATAATGATGAAGAACAACATTCAAGATCTAACAGTGTTGAGATAGTTGGCGTCCCTGAACTAAGGGATGAAAATGTAATCTCTACAGTCGTTTTGATGGTGAAGATTGCCAGAGCCTTAAACGTCAATATTGGGGAGGATCACATAGATCACTGCTATCGTATAGGGGAGGTCCAGAAAGAAAAACATGAACCTCGTTCCAAGTATGTGAAGTTTATTTCAAAGATTAAAAAGGAACAGTTTCTTGGTGCTAAAAAAGTGAGACGGGATCTTTGTGTGGGCAATATATGTGAGGGTGTGCAGGGGGTTCACGCGAAAAAGCCCGTGTACATCAACGAATCTCTAACAAAGTCTAATCGTGCGTTGTTTAAGAAGTGTCGTGACTATAAAAGGAAAGAAAACATAAAATACTTGTGGGTGAGGGATGGAAAAATTTGTATGCGAAAAAATGACACTTCGAAGAAGTTTGTAATATATACAGAAAATTCATTGATTGATGTTAACTGAAAATGAAGGTAAATATTTAAAAGTTTACTATCAAAACTGTCAAGGTCTTAATTCTAAGTTATTTAATCTTAGGCTATCAATCTCTTCTTCAGATTATGATGTTATTGTCTTGACGGAGACTTGGATCCAGCCATCTATCTATGACCGCGAGTTTATCGATCAAAGATATATAGTTTATCGAAAAGATCGTGACCTAATTCGATCAGGTAAAGGAACGGGAGGGGGAACCCTGGTCGCCGTCAAGACAGAAATATCATCCCAACAGTTACCCATATCGTGCAATAATAGTAACATAGAGGATATCTGGATTAAATTATGTTTTTCTTCTCAAAACTTGTATTTATGTAGTACTTATATACCTCCAAGGATATCATATGACACTTATAGTGAATTTTTTGATACTGCAGAAAGGTATCTACAAGGCCAAAATAATAAAATTCTTATTTTAGGGGACTTTAATATACCCACTTTAGTAGATGTAGAAAATAGGAATATTTTTAATAACATAGAAAGTAGATATTTACAAATGATAAACCTGTTAGACTTGCGACAACATAATAAAATTCTTAACGATAGAAATAGGGTTCTTGATCTTGTTCTGAGCAATTTTTCTTTAATTTTAAACAGAAACAACTCTCCTTTTATAAGGGAATATCCGGATCATCCCACTTTGTTTTGCAAGCTTGAATTTAGCAATACTTCTAACAAAAAAACTTTTAATAGCCAATATAACTATAAAAAGGCAGACTTTTTAAAACTTTACAGATTGCTTAAAAATGTTAACTGGGATGATCTAAAAAGCAGTTCTGATGTGAACCAAGTAACAAATATTTTTTACAAAAAAATATATGATATTTTGGATAAATGTGTACCAATGGCACGTGAATGTAAAGAGCATTACCTACCGTGGTTTACTAAAGAAATAATTTTAAATTTAAAGAGAAAGGAAAGATTGAGAAAAAAATACAAAAAATCTAATAGTCTCGCAGATAGAGCAAATTTCATTTATATCAGAAGTAAAGTAAAAAGTGACATTAAAATTGCATATAAAAAATACATAGAGGAGGTAGAAACAAAAATAGCTAGCGACCCTAGTAACTTCTGGAGGTACACAAGTTCAACAAAGTCAGGTACTTGTTCATCCAATACACCAATGTTATACAGAGACCAGGAAATAATCGAGAACAGGGATATCGCTGACGCTTTTGCCTCGCATTTTTCTAGTATTGTTCAATCAGATCCCTCTGGCTGGATTTTACTCCGGCGGTTCCTCTGACAAATGCGACTTTGTTTGTAAAGGGTATTATTGTGGAAGATATTAAGGTCGCTGTAAAAAAATTAAAACCTAAAAAATCGATCGGGCCAGATAAGATACCACCCTATATCTTTAAAGCATGTATTGATCTTCTAATTGAGCCCTTATTAATAATATTTAACCTAATATTGAAAAAAAAAATGTATTCAGATTTATGGAAAACCTCAAAAATAGCTCCTATATTTAAAAGTGGTGACAAGGCTGATATTTCAAATTATAGACCTGTAGCATTAATTTGTTGTCCAAGCAAAATTTTTGAATCAATATTATACAACAAAATTTATAATCATATAATCGGTGTTGTCACTGAAAAACAGCACGGTTTTATGAATAAGAGGTCAACAGCCACAAATTTAACCACATTTTTGCAGAAGCTGAATGGCGTGGTTGACTCTAACGGACAGGTAGATGTTATATATACCGATTTTTCTAAAGCGTTCGATAGAGTCAACCACGACATTTTGTTAAGAAAGCTAGATTGGTTTGGCTTATCGCACGATCTTCTGCAGTTGCTTGCTTCATTCTTGCAATCAAGGATACAGTATGTAGTATATAGAGGGTGTACATCTCGAAGTTTTGTCGCTTTGTCGGGGGTGCCTCAGGGGTCTAACCTGGGGCCATTGCTTTTTTTATGTCTTATCAACGATCTACCATTGTGCTTAAAATATTGTGATGGTGAAATGTTTGCCGATGATTTTAAATTTTATAGAGCAATTAATAGTATTAAGGACTGCGAACTCCTTCAGCGTGACCTTAATAGAGTAATACTTTGGGCAAAACAAAACAGATTATCTTTTAATGTTGAAAAGTGTATTTCAGTAAATTTTACTAGAAAAAAAGTGGCAATTAATTACAATTATAAAATGGGTACTAATGTCTTAAAATGTAAAACAGAAATAAAAGACTTGGGAGTAGTTTTCGACAATAAGTTGCATTTCGATGCTCATATTAACACGGTTGTTAATAAGGCATTTAAGATTTTGGGTTTTATAATTCGTAATGCCTGTAACTTTACTAATTTAAAGACCATTACTACTCTCTATAATGTCTATGTTCGCAGCATATTGGAATATGCCTCGATTGTTTGGTGTCCATTCTATTCGGTTTACGAACAAATGTTGGAAAAAGTTCAAAAAAGGTTTTTGCGGTATTTGTACTATAAAAAACATGGTGTGTATCTGATGGATATATCTTATGAAAATCTTTTGACAGAATTTAATTTAAAAAAACTTACTTCCAGAAGAACTGTGGCCTGCTTGTTGTTTACGCATAAGATCCTTCATAATAATATAGATTGTTCATTTCTTCTCGAAAAACTGCTTTTAACGGTAAATATTCATAACAATAGAGATTTAGGAACTTTTTATATAAAAAAAACAAATACCAATTTAGGTAAAAAGTCGCCAATTTTTCGAATGTCCAGTGCCGCCAACCTACTATTTCATATTGACATATTTTACGAAACATTTGGGAAGTTTAAAAAAAATATATCTGATGTAGAATACTTTTAAGTTTTTTTCTTTTTAGTTTTTTTTTTTTGAGTTACCTAATGTGTTATCTGGGGGGCAAAGAATCTATTTTTTTTCAATTTTGTAATATGTAGTGCTTACTGTGCTTATTGGTCATTAAGGACCAATTGTAATCATTTAATGGACTTTGTGTCTGTAGATTGTATAAATAAATAAATAAATAAATAATCACATTCATGGGCTAATTTTACCGAGAAATTACACTTGATTGTAAAAATAAGTTCTAGGTACACAAATCTGTTAGGAATAGTAATACTGTGATAAAAATTTAAATATGACATGCATGACTCTAGCCCAAACCTAAACCGGCTGAATTAGGTGGACAAGCTACTACCAACCCCGAACTTGTATGTTGAAAACACCAAATATATAGAAATTACTATTGGCATACTCTTAATTGAGAATGTCAACCGTGTAGCAGTACTTACTTTTTATATATTATATACAAACACTTTAAATAAGTGCTGTAAATTAGATTAAAAAAGAAAAGAAACGCTCTACGATAAATACGTTGCCGATAAGCAGCCACGGAACCTTACTATACAAATCTAGCGACTAGAAAAACTAATGAAATGAACAAAAATCGTTATGCGGTAGTTTTCAGATTGAATTTTCCGGAACTTTTGATTTTAATAATTACAACTAGGATTAAATTTCATAATCCTAATATACAAGAAGTTTAGATCTTGAAACTGTTCTCAGAAAACAAGTCAACCAAATAGAAAGTATGTAGCATCATTTACTAATAAAATAAATCAAGTATTCGGGAAAAATGGATTAGAAAGGAACCTACTAATCATTTAAATAAATCATGGAATTTCTAGATAACATTCATATTTCGGTCCAATAAAGTGCCTCGAAGCTGGGCATTAAAGAGCCAACACTTCATTTCAAGGTTTTCTTTTTTTTCTTAGTTTCTTAATGCCAATAAACACTTTTTTTTTCAATATAACCTAGAAAAGAAAAACAATATTCATACCTTCTAGTACTTGCAATTCGTAAGGGCTATGATCGCTATCGGCCAAATTTTTAATTTGGAGCAACAGAGCGGTCAGGTCCGTGATAAGGTCCAACACTCCCGGATGTCTTGAGGTACCTTAAATAACAAACACACAATAAACATTTCAATAACAAAAAAATTGATTGTTACCATTATCCTCATAGTTAACAGAGCTATGTTTCTGAACGATTTCTTTGGCCTCCTCCTTGCACCTTTCCCTCAATAGTGAGGGCGTCAAAATGGCCGTTAAGTGAGGATCCGGAGAGATTTCTTGACAAAACACCTGGAAATTACCCCAATTACATACAAACGCTAAAACAACCATTTTTTTTTATTCCCTTACTTGTAACTCGTCCAACAACGTTTGCAGTTCCATATTTAACTTCTCTAAGTCGATCAAAATGTTCGCGTATTTCCTCTCGAAGTCCTCGGTCAGTTCCTCTTCGAAGGAGTTCAGTTTTTCCGCCTCCGAGTTCATCGCTTTCAATTGCTTTATGCGGGTTTTTTTCGCGTTTAGGATTTTCATCACTAAAACGACCTTTTCCAGATATTTTAGGGGGAATTGGCCGACGCGGCCTTGGGCCAACGCCGAGAACGGCACCGGACTGTTTGGCATTATACCTTTAAGAGAAAAACACAGACATGTTTGGTTATAACTTAGAAACCACTTAGAATAATTACATAATATTATTAAGTTAATATAGAAACACAAATTAATTAAACCAGATGTATTCAAAGCAATTTATTTTTAAAGCAGAGCGCTTTCGGCGTATGAGCCATCATTAGTGCTAACTGAAAATAAGTTGGGTGTTGTATATATGCGTAAAAAACTTATAACTAAAGGTGCATACATAAAATGTACACAGTTGTCAGTTTAAACCCCAGGTATCATAGATGATACGTTGAGATTTTATTTTCTCAAACAAAGCGCGCATTAATATTTCGCTCGGAACCAGACGTATCATTGGCGATGCCCACGGGCAATGCTGTTTATATTTTTTTTCGCACGCGATTTTGACATTTTGAGGTTTTTAATTTTATGCAGTTTGTTTACGTTTGGACTTGTGTTTCTTGGACCATGGTTTTAAGTATAAATAAACGTAAGTATAGAAAAATTAATTATTTTTTTTGTTTAAAATATAGTTTGTAGCTTGCAGAATTACGATTTAATAAAAAAGTGTGAAAAAAGTTAAAATTTCGGATGATTTGAAGAGTTTTAGTTAAGGTGATACCTTGGGATTCTACCGATTCAGATATATATTATATTATTATTTTTTAGTTGATAAAAACTACTTTTAGTTTTTATTTTTTTTTTGATGATAATATTTTTGTTTTAGGACCTTTAACACAAAAGGAGCTTCAAGATTTAGCAGACAACATTGATTTGAACCAGTCGAATATCGGAGAGCTGTCATCAGAAGATGAAGAGGAGGACCTGACGCATTTTGCTGAAGATGAACAACAAACCGACTCTTCATCATCAGACGACGACCTACCTTTGTCCCATTTTCTCCCAGCAAGAAAAACAAGTTGGGGCCGTACTGCTAAGCTAGAGGTACATTCTTTTCCATTTTTGAATGATGCTGCTGATGTAAACAAAGAGTTAGAGTACCCCCATCAAATATTCAGAAAAATACATTTTAGACGACTTTTACGAAGATATTGCACTTTACACAAACATGAGAGAAGTAAAGGATAAAGGTCGTTCTTTCGAGACTACTTCTGATGAAATAAAAATGTTTATTGGAGTGTCGATATTAATGGGAATTTACGGACTTTCGTTAAGAACATCCGAGACCAAAACATCCGAGAATTCGGATGTTTTGGTCCAGAGAAATGATGGTTCCCATGATATCTGATAATATTACCAGAGACCGATATTTTGGTTTGCGCTGTCCTCAAACTTGTAGAAGATGACAAGATATCAAGGGAGCAAAGGAGTTTAGATAGGTTTTGGAAAGTAAGGCCAATGCTTGTCAGAGTTTTGAAATGATGTAGACAAAATAAACGTACTGAGGCGGCATCAATCGACGAACAGATGATACCATTCCATGGTAAAGTAATAATGCGACGATTTGTGCGTGGAAAACCTGAACCAGTAGCCAACACCACTGAAATTCCTTTGGATTTTTACTTGTACGAAGGAAAGGGCTTGTCACTTAAGTCAGCGCTCACTCCTGTACCAGAGAAGCTTGATATAGGTGGCAGAATGGTACTCAAACTAACTGACACTTTACCAGCTGGTGTTTCAGTTTACACTGACAGATATTTTACACCTATTCCACTAATAGATGCATTATTGTCCAGAAAACTAACCCTAACAGGAACCATGATACTAAATAGGCTTCCAAAAAACGCAACATTTTTAAAAGATAACGATTTAAAAAAATCAGGCAGAGGTTCCCATGACCAGTTGGTAAGACAGGATTCCAACGTCAATTTAGTCAAGTGGTTTGATTCGAAACCTGTACACTTTGCTTCATCATCTACTGGCGTTGAGCCACTAGGAACATGTTCACGTTGATCCAAAACCGAAAATAAATACATAACAATAAATCAGCCTGCAATAGTAAATGAATACAATTTAAAAATGGGAGGGGTGGATCTACTGGATAGAGTGATTGGAAAGTATCCTATGCGTGCTCGAACAGACAAATGGACGATTCGAACCATTTATCACTTTTTTGATTTTTCAATTGCTGCTAGCTGGTTAGAATACCGAGAGAATGCTATGTCTTTAAATCATGCAAAGAAGGATATTATGGATTATCTTGATTTTAGAACTCTCGCTAGGTAAATCGTTAATTCATTCTGCTAATGAAAGCAAAAATGAAGAAAATAATATTGAGGAAGAAGATGAATTACCAACTTCTCGCAAGCAAAGAAAAGTTGAGCCTGTACCAGACAAGAGAGACAGAAAAAAAGGAAATAAGCATTTACCTACTTTCATGAAGAACCAGCAAAAATCACAATTTTGTAATATCAACATTATTATTTTAAGAAACGATAGTACATTTAAAAATACTTAAGACTATATACAAACACTAAACAGGACGAACAGTATTTAAAAAGGGGGGCACGTTAGTGTCCTTCATGTTTTGTTGACATTTTATTGTAGTTCTTAGAGGGCAGGAAATACTGTGTTAAAATAGGTTAACCTATAGTCAACTTCACTTTAAAATCAATATTATGCGAACCTGTCAGAGTGGTAGTAGCGACAGTCGGTCTAGATATCATTATCATAAATGGTGTGCGGTAGTACAAGTTGGTGATAAATTGGTGACACAAATTAGACTACAACAGTGATTTTTTGTTCGGATAAGGAAATTGTTATCTATTTAACAATGTAAAAGCAAACTTTTTAATTAAAAAAATTGCCAATGCTTATAGAATTTTTAGTTGTGCAGTCTGATATGGAATGGAACTTAAGGTCCCCAACCTAATTAATATTTAATAAAAAAAATCAAATTAGCTAATTAAAAAAACAGATCTTTCCTGATGGTAAAAAAAAATAGTAAATTCATATCTCTACCATTCATTAATTCTCATCTAAATAAGAATATTAATAATAGCTTCATTAAACACCAATCAGAATTAAAAATTTCTTATAAAACTAAAAACAACTTGGGTTCGATTTTGATCAATACCAAGGATAAATTTGACACATTATCAAAGAGTGGTATTTACAGTCTGCAGTGTTATTCTTGTGATTGTTCATATGTGGGACGGACTTGTAGATCCTTACTTTCCTACCCATCGCTATCCTTACTTTACTATCCATTGCTTTTGTCATCTGAGAATCTTGAGGAACTACAGACCAATATAACTTTTAGTGTCAGTCCTGTTTAGTGTTCCGTATAGTCTTAAGTATTTTTAAATGTACTATCGTTCCTTATAATAATAATTTTGATACTATCAAATGTGTTCCCACCACGGAAAACTTCTGGGCTTAACTGACAAGTAAGTACATTTCATTTATGCACCTTTACCTATAATGTTTTTTTACGCGTATAACACTCAACTCAATTTCAGTTAGCACTGATGATAGACTTCCTATGACCCAAAAAGCGAAATTATTTAATTGAATGGCTCCGCCGAACAACGTTGTAAGCGACATTAATTGCGATATTGAGATTTTCAGAAAATAACGTTGTAAACGACATTTTCTACCGCATGCCAGTTTTTGGTATCAGTTTTATATGAATGTGGTTTAGATGGCAGCACGTTAAATGACTTCGAAAACAGGTTGACGCGCTCGGAACAACGTTGCAACCGACAAAATGTCCGGCGCGGAGAGTATTGTTTTTTCGCCTGGTGATCAAAAGCGCTTAAATAATGGTAAAAAGAGGAAAATTAAAGTTAGTGAGTGGAAAGATAAGTGTCGTAAGCGTTCAAGGGATTCTGGAAATCCATATATATCCAAAAGAAGGCGGCCAGTGCCTGGAAAATTACCACCTGAAGAGCTAAGTCACAACATTTTCGATGTGCGTTACAGTTTTACAGGTTAGTTATTTTGCTGTTTTAGAGTAGAATAGCAAGTGTCAATAGAAGTGTGGATTGGTTGCCCATGAAGAAATGCTAAAATTATTTAGGGACTTCTACAGTATGGACTATAATCAACAAACAAGGTTTCTTGCTTCTTGCATCAAGGTAGGGGATATAAATCGCCGTCGAGTGAATGAAAACATCTCTACTAGACATTGTCCAGTTCAATATTATGTCCCAAAGAAAGATGAAGGTTACACCTCGACGCCTACAGATTCTCGTTGACAAAATAAAGTTCACCATGCCCTTGAACGATGGCAGAGGCGCGCATGGAAATCATACTAGGATCCCTGATGAAACAAAAGTTCAGAAATATGAGCAAAAAGGAATGTTTGAATCCTGACCTGAGTATCAAGAAAATGTGGCAGCTTTTCACTTCAGCACTTCACATGTACCGTGATGTTTTTCAAAGTGAGTTCAACCTAAGATTTGGTCTGCCTAGGTCCGATACCCTGTAACTAAAATTCCCTTTAAGTATGTATTCTTTAGCTGATAGAATATATAGTGAAAATGCAGTAGGGAAGTTACTTTAAATAATTATGACGTAGGGAAATTATGATTTCCTGTGAATTACTTAATTTTATTTATAACTATTTTTGAGTTTCTGGAACTTAATCATCTTTTATAAGTGCACTCATATCCTCCACCCCATATAGGCCATAGTTAATTAAGTACTCTACCAGAGCTTTATAAATTGATTCTAGTATTTTAATATTGAGAATTTTTTTAAATTGTTTCAATTTGTAGATTAGACTTCTCACTTGTTTGTCCAAATAAATGTTGACATGACAGTCCCGTTTGAGAAACTGATCGATTTGCAGACCTAGGTATTTTGTATCGTGTATCTCAACTATTTATTTTTAGTTGGCAATTTATGATGCAGAAAAGGCAATTTATTTTATTTTAGAGATATTGCATGTAAGTAAGTTGTAGTTAAACCATTAGTAGATCGCTCTAATTTGTGTTTCTGCTAATCTTTCCGTTTCATCACATGTATTCTCAACCACAGCTATAACAGTGTCATCTGCACACGAGATCAGCATTCCTTAAGAGTTATTAAAATTTAGAATGTCATTTATATAAGTTCTAGTCTTGTACCTTGGGGAACGCCTATCTGTAACTGTTTTTCTGAGCAGAGAATTGGTAAATATATCTGTAAAGAAAACACCCCCTAGCCCCTAAGCATATGTTGAACTTAAACAAAGTTTTTGTTTACTGATTCTAGTCTCACAATATTCTAAGGAAATATTCTTCCGCCCTCAAGCCCCTCTCCCCTACTACAAACACCACGAAAATGAATAGCCCAAACGCGACGTCAAGAGCTAAAATTAAATTTGCTGAGTACTTTCAAGTCCTTTAGAAGAGATTTGTTTTTTTTTGTTAATATTCTTACCAGAAAGCAAAGGATCTTTCCTATACGGTAACGTTTTACAGCCGGTCATGGGACTTTTATCGGGGGTCATCAGCGAAAACAAGCCGTTATTCCTCGGCCTGAATTTGTTCTGAAAACTGGCCAAACTTATAGTTTCGGGTTCCTCGTGGGAGAGCACTTCAAAATCGGGCACCGAATGCGTGCCCAATCCTTGTCGTTCGAATGTGATCCTGTAAGTGTTATTCGACGGATCTACGGCATCTATGCTCCCTGTATAAAGTCCATCGGAAGGTTTTCTCAATCTGAAAGTAATTAATTAATTATTTAGGATTTTGTACTTTTTTTTTCGGCTCGGTAACATTAGTTTTACATTTTGTATTTCGCCACGAAATATTTGCATAAATATAGAAAATTAAGGGATTACATCTTTAAAGGGAGTTAGGAACACTCCAAGGTACTTGAGATATTTGTCGAAGTAAATTTATGCCTGTTTCTATTTTCATTATTATTTTGTTAATACGTTCCATCCGCAACAACTAGGGCAACTGTGACACAAAATAGCAAAGTTTAAGTTTATTATTGTTTACTTAATTTTGAGCAATTTTTGTGATAAAACATTTTTTATAATGTTTTGAATTAATGTTGTTAATATTTTTGGTGAATTTTTGATGTAACTGACCTCAAAGGGAGCGATATTTACTTTTATTGTGGCATTTTCCTACGGACGATTTGTCTACTCTTTTTATACTTTTTATAACATTCATTAATGCTCTGACTAATATCAACATTCATAATTGACCGGATATGATGATACGGATGCAGTGTTTCATGGAACTTCTTGGCATGACACAAAAAACTGCAGAGCTTTGATTAGAGGTACCTAAAAACCGGTTAGATTCCTTTAAGTCGAAACATTCAAAAAACAAACTTTATTGTATTTTCAATTATAGCTGCTAATCGCCCCACCTTTCATAGAATTTAACTTTAGTCAATTGACATCAACCATTCACCAAATACCTGGGTATAATAGTTGATAAAACATTTAAAGTGAGACCAACACATTATAAAATTAACAGAAAATATCCGTAAAATTATTTATTGCTTTTATATTTTAAAAAATATTTTAAATGAAGAGTTGCTGATTTTGATTTACCAATCGTTGATGAAGTCACTGCTAAGATATGGAGTCTGGAAAGGTCTATATGGAAATTCTTTAAGAGAACTAGATAGCAGGAATTATGTAAACAGGCACTTAAAGATATCAAATGTTAAAAAAACAATAGGGCACAGATTTTTAGGATACCTGGCTCCAAAATTTCATAACATTCGCCCAAGTAGTTTGAGAGCTGCTCACAATATTAAACAATTTAGTAAAAGCTGTAGGAAATTTATGTTTTTAAATAAAGAAAATTTAAATTTTTTGAAATAGTTCAAACGAAAAAAGTTGTTTTTTTTATGGTTATATAAAGGCTTGATTTTTTCATCCTTTCTGTGACTACTATTGATAGTGTAGGTCAAGTTATGTTGGTTTTGGTTATAAGTTAGTTATAGGTTCTGGTTTTATTTTTTTGTATAATTTAGTTTATGCACACACAGGTGTTTGCGCATTTGGGTGCATGTTAAATTGTGAAATACTTTTAATAACTAATAAGAAATTATAAATTAATTCTTATTGTAACAGGACCAAGTTGATTAATAAATCTGAATTTGAATTATACATTTTTACTTTTTAGAATAATTTTTACTATGTACAGCAGTGGAAAAATGTAGAGCAACATTTAATAAGTTGCTAAAATAAAATATTAGATGATGACTTTTAGCATAAAATTTCTGTAGATAAAAACATATGGTACTTACGACACAAAAAAGAATACTTCAGAGTGGAAAAAAGTAAAGCAACATTTTTGAAATATTTCTCAAATCATGCAAAATATTTTACTTAGTGTTAGTTTAAACTGATAAGGTGACGGTATTTGGCTGCTTAAGATGCCTCGCGGTAAACATTTATCTGTCGATATTAAAAATAGAATTGTTGATTTATACAAAAGTGGTCAAAAGCAGATTGCTATTGCAAAGACATTTAGGTTACATAGATCTATCGTGTCTCGTATAATTAAGCAGTTTCATATAAATAGCGATTTATCTGTTAAGAAAAAGTCAGGAAGACGTAGAAAAACCACTCCATATACCGATAAACAAATTATCAAAATTGCTAAAAATGAGCCTTTTCTGGGATCCAATAAGATAAAGCACCGCATATCCGAAGAGCTTGGAGTAAACGTGACTTCGAGGACGGTGAGAAATAGACATTATACATCTGGTTTACATTCACTGCTTGAAAAAATAAGGTATTTTCAAATGTTGCTCTACTTTTTTACACTACTGTGTATTAGTTTTATTAGCCATTTATATTTTGTGCTGTAATATCTCTATTTCTAGCTTCGATCATGACAGTTCTGTTTATAATATTAAAGCATATTTGATTTGATTAAATAAAAAAAAACTCTACTTTTTGGATTTTCTACAACCGACTTGATCATTGCCAATTTGATTTCTTCATTTAAAACTGTTTTTGTTCTAGTTTCTTTTTTTGTACTCTACACTTCCAGTATGCTTTAATCCTTCTCAAGTAAAAACACATGTTGTAATGCCTGAATTAAAAAATGGGTCAATGAGATAAAGGCGAACTTGTTGGTATCTGATTGAAGATAAAAGAATGCTATATTAAAGCGCGTTACTAGATACAGGATGTTCTATTAAAAATAGCACAAAATTTAATTGAAAATACCATTATTTGAGTGACGATTTTGATCACCCCATATAAAAAAAATAAATTTTGGCATTTCGAATGATAAAATGCACTTAGCCAAGGACTCTACATTGATTTTTCAAAAAGATAAAAAACGTCGGTGGTAAATATTAAAATTTAAGGTATACATGGATTTTCGTAAAAATTTCTTTAAATTGTTAATAACTAGGCATATTACAACATTTTATCGCAAAATAGTATTAGGGTTAAACAGAGAGAGTCATATGAGACTCCCGTTTCGGAAAAAAATGTAGGTGGTACAATTAAAAAAAAAATATATTATATACCACGCTTTTTTGGGACACCCTGTATCAACCAAACTAATTTCAAAAAGTTGCCCTTCTAACTCAATTAACATTTCCCCTATAAAAGGTTTTTTCCGTTTCAAGATTTAGCCGCAATCGAGCACCGCGATATTAAATGGACACCCTGTATACTATACAACCCTGTCCTTTCTTCTACAAAATTGTATTTAAGTAAATTTAATTTTATTGAATAAGATACTTCAATTAACATTAACAAATGTATCACACTGAATAAACTTACGTCAAAGTTTAAGAAATCATATAAATGCGACACGGAGAGTTGGAAATGTGCCTGTAATCTACCCGACTGATAAAACAGTGGCAAGTCTTGCATTGATTTTGTTTATCACTGGTAAGTCCATGCCATTTGTTGTTAAAAAGTGTCAGTAACAATTCCTCGAAGGTTTTGTTGCAATAATTACAATAATTAGCTAATACGACCTTATAAGTTAGATTATTTGCAGCACTTATATTTCTTGCTTTTCATTTGAAGCTTCTTTAATTATTTTATAGATTTGGTTCTTATAGTAATATATTTTCGCTCGCTCAATAATAATTCTTCTCTTTAACTTTCCTTACCCTTTTCATGAAACATAGTAAAGATTTTTTTAAATGTTTTACGGGCTAACTCTGGAGCCCTAATACTTATTATTTATGTCTTAAAGTAATGTCAGATAAAAATTCAAATGAACATAAATTACCCTTGTTTTCCATTAAAATATGCAAGTTATCTTAATTTAAAAAATAAGGCAATTTCCCATTTAACCATAAGTGAGAGAAAACAACAAGAGTTATTTTCTTTATACTGGTCCATCATTTACTGTAATAAATTTAATATAGTATAAAAGTACGTCAAACCCTTACCTTGCGGTGACTTTGGTGCCTATGACCAACTGCATCGGAATTTCACCCGGTAAATCCTTAAAATTAGCCAAATCGGTCATTTTTCTCTGTTGCAACGCGCGCACCTTCTTCCGTTTCTTTTCCAATTCCAGTCGTTCCTCGTCGAAAAACGCCTGCGAGCACCTCCTCGGTTTACCCATCATCCTTCTGATTTTCGTCCATTCAGTCCTGGTCAGTTCCCGCGTTTTTAACTCGGGAAATGACTCTTTTAGGCAAATTTGAAAATCATTTTCCCCGGAAAATAAACATCTTTAAGAGAAAATCTGCATAAATACACAGTTTATGTAACATTATTATTATTATTAGGAGTTCATAATTATCAATGCGAGTTAAACTTACTTATCGATATTGCTGTAAAACCACTCGTAGCAGACCCATTTGTGTGCCTTAGGTAACTTCAGTAAATTCCTCAATCGCATCCCGATTTTCTGGCCGATTCTTCGGTCGGGCGAGTTTACTCTGGCCGGAGTTACTGGAGTAGCCGGTGCCGAGTTTCTTGAAAACGTTTTTTTATTTGTGGGTGTTTTATTTGCGCTGGTGTGACTGTCCAATGTGTTGTTTGTTTTCGGTGTTCTTTTTGTGGGGGTCGGTTTTTGTTTCTTACCACTTGATACCCTAAAAAAAAAAGATGTTGATTTATATTGAAACTTCGAGGGGATGTTCCTGAAATGTCACATTTTGTAATCGAAATAGGAAGTGTGAAATTATTGGAATGTTTCTGCGTTTTAGTGAAAGAAAGAATATTTCTTACCAAATAGTGTCATATATAATAATAATAATTTATTAGGAATAAATAGCATTACAATCTACAATCATAGTAACCTATACTCATAAATTAAATAAATAGTAGTATTACAAGTTAAATAAACATATTCACAAATAAATTACTAACGTAAAATGAAAATCCTACAGTCTCCCTCCATTTATTTATTAAACAAGAGTCAGATTTTTAAAATTCCCGACGTGTTTCGGACACGGCGGTGTCCATCATTAGGGGATACTAAAAGGAAATTATCAACAAAGAAATAAAAAGACAAACTGACACAGAAAAAAACTTAAAATTAATACAAGGCATACTTACAAAAGTTTAAAATTAGTATCAGTTATATGCATCAGGATTCCATGTCAAAAAACCCTCTATTTATTAATATTATTTTTTAAATTTATTTGTTTAGATTATGTTGTTGACAACAACCGAATAGTATACTAAAAAAACATACTAAACTCAAACCGAGGTGACATCAATGTGGAGAAGTCTTAAAAGTACCATGGTACCGGATGGCATGTTACTAAAATTTTTTGGTAAAAGCAAGAGGAAGAAAGTAGAAGGTTCATGGATAACATATTAGATGCCGCGGTTAAAATAATGATTAGTACGTTCTGAAGAAGAAAAGCACTGGATCAGTACCATAAAAAAGAAATTGTAAAGGGCAAGAGCGACGTATTAAAAGATTATGGAGAGATTTTATCATTTACAATTTGTTCTATATTTATTAAATTACTGTGTGTGCACCTTTTAAACATTACATTTAATAACTTAATCAATTGAGGTTAGTTAATAATAATAATAATAATCGTTTAGAAATTAACCAAAAAAATATCACTCAAAAACAAAACAATAAATAAAGTTTAGCTCTTTCTAGTCATAACTAGTCATATTAATTAAATTAAATAAGCTATTATATGTATAATTCCTGTAGTGCACCAAATATTACCTGCAATGAATATTCAAGAACACATAAATTGTTTAGTAAGCTTTAGGTTGGGACAAGCTGGCAATGATCCTATTTTAGCCAAATTCACGGACCGAGAAATGAAGAAATGTATTTTTGGTAAAATTAAAAAAAGAAAAAGGCTGAAGCTTAGGAAGTATGATCTCGTTTATAAACTAACGGATAAAAACAATAGATCATATTTAAACGATGATTTACCCATTACCAAAAGAAACTTATTTGAAAAGGTAAAGGACTTTAGAAAAGAAAAAAACTTTAAATTATGTTTTTGTATGAGTGGAATATCTATAAAAAAAATGACTCTGCAAATTCAGTATTATAAAGCATTAAGTAAAATTCTAGAAACCTATAAGTCCTCGGGGGAACCTGTAACCCCTAGAGGGCGCGTCCCTGGCCAACCCGCTAGGCAAGCGTGGCCTTTTAATGCCAAAACCCTTCCAATGTTGAGTTCTAAAACAGATATACCCCAGGCGAGTAGAGTGAAAAACTCAGAATCTCGCACTGATAAGTCAGGTTGCCTCATGGATTCTGGGGGAGGCAAAAACTCAATAAACCCAAACATCAACCCCGCTTCAAGGATCGAAATCAAAATTGCTACGTATAATACCCGCACTATGAGATCAAAGGAACACCTTGAGATCCTGGAAAACGAACTAGAGCATATCAAATGGGATATAATTGGCCTAAGTGAAACTAGACGTCACGGAGAGAGTCTGACCACCCTTACGTCTGGACACCTATTATATCAGAAGAACGCTGACAAAAACTCACATATTGGTGGAGTGGCGATCATGATAAACAAAAAACTAAAACACCTAGTCACTAAAACGGAGGCTGCTTCAAACAGAGTAATATACATTATATTAAAGATCAATAAAAGATGCTCCATGCAAGTAATCCAAGTATACGCCCCCACAAGCTCCTCTTCAGACCAAGAAGTCGAACAATTTTATGAAACATCGAGACAGCTCAAAGGTCGGAAAACGCCAAGTTTCAAATCATTATGGGAGATTTTAACGCGAAAATCGGCCGGAAAAACGAAGACGATCCACCAAATATAGGATCGTATAGTATAGGAAACCGAAATGACAGAGGAGAAATGCTACTAGAATACCTCCAACATCAAAATCTATACTGTTTGAACACCTTTTACAAAAAACCCCCCCCCCAGGGAAAGTGGACTTGGAGAAGCCCGGACGGACAAATAAAAAACGAAATAGACTATATAATTTCCAACAGACGAGACATATGCCAAGATGTGTCTGTCTTAAACTCTTTCGATACAGGCAGCGACCACCGATTGGTCCGAACAAGATTGCTAATCAACACTAAAGCTTAAAGGAAAAAGATGGTTCAAAAAGGAAACTATCCGACCACTGAAACATTGATGTCAAAGGTAGACGAATACCAAACTATTCTAGAAGCCAAACTGCACAACTTAAATTACCTGAAGAAAATGGAACTGGACGAGCTATCAACAACCATAACGAGCAGTATCCAGGTAGCAACAAAGAAAATTTGCTGTAAGTACAAAGTAAAAAAACCATCCAAACTAAGCCCAAACACACTGAAGCTAATAGACCAAAGGAAAAGAACTGCCAGAGACTCAAATGAATACATGGAGATATGTAACAATAAACACAGAATGTCGAAAAGACCTAAGATCTCATAATAATCAGCTAATAGAAAGAGCCATTGAAAAAAACTCAAACATGAAAGTACTCAGGTCAAATATGTCTGGAGGAAGGAAAACACTTTTTAAAATAAAAAATAAAAATGGGGAAACGGTTACAGATAGACAAGGTGTAATAAATGTCATTCAAGACTTCTACAAGGACTTGTATACATCAACCCTGCCTAAACCAAACATCGCCTGGCAAAAAATTCGGAACGTTGGATCCGAAGATATACCAGAAGTAAACAGAAGCGAACTAAGAAAGGCCCTGAAACAAATAAAAAATAGGAACGCACCTGGAGAAGACCGCGTTACCGCTGAGATGCTAAAAATGAGAGGAGCAGCGCTTGAGCATGCCCCTTGTCTCCTTTTAAACAAATGTATTAGCGAAGAACAAATACCGGAATCTTGGCAAAATGCCGAGGTTGTTTTAATCTTCAAAAAAGGGGACAACACCAATATTGCAAACTATCGACCGGTCAGTCTTCTTTCACACTTGTACAAGCTTCTCAAAAGTTTTGACCAACCGGCTGACAAATAAACTTGACTTCTATCAACTAGTCGAGCAAGCAGGATTCAGGAAGGAATTTAGTACAAATAACCATCTACAAACCGTCCGTACTCTAATAGAGAAATGCTCCGAGTATAACATAACTCTGCACATGGCGTTCGTCGATTACGAGAAGGCATTCGATTCTGTCGAGACCTGGGCTGTCCTGAACGCAATGGACGAGGCAAGAATTGACACAAGATACTCCAAACTTATAACGAACACATCTACGACAACGCAACACTACAGTGACCATGATCAAGATAGAAAAGGGGGTCCGCCAAGGAGATACCATATCCCCTAAGCTCTTCACGATGGCACTGGAAAGCTCGTTTAAAAAGCTGCCATGGGGAAATAAAGGTATCAATGTAGATGGAGCTCGACTAAGTCACCTTCGATTTGCTGATGATATTGTTGTCATTAGTGATGACATCAAGGAGCTAAAAGATATGTTGGAAGAACTGCAAGAAACATCAAAACAAATCGGACTCAAGATGAATCTAAACAAAACCAAAATAATAACCAACGAACAAACAGTAATAACTATAGAAGGCCACGGTCTCGAAAACGTCGAGGAATACATATACCTGGGCCACGCTGTCAGACTGGAAAAACAAAACCAAACAGCCGAAATATCCCGGAGAACAAGACTTAGCTGGGCAGCATTCGGAAGACTAGGATACATTTTAAGTTTTACACCATGCTTTGTGTAAAGTTTCTGAATCTATAGATGTGGACAAAAAGGTAACTGACATCTTTCTGAATATGCAAAAGGCACTTGATACTGTGGCACATCAGGTTTTACTTGACCGTTTAGATGACATCTCAAGGATTTTATTAGATCCTAGTTGCACAGAAAAATAAAAACAAAATTGGCTAATATAATTAGTAAGGAACGGAGAGTGAGCCTCAGGGTACAGTTCTCTCTACCATACTTTTTAATATAATGTATATTGATGGAATCACCATTAGGTAGAGTATTTTGTTTTGCTGATAATTCACCTGTAATAATGTAATAAGAAGTAAACACAGTTTGCTTTCCTTGAATGTAGAAAAATCTTAATTTATTGCCCTCACTTTCTACATGATCGCTTCCTAACTTTAGGACCCTTACCATGCATAGAGGCCTTTGGAGAATTCATTGTGACTATGCATGTGTTAGCTACATTGAGAGAATAGATTCTCTTAAATATTTGGGAGTGTTTATTGATGAAACCTTAACATGGAAAGAACAAGTAAAAAATGTAACTAGCAAAATTATTCTTTAAATTCTATGAACTCAGTAGAATCTATTATAAATTATGGCATTGTTTTTTAGGGTGATGCAGATGAAATGATTAAAAAAAAATCTGAAATTGCTCAAAATGAATTATAAAAATAACATGAAATAAGAATAAAAAGTATCCGACTGAACTAGTATACAAAGAAAGTGATTGATTTGATATTAGGCAATTACACATTAAAGCTATAGTAAAATTTATGCTAAAGACAGCATTCTACAGAGAAAATATTACCCATGGATATAATAATAGAGTTGTAGCTAAAGACCAGGTTGCTTGGCAAAACCCTAAACATACAGTATACTCTGTATGTTTAGTCTCAATAATAAAATGGGATGGTACTGTCTGTAGTTATATACTTGACCTAAATTAAAATTATATATATACAGTAGACTCGCGATATAGTTAACTAATTAAGGCACATCCAGTTCACTATATCGATTTGTGGACTCTATCAAATTTTTTTTTAATGTACGTATTAAAGCAACGTTTGTCTTTAGAAAACTAACTTTATTAATGCGAAACAGAAAAAATATTACATATGTTATTTAAAAATAAAATAAAAAAACGGCAATCTAATCTATTTTTTCAAAAAATGTAGTAATTTTTGTTTTGCACCATCGTATTCCTTAAGTTTTGTAAAACGAGTATACTGGAATATTCCACTTTATCTTCATTTTCTTCGGCCCATTGGAGGATGTTGTTAATCGACTTTATTGCCGAATTTGTTGTCACTCGTTCCTTATTTACTACCATTTCTTCTTGTACTCCATCATCTTTCCATCACTTCCACTTTGGTCATTAGTTTCTTTTGTGTCAGGTAAGTTATCTTTATTCCAATCGTCTACATCAATAGGTTGAATATGAACTTCTGGATTAAAAGTCTGCAATAAAGTAATGATTTCTGATCTCACTGTGTCAATGTCTTCATTTCTTATTCGGCTCCGTAAAACACTTAAGGGGATGTTATCTTATCCTCATCCGTCAACTTCGTCGCCTAATGGTGAAAGTAAATTATGCCAGCATTTTTCTATAACTTCAGGCCTTAAATTTCTCCACGCCAAAGCCAAATTTAGAATGGCGTCCTTTAACGAAATATGTTTTAGAGCATCTCCGATATCCTGGTTAGTTCCAATAATTTGTGATAACAATTTTTTTCGATAAAATAGTTTTGTCAGACGAATAGCGTTTTGGTCCATTGGCTGGATTAGCGGAGTAACGTTAGGTGGCATATAAACAGTGAAAATGGAACCATCATCACTTCTTAGCTGTTCTGCAGGTGGATGGCTTGCTGCGTTGTCCAACAAAAGCATGGCTTTAACTGGAAGGTTTTGACTCTGTAGGAATTCCGTAACCTAAGACAAGAACAAATGCTAGAATAATGTGCAGTTTAAATTCTTAAAAGGAATAAAAAAAGGGCGTAAATTTGTAAAAATCGTAGTCCAAAAGGACTGAAACCATTTTTTCTAATTCTCGAGATACAAAGATGGTAAAATTTAAAACGTCTTCCTATGACAAAACTTACCTCAGGAATAAACATTCGGTGAAACCATTCTTTGAAAATTGCTGCCGTCATCCAAGCAGTTTTGGAGTTTCTATAATGGACGAGACAGTTAAAATTTCAAAACGAACGTGGATTTTTTGCTTTCCCAATAATTAATGGTTTAACTTTGTGAGTACCTGCCGCGTTTGTGCATGCTAGAAAAGTCACTCTTTGTTTCTCGGTTTTCCTACCTGGTGCAGTTTTTTCTTCGCGAGCTACATATGTCTTTCCGGGCAGAAGTTTCCAATACAAACCAGTTTCATCAGCATTGTAAATCTGTTCTTTTGTTAGCTGAAGCTTAGTGTTGTAAAATGCTCGAGAATTTATTTTTCGAGAACGTTCAGCATATACGAGCATAAATGAAAAAAATGCAAAGGAAACATATTAGGAAAATATCTGAAATTAAAAATGTTTGTGTTTATTTATGTTCTATTTATTAAGTTAAACTTTCAAACAACCTATTTAGGAACTCTCCTCCGAACTATCCTCTCCCTCCTCGCGCTCGCTTCCGGTGTTGCCACGTCTGGTTGCTAAAGGACCGTTACTGCCGAAAACCGACACCAAACGTTAACGCTATGGGAACGTTCACATTTTTGGGGAACGTTCGGATTCATGCTCATTCGTGCTCTTGAGAATAAACTTCACGAAAAAAGTCGTGAACGTTCGCGAACGTTCTTCGAGAATAAACGGGAACGTTCCATTGCTCACAACACTACTGAAGCTCATTTATTTTTAGGCGTAAAGTTCTTTTAAAAGGATCAACAAGCTCGGGGTCTGACGATAATTTTTCTCTTGAAATTGTTAGGAAGCGTATTCCAAAGCGTTTTTTATACTTTTGCATCCAACCACTGCTCGCATTAAAAGAAGGAGATTCCTTGTATTGACTGTGAAGTAACTTGGCCTTCTCTTGGATCATTAAACCAGTTACCGGAAAATTTCTCTCCCTTGTTTTTAAGAACCACTTATATAAAGCTTTTTCCATTCTAGGACACTCTGATTGTCTCAAAGTTTTCGCTTTTCCAGGTCCTGTGAAAGTACTGTTGACTCGTTCCAAAATTTTTATCCTTCTGTGACGAATCGCGCATATAGTGGATTTAGCAACACCATATTGTCTAGACAAAACGGTCACTCCGACACCTTTCTTTAATTCTTCTAATATTTTGGCTTTATCTCTTAGGGTTAAATGCTTTCTAATTTTTGCCATAATTATTCTGGCGGCGTGACGCGACCTACTGCACCCAAATACTAAAGAAAACTAATTGCCCGAAAAGAAACAAACCTTTTAATATATTTTTCTTGTCTTAACTTGTTTGTTTACCTAATAAAACTATTGGGTTTACTATTTTGAGAATCAATTTGTTCACTTGACAGAATACATTAAGGAAAAAATGTCTATTCACTATTTAGAATAGTTCACTAGACAGTGTGTTCAGTATAACGCGAGTCTACTGTATGTATATAATGTAAATAGTGCGCACACAGCATGTTAGATGCAATTGTGCATGTAGTATGCAATTATTTATTTATTCATTTTACGGGATCAACCCCATTACAACAGTAAATTAAATACAAAATCAATTGAACCTAACCATACTTAACAGTAAAATACTAACTATTAAGCAGTAATAAAGCCTACTTATAAATGTAAAATACCGAAAATAGTTTTATAACTTAAATCAATATAACAGAATTCTAAAAATACTAAAAACATACCCTACTAAAGTATAATATTCAGTATTGCACTAAAAAAAAAAAAAAAAAAAAAAATAAACAATTTCTCTTATTTGACTCTTAAATCTATATAAGGAAATGCCCAAAATTTCAACCTCCCTAGTATTGACAATTCTTAGAGTTCTTTCAATAGGAGCATGTAATGCATAATTGGCGCTATGAAATGGTAATGAAAAGACACGATACTGCCTTAAATTCCTAGATGGAATATTAAATTGTATTGTCATCAGAAGTTCTGGACAAATTATCTGACCATTCAATAATTTATACAAAAAAATTAAATCTGCATATATCCGTCTTTGTCTCAATGTCTTCATATCAGGCATTTCTAAAACAATATCATAAACATGATCATCCGGAATTCTTATTCGAAGTTTATAGAGACAAAACCTAATAAATTTGTTCTGAACTCTTTCCAAGGACAAGCAATTATTCATGTAAAAGGGCGACCATATCACTGAGCCATATTCCAGCAATGAAACAACCAATGACATGTATAACCTCTTACAGGTCTCTATTGAAAATGCTTTACAGTTCCTTAGTACAAAACCCAGATTCTTAGAGGATTTGAGAACAATATTGTTTATGTGTGCATTAAAGTTTAAATGAACATCAAACGAGATACCAAGATCTTTAACTATGCTGCAATATTGAAGTGTACTTCCTTGAATGTTATATGAAGTGACAACCTTTTTAGTTCGCTTGAGAAAACTTACATATAATTGCATTTGCTTACATTCAAAAACAAATTGTTGTTAACACACCACTCATTCAATCTATCCAAATCATTTTGCAACAAAATCTGATCAAGTATTGATAAAATCTCTCTAAGAAACTTCAAATCGTCAGCAAATAAAAGGAAGTCACTGTTCTCAAAACAGGCACCAATATCATTCACAAAAATATTAAAGAGCAAAGGTGAACAGTGCCCACCTTGTGAAACACCTGAAGTGACATTAATATAGCTTGATCTTGCATTACCTGTTCGTGCCTGCTGGGTCCTCCCTGACAGGGAATTTACAAACCAATTCACCATAAGATTAGAAAATCCAAAAATATCCAACTTTTTTGCCAAAATACTATGGTCAACTCTGTCGAACGCCTTGGAGAAGTCCGTGTAGATAACATCCATCTGACATCCCCTCTCCAAGGCATCCAACAGATTCTGCTGAAACACTAACAAATTAGTCACAGCAGACTTTCCAGAAATAAATCCATGTTGTTCGCTAAGTAACAACTCTTTACAATAAAAATATAATTGATCATAGATAAGACTGTCCAGGAGCTTCGGAATGGCTGATTGTATACAAACACTTCTGTAATTCTCTTAATTAATTTAATTGTCACTATAAAGGGCTTATCTTGGGTCAAAATATATTTAAAAAACATGTATATTAATTTAAATTTAATAGAATAAGTTTATAAGTTTGTTTAATATCAATTCACCTTGTATTTTTTGCATTACTGCTTATAAATAAATAAATAAATTATACATTTATTTATTTCTTTTTTTATATTAATTATATTAATACTGATTGGTCTAAAACGTTAATTCAGTGATCATTAGATATATTTGGTCCCACATAATAAATATGATTCTGACAGAGAGCATCCTCTCCGCTGCAGAGCTACTTTCTATTGTGCAGAGCATTTCTTGTGTTTTTGAAATGGTTCAAAAGTTCCATACATATATACATATTAATATACTAGTACCACCTCTTTTTGAAAGCAATCTATGAAAACATGACATTTGGGATAAACAAGGGTACATCCTCCCTTAACTGATTTTCTGTTTTATGTAATAAAACCTGGCTTATCATAATATTTAAGGAAAACCTTATTACAGATAGACTTAATACTTTACTTATTATCCATAGAACTATATTTAGATGGATGGTCTTAAAAACATGGAAAAAAAAAATGAAACATCAAAATGTTCTACCGCAAAGACATTTGCTCCAGAGCAGCCTTTAAATTCTCAAAAGGAGAGTCATAATTCTCCTTAGTCTGAAGATAGGCTAATGGTCACCTCCACCTCTATTATTTTGCCTACAAAGTGGCTTTGTAAAATTGACTTTGAAATAAACATTATTTTATTATTATTATTACATATCTGATTCTGAGCTACCTAGTTAAAATACATAATTAACTTAAAAAAAAACAGTCTACAAGCATGTCACTGATCTTCTATAATCTTTATGGCACATACAGACTCTGATTTCAGTCATGATCAGCTTTAAATGTTTTTCTGTGCTAAGTTTATGCGATGTCCTGTTTTAGTTAGGTTAAGTTTAATTTTGTTGACTATTAAACCATCCAAAAATTGCACAAATTTCAACTGTTTCCATTCTAAATTATTAATAACAGACTATAAACTTAGGTTAGACTTAAAAATCAAATAACTAAGACCCAAACAGAATCTTACCTGTGATGAGGCGTATTAACAATATCATCATCGAAAAACAATTTGTTCTTCTTCCTAATCCTTGCGGGCATTCCTCGAGCATTTAGTACCTGTGTAGGCTGAGTCGGTGAGGGTTTAGGTGGAGGCGCAGCCCCAACCCTCCTCAATCCCAAAGCAGCGGGCCCTAAAGTGTTCGGATCATCCACTTGCATCTCATCAGATTCACCCTCTATTTGCTCCATATCATCATCCTCCATCAACTCCTCCTTTATTTTCAAATTGTTCGTCATCCTGAACTGTGTTACAGTCTTATAACAGTTTCAAATCAGCTGAAAATAACCTCTCAGTTTGTTAGCAAATATTTATATAAACATTGGGTGATGCTTGGCTTATAAGGGTGAACGGCAATGAGGTGTTTAAAGTAATAAAGCGATTGTGTATTATGAGGGCATAGTCGTCGAACCCCATGAGGTGAATTCAAAAAACAGTTTTAGCACAAAAATTTGAAATTTGGCCCACCACCATTTTCAAATTTAAATATAGAAGGCTGATGGAATAGAAACACATTTTTGACTACCCAGGGGGGGCAGGGCCCCGGAAAAACCGCCCCTGAGGTTCTTCGTATTACGAATTTCGAAACTTACCGGTTTTTAAAGGGCGCGTCGCGATTTTAAACGAGAATTTTCAAATATTCCAACTAAAGTTCAGCGGATTTGTTTTCGTCCGCCATATTAACGTAGATCGGTTGGGGTTATGGGTAATGGCGGCGCGTGCGCCCCCTCAACCTACTTCGATTAATTTAAAATTTAACTACCAAACACTCGATGAATTTAGAGGAAACTTAAAGGGTAAATTACGTTATCCTATGTACGAATTATTTGACAGAAGTTTCAAGCGATTTGAGCCAGAAAAAGTCCTGGAAAGTTGTGCGATTTTTTAATTTTAAGGCGCGGTGCGCAAGCGTCACTCCCCGAAACAAACGCGAAGCGAAACATTTGATTTCAAATGGCCGCCCTGTTGCCACATGTATTCCTGGCTCCTATTTTAAATAGTTCTATAATGAAACTACTTTCTGCGGTAATTAAACTTTATATTCCTAATATTAATAGACTTAGCCGCTTTATTTGGACTTTTAATTAAGTTTAAAACGGTTAAAATACATGAAAAGGGCGTTGACCATGTGACTTTGGGCAACGCCGCACAAGCCAAACCTAATTATTCAAATCGATTATTATAAATATTTTTCTAATTTCTAAGAATAAATACAAGGGTCGCGCTTATCTCTTTGATAAATAATTAGTATCAGATTGGTCTAATAAAAATAGTAACAGCTGTAATTGCATCAAAATAATCCGTAAACAGTTCGTAAAAATGCGCTTGTGTGCAACTTAATCTGATTGGATGATTTTTAGGCCTATTCGTTTTGGTAAGGACCTGGTCCAGGAGTGACAGGTGATAAGGCGCTTGCGTACATTAATTCAAACGCACCTGATCGAACTACTCCGTTGGAGGCGGATTTGGATATGGGCCAAAAGGCGCCAAATTTTATAAAAGAAAACCGGTAAAAGGTTAAAGAGCGACAAATTGTGGAATTTTAATATGGACCTCAACTATAGCAATAAAACTTACCTCGAGTTTTAAATATGCACTCACCGATTTTAATATACACGACAATAGTTTCGAAATTTAAAACTGCAGCTACAGAAAAGAAACTACGACTGTAGCCTGATAGAATTTGTACATAAAAGTAATTAATATTTAAATAATGTGTAAATGAATCGTATAAACAAACTTTTCGCCCTCAGGGAAAAACCTGGATGGTAAGATTTACAACGTACAGATGGCGCCAAAGTAGTGACGTTAAGATTTAAGGTCACTGATCGTGTAAGTTGAAGAAAGAAAAATTGATAAGGTCATAACAGGATTCACGGTATGTCAGCGCGCATAACCTAGTCTCTGCTGGTATAAGCAGAATACCTTAGGACAATCCACCATCATCGTCCTCAAGGAGAGAGTAGGAAATGACTCTCATCGCGTCCTGATTGGGAAGGAACTATCGTCGCAGACCGTCTGTGCCATAGACCTCCTTTATGCGATAGCAACTGGGCAGCAGGCGACCCTGATCTGGTTGTTTCCGTCAATACCACAGTCGCAGCCTACATTTGAAGATGAATCGTTGGAACAGGACAAAACAATCCGGAGGTAAAATACCCTCCCACTCGGATCTCCGGGGAAGGGTGCCTGATCGAACGAAAACCGCCTTAATGTGGACATAGCCGCCCTTTCTGAGACCCATCTACTCGGTGAAGGTTCTTTAACCAAACAGAACTATACTTTTTTCTGGAGAGGTTATCCAGAGGATGGTAGAAGGCTACACGGAGTAGGCTTCGCGCCTTATGGCATCTCCGAAAGACTTATGCTGTTCAAATACCAAGTGGCCAATGGTAATTATGTTACCATCATATCGGCTTATGCACCAACACTGGACGCAGACCTTGAAATAAAGGAAGTATTTTATGAAGAACTTAACAACATCTTAGAAAGAATACCAAGGAAAGAACATGTTATTCTCTTGGGAGATTTCAATGCCAGGGTTGGTAAAGCAGCTGATATATGGCCAAAGGTTGTCGGTGCCCACGGAATCGGAAAAGCAAATTCAAACGGAGAGTTGCTATTGGAACTGTGCACAGAACATGACTTAGCCATAACAAATACCTTATTTCAAATGGATGATAAATTCAAAGGTACTTGGTGTCACCCTCGGTCGGGACACTGGCATATGCTGGACTACATAATAGTACGCCAGAAAAATCTGAACGAAGTGCAAGTTACTAAAGCCAGAGTTGACGTAGAGTGCTGGACGGACCACCGCCTGGTCCTGGCTAACTTAAAAATCAACTTAAATCGAAGGTATAGGCGTGGCAACAGTAAGAAGGTCAACGAAAAGCTTTGCCTAGAAAAACTTTTTCGTAGCGAAATTTCCCACAAGATCTAGAAGAACACTGGGCTTTAGTTAAACAAAATCTAATGGACATTAGCAGCTCAATTCTGAGAACCATGCCGCGCAATCATCAGCCAGACTGGTTCAAAGAGAATGAACTCCTGATAAAACCTCTATTGGAACGTAAGTACGTAGCTCAGGAAAACGCTCTTAGCAATCCTCAGGACATAGCTGCGCAAACAAAGCTTAGAGGTACTAAAAACGAACTCCGAAAGAAAACGCGAATGCTAAAGAACAACTGGTGGCCAAACAAGGCGCGCGAAATACAGCAGTTCGCAGATGACCGAGACTACAAAAAGTTTCTTCAAGCTCTAAAAGAAGTGTACGGTCCTTCCCGCCGAAATATATGCCCAGTAAAAGACATGCACGGCAATACTCTTAAGGACATAAAAGATATCATGCTAAGATGGAGGGAACACTATTGCACAGTACTTAATCAATCAAACGAAGTTGACCTCAAAGTGATAGACATGATTCCACAATATGAAACGGCACACGAACTGGATGGTCCAATATCTGTGGAAGAAATTCGATCAGTTATCAAAAAATTAAAAAATAATAAAGCTGCGGGGCCCGACGGCTTACCAGCTGAGATCTACAAGGCGGCCGGTGACGATATTATTGTACCGTTGAAATCTATCTTAGACAAAATCTGGCTCGGCGAAAAAATGCCAAAAACGCCAATATCATAAACATTTACAAGAATAAAGGCTCCGCGTATGACTGTAACAAGTCTCGCGGCATTTCATTACTGTCGATAGCGGGAAAGATTCTATCAAAGATCTTAGCGGATAGACTACCACCAGTAGTGGAAAAACTTATTCCAGAAACCCAGAGCGGCTTTCGGCCAAACAGAAGAACCAACGATCTGATCTTTGCACTTCGCCAACTTCAAGAAAAGGCGAGAGAACATCAGACTCAATTACATGTCGCATTCATAGATCTGGCGATGGCCTTTGATTCGGTTAACAGAAAGGTCGTCTGGTGCATTTTAAAACGTTTCGGAATCCCAAATAAATTCGTGTCAGTGGTCGAAAATTTACATACGAGTAATCAAGCACAAGTGCTAGTAAACGGTGAGCTTTCCGAACCGTTCTCCACTGAGACGGGAGTTAGGCAGGGCTGCGTCCTGGCTCCTATTTTGTTCAATGTTTTCCTTGCGGACAGAAATCTAACTGCTAGAGGGATTGGAATCAGATATAGATATGATGGAGGGCTTTTCAATTTAAAACGTCTTAGAGCTAGAACAAGAGTGCGTTTTATCACGGATCTTCAATATGCGGATGACTGTGCGCTAGACATATCCTCAAACCACAATTAATTGTTTATATCACATTATAAAATGCTTAGCTTAGGACTATTTTTATATTTAAGAAATCGCTTGTAATATATCGTTAGCATGAATATTGTGTCAAAGCCTCCGCTAATACCGTTGCTGTTCATATTTATGTTCACCTAGTTTTAAGGCCCTTTTGTATCAATAAATGTTTTTTAAAAGTCCGTTCGTCGATATCTGAATTTACCTCGCTGATTGCGTACACAGCAGAAACTCTTCAGGAAATTCTTGCTTCTCACGCCTGGGCATACCAAGCCTTAAATCTAAAACTAAACACGTCAAAGACCAAGCTTCTTATAACTCCTGCATCAGATAATCCTCAGCTCATACAGGTCAATGGCGAGACTTTGGAGCAAGTTGAACGCTTTAACTACCTAGGTAGCGTATTTAGTACAAAACTAAACATAGACGACGAAATAGCAAACAGAATTAGCTCTGCATCAAAAGCGTATTGGATCGAGTGTTTTACAATCATAATCTGAGTCTTAAAACGAAAACGGCAGTATATAGAGCAATTATTGTACCAACGCTATTATATGGCTGCGAATCATGGATCCCATACAGACGACATATAAAGGCTCTTGAACAATTTCAGCAACGGCAACTGCGACAAATGATGAGAATCAGATGGTTTCATAAAGTTTCTAATAATGAGGTTCTGCAAAGATCAAACTGTATAAATATTGACACTATGGTACGAAGGGCAAGAATGAGATGGCTGGGTCATGTATACAGAATGGACGAACGGCGTATGGAGAACTAACAGAAGGTGCAAGGAAGCCGGGAGGCCAATACAAACGCTTCAAAGATGTCGTCCACGATGATTTAAAGCTATTGGGAATTGAAAACAACTGTGAAGAGATAGTCAACAATCGTGCCCAATGGAGAAGAGCGACGTCCGTTGCTCCTCAACCGACTAGAAGAACCCAAAGACCGGCTCTGCAGGAATTTCCGTGTGATGTTTGTGGCCGGATTTGCAAATCTCGCATAGGATTGTTTAGCCATAGTAAAACTGACCAAAGACTGTAGCTTTATCTTTAGTTTAGATTTATCTTTTATAATGTAATTATTTTTTTTTTACTCGGTAATCGAGCTCGGCAATATTTCTCGGCATTTTCCAATTAGCGTGACATCACGTGTGTATTAGAATAATATGCCATATTTGGCAAGGGGTTTGGTCACAGATGTAAATAGCTCCGCACGGAGTTATGTGGAACTATTTACATCTGTGGTTTGGTACATCAGTCATTACACTATCTAGGCCTTTCTAATAAAGGAGCATTATTGTTAAAAAAAACTACATGTTCAACAGAGTAGATGTATTGACCTCAAATGTAAAAAACATCAATATATCTTAACGTAGTGACTGGAGTGCCTCAAGATTCCGTACTAGATCTTCTTCTATTTTATTTGTATACTTAATTTTTTGAAAAGGGATTTTTGTCTCGTAGCAATCATTTCTATGCTGGCGACACGCAGCTCTTACTCTCTTTTTTACCAGATGTAAGTAAACAAGCAAATTTTGAAATTAATTATGATTTAGCCACGTTTAATAACCTATCTAAGGTTATCTTCTATTTTATCTTCTATCATCCACGTTCCCTGTATATGCACCAGATATCAACCTATCTTTTATCTCACTCGTGGGAGATCAACATGCTTAGTCAAAATCCTAAAATGTGCTATAATTTCAATAAAAATTTCTTACTTCGTGATATCAATTGTGATAGTCTCCCAACCATAATTGAGGGGATCAGAAACCAAGGAGTCCAAGTACCAAAACGTAACTATTGAGAAATTTCAATTTGAAATATTTTTACTTATTAAAAAATCTAGAACCCTAAAATGCATGAGTTATGTATTGCAAATTTTTTGTTTCGCTTATACTTATAATTTAGGATGGATTTTGAAAATGTTTGGGCTTTATTTTATTCACAGGGCCGTACTGTGGTACACGGGTGTTGTAACAATTTTGAAAAAATGCCACATAATCATTTATTTTTGTAGATAGGTAACTCAATAGGTAATAAAAATTCTCAAATAATAGAATAGACTTTAATAAAAAATAGTTACAGAGGGTTTTGTATTAATCATCATCCGATTCAACCATGTCACCGAGACTATAATCTTCATCGTTTCGCCCGTTTGTTTGATGGCCTGCATTCAACGTCTGTCGTGGATTCAACGACTTATAGAAATCATGGTATATTGGTGGTACATATGGTAGAAGCAGCATCAAGTTATTGAATTTTGCTAATTTTATTTTTGGAGGACTGTCATATAGAGCAGGTAGAAGAATTTTTGAAGGTCTGCCACGCAAGACAGTTCTTTTAGAAAGATCCATTTCTTCAAAAGGAAAATCATTATTATAAACTTCATTATAAAAAAGTTTCATTAGATACTTTTTTTGAAATGTAGCCATTGCATTTTACTTATTCCTGTAAGATTTGATTTCATGATGTTGTCCATGGGAGATATAGATTTAAAATCCTCAGGCTGCATTTTTACTACAATACATTTTCTACTGACTCCTGCTATAAAATTAACCCAATCATCGGGAGTAAAAACGTGAGTTAGCCGTCTCTTTGCCTTTTCAATAATGGCAAAATCTTGATCGCATTCCATAAAGGAATGTCCCGAAACCAAAAAACGGTGGTCAACACATTCAATATGTGTATATTGCACAATATACATCCAAAATTTTATTATGTTCTTGTTCTTGTTTTGACTGAATGCATCGATGTGGGTCACTGTTTTTGGCAAACTTTCAATATACTTCAGCAAACATGACATGACTTGAAAACCTTTCGACCCTTCACCTTCATGCCACATGTACATATTACCAATTCCGGATGATAAATCGTGGATTCCTAGATTGTAAGTCCATAGCTGGCGCAAATAATATACTTTGCTGCATGTCAAATGCGGAGTGGGTAAGGTTTTTTTGTAGATCAAAACAAATAGCACGTTTTTCTGGACACTGTCTTGCTGATTCCTTGGCGGCGTTTTTTAAATTTTTGGCTGCTTCAGCTTGACGTCGATGACGATCATGTTCTCTGGCAACGCGGGAGCCCTCTTCAGATTCTGGATCACAAGAATTTTTCTGAGTAATGAACGTGTCACACTTTGTACATGTGTCTGAATATGGTCGGTGAAAAGCTAAGTTGAAATAGGTATTAAAAATGTCGCGGTATTTGCTCAGCTTTAATGGTCGGGCTTCTTTTTCTTGACAAAATTCTTTGTATAGCTTGTACATTTTTGTTACATTTAACTCGGATTGTCTTTTCTAGTATAATGACTCACAAATTTTGGGAATGAGTTTATATGCTGTTTTGCTAAGTTTAAAGACTCATCGTCTATTTTATTGCTAGGGACATGGCTTCCCCTTTGATCCGTTTGGATGATTCCAGACTCCTTCTTTATCTTTGTGACGTTATAAAACCATTTGCGACTAATATCTAGAGATCTCAGAAAAAGCTCTTTGCATACACGTTTATTTTGAAGTTTTATCACAGTGCTAATACTCTTTTGTCTGGTGATTTTTAGACGGTGCATTTTTGGAGCATTATTTTGTATGCATGATGCAATAAAGATGCTCTGTAGATCCCATCCATTAGTTTTGTTTCCAAGATTCCAATAATCAGTAAAAATTGTGTTTCTAACTTCCTCCGTAAAATTTTCTGTTCACTTGTATCTGCATGTATGGTCATAAACCTTAACAGATTTTGCATGATGTAGTTCACCCTTGCGACCAACGTATTCCTGGCCACCTTTTCTTTTCCATGTCGCACTTTTACGAACCTTTTTTCTGAACTTCCCATTCCCAGCTTCATTCAAGTTTTGCACTTCAGCATCATCGCCACCACTGCTACTTGGAACATAATCTCCATCTATATCAGAGTTGTCGGAGAATGGCTCTGAAAAACAGTCATTTTATTAAAATCTGTTGTAGGTATTTAAATAATAACGAAAAAAATGCAATTATTATGATTATGTTTTTAGTTCCATATGAATTTGTAACGCTATAATGAAAAGAAAACTCGATTTGTATTATCATAACCTTAAAAAATTGATATCATAAAATATGTACCTTAATTTTTATTTTAAATAGAAATTTTTCTTGCTATAATAACTACTTATCTTTTACACTTACTTACCTGCTAGGGTTTTTCTTTTTTTTGTACGAATGTTATTTAGCAATTACATCAATACAATTAATACATTATTGACAATTGCAGATTAGACATATTTGTCTAATCTGCAATCTAATGTTGTTGAACTCTTCTCATCCATTCTAGAGTCTTTAAGTTTAAAGCAAGTGGTGGATGAACCTACTCATCAAGGACTCTCAGGTGAAACACTTTTGGATTTATTTATTTGCTCGCATGAAGAATTTATTAGTTCGGTAAATATAGATTTAAATTCTAACTTTTCAAATCACTATCTTCTAACATGTGACTTAAGCTTAAAAGTGGCAAAGCCGGAGGCTTTTTTTCATACTTATAGAGATTTTAAAAATTTTAACAAGGAGGATTTCACTAGGCTTTCGAGATTTTCGCTAGGTTTAATAGAACTTTTTGATATTTACGCTCCAAAAAGAACTGTACGCATTACTAAGAAAAAAATTCCTTGGATAACACCTAATTTAAAATATTTAATGTCGCTTAGAAATAAAGCTCTAACTAAGTATAAGAGGAGTAAGTTGCGTGATGACTGGGAATCTTATAAAGAGTTAAGAAATTATGTAAGTGCAATTTTTAAGAGGGAACAGAGGGGGTATTTTGAAAATCAAATCAGAATTAACGGATCTAGAGGAAATTGGAAATTGATGCGTGACTTAGATATTTATGGGTCATCAAAAAATAGTGCGATTCCGGGGCGTTGGTCTGCAGAGGATATTAACAACTATTTTGTTAATATACCACAAGAAATTATGTAAGTGCAATTTTTAAGAGGGAACAGAGGGGGTATTTTGAAAATCAAATCAGAATTAACGGATCTAGAGGAAATTGGAAATTGATGCGTGACTTAGATATTTATGGGTCATCAAAAAATAGTGCGATTCCGGGGCGTTGGTCTGCAGAGGATATTAACAACTATTTTGTTAATATACCACAAGTTAATCCTGATGCGGATTTGTTAAATTTTTACCTTAATAATACATTATCAAAGGCCAATGTTTTTCATTTCAGATTAGCTACGGATCAAGAAGTTAAAGATGCTCTTTTTCAAATTAAATCAAAAGCCATTGGAGATGATGATATTGGTATTGATATGTTGCTACTTTGCTGTCCTATAATTCTCCCTGTAATAACACATTTAGTAAACTATAGTATAGAAAAATCATCTTTTCCTGATAAATGGAAATGCTCTTTGGTAACACCTCTTCCTAAAGTAAATAATCTTGTAGAATTGAAGGACTTACGCCCGGTTAGTATACTTCCTACTCTTTCTAAGGTCTTAGAAAGAATTTTTAATATCCAGATAAGGGAATATGTACAAAAATATAATTTACTACCGGAAGTACAGTCTGGATTTCGACCAGGATACAGTTGCTCGACGGCGCTTTTCAAGGTCACAGATGATATTATTCAAGCTATCGAAAATGACGAAGTAACTGTCTTTATTCTTCTAGACTATTCAAAAGCGTTTGATAGGATAAATCACACTCTTCTTTTGGCAATTTTAAAATATCTGTGTTTTAATATACATTCATGCACCTTAATTGCTAGTTATTTACAAGGTAGAAGTCAAAGGGTAAAATTGAATGGTAAATTGTCCAATGCAAAACAGCTTTTATTTGGTGTTCCACAGGGATCCATTTTGGGACCTCTTCTGTTTACATTGTATACTTCACAGATGGCCAAATACATTAGATTTGCACTTCTTCATTTTTACGCAGATGATACACAAATGTATAAATCCTGTAAGTTACACCAATTGCTACAAACCATAAATCAATTAAATGAAGATTTAAGTACGCTTCTTTCAATCTCACAGAAATATTGTTTAGAGCTCAATCCTTCTCTCAAAATCCTTATCTCAAGTCTTACTTTTTGGTAGAAACAGGGCACAAAATTCACAATTACCTAATATTAAATTAACGTTAAATGACAAGGGTCTTATTGTCACCGATTTTGCTAAGAATTTGGGCCTAATTTTAGATAGCAGTTTAAGGTTCACTCAACACATTAATATGTGTATAAAGAAAGCCTTTATCAATTTAAAACTTATATTTAAGCAAAGACACTTATTAACAACTTCAATGAAAAGGATGCTCTGTGACTCTTTAGTGCTTTCCCATTTTAATTTTGCAGATGTAGTATATGAACCATGTTTGCTAGAAAGAGATAAATACCCTATCCAACTAATACAGAATCATTGCGTAAGGTTAATTGGGGGTCTGCGGGGCAGGGAACAGGGAGTATCGGCTAAATTAAGAGAATTGAACTGGCCTAGAATGGATGAGAGGCGTATTTATCACTCAATAGTTTTAGTTTATAAAATAATAGCAAGGAAATGTCCAGAATATTTATACAAAAAAATTAAGTTTCGCACTGAAATACATAACTTAGATCTTCGCGACAAAGGCTCTATAACCATGCCACGTCACTCCACGTCTATCTTTGAGAGATCTTTTATTTATAATATAGCGAAGCTTTACAACAGAATTCCAAATAATTTGAAACATTTGCCGGAAGTATCTTAAAAGAAAAATTAGGTCTTACATTAAATATTTGATGTAGTATATTATGATGTTTTATAGTGGCTAATCTGATTGCAATAATGTTTAGGGTGTAGTACTTATTGATACAATTGAACAATTTTAATTCATATTTTATAGATAGTACAAGAGTGACAAATATTGATAATTGTGATGAGTTAATTAATTTTTATGATCAGAATGCATTACCAACCTTAAATAAGTTTTCTTTTCATCCCACTGATTATAATACTATTTCTGCAATTATATTACGTATTAAGTCTAAAGCATTCGGGGTGGATAATCTTAATATTACGTTAATTCAACTATGCTGTCCTTTTAATATACCCTTTATTTTACATATTGTTAACGAGTGTATTAATAAAAACTACTTTCCCAAATGCTGGAAAGAAGCCTTTGTGTTGCCATTGCCGAAAGTGCATAATCCAACTGATTTTAGTCAATTTAGGTCTATTAGTATTTTACCAACGTTTTCAAAAATTCTCGAACGCATTCTAGACTCTCAAATTCGTAGTTTTCTTAATAATAATGATATTTTACCACCTAAGCAATCTGGATTTAGAACAAATTATAGTTGTACTTCGGCTATGGCGGACGTTATTGATGACGTAATTCGGGCTAGGGATGAGGGTAAGATTTCTGCTCTGGTGTTGTTGGATTATACTAAAGCTTTTGATTTCGTTAGCCACTCAATTTTAAAGTCTTTGTTTCATTATATTGGCTTTTCTGATGCTGCTATTAATTTAATTGCCTCTTATTTAAATAATAGGATTCAACGTGTTAAAATAGATAACGACATATCTGATCCTTTGGAAGTTGAAAGTGGTGTGCCTCAGGGTAGTATTTTAGGACCCTTGTTTTTTATCATTTACACTTCTAGATTTTATCTTCAATTAAAGCATTGTGCCCATCATTTTTACGCAGACGACACGCAGTTATATTATTCATTTTTACCAGGAGATTTTAAAATGGCTGAGTTTAAAATTAATCAAGATTTACAAGCTATTTGTGATGTTTCTTCAAAGCATTTATTAAAATTAAATCCTTCGAAGTCATCTATAATGTTCATAGGTAATCGAACTAATGTAAATAATATTTTAAATGGTATAAACATTAAATTGGGGGACGAAAGAATTCCAGTTGTTGACAAATGTAAGAGTTTGGGCCTTATAGTAGATAATAATATTCGTTTTAAACATCACGTGTCTAATATTCTTAAAAAGGCATATCTTGCTTTGAAATTAATTTATTTGCATAGACACTATTTAAGTAAAGATATTAAGAAGCTTTTATGTGATTCATTGGTCCTTTCACAATGTAATTACTGTGATGTAGTGTATGGCTGGTGTCTTGATTATGAGGATAGGGGTAGACTGCAAAAGCTCCAAAACTCTTGCATTCGACTAATATTTGGCATTCGTAGGAGAAACCGCATTTCCCATAAACTTCACGAACTTGGATGGCTTAATATGCATAATCGAAGAATTGCTCATTCTTTAACATTTTTTTATAAAATTTTAATATATCGTAGTCCGCCCTATCTCTATCAAAAAATAACTTTTAGAAATGATGTACACCATTTAAATTTAAGAAGAAATACTATTCTCATTCCGAGACATAAAACACAGTTATTTAAACGATCATTTTCTTACAATTTTGCTTATCAAATAAATTCTTTAAATTTGGATCCGGACCAATTATTAATTTCTTGTAATACTTTTCGTAGGAGGATGATTGTGAATCTAATGAATCAGCAGGGTATATAATTTAAGTTCTTTTTTTTTAACTTTTTGAATGGTTGTTTTCTTAAGTAATTTATTACAATTTTTGGTATTGGGATCATTTTATTTATTTATTTATTGTCTGCAATAATTTTTCTATTTTTTGTTATTTAACAAAAAATTTAATCTGTTTTTTGGGTATTTGCAGTGTGTATTTGCTGTATTGCTTGATGTTAAACTGTCAAATTTAGAATTTAGAACTCTTATGTAGTATTATGTAGGTTTATTAGGTATATGATTAAAGAAAAAGCTGTATTTAATCAGTTATTAGTTAAGCGTTACTGTTAATGAGCGTTACTGAAATTACCATTTTTTTTTAATGAAGTGTGGGGCCACAATGTTAAAGACCAGAATCTGCCATGGCAGAATTCTGAATTTGTAGGCCTTTTATTTGCGTAAATTTATTGCTAGATTTTGTAAACTTGTATTTTTTTTGTTTCTTCTATGCAAATAAAAAATATTTATTATTTATTATTATTATTATTATTATTATATGAAATACTAAACTCACGAACTTACATATAATTTGTCTTTTTTGTTATATAAATTATAGTACCTATGTAAATTGTTATGTAGTTAGTTTTAGCTTAAGGTATAGGGTTCAGTAGAGTAGCTATAAGCTAGACTGCGCCGTAATAGACCTTAGCAATAAGTTTATATCTTTGTATTATATGGGAAAATAAAAGTCATTATTATTATTATTATTATTATTATTATTATTATTATTATTATTATTATTATTATTATTATTATAATACCTTGACTCTATTTTCGTTCTTCAAAAAAAAAAACTCTTAAAAAGGTTGAAACTATCCCATAGGATCATCAACAACGAGTAGCCCCCGTATTTATTACTCACTGCCAAATGCTACTATGACATTTAAAATGAAATATGCAACATTTCCAATAAAAAAACATCCTAAAAGGGCGGTAAATTTGAATTAAAAATGCGTTGCAAAATAAATAATACTAATAATAATTAATAACTTGTGTCATCGACGGTTGCATATAGTCAAATCGAATTCTTCGCGGTGGAAGAAGGTAACGAATGAGTCAATGGTATTCCGCCGAAGGTGAAAGTGAAATAGAATAACAAGAAATCCGCTTATTATACCATGTCGCCTTGAAGAATATAATGACCGTACAAAGTGTAAAGTTTAGTTCTTTATTAAAATGGACGCTAAAATCTATTTAGCGTGTCTTCTTAGCTTGTTTTTAGTGAATTTCGCTTATGGTAAGTCTATTTTTGTTAAGGAAAACCTCAAGAATTTAAAGTTTATTGACCTACTTGACCTTAGATTGTAAATTATCAAGAGTTTCACAATAATAACAATCTTTTAAATGTAGGATTGCAGAGATGCTTTATGTGCAGATCCAGGGGCGAGCTGGGAAGCTGCAAAGACCCTCTTACTGTAAACGTCACTGTGGTTGAAAATAAGGGCGAAGAGGGGGTGGAAACTGTCCCGTGTGCCTCAGGATGGTGTGCGAAAATCGTCGAAAGTGAAAATGGACCAAAAGAAGGTAAGCTCCAGAGTTTTCACATAGGAGTTTTAAAATAAGAGCGCCATTAGTGACCCTAGCAGCTATTTGCCTTACTCTTGCTATAAGACAGATCTCTTTTAAACATGATTCTTATTTAGGAAATATCCTTGTCTCACATAGAAGCGGCAACACTCCGTTACGTGATGTATCATGCAAAAGCTTTAAAGCGACGTTGCCATATTGTAAAACTTATCCAATAATAAAGGACTATTTTGCTTTTTAGAATATGGTGTAGCTACCCAGAGAACATGTCTTCAGCGGGGTCCTTCTGACAGCGAGGACCGCTGCGCCTACACAAAATGGAACAACAAGATGGTGTACATGTGCTTCTGCAGAGGCGATTTGTGTAACGGATCGAATGGTCTTAATAAGGCGAATATTTTCGTTTTGAGTGTGTTACTGATGGTAAAGATGTTTGTAATTTAGATTTAGAAAACTATTAATAAAAATATTGCTTAATTTTGTATTGTAGCTTTATTTAAATAGCTGGTGCGCAGATCGCCATTTTGGTACAACTTACTGAAAAAAAACTCGATGTCAATCTGTCAGTCAGCCAAAAAAAAAATATGTTTGTGCGTTGAAACTGTCAATGTCAATGCGGTCACACAGTTATCATTGACATTGGGTATGTACCGTTATCAACTGTCAGTACTGAATTTACTGGACGTCGTTCCGATATTTATTTCAGTTTACTGATTCAGTACTGAATGACGTCATAGATGCGTCAGTGACGTCATTAATCTTTACTGGATTGACTGGGGATAAAAGCTACTGTAGGTACAGTAAAATAGTGGGGGAATGTCAAAACTGTCAGAAGTGTTGTTGATTTCTTGAATCTTCTTGTTTACGTTGTGGTAATTATTTTCCAAGTTCAAAACATAATTAGTTCAAAATAAAAGCTATGGCTATGAACCCCAATAATGTAGCAGCCATGATAGTGGCAAACACCGTTTCCGTTTTATTATTAACTGATGATGAGGAAGATGAACTGGACCAAGAAGACTTTTATATTACCCAATTACAGGCTTAAGGACAGGCCCGTATTCGCGTTCCAAATTATTTGGAAAACGTGATAAACCTATATTCCGAAGAGGAATTTAGGATGCATTTCAGATACCTAGGTACAAATTCAAAAGATAATATAGTATACATTACTAGTGAAGAAAGTGATATTTTTCACTCAAGTCCTAAGTCCTAGGACCACAAATTTGCGCTCTTTAGCACTTTAAATTTTTTAGAAAACTCGTAATTGTGCACATACTGCACTGCAGAAAGAAAAAGGCACAAAAGTACATGTGTATTTTACTTTCTCACAGGAAATCTGTTTGTTCGAAAGTTTTATAGGTTAGGTTTTATAGGTTATGTTATGGTTGTGAAAACAGTGCTGAAAACTGTTCCTTTTTTGGAGCAAAACAGCACGCTGTATAAAATCGGAACGACAAATTACAGTAAAATCAGCACAGTACAATCCTGTACTGACAGTTAAAAACGGTACATACCCATTGACAGAACCTATATGAAATGATGGTTGCATACAAACAACGAAGCATTCTAATGACGGTTGTGACATTTGACATTTGAAAGCAGTGGCTAAGGCATACCAATATGGTTAGTGGTAAAAAAAACACAATGTGTAATATATTAGACGGCTTTAATATACATTTACCAAACATTTTCATGTTTATATCTATACCAAGGGGTGCCAGGTCTTAGTGAACCCAAATTGTGCGGTGTCAGGCCATTTTTCACTCGCTCCTCTTGGTTGTACAAAAGAGACTTTTCGTGAGGTATTTGGTTGAAAAACAGCGGTTTTGAATAGAGGTATTTTGCAAGCAGCTTAGCTTCAGGGCCTAGACGTAAAAACGGGTCTGGATAAGCTAAAACAATAAGAAGTGTGATAAAAATCAAAGCTTTATAGTCGTCCAGACAAGTTTTGTTCTTCATACGTATGTTGTGCGAGGACTTTTCTGAGTGATGGTAAAAAATCCTTACCTAATCCGTTACTAAAATCTGGTGTTATGTGTACATCAGCTGATGGCACATGAAGAGGCAATACGCCTGTAAATGATCAATAAATAATAATTTTGGAAATTTTATTTAACTGATTATAATTAACCTCTCAAAGGTTTCCATGATAGGTCAGGTTCTTTATGTATAAAACGATCAGTCCTACTTGAAAATGACGTAGGAAATTGCACGCTATGGAGCTGTGCAGATGGTAGTGGACTGCAGAGGCACACCCATGGATACAATAACACCAGCAAGAGATGATTACCCACCTAAAAAATTGGATTTTTAATAAAACTTATGATGAGATTCAACTTTTAAATATTAGTCTAGCACGCCATGCATAGAATATATGTGTCAAATTTTTAGTCACAGAGGCTTGGAAAATAAAAAGTTCTATATGTATTTCCTTCCGTGACTGAAAATTGACTGTCGCAGCCTATAGTTCGGACATGTCCTTCGTCTTGCACGATGTTATTGACATAAGTCCATCTTTTTCTAACATGACAATTACTCAACTAACTGTGTTTCAATATCAATATTTAGTCAAGGTAATAACTAGGGTAGAGGATACAGTTATTGACATTCTTATAGTTATTGGCACCCTCTTCATTTTGAGTAAATTAACTAAGCCATCTATTAGGCTTAAATAATATTAAATATATGACTGCTTTCATTACAGTTTTCCTTTTTAGCGACCGAGTATTTAAAATGCTAACATTAACGGTTTTTTCTCAGTCTTCAAATGTCTAGCATGGAGTCAGTTAGTGTCGTTATTTTATTGGAATTTTCTGTATACAGGTAAGAACTCCTGCTTATATAACTATGTTTTATTTGATTTTTGGCCTAATTAAAGGTGAGATTTTAAGGTTGTGGTTAACAAACATTATTATTTATAATATAAAACAACCATTTTTTAGTAATAAGCCTTAATTCATAAAAAAAAATAGGTGCCAACTACTGTCTTCAAAATTTTCTAATCCCACAAATATTGTCACAGGTGCCAACATCTCTATTGGTTGTACCGGAAGATTTGTCACAGTAATTGGCACTATTTTTAAAATTGTGAATATTTTTCAGCTTTGTCAAAGTTTTAGCTATAAGTGAAATGTAGGTATACAAAAACGTATAAAAAAATTAAAAAGTACTTAAATAAATAAATAGGTAAATGAGCTAAAGAAAAACTAATTGGATTAACTTCTTTCTCCTGCATTTATAAATTTACTTTGTTTTTATGGCTACGTCTTTATTCTTTGACTTTTTTTTTTTTTAATTGAGCCTTTTTTAACCCCTTAACAGAAGTTTTAGTTAAAATATACAATAAAAAAAAAGGTTTGAGTGAGTAAACTATTTATTTCTTATTGCATATTATAATTAAATCTTTCTCGTAGGGCTTGAAAAAGGTCGTTCAATTAAAAAATTGAAATGTAACGCAATAAAAACAAAGTAGGGTTTTATTTATGACCCCTAATACCCAATCTATGAACTAGTTTTAAATATTTATTACCAGAAAGTTAAAAGGGTTTTTCTAAATTTAAAATAAAAAGTTGTATGTATTACATGATTATACTCGCACATATATCCTAAGTATTGTAATCCTTTAATAATTGGAAATCAAATATCTAATAATTTTGATATAATGCGTTTTTTTTTCAGCTATGCCAAAAACCCTCAGTGAAAAATACTCTGAAGCAGATCTGCAAAATGCCATTCAGGATGTCCAAAAAATCCGCCGCTCAAAAACATAAGATTCCAAGAACGACTCTACAATTTTGGCTCTCAAATAAATTTATTAAAACTTCTCCCGGACCAACTCCAATTCTTTCGCTTAAAGAGGAAAATGATTTGATACTTCGGATTCAAGAATGTCACCGCAAGGGGTTTCCTGTGCAAAAAGAGGCAATTCAAAGTTCCGTCAAGCAGTTTTTGGATGATAATCCTCGAGAAAATCCATTTAAGGATAATTTTCCGGGAGATGGGTGGTATAAGGCATTTTTAAGGCGCCATGTAGACGTAACTGTAAGAAAACCTGAAGCTGTAACGGCAGCTTCTTCCCGCGTTAGTGAAGAAAATATTAAAAAATGGTTTGGGGATATTTCAGACTACTTAAAAGAAAAAAACTTTGAACATGTATTGCATTATATCCTGACAGAATTTTCAATGGAGATGAGACAAAATTTCTTCTTTGCCCCCGAAATAAAAGGGTCTTAGCTCCCAAAGGAGCAAAGAACGTTTATGAAATTGACTGTGGAAAAGCAAAAAGTTCAATTACTATTATGTTTTCATTTAGCGCTTCTGGTATAGTTCCACCCCTAATTATTTACCCTTATTGCTTCCAAGGATATTGGAGATTCTGTTCCTAAAGACTTTGCGTTTACAGCCACTGATAGTGGTTGGATGAAGAAACATATTTTTATAGAATATATTTCCTTTTATAACCATTTACGAGATCTATAAGTGGAGTTTCCAATAATTTTGTTTGTGGATGGCCATGCGACACATCTGGATAGGGAACTTAGTGATATTTGTACCAAGTTACAAATAATATTAGTGGCGCTTTACCCCAACGCAACGAGGATTCTTCAGCTGGCAGATGTTTCTACTTTTAAGCCTTTAAAAGGCGGCTGGAAGAAAGGGGTTATGCAATGGAGGATAAATAATCCAACCGAAGAGCTAACTAAAAAGCATTTTGCCAAAATCCTTAAAATGGTGATTGATAGCTCAGTTCAAAAAGATATTATTGCTAATGGATTTAGAGCGTGTGGACTCTATCCTTGGAATCCTAATGCTATAGATTTTACTAAATGTTTAGGGGGTCAAAAAGAGAATAGGGAAACTATAGACAAATCTGCTTCTAAAAACATCGACGCATTAACTTTAGATTTTACAACCTTTAAAGAAATAGTTTGAAGCTTTTGATTGTTCCAAAGAAGGAAAAGATCTCAACATTATTTATAAACTTTCGATGGAGTTTATTAAAAAGAAAACCAGCACAAACCAAATCCACAACACTTCATCTATCGTGGAAGCAAATGAAATGTCGGAGCCCTGCGTTAGCAATGATTTAGAAACAGAATTAAGTCAAGAACAATGTCACCAAACAAAGAAATATTTTAAAGATGTAAAAGAAACTAATAAAAATCTCAGTGACTTTTTCCAAATAGAATGTTCTAGAAATAACTTTCTTGGACTTGGAGAAAATCAAACATTTCAACAAAAAAAATATATTTGAAGACTGTTTTGACTTTCAAGAGAACATAAAAGAAGATAGTCAAACATTGGAAACATACGTGGTATCAGAAAGTGGAACCCTTGATCTTGCCAGTGTGGAAATTCAGAATTGTTCGAGCCCATCAACTGATTCTTTAAAATTAATCTCGCAAACGGTTACACAAAAAGACATCGTAGACGCACCTATAATATTTATTAAGGAAACAGAAAGTAATCCTATGTCCCAATATTTAACACATCCCGCCACCCCAAAATGGAAAGGAAAAATACTTCCCGAAAAAGCTTCATTTATTTTATCGTCATCTTCATGGAAACAATTTAATGACAAAAAGGAATCAGAAAAAAAGCAGAAGGAAACTGATAAAGAAAATAGAAAACGAGAAAGGGAATCAAAGAAAATTCAAAAAGAAAAGGATCTAGAAGAAAAGAACAAAAGAAAAATTGAGAAAAAAGAGCCTGGAGTGTCAAAGAAAAGGAAAATAAATGTTTTATCCGAAATAATTCTAAAGCCGCATAGGAATTTACAAGAAGAAGATTTGCCTGATTTGAAATCATCAACCCGACCAAGAGTATTAAATGTTACTTGAAATTTATTTAAAGATACTGACGACATAAGCCCTAATAGCAGTTCAACTTTTAAAAATTGTTTAATGTTAGGTTCTAGCATATCGTTTAAAAATCCCAGTTTATGTAGTAGCATGTGTTATTCTTGCACCCTAAATTTTTTAAGTTGTAACCTAGGAGTTAGGTGTGAAAAATGCATGAGAGCATATCATTTTCCGTGTATTAAAAAAACAATTTGCATAAGTCAAATTCAAACATTTTTACATGTATTACATGCCTGAAAAAACACCAATGACATGTTTTAGTTCCTATATTTACCTAAGTGTACCTGAAAAAGAGTTTTAGTTAATATCGTTGTACTGATTCCAAAGACAAGCATATGTTTTATTTTTGTTATATTTACATCTTTGTTTTGCTTTAATGTTTTGAATAAATTTCTAAAAACAAAATAGCTGGTCTTTAAGTTACTATACAAATAGGTAGGTAGGTATTATTTTTAGTTTTATATAAATATAGTAATAGGTACCTAGGTATTTAATAAATTTTTACACTTTAATTTCAAAATGCCAATAACTGTATTAAGGTCATGTCAATAACTAGGTAAAAGATGCCAATTACTATATTTTTGGACTTAAAATCATATTTTGTGGTTTTTATAATTTAATACATGAAATTATTGTAGTTTTATTTAATAAGTTTTGTATAGCTTGTAATAGCATAACTCACCAAGTACTAAATAAATTATCCAATTAAGCCTAAAATTGAAATTTTTATAGGCAATTTAGTTGAAATATTTGCTTCAGGGTGCCAATAACTGTATGCTTTACCCTATTATGAAGATTTTAAGACTCCGCCATTTTGTTTTTTCAGTTTCGCTCTACCAATTATTTAAAGTGATAATCTCCTTCTTTATCGTGCTTGATATTATTAATATAATTCCTTTTTTTTCTAAAGCATTGTTTTATGAAAAATACCAATATAATATAACGAACTTATGACGATTTCAAGGGCAATACTGTCAATTTCTAGTCAAGGAGCCTTGGAAGCTTCACCAATATATTTTTCCAAGCGTCCTTGACTAAAAATTGACAGTTTTAACCATGATATGCCTGGCACACTAAATATTTTAATTATAATTTCAAATGTAAAAGAAAAATGCGCGGCTGCCTTAGATTGCGATCTACATATAAAAGTATGACGTCACTGACGATTCAAACAAACTTATATAAATTGGAGTCCTCTTACATACAATATTATGAGGTTAGAGGGAGTTGATCTACTTAAAACATTTATCAACACTCTTGTACAATATTCCCTCTACCTATCATTGACGCATTAACAACCCCTTGCAGATTCTCTTTTATTTTAATTAAAATGAGATCAAAATCGTGCACATTGTTCAGATTATTGAACAAGATACAGTATATAGCGATAAAAAGCTCCGAGCTTTATTTATTACGTCAACGCATACATAACATTCCTTTTTCTTGCTTATGTACTTTTCGCAATATTCAAGAGTCTCTTCAGGATGTTATTTCAAGTGTCTGATGCTATTTCGCAGTATTGTTGGTCATAAAATATATTGTTGCAATGCATAACCTATATTTATGTAATGTTAAGAAGGTAATATAGTGTGAACATAAAATAAAATAGTTTATTAAGTACCCTCAAACCTGTACAAACTTAAAAATGATCTCAGTTGCAAAAAGTACATCTGACGATATAACATTGAAAAATTGAAAACACAGGTATAGTCTTCTTTGCCTTTTACATTATGTATTTATTGCATTACACTGTCTTCCTGTTAACACATTGATCTGAACATTTAAATCTACTCTTATTGTAAACCGCGTTGTAAAAACTATTAGTTTTCTAGTTTGTCGTTAAAAAAGCGAGGTATTATACCCACTTACTATTAGAAATAAACATGGTTCTCTTGTAACTCATACCAGTGTGTCATGTCTTCCTTTAAACATGCAATCGGTACGAAATAAAGTTAATGAACTGTCTGTATTTTTACATTACCATATCGTACTTACTTGTATTGAACAAGGAAATAAATATTTATTTTTTGTGTATTTATAGCCCTCCTCGCTGTAATGTCATAGATTTTTTTAACAGATTAGATACCCTCGTTTACCTATTAAAGCAAAGATTATGATAGCTGGGGATTTCAATATAAATTATTCATATGCAGCCCTTTCATCATTTAATTTAAAAATGTTAGTAGAAAGTCCGACCCGTTAACATGTATGTCATGTTAACGGGTAACAAGTACTTTAATAAATTATTTCCGTATAAACTTCACTAATTGTATCTCTAGTGATACTAGGGTTGCATCGTCGGCTCTATCAGACCATGAAGCCATATTATCTATAATTAATTTAAAAATTATAAATTCTGAACGAGTAAGAAGAGGAAGGATATGCATATAATAAAGCACGTTTTCTTTAGATTAAGAAATGATTGCATTAAAATTAATTGGATTGAAATTTATAGGTCATCCAATCCTCTCAATAGTCAGTTTTTTTAAGAAGCATTTTCTATTGAAAACCTAATAAAAAAAAGCAAGAAGACATGGGTGACAAAGGAAATCGACCTTTCGTCAAGGAATATCGGGTTTTTCCATATATTTTTAGGAAATATAGCTCATCAGAATAAGAGAGAACTGAAATAACTTAACTAAGCATTTAGGAGAATATATATATTCTGATATTTTATAACTCTTAAGAAATGTAACAAATTCATTTTATTGTTATCACACTGACGTAAACGAAATTAAAACAAATATTAATTTCAACTAAAAACAAACACTCGGTAGGTATTGATGGCATATATCAGTCAAGTTATTCATGAATCTTCCAGATTTTGTAGGGTAGACCCACTAACTTAATAAATATACCTGGACTGCCAATTCAATGAAAAGTAAATGACCACTACTACGGGGCCGCCATTTTGCGTGATTGTGTCCTTTCGATGTTGGTCACTCTGACAAATTTTATGTTGTGCCAATTATAGGGAAACAAAACAATTAAAGTAATAAAAATAAAAATATAGATGATTTTATGAGAGTTTGTAATTAGCAAGGGTTTATATAGTAAAAATATATTATTCTATCAACAACTCTATATATTATTCTATCATAAACAAAACAACAAAGACATACAATTACAATAATTCGGTTTTAAGAAACAGTGAACTAAATACCTTTAAATAAAGATGGTGATACATTATACACGTACTAAATATACTCAAGCGTCGTTTACAAATCGCCAAAAACTAGTCAATCCGCTATACTCACACGTCAAATGTCAACGTCGTCAAACTTCATTTCCGTTATTTCATATATTTTTTGTTGGCAACACTAAAAATGTTCAGAGTGACCAACATCAAAAGGACACAACCACTATAAAAATGGCGGCCACCAGGCAGTGGTCATTTTTGAGTATCGTGGCCATGTGCATTAGCAGTCTAGGTGTATTTATTAAGTTCGTGCGTAAACCGGGGACAATTGAAACAGAGTACAATGGAAACAGCCGCCATATTGGTAGTATTCCGCGATTCAAACCGCGCGCCCTTATAGCAAACGCAGCGCTATTAGGAGCCCCGGGTCGCTATCAGTCGGACATTAATAATTGTCCGTTGCATTACAGGTGTATATTCTCGTTAACGTAATTTCCCGCTTGCGAAGTAAACTTTTGCACTAAACAACAAAAAGTGACACAACATATCGGAACGTAAGTATGGAGCCTCGACCATTTTTATTAGATAAATTGACATTTCTTTTTCTTTAAGGAGGACCGGTCAAATTACTACTGTTGTCCTAGTGTTAAAAGATATTTGAGTGTTTACTAAAAAATGTATTGCGGGGAAGATTCAAACAACTAGCACAGGGGACGATTGAAACATGTTTCAATTGTCCCCAGAATAGTATTTTTAATGTCATTTATTATTGTGTGTGTTTTGCTTTGTAAATGGTAACTATTTGGTTTGTTTTAGGATGCCACGAGTACGAGTGAGAAAAACAGAAAGGGGTTTAAAGCCCGTTTTGGTTTATGAAGAAGCCTATAAAGATGTTATTGAAAATAACACGTCTATAAGATCTGCTGCAGCTAAATTTGACCTGCACTACGTGTCACTGAGTAGATTTATCAAAAAAAAAAGAAACAAGCAGTTGAGCAAGGATCTGTTATCCCAGTCACGATGGGTTATCATTGCATGAGACTAATATTTGACAAAGACCAGGAAAAAAGCATTGTTGGATACATAGTCAAAGCGGCGCATATATATTACGGGTTACCACCTGAAGAAATTCGGAAATTGGCCATTCAATTGGCTGTGAAATATTCGTTGAACATGCCTGATACCTGGAGACAAAATGCTATGGCATAGGGATGCCGCGAGACACGAGACACGAGATGTCTCGTCTCGTCTCGTCTCGTCTCGAAGCCATTTTATCTCGTCTCGAAAGCATTTTATCTCGAATTTCGAGACGAGACGAGACGAGATAAAAATGTTCGAGACAAGGCGAGACGAGACGAGACGAGACGTCTCGATATATGTAAAATGCTTCTAGTAATAATTGGTAAAATTGTCATTAAAATCACGGAATAGGTTTTAATTATTTTTTTATTTCCCCATTATTATACTAATGGGCTTACGATTTGTGTAACAGGTGGTGTGTGGATTGGAAAAAATATCGTTAGAATTTAGGGGTATGTTTATTTAAATCTCTTGGACCAGTCACGTCTGTTTTTATTTTAGCTGCGCATTTTTTTTCAACTTAACGTTTTTATACAAGGTGTGTCATAAAACGGTGGGCTTTCTTATTTTAAACAAACATCATATTTTATTATATTTTTTGAATTTACCAAAAATTTAAGAATATTACCTGCATTCACCGGACGGAACAGTTGCGTCACTGTTACAAAATTATATCGAAACCCTCCGAAAAATGGTAAAGTCCAGTGCAACGATATATTAGAATGGTCACCCGTCAAAACACCAGCATTCCACCTGCCAAACAATGTCATCCAGCTTCTATTTACATTGTTTGAGAAGTAAAATGCTGGTGTTTTGACGGGTGACTATTCTAATATATCGTTGCACTGGACTTTAACTGCATTCATAACGTGTCGATTTGTCCCTAGAGTTTTGGTTTTGCCACATTTTGCAATTTGCTTTATAATTATTATTTAAAGAGGCTCCTATTTAATAATATATTCACATACATGTTATGTTTTTTAATACCTATCTTTCGTCTCGAACAAACAAAATCGAATGATACTTTGTTATCTGTTAAAAAAGTCTATGAAAAATGTCGACGTCTACAGGTAATATGTTCAATACGATTATTGGCATTTTTGTCCTAAAATAAGTATTCCTATATAACCTTCTAAGCCATGCTTCAAAGACTGTGTACTTAATTATGGAATAAAATAAATATAATAAATTATTTTAGAATAAAAAAATATAGAGCCAAACAAATACACAAATTTATGTTTAATATTTTAATAGGTACATTATAGTTATTACATTGTACTCTTCATAAAGAAATAATATAAATTCTGAAACTTAAATATTAAAAATACGAGAACAAATTAAGTTTACGTTAAATAAATATATTTTATAAACAGCAACAAATAAATACATTTAAAAAACAATATAATATAACAAGTAAGATATAAGTATAAACTTGAATGGGGTGCTCATATAAATATTTTATTATTAAATCTTAAAAAAAATCTTTCCCAACATGCCTACCTACCCAATTAATTTAAAAATCGAATATGATTTTTTTTAACTTTCATACTTAACTACCTATAATATATGTTTATTGTTTATGGGGGTCTATTAAATTTTTAAGTTTTATCCTGGACTTTTACATAGGTATCAGAACTTTTCGAGACAAAACGAGACGAGACGACACGAGACGAGATAAGGTCTTGTCTCGACGAGACATAAGCTTGTCTCGTCTCGTCTCGAAAAATATTTGTCTCGAACTTTCGAGACGAGACGAGACAATTCTTAATCTCGTCTCGTCTCGTCTCGTGGCAACCCTACTATGGCAGGTCTCCAATCCCCTGGATCTCTGGATTTATGAAATGCAACCTAGAACTTTCAATCGGCTGCGCTCAAGCCTCAAGTCTTTCCAGAGCAACTAGTTTCAATTTCACGAACGTAAAACTTATTTATGATAACCTGGCTAATCTAATGGATAAGTACAAATTTGAAGCAAAAGATAAATATAATATTGATGAAACAGGGGCAAAGACGGTCCAAAAACCTAGTAAAGTTGTTGCTGAAAATGGAACAAGACAGGTCGGCGCACTTACATCAGGAGAGAGGGGAACGTTGGTTACCATAGTTTTAGCCATCAATGCTATTGGTAACAGTATACTGTCCATTTTTATTTTTCCTCGAATAAGATACAGAGATCACTTCGTCCGTGACGGTCCAGAGGGTGAGTTCTTGGTATACTTTAATTATTTTCAAAAGCATGCTAACGCTTCAACCGAAAACAAAGTATTGCTTTTACTTGATAACCGCCAGTCGCACATACCTATACGATGCTTGGATTTCTGTAAAACAAATGGCATTGTCGTCTTGTCATTTCCCCTGCACTGCTCGCACAAGTTGCAGCCTCTGGATCGTTCTATCTACGATCCCTTCAAAAAGGCTTTCAATTCTAGCTGCGACTCTTGGATGAGAAATAAGCCGGGAAAAACGATGACAATTTACGACCTACCCAGCATAGCTAATTAAATTATCTCTACCGTTGGCTCTCACGCAATCAAATATTATAGCTGGATTTGCTTGCACAGGCATACATATCCCTTTAATAGGGACATATTTACGGAACTAGATTTCGTACCTTTATAGGTCACGGATAGACCAGCTCCTAATAACATGACATCAAATGCCACTGAAGTTATCCAAGAAGCACCTAGGGAAGATCCTCTATATAGAAAAAAAAGCTCTTGCCAACATCACCACAAACGCACACACCGCCAGCATCACCAAGCATTCGCATTGCTCATGCATCTCCTAGTTCTACGCATACTCTGTCAACGTCATCAAGGGTTCCTATTTTGCCAACATCGCAAAAAAGCCAAAGGCTATATTTTCGTGCAATGACGTAAGACCAAGCACCTCGCAAGCTGTAATTTCACCAGAAACCGTTAGACCGTTGCCGAAAGCGCTCCTTAGGAAAAACAACTGGTAAACAAAGAGTGAGGAAGTCTTCAGTTTAGACGGACACACCAGAGAAAAATGTTATCCAAAAGGAATATCACGCAAAAAAGGAAAAACAAGTTAAGAAAAAACTGACTGAGTTAAACGAGAAATCAAAAACAACTATTAGAAAATCCAAGAAACCCAAACAACACCAGAACAATCAGCAACAGAGTGACAGCGACGAAGAGGAGGATTGCTATTGTCTGGTTTGCTTGGAAGCATATCATAGTAGTCGCCCGGGAGAGAAATGGGTGCAGTGCATTGAATGTCGTCATTGGTCCCATGAAGACTGTACCCACCAAGAAGAACTATTGTCGTATGCCACAATTGCCTTTCAAAATAAATATTTTATATTGGCCGTTTTTCAGTAGAATAAACACTATTTTCCTTTGTCTTAGTGCTGTTTCAATTGTCCCAAGTGTCCATGTCTGTCTGTTTCATTCGTCCCCGCTACGGGGACAATTGCAACAACTTGACAAGTTAAAGTTAAAGTTTAAGGTAAATAGAATGATATAAATGGAAACATAATGGTATACACTTTTTATAACTAACTTCGTAATTTAGAAATTTTCGATAGATGCGGAGAAAAAAATACAAGATATAGAAATGTTTCAATTATCCCCGGTCTACCCTACTTGTAGAGTTAGGCAATATATCATAAATGTTTCTTTTGACAAGGAAGTTTTTCCTGATAGTTTATGCACGGTTTTGGTGAAACCTCTTTTTAAAGGCGTTGACACTAATCATCTCTCCTGTTTTCCATCGATCTCATGCTTCCAACTCCATCAAAAATAATCGGAAAAATTGTCAGTTAGATGACTTTATTTCTTGAAAGGCATCACAATTTATTAAAGAACAACCAGTTTGGTTTTCTGGACGTAAACATTACTGGTGATGCAGTTTTTAATCTTTTGGAGAAACTTTATTTGGGCTTAAACTGGGGAGCGGTGATATTTTGTGATTTCTGACTCTACGGATCTAAAAATATTGATGCAAATGCTAGTTTGCTATGGACTTTTGCTAGACAACTGGTTAAAGGCCAACACAGGACTTTATCTGTGCAGGATATCGATTGTGGGTTTCCCCGAGGATCGGTTCATTGGCCTTTATTGTTTCTCATTTGCATCAGCGACCTAGCGTCTTTTAGCATATTGGATCCTATACGTTATTTGCTCATGACACTACTATTCTATAACTAGGAACAAATAACACTATATTTTGGAAGAAACAATAAATATTAATTAAACTTATTGAGAATTGATGTGACGCAAACAAGCTTTCTTTTAATATTACCAAAACTAATATTGCGATTTAAGGCTCTTTGAGCGACTTTCGTCTCTTTTTAATTGCATTCGTGACATTTGCTTCTCAACTATATATTTGTATTAATATTTTTTTTTATAACTCAATGTTGAAAAACAATAAAACATACTTTGATTTGATTATATCTACTTAAAAGTGAATGCCATATCTAAACTCAATACTATCGAGACCTTGCAACAAATTTTTCGTTAAACCTAACTCGTTAGAAGATTACACTATAAATGATCTAATTTCTACAACTAATGATGCAACGGTTGCTCCGGAGGACACCAACAAAAGAAATTTCGACCAAATTTATACGTGAGAACCCTTGAAGAACCACTTTTTCATGCGACTACCGAATAATAATCTTTAGATCACCTTCTAATACAAGAACATTTTGCAACGGCACGAGGAACGTTTTTTAACATATTTTGAACATTGTTAATTAATAATAAAACAGGATTTTTGATGAGTAATTCATTTATCATGACCTTAATTGTTACACCTTTCAGTTTAATTAATTTTTAGTTCATTAAACATCTTTTGATGGTATTTTTCTATACATGCTTTTCTTAATATTTATAATTAAAGAATTTAAAACAAACAAAATGTAAGGCGTCCACCGACATAAATGTGTTTATTGGGAATACAATTTGGTATATTAAAGTTTTTGTTTCATAAGAATGTTCTTAATATTCTTTCAGATATCGGACTTTGAAGTGGGTGAAGAGTTTGAAGATTAATCACTACCTTGGGATGCCACTGCATAAATTGCTTAAGATTTTTAGAATATTCTGTGAACCTATTTAAGAAATACACTTCTGGATAAAAAACTTATTGTTACATGAGAATAATCTTAATGATCTTTTAGATATTGGAGTTTAAAGTGGGTGAAAATTTTCAATATTTACCACTAACCTGGGTTGCCACTGCATAAATTGCTTGATATTTTCCAAAATATTATTTGAATTAAGTTAAACCTTTACCAATATTTTTTAGAAATACATCTTTGATTAAAGAACTTTATGTTGCATCAGAATATTCTTATCAGTCTTTTAGATATTGGACTTTGAAGTGGGTGAAGCATTTGAAGATCTATCACTACCCTGGGATCCCACAACACGAGTTGCTTCATACTTAATTTTACGCTTATCTACTATTAGAAACGGCGTATTAAACGCCGCCTGTGTTTATCAAATTTAGCTTACTTCGATAAGTGAAGGCATGAAATATATTTAATGGTGACCAGCATTAGATTTAATTTAGCATTAGAAATGGAGATTTATTGATATAATAATACTCATAATTTCCATATTGTTAGATAAAAATGAAAAAAAAAAAAGAAACAAACTTACTACAGTATATTATATATTTAAGTAAATAATTTTAATTCACTTATCAAAGTAAGGTAAATTTGATAAATACAGACGGCTTATCTGAAATAAGTAAACAGAGCATCGAATATTAGAATTTATTGAAAATAAAAGAAATTATATATCGGTTTTTAACATTACGCACTTATTTATAGCAAACTAAAAATTAGACAAAAAGGAAACTGTAAAAATGCATATTTTTTTTATACAATTAATTTACCGAGTATATTTAATATAGGTACTTAAACTTTCCAGGTATTTTCGCCATAAGTCCCTTAATTTCACACCGATTTTTATGAAAGTTAGATCACGGGAAAGGATTTTTTATTCTAAGCAAAAAATATATTTACAAAAATTTTTGTCAATGCAATAGTTTTCATGTTAAGAGAAAATAAAGAAAAAATTTCTAGGAACAACGTATTTTTGTCATAACTCCCTTAATTGTACTCCGATTTTAATGAAATTTAAATTGTAAGAAAGAATTTTTTATTTAAAAAAAAATATGTATCTTTACAAATTTTCATGAATCCAATAGTTTCCACGTAAAAAAAAAATTAAAAAAAAAACTGAGATACAAATTTTTTGCGCCATAAAGGGAATTATTTATATTCATTCAATAAAGTCTAAAAAAATTGTTTTTGCTACAATTCCCTTAATTTCTCACCCATTTTCATGAAAATTAGATCATAAGAAAGGATTTTTTATTCCAGACAAAAATGTGCCTAAAAAAATGTCTTCGCCATAAACTAAATCAAGAAAATTAGATCATCAGAAACGATTTTTAATTCCAAACAAGTAACGCATATACCAAAATTTCCATTAACTCGATATTTTACAAACAAAGAGAAAATCGACAAAAAATGTCCAGGACCAAAGGGCTTTGGTCATAATTCAGTGGAAGTAATTTTACTACATAATGAACTCCTCTATTCATTCATATTTATAGTCAACGCAAAAGACATACCAGTAGGGCAAGCACAGGTCCTGGGTGTGCAACTCATTAGATTAATCTTAATTCTCCTTTAGTTAAAAGGAGCAGTCAAGAAAATAACTTGCCTGGCGTGTATATCAATGAACATCAACGAGTACGTATTTCCTTGCCGCACGCTCCTTTACCGACCCGGTATACTAAATTACCATGTACACACTCTAACTTTTATGTTTGGCGTACGCTCCTTGACCCACCACCATTATGTACTGTTAATATAAATTAAAATTAAGCATTGGTCCTAAGACAGAACGTCGTCGAACGTATAATGTGTTAGGGAACGAATGTCTAAGACAAAGAAGAATATATATACATAAATCTTGGGCATTTTTACGTTAATATTCAAGCCAACGAATTACCCAAGGTGAATCCACATCCTCATCAATAATGATTATTTCAAAGTAAAAGTTCTTTCAAAATGGCCGCCATCTTGGAATAAAAAAATCAATTGAATAGTGTGGCTTGCAAAACAAAATGGCGGCACGTTTTTAATAATTTGTGCAATGATCCAAGATGGCTGCTGATGCTATCCATAGATAAGGAAGCTGTCAACTTGCTTACGTCACATGGGAACTGTTAATAAAACGTGGACAGTCAGAATCATTATGAAATAATTAGTTTGTATGCAATTTGTAACAATTGCTCTTTAAAATAACGAAATTAGCATTCACTTCCAGGGAACGCCATCTTGAAAATTGTGAAAAAAAGTGGCGGCCATTTTGAATATATTTATATTTTTTCGTTATGGACCGTACGACTTCATAATTTTTTAAAGACTTACCATTTTTTATCTATGCCTTACTAATAAGAAAATAACACAAAATTTGACACATCCAGTCTAGAACTATATAAATTATAAATATTTCATATTACTACTTTAGCAGGAGGGATACGAGCTGCAAGAATAACAAATCTTTTATGAACGAAAAAGAACTACCGCGTACCGCATTAGATTGGGGATATCTTCGGATGCTTTGTCCCCTCTTTTACGTTAGGTACTACCCACTATGTTATTGGCAAGACTTGTGAACTTGGAATTAATGCATAAATGAACCATCACTTTAGGACATGATAAATAAAATAAACGACTTTTATAAGTTATCAAACTTTTAACTCATATATCACAGTCAGTTTCCATACAAACACCAGGTGCACTTTTTTTAAGTTAATACATGGATGATCACGTGACGTAAAGGGTGTAGTTCCTTTTGTGTGTTACAAGGATTATTTAAAAGTAATTATTTTTTAAATTTTACATTCGGATTGAAAAGCTAGAGACATAAGACGCTTAAATGTTGTGACCGTTTGTACCATTTTGAATTGTAGGAGGAACCTAAAATCATCACGTGACCACGTATAAAAAAATATGCAGTTGATCATGTGACCTGAGGGGCGTGGTTCTGTTTCTTACGCGGATCATTAAGAAGAAAATGAGTTGCAGCCTATTAAAAAATCATCAATTTGCTCATAAATTGAAAAATCCTTGATTGGATCCTCGAATATAGCCCAAGTCAATTTCACATATTATTAGTACGATTTGTGTCTGTCAGCCAATATTTAGGAAGAAAACTCCAAAGAAAAAATGGGCAACAAGGAAAGTTATCAAACGTTGTTAGTGGGGCACGATTGTATATTATCAGACGATCCCTGCGGACTATCTGAGTAACTCCCTAACGCTCCATGGGGGACAAGATTGATAAGAGGCTGTAGAAAGATGTTGGCACTTAATCCCCATTTGACTATTACTTATTAAAAGGTATTTTTGTAAATGTTTAATTTTTTTAGTAAAGTTTTGTTAATTAATACAAGTATGTGAGTAGAAGATCCTTTTGAGTAACCCTCTTAAGGATCTGAAATCTTAGACCAACGCCCTCTATGTCACGTGACTATTCATATTGTTATAAACAAAGGATCACGTGAGTGAATCTTTTTTTATGTATTTAAATCCTTTTTTTATTTATAATCTTACCAAGAAATTATATTTATCAGTTAAACTGTTCATAATTAATTTAAAAATTCATCAGATTGTCTAAAAACGTATTGAAGCTCTTTTAATAACCCTCATTATGCAAAACCACAAACTTCGTGTCACGTGATGAACGATCTATTGCCACATATACGGTCACGTGATGATTTTGTCCACGTTAAGCTCCTCAATTCAAAATGGCTGCCGAAAACAAATATGAAAGACAAAAGTTGCCGTATTTATTTCTACGAGATGAATCGACAATTCAAAATAAATTATAGCCCCTTTTTGACTAAGTCTCTTAAGCAATAAAATGCAACTCCCATAGCGTCACCTGACCAATCATATGCCGATAAACAAAAGTGTGACGTGATGATTGTGTCGCAAATTAAGCTCATTCCACATGTTGACTGGACAATTTAAAATATCCGCTGGCTAGCACCAAAGAAAATAATAGTAAACTAGTATAAACTAGTATAGTTTATTTTAATTCGTTAGTATAATTATCTTTGCTAGCACTGACTTATGAGGGACATCAAAAGAGTTGTTATTAGAAAAACGTGTTTTAAAGTTCTGGGAAACATTGCTAAGCATTTTCCTAACCTTAAATATTGTGACTCTTTTAAGAAACTTCCGAAATATCAGCGAAAAATAACTGCAGAGGTGCGTAGACACGCGAACAGAAAATACTTTTACATAATCCATCTGTTCTGCACCTGGGAATTGATCAGGCAGATAATGTTCATTTTATCGGACCGGGGGAAGTATTTGGTACCGCTGTAATCGCATGCTTCAATTGGGTGAGAGATGCTAAGGACATATACGTAAGCGTAATGCTTTATTTAACTATTTCACGCTGAATTTTAATTTCGTTCAAGCAACCTGCGCAGTACAAGATTGGCAGTCGGATTTTCATGTTTTTCGAATGCTTCTGGATAATTTCATGTCTGATTACAGGATACAAGTCAAATAATACGATTGTTATTGAACATCCCAAAATCGTCATATAGTATGTACGTTGAATAGTGTAATATTTATGATTTTTTGCTTTTTTTTTTTGAAGTATGCTTTGATATTTTGGATTCCTGACTGTATTATTTTAGTACTGCCTTTAGGAATTTTGCCTGATTACCATTATTTTATAAAGTTTATTATGGTATTTCGGTGCTCCACCCTACTTAATTAAATACGGCGATTTCTTGAAGATTTAGAAACATCTGCTCTCTTCTTATTATTGTTATTTCCAGGTACCTCTAAAAATAATGACGATGATCATAATAATAATCCAGACCCTATTTCTTATTCATGCTTTAAGCCTGATCTTTTACATTGTACCATTTATGTTAAATAACGGAAAGCATAAGCTGTGGCTTTGGAAGATCGGCTTGAACAACCATTTTCCGATTACCATTCATTACTCCAAGACATTATTTCCTGGGATGCGGTAAGATTTTTTTAAAATAATCTGCAAATGACTTATTGGCCATTTTAGCTGACGAAGGGAAACCAGACAGACCCTTTGAACAACTGATTCTCGTTTTAACGATGATCTTGGGTCGCTTATGGAAGCTCGTCATCCTAGCCTCAATCATCAGGGTCATCTCCATTACGTCACAGTTCAAGGAGTATTTTAAGCAGCTGGAGACTTTTATCTTGCGCTCTGGTTTACCCAAGAAATGCCCAGCAGGATACTTTAGTAAGATTTCGTTTATTGTCACAGCTGAAAGAACCATTGTAGTCATTGAACCTGCTTAAACATGCATGAAAAAAATTATTGCATTCCCAAGTTGACTGTACCTTGAACCGATGACGTTATAGCGAAAGAATAATAAAACCACTTAAAATTACGTTGTTTTTTTTCAGATTTTACTCGTAGTACCAGCTTCACATCTTTGACGAGAAACGCATTGCTAGATGTAAGATTTTGGTATTTCTGAACAACGCTATTGCTATTAAGGTAAGTGAGGTCCAAGTGTACGCATGTGCAAGCTTTTAAGTGACAACTGGTGATCAAGTGATAACCAGGACAACTAAGGACTATTAAGTTCCTTTTACCCCAATAACTAGTCAACAGCTTCGTTAGGTCTGGTTGGGTTTACAAGAGTGACGTAGTAAAAAGGTTTTTTATGACGTCATTTGTGTGATCAAGTTAACCGGACACTCTCTGCTTATTGCTCTGCATTTAATGCTTAGGAGGATCCAGTCATTAAAATCCAATCCCTGTCAAGAGGAGCTTTCAACTTATTTTACTATACAGATAATTGTGTGTAGTTAAAAAAACTTCTTAAAAAAATAATTTAGACTGGAGATGTGACAGTACCTCGTCATTCTAGCCTCAATAATCAGGTCATCTCCATTATGTCACAGTCCGAGAGCAAATACGAGGAGTATCTAAAGCAGCTGGAGACTTTTATCATCAGCGCTCTGGTTTACCCAAAAAATGCACAGCAGGATACTTCAGTAAGATTTCATTTATTGTCGCAGCTGAAAGAACCATTGTGGTTATTGCACCTGCTTAAACCATGCATGAAAAAAATTATTGCATTCCCAAGTTGACTGTACTTTGAGCCCATGTACAGTGAACAACTTAAAATTACGTTATTTTTTCTCCAGATTTTAGTCGTACAAATACCAGCATCACATCTTCGACGAGAAACGCATTTTTAACGCCCTGTCGGTACAATTGCGAGAACAATTGATGCTCTACAAGGCGAGGATCGTGATCAAGAAAGTTGCCATCTTTAAGTTCTTACCCTGGCCATCGCCGTCATTGCTAGATGTAAGATTTTGGTATTTCGGAACAACGATATCGCTATTAAGGTAAGTGAGGTCCAAGTGTACGCATGTGCAAGCTTTTAAGTGACAACTGGTGATCAAGTGATAACCAGGACAACTTGAAAAGGACTATTAAGTTCCTTTTAGGCAAATAACTTGTCAACAGCTTCGTTAGGTCTGATTCGGTTTACAAGAGTGACGTAGGAAAAAGTTTTTTATGACGGCATTTGTGTGACCAAGTTCATTGGATACTCTCTGCTCATTGCTCCGCGTTTAATGCTCAGGAGTCCAGTCAAGGATCAAGGAAGTCCAGTCAAGGATCCAATCTTTCAACTTATTTTACTATACAAATAATTGTGTGTGTATTTAGACTGGAGATTCCATGGACAGTATCTACTTTATCAGTTTCGGCAGCCTGGCAGTCTATAAGGCTAACTTTAACTACGAACTTCTACATCTCACCGATAGAGATTAATTGGGAGTCAGATGCATGTTATCCAACAATCCAGTGCATTTCGATCATAATTACGTGTCGGTTGGTACTATTGAACTCTGCATGATCAATGCCAGGGAGTTCAAGTAAACAGGGAGTTCCTTTTTTAAGACGAACTGTAATTCGGTCTGTTTTCTTAGGGATATGGTGTTTAACGAAGTGGATGCCATAAAGTTTTTCACAAAAAAAGCCGAAGAACGAAAGGCTCTATGGGAAAAACTGGAAAATTTGGCAACCGAGCTGCGTCACAACCGGATTTTGGAACGACCGCGAGTCTGTACGAGGATTTATGAAAATTAGGTTTTTTGCCTAAAAAAACGCATATGTTTTTTTACACGTATTTATTCTTATTGTTATTGTTCAAGTCATTGGCGGATATTATTCAATTTTTATATATTGTCATTTTCTTGGGTTGGTATTGAAGCGATATTAATTTTTAATCAGTGAGATTACACATACTTATAACATATATTATTAACAATTTACTTATTAACAATACTTATTAACAATCTTTTCTTTTAAAATCAAATAAGCTTGGCAACCTTGGATTTTTCCTGTGCAGTAGAGGTTCACGCTTTCAATGACAGATGACAGTTACACAGTTTGATGTAAGTCAATCAACCATTTTGGGAAATCCCTTAATTTGTCATATATATGCAGAACCTTTATTTGGCTTACTAACCTTGTGATTAAGTAAATATTTCAACAAAGCTACAAAATGGATTCGATAAAATCAAGGAAGAAAATTTAGAAAATAATGAGAGAGAAGGAACAGCAGACACGAGTGCTGACAATATCCATCCCCACTATCTATGAACAAATATATTATTGGCAACGTCGGATTTATCTTGTGCAGTAAATGCTCAACAAATTCAAACTTTTCATGACAGGCGACAGTTAATGTTTTGTTGATTATCTGTGAAACCTTTAATTAATACATGATTGTAAATTGACCTTTACCTTTGACGTGTGATGTAAAATCCACTTTTAATTAGACAAGGCGTTCGGAGACTATCGTAGGAAAAATAGCAACATAGAGACACTTCTAGTGACCATATGAAACTGGTTATTACACTTTGTAATTTCCTATTTTCCCAACATACTGTGCATCGACCACTACTTCGCCATATTTGTTGTTCATTACCTGTCAACAGTGTCAACACAGAAAGTGTCAATGCTCTTGACAGCAAGTAATAAAACACTGTTTGTATTTAAAGAAAACAATAATTTATTGCCTTACAGTATTACCAACTTTTACATGATACAGTTCCGGATAGCATGAACTCAATATCTTAAAACCTACATACAATACCAGGGCAGAAATCAAAAATTAACACACTTCAATGAGGTAAATTCAATTAATACACTACTCGTACCAGCACACTCGCACTCATTCACACATACACGTTCGTTCACTGTCTTTCTCTCTCCCGCTCACACGTTATCTGGGACATAGTTGTCCTTATTGGGTATACCTGATCCGGTTGCGTCGCCCAACCACGGATACTGGTTGGGACAGTCTATACAAGTCTCCAAATACCGTGTGTCCGTAAAGTTTTCCTTTTTAAAAGATAACGCGCATTTGTTGGGTGTTTTACAGGGGGTGGGAGGAAGAGTTTCCCTTTTGTTACAGTTCCACGGCTCATAGTTGTTCAGTTGTTTCACTCCTTTGGGGTCGGTCATCCAGGTTAGGGCTTGCGTGGTGGTTACGAACCATACGTCAGGACTGGAAAAATTTAGTTAATTGGAAGTTGTTTCAATGGGTTAACAAGCCACAGTAGGCTTGACTCTTTTAACAATCAAATCGTTATTTATTTAAGGTTATAAAGGGAAGTTTGGCAACTGAGGATGAGGACCTAATCGGAGAAGAACAAATCACAGAGAGACTATATGGAGAACACTCTCGTTTATGCCTGCGCAAGACTTTATCAAAGAAATATCAGTTGTCAATTACCGTGATTACTCATTCCGTGATTTGTTCTTCTACACTTTTTCCTTAACTTACAGAGTGATCACCCAATCCAAGAACTTTTCCAATCCCTTGTCGAGCTCCTTAATCGAGAACCAGTTGGTGTGGAAGGGCATCATGTAGGGCGCCCTGTTTTGATCATAATACCTGTAATCAATAAATATTATTTACTAAAAGGCTTCCCTGAAGATATATGTGAGGAAAATACACGATTACGAACGTTGTAGCAATCCTGGATTGGCCTCATCGCACAACAAAACAAGAAATTCACTTGAAAGTTACCCTATTGCTATCTAATGGAACTGAAGGGATTACACTATAATATCATGAAGTTGAATAAGGAGAACACATTCTGTGTTAACAGAACCCTTAAAAAAATTGTCAACCAAGAAGAAAACGTCGCGCAGAGATCGGTGTCAAACTGAGATGGTTCTCGAGTGTAGTGTAGGGTTGTCTACACCCCATACTGCACTCAAACACCACGACCGGTATCGCCATCTATAGGCAACGGAGTAACCATTATCATAATTCGTTAATTTTTAAGATAGCACCTGTTATAAAGGGAGAGCAGCAATATTAGATCGCCTAAAAACATAAAAGGGCCTTGAAATTCTATAAATCAAGGTAGGTAAAGCCAATATTCGGTGAGAAACATCGACAGAGCAATCACTGAATTTTGTTTCTTTCTGATAATAATTGAAAATTACAACTTTGCTGGATCTCGTTGGCAAATTTGTTCGATGTGAATCTCAAATCATGGTCAGCACTCGGTCTTCATAAAACAGAGGTGATGAACTGTATCCTACCTAGTCTCTCGAGCAAGTGCGTTATATCTTAGCGGAATGATTTAGTCTCTCTTTAAAGTGAGGATTTACCTTAAAAAGTCCTCCTGCAACCATTCGAACACGTCATTAGGATCGTGATTGTGCAGGACACATTGATCCAAATAAGGACAGTGGCCTCCCTCGAAGTCTTCTACGTAGTGAGTGTTTAAGGGCACTTCCCATACACCTAAATACAAAACATAATTGTCAGCGTAGTGGAAAATACTTCAAGAGAAGTCCTTACCAGGGAATGACTTTGTGGGGCAAGTGCCTGACTTGCACTCGTGTGGGATTTTATAGTCCAGGGTGTAGGGCCATACGGGGATCGGTAGAGCAGGGACACCAACAGAACTGTCATAAATAAATCCGAATTCCTCCATAACCTGTTAATCCAGAGTGTCAAAAAGGAAAATTGAGTTAGGTTGACTCTCACCTTATACTGAGTGTTTCTTCCAGGTTTCAAAAAAGGAGCTCTCATGCCTACCACCTCACTTTTGGAAATGTTGGCGAAATGTCTGAGGATCTCCCTCATTCCTATCATCTCTCCGACCCATTCTTCGTAACCCTTATTTTCTAGGCCTGCTTGCAAACTAGACAAAGATGAATTCATTAATTTACAAAACCTATTTTTGAGTGGCACACTCACGAAATGGTTTCGACTCCGATCTCGTGTCCCTCACTTGCGAGCGTCTGGATCATTTGATAGTTGCTGTACTCGTGAGACACGTAGAAGGTGCCCTTAATGGGGCATCCGTTGGGGTTCTTCCTCTTGGGGTTCAACACCTTTTTGTAGTGATCGAAGTTCTGCAAGTTGACGGCCCCGTCGAACGTTAGCAGGATCATTTGAGGAGTCTAAAAATACCCAAAAATTACCACAAATCTCAAATCCCAAAAGGTTGCAGTTACGTTTTCAGGTTCCAAGTTACCAGGGATCAGGGTACCATCTTTCGAACAGAAACAGTATGGCAATGCGCACTCTGCAGGGTTGCATTTCTCCGCTAAGTCTGTAGGTGGTTCCGTTATAGGTGCTACCGCTACAATTTATTGAATTATTACAAATACAAGTTAAAAAAAAACGTCTTACTTGAAGCAATGGGTCCGCATCGCGCCTCGTTTTTAAAAGTACAAAATTTACTTATGTCATCGAAGTAAAGTCCGGAGGGGCATCTGTTCATGTATGGAAAGCCATCGACGCACTAATCAAAAATACGATTATTGCGCACACGTTATCGTACCTAAAGGTGGGAATACAATACCTGATAAAATCGTCTACAAGTGACCGGATCTGCGAAATTTCCGGTTCCGGTGGCAGTCGGACACTCGAAGTCGCTCTCTTGTTTCTGACCGTTAACTGTAAAGAACCTATAGATAAAAATCAGGTAGAAAATGTTGCTTTCTAAACAAAGAAAGTAGCATTTTAGTTCTGTCGCTTTTTGTTTTTTGGTATTTCGTTTGTTAAAAAGCGCATTTTGATATTGGCCATTACAGCGCCGCAATCTCAAAAATTGGCGCTAAGATTTATTTTTATGTTACTTTAATTACGAATTTCTTATAATAGCTTGTCAGTTACTAAACTAAACAATAAAAACCTTTCATCAGATTTGGGACCAAAACTGTCGCTTTTACCAAAAATCAGAATTTGTCAGACAGCTTGAACTAATAGCGAATCATAGCATGTGATAATTTTTTTTAAATATTTTAGATTCGACAATAAAAAGCTTGAAAAGTGTCGTATAGGTGAATAAAGAAAGAAGTTTTACAGGCAACTGCTACTTTCATTAAGCTGTGAACAGAAATCTGTAATATTAGAGATTAATTACCGCAGCTTGTCAATTACTTAATTAAATAACTATAGATAGCGCTACTATTAGTCGCTTTTATTATTCTAGTCTGAGAAACCAAAAATCTCAATTTGTCGAAAGATCTTTTAATAACAAATCCTAGAGACATTTTTTCGTATTTTGGCATTTCGTACTGAGAGTAAGAGAAGAAATTAAAAGTATTATTAACAGAAACCTGTAATATTAGTGATTTATTGTAGCAACTTGTCAATACCTAAACGAAAATAAAAACGTCAACTAGAGAGGGCGCTATAAAAAAGTCGGTTTAATGATTCAAGTCCAAGAAACAAGTTCTCAATATGTTGATAGAAGCTTCAGAAATATATAGAAAAAATGCTTCACGTTTGCTTTTTTAGGACTTCGTTAAGCGTAATAGAAACCATGCATTAAAATCATTGCATTTTTTTTTAATAGTTAAGACTTGATAACGAAGGTGATTAAAGCAGCAATTTTTACAAGAAACTTCATATATTTATTAAATTTTAACAGAAACTTTTAATATTACAGCAGCTTCTCGCTTCCTAAACCAGACCTCAACTACAGATGGCGCTATAAAGTCGCTCTAACTGATTCTAGTCTAAAAAACTAAAAATCGCGATTAGCGATAATCCCTTAGAGAAAATGTTGTGTGTTATAGCGGTTTGTACTGTAGTTGGTGTAAGAAGTTTAGTTTTTATCACGTGGTGCCTTAAACGCCATATTATTTTGTATTAAGAAAAGGCCGGACCGAATGTAAAAACAAAATGTTAGCACTTGAGATGCACAGGATTCGGCAATGAAAAGCGCAGCTTGATTTTAGTGATTGAAATTAAGATTGCGACGTCACAGTGGCAAAATTTGTACTATAATTCAATTTGATTTTACCTATTAAATTGTTTACCCCATTTTTTAGCAATATATCTTTACCTTATTTGCTTTTTTCAACTGTTTTAGATAATATTTTATCACATGAGTAAAAAGTATCACATTTTCTCGCAGAAAACTGTAATATTGTAAGGTTATTTACATTCGTTAGGTATGAATTGAATAATTCACTATGAAAACATGATCACTCATGACTAGAGATATACAGGGTGATTCATTAAGAATGGGCAATCTCTGAACTGGAGATACTACACATCAAAATATGGCGATTGAGCTTAACATGTCTTATACAAATGTTTCAGGTTTACGAGATACAGGGTATTTAAAGTTGGAATTTTAATTTGAAATTTCTTAATAATTTTATGATTTTAAGCAGTATCGTCTTACGAGTTTTGTGGTGAATTTAGCATTATTTATGTATGTATCATTATTTAGGGCGTTAGTTACACCCCGTTACTTAGGTAAATTACAACATATCTTTTTTGCCTAATGAGTTATAGCTAAAACGACTAGAAAATCTAAAAGGCAGTTCAATTTTGAATAAAAAAGATACTCTTATTTATTTCCTGTAACTCTATCAGTTTTTAAGTTATTTGCATTTTAAACATTCAGCATAAAGAATCCTAAGCCACCGTTATTACATTGACTTTTTTTCAAGGAGGCTTGTGTCAGCACTTAACAGTTTTTCGTGTAAAGAAATTATATGACAATTTCACTGTCACTAAGTAAGAGTGTATTATTTGTAGTAAAAATTCTAAAATAAGAAAATGCCACGTCATAATGAATATTCCAACAGTGAAATGCGTGATATGATTTGCGTTTTTGCTCAGTCAAATTATAGTGGACTCCTAAAACTGGTGCTCCAAAAAATAGCAACGTCTATGATGAAGAAGAGGTTTTAGCTCGTATTTCTAAAAATCCAGATATCAGTACTCGTCGGTTAAGTACGGCAACAGGAATAAGCCAATCGTCTATCTGGAGAATTTTAAAGAAAGAGAATCTCCGTCCATATCACTATACTCCTGTCCAAAATTTGCTACATCAGGATTTACCAGTTCGCCTACAGTTTGCTCAATTTATGCTAGATAAACAATCCGAAAACTAGGAATTTCTTAATGACCTTCTTTTCACCGATGAGGCGACGTTTACTAGACGAGATGTTTTTAATTGGAAACGCAATCATTTGTGGGACTCCGAAAATCTACATGCTCTAAAGGAACAACATTTTCAACATGAATTCAATGTAAATATTTGGTGTGATATGATATCTGGTTTTTTTATTGGTCCTTTTGAACTTTCTCCTAATCTGAACGGGCCCCTCTATTTAAACTTCCTTGAACAACATCAGTTAAACTCACTACTATAGAAGATGTTCCACTAGCCATAAGGCGGAACATGTGGTTTATGCAAGACGGAGGGGCGATGCCACATTTTTCTCTGCCAGTATGGCGATACCTGAATGAACATTTTCCTCACTGGTGAATTGGGCCTGGCACTGAATTTGTTTGGCCACCTAGAAGTCCAGACTTAAACCCTCTCGACTTCTCAATATGGTCACACATGAAGTAGATGGTTTACAAAGATGCAATTAATTCCATCGAAGAATTACGAAAGAAAATTCAATAAGCTGCTAATATTATCAAAAATAATCGACAAATGTTCAAAGATCTTTGAGGAGACGCTTTACAAAGTGTATTGAAGTGGAAGGCGGGCATTTTGAACATTTACTTTGAAGTTTTCTGTTAATATTGTTACTTATTGTTATTTGTTGTCTTTACTATTATCTATTATTACCCAGCATAGTAGTAATTTAAAAGAATAAATACCTATCAAGCCAATGTAATAACGGTGGTTGAGGATTTTTTACGCTGAATGTTTAAAATGCAAATAACTTAAAAACGAATACAGTTAATTTTATAGTCGTTTTAGCCATAACTGATTAGGCAAAAAAGATATGTTGTAATTTACCTAAGTAACAGGGTTTAACTAACGCCCTATATAAATAATGCTAAATTCACCACAAAATTCGTAATTTTCATGTCAAAACACATAAAGTCGCCAATTTGCAAGACGATACTGCTTAAAATCACAAAATTATTAAGAAATTTCAAATTAAAATTCCAACTTTAAATACCCTGTATCTCGTAAACCTGAAACATTTGTATAAGACATGTTAAGCTCAATCGCCATATTTTGGTTTGTGAGATCTCCAGTTCAGAGATTGCCCATTCTTAATGAATCACCCTGTATATTTATTGTTACTGTATTTATTCACAGCTATTTAAATCTCGCGCCAATATTCCAACCTTTACTAAGTTTTGAGGTTTACTAATCGACATTTAATCCTTCAGTTCAATAGTAATCTGCAGGGTGCAATTCGCATATTTTATGATAGAAACCCTGGAAAATTGACTTTATGTACATAATTACAATCGGTATATTAAACAGATTATACCATAAATTTCGAACAATGGCTATTGTTTGAATTAGTAACACCCTGTATACACCATGTCCACCTTGAGAGTTATTAGAGGAAGACCCAACCCTTGAATTGTATAACGCGGAAGAAGGCGGATACCATTTCTGTTATAATATGTCTGGCAATTTTAATTAAATTGTGAAGAACCAAAAATGCCAAAAGCCCACCAAAGGTAAAAACGAAAGTGTTCATGCACGCACTACAATATGCCCCGACATGATGATCATCATCATCATCATCATCATCAACATGATCATAATATCATCACGTTTACTTTCTATTTTAGCCTCGATTGTGCCCAAATAAACGAGATTACCGTATACGTATTAATTTAAAATTTCTGCAGTCGCACAACTCGCGTGTGTTTTGTGTTTCTATTCGGTTTCTTTCAAGGTTATCGTTTATGGGTAGAAAACTGCTTTTGCAATTAAAAATAACCTGTGACAACGTCGACGAACGTTTGTCGCAGGAGAAATTTTTTTGTTGAAACAACCGATTTGCTTCTTCTTTAGACGGATTTATTTGTGCAGCACAAACTACACGTGTTTAAGAGGTCTCGTAATTTAACAGAAGAAGACATCTTAAGGAGGTCGTGGGCATCTGAAAGGCGTGCAAAATTTCTATAATATTCTGCGAAACCTTTAATATATATACAATTAATCATATAAATCAAATTAAATAAACATTGTCTGAAACCATTAATGCTAATTTAAAACGTAATTAAACCGAGGCAAACCTCTTGCAAAATTAACTTAAATGCCTACTTTGTCTGATTACTTATCAAGTATAGTAATTGATTCATGAGTTTAAGGTCGGAACCTTTTTTTGAAAAGTCAAGACCAAAATGGTTCATTCAACTTTTACAAATTATTCAACGGTTAATTTGCTGTTAAATAATCAATAATTCAACTGTTGCTCTCACCCAATCTTGAATTGAATAACAAAAGGTATATTACGTAAAGAGGTATTGGGTGCAAAATCCCTTATTTTTCGCGCCAAATTTAAATTTAATTAACCAATAGATGAAATAATTACTAACATTGAAAGTAACTATCTAATTGTGAACTACGGAAGGTTAAATTCCAGATTTAAAGGCACATATCGTCGGCTTACTTTCAAAACTCGCTACGTCATTTTGGATACATTTTACAGGAGGCACAAAAAACGTGTTTAAAATCATATACACTATTTTCGTGAATTGATATTGTATTAAATCCTAATTACAATTGATTTTTGATAAATCAACACTATTTTTTTGTTAAAATATTATATTACCAACATAATTTTTAGGGAGACTTCGAAGGTTTTGAACCAAAAAAACAAGTAATGCTGGAGACTTAGTAGGTTTTATTTATTTTGAATTCTGCTTAATTACGTTTTAAATGTTATCATGAGCTACTGAAGAAAAGAAAGGTATATATTATACATTATATAAATTATTTTGAAAAATTAACAAAAAATTAAAAATTAGTCTGCTTCAAATGGTAGGGTGTCATAAAAAAGATATTAGTCCGCAGGTATAACTTCTTTTAATTGTTGCAAATGATAGTATTTGCTTTTTTTAATTGGAAGTTCTATTTCTATTTCTCCAACCCCTTGACTTTTCCTACTAAGTCTCTTTTCCAATACCGTTCAATCATCATCAAATGAATGTACCTATACTGAATGGCGCACAAATCATTAACACTCGGATCTCCTGTTTTATAGTCAGGACGAATGGAAGTGTGGTACTTAAGTGCCGAAAAGTTTTTAAAATATTTATTATTTAAATATTTAACTTGATAGGGTTTTGGATTTGACCGAGCCGATTTACAGGCAGCAATATATCCAGCAGGTGAATAAATTTGTCTATTGCGGAGTTTTCGCTCAATTGTAGAGTGCATGCTATCGCACTCCATCTGGGTATGGCCACTAACCAAATATTTTTGCGTAATAATGATACCCTTTTTTATTAATAGATGCAAAAGAGCATTTGACAAAGTTACGTTTTTATTTTGGGCAGTGCATCCATCACTATAGAAAATTATTTCTTCACCTTCGCACATACTGGATTCTTCTAGGAAATTATACAGAATTGTTGCAAATTCATTTGAGGTAACTTTTCCTTCTGCCTCATGCCAAAGAAAGCAATTTGCATCTTTTGTTCTTAAATTATATAAAGTAAAATTATGAACTACCAACTTTTTTTTTGTAATAAATTTTCGAAGCCTTTAGCATTGGACAAAGAAGAACCGATTGAAGGTCCATTGTAAAAACACGATGAGCTGTGCTTTTATCTGTAGATTTTTCATCGCGTGCTCTATTTTTTCTGGAAATATGTTGGTTATATATCTGTTCGTTACCGTTTCCCGCCTTAAATGAGCCACAAAGGTCACATTGAAACGTCTTTATGGAGAGAGGTTTAATAGACCTAGTTTCACAGTATTCAATATAACTTCTGTATAATGCAGCCTTAGTCTGCCAAATGGGCTCCAAATATTTTTTACTCGATGAAGCTCTACAATAATGAGACTCCATTTTCGGTAATTCCATAAAAAAGTTCTTTAATCCAATTTTCTCTGATTTATTTCTAGTGTTAATTTTATTAGTCTGAGTTAAATTAACATTAGTATTAGGAAAATCGGTATTATGATCTATACCTAATGTTACCCAGTTGTGCAAAGACCAAGTTCCCAGACTAGGAGTGTTAATAAACATGACCTGACACACTCTTTCGCGAACACCATTTTTCTTTAAATGACAAATAAACGTATTAGAGCGTCTTGAAATTTCATTGATTTGATTTTTTAAATCTTTGCTGAGCTGTGCTGTCTACAAGGCTTGAAATGTAAGTTTTCTTTTGAGGCCAAGTAATGTTTTGCCAGAATTGATTAAAAATTTTTTGTCTGTCCTCTTCTGTGAATTTTCGGCATTTTATTTTCTTAGATTTTTCCGACATTTTACAGTTACAGAAAGGTTTCATTTGACGAGGCGGTTTTGCTACGTCAAATATCCACTTTCCCTCTGCATTTTTTCTAAGTCCATCATATTCATCACCCTTTTCACGTTTATTCCTACACTCTTGTCTTTTCCAGCTTCCAGAATCAGGTTTTCGTTTTCTATTTTTTTTGGCTTTAATGTGCTCTTCTATATTTTCCACTAATATCTCATTTTCTTTTTCACTATCTTCGATTTCAAAATCTGTCCTTTCTAGTTTTTTTATTGACCTTAAGGTGTCCATCTTCGCTTTCACTTGGTAAGTACTCATCAATATCACTTCGTTTTGGATGGTCTTGCACCCTATTTCCCCCGTCAGTTTCTAGGTTAAGGTCCGAAAATGCATTTTCTGAAGCGCCTACGGTAAATTCATATTAATTAAGTATCTTTAGAAGTTAAGTAAGAACACTTACCATTTATCTCGCCTAATAACGTAAATTTATCATGTCCTCCACAGTCATCTATTAATGTTTTAATAGCTTCATCTATTTCCGTCTGAAGTTTAAAACAATTTTCACTTTCGATCTCGTTAGTTGTCGCATTTAATGCCAGATCGTCATGGTTTTTAACTATTTTATTATTTTCCAAAAATAAAGTCGATGTATTATCCATTATTGAGGAAGTTTCACCGTGAATTTCATTGAAATTTGTAGCTAGAGCTACCATAAACTTATTTCTGCCCAAACCCCCGTACATCTTAAACAGAATAAAAAACCTATAATAGTCAGTTTTACTGAGTTATTGATTCTAAATTAATAATAAACCCCTTAACTCGTTTATTTTTTTATCGATTTTTTTCAAATTTGGCAACGTTGTTATTCTCATAGAAAGTAATTTTCATACATTTTTGAAAACATTATACAAATTACGGTTTCACCGGAAATGAACCCAACTTTTGATTTTTAAAGGGACATATATTTTTGATTTTTTGGATTCTGCACATTGATTTACACTTTTTAAGTAAATCGATGTGAAGAATTAAAAAAATCAAAAGTTTGGTTCATTTTTGCTGACACCAAAAGTAGTAAAATATTTTTAAAAATGTTTGATAGTCGCTTTTTATGAGAATAACAACGTTGCGAAATTTCAAAAAAATCGTTAAGAAAATCGTTAAAACGAGTTAACGGGATGGTCAATTTGTAACTATCTATAACCCTGTACATCCAAACAAAAAAGGATTTAAAAGGTAAAAAATAATAATTATTGTAATTCAACTCTCCTAATCAAAACCATCTATGTCTCCTTTAAAACGATGTTTGCCATAAAACAGGATTAATCAAAACCTCCTAAGTCGTTTTTAAACTACCTAAAAAGGAAATTTATCAAAACAAACCCCAATAATTAATATTATATAGCTAATAACTAATTACTTACCTTCTGTTCTAATAAATAAACGCATTTCTTTTATATGTTTTCGTATTTCACTGTGAAATCAACTAAAAATAAAGAGCACACTTTGAGAAACAATAGCCATTATGTCAAAATGCAGACTTAGAAGCTTTTAAGTAAGGTTACGCGTTTTAACGACATAGAAGGATTAATCATTCGATAGATGCCGCTGTAATAAATTAAAGACTTGAGAGCTTTTATAGGATGCTAAATGATAATATTAAATTTTTTTTGTATCAAAACCTCGAAAATGGTAAAAATCAGACTTAGGAGGTTTTAAAAGTAAACCGACGATATGTCACCTGATTCTATGATGTAAGTTGAAGAGAACCAGGAAGATCTAATATAGGGAGAGTGATGTAGCTATATTAGAGGTATCATATTTGGCATAAATTAATTTACACAGAAAAGCAGAAACTTTTGAATGGTGGAAACAAAGACAAGCTAAATATCTACATCTTGCAAAATTGCTACAACTGTCCCCTCAGAAAAGTTATTCTGGAAAGCTGGACAATTAATTTCAGAGAGGAAAAGTCTTTTAAAAAGAAAGATTTTTCAAACTATTTAATTATTACTTGTAAATAAAGCTAGTACTTATATATATATCTCCTGATATTTGCAAGACTTTTTTTTTTGCTGTCATGTGTCACAGTAATCATTTGACATATTACGTCATAGAAAGTGTTACCATTGTAAGGTTAGATAGCACATAAACCAGCTGTGACATTTGATGATGACGACAGATCATAGAAGGTTTCATGACATAGAATTCTTGCAATAGCAGTTCAACGATTTTTTTTTCAATTTTAGGCATTTAAAACGAATTGAAAGCTAATGTTCCTCAGGTGACAACTAGGACATTTAACATTGACAGCTGTTTGAACTTCTGCTACCTCATATAGATGGTGCCACTATCAAATTAATTCTAAGCACCGTAATCTTGATACCGAAAGCGCGAGACCTATTGAACTTTTAATCCCTAATAATATTTAAAATATCGGTCGATACCAGACAGGCCCTTTAGCAGGTTTTTTTATATAATAAATAATGTATAAGTAGCATTTTAAATAATGGGCTTTGCCCTCGGAATTTTGCCTTGTTCGTCTTATGCCACAGTTCATGAGGTCTGTCATAAGGAAAGACATACTCATTCCAGTCTTGCCAGTTATAAGAACAAATCATATTTCAATTCTCACTTTATATATATATATATATATCTTCTGGCAATATTGGACACGTTCTATAAATCTGGCCGTCTTTGCAGTAACAACTAAGAGACTTAACAAGTAACACTTGGGGTCAATTGGGTATTTGCAACTGGTTGAATGTAAAGGTCATACAGCCCCTTTAAACTCTTCCAGGTAGTCACAATTTCGCCTATATTTCATAAATGCAATAAAAAATATAACATTCCATTTAAAAAAATGACATCATATCTTTTTTTTTGTTCCACCCTGTATACAAAAATTTATGTGAAATAATGTGCAGCTTAAAATAAAAATCGGTCCGAGCGTTTTCTCAAAAAATCATGTCTCTAATTTTTATCGAATTTATCACTGGTCACTGTATAACAGTTACATAAATAACCTAAAAAACCAAAAAAAAAAAAAGACAAGAACTGTATAATGCCACATTATTATTACCGCAAAAAGAAATCGAAAGTATTATAACATGGTCACAGGCTACCTGCAGCGAGAAAAACAACTAACGATTAAAGAAACCGGAAAAACTCAACGTGAAAAACGGTTTTACTCACCAGTAGTAGCCGGAAATATCGACACATAAAACGCGAACGACACCAACACCGTTCGCCACATTTCGTTCAAAAAATACCTCAAGAAAAAAAAATTATTATAGTTCGCACTTTATTGCGTCTGGCGAGCAGAATTTCTTGTTTCTGATACCCGATGATGGAAGGTTGTACCCACGACTGCTATCCTCCGTCCGTTCGGTGCTGGTTGGCACTTTCTTTTTTCCTTATGGTACCCGCCTATTATTCACTCGATGTCTTTTTTCTCCATTTACAGGGACCTATTCGAATGTTTCGTGGTGTTTGTACCTTGTACGGGGGTATTTTGATACATCTGTTGCCTTGTCGTAGGGGAGACCGGGGACAATTGAAACAATTTCCAAATATTTATTTTTTTCTCTTAGAGAAAATCATATTTACAGCTAAAAAATTTTGTACAAGGACATTTATTAATTCCTTGTATATTTTAAATCAGGTTATTTTACTTATTATATTATATAATGCCTGTAAGATATTAAAGGAAACATATAGCCTTGTATATTGTTTTAATTTAGAAATACGAAGAAAAAAACATTGATACATATTATTTTTACTCTTAAATAAAACCACATTTTTTATTCAAAAGTTTTAAACAACATAATAATTATCCTAATAATCCTGAAATAAAGATAAATTAGCAAAGTAGAATATTTATTCTGACATGCAGTTATGAGAGATATACAAATCTTCTTGACGAGTGCATTCTACATGTGACCATTGGTGGCAATCAATGCATTGCCCCCATTTTTCCCCTGAACGGCTATTTCTATACGATTCCAATTATACTAGACAAAAACAGTCTTCATTCAAACACTGCTGCTATCGTCCTGACTATTCTGTTGACAAGTTTTTTTGGACACTGGTGTTTTTGATGTATTTTTTGGATCACCAATTTTTTTTTCACTTTCTTCTTTTTTTTGCTTCATATTCTTGTTGAATAGCATCTTTTTCTGGTGTGTCCGTATAAATGGTGGATTTTCTACTTTTGCGTTTCCCTGTAGTTTAGGAAGAGCTTTTGGTAACGGCCTTATTAGCTCAGGTGAAAACACATCCAAAGAGAGGTTAGAGGCTGATTGCACACTTGTAGATGCAACTGGAGGCGGGGTGCTTGGTGGCTCTAACGAAACAGTTCCGCTCGTTGATGCTCTTGGAGAGTTAGAATTTACTAATTTTGGAAAAGAATCAGTGCTGCTTAAATCTTTATTCTCTCTTGAACCTACTGCCTGGACTTCTTGGGGGATATTTAACTTTCAAATTTTCGAGAGCGCAGGTCTGTCAGTTACATATGATGCAGCAAAATCTAAAGCCGTAAAAATATCTCGAATAAACGGCCATATACCAGTGCACCAGAATCTGGCAACAATATTAGATGGTGTTAAAACCATAGAGAGACTCTGTTTAACGATGCTGGGGATGTCATAAATTCGTTTTGCCTGGGTTGTTTTGTTTCTCATCCAAGAATCGCAAGTTGAATTTACAGCTTTATTAAATGGACCATAAATCGATCGATCCAAAGGTTGTAATTTATGTGAACAGTGTGGGGGAAATGAGAGGACAACAATGCCGTTTTCTTTGCAAAAGTCCAAGCATGGTATGCTTACATGAGATTGATGGTTATCTATTAAAAGCAAAACTATATTTTCAATTGAACTGTTGGTATGTTTTTGAAAGTGTCTTAAGTATAACAAGAATTCATCTTCTTGCATCCATCCACTAGCATTTCCTGCTCCAATGCACCCGGGTGGACCGTCACGAACGAAATGATCCTGAAATCTTTATCTTGGAAAGATAAAGATTGGTGGGATGCTATTTCCAATTGCATTTACCGCTATTGCCACTGTAACCAAAGTGCCACGTTCTCCTGATGTAAGTGCCGCTACCTGTTTGCGTCCCTTTTCTGCTACGATTTTAGCAGGTTTTTGTACCGTCGTAACACTGGTTTCGTCTATATTATAAATGTCCTTCGCTTGGAATTTATATCTGTCTATTACCGTGGCAAGATTGTCAAAGAAAAGTTGTACATTTGTTGGGTTAAAACTGGTCGCTCTTGAAAGGCTTGTATCCTGGGGACAACGGATTGATAGTTCAGGATTACGTTTCATAAACCCGGAAAACCAATCTTCTCCTGCCAATGAGTTTTTAGTCCATGTATTCGGCATATTCAATGAATATTTTACGGCTATTTGGTAGGCCAGTTTACGTATTTCTTTTGGCGATAGACCGAAAAATATTTGAGATGCCTTTATTATGTATTTAACAATAGATTTTTCCTGCTCAACGTTAAATACTTGTCGTACGCACCTATATCCCATTGTTATAGTTTCAGTGGACCCTTGTTCAATAGATTCTTTCTTTTTCTTAATAAATCTGCCTAATGTAACATGATTCGGTTGATACAAATCTGCCGCAGACCTTACGGATGCTCCATTTTCAATAACCTCCCTATACGCATTTTCGTAAACCAAGTTGGATTTGGTACCTCTTATTTGTTTTCCTGACTCTTTCACGGGGCATTCTGTAACAAAATAATAGCCCTCAGAGAGTTTGTTACAATCAGTTAATCAGTTTACGCAAAAATAATACCAAAAGCCTTTCTATAAATTATGTTTTAACCGTCCCGGTTTTTTTTTGGAAAAATATTATTTTTCTTTAAACTCTTTAATTAAAACTAACAAGTTTAGGCTGCTAAACCTAAGCAAAAACATAAAAAAATTGATTAAAAATAAAAAAGTGGTGTACTTACACTTAAATTTCTTGTTTCCACACTTTTTAGATGAAACGTAAAAATTACTTTGTTGACATAAAATAAGAGAGCCGAATGCAAACACACCCACTTTGCTCAACTGCTAGTTTCACACCACAGCACACAAAACAGACCAAGACAATTTTCCTCTTTGTGTTCTGTGTTTCACACTGTCGAGCAGAAATGTGGAATTAGTCAAACGTTGTGAGACTGCGTGCACGAGTTTTTACCTTCGCGTCTAAAAAAAATGGCGACTGTGTCAACCGTCCCCTGTTTCAATTATCCCCGGTCTCCCCTACTTACGATCATGTCCTTTAACGTCTAACTAAGGAATTCTTCTATTTTGGTCAAAAACTTCAAATATAGTTCTGGTTTTTGAGGTTCTAAGAAACGAACCGTTATTGGGTAAAAAACGCTTTCTTTGCTAAAAAAATATTCCCATTGTTTCTTAAGAATTTCCTCAACATGCTGCAACCAAAAGTGCCCTAACTATCGAAATCATTAAGTCAGGATGACGTTTTTAATTGCTGATTACGATTGATGACGTTCTTTAGTCCATCCTCGGGAAGTTTTTTATATTCTGGTAAAAGAAACATGAAAATATTTCCTAAGTTATCATATATCATATCATAAGATGATACGATAAGAAGACCTGTGGTCTTCATTGATTATTTTATCATATAGAATTTTTGTTGAGGCTGTAGAGGTACTTTTTTTCTAAAACTAGATTGCCAGATAGGAATTATATTATTAGATTCAGTATTCAGTATTCAAAATAAATTTTTGGTCGACTTTTAATTTTTTTATAAAATTTAATGACTTTTCACTAGTATTATATCAGATAAATCTCTTTTCGAAATTTAAAGTTTCTTTATACATTTTTATATTCAAAAGGTAATTTATGATTTGATATTTTTTATAGTATAGAAATTGAATGAGCTCTTTTCGATAACGAAAAATTCTTAATAGATATAATGTAATCGATAATAAGTATTGTAGCGCTTTTACTTTTCCTGAAGTTATGAATTAAAATACTGCACAAAAACATAGTTAATTGATATATTTTACATTTTACACGTACATAGTAAAAAGACTACTAGAATTATGTATGAATATTAATGACGATTCAAAATTCGCGCCAATATTCCGATGTGAGCTGGCCTCCTAGCGACCCGGGATCCTTATATACTCGATGTAAATTAAAATAATATCCCAATATTCAAGTTGATTTAGGCCTCTTTCACACGGTCAGGATATTTATCCGTCCGTCTAAGGGCGCTGCCCGGCCGGGCAGCGTGTGTGGTCTTGGGTTAAGGATTTCGGTAAGGGCATATTTTTTGATAATTTTTCTAAAAACATCTCAATAGTGTTGCGAATATTATCACGAATTAATTTGAATATTCTTAGAATGTTCTACTCAAAGAAAAAGCCTTTATATTTTCTTATAATTTAATATCGGAACATTTTTTTTTAAATTTTCCGAGTTAGAGGCGATTTTGTCGAATAGCGTCCAACAGCCAACAAATTTAACATTTTTGAAATGCATATTGTTGCCTAGTTGCCTCTAGATAAGTCATTAAATAAACTCTCCATAGTCCAAACTTCTTGCTTTAGCTGCACCTCCTTTTCCGGATACAGTTTGCTAGTCAAAATCGACAAATCGATGTTTCCTAAGTTACCAAAATTCAATTTATCCCCCTGCACGTTTCCTAGTTGGGAGTCCAGCTCTTTGTACGTCGATTTGTCCACGGATACCCTAAAATAAGTGGAACAACAGAATATACAAGGGAAATTGGGCGCAGTCGAAGTAGGATATCTTACATGGGTTTGACGTCAGGTAAATTTAAAGGATCATCTAATTGTAAGTCGTCAATGTCCGGAATGACTGGAATGTCGTCATCATCATCGGTTTTCCTGGGACTCTCTTTACTATCTAACTGAAATCTTTCCCTAAAACATGTCTGTTAGTGTACATAGTTTAACACTGTTTAAATAGTTTACAATTCGATGATATTTGTAGTTCCTTTGCTCGATCTAAAACCAATAATGCACTTTTTATAGTTGTTTTAAAAGTTTGATGATATATACTTGGTTTTGCTTGCCTCATCTCCCCACAAGCTGGTCTTTCTAGGTTTTAGTAACGGTTTGTCTTCCTTGTTGTCAATATCAAAGGGATTCGAGTCGGCGAAGAACTCGTTTGAATCTCCCGGGGTGTTGGGATCTGATCTTCGGCCTTGCTTCGGCTGAACCTTCAAAGGGCAATTAAAATTTCGTTTTCTTTGTAAATTTGGACAATTGCCTTATAAATATTAAAATATCGATATTGTTGGTACATAAAGAAAAACTTCTTTCAGTCCAGCTCTAGTAACAATTTAAAAGTCATTTTGCTCTTTTGACAGGCACTGGTATCTGTCAAAGACCCCGCGTTGCGTAATTTGTACTAGGTAGTGTATTTTTGCTAAAGTACTGTCAAATTTAGTACATGATACTTTTTCTTGAGAACCCGACTTAAAATATAAAATATTTCAATTGACTTTACTTAACTTTAAAAATGCTTAACAACGGACCATACTACTAGTAACTGTCTTAATTATATTACTGCCCAACCCTAGTACCAATTTGGAACTGTCATTTTTTGCATCAAGCAATTGGTTATTGTTGGTGTTTTAGTACATTTGTACGAAACTCTGTTCATATAATATTTTGGTGAATTTTGTGAATATTTTACTTTTTTACGATCCATTCAATGTGACTAGAATTGCAAAAATTATTAAAATATGCTAAATTGAAGATATCTGTCAAATCAATAAAAAAATTGAGTCAAAATGTGTGTGCTCTCTGTGCTTGTTCAAAAAATAATACAGCTTATTCGAAATGTCAAAAGTTTACCATCGGTATCAATACCTTAAATTGTAGCTATAATTATCATTATATCATCTATATCATATCATTTATATCACACGTAAAGGTTAAACTTGAAACATGCCGAATTAGTAAGCAAATATATTATTCGATATAATTACATTAACTAACAAGTATTTCCCCTCTGCTGTCAAAAAAAAAACAACTGATTCGAAGTGTCAAAGGTCCAACCTAAAAAAATTGATAATGACAATTCACTACCTAAATTCAAACGTTCATATCGTCACTGTCCAGGCAAAATATCTTCGCCATTTTAGTAATTTTACAGGAAACGCAAAAAACGTTTATTTTTCATTATTTTTAATAAATTTTTGTTTTGTTGTGAAGGATGTATGGGGAAGAGGTATTGTTTTATTATTTTAAAGCCAATTTCCAAAAACTATTAATATTATGTTAAATAAAGGTCGCTTATGATATTTTAAAAATGCGTTTTGGGAATTCCATGAAGCTTAAAATATTTTTTATGTTGCTTGTATCAAAATAACTTGCGAATTATTTTTATAATATCGTAAGCACCAAATTAAAATAATTAGATTTTATTACAGTCATGGTATCTTTATTTTAAAAAAACGACAGTAACAGCAGCAACATTAAACAAAACATTTCAAAAAATAATAATAAATTAAACGCCTTCGTCCTCTTCATCTGTGTCCGGTAATACGTCTATAATGTCCTGCGAATGTGGCAGACTAATGAATTCGGTATGATAGTCCTTTGGAATAGCTGACTGCAAACATAATTTGCTGAGATCTTTGTATTTAGCCGCCGATATCGGCAGTAGGGAAGTGTGGCATTTATTAAGGGGCTTTCCGTCATTTTTAATAGTAAAGTGCTGTTCATTGGCAACCCTTGCAAATAACTATACTGAACTGTCATGTATTTTGGATTTTCTGCTTCCATTTTTACCACCCGAATTTTGGAAATTTGAAGAGGCTTACCTTGGACTAATTTAGGTTTTTTGCTTCTAGTTTTAGCTCGTTTTTTCTTTAAAATTGATTCAGGTTGTTCAGTAGTTTCTGTGTCTTCAACATACTGGGAAAAAATTAGAAACCTCTTTTGCAATGATTGAATAGTTCAGAAAATTGTCATAGTTTAATAAATTGACGAAATATGGTCCGGGTGTGTGCCTTGCAAGACTTATAGCAGATTTCCACATTGAAGGTGCGTAAATGGTTCTTTTTGATATAAATGATTCTATAGTGGAATGCATAGAATCAACAGGCATGTATGTATGACCGGCAATTAGATAGTTTAATGTGATTTTTTGTATGTGAATAGATGTTTTACGAAATGTGTTAATCATTGCCAAATTGCATTGCATTGTTTGTTTTTATTTTGTCCACTGCAATTATCGCAGTACAGGGAAAGTTCGGATATTTCAGGAGAAATACGTTGATCCAAAAGTTCAAGGTATTTTTGTAGGGCAGTGCAAACTTCGTTTGAACCTTTTTTTCCCAAAGTCTCGTTCCACAGGAAACAAAAACCGTTTTTTGTTATACTTTCATATACCGTGAAATTGTAAACAGCTAATTTACGAGCATAATATAAAAGTATACTGTTTCCGTGTGGCGTAGTTAACACCTTCTGTAGATCAAAAGATGCACACATGAAATTCGGGTCGCAATTTTCTTGATCTTTTTTAAATTTATCACGACTATTTTTTATCTCTTCTCTATAACGCAGATAGTTTTCTAAACCTGCTGCTTCTACATTTTTTTCGCCTGTACTTAGGACCCTTTCACAAAGACTGCATTTATCTTTTTTTTTACATGAATGCCTAGATTGTAACCTTAAAAAATCCTTAAAAACGTTGCTCTGCTCACTGGATCCATTTTTTGCATTTTACAATCTTCCTTATACAATCTGTATAGATTTGAAAAATTTCCAATTTCAGAGAGCATGTAAAGTTTCTTTGTTTGGGAGCGGCAATAATGGGATGGCACCACTGGTATTTTATTAATAAAATCATTGACATGTTTAATAGATTGCTCAGATGTCTTATTTTTTGGTGCACAGCGACCTCGCGAGTCTTTTTTAATCATTCCTGTCTTAGAAACATTGTTTATGGTTTGTCGCCAAAACATTTGACTGATATCCAGGGTTTTTAGTATGAACTGCTGACAAACTCTTTTTTGTTCTCCTTCTACTGTTAAGTTATATTCTATAGTTTTTTATCGCTTGGAATTATTATTCTTGGTACGTTTTCTTTCTATTTCTTTTTGCTTCATACATTGAATTAGCCAACTTTTCTTTTCTTCATAGGTCTCAAGTTCATAATAGGCATTAAATATTTGCTTTCTGTCAGTTTCACTTACTGATTTACAATTATTCTGACATTTTTTCCCAGCACATGGATTTGGCTTTACTGCTTTATTTACACCAGAACTCTTTAGTTTCTTTTTTTCTAGCCTTTTATTTGGTTTTTTGATTTTATGTTTGGACAAACCAGTGCTAGCCCGATCACTGCTTTGATCTTCTGAACTATAATGTCTTCTTCATTATTATCATTAACTTCTCTGTCAATATTGATAGCCATTGCTTGTTTATCATCTGTGGATTTATTGTTCTGAAGAGTTGTCACTGTTTGCTAAAAGAAAAATGTCCTGACTGTAGTTTAGTATTGATTAGGAAATAATTTATTAGTGTTAATCTTAGCAAAGAATGTGTGTACCAGAAGAAGTTACCTTAGACTGGGGATCATAACTTTCTATACTTGAACTATTATTATCGAATGGAAACGTCATAATTTCAGCACTTATTGTTTCATTGAACAGAACAGAACACTTTCGTTCATCAGGAAGTCAAGGTCTGATACACCAGTAAGATTGAGGTCAGCTGAAATTTAATAATAATAAAGCAATTCTTAAAAGACACACACATAACGTGTTTGATGTATTTAGCTTTATTCTTACTTATACCGCAGCACTGAATGAATTCATGGCAATACTATTTTCCTCATTAGAAACAACTGTTCCATTTGGTTGTATAATAATAATAGGGATGTTGTCTTTATCAAGGTCGATAGTTTCAGCAGCTCCTCCTGCTAATGGTTCATTGATAATAACTTCTTGATCACCTTTGGGTTGCAGAGATAACTCTGGATTTTGCTAAAAAATGGTCAATGTTTGTTGGATTTTGCATACGTCCTGTTAGAGTGGAGTTCTCACAGTTACCTCAGAAATAACACTGTCAATAACATTTTCGAGAATAGTGTAGGTCATAATGGTTTCTGGATCATTTTTAGGTTCGTCTCCGTTTGTTTGTGAATGTACCGTAGCTTCATGTCCCGCTAATTTATTAACAATAATTTCTTAATCAGGCTTGGGTTGAAAGGATAGTTCTGGATTTTGCTAAAAAAATCAAATTTTGTTTTCCGTTTTTTCTACTTTATAAGATTGTGCATATGGCGTATTATGATTGGAGTTTTCAGTTGCTTACCTCTAAAAAAGCATTGTTATTAACATTGCCAAGAATAGTCATGGGGTCTGGAGCATCTTTAGATTCGTCTCCCTTTGTTTGTGGGAGTACCGCCAACGTCTAAAAATTTATAATTATTTACAATAATAAAATGGCACCGTTTGTTAATTGAACAACATTAATTTAGTTAATTAATTTTTTTAATTTATCATTATTACGCGAATTTAATTTTAAAATAACGTACCTTTTGAAACATTGTTGTTCCTTCGGAAATATCTTCGTTTGTGAGTCGCAATTTCAGGGTTTCAACAGTTTCTTTACTTTTAATACACAAATTCAGACACCGTAAGCCTCTAGACATTTTTAGGATAAATAAATAACAGTATAACAACAAAACACACTAAAAACACGTCCGCTTTCCATGAGGAGGGTTAAAAAACTTATTTAATTTGGTCGTTACGATTATTTAACATCCGACGAGAACCAACGTGTCTGATATACCACGATTTCCAATATATCGTAAAGGGGGGTTTACACGATGCCAGTGACTTGAACAAGTTACAAAAATCCAGCACTGGATTTTAGTACTTGCTTTGTGTAAACATATATTCCAATACTAAATTCCAGTACTGATTTTAGTAACGATTCCAGTACAGTGAATAGAAAGCATTTCTATTTACTGGAGCAAGTGGTTACCCCCACTCTCACTATCCTCTTAACTAAACCTGTGTAGACACGATGATTCCAGCGTTCGATTTTAGTAAATAAATCAGTACGTAGTTTTAGTAATTGTTTTAAAGTGTAGGTGTTATTATTATTCAAAATGTGCGCAAAATGGACTGAAGATACCACAGTAAAGTTTGTAGAATTATATAGGGAGGAAGAGTGCCTTTGGAATACACAGTTGGTAATCTATAGAAATAAACAAGCCCGTGAGTCGGCTATAGAAAGAATTGTGGAAACAATGGAAATCGAGAATTTTGGCCCAATAGATGTAAAAAACAAAATAAAAACTCTAAGGTCGACGTATGTACAAGAGGTAGCATATATAGAAATATATAAACCAAAAATGAAGTGGTTTTCAGTTATGCATATGTTTTTACAAACAATGGATAAGAGAAGGGTAACATGCAGTAATTTGGTAAGTAAGAAGCTACTATATATTTTTTATTATATGTACCTATATTAGTAATTGAATACAAAATATATTAAAATGAAATTAAAAAATCATTCGTTCCTGCCATGAAACGGCCCCTGTAGTCATAAAATAGTGTTTATATTTATCCCTTAAATTTCTTGCAAATTGTGAAGAATGATTACTTCCTATACGTGAAACTGATGGCAAACCAGCTACTTCTGACCTCCAACTTCCAAGAATAATTTTACCTTGATCGATATCTTCTTCGTCAACGGATCCCTTTGGCAAATATTCATTTACAGTAGTGCATCTAAGCCAGTTATGTAGGGCACAACATGTTCTGACTATTTTATCCACTGATGATAGTCCACAAGCTATGGGTTTCTCAAAAACTAGACACTAAAATACCAAAACCATTTTCCACAATTCTTCTTGCACGAGACAATCTATAATTGAAGATTTTTTCATCAACAGTAAGTGCATTCTTTGAATATGGTTTAAGTAAATAATGCTTTAACGGAAAAGCGTCGTCTCCAACAAGAAATCCACCATCCGGTAATATATTCTTTTCTAAAGCAGCAAAAATAGAACACTGCGCAAAAACTCCTCCATCTGAGGCTCTTCCATTGTAGCCAACATCAATGTATATAAAATTGTAATTTCCGTCTACAATTGCCATCAAAATAATACTGTTTTGTCCCTTATAGTTGAAAAAGTTACTGCCACAATTCTCAGGAGCTCGAATAAGTATGTGTTTTCCATCAATGGCACCATAACATCCTGGAAAATTCCATCTATGGTTGAAATCACTTTCGATAGCTTTCCATTCTTTGTTACTTTTTGGTACCTAAAATAAAAAATACTAAATAATTTCTTATTATGCCAAATGTGTGAATATGAGATATTTTCTAGGCTTCAGAAACATATAATGGATCGAATACATTACAAGTAGAAGATGAAGTTGAAGAGGCAACACACGAAGAAGTACCATTAGCAGCAGAGGTAATAAAAGCGAATGTTAGTGGAGCTATTAATGAACCTACTCCAAAACGCCATAAGGCAGCGAAGTCCAAGATTAAAGAAGTTGCTGGTTGCATCAAAGACTTAAATTCTTTAACGACGTCTATTCGAGATCTACAATCTACGGAATCATCTGAAAATGAATTCGATATTTTCGGGAAGAGCGTAGCTGCACAATTAAATAAGTTGCCCGTTTTAGCGGCCGTCACGGCTCAAGCTGAAATTCAGCAAATTTTGACTCGTTCCAGAGTGTCAAATATAGAAGGTACAAGCACCTCATTAGGTTCTTCCAGATGCACCAGTGCATTTAGTACTTTGCCGATCCCGGAATCAGGTGAAACCTTGATTTCTCCAGAATCACCCAACACATCCCTACCACCGGCAGATAACAATACAAGCAATATTCTTTCCGAAGCATATAGATCCGCTTTTGATCTAGATACTGATAATTGAGGTTAGAATCATATACTTTATTTTCATTCATACTTAATATTTAGATTTCAGTTTAAAGAATAATGTGTTATTTTACGTTTAATTGAATAATATGATATATGAATAATTATTTTTTACTGTTGAAAACTATGATTTTAATTTTATAAAAAAAGGAATACGACATTATTTACCTGTATAAAATCCTCCAATGCATCGTATATGGCATCGCATACTTTTGGAACAAACTTGGAAATTGCAGGCCGGGAAACACGGAATTGCTGCTGCAAATTTCGGTAACTATTTCCAGTAGCTAAATATGACAGAGTAATTTCTAATTTTGTTCTGGCAGGTAATTCCATTCTCATTGTGGTGTCAGATCGCTGTATAGTTGGCGATATTTTTTTCAGAAGAACGTCAAAGGAAGCAGGAGACATTCTCATACAGTTTCTGATGTCTTCGATGGCAAGTTCCTTTAAAAGCATGTTAGATGCACCATGCGTGCTTCTCCTTGCCAGCCATTTTCTAACCCAAATTCTTTTCTTGGGATTTGTTGTTAATTCACTCTGAACAATGTCAATTAACTCCTCTATCAGTACTTTAACACCTAATATTAAGCTTCTTTTAAGTAAAACATATTCCTTCTGCTTCGCACTCATCATTTAAATTTAACGTTTTTAATTCTCGCCTGTAACCTACACTACAAAAACTTGATAAAATGGATTTTATGCAAGTTACTTGATCAAATGACTGGCATCATGTAGACAAGAACTATCTTCCAAAGCACTTGCTTTTGGTACTGGATTCTAGTAACCTGTTCAAGTCACTGGCATCGTGTAAACCCCCCTTAAGCGACAGGCGGATACGTTTATTTCTACAAATATTTGGGCGGTTGCGATATTTCATACCCTAATCTTGGCGCAAAACATAACGATTAAAAAAACAAAATATCTTAAGGGACGGGCGCGGCGGTTACAATATTTATGCTGAATCTTTTGGTACCTGTTTTAAGAGTTTCGCTATCGAATAAAATGTAAGCGACACAAGCTTACGATATTTTAAAATATTTGGTGGATAATAATTTTACTCTTGATAATAATCTAGCTTGCGATATTTTACATATTGAAAGCGCATACGATCGTAAATTTAAAAAATGAAATGATGACGTTCTGTGACCTTTGGCGCTAACGATGTTTTTCTAAGTCGATGCAGCTCACCTAGACAATTCCGGAAACACCAATATCGCAATTTTGGAAAAAATGTCGCTTACGATACTTTGCCTGGACACTGACGATATAGTAAAATTCATTAATATTAGTAACTAATCTAAAAGACATTGTTAAAATGTTAAAAAGCGAGATTTAGTTGTCAAAGATTTCAAATTTTGTCGCATATAGGTTATGAGGAGCAACAGTGGCAACACTGTACTACTACCTTTACCGTTCTTTGGCCAGCCAAAAAAAAAACAAATAGAAAAAAAAAGGTTCTAATATTGGAATAAGTGAAATATAATTATCATTAAACAGTTTTTTTTTTAATTAAATTAAACACATAAAAGGTACATAAACGTAAAAATAAAAGGACCAAAGCATGCACCTTACCTTTCTACCTGGCATTAGGTCAATATCCTCGTCCCAGTTCATTTTTCCTTAAATTCACTTGCGAATCTCCTATTCTTAAGATTGAAATCAAAATTTACTTACAATTATAAATTAAACTCGCGTCTACTTAGTGTTAATTAATTAAAATCTAAAATGAAGATGTAGAGCAAATAAGAAAAAATGAAACTTGTGCTTTTGTGTCTATTGTAAACAAACAATCGGTTACCTGGGTTACCTCAAATAGCGTAGGCAACCCGCTTAACGTGTGATATTTTCAGTAAGAATATTATATTTCAAGGTTCTATAGCATCGCTATGATAGTATATAAATATTATTATTGTTTATAATAGTATCGTTTAGATACATATTAAACGAATTAGTTTTTACCATACATAGATATATGGTATCATTCCGGTTTATCTGTCAACCACGAACTTAAAAATATAATGGTATATTTTTAAGTTCGTGCTGTCAACACCGTTCCTGTTAAGCCAACGTCATTGTCACTGTCAATTGTCAATGTCATCATCATTCGTCATTCATTTGCTTGCATAGCGAATTGTTGTTCGGGCGTTTCTTCTAGGTGTTTATTTTTTAATTTTATTAAATAGTATTAAGTGAAAAAATAGTTTAAACTAGAAATATTTAAATCAAGATTCCCTATTTCACGTTTATTTTCACTTAACCGGTCGTTTTTCATTTCTTAACAGGATTTTCAATATAAACAGAACCCCTCTGTTTATTTGTGTTTTGATTACAAGAAAGAAAAACAAACAATTTTCAAACATTTGTGACGAAAAAGAAGCGAAAATGCCCCCAGTAGAAGTAGAAAATCAAGCGGTAAGTACAATTATTTCGTTCAACTCTTTGAAAATTTCTCTTTCCCTGTTGGGCTGCTCTAGATCTAAATAACTACATTAGTGTGTATCACTTTTCCCCGAAAGGAGTGTGATTTCATTCCTTTACTATTGTTTTCTTTTATCATCAGTAGTAATACATTTCTTGGTTTACTGTGCGGTAAATCAGTGTAAAGTTTGATAATGCAGCTATTATTTCCATTTTTAAAGGTTGAAGAACAAATGAGGAACCTCACATTGACAGGGCATGTAGGGTTTGATAGCCTTCCAGACCAGCTGGTTTCAAAGAGTGTCCAGAATGGCTTTATTTTTAATATTATGTGTATTGGTAAGTAAAACCATTATTTTTATATGATACATTTTTTGTGGTATAACCAATTCAAAATTAACTTATTTCAGAGGGATCTTTTTTGTTAAAGTATTTCTATTGTATTAATGTTTAGAATTGAAAGGTTTGTGCATACATAGGTTGGGCGTTAAAATTACTTTTTAATTAACACACTCCAATTCCATTGAAATATAGAAATAAGGATTATAGTATAGAATTCCTGTTCTAGTATTGTTGGTTTGATAGTTTGTTGTTAGTTGTTGGTTTTATACTGTCCAACTTTGTTATATTACAGTGGTGACCAAAATTGTTATGTGAAATTTCTTACATACAAAATAGTAGTAGAATATTGAAAATTCAATGAATGAAGAAACTAAATCTTACTACATGCTTATTGAACTTTAAAGTAGATTTAAATAAAGTTTTTACATTGCTTATTTCTCACTCATTCATGAGCAATCAAAATTAACAACTCATAATAAGAACACGATTAGGTATTGAAATATTGACAGATAATACAATAAATTCAGCAATCTAAAAGATAACAACATCAATCCCATAACTTGTACAATATAAAACTAATAGTAGATAGTACATTAAATGCTTAAATAACTAAAAATCTAATTATATCTAAAAGGACAAATTTGAAATCTCTATATATGAGTGTCAAATTAGTGACATAAGTCTAAAGATAAAATACATTGTCTTGAATGGTTGCGGGGAACAACAAAATTCAAAGCAGATTAGAGATCTGAAGCATCAATTTGAGTGTTGCATATTTTAAATAAAAACACTAAACTCACACAAACAGCAGATTAATGAAGAGACTGTGCATTAAATTTTGAAAGCAACAACTGCAGACTGAATCCTCTCTCAGGATATATACCACCCGTCCGAAAACTAGCATATTTGTAGAATTTTCATTGAACTGATTGAAACATTAACTTCATAGTTAGGAAACCATAATAAAAATGCATACAGTAGGAGTGATTTTACTAGGGAGTCAAACCAAATTGTTCTGCTTGTAGTATTAGAAAATAGTTGTCAAACGTTGATCTTATGGGGTCTTTAAAGAAGATCTCATAATGGTATCTATATATATCAACACAGACCTCCAAGTAATGAATAGTATCACAGTTTGGAAGTGTGGACCTGAGTCTGCTAACTTCACAGTATTTATAAATCCTTCCAAGATCTACATGGAGTCATGACAATTCTTAATAAGATTAAAAACTTTCATATTAATTACAAACTGGAACAGCTTTTTTGGAAAAAATTGCAACCTATTGAAATGCCTTAGCAAAATCTGTATAGGTTACATCAAGTTGATATTTGCAATTTACTCTCTATTAATATTGCAGACTTATATAGGTCTCAAAGAAACAATGTTAAATTAGTGATTGGTGATCTACATTAAACTTTGAACTGAACCTGATTTTGAACAAAAAGTTCAGAGTGACTTGAATCAAGCAAACATTATGTCATTATGGAGTGGAAGTTTCTAAAAGATGTACCCCTGAGTGTGTCAGCTGATACTGAGCAGTACAAATTTCTTATTTGCCATCAGCAATCAAGGATCTGTATAAAATACAGATTCAGAATGATATCTGGGACAATCATTGATATACACTAGAAAGAGAATTCAATTTAATTCAATTTATTTAAACTTAATACATTTGTTTTTTATACAATTTACTTTAAACTGCACAATGGATTATAAATCTGTGTGTGCAGTAGTTAATACTTACATTTTTAAGAAATACTTAAGTAAATGAACAATAAACAATAATAATAATGATAATAATAATGAGGTTATATAATGTTAATTTATGGAAGGAGACTAAGCTAATTTAGTGGAAACAGAAATCTAGTGAGAAGGAATTAACAAGTTAATTTTAGTTATGTAGTATACAAGTTATGTTTAATTTGACAAAATTTCCTGTTCTTAGTGAAAGAGGCAGGAAATTGTACAGTTTGGGACCAAGAAAATAGATATGTCTCTGTAAAGCTGAACTATTTACTAAAGGTATATTAACATTTTGCCAAGATGAATTTCTAGTATTTAATTGATGTGATATTTCCTGTTTATAATGATCTGTTTTTAACATAAATCTTAGTGCTGCCACTATGTAGAGTTGTTCTAATGTCAATAATTTGCATTCATGAAATAGCAATTCAGATGGGTATCCTCTGTTTTTAAAATACATTATTTTAATTATATACTTTTGTGCTACATTTAAAGCTGACATAAAAGTTTTTTGAGCATTTCCCCAGACAATAATACCATAGTTTAGAATTAATTCAATTAAAGATAAATATATAGTTTTAAGAATTTTAATTGGTAGGATGTTACGTAGCTCATAAAACTTATAAATCAACTTCCTTATTTTAGCAGTTACAAATTCTATGTGTGATTTCCAAGTTAAATTTTCATCCATGAATACACCTAGATACTTAATATTACATTTTCTTTTAACGGTAAATTGACATTTGCAGTGCAAAGATTGTATATCGCAAAGATAATCATGTAGCTTGAGCTCTTGAACTTTAGGAAGGGTTGCCTGAGTCAATGCAAACATCATAAAATTGGTCTTATCAATATTAAGTGATAACAAACTAAAATCCAACCATCTCTTTATGTATGTTATTGCTAATTCTGCTTTTCTAATAGCTGATTGCCATGTATTGCCATTTACTATAATGACACTGTCATCCGCAAAACAGAGAACCCTTCCCTCATTCAACACAGAAAAAATCCCATTCATATAGATGTTAAACAAGACTGGCCCCAGCACTGTACCCTGTGGCACACCAACTCCCACTTTTACAGGATCACTTTTCTCCTCTGTTAATTTTACTTTCTGAGTTCTGTTACTCAAGTATGAACTGAATGGATTATTTGCTATTCCTCTTATCCCCATATCATATAATCTGTTTAATAAAATGTGAAGTTCCACAGTGTCAAAGGCTTTGGCCAAGTCCAGGAATATTGCCACTACTTTCTCTTTGCTATCTAAAGATTTTATAATTTGTTCTGTCACTTTGCACAATGCATTTTCTGTATAAACATTATCTTTAAAAGCAAACTGACTTTCGGACAATAATTTATGTTTAAGGCATTTTTCTATTATTTTACTAACAGTACTTATTATTGCAATTGGTCTATAATTATTCATTAACCTTCTATCACCCTGCTTATAAAGAGGAATAATTTCAGCTTTTTTAAGAACAGTTGGATATACTCCCGAACTAAAAATGATGTTAATAATGTGTTTTAGAGGTTTAAGTAAAAAAATATGATTATCTTTTATTACTTCTGATGTAATGCCATCTTCTCCACAAGAGACACCATTCTTAAGATTTTTTATTTGCTCTACAATTTCATGCTCTTCAATTGGAGATAGAAAAAATGATTCACTGTTATTTACTTTTTGTTGAAACCCTGGTTCACAGGATGGAGCTGAAGTATATATATTAAATTCATTTGCCATCAAATTCTTTTCAGTAATTTCAATGCCATCATCGTTACAAATTGCTTTTATATCAGATTTAATAATGAAATCATTTGTGTCTTCTTTTATTATTTTCCAGATTTTTTTTGAGTCTTTTACATTTTTGTTTATTTTTGTTTTGTAATAATTATACTTAGATTTTTTAATTAATTTGCATAAACTATTTCTGTACTGTCGGTAGGTATTTAATGCTTCAGCGTTATTTGGATTTAATGTACATATTTTTTTTAGTTTGTCTCTTCTACGAATAGATGTTAAGAGTCCACCTGTGATCCATGGTTTCAATCTTAATTGTTTGTTATTTATCTCATGACCAGTTGAACACATCTGCACATACTGCTGCAACAGATTCATGAATTTTTCCGTACAAGAGTTGGAATTGTTATTTTCAAGAACAGAATCCCAAGTTTCAAGAGATAGTATTTGTTTCAAAGTAGTAAAGTTGACTCTCCGAAACACTGGTCTATTCCGATGAGTTTCCGATTTACTAATTGCATCATGTTTGATATTCAATAAAATGGGGTAGTGATCGGTGAAATCTTGTTTTAATATAACAGAATTTAGACTATTATATACAGCACTATTACATTTTACGAAGCAATGATCAATACAGGTAGCACTTTGATGTTGTATGCGGGTTGGTTTATTGATTGTGCTCAAAAATCCATAAGATTTTAACATTGCTATGTAATTATTTACTACTGGGGAGAAAGTGTCAAGTAGATTAATATTAATATCTCCTATTAAAACATATATTTGTTTACTATCGGAAAAGCCAGTATTCAAAATGTCCCCTAAATTACCTATAAAATCATTCACATCTGTTGCAGGTGACCTATAGATTCCCAGAATATTAACAAAAATATTGTTTTTACACAAAGACAGGTATTGTAAGCACATTTAAGATTATTTGATTGTTTAATTTGGTAACTCTGGAAAAGCTGCTTCTTGACATATATTATACAACCATCAAACTTATTAAGGGTACTTTCATTTCAGAACATAGAATAGCCAGGAATATTAAAATCGCTACTGTTAAAAATGATATGGGTTTCGGTCATAACTATTATGTCATAGGTTTTACCGGTTGATTCTAAAAATACTAACAAATTGTCAACATTTTTATACGCACTTCTTATATTAACATGAATTGTGCTAAGGTCTTCATTATCATCAAATATGGCTAATTCATCTAAGGTATCACAAGTAATCACATCATGAGTTTTATACTCATCACAAATATTGTTTTGATCAGTGAATTTTAAGGCTTAATTCTTTGGCATTTCTATATTATACATCCCTTTTAATTATTTTTACAACGAAAGCAAGTCCTTTTCACAGACTACCTTTATTGGTCTTTCAGCATCACTTTTTTTAACAAAAATGTGCCCACTGGAGCAATACAACGCCTTGAAATGTCGAGATTGTTTCAGTTCCCTGGCCTTTTTAAATAGTGTGCGAATTTTAAGTGTGAGATCATCATTGAAGTAAAGTCTTTGGTCGTTCCCCTCCAAGCCACATTTCACAATTACTGAACATTGGCAAAAAAACCAGGACATAACACTTGTAAAGATACATGGGTATAACCTTTCAAGTTACTATGGTCGCTCTTGTTCAAAAGGAGGTGGCACTGCTATATTTTATAAAGATGATCTCAGTGATCATGTTAAAGTAGAGGAAGTAAACAGTCTACAGACTGGCACAGAAAAAGACTTTGAATTTTGCATTTCTAAAATTGTTATTAATAGCAATAATTCCATAATAGTTGTTTGTGTCTACAGATCACCTAGTGGTAACAGCCAATTTTTTCTCCACAATCTTGCTAACCTACTTGATGAGATGTATAATAACAAAATTCCTTTTATTATTTCAGGAGACTTTAACTTTAACTTTAGTAATCCTGATGACCATGGCGTGATGGCCTTGCTTGGACTAATGCAGACCTTTGGTCTAATACGTTACATTAACTCCAAAACTAGAATCACTGCTCACTGTGCCTCTCAGTTGGATAACATCTTTACAAATATGAACTCAAGTCTTGTCATATCTTCTGAAGTCCTTGTTTCTAATCTGTCTGATCATTATCCTCAAATTTTTGTTTTTAAGAGACAGATGGAGGTTCCCCAATGTGGTATGGTTGTAAAGCGACGAAAATTCTCAACACACAACATGAATCGATTTTACAATATGCTGATGTCGGAGGCATGGGAGGAGGTCTATTCTGCTGAAGGAGTTGAAGGAAAATATAATACTTTCTTTCGTATTCTCTTCTATTATTTTGATTTGGCTTTTCCAATATGTACGACTAGGTTGAAAAATAAGAAGCCAACCTGGATTACACCAGAGATAAAAAGATATTCAAACTACATAAAAGATCTCTATGTTTGGTACAAATATAATAATTCTAGGGAACACTACGTTACATACAAACATGAAAGAAAACAATATCGACGTTACATCTCCTCTTATAAAAAGTCTATAAATGATAACAAAATCCAAAATTCAAAAAACAAGATAAAATCAGCATGGTCAATCATAAAATCTGAGTCAGGTAAAAATAAAACTAACAACAATATTGTTTTAAGGGAAGATGGTCAGTCCATTGAGAACCCAGCTTTAATCACCGAATTATTTGCTAAACATTTTACTCTTGACCATCAACAAAGCTGTAACTCCAATATACATGACTTGCATAATGATTATCCAACCATATTTCTCAATCCTGTTAATTCTCAGGATATCTTTAAGATATTGATGAACCTTCCAAATAAATTTTCCTCTGGCTTGGATGAAATTCCGGTTTTCGTCTTAAAGTTTGTTGGAATTCACTTAGCCGGACCCATTTCCAATGTGATCAATGAGAGTCTTTCTACCCAAATTTTTCCTTCTGCTCTTAAGCGGGCAAAAGTAGTGCCTGTTTTTAAGAAGGGAGAAAAAACGAATATTGCCAACTATCGGCCAGTATCCGTATTACCATCCATATCGAAGGTATTTGAAAGGGTTATCTATCAAATAGTTATGAATTATTTAACTCACCATCAAATAATAAATAAACACCAATACGGATTCGTTCCCAAAAGATCGACGGAAATGGCCATTTATAGTGCAATACAATATATTATGGAGAATCTTGAGAGAAAGGCCAGTGTGGCTGGACTGTATTTCGATTTGTCTAAGGCGTTTGACACGGTTGACCATTCTTTACTGCTGGACATCCTGGAACGGTATGGCATCAGGGGTGCAGCATCTAAATTACTCAGTTCATATCTAGAGCAAAGAGAACAAATAGTTTGTGTGACACATTCCGGCTCACCAACGTTTTCCCGCCCCCAAATTATAGGAAGAGGTGTGCCTCAGGGCTCAATCTTGGGACCTGTGCTCTTCCTATTATATGTCAATGGCTTGCCTGAGCTGTTCCCTTCTGATATGATTTGTCAATTCGCCGACGACACATCAGTTATAGTTGCCAGGAAGACAGTGGCAGATCTTTCACGGGGCTGCTCATCCGCAGTGGAGCGCATGAGGACCTGGTGTCTGGACAGTAAGTTGTCTTTGAACTCTGGTAAAACGGGGTTGATTAATTTTTCGAAGGCCAATATTGTCTCAGAATCTCTACTTGTGTGGTCTGGTGGGCAGTCAATCCCTGTGGCCAATAGTATTAAATTCTTAGGAATACACATTGCCCCCAATTTAAATTGGGAGAAACATATTAAAAACCTTTATTCCAGATTAGCTAGCTTGTGCGGATTGATTAGAAGATTAAGGGATGTAGTGTCTGAGGTATCTCTTCGCCTATTTTATTTCGGACAGGTACAGTCGATCTTACAATATGGTATCTGTTTCTGGGGATCTGCAAGAGGAGCTCTAGATATATTTAGAATGCAAAAGCGTATCATTCGTTGTTTATTGGGCATGACCTACAGAACTTCCTGTAGGCCTTACTTCTGCAAACTAAAAATACTCACCCTTCCCTCCCTATACTTTTCTTCCTTGGTGTTATTTGTGAAGAGACACAATCATTTGTTTGTTGAGAATAGGGAAATGTACGCTGAGGATGTGACTATGATTACACGACATAGAAGCGATCTCCGTATTCCATTGCATAATTCAGCTTACTATGAAAGAGGTTCTCATTATATGGCCATCAGGGCTTATAGAATGCTACCTGCTGATATTAGAAGCATTGAATCTACAGTCCAATTTAAAAAAGCTGTTTACCACTGGTTGCAGATTAAATGTTTTTATAATTTTACTTTTGAATAATAATTTTAACTTGTGTTAGATATTTAGAATATTTATTTTAAATTTTGTTATTTTGTTTATGTAAGTATATTGCCTCTATGAATTCTAGATAAGAAAAATTAATGTACCCCATGGGAGCTAGATCCTCCTTTGTATGACGTTGCTTTGTCGTCCTGTATACGATTTTGTTGGCAAATAAAGGATATTATTATTATTATTATTATTATTATTATTTCGTTACAGTTGTTCCCTTAAGTTGTCCTATCCGTGCATATAGCTGTTTTTTAATTTGATGGTTATTAAATTTCACTAGGATTGGTCCACTGTCATTTTTATTTAATCTGAGACTTTCTTTTATATCTCCATTTTTCAAGGGCACCTCCATATTTTTCAGAATTTTCTCCACAATTTGTTGTGTACAGGGTTCTTTTTGTTTTGGAACCCCAACAATAACGATGTTGTTGAGCTTTTCTTTTTGCTCCATTTCCTCAAATTTGGTTTCTAAAATTCTCACTCGTTGTTTCAATTGCGTGTTTTCATCCCTCAAAAACTTAATTTTAGCAAGAACCTCTTCAAGAGATCCTTTTTGGTTGTCAAAACAGTCTGACATATATTGGACAGATTTTTGTATTTCCTTCATTTCCCGTTCAATACCTTTTTTAAGGGGTTCATAAATTCCAGAAGACACTCTTTCACGACACTTTTAAGACTATTTTCATCTGTTTTTAAGTTTTTTTGTAGGTTAGCCTCACTTTTTCCGGACCTATCACACCAATTAACTGTAAAGAATGAACACACGCAATATAGCTCTGTGTTTCATCAACAAACTCTGGGACCTACCACTCTTAAACTGAACATATTGAGCCCTGTTTGTTAAACGGACTGGAGAAAGTTAAAATAATGGATTATACAATACTTGAAATAATAATAAATGAGCTTTAAATGAAATAGACTGCTCAACACAAAAGTTCTTTCATTGTGAAATATCACCTGAGGGTAGAAACTGCATCCAAAACCCTCCTGCGTTTTGCCATATGAGTCCCTGACTATTGTATCCTTTGAGTGTTGATGTCTAAACCCATGTTGCTTAGCATAAATCAATGAAGTTTGTTCACATAATTCTTAATTCGACTCTTCAGGAAGGTCTCAAAGATTTACCAAAAATTGAGACTAAATAAATTGGACAAAAATTCACTGGGTAGTTCTTAAAACAATTTTTATGTACCAGTATAATGATCTTTGGGTTTTATTAAATAAATGGAAATTCACCAGATTTCCATGATTTATTGAATGGCACATGAGGTGGTAGGCCATTGTATTTGACATTTCTCAAAGAAGGAAAATATTATGGCAAAGCACCTACAATTACTTTGAATTCATACAAACAGAAAATAAGTTATCCTAAGTTAATGACATTAGTGCCAAGGAGGCAAAAGCACAGCAGCCGAAAAAGTTTCCATATCTTTTTTTCCTAATACCAATGTGAAAAACTATTAGAAATGCCCCTGTGATTCCCAATTTCTTAATTTTTACAAATTACTTGCTAGATACTAATCTCCATTCTTCAAATTGAAATATATTACTTTTTGATTACATAGACAATATACAGGCCCTCAAACTCATCCTAACATTACGAAACTTACCGACTAAGATATAACTTACTCACCGAGGACAAATTTGCATTCAGATTATACTGTATTTTTACATGACTCAGCAATAAGGGCAGCTGAAACCATACATCTAATTTATTTCAATGGTCATTAATTCTTCTACTGAATAACATGGATGCTGAGTAAAAAATTGTTTTATTCCTTGCTTAAATCCTCTATACATATCCAACTTTTTCACTCCATTAGGTACTGTTATTATTTTTTTAATTTATTTATTGAATTCTTTGATATACTCAGCTACAGAATTATCAATTCTAAATGGATACATTAAGACACCAAACAAAAATAGTATGGACAAACATAAATATACACATAGTCAATAAATTCATAAAATGAACGAGTAATTAGTTAAAAAATTTGTTAGAACAATTATTGCTAAGACAATCACATTACAGTTCTGGTTAAAAATTAAGGCTTTAAAAAGTAAGAAGGATGCTTCTTTTAAAGCTTTTTGTAGTTTTGACTAAGTCTGTTGATTCTTGATGAATCTCTTAGTATTCTATATTATAATACACATTTAGTAGGGACTATTTTCCAACAATTTCCAATTGAGTCTTGGCACTGCAGGGCCTTGACTATTTGCGTTTCTCTGTGCCTCATATTTATATCAATGTGTTTTTAAAATTTTTACATATAAAAACAACATATCTTATATTTGGGTGTTTCAGAAAAAAAAGAGAAGAAAAGTGTAAATAAAGATATGTCCTAACCCTTTAAGTTTCAAGCTAGAGAATGGTAAAATCTTAAGAAAAAAATCATTTCTTCATCATAGCTTTAATAACTTCCTAGATATGTTTATGAAATTTCACACACATCCTCTGAGTATCAACAGCCATTTTTTCATGTAGATTTTTTTAAAGTTTAACCAGTAGTGTCCACACATAAACGTAGACTAAATATTTTTGAAAAATATTATATACACCACTGTTTTGCCTTGCCGCACAATAAAAACTATTTTTAAGTTTGGTTTCTTGATACTATTTCATCTGACTTGCGATTAGGGATCATCATCTTAATCTGGAACAACCTGTATATATAAATAGCCATCATTATGCTTAGGTTTTTAAATAATGGAAAGCACTGATCTAAGTGTGATGCATTACAGATAGTCCTAACTAAAAAATTCTCTTTTGACTGACAAATGTCCTCGGTATGGGAGCTTATGCCATAAGCTATGAAGAAATAGACATAAGCATAGTAAAACTGGATTATAGAGATTCACTCACAGTTTTTTTTATGTTGTAGATTGCAAATGTTGCTAATGATATTTTCTTGCAAACCATATTCCCATAAGTTTGCCACTCTAGGTTCTTGTTAATAGTGAGTCCTAAAAACTTAGTCGCATATCATTGGTAGACATTAATTTCATTACAGTCATTCTTATTTTTGTTATTTTTACTTTGAAAGTGAATAAAGTCGGTTTTGGTAGAATTTAGAACTAGTAATTGTCCATCACACCATGTTTGCATTTTGAGAGCTGTAAAATTTGCAATACTTAATGTGACTCCTTCATCCTTGTTTGACACTACACATGACCAGAAAGACCAGAATTACCAAGGAACAAGTCATTTCAGAGAAGTGGAGATAACAGAGATCCTTGGGGAGCTCTCTACATGGTTATGAAATTAAATTTTTAGAAATAATTGGCCTAATTAAACCCTTCATGACTCAAAGTAAAAATAATAGTTGATTATTTCTTTTATTAGGCGAGACAGGTCTTGGAAAATCCACCCTAATGGACTCCCTCTTCAACACAAACTTTGAATCCTCCCAAAGCCCTCATACCCTACCCACGGTCAAGTTAAACGACCACACTTACGAACTTCAGGAGAGCAACGTCCGATTGAAGGTAATTCAGTAGGTAAATCTTTCAAACAGATTTTACGCATTTAACGTTGTTGTAGCTTACGATTGTTGACACGGTTGGTTACGGTGACCAGATCAACAAAGAGGACAGCTTCAGGGCCATAGTAAAGTACATCGACGACCAGTTCGAAAACTACCTGCAAGAAGAACTGAAAATCAAAAGGTCTTTGTCGACTTTTCACGACACAAGAGTCCATGCTTGTTTGTACTTCATTTGTCCAACCGGTAAGGTTCTAGTTACTAAACCCGACTTTTTTAGGTCAAATTTAATATTTTTTTCCGTAGGTCACGGTTTGAAATCGATCGATTTAGTATGCATGAAAAAACTCGACCAGAAAGTCAACGTGATCCCGATAATCGCCAAAGCGGACACCATTTCCAAATCGGAACTGCAAAAGTTCAAATCGAAAATTATGGCCGAATTGCAGAATAACGGAGTGCAAATCTACGAGTTTCCCGTTGATGATGACACGGTGTCTGAAGTGAACGGTTCAATGAACTCCCTTATACCGTTCGCTGTTATTGGCAGCACTGATTTCGTTAAATATGGCAACAAAGTTAGTCATTAGCGTTGAAAAATGTACTTTTTGGTAATTTTTTTGTGTTTTTCAGCTTGTTAGGGCTAGACAGTATCCTTGGGGTACTGTCCAAGTAGAAAACGAAGCTCATTGCGATTTCGTTAAGCTTAGGGAAATGCTTATACGCACCAACATGGAAGATATGAGAGAAAAGACGCATAATAAGCATTACGAGCTATATAGGTAACAACAACTGAAACTTACTTTATGATGACTTTGTTAAAATTTAATAACTGTTTTAGGAAAAAGAGATTGGAACAGATGGGTTTCTCTGACGTGGACGCCAACAATAAACCGATCAGTTTCCAGGAAACTTTCGAAGTGAAACGCACCACTCATCTTCATGAGTTGCAGCAGAAAGAGGACGAGATGAGGCAGATGTTTGTGGTGAGAGTGAAAGAGAAGGAAGCTGAGCTAAAGGATGCGGAGAAGGAGGTATGTCGTTTTTTTTTGAATGCTACTATTGAAGAGAAACACCAAACATTTTTGTTTTTGAAAATGTATTCTTAACGCAGCCAGGAAATAGTAATAAACAAGAACTAACCTAGTTCTTAGCAAGTTCTAAGTTTTTCAAAAAAATACCATTAATAATATTCAATATTAATATAATTAAAAAAATTAATATTATTTAATGAATACTCAATTGTTAGAAACAGTCTAATTTTTTTTTAAATAATAAGAATTATGCCACTGGTTTTATAAATGTTCGTCAGAACCAATAAATCAAACACCGGACTCTTACATCAACACGTATAATGCTTAAAATGTTACAAAAGACGCCGGATTATAATAAGTTGCAAACAATACTTATTTTCATTTAATTTTAATTAATTAATACTACGTCTAAAGTCTTTACGAAAACCCCACCCAATCGCCCCCGGGTCGGTACGTAATCTGCCAAAACATCTGTCGTTGAAGTGTGTCCGGTCCTCCTCCCATGCCCTGCATTTCTTCTCTACGATTCCAAAAATGCCGATGGGGTACTTTTAAGAAAACCCAGCGGCGGCGATTGATTTTGTGTGTTTTTTTTTTTAGATGTACTCTAACGCAATAACTAAAAGAATATTATTGAATGATGAATAAATTATTGAGAATTTTTAATATTTTTTTATTCAAACATTATTTGAGGCTTCAAGTATAATTTCATTATCCTATGATTCAGAATTCTTTACAGCTGCATCAGTATATAGTTTAAGATAAAAATCAGCAAAACTGTATGTGTTGGTCTATCTTTTATTGCTTAATTGGTGTCATTTAGACTCGATGTCATTTTTATTGCCATATATATTTGTCCTTTGAATGTGTTTTTTTTCTTTCTTTTTCTGTCTTTCTTTCTTTCTTTTAAAACTTTGAGGAGGTATGCATAAGATGCTCCCTAAGATTGAATACAGGTAACTTAGAGTCCACTAACAAGTCTTTTAGGGAAATTTGTATATAATAAAAATAGATCCTTAGATGATCTCATCGGTTCCAAGACATCTTTTTTTTTAACTTTCTCCACTGGTTAACGAAAAACAAATAAAAACACAAAGTCACGGTCTCACAACATGTAATTAAACGGGCTACACGTGTTTCGCTCTAGTTAGAGCATCATCAGGCCTAAAATAAAAATACTACGTAAACAAAACTAAAAACTTACATAAAACAATAAAAAACCTTTAAAAGCCACCCACACACTTCACAGTACATAAATAAACAATAATTTTAAGGTTATAAATTATACCAAGCAGAAATTTAAAAAAATATAAAGTGGAACGCAACAACATAGACTCAACGAGAATCGAACCCGGTACAACAAGGTTATAAGTATAAGTGTAAAACCTCTCGGCTATACGGACCTAATACTAAAACAACTTAACACGTTAGCAATGTAAATTGAAGAAAGTGACTACAAGGAAAATGTTAAACGATACTTAGCTAAATTAAATTGTTAAAAATTAAATTAGGTTCAAAAGTAAACACGTCATTCACACACACGAGAACAGGACTCTTTTTAGCTTTTGTAATTTCCATTTTCTCCAAAAGGTCAAGCTTCTTACCTTTAGGGCATTCATGAAGCATTTCAGCTCCCACCCCCGGAGAAAAATTATGAGTAGAGGCCAGCCAATGATTCGCAAACGCTGATTTGGTGTCACTGACATTGGTATTTTTAAATTTTTCAAAAAGCGCTACGTGTTCTTTAATGCGTGTAGAGATTTTTCTTCCAGACTGGCCAATGTATACTGCGTTGCAATCGTCACATTTTAAAGAGTAAACTCCCGACTTAGAAAGGATGCCTGCCTTGTCCACTCTACTGACTAATTGGTTCTTTAAATTATTGACTGTCTTAAACGCGATTTTTACATTTAGGGATTTAAAGAATCTTACTAAATTTACGGAGATGGAACCAAAAAAGGTCAAGGATCTAAAGGAACTTATTGAGTAGTTATTATGAACAATATTGTAGGTCAATTTATATTTATTAAAAAATTTGTAATAAATGTTGTCTATTAAATGAAGGGGAAATCCGTTGTTGAGAGCAATATGTTTTATAATATTCAATTCTTTAGCGAAAGCTTCTTTTGACAAGAGGATATTAAACAATCTATAGAAAAATGAATTAAAGGAGGCAAATTTATATGAGTAGGGAGAATTTGAAGAGTACTGAATTACATTATCGGTAGTAGTGGGCTTACGATATATTTCAAAAATAAGTTTATTGTTGCATTTCTTAACTATAAGGTCAAGAAAAGACAAACAACCATCTTTTTCTTCTTCGATTCGAATTCAAATGTCATCCACATACCTCTTATATATCGTGGGGCAATCTCTAAACCTACCCTCAACTATTTCTCTTTCTAGATGACTCATGAAAATCTCGCTTAGCAGAGGGGAAAGACAAGAACCCATAGCCAAACCCGAGACCTGCCTGAAAATGTTATTGTCAAACTGGAAAAAATGTTGGTTGATCACTATATTGAGTAAGTCCAAAAGACCCTCAATGACTATACGACTAAGAGATGTTTTTAATAGGAGAGTTCTCACTAACTTTAAACAATCTTTGGGAGGGATGCTGGGAAAAAGATTTTTTACAAGGAAACAAGTTTACAACCATGAGGGATAATAAGATTTTTCAAACTGTTGGTTAGATCAACAGAATTCTTAGTCGAATAAATACTTTTAAAGTTGGTCACCTTCCTGAGAACATTATTCAACCAAGAGGAAAGATTATAGCATGGGGAGTTAACAAAGGAAACCACTGGTCTTATGGGAAAATTGGTCTTATGGATTTTGGGTAGACCATAAAGGATCGGAGTTCTAGGATTCATAGGATACAGTTTTTCTTTTTTAGTGTTAAAGAAATCGAGAGTTAAGCTACATCTGTCCAATGTTTGCTTAACTTTCGTAAAATACGAGTTGGTGGGGTCTCTATTAACTGTAATGAAATCCTTCGAGTCCAGAAAGTTGAGTCTATGTTGTTGCGTTCCACTTTTTATTTTTTTAATTTCTGCTTTGTACAATGCATAACCTTAAAATTATTGTTTATTTATGTACTGTGAAGTGTGTGGATGGCTGATGGATGATGCTCTAACTAGAGCATCATCAGAACACGTATAGCCCGTTTAATTACATGTTGTGAGACCGTGACTTTGTGTTTTTATTTGTTTTTCGTTAATTTTGTATGTTGGCCTCTTAGAGAAGAATGGATGAGATTTTTAAATTTCTCCACTGGCTTCCATTGCCTTAACTTTATATTCATTTTTTTCTTTTGATCTCTAACACCGAGCCTGAAAAATATGCTGCATTGTGTTTGACTATCACATGGTTTCCTATTTGAATTCCTACTTTAAATAGTATCAGTTGGACTTGTAATTTTTTTTCCTATTTTTTAATAATTCTTAGTTCTTTCAATTATTTTTTTCTTCTAGTACTTTTTCTTTTCTTTTCTCAAAACTTGCTGCCATGCATCAGATATTAAAATTAAAGGCACTATTGCCCTTTTTCCCCGAGTTCTTTTTCAATTCATTTTCTTTTTCATCTCATGGAGTTTTCCAGAATATAAGGTTTTTAAATTGATTTGGAATGGTACTGGGCTAATTATCTTTTATTTGAGTAAGAGACTATTTTAACACTTTTAACGTTTCTCTTTTATCGCTTCAATATGCAATACAGGAGTCGTGATACCTGTGGGAAATAGACATTTAATTTTTCTGTAGCCGCAGAAGAACACATTGCCCAGATATTCAAAAAAGAAACGGCATTATCGTCTATCCGTTATCAAACTTTCCCATGCCAAAACCCTTTGAAATGCGATCTATTACTGCTTTTGGTATCCATACCTAGCAATTATAGTCGCTTAGGTCCTATACTTCTGGTCCGGGGAAACCAGATTGGAACCTTTAGGTATTGTCTGTGAAGAGCCTTAAAGGAATTCTTAGAGAAAAACACAAATTATCAGGTGTGCTTAGGTCTGGTTAGTCGTGGGGGCTAAAGTTTATATGCAAAGGAAAAATAGGACCAGTTCTTGGAGTATCATGCTTCAAAGAACCATAATGTATTTATATGGTCGCGTTGTGTGTCGATAAAGTGTGTTATATGTCAAAATTTATTAATTGTATCCCAAATAAGGCCCAAATATCAAATTTCAACAAAATCGGATAGATATCAACCCAATCGAATCAATAGCAAAAGAGTTACGGTGATCAGGTGACCCTAAAATCTATAATTTTAAACATTAATTATATATATCCTCAACAAATCTCAAATGCAAAATTGAATAACTTTAAATCATTTTTATCATACTTTTCAATATCATAAAACTCACCTAATACCTTGTTACAGTTTATTTTCGTCAGATACATAAAGAATAAGAAAATAAAATGAATCTAAAATGTTAGCGAAAGCATAGCTCGATTATAGAACTTTAAGAGGCAATTTCTAAGTTATTCTGGTGTTAAAATTAATAAAATAAACAGTTATCATTTCAGTATTAATTCTATTTTTGATATCAATCATTTTCAACCCTTATGATGAAACTCAAATTATTGATCATAACATTAATTTTTTTAATTGTTTTGATTTCACTAATGTCAGAAGTCATATCCTAGCCAATAAGATCCCAGCTCATTCTCCTATATCCCTACTAAAACCATTTCTAGCGCGAAAATCTTTGACCTCTATGAGTCTTGAAGAAGGTTGTTTCTTGGTATTTTTGCCGATTTTACTCCAATGAAAAGTTGAAAACTCACCTTTTGGGTATTTTAGTTTCTGGATACTAAATGCCATACTGCAATAGTGCAGGATTATAAGTGGTGTAGTTAAATCCCAACTTTTTCAAGGTTCTTAGTTTAAGTGTCCAGTTTTGTGTTCCCGAGAAAAGGCCAATTCCATTGGTAAGTCCTAATATTTTCATTTGGCATCTTGGTTTATGATAATCTACATATTACACATGTAATTTTATATAAGTAGACTCACGCATACCGTTAAGTTTAACCATCAATGCTTATATCTACTTACTCTATTGGCGATTCCTCAATCTGGGTATTCTTCCACTTTCAGGCTTTTTTTTTATCCCCCGGTATGGTCTTTATCCACTATTATAAGAGGTAGAAATCTCCACTCATCTACTTCAATAACGTCCACAAAATCTACATTGACATTCACTGTTAAACCGATCCACCCAGGTCCCCCATCGCAATCATGCAGCCCTTTTGGAGCCCCGTTTGATCAATGTTTGTGACGTATAGTGAACCATGCAGTCAGTAAAACAACCTAACCAGTAAACCAAAGTCCTATCAACATTCATTAGCTTCACTGTAGTATATTAGACTAAATACTAACCTCAAAATTACACTGTTATCACTCTCATTATTAAATTTTACTACCACACCGTTGTTTTGAATAGTTTCATAGTAACTAGGTGCATATTAGTTATTTTATTGAAAAAGACCGTATAGATCTTGTAAACTGGATAAATAGGCCTATTTCGAAAGTACTCACGCGAACTTTTAGCCCCAAACAACATAATATGAGATTTTAGTCTTGATATAGACACTATATTTAGGAAGGGCAACATAACTTGTTTTTAAAATAATAAGTTTGATTATTAACTTTTCTTTTAATATAGATTCACTTAAAACTGTCTGTTCTTCCTTGTGAGATTTTCTTTCAGGTTTATAGGTATAGTGCTTTTAGTAATTTCCTGTTTTCTTGGTCATCAGGATTTTCTTATCCATCTGGGATAAAACAGGTGGCGCTTATATTTTTATTGAACTCTTGTTGAATCCACTACCAAAGTGGTTAGTGCTAGTCGGCTTCCCTTTGAGAAGATCCCCTGAGCTGTCTCTATAGTCTATAGTAAGTCTCCCTCCTTCCATTGGTTCCCTTGTACCCATTTTCTAACCCTCACTTCCCATACCTTTACTCTCCTTTTTCCTTCCTGTTATTACCCATCCGTCCATTCAAATTTCATTTAATCCAAGTATAATTAAAGCAACATTAAAGTAATAAATTGTTATTGATTAATTATATTTAATTACTAATTCTTTATTTTTTTTATTTAACAACCTAAATTCATATTTTAAATTAAAGACCAATACGGTCAATAATACTCTCTTTTCTTCTTCTTTTCAATAATTCAGTCATTTTCAAAAAAATATCGTCGATAGGCCAGTTCTTCTTATTAATAGCTTCTCAGTAGTTAGAAGTTCTTCTCATAAAGTTTTTGAGTGGGTCCTTGATCCGTCATTGTACTTTCCTATGAAACATTTTATCGACAGTTGACAGCATGGATTTACGAAGAGCAGATCCACTACTTCTAATCTTATTACGATGACATTTTTTACGACTTCATCTTTAAAATCTCTTGGTTTCATTATAAGAGCTACATCAGACTTCACTAGTATATTAAGTAGAATCATCTTATTTAATTCCCTAATAAAATCGCGATTACTTTATGCGGCTCCACTCTGGTATCCAAACTATACTGTTCACATTGTTAGACTTGAATTTGTTCAACGTACATTTCTGAAACATATCGCTTTTAAAACTGATGGAATTTATCCGGAACAAGGACACGATCAGCACTTGTTACTCAGCAGATTCAATATGCTTTCCCTTCATCAGGAAACCATTTGTGGAGGTTTGCTTTTTCTTTTCAAATTGTGTAATGGTCATATTAACTGCCCGGAATTGCTAGTAGCTCTACACTTTGTTGTGCCTTACGTTAATACTAGAAGACAAAACATTTTTTTTTAGTTATTAGAAACACATAGCACAAATTTAGCAAAGAAAGAGCCTTTATACAGAGCATGCTCTTTGTTTAACTTGGTCCATTTGAGTCTGGATGTCGTCATTTAAAAAAATTATTGTCAAATAATATCGTAAACCTTTTTAGTTAATATGTTAGTTATATTTTTATATATGATTATTAATTAATATTTTTCATGATATATGAATTGTTATTACTTATATTTTGATATATTGTCTTAGTAATTAGGATTAGATTCCTGTTAGACAATAAATATATTTGAATTTGAATTACGGAATTCATTTCAGAGCCTATAAATAATTACTCTCAAGTTGATGTAGTATTTATAGACTCCTCGAAAGCTTTCGATCACTTTGATAATTGTATTTTTACAGAAAATGTTTCGGATCTTTTTGGGGTTTCATCCCGTTTAACTGCTCTTATCTATTCCTTATATTACCTTATAAATCGCTCTCAATAAGTTGAATGCTGTGGACACAGCTCACATGAAATAATTAATTCCTAATTAAACTCCTTCAGGTGTACCACAGGGCTCTATACTGGGACCTTTACTCTTTAGCTCGTTTATAAATAATAAGTTTAAATGCGATAGATAGTTCACATGTGAAAAACTAAGAGTATGCTAATCAGCAGACTACATCGCAGACTTCACAAATTATCTTATATTTGACATATATAAAGAATTCCTGTAGGTCAATAATTGAGCCGCTCAGAGGAAAAGTGGTATATGTCAGTATTTTTTAATTTTTGAGTTATACCATTAATTATGTTTCTACTGGTCTAATATATTCAGTCGAAAACTGGTTTAAGTCAAAATTTTAACTTAGCTAAGATAAGAGCTTCCTAACGTTATTCCTCTCAAATGGATTCGTTCGCTGGAATGTTGGTATAAGTCAAGGCACAACGCTGTTCCGATGTCGCGCCAGGTCCTATTAAACTCGCTTTTTCTTGTTTAGTCAGGTTTTTTTAGTGTTATGGTTCGTAGTGTGTAGATCAGTTACTATAGCTAAGAAAAAAGATATTATAGAACTTCTTCAGTGGATTCCCCCGATTCAGCATCAGTTCGTCCTGGACTTACTGACCAAAGAAGATGCTGTTGACAGTGGTCCATTATTCGATTCTGATGAAGATTAATTTGTTTAATAACTTGTTCTTAGTCTCCTTACTGTAAGTTTAGTATGTAAGATAAGTAGTAGTAATGTTTTGCTCTTCAAGCTCTATATTTTTTGACCACTTTAATCAGTAATAGATATCATAGTAAACATACTACAGCTATTATTTTTCTTTGGTTCATCAGTTTTGTGAAATTTGGTTAACTTTTACGAGGAAAAGTAATATACAGTTGTGGTCACATAAATAGCACACTTAGCCTTTTCATATATTACTTACAAAAAACAAATTCCTGACTGATAAGAAAATATTTAAGCAGTTAATCTCCTCCTAATATGCAAGACTTTATGTTTATTTTAAAAATATATGCACATACAGAATTTTATTCCAATATTAACGTTTTAAGGCTGGACACATCAATAGCACACCTTTCATTCTTATTAAATATATCGAGTGTTAATTAATAAGTATTATTTTAACTTTTAAATTTTTGAATATTGTCAAGAGTAGTTTTGTTTTTAGTGGGTAGAAAGAAACATTGTGGACCAGAGAGGAGAGCTCTTATTATAGAAAAGAAAAATCAAGGCTTTTCTATTTCTGCTATAGCAAAAGATTTAAATTGCTCTAGGAAAATGGTTTATAATGCTCTGGCTCTCTATGAGACCACTCAAAGCACAATGAACAAGAAAAGATTAACAAGGCCTCGAAAAACCACGTATAACATGGATAAAATTATTATTAGAATAAGCAAGGGTAATCCATTTTTAAGTTCCGCCCAAATAAAACGTGAAATAGCAGACCAATATGGCGTCAATATTTCTGCAAGAACAATAAGAAGAAGATTATGTGAAAAAGATCTCAAAGGTTGTGTAGCTAGGAAAAAACCACTTGTTTCAAAAAGAAATATTAAAAAAAGATTGGCATTTGCTAAACAACATATAAATAAGGACATTAATTTTTGGAAAACCATATTATGGAGCGATGAAACCAAGATTAATAGATTTGGAAATGATGGAAAATGCTATGTTAGACGTCCTCCCAATCGTGCCTTAAACCCTAGGTACACAATTAAAACTGTTAAGCATGGAGAAGGATCAATTATGATATGGGGAGCAATGTCATGGCATGGTGTTGGACCTATTCATCGTATAGAGGGAATAATGGACCAATACAAGTATAGGGAGATTTTGCAGAATGTTATGGAACCATACATGGAGCATTTTATGCCAATTACGTGTAAGTTCATGCACGATAATGATCCAAAACATTCTGCAAAATCAATAAAACGATGGTTTACTAAAAATGTGGTAGATGTTTTGGAATGGCCGCCACAAAGCCCAGACCTGAACCCTCTGGAAAATTTGTGGGATCACGTTAAAACCAAAATTAAGGTATTAAATCCCTCAAATCTGGATGAACTATGGCAAAACTTCCAAGAGGCTTGGAACAGTATTCCGGCAAGCGTGTGTGCAAAATTGGTGGAGTCAATACCCAAGCGATTAAGTGAAGTTATAAAAAATAAAGGATACCCAACAAAATATTAAATTGGTTTTGGTGAAAGTAAATATTTTTTAAGTGTGCTATTTAAATGGCCAGAATTTGTTTAGTTTTTTTGTTATGTTTCTTATATATTTAAAATACTCTTTTAATTTTAATTAAATACAACTCTTTGTAGAACATCTAAGCTAAATATATTATAAAAAAAATAGAAAATGGTATTTAATATTTTTTATCGCAATTTAGAAAAGTGTGCTATTTATATGACCATAACTGTAACTCTCCAAGTTATACCACTTTTCCGCTATGTTTTTGAAAAAAACTTACTGGAAGAATGACATTGGGCGGCAAAAATGTAATTAATGGGCGCAATCAGTAAAAATTTTTACCATATGAAATTTTAGTACAGGGTTATTATAAATATGTACAAAAAAGTAAAGAATATGTTACTGTGATTTTTTAATTCATCCAGATGCAAAATATCAATTTTCTAAATTTCTACTTTAAGGGAGTTAGACCACTTTTCCGCTGAACGGCTTAATTGGCTGAGTTACACTCAGATAAAAATGCGTGTTTCTTTAAGATATTAACAAATAAGGGTAAATTTTTACTTAGCTATAGTGACATAGTAATTTTTCAAAAATAGTCCAGAAACTTCCTCGTATACATAAACCTTTTGGACGTAAAGTAGCGGTAGTAACTGTAGCTTTCCTGTTTTAGCTCCACGCGAAATTCGACAAACTAAAAAAAGACCACACGGACGAAAAAAAGAAAATCGAAGAGGCGAGAAAGAAACTGGAAGACGAGATGGTCGAGTTCAACAGGAGAAAATCCCAATATCAACAGATGGGATCCAGCAGCCATCACACTCTAACTCTAGGAAAAAGTAAGAAGAAATAAATCAGTAACAAACAACATTATTATTGTATGAATCAAACTTTTATTATCTAAAACACTAATATTGTCGTCATATACATAACGCTCCTTTTGTGTGGTGTGGTCGCACTTTAACATCAACTTACACCCCTCTTTTTCAAATTTTAATTTTAAACGAGAGAGAAAAAAAGGGTTAACAGACTCGAATAGTGTGCGAATATCAAAAATTCTATGCCAAAAATCTTTTAGTCGCCTAAAAGTTTGCTAGAAAGTATAATTTTGACTACTAACTAAATGTGACATAGCTATTATTGTGTAAGTGTCTTTAATATTATTTTGTATTAAGGCTATTCTTTTTTTTACTTTTATACAAGTTTTTATAGTACATTTTAAATTAATTAGGGGTGGTTTTGCGAGATTAATTTGCCACATGATCATTAACTTTCTACATAGAGCATGAAAAGGAAATAATTTGTGAAAAATTAGTCATATATACGAGGGGGGTGGGTCCATAAGAAGTGTCAATAATTTAACAGCAGATTCGTTTTAAGTAAAAGACAAAATGCAAGATATCGTAAAGTGGGGTGGCATTGATCAATTTCTGTATTTTTTGTAAGTGAGAAAAAATACAAAACTTTGTCAAATGAGCATACAAATTCTTACAGCATATTAATTTTAAAAATTTTATTAAAAGACGTCTAAACATGTTTTCTTAGTATGTGTGTTTCATACCCAAATCGATCAATCTAAAAAAATTTAAAGAATATAATTCTTTACATTTTGCGAAAACATGATAAGGCACACGACAACAAAATCAAAGTGAAGATTTTTTCTCCCTGTCTCGGTTTTCAAATTTGTGTTTGTTGGCAGCACTGAAAATTCTTCCGTATACACAGAACCTTAATGCGCATTACAGCGAGATCACCAAAAATATTTAAAACGTTTTAAAATAATGCGAATTAGGAACGGTAAAACGGTTTACGGGTGTCTACACATGCGTTTTATTTTAATTCGCATTTCGCTAATGCGCATTAACGGTTGTGTGTAAACATGTTAATTGATAAATTTATTAAATACTGTGACTGTGATCTTTATTAAGCCAAGCAGATGAAACCAGCAGAGAGAATGACCCAATAAAGACAAGATGACGCATTTACTTTTTTTTCGCGAGAATGGACTCTGATCTCTTGTACGGGGTGTTCCAGATTCGAGTCTCACCCTTGGGATCTCGTAAACTAGAAGAGATACGAGGTCAGTTAAATTGAGACAAAGTTGCGCAATTTGGTGCCCATTAAAACGCCCTTTTAAAATTTCAAAAATTCCGAATAATTCCGAAGATATTTGGAAAAAACCAAAAATTCTCGATCTCAATTTTATTTTTTTACGAATCTATTTGAATAGATATAACAAAATAAATTATTCATTATTCAAAATTTTAATAATGTTCTTAGTCTAAAAATCCTGTACTTTTCTTATGTCAGATCAATATTGGAATATGCATCCCAAGTTTGGTCACCATATTATACAAATCATATTCATGAACTTGAAAATATTCAACGAAAATTTCTCAAATATCTTTGGTACAAGAGTGACGGAGTGTACCCAGAAATTGGTTTCCCACATCAGCGTTTATTGGAAAGATTTTCGTTTGCTTTGCTGGAGGATCGGCGAAAATCCGCTGATTTGCAATTTTTATTTAAGTTGGTAAATAATATTATTGATTCACCAGATCTATTGCAGCAACTAAATTTTCATGTGCCTCGCATATCAGCAAGGAATACATCAACTTTTTACCTATCAAGACCTAGAACCAACATTTGTAAATTTTCTCCTCTGCGCAGAGCATGTAACATACATGACTCTGTTCTGGATCAGTGTGACATCTTTAATTGCAGTTTGTCGGAAATTAAAAGAGTACACTTTTCCTAAATGTTTTACTTTTAATTTACTTTGTCTATATTTCTTTTAATACCATTTGCTTGTAATTATTGATAATATTGTATTCTTTTTAATTTTCTTAAGATACCTATGTTTTGTAATTTATTGTTGTAATTTTCCCACTCATTAATTGGAATTTATTCTGTGGAGTGGTGTAAATAAATAAATAAATAAATAAATTATCATTGCTACTTTATCTATTTTACAAAATGGTGTCGTCAGATTTTCAAACCGATGTTTCGTATTTGAGCTATCATCATCGAGTTTGTTTTTTTAAATACGGCCCTGGATTTTTTATTAAGGATTTTAAGAGCCTCTTATGTTCCTAAACCAATGATGTATCGCACTTATTCAACAATTTTATATTAATGGATATTTCCATAAGGACTCGTGTGTTAAAGACAAAAAATATATTTTTAATAGGATTAAAAACCTTTTCTTTCAATAACAACAAAAAAAAAGGTTAATATATAATACGATATTTAAAGTAGAATTCTTTAAATCTTAGGCCCTGAAATAAATATGTAGACATTTTAGCAATTATTTATCAAAGTGGCGGTGCGTCGGTTAAAACTATTAAATATTTTTCTGTTCGTTCCCTAATTGTTAATGCGTATTTAACCAAAATGCCTTTTTCTTTTGAAGAAAAAAAGTAACATGATAAGGATTTATTATATGTCGTATCGAATTTCAAAAGTGGCTTGTGAGCGCTATTTGTTGGAATATTCAGAAAGAAGACAGCCGCATTAGCATTTAGCTCAATACGGAAGTTTTGTTAAACCAAGGATTAAATATGGAAGATGAGTCGATCCCGAAGAGGAACAAATTATCTTAGACACTGTAAGTTTTAAAACCATTGCAGAGTAGAAAGTAAAATGAATAATTTTAAATTATTTTTAAGATACATAATAATCCTCGAGCTTCATCTCAAACGAAGTGTGGCACTACCGCGAATGACAGTTTGGAAAAATTTAGATAATCGTGGATATAAACCTTACAAAATTGATATTAGTCAAAGACCTGGTGATGCTGAAAGACGCTTAGAATTTTGTTACTGGTTGCCAGATAAAATTAATGAAGATGCCGACTTCAAACAAATTTCAACAAATGGCCTATTTAATAGTCATAACGACTATTGGTCAATAGAAAACCCAAGGCAGAATCAAGATATACAGACCTCAGGGACGACAATCATTTAATGTATGGGTCGGTATGTGGCACAATAAAATTATCGGCCAGTTTTTTCCTGAAGAAAATCTGACTTCCGAAAGATATACAGAATTAATAAGGACCAATATAATGGATTCCTTAATGGAAGAACCTTTGGATGTATTACGTCAACTATGGTGGCAACAGGACGGTGCACCACCCCATAATGGACGATGCGTCACCAATTTATTAAATGAATTGTTCCCTAACAAATGGGTTGGAAACCAAGGACCCGTACGTTGGCCCGCTAGAAGCCCCGACCTAAACCCTTTAGATTACTTTCTTTGGGGATTTCTTCAAAACCGTCTTTATCAAAATACGCCACATCTTGAAGCCTTACGTCAAGACCTAACAAGGGAGATCACGGCTATTCCCGCAAGAACTATTCAGCGTGCGATCCATAAAATTCAGACTGACACGAAAATGCATCCAAGCAGGCGGATTACTATTTGAATATTTGCATAATTGTATTATTTTTGAACCTCTTTTTATGTTAGTGTTTAAGCTTTTTTTATTAATGCGTTATTATAAAAAAAGGTGTTTGTTTTTAATGTCTTAAATATGTTTTTTGTCTCTCTCTTTAACACGAAAGTGCGATACATCGTTGGTTTAAGAACATAAGGGCCTCTTAAAATCCCTAATAAAAAATCCAGGGCCGTATTTAAAAACACAAACTTGATGATGCAGCTCAAATACGAAACGACGGTTCGAAAATCTGACGACACCATTTTGTAAAATAGAGAAAGTAGCAATGAGAATGAGTAATTTATTTTGTTATATTTATTCAAATAGAGTCGCAAAAAAATAAAAATGAAATCGCGCTTTATTCGGTTTTTTCCAAATATCTTCGGAAGTGTTCGAAATTTTTAAAATTTCAAAAGGGCGTTTTAATGGGCACCAAATTGCACAACTTTGCCTCAATTTAACCGACCTCGTATCTCTTCTAGTTTACTAGGTCCCAATGGTGAGGATCGAGTTTGGGACACCCTGTACTCTTCATATCTTTTGGTATGCCTGACTGTGTTTCATCTTATAATTTGTCAAAATAGCCTTACGTGCCGGGTGCGGGTCTAAAAAAAAACACATCAAGTCGTTGACAAATGTGTGTCGAAGATGGCACAAGGCATACAAATGCGACTTCATTGAAAAGAGATGCTAGGTTATGACCAATCAGGACCTTTTTGCCTTCCAGTCTTCTAGCATCAGGTAAAAAGATGCTTTTAAACTAGTTCAGAAAGGTGCTTGAATTCCAACTATGTGTTGAGCTATGTATGTATTACAACCAAGTTAGCCGTTTGGTCCATTTTGTCGCCATCTGTTGTAAAAATGTTCTCTTCAGATCTTTTCCAAGTACTTTACGCCACGCCTGTAGCTGCCTTTTCCTTTTCTTGGTTCATTCTGACATTGATCTCATTTTAGTTAAATATGTTTTGGGTACGTCTTTTTAGGTATATTTTAGATTGTCGAAATATTTGCTGATAATAAGTATCTTGACTGACACTTCCTCAGGCCTTGTTTATGTTTGCTGAGACACGTTATGCAACGCTAGTATTGTGCCGTTTTAATACTCCTAACCCCATCTTTGCCTGCCAAGTTTTGAAAATGTTTACTACTTTTCTACCACGTTGATCTAAAAACGGATTTCGCTAACATTCTTAATTATTATTGTAAGTTTCGTCTCCCTTAAATTAACTGCTTTGCCAATGGCAGGATTCGTCGGAACTTAGGAGTAGCAATAAAACACTATTAGTTTAGTGCGACGTTTCTCCGGTTTAATTCTAACTTCTTCAGGCACTGAAATAAAGACATGGATTTATGTAACAAAATAGGGAGAAATCCCTTTCCTTAAAATAGGCAAGAATTAACAGTCTTTGTTCAAACATAAATACAAAAAAGACAACGCAGTTAAAAGAATTAGAAACTTACTAACAAAAAACATAGAGTTCATAAACAAAAACGAAAAAAAAGAACTATCAGCTAGTTCACTTCATTAGTTACTTCTTTAATAGATGAGAAGATTTGAAAGAAAACAAAATAGTTTAAAAAAAACTAATTAATTACCTTCACAATCAGTGTTAATCCAAAAACACGTAAGAATGAAGTAATGTATGAGAATGAATAAGAAAAAACATGAGATACTTCACTAATTTTCGAACTTGAATAACATTTACTTACAAATACACTGATCAATTAATTACAATAATTTGACAAAACGCACTTTTGCTTGGTGTTACCGCAAACTGATAAAAGAGAATACCTATATCTACGCTATGGTCACAGATATGCGCTAGTCAAAGAAAAAAAACAAAGCAAAAATAAACAATGTAAAAAAAACCACGGACTCAATATGTATTTAAATGCTTGCTTTTGTAGATATGACTTAGTAGGCTCAAGAAGTCCGTTCTTAAATTTACACTATCTTGACGTAAATAGATGTAAATCATTTCGCTAATATTTCTTTTAGTGTTGATAGTTTCCCGATCCAAAATACCGACATTATTAAATTAAAAAAAATTATGTCCAGTGTCAAAGTGATGTCAAGCTAAAACTGTTTTATTGCTTTTTCTTGCATGCTGAGTACGACAATCGTTGGTGTGTCGTTTAACCCTTAAACCCGAATACTGCCTAGTTTGTCCGACATACGATTTTCCGCAAGAACATGGAACACGATAGATAACACCCGATCGCTTATCTAATGGAATTTTATCTTTAAGCCTAGTAAACAATGGGTTGGTGGATTTTTACATTGAAAAAGGCTAGCATAGTTTCGGTATTCTTAACCCTTTCGCGTCGATTGGGACATACTTATCCCATCAAAAATTTGGTTTTGAAAATGCGACTTTTTTTATTTGTTAAACTTTAGTGTCTTTTAATTTATTTCTTTATTAGTACCTACCGCAATGACAAAAATAGCTTAAGTTTATTTTTTTAACGTAAGTATAGTGTAGGCTATATATGTCCCAGCCATATATTTGTTTGGGTTTTATATGTCCCAATAGTAAAATAAACCAAGATCAAGAAAATCATATTATTTATTTTTTTCAAAGAAATACAACATTACCAGTATGATAGATTTACCAAGTATGTCAGAAACGGAGTATCTCTGTTGTGAAGTTCCTTGAAGATTTTCCAAGTATTAACTGCTGTGGTTAACAATAGCTTGTAATAAACTTTTTTCCACCATTTTAATGACTTGCGGTCAATGTCATATAGGCCTGTAAGTTGATCGAACAGGTCTACGCCCCCCATAAAGGAATTATATGTGTGTATTGCTTCGGGACAACTTAGTGTCATTTTTTTACCATCTTTACCAGTCCTTGCAACCTCAACTACATGATCAGTATGACAGTTACTCATGACCATTACTTCTTTAGTATCCATCCAATTGAATGCTATTGTACCATAATTATTGCAAAGACACTGCATGTCTCCTCTTTTCACTGTATTTTTATCAAATTGCTCAAATTTCGGCATTTTCTTTCGAGTGGCTATGCAAGTTCCAACTTGAGGAAAAGGTAAAGTGTTCATTAAATTTATAGAAGTAAAAAACTGGTCATAACAAATAAGTACCTGGTTATCTCTTAAAGTTTCTGTCAATTTTTTTACAACTCGTTCATTTAGGGTGCCATCAAGGGTACCTGGTTCTCTTCCAGAATAAATATTAAAATCATAAACATAACCCGTATTAGAGTCGCAGCGTTCCCAAATTTGTATGCCTCTTTTGATTGGTTTTAATGGTAAGGATTGTTTTAATGATGACCTTTAAACTTTGTCATAGACTCATCTATGGATTGAAATTTGCTTTCGGTTCTTGTTTTTGGGAACGTCGATTTGAGGCACGCAACAATATCTTCAATATAATAAGTTTTTACTGGCGTTATTTGGCTTTTGTGGATGGTTAAAATACAGTTTACTAGCCAGAAGTCTAAATCTATCTCTAGAGATAGCTTCTTTTATAGCCTGGTTGCCCAAAGACTTATGGGAAGCCCAATAATGCTGCATTTGGGGCAATTCATTTTATTTATAAGCCATTATAAAAAAACTCCCTGTTATAATCATTATTTCGTGTGAATCAGTTAGCATTTGTTTCTTATTTTGAACCTCTTCAAGAATTTTTAGGCGCTCATTGGTACACTGGGCAATATAAATATCCAGCTATGTACTTCCACGATTGACTGAGCTATTATTGTACAGTTGACCTTTTCTGGGACCTTATACCGCGGTGAAAAATTATCAATTTCTTTCCAGATCACAATTGAACTGTCAGCAGGAGAAGAGGCCGGAATATCAAGTTCGATATTTTCGTCCGAACTGTTAGATGAATCAGGGGATTCATAGGCACCATCTGGATTGAAAGATGACGTTGATGGTTCATTAGAATCAATTTTCATTATCGCAATTTTTTTGTTCTTGCGTTTTTTACTAACCTCAAGAAAATCTGAAGCATTACTGGAATCCGTTCCTTCCTGCTCGTATTCGGATCCACTGCTCTTAAAAGGGTCTTCCTCTTCATCTGATGATAAACCTGCTTCTGCTAAAGCCTCTAGTTCTTTTTGTGTTAAACGTTTCCTAAAAAAGAGTTTTATATAAAAAATGCTGATGGGACGATAATAAACCAAAGTAAAAGTCGGTAGGACATATGTGTCCCACAAGAATTTCCTAATTTACATGTAAAATATAAACACTTAACTTTAACAAATAATTTTAAAAACTTACCTAGACATATTCGAAAAAATATCCGTAATTATTTTAAGCTGTATAACACGATGTTTTGCTAAATTTGAAGCAAAAACAATAGCTGTCGGTTAAAAGATTGTACTACTACCTATTCTAAAACAATTGGCGGCGCTGCTTGAATATTTTGTTGACAAGCATTGCTGAATGCTGATGGGACAGCATTTCTGAATACGTACATTGCATAATGTACCATCAGTATTTTTTGAAAGTTGGATAGGACATATATGACCCAACAGTAATTTCAGGCTAATAATTTACAAAATAAAGTCGACGCGAAAGGGTTAAAAAAGCTACTAATTTTATTCGATAAACCTTTAATAAAAGGAAACTTAAAATACATGACATTCTCCTTATCAGTCGGTTCAGCATCTCTCTTTGTAGAGTATTTTCCATAAAATTTAGATATACAAGTGTTTATAAAAGTGGTGGGACAATTGTTTTTTCTAAGTAGTAATTTAATCTTGTTAATTTTTTCATTATTAATTGATTCATGACTTAAATTAAACGATCTATGGAGTAGTCCCATCACAATTCCCAACTTATTACCCATGGGATGGCTAGAGTAAAAATGTATAATTCTTCCACTACTAGTTGGTTTTACGTACCAGTTGGTGCTTATCGTGCCATCCGTACTTCTAGTCGCGATAATCTCAAAGGTAAATTGTATTTTATTATGATAGCTGTTAAAGTGGTGGAGAATGTCAGGTAACTTATCCTTAGGAATTATAATAAAAGTATCATCAACACAAGATTTAACGAAAGGTTGTTTGTTGTGTAATTTTTCTATAACAGAGATAATGCAAAATACTAGGGGGGCGCATTTTAAGATTGAGTTTAAAATTGCCATTTCTTCAGTTTGGGAAAATACAGATTGACCTCCAGCCACTTTAACGTTGCGCCTATGAAATGTATTATTAAACATTCCAAATGGGATTTTGTACTGCCGACTTGGGATTCTCACCACTTATTAAAGAGGAACGTTATAAGAGATAAGACGAGGGATTTCTAACAAAATATGAAACTTGTCAACAGGTATATACATAAAGTTTATACATAGGGTAATTCGAGGATAGATGGTAGAAACATAAAATGGTATGGTAGAAAAGGTGTTTTGGCCAAAATGTCACTTTGTTTTGCATACAACCACACCACAGTCGTGGCAAAAGTTCACAAACTTGGAGCAGGAATCGTGAAACCATTTGGAGCAACGCAAGCAATTAACCCAGTCGTCAGATTTTGTAGTTTGGGAATATATTTCGCCACAACCGGTGCAAGCTTGGTCATCGTTCATATCATCTGAAGAGTCATCCATTGTCTGTGGCTCTAGAGCTTCGTCTGAGGATGAGTCACTTTTGGCAGCTTTCTCAATTTTCTTTTTGGTCACTTTTGGCTTCTTCAAAACTGGTTTTAATTTACTGGTCTTTATTTCTTTCTGTGTTTTTTTAGACGCTTTGTTCTTTTTTTCGCCAATTCTTGTCTCTGTAGTTAAAATTTCCGCCAGCTGCTTGCTCCTTTTGCGAACCGAATTAATGTTAGCGGAAACAACTGGAACGGGTGAGATTATATCTAGCATTTTTCCAGGGGTACTTTTGACGGGAGTGTTTGCATTAGTTTCTGTAACCGATTCATTTTGTTTTTCTGGTACAGAATCATCTTCAGTCTGCCAACTGCAGCAAGGTTGTTGATTATCATCAGATAAAGCTTTGGTAAAACTTTGAGAACTGCCATCTGGAATTTTATTTTCACCTGCATCGGGAGCCTCAAGTACGATACTATTTTCAGTCAAATAGGCGTCATCTGGGATAGCAGAAGGATTAAATGGCATAATTCCCGTAGCCTTGAATGCCGAAGTTCCATTATTTGCAGTGTTGTTCCATCCTTCAGCAAGTAACTTTCCAAATTGGTAATCTAGTGAGCTTTCGTCCTGGATTATTTTTAATATATAAACTATCTAAAAAAACATCTATCTAGTGGTTGTAAAAATTGCGTCGTATGACTTGGCAAGCAAAGCAGTATGATGTTGTGTTCAATACAGTATTCTAGCATCTCAACGTAATTGCAGTGTGAAACATGACCATCAAGCAGTAACAAAACTGTCCCTGTCGGCTTTCTCGGAACGAACTGATCTTTGAGCCACTGAAAAAAAATATGTCACTGTTGACATAAGCCGATCTTTCTGACATATAAACCAAGGATCCCGGAGGCATCCCATCCTTGAACTCTTGCTTTTTGTTTTTCCCTTTCATGACGCAGGTTGGGGGAACAAAAACGCCAGAACAGGCTATAACTGTAATGGTGACTCCCTTTTCACCGGAGCTGATACTTGCGATGTTTTTAGATCCTTTCTCAACAATAACATGCCCCGGCCTATTATTAAGTTGTAAACCCGTCTCATCCATTTTGTAGATGTGTCCAGGTTTATTCATAAGATCATTCTCGGTCATAGTATTTTCTAGCAGCTGAAAGTAAGTCTCAACATCTTTTTTGTTCATACCCAAGGATCGATTAATGGAGACCCCTTCTGCTTTTCTCACTGACAGCCTTGGGTTTCTCTGCAGAAATACCTGCAGCCACGGATAACAAGCTACTCTCAATTCCTTATTAAAATTATGTTTAATACCCAGCTGTTCGGCCAATCTAAAAGCCATACTTCGCACATCAGTTCGAGTAGGAGAATCCATTTTTTTGAAGTTTTAGGATATGTGTGGCCGCCTTTTTTTCAGCAGCTTCGCCCTTCGCCTAACGTGGAGGACGGTCCAAGAGGACCTTTCTTTATATTGTCTGCCAATTTTCTTCTTCGTAGAGTGGTTGCCGGTACCCCAAAATTACGAGCAGCCTCATTAACTCCCATTCTATTTTCATTAACGGCTTGAATGGCGTCGGCTAACTGTTGTTCGGTCCATCTAGCCCTGGAACAACTTCCAGTACGCTTGTATTTGGTTTATCATTTATCAAATATATTGGTTTATCATTTATCAAAAATAAGTGAACCATCTATCCTCGTTGTGAGAGGAGAGATGGCGCACCTCAAAAACTAAACACGTTTTGAAATATGCGCTATGTTGAGGTTATATAACAAAACTTAAATGTTTTTACTTACCTGACACGATATTGTGAATCAAATTATTGTTAAATTTAAAGCTCAAACACATATTTTTGCACTATACGGATCACGTATAAATTGATATTTAAGTAGACATTTAACACAAACGGTGCGGTGGCATGCCTGATATGAACTGAAGTACCTCAGAGCACAGCCGCTCGCCTTTAACGTTAGCGGTAAAACCATTGCGCCATCTCACCTTCTGCGCCATCTATCCTCGAATTACCCTACCTTTCTGCCTCCGGACTTAATCTCCTGAAAAACGACGTTACCTCACGCGAATAGATAACTAAGAATGGATGATGCTCACATGATGACGCTCTTATCATGGTGCTCAAATTCTGATTTATTAACTAACATAAAACATAAACTTATAGAAGAATATAAAGTAATGATTAATGTCACCTCCAGATATCAAAGTCACCCCACTTTACGGTACAAAGAATTATAACAAAAATGCTATTTATGATGATTATAGGATTTTCCTGTATAGTTTATAAACAATCATGGGTAACTTCCAAAAAACACATTATCCTGAGTAAATTTTTGAAAATTTAGATGTTAATTTTAAAAAGTGAGACACTCTGTATATGGATATTTCAATAGTATCATGATAAGTGTGTAATTTTAATTTTTTTAGGGAAAATCTATTTCTAGTTTATATGGACGTTTCATTACCTCGTGGTACAGGTAATAAATAATATTTTGAGGATGACAATAAAACTCGCTGAAACGTCGCTATAAACACTAAATAGACTTTTTCTTCACTCCACCCACCAGGCCTTAACTCTTCACTTATTTTATAACAAATTAATCTTTGCAAAACCCACCATTATTAGCTCATCAAACTACATATAATTTATAGTTAGACTTATCATTAGTAATATATTTACGCCACATTTGGGCCATAAAACAATAAACTGATGTGATCAAATGGGAGTTTTAATGCTTTTTTTTAAACGGCAGTTTCGCCCGGTCGTACCAGTTTGGCGAATCGCTTATAATACGTGAATTTTCTGGATAAGTTTTCCACTCTTTGGTATCTCTGCGGTGACGGCCTCGGGACGAATCTCGTCTTGATTTCTCTCAGATGATCCTGAAATCAAATTATTCGTTTTAGGTGTATAAAGATTATTGTATCACCTTATAAAAGGTTCACTTTTTACTTTTTTAACAGCATGAATATTAATTAGCACACCCTGTACACTGTGTCGCATTTTGGTTGTAATTGCAGGGTGTTTCTCTTACTTTCCAAGATAGATTTTAGTTTTAACGGAGAGCAAAATGTATGATCATGTTTTAGGTGTAAATTTTGATAGTTGGAGGAACTGCATATAATTGTGCGAAGCTTCTGACCATGTATAAGGTTTTTAGTACACATTTTTAAACAGTACAAAGTTCTATAAACATCTTGTACTAGTTAAGTTTTATATAAAAATTGTACTAAACAGGCCTTATGCGTGACCAAATCAACCTTGGGTTATATACGACTATGGTTCATGTAAAATGTTGAAAAAGAAATGTTTAACTATAAGAAACCCACTTGTAATGTACAGTGCAAGTTTGATGATGCCTTTTTAAAACCAAAACATAATAATAATGTTCAATCTGTTTTTCTTTAATAGTAAAGAGGACCTGCAATTACCTCAAAAATTGGACGCAGTCCGTTCTAATAATCAGAAAACAACCGAATATTTTGAACAGTTTTCCTTTCAGGTTTTTGCTGCCTGTTGAATTTCTTCACTCTCACCTTTTTCAGGAATTGTAGCGTAGTAGTGCATGTATAGGGCCGAATTTATTTTTTTTTTCTTGTAACAAATTAACATTAGCAAAAAGAAAACAAGCAAAAAAGTAACTAAACTACTTTCTTTTGTCTTTTTCAGAAGTCATGCATAAGTTTATGTAAATTCTACGGTCCAGTAAGTTGTTTTTTTAGCGCCTAGATTTTGTTTGTTTATAAAGTCTGTATTTGCTTTATATACTTTTATATTAATATAATTCCATATATTTATTATTATTATTTATCGGTCTAATCAGTATTTTTTCTAACTTACAAAAGATAAGTACAAACTCGTATTTTAGTGTTACGTTTAATAATTTTATTGCTAGGTTAGAATCTATAGTCCAATATTTTATATTAATAAGCATTAGTTTAATTGGAACATCGAGTTTTATTTATTTTCATTTTCCAAATTTTCAGTACGTTTTTTAAAGTAATTCTTATGAATTGACGATTTTGCCAATATCGCTATTTCGTTAATGAATTTAAGTGAGTCCGTGCCTGAGTCTTTAACCCCCTTAACACTGTACAACCTTTTAAGCAGACAGTTGGTATACAGATCGTGTTATCGTGAGCTACGTTTTACCTAAAATAATGGCAACACCGCTTGGTTGCGGCTTGCAGGAATTTTTCGTTTTTATTTTTTGATCCGGCAGTCAGCACACCTCACTTTGCTGTGTTACTGCACGTTGCATTAATAATTTTTGAGCGTTATTCTCACTATGGCTGTTTATACCCCTTCCAAAAGAGTTCAACTAATTAAATGGTTTTATGGAGGCAATTCGGCAGTACAATGTAGAGATTTGCTTTCAGTGACATTTGAAAATAGACCGATTCCTTATGTAAAAACGGTTTTAAATGTGGTTAGAAATTTTGAGACATCTTTTTATCTTCAAGATTGTAAAAAATGCCACACAAAACGCCAAGAACCACCTGTTGAAATGGTCCAGGATATAGAACGGCGGGAAGAAATGGTTTGCAGTACCCTAGAACTTGATTCGACATGGTCCACTAGAAGTGTTGGAGAGGAACTGGGAATGAGCCATAAAACTGTTGCTCGTATTTAGAAAATATATGGGTACAAATGTTTCAAGTATTCAAAAACTCAGGAAATATTTCCTGAAGACCAGTGGCGAAGAATGGAATTTTGTGAAACCATGATGGAAAAGGCAAATGAAAACGAATATTTTTTAAAAAATATTTTGTTTTCTGATGAATCTTCTTTTCCATTACATGGCAAATACAATCCTTCCATTGTTCGTTATTGGTCTCAGGAAAACGAGCACAGAAGTTTTCAGTTTCGTACCCAGTATCCTCAAAAATTGAATGTTTGGGCAGGTATTTTGGACGACAATGTTATAGGGCCATTTTTTATTGATGGCACTTTAAACGCCCAAAAGTACCTTGAGTTGCTGCAAAACCAAGTTCTTCCTGCCATTCAAATCCTACCTGATGTAGACCTGGGATCGGTTTATTTTCAGCAAGATGGCTGTCCTGCTCATAACGCGGCTAGGGTAAAAAAATTTTTAACAAATACTTTTCCTAGCCGCCTTATTAGTGGGACTGGCGATATTAAATGGCCTTCTAGATCTCCAGATTTGTCTCCAAATGACTTTTATCTGTGGGGTTACCTTAAGCAGACCATTTACAAGCATGAATTTAGTAGGCCAACAAATTTAGAGGAGTTGCGAAATAAAATTGTCGAAGGTGCCAATTCCATTTTACCTGAAACTCTTTTGGAGGTGCGAAATAGCTTTTACGATTAGGATAAGTTTTGTTTAGCTAAAGAAAGCGGTTTATTTAAGCCTTTTATTTAAAAAATGATATGTTGTTAAGTTTGTTTATTAGAGTTTTATTTCTGATTTTTTATTATATTTTTATCAGAGTTGATATTTTATTTTTTATTAGAATAACGCTTTAATTTTCATTATGCAAAACACAGCATATTACACATTTTAAGATTACAATTTTATGCGGGTTTTACACATTGTCATGTCTGTAAAACCCGCATTAGAATAAATATTTTAAAAATGCCTGGATTTTCTCGTAATATTTTGGGACATTTTGTCGCCAAACGACGCAGCTCCTACGAAAGTCAGATGTTTACTAATCTCGTCCTCGGGCCGGCCGCACAGTGCTTCGAGTATATAGGACCTTGGGACAAAAATCAGTTACTTCTATTGGGCTAAGCGTAACGCTCCGAAACTTATGCAACTTTGTACCAATAACCTCTAATAAGGCCCTTTCATTGAAAGAATTTAGAAAATTTAATATCTAATTGTTTAGACTATAATTTATTTAGTCGCCGCTCCAGCCGCATGATATAAATTTAATATTTTATTACAGGCGGCATATTAAGTTTTATAAACAGTCTTAGCTTTATAAACAGAGTTATTAGATTTCAATTTCTTAAAACCGCTTATTCAATTTCCTTACTAAAGCCGACAAATAGTACAAAGATCCTCCTATAATCAAAAATGCAATGTTTCATTATGTAAGCATTTTACACAGCCACATTCTCCACTCCATCCATATTTTTATATACATTCACACTTTTAACTTTAGGCCAACAGGTCATTAAACAGTATATAACACAAGATTCGGTTAGAATCAGAATTTTACTTTGTAAAATTTTTATTTGTATATTTCATACAACAATAACAGAATTGTACGGTTAGTGCAGTGCTTTATTTCATTCTTCTAATTACACTTATTTACCGAAAAATTGGTGTTTTATTGAAGAAAAAAATCACAACCCAGAATACCGTGTGTGGAAAAGCCCATACACAAAACACTAATGTACAGGGAAATATGCGACCAATACATTAAGAGCTGGACAAATAAAAATGTTCGATTCTCATTTTTCTTTGAAGTGACTGTCCTTTGCGATGAGATAATGGGCTCTGATGTTAAAAGTAGTCTTTTTAATAAATCCATATTACATTTTGTTCTAGAATACTTGCGGGTGTGAAGTAATCGATATTTTCTTGCCTCTTTATGTCTCGCTTCTAAAGCATCCTCGGAAAGTTGTCCTATAAGTAAAAAAAATTAATCAAGTATTTCAGATCCGTGTACCAGAACCTTATGCAAGTAATACCACCATGTAATACCACCATGTAATACCAATTATATAAATCTAAATATAATTGTTTAGTCTCATCTAAAAGTTTCTTAAACTCTAGTACCTGAATGTGACAGCCACTAGAAAGAGTTCCAAGAATAGTCGAAAAATTTATTATAAGACGCTTGTCTATTCCTGTTATTTCAGAGCTTGAGTCTGGATTGTAAAAAAAGCGTCTAGCTGTATTGCCATCGTTGCTTGACCCGTATTCTTGCTTTGGTTTGTCCACAATCAGGCCCATTTTTTATTTAAAATCTGATTGTATTTTCTTTTTGTTGTTTTCCACTATTTTCTTATTTTCTGCTCCTTTAACTTGCCAAGATCTTATTTGCAATCGACCACTCAAAAATCTTATCCAGCAGTGTAATGTGGACAAACCAAAGCTATAGTTTTCTACTTTTGAAGGACGGTTGGTATTTGGCAAATTCATTTATTTCTGACTTGATCCACAGATGATGCACCTGGATGTTGCGTTTGTGTCAGAGAGAATATTTGCTACACTACCATCCATCATAGTGAACAACATTTTAAATGATACTATACAAGTAGTTAGTGAAATTTTAAAATAAAATTATTAAGGTCATTAATTTTATTTTTAATTTCTTGTTCTTCATTGCGCGCTAGCTCTTTATTCTCTTTTTGAAATATGAATTTAAAAGGTCGACAGAAAAGTGTAGAAGATGAACGAGAATCAACCCATATATCTTTTTTACTTTGTACATCACGTAGTCTCTAAAAACATATATTCATCTGTCAAAGATGTATCGGAAAATTTTTGCTTGTATTGGCTATGGCCAGAACTACCATCAAAACCATATTTGCATATCAGCTCCACTTTTCTATTTTCCTGTATATTTGCTATTTTAATAATGCTTTGAGCTGTTGAATTTAATATATCTTGTAAATTAACTTCTGCTGAAATTTCGGTGGCGCAAATTTTAAAGGGTAACAAAGCATTTTGATATCTTAAGGTATATAAACTTGGAAAAATATGTACTCCCGTTTTATTGACTACCGAGCGCAATCAATTGTATTTTCTTTCTGATAAGTCAAGATCTAAATAGAGAGCTAATGCCTGATGGGAAATAAGAGATGTATCTGGCGGCGATGAACTACTTACAAGTTTTGCAGTATATAAAATTTCATCAGATGTTCTGCCAGCAGTGATTTTTTTAGCGCGCCGAAGTTTCGTCCGCTTTGAAGACTCTGTAAATGGTTTTAGCGGCCTACCACGAATACGGAATGGACCAGCGACTTCTAAGTTTAAATTGACTTTTCTTCCGCCTATTAAACATTCTAGTAATGGTAACTCAAACCTACGTTTGTAACCTACGTTTGGTTACAAACTACGTTTGTAACCAAATTTTATTTTTTTCCATAAATCTGACACGATTTCGCGATGCTATACTCCATTTTTTATTAAAATGAAGGCAAATAATGCTGCTTTGCTTGGTGAAGTTCGTTTCAACTCTCTTCACCATACGCTTTAAAAATTACTCAATTAATATAATTCAAATACTCCACGAGAGCTGTATAAGTTGAGCGTGCTTATTTATTATGGAAAGCGTAATATAAAAAAAAATAAAAACTCAAAAAGATACAAAATTTCAAGACGTGTCATAACATAAAAAGTTAAAAAAGCTATAATTGATTTACATTCGAGAATACAGGAATAGGGAAAATTTAATTGAATCTGTACATCTAAGTGAATAATTACATTTAAAAGATCAAACAACTGATTAAGAGAGCTGCCGTACTTCATAGGAAAAATTTTCTTATAAATTGTGTTCAGGAAACTTAGTGCCTTATTAAAGAGTACAAACAGCAAATACTTTCAAGAACTAGATTGATTGGTCTTAGATAAGGATATATAGGATTCAATAAACTATCTTAATATATTCATGATGCGATGGTTTCTGAAGATGAGATTGTCAAAAATATAAAACATTTAAACTTTAGGATTTTCAATCAATATTTAGAGAAAATACGATTGGTTCCATTCATTTAAATCATGTTAAAAAAATTAACATTCTCGCTTTCTGACAGTCTGTACTAGCTACTGCTTGAATTCTTTATTTTAAACAAGGTCAAAGTGTCACTTATTTTAATAAAAACCAGTTTTACAAAAATTGTTTAAAATTGTCTCTATTTATTCGACTAATAAACAATCTTGCTTGGTGAATCTATAACACAAGCTTCGAAATAAAACTGAGGCGAGGGATTGCTCAAATTTAAAAGGAAATGGATTTTGGAACAATAAAATGTAAAAACTACAAATGGTTTTAAGAGGCTTTTTTTATATGCCTTTTTAAAGTTTCAAATTTAAAGAGAAATATAAAATTATTGCAAACTACTTTTACATTTAATATGGTTAAATGATAAATGACTTTTAAATTTTTTAATACATGATATTAAAGTACATACCTTGTTGTACACTGTCCATGTTTAAAAAAGATTTCAACTTGTAACCGCTTGTCTTGAAACACCAACAAAGTATACTCAAGTTTTAATAACAAAAAGGTACCAGTCAACACGCGAGATTTTATTATTTTTGGCGCAAATATTTATAAACAAAAAATGCTATTTGCGATAACATTTTTGTGGAATAGTGGCTATTTGTTTGTGGTCTTTAAGATAAGGTATTTAAATACTTCTGAAAAACAAGTCATTTTTTCGATTTTTGTCTATTGGTCGAAGCACTGTGGGTCGGGGCGGTGCTCTGTCGCAGGCACTGGTACACGTGGGACGTTACAAAATTTCGCCTCTATGCGGTTTCCTATAAGTAACAAACGAAAACACGATCTGTATAGATTTTAATCATATTTTGTATGGTATTAGGGAGTTAAAAAACCTGAAAAAAATCAGGTTCGGACTCAACTAACTAAATTATTATTGTGCGTACGAAAATACTTCTATAATCCAGTGTGTCCCTGTGTATCAATGGAATAGAATATTTCCTAATGATTTTGTAATGCGGCTTTTTCTCTTCAAGGAGTCCATCATCCGATTTTTATTTTTTTCTACATACGCTCCTTATTTTTTTATATTAAAATCGATAGGAAAATTTATACTGAATCCACCATCAGGAAACTTTGCTTTTTGTTCAATTATAACCGAATGTAAATAGTCAGCCCTCTATGAATGGAACTATTGAAATGCGTGAAAATAAAACATGAAATACTTATCCATATAAATTTAATCTTTAATTGTAAAAAAATATGTACAAAAAACTACCGGGTAACACTACATAAAAGTAATAAACTATATTGTGCCGTAACTACACTACAATTGTATAAAGTTACGATATTAATTATTTATCCATAATAATGGTTTAATTATCGTAAAAAATATCATAAACAAAACATCTCTTAACGGTTAAAAAGGATTATTACTATACGGAATTTGCACTATACGGTTTTAGATTAAGGACAAGTTATTCAGTTAAGGCTCCGTTTCGTTAACTACATATATGGCAAAAAATGAGAGAAACAGTAAATTTCTCGATAAAATATCAAAAGGGGATTACGCTAATAATTATAATAACATACAATTAAGTGAACTATTAAATATAAAATTTAGATTATTAGGTCATTTATAAAATTAGGCTAAAATTATTGGCCTACTAATCAGTACTGTTTTGGCAGTTTAGGCCTTTAAACAACATACAGGGTGATTCACATTGCGGTTTTTTGAATCACACTGAAAAAGTGAATGAATTAAAGTAATAATTAAAAAAAACGGTTTGTAATTTGACAGCAAACCAAATTTTCCAAAAGCCAATATGGCTTATTTTTTTGGAAAATTTGATTTATTTTATAAGCTTTTCTTTGAAATGTATGTTTTGACTTGCTTGTAGAATGAATCACAAGTTGGCAGTTTTTTTGACGTATTTAAGATAAGGACATACAGACTATGGACAGAAAAATCTAAACCTCAGAATTCTTTCATAACGCACCGATTTTTCGCAGTTCTTTTTTACCCTCTAGATCAACGTTATATACAGTGCCGGCCAAAAGTAGAGAAACTTTTAATTTATTTTCTAATTTAATAATAATATATTCAAAATTTTTGTGACACCATGTATTAAAAATGTTTATCTTAGCCTAAGCCATAAATTCATACCAAAACGGTTTGAATATTTATCACAGGAATGTAAATAGTAAACAATGTTTTTTTACTTGAGGACATAAATAGAGAAACTTTTTGTATTAAATATTTTAAATTAAATAGGTCTCGTTTGAAGCAGTTCGTTTTTGATTGTGAAGAAGCCTATTTAGTATTAAAATGCCTCGAGGTATAAATTTATCTGAACAAATAAAAAAACTTATAATTGAGAAGCACAATGCGGGAGTGAAACAAGTAACAATCGCTAGAGAACTTGATCTTCATAAAAGTGTCATTTGTAAACAAATCAAATTGTGGCAAACTGGAGGCACTACTGCCAGCATCTCTAAGCCAGGTAGACCCAAAAAAACAACATCTGCAACTGACAAGCTAATTAGACTATGTTCTATAAGAAATCCAGTTTTCTTCGCCGAAGATATGAAAAAGGCATATCCCAGCATTTCCCTTTCAGTTCGATCTATTCGAAGACGTTTATGTGACGCCAACTTAAAAGCCAGGAGACCGGTAAAAAAACCTTTCATTTCAACGAAAAATAGACAAATTCGTTTAAGATTCGCAAAAGAACACTTACATTGGACCTATAATCAATGGAAAAACGTTTTATGGTCAGATGAAAGTAAGTTTATTTGGGTCAGATGGTATGAGGTGGGTTATACGTCCCGAGAATGAAAAATTCAACCCAAAGTACACTATTCCCACAATCAAACGTGGACGCGGTAATGTGTTGGTGTGGGGATGTTTTTCCGGGCATGTCGTTGGTCCACTGGTGAGAATAAATGGGATCATGAATAGCCAATATTATCTAAAGATCTTAAGGAATAATATGCTTCCCTACGCCGAGGATAATTTGCCGTTAATTTGGAAATTTCAGCATGATAACGACCCCAAGCACACTTCTAAAATTGTTAAAAATTTCCTAACCTCTCAACAAATTCACGTTCTGAAGTGGCCAGCTCAAAGTTCAGATTTAAATCCCATCGAGAACTTGTGAGGCGCACCTAGACAAAAAAGTTCGACAAAAAAATCCGAATAAGTTCCGAAATAAAGACGAATTATTCCAAGTCCTAAAAGAAGCATGGAGTGAAATTTCCGGAGATATTATACACAGTCTTCTTGAATCTATGCCAAGACGGTGTAGTGAAGTTGTGAAGAATAACGGTTATGCCACAAAGTATTTTGTGGCCACTTATTATTTTTGTCCTTAGAGAAAATAAATTTTGTTTGCATATTTTGTAATAAATTATTTGTTTTCAATTTTTTTTTCTAATTATTTTCGTCACTACTAGATATAACCATAAACATTATTTACAACTACTTCGAATTAGTTTTAATAAGAAAAAAATTAAAATTAAAAGTTTCTCCACTTTTGGTTGGCACTGTATGCTTGAAGTGTGCGTTTTATTTTAAAGGAAAATTGCAAAAAGTACCAAGTCGGTGGGGATATTTTGAATTCTAAGTAAATTCTCCGATTTTTGAAATATTGTTCCTAGTACCAAAAATTTGATTTTACCATTGAATCAATTAGGAAAAATTAGCTGAAAAAAGAGTACCAACTCGTTAAAAATATTTTGATTTTTAAGAGAATTGAGGCCAAACTATCAAGGGTGTTTCACGAAACATCGCGCTAATGGACCAAATTTATATTTTTTTTAATTTGGAAATAAAAAACAATTGAGACGTGACTTTCATTACGGATTAACCCTGTATTTGGATACAGAGTGAAAAAAAAACTGAAACATTCAGGTTCGGACGTATTATTTTTTGAGTAATTAATTGTTAATAATTCTTATCCTTCTTATGACGGAAATTCCTTTATTATATTTTTTAGATCTTTCACGTATAGTACAGACCTGATTTTATTAAAATTTCGGAAGGAAAAAAATCAGATCTCGACTCGTTTCTCAAAAGGAAATCTACTTTTTTCTTTAAGATGAATTTGAACTGTTTTGTTTTTAAGAGTCCGAGTTTACAGGCTCGGAACTTTTAAGTGAGACTAAATTTAAATTTTAAGTAAAATTCCAATAAGTGATCGGAATAACGGATTTGATTGTTCACTTTGTTTTTTTTTATTCTGTGTATGCTGTAATAAGAGTCAATGGTACAAATATATTTTTTTTTAATTTAATGCCAAAGATTTTTAATTTTTTTTTGATAAATCACCCTGTATATTAGTGTAAAAATATTTATCATCTGAATATATAGGGCTGTCCCAAATTTGAGAGTAACAAGGTCGATTTAAATAAATTATTTCCATACCAAAATTTAAAAAATGATCTTGGCGTTATCTTAGGTTGAAGAGCGAAATAGATGACTTGTAAACTAAAATTAATGACACGACGTTTTCTCATTCAGCAACCATCATCAACTCTTTCTTGGTTCTATTCACCCTCGCATTTGGGACATTCCATATACAGGGTTACTGGTAACATGTCACGATCCTTTTAAGGGCACTTAGGGAAAATCATAAACTATTAAATTCCTTATTAGTGTATGGGTCCAAAGTCCATCAGAGCTTGAAAACTGCACAAGTTAGAAAATTAATCATTTCCGACGCAAATTGTTAATTATTGAAAACATCTGCGAGTTATGAGTCATTCAATGAGATGCAAAAATCAACATCAAGATTTAAAAAAATGCTGGAAAAAATCAGATTTTTAATTAATAAACAAAAGGAAAAAGTCATTAAAATTTGCAACAAAAATTTTATTATTTAGCTTTGTTGATGGCTTGTCAGAAGCTAGAAAAAATTATTAAAATAATATTTTTATTAAAAGATGCAAGACAAAATCGCCCACATGTTCCATACACTAATAAAGAGTAGGGGAGACCGGGGTTAGTTGACACAGGGGCAAGTTGAAACATCCGGTTTCACGCGAAAACGGTAGATGGCAGGAGTATCGAAAAATATCGATTTAGCTCGCCTTGTGACCCTCTACCTTCGAGTATACCCGTAGGTCAGTCGGCTACCAACTGTGAGAGCAAGCACAGATTTTATGTTTTTAAGCTGGTCGAGTAAATAAAGTGCGACGCAGTTTTTCTTTCACTACAGTGTAAAAACGTTAAGGATTAATAATTTTTTTGGATAAATAGTGAACGAAGGTATGTTTTATGATAATCTACTCTCAAATGCGTGATTTTTTCGGTTTAGTTTTAGTTATGAAAAATATAATAAAATGCCGTCCTGTGGGGCTAGTTAAAACAGTCCTGTGGGGGTAAGTTGAAACAAGTGTCAACTTACCCCCAAACGATTTTGTATGTACGTTATATATATAAAACATAGAAATAAATATTAATACACATGAGAGATATTACCGATATTCATCGCGCGCGTAACAAATTTGTAGCTCTATTGGGTCGCAGACTAAGTGGGTGGACATAACGGAGCGCCGACCATCGCTTTGACCATAACATTGCACCATAGCTCTGCTCGCCATAAAAAATAAATACACACTGTTAGATCTGTGTGGCAACATTGGAGCGCCGACCATCGCTCCGCGCATAGCGCGTCGGAGCTAAGGTCTCTACATCGTACCAGGGTAAAAATCGAGCTTAGTATTTTTTACACCCTCGACCGGAGAATGTCGCGTTAAATCGCTGCCGTCGCTTAACATGGATAAAGAAAAGTTAATCGGGCTTGTTTTTGCTCGAGAGCCTATTTGGAACAAAATAGACAAAAATCATCATAACTGCATTATTATTAAAAAAATGTGGAATGAAATAGCAAATGAGTGTGATATGCCAGGTAAGAATAAACAATTTTTTTTTAAACTACCAGTTTATAATTTGGTTCTGTTGCATAAAATAAGTTTTAAAATTTTCTCGTACAAATTTTGCCTCATCGTTGTATTTTCGTATTTTGATACCTTTTATATAGGTACCACTTTTTAGCACTACAACTCAAAATAATATCTTCTTCATCTGATGAAGAGGAGTTTAAAAAATCTATGTTTATGCGACGCTTGTTTACGCCAAACTAGTGTAAAAATGCGATGCTCCGAACCTCGATGTGACCACTGCGGCGCATGGGTCGGAGCAAGGGTCGGACCAATGGTCGAGGGGGCTTTGCTATGGTCGAGGATCAATGATCCCCGTTATGTCCATATCCTAACACCGTCTAGAAGCTTTCCTTAAACGTCATCCCACATTATCTCTAAGGTGTCCTGAAGCAACAAGCCTTAGTCGTGCAACGAGCTTTAATAAACACAATGTCGCAAAGTTTTTTTGACCTTTTGCAGGAAATTTTGGACCGCTATACATTTGAGCCCCAAGATATAATATATAATGTGGATGAAATGGGCATGACGACTGTACAAAAGCCGGACAGGGTAATTGCGAAACGTGGGACGAAACAAGTAGGATTTATGACGTCGGCCGAAAGAGGGACTCTAGTCACATTTTACTTTGCAGTTAACGCAAATGGAAACTCAGTTCCGCCAATGTTTTTGTTCCCTAGAAAAAACTACAGGGAGTATTTTGTTAATAATGGACCGCTTGGATGTATTGGAGCAGCCAATCCTTCCGGTTGGATGACAGAAACTGAGTTTGTTATTTTCTTAACACATTTTGGAAAACACACTAGAACCACAAAGGAAAAACCTGTCTTGCTGCTATTGGATAATCATGAATCCCATTTATCCTTAAACGATATTAATTTTTGTAAAGAAAATGGGATAATAGTGGTTAGTTTGCCCCCGCATTGTTCCCACAAATTACAGCCACTAGACCGCTCTGTCTACGGGTCTTTAAAAAAATATGTCAATGCTGTCAGTGATGCCTGGATGCGAAATAATCCAGGCAAAACAATGACGATATATAACATTCCTGCGATTGCAAAAGAAGCATTACCATTAGCGTCAACACCGAGCAACATCCAAGCTGGATTTAAAGTATCGGGAATATACCCTTTTGATCGGCATATCTTTAGTGAGGACGAGTTTCTGTCTTCTGCAGTTAGTGACCGACCACTGGTAATTGCCCATGAGGTAGAAGAAAATGGGAAAGCACAGACTCACTTGCCCCCACTTCTTATTACCCTTGAAAAGACTCCAAACAACGATGAGTTAGAAGTTGTACAACCGCAAGTTATAGAACAACCTGGTCCATCCACTAGTATTCAGAAGAATCGTTTTACTCCAGAAGATTTATGACCCACTCCACAGGCTGCAGAACGTACTGGTACAAGAAAAGGCAGAAAGCGCGGCAAATCCGCCATTTGGACCGACTCACCAAATAAGCAAGAACTTGAACTTATACATGAGCAAAAGATTCAAAAAGAATAAAAAAAAAGGTAAAGAGAAACATCGAAATCAGAGACTACAACAGAATTCCGCCCTTCTCGAAAATCGAAGGCTCCCTGCAGCTCAAAGGAGGAGGAAGAGGAAACATTTTGCCTAAATTGTTGGAGAGTCTTTTAATAATTCTCGTCCAAAAGAAAAATGGGTGCAGTGCACTCAGTGCCATTATTGGGCCCATGAGGATTGTACTAACAAAACGCCATTTTTCGTATGTCAGAATTGCGACTCCGATGATGACATGTAGATTGCAGACTAACTGCAGAACGTATTTAGTCTTGTCCTTTTGTATGTTTTTAAGTATTATATTCCTATCAGTTCCTTTTTTAGTTTTTAATCTATAGAAAAGATATAGAAAATAATATAGGTTAATAAAACCTACTGTTGCGAATAACCCCAGTCCAGTTTCAACTAACCCCGACTTGGAGCAAGTTGTAACAGCGTGCCTAAGTTAAGTTTTTTCGTTATTTTGTAGAAAAAAAAATATTTTAATAAACGAGAGGCGTGTTCTAATAAAAGAGGGTTTTACAATTCTTTATGCATTTTGATTATTTTTTCTCCCTTTTCACTTTTTTACAAAAAAATTATTTCTGGAAATTGTTGCAACTAACCCCGGCCTCCCTTACGCCAATACTTTATTTTGCACAAAGTTTACACAAGTTCACAGCGGCGATTTTCATTAAACGGGAATTTAAGATGGGAATCTGACGAGAATTTCTTAAGAGGATCTTAAGAGGTCCTGCACATTTCAGGATTACGGTAAGGCATTATAAATGCTGCAAACGCATAATATATAAAAATACCCATAATTAATGCTGCAAACCTTATTCAACTGACTAGTAGTGTTGTAAAAAGTGAAATTGTGTGTTAAAATGTTTATTTCATTAAATAGCTATAGTGAGGTGTAGAAGTTTTTAGAATGTCATGCAGATTGGGTTCGGAAAAAGTTATTTAAAATAATCATCAATTTTTGTCGACAATTGTGGTATTATGAACTTATGGAATCTAATGGTTAAATGTTTAGAGATTTTTTTTGTTTACCACTACTTTTGAATAAAATTAGGTTTTTATTTGGTAAAACAATACAATTATGTATGTTAATCTAAGATTTTCTAAAAAATAACAACAAGTGTAAATATGTTGAAAACAATGGACTTTTGACCCATTCATTATTAAGCAATTCAATAGTTTATGATTTCCCTTAGCTTAAGATCTCTTAAAAGGATCGTCACATGTCACCAGATTCCTTGCAGTGGATGTGGATCTCGTTAATAAATTTTAATACGACGACATTTCATCTCCAAGAGTTTATCATCAGCGATTTTTTTAAGTAGTAAAATTTTGAGCGACTTCTCGGCACTATTTTGACCAACATCCGAAAATTTCATAATCCTATATAAAAAAGTAATAAATAAAATGATTTTCCATAATTTCAGTTTTCCTAGGTCCTGACTTTTGTGAACATCAGAAAATTTTAAAAAAAGAAGAATTGTCATGAAAATTTCCTCAATTTCATTTTTCCAGAACTTTTCCCCTTTATTACGATATGAAAAATTAAGGTACCATTTCAATAACTTACTGCGAAAATTACAGAAAAAATTGCTTCAGATATCTTTGATACGGTGCAAAATTGTAATAAATTACCGTATACGTGCTAAAAATAAAATTTTCATTCACTCTGTCCATTCTTATGTCAAACACCCCGTAGAAAACCCCTTAAAAAAGCAAGTCAGTCGTATTTGGCAAGATATTAGTGAAAAATGGAAAAATTGAAGTTTCCCAATTTTAGTTTAAAAAAAAAACGAATTTTTTAGTACGTGAAGGTGAAAAATGGAAAATTCACTTCAATTTTCCCGTGCTCTTAATAATTCTAATCCAAGGAGTGCGGAACGTGTAGAGGAAACTCTTGGGGTAAAATTGTTGTCTCTTTTTAGGACAAAATGCTTAAAACATCCTCGATAGGGACAACTTATCACGTGCAGTGGACGTGACAATTTTAAACTCCAATAAAGATACAAATGTAGAGCTCCCTCTACACTTCCTTCCGCACTCCTCACTCTACTCGGTGTTTAATTGCGCGTGCTCGTGGGCGTATGAGTGAAAGTGTCGGTGGCAGGATTCAGCGTGTGACCGACTCCCGGTTCTCCCTGGGCGGTGGACTGCGATACTTGGCGCGAATGTGCAAATATTTGGAAGCGTCCGGGGAATCCCGGTCGGGACTCTCCCGGGTTACGACCTTCACCTGGCACGGGTCGTGACGTAACAGGAAGTGGTCCAAGGTGTCCCAGCCGCCTCCCACGCGCACCATCATGTGTCTACCTTTCAGGAGCTGAAAAATGTAAAAAGTCTCGCTGTAACTGGTTGTGTGAAGAAAAATAACCAGGATGGTTCCCAGGTGGAACTGCGTCACACAATGTTTAAAAAAAGGCCTAAAGAGAGGATTTTATACACCCAACCTTTTCCCTAAATATTATAAACAACTGCAGAACACCCCTACTTACCCTTATAAAAACGTTCTTCCCGGCAATATTGTACTTCCCTTCGCCCACTTTCCTCACTTTCAACTTGTCGCATTTGCCGTTGGCGCAGTTGCAATTTCTTTGCATTAAACGGGCGGCCAATTGAACCTTTCTGTCCAGTTCTGTGGTTAGGCTTTGCGTTGGTGTATCACCCCCACCTGAATAAAATTATAATGTTAAGAAATCAATCCATTATATCCAAACTGTGTACTCTTCTCACCTTTAATATCGACACTGCGCCTACTCGTATCGATGGCATCAGCCACATCCAAATCTGGATCTTCTGGACTTCCTCTGGACCACTCTTCGTCTTCTGTATTATCACTGGGTACTCCGTCACTAGCACCGCTGGGTTTAATAGTAGGGAGGGAATTAAGAGTATTATCACCTAAAAAGAATGGAAAAACCCTTTAATAAAGAAACAATTTGGAAACAATAATTTGGTACCGGAAGCTCTGTTGTCTCTTGGATCTTCAATGAGCAGCACGTGAGGACCAGTGTCCCAACGTTGCGCATAATGTGATATAGCAGAAGTTGATCTGGAAAATTTGAATGTTTTTTTGCAAATACTGGAAAATGAGTTGGAACTTTACCTGCTGTGGCTCATTTTCAAATCCGATTCCAACCTTGGAGGGCTCGCTTGGAACTGCCAAGACAATAAAGAACTCAATCCGGAATCTCCGGAGTTGTTTCGTTCTTCTTCGGCGATCTCCTTTTCTAGCTGCACCAATCCCGGTGGTTCTATGCCGTATTTCGTAGCTAACCTAGCTACTTCCAGCAGGCAAAGGATAACGTTACGGGGTTGATTGTGAAGGACTGCAATAGTTGGTTTTAGTCTAATTATTAGTTGAATCAGAATGGCACACCTCGACTTACCTAAATCGTCGCTTTCAAATAGTAAATTCTCGTGTACCCCCAACGTTCTGCAAAACTTTATGAAGTTGGCCACGTTATCTCTGGAGAAAAAACTCCTGCGCATGGCTTTTTCGAAACATTTGCCCCTCACGGTGGGTACGATCTAATAAGAATTTTGCAAAATATTTTATTACATTTTTTTGTTTCCGAATATTGAACTTACCCCTTTGACCAATCCAGTGTTGACCGCCCTCTTGGCGGTTTCGCAAACGACTTGCGCCAAATGGCAAATGACCACGCCGTTATCCAGTTCCGCGAGGAAATTGTCTCTGTTTATATAGTCGATTCCTGAAAGTAAGAAAGAGATGCTCAGATGTCAATATACGTACTGAGTGTGCGTAAAAAGTGCCACTCTTTGGGGCGTAGCTTAGAGTGGCCTAAGGACTAGAGACTGATTTTTCTAGTATGGATAGAAAGTAAGTGAGTGAAAGACTTTCTAAGGTCCATTTACAAATTAGATTATATACAAGAGATTAGCAATGAAATAAAGAATAATATGCAACTTACAGTAGCCCAGACGAGTTAATAATTTAACGTAAACTCCATACGCTGTTGCTATATGTTACGTAAAGTAAAAAAATTCGGTTTGCCGATTTGTATAGTAAAAAATCATCTGGTTGATTGTATTTTTAAATTACCCCGTGTGTAAGACAGAAAGCTTTATATACGCATTAAAGGAAATCAAAGTTGGCTTGGGAAATGATCAGTTCAGCTTCAGTTCATAGATGTCAATGATAATGAGGACGCCATCTTTAGATAAAAAATGAATGAGTCAAAACTTCACGGAATAAATCGCTTTGAATTGAAACTGTTTGACCCCGTGCGTAAGACAGTGCATAGATGTCATGTTAATTAGATATTTCGTTAATGTAAGCCTTCTTGAATTATGGCATTTTTTTTAAATTTGGGCGTGGTTTATAAGAGATAGACGGATGCCTATGGAAACTGCCTAGCCCCGTGCATATGACAGAGAAAGCTATATGCACAATAATAAAAACCAATGTTGGTGTTTTTTTTTGACACAATGTAAGTAACAAATGCTTGAAACACGTGCAGACATGAATTTCGTAGTGCGCACGCGTAAAAAGTACCAATGCCTTTGGGTGGGGCTTATAGCGGTCTAATTATTGGATTTTTTTTATTAGTGTGATTGTAGATAAAGCCACATCTCGAAAGTTTCACAAAATTTAAAAAAACACATTAGCAATGGAATCAGGAACAAAATGCAATTTTTACAGTAACCCAGACAGGTTAATAAGTTTTTAACCAAAACTGCAGCTCCATACAGTATCTACTTGTTAGCAAATCATCTGGTTGATTGTATTTCCAAATAGACCCGTGTGTAAAACAGAGAATGCTATATATAGTGCATATATGCGCACTTAAGGAAATCGAAGTTTGCTTGGAATATGACGGGTCCAAGATAGCGATGATTGCTTGATTGTTCGATTAGTCCAGTGTGCAAGATAGAGAACGTTATGGGCAAACTAATGTTCGATTAATCTAGTGTGTTAAACAGAGTACGCTATAGGCACACTTATATAAATTACAGTTGGCCATTTGACGTAAAGTTGAAGTCTCATAAGATTTAACGTCAACATGCTATTGACCATATTAACCATCTGGTTGATTGTATTATCAAATAGCACCCATGTGTAAGTCAAAGAATTGACAATTGACAGCTATGACAACTGACGTTGTTGACAAACAGCCATGATATGGACAACTTTGAACATTTAGGTAAGCTTGTAAACAACACTTTGAACCGACCGAATTCATTTCTTTTAATTATTTCTTGATTTAAAAATAATTTTGCAACACAGACATTTTCTTGTTAATCCTTTGGCATTGACGCGGTTCAAAGTGCTATCTATCAACTTTTTCGTAATTTTTCGTCAAAGTTATCAGGGTGTTGAGATTGACAGATTCGACATAAGATATCAGGGAGATTTGTAGACAGCATATTAAACAACAAATGTTTTCGTAATTTTAGGTCTCAGTTGTTAAGTTTTGACATTGACAATTTCGACGTAAAATTTAAGGGAGCCGCTGTGATACAAAAAAATTATAAAAAATCCAGGATTTTTATTGATCGTTTACTTGCACTAACCGTACCAGATTTAGTTGACAATTGACAGTTATGAAAACTGACATTGCTGACAAACAGCCATGACAAATTAAAAATTTTAGGCAAGCTTGTACACAGCACTTTGAACCAACTGAACTAAATTTCTTTGAATATTTCTTAATTTTAAAATAATCTTGCAACACAGAAATTTTTTGTTAATCCTTTGGCATTGACGCAGTCCAAAGTGCTGTCTACAAATCTTTTTGCAATTTCACGTTATAGTTGTCGAGTTTTGACATTGACTATTTCGAAGTAAAAATTGAGAGGGGTTTGTAGACAGCATATTGAGCCGCTGTGATATCAAAAACGAGCAAATAAATGCTGTATTTTTATTGGTCGGTTACTTGCGCCATGTGTACCAGAATTAGTGGTTCTGACAATGAACAGTTATGTCAACTGACGATGTTGACAAACAGCCGTGACAAATTTAAGGTTTTAAGGAAGCTTGTACACAACACCTTAAACCAACTGAACTAAATTTCTCTAAACATTCCTTAATTTAAAAATCTTCGTGCAACACAGAAATTTCCCTGTTTGCCTGGCTCAGCACATTGAGTCTACAAATATTTTCGCAATTTTACGTCACAGTTGTCGAGTTATGACATTGACAATTTCGACGTAAAATTTTAAGAGAGTTTTGTAGACAGCATAATGAATCGCTATGATACTAAAAATTAACTAATAAATCCTCGACATTGGTCGTTTACTTCCTCTAACTGTACCAGATTTAATGGTTTTGACAATTGACAGTTATGACAACTGACAATGTTAACAAACAGCAAGGATAAATTTAAAACGTTAGGCAAGCTTGTACGCAGCACTGTGAACCAACTGAACTAAATTTCTCTGATTATTTCTTAATTTTAAAACAATCTTACAATACAGAAATTTTCTTGTTAATTCTTTGGCATCGACCCGGTTCAATGTGCTGTATACAAACCTTTTTGTAATTTTAAGTTGTCAGAGTCTTGACATTGACAGGTTAGACACAAGTTTTCAGGGAGGTTTCTAGACAGCATATTGAGCCTCTGTGATACAAAATAATTAACAAATAAATCATGGATTTTTATTTGTTGTTTATTTGCACCGACTGTACCAGATTGACAGTTTTGACAAATGACAACGTTGACAAACAGCCATGATACTTTGAACATTTAGGCAAGCTTGTAAACAGCACTTTGAACCAAATAAACTAAATTCTTCTAAATATTTCTTAATTTTAAAATAATCTTGCAACACAAAAATCTTAATCGCTGCATGGATCGATCCGGTTTAATGTGCTGTCTACAAACCTTTTTGCAATTTTAGGGTCTTGACATTGACGATATAAGTTTTCACGGAGGTTTGTAGATAGCATATTGAGCCGCCTGTGATACCAAGGAATTACCTAATAAATAATGCAATTTTATTCTTCGTTTATATGCGCCCACCATACCAGATTTAGTAGTTTTGACAATTGACATTTATGACAACTGATAATATTCACAAAGAGTCATGACAAATATAAAATCTTAGCAGAGCCTGTACCCAGCATGTTGAACCAACTTTTCGCAATTTAACGGAAAAGTTGTCAGAATCTTGATATTGATAATATTATACTTAACCTGTCAATGTCTGACAACTTTGACTTAAAATTTCTGTATTGCAAGATTGCTTTAAAATTAAGAAATAATCAGAGAAATTTAGTTCAGTTGGTTCAAGGTGCTGCGTACAAGCTTGCCTAAAATTTTAAATTTATCCTGGCTGTTTGTCAACATTGTCATAACTATAAACCAAACAACCAAAAAATAGACCAATAAAAATCCAGAATTAATTTGTAAATTTTTGGTACAGCACATTGAGCCGGACTAACAGGAAAATTTCTCTGTTGCAAGGACATTTTAAAATTCAAAGAAATATTCAGAAAAATGTAATTCAATTGGTTTAAAGTGTTATTTACAAGCTTCCTTAGAACCTTAAATTTGTCAAGGCTATTTCTCAACATCGTCAGTTGACATAACTGTTCATTGTCAAAACCACTAATTCCGGTACAGATGGCGCAAGTAAACGACCAATAAAAATACAGCATTTATTTGCTCGTTTTTGGCATCACAGTGGCCCAATATGCTGTCTACAAACGCCTCTCAAATTTTACGTCGAAATTGTCAATGTCAAAACAACTGAGACCTAAAATTACGAAACGATTTATTGTTTAATATGCTGTCTACAAATCTCCCTGATATCTTGTGTCGAATCTGTCAATCTCAACACCCAAATTACTTTGACGTAAAATTACGAAAAAGTTGATAGATAGCACTTTGAACCGCGTCAATGCTAAAGGGTTAACAAGAAAATTTCTGTGTTGCAAAATTATTTTTAAATCAAGAAATAATTAAAAGAAATTAATTCAGTCGGTTCAAAGTGTTGTTTACAAGCTTACCTAAATGTTCACAGTTGTCCATATCATGGCTGGTTGTCAACAATGTCAGTTGTCATAGTTGTCAATTGTCAAATCTTTGACTTACACATGGGTGCTATTTCATAATACAATCAACCAGATGATTTATTTATTTAGCAAGTAGCAATAGCGTATGCCTATAGCATTCTCTGTTTGACACACTAGATTAATCGAACATTAGTTTGCCCATAACGTTCTCTGTCTTGCACACTAGACTAATCATCGCTATCTTGGACCCGTCATATTCCAAGCCAACTTCGATTTTCTTTAGTGCGCATATATGAGCTATATATAGGGTTCTCTACACATGGGTCTATTTGTACATCTCACTGTCATCAGCTGATCACGCTGAATTTAACGTAAAAGTTGTCAGAATCTTGATATTGACAGGTTCGACATAAGATTTTAAGCTTGTGCACAGCACTTTAAACTAACTGACTTAAATTCCTCAAAGAAAATTTCTGAATTTTAAAATTATTAACAGCGGTTTAATATGCTGTCTACAAACCCTTTTGCAATTTTACGTCAAAGTTGTCAGGGAGATTGATAGCCGCTGTGATGCCAATTTAAAATAAAAAAAAGTTAAAAACAATCTTATTGGTAGGTCAACTTAGATCCCAATACTGAGACAACCGCCCATATATGTATCCAATTCAGTAGATTAATTTAAAAAGAGACTTTTCGGCGGCTTATAGGCCTACACACGCACAAAACAAACAAACATGTGGTCATAATCTGTTAAAAGTAAAATAAATGTGCTTTTGTTCTATCCGTGTTCACAATACGAATGGGAGACGTTATTATTTTTTTTGTTTTTGTGAGATGCGACCGGAAACGGTCACTTCCTGTCAAAAGACTTCTCCAGTGAGTGTAGCTTTTTATTTTTTAATTCGCTTATACGGTTTTATTTTTAGTCGGCAAAATATAATATACGAGAAACACACACCTTTTGGTCGTACGTGCATGTGTAAATTACTTTATGTTTGTTTAATAATATCTTGAATCTTCGCAGAAACTGATTCGTCTCTCTGGATTTATGCCAGTTAGTTAACGACTATACTCGGTTTATATTTTTATTTTATTTATTTTTTGCTTGTTTTGAGGTTATTTTTGGGTTAGGTGAGGTTTAGGTGCAGGTGCAGTGTCTGTTGGAATAATAGAGCCTTTAATATTATTCTCACTTCATACGTTATTGAATTTTTTTTTCAGGGTGATTTTTTGGTTTTTAAAATTTTTAGAGATTGCTGAAATTGGTGGTCAAGAATTTTATGGGAAAATTCTATCTTTTGTAATGTCAGAAATACAAGCATTTATCAATTAAAAAATAAAAGTGTTTTCCAAGGTCAATTTTTAACTTAATTTAAAAATTAGAAATAAATATTCAATGATTTTATAGGAAGATTGATGTTGAAGATGATGTTGAAGATGATTTTTTACTTTTCAAATTTTTCAGAGAAAAATGCATTAATAGATGTTCAATGATTTTATGGGACGATGTTGTGTTCCAAGTTTCAATTGTTTAACTTTCTTAATTTCAGAGATATGAGCATTTTCAATTAGAGGAAAAAATCTTTTCCAAGGACGATTTTTCACTTTTGGAGAAAAACGCTAAAATAGGTATCCAATGATTTTATTGTAAGATTTTCTGTTCCAAGTTTCTAGTCTCTAACTTTCTTAATTTCAGAGATATGAGAATTTAAAGAAATCATGAATTTATTTATTTAAGTAGAAGGCTCTCCTACAGATAGACTAAGCAATCAAATAACAGGAAAGCACAAAGTATCTTATGAATTTAAATACAAATAAGCGCTTTGCCAAACATTACATTTTCACCAAACCTAACAAATACACCAAGCAATATAAACCTAACTAACTTATTTAATAGTATCTCTTATAAACAGTAAAGAAGCATATATACAGATGAATAATGACAATAAGACAATATTTATCGTTCTTTGCGAAATTAGGTAGAAATTCTTAAGTATCGCCTAAATGAAGTCATACTGGAGAAAAATATATCATTATTCAAATCTGAACAATGGAGAGTTAGACATATAGTTTTAAGAATATCTTGAGATGCTATGGTCGATCTATTACGCAAAATATAAGGATTAATGTTGATATGTAAATTTTCCAGACAGAAAGGGCAGTCTATTAAAGCGAAAATTTATTATATTTACAAACTTGCATTGAACTCTTTCAATTTGGTCAATATATTTGTGATACATCGGATTCCAAGCCACTGTCGCGTATTCTATAGTAGGTTTAACGAATGCATTATATAATAATATTAAAGATGATTGATTACTAAAACCCTTTGTAATTCGAGTTATAAAACCTAGATTTTTTAGAGCTTTCTGAACAATGTTTTCTATATGAACGTCGAAGAGCAGTCTGGAATCCAACGTCACACCTAAATCCTTAATAAACTCCACATACTTCAAGATAGTGCCCCCGAGATAGACATCACATTTGTTTTGTGTCTGAGATGGTTTTCTGCTAAAAAGTATAGAATGACATTTTTCTGGATTAATAAATAATTTATTTAAGGTACAGTACCTTTCAAAATTTGCAAGATCAGATTGCAGGGCACGAAAATCTGATACCTTCTTAATTGTTGTAAAGATTTTTAGGTCATCTGCATATGCAAGATATCTACAGGTAGGGAAACATTGACCAATGTCATTTAAAAAAATTGAGAACAAAATCGGTCCCAAATGAGAACCTTGCGGTACTCCTGAAGTTACGGTTGTACAAGAAGACTTTACTCCATTTATGACAACGTACTGAGAGCGATTTGTTAGATAACTTTTAATGAGTTTAAGTATTTATTTTTAATTAAGAAATTCTCCAACTTCACGAAAAGTGTAGGATGATGTACCTGATAAAAAGCCTTGGAAAAGTACACGGTACAAGTTTCCAGACCACTATCCATACTTTCGTTTATACTCTGAATAAATGGTATTAAGTTGGTTATTACCGATCTTTTTTGGAAAAAGCCATGTTGGTTAACATCAATAGCTACTTTGACCTTAAAGAATAATTGTTTTTACAGCAAAAATTCAAAAAGTTTACCAAAGTCACTAAGTAGGGGAATAGGCCTGTAATTCCGTACATAAGTTTTTTCTCCGATATTAAATTAACATTTATATCCAAAGACATGTGATGGCTATCTTCAGGCACAAAGGGATCCATACTTTTGTTTACAATAACTTTTGTAGAATTAAAAATAATAAGATCCAGAATTTTATCACGAGCATTAAAGACGTGATTAAATTGCTTTAGATTATTAAAGTAAAAATCATCAGAAAATGCTTTGCTGCAAGGATCAGTGGCGTTGATAGGCAATAAATCTTTAACATTCGGTTTTTGTGACCATATTAAATTAATATTAGTGCTTATAATATTTTTTAGTTTAGACAAAAAGTTGTGTTATTGTGTTAGAATTACACCACTTACAACACAAGTTCCGTGTGGTATACGTCACGAATCGCCAATAAGACACCGCCACCATCACTTTTGCCACTAATGTTAGCGTTCCTATCAAGTCTAAAAACGTTATAGTTGTTAGGAAACAGCTCCGAGTCCAGAACGTTGGGATTTAACCAAGACTCGGTTAATTGAGATATAGTCGCATAGACAGGTGAAGGCAGACTGATAAAAGTCTACTGTGTTTGTCCTAAGGCCTCTGGTGTTTTGGCAGTACATAAAAAATTGCTGAGACGAAGTCATTAAAAAAAAGTTGCCACAAGAAATTACAAAAGTACTAATTAGAATATATGGTTTATAGTGATGCTAGCACGGAAGACAGAGTGTGCTCATTAATAATATTAATGGCTTTGCTGTTCTCGTCCCTCTTTATGAAAACTTTCATTTCTTTCACCCAGCAAAATTTGAAGTTAGAATTTTTACAAAATTCCCTAGCTTTCTTGTGAAGTTGCTTATAGTAGGGTGAAAGGTGTTCGTTCACAAATATTTTTGGGCCATGTTCAAATCCTAAGTCTGTTGCCTTTAACCCGTGATTTCCTTTCAATTTAGCAGCATTAATAAATTCGTTTCTTTTAGCTACGGATGAGAATTTGACCACTATGTTTTTGGGTTGGGTTGAACTATTTGTACCCTTAGCATATCTGGCAACCCTATGACATGACACGATATTGTCATCTTGAATGTTACTCCCAATGAAAGATCCTAACTCCTTTACGAGAGTGAGGACGTTTTCCTGTTTCTTCTCGGGGATGCCACATAATTCAGCATTATATTTACGACTATCTTGAGGCATTAATTCAATTTGGGACCTCAAAGACATTCACTCCTTACGCACTTCGATCAATTCGTGCTACATGTTCCCCATAGTCTTAGATAGAATATTTAGTTTCTCCATTTGGACTGTGAAATCGTCTATTTTCCCACTAAAAAAGTTTAGCGAGTCCGTAAATCCCGACTGACCTGATTTTAAAGCCGCTATATCAGACATAATAAAGTTGACCTTTTTAAGGGAAAAAGGTCAACTTTATGAATTAAAGAAAAAAAAAATTCTGAGATCTAATGATCCTTTTGTCAGATTTAGTATTTTTTTCTTATTTTTATTTCTACGATTTTCAAATAATAAAAATTAATTCTTTAATATAAGCATCTTTTAATAAATATTCCAAGGATAATTTTTTCCAGATTTAGTTTTTTTTGGAAAAATGCTAAACTATAGTCTATTTCAAATAGATAGAGAGTATGCAAAAATATGCAAAAGGGGTACAGGGTGAACTTCCAATAATTTATGCCATTTCCAAAACTTTGTATTGCAAAATTAATTCCTTTGACGAAGTGCAGGTAATACCACCCAGACTTGGATCGGTTTATAAGATTAATCTATTGTTATCAATTGGATAAAAATTGAAAATGATACGACAAAGGCGTATTATAATATAAATTAAACCAAATATTATAGCTTTATTGAAATTTGAAAAAATACATAAATAATAAAACATAATATGCAAAGAATGAACTTTTCTTCTAACTGCACGTTTAGTGTCGTGTTAATCTGTGTTACATTTAAAAATCGCACCTACATGTACCCTTCTAATAGAGATCGAATCCTACCTTCTTTTCTCGCTTTATTCATTAACTACGAGGGTGGTCCCCGAAGTACCCGGCCTGACCTAGAGATGTCGGTAGTAAGTTTGAAAAATATCAGTGTATTAGAAAGTATACAATCTATAAAGCATATGTTTCAAGTTTGAAGACGTTTACGTATTTGTTTGGCAGCCATCAATAGTGAACGTTTTTAGTGAATTTGTGAAAATTGATCATCGTTATGTGATACAATACTTTTATTTCAAAGGCCTTAGCTCAACCAATATCAAAGCTGAACTGGATTCTACTCTGGGTGAGTCTGCTCCTTCGTTAACAACAGTAAAATATTGGGTAGCAGAGTTTAAACGAGGCCGTACGAGCTGCCAAGACGAGCATTGCAATGGTCGACCAAATGAGCTGACGGCTCCAGACATTTTAAAGAAAATTCACAAAGCGGTACTGGATGATCGTCGACTGAAAGTGCGCGAGCTAGCGGACATAGTAGGCATTTCAAAAAGTGCGGTACATCGCATATTAACTGAAAATTTTGACATGAGAAAGCTGTATGCAAGATGGGTGCCGCGTTTGCTCACACTCGAGCAAAAACAGTGTCGTGAAGACGTTTTAATTGAGTGTTTAGCGAAATTTAATAGCAACAAAGCAGAATTTTTGCGTCGTTTCATAACCATGGATGAAACATGGGTCCATCACTTCACACCTGAGACAAAAGAACAATCAAAATAATGTACTCAAAAGGGAGAACCGGCTCCAAAGAAGGCGAAAACCGTTTCATCTGCAGGCAAGGTCATGGCGTCGGTTTTTTGGGATGCGCGAGGGATAATTTTCAATTACTATCTTGAAAAAGGTAAAACTATCAACGGCGAGTATTATGCGAACTTATTACAACGTTTGAGCGAAGAAATCAAGCAAAAACGCCCGCATTTGGTTAAGAAGAAAGTGTTGTTTCATCAAGACAATGCACCAGCTCACAAATCCGTTATTAATTGCAAGGGCCAAAATTATCGAATTAAAGTTTGAATTGCTACCTCATGCACCCTATTCGCCAGATTTAGCCCCCTCAGATTATTTTCTGTTTCCAAACTTAAAAAACTGGCTCAGTGGTCAAAGATTTTCCAACGATGAAGAAGTGATGTCTGCAGTTAATGGCCATTTCGAGGCGCAAGACAGTTCTTATTATAAAAAGGGTATCGAACTTATAAAACATCGTTAGGAAAAGTAAATTATAGAGCTGAAAGGAGATTATGCTGAAAAATAAATAAATTTTTTTCCAAAATTTTCGTCTTTTCTTTCTTGGGTCGGGTACTTCTGGGACCACCCTCGTAGGTACTAAGTTTACCTACGCCCATGGACGACCACAAAACTTTCGGAAATTTACATTTTATTACTCTCTGCCTATTTGAAATACAGTATAGTTGTCCAATATTTTTACAAATTTCAATTTCTTTCTAACTTCATGAAAGATTTAATCTCTTTTCAAAACTACAAGGTTTCCAGTTATTAAATTGACCGACCTGGAAGACTTTAGAAGAATTTCAATTGCCTGGAACAGAACAAAATAATTATTCCAAAAGGTTGAAAGAAACAAACCATAATTTAATTGTGGCATAATAAAATGGAAAATTACTGGAACATCTAATTAAAACACAAGGATTCAATATTCAGTCCCAATATAGAAGAAATAAGAAAATTAAATTCTTTGTGGAATATTAAATTTGGAACAGTCCAAAAGTTTGGACTAATTTTCAGCCTGGACTAATTTGATGAGAGAAAAATCAAACGTATAAGTATAAGGTTGTCCTGTCCTATCCTCCTTAGGACTTGACATTTTAGAATTGACTTATATCTGGTTTATTCAAGGTGTTTTCAAAGTTGAGTTATTTATTTTAACTGCTTGTAGGACCTGAGTAAAAGTTGCATAATAAATAAGATATAAAACATTACAAATTTGAAAAAAATAAGCCTGTTAATAAACAAATGTTTTGATATGAGTGTAAACTCTACAGTTTTTTGTTTACTGCTCTTACCGTTTATCAAAATTGTGTTATTGTATGGGTTTTCAGTACGAGTCTTTGGTTCGATCACTTGTATCAATGTTTTAAAAGAGTGTAATTTATTTGTCTTATTAATTTGTACGGAAAAATGGCCCATGTTTGCCAAAACAATGAATTAATGGACATAATACTTACCTATGGAGAGTACCAACCAAATGCAGCAGCAGCATGCTAGCTTATATGCGAAAATGTTTACTTTGAGAATCATAGGGCACAAAATATGAAGATTTTACAAAATTAATTTTGTGACATACAGACGAGGCGACATTTACACGACATGGACTGCATTTCCACAACAATCATGTTTGGGCAATGGAAAATCAGCATGTTGTAAAAAAATCTAATTCTTAACATAGATTTTCATTAAATATTTGGGCTGACGTGATAAATGGCATGCTTATTAGATCCTACTTTTTTAGATACTATTTTTTTAGATACTTACTAGATACGACTTTTAACCTCGACTAACCAGTGAAATTCAGTTAGATTTTCTTCGACAAGATCTGCCACAATAATTAAAATATGTTCCTCTAAATGTGAGACAGAATATGGCGTTTCTGCATAATGGGGCTCCACCACATTTTACTAATTTTAGAGGAGAAGTTCAAGAACATCTAAATAATGAGTTTACAAATAGATGACGCAATGGACTCATTTCTTGGCCTCCTCGCTCCCCAGATTTAACGACTTGTGATTTTTTCCGATGCGGCTATTTGAAAAAGTTGGTGTATCACGATGGAGCAGTAAATATTTCGGGAGAACTTCAACAGTGCATTGAAAATGCCTGTGATTTAAATCGTAGACACCAGGATTTTATTATCGAAACTTGTAAAGAGTTGTAGATACGCCGAGCAGGATTGTATGTTAATCGAACAAATGGGACAATTTTAAACAATTAAATTTAACTTAATAAAGGTTTTAAAAAAAATTACTCTTATTTTATTATGCAACCTTTAAATAGGTAATTTTTGGTATATTAACTTCTTTTACTGAGGTTAAAAACAGCCTGTATTGTACTCGTTGGGCCAACCCAACGTCAAAAACAAATCGAACGCATTCTACCCAGAGGCGCACCAACGAATTATTACATTATGCAAGATGACGAATGCCTATTGTGGCCGGAATCTTAATAATCCCTTCAACGGGTAGGGATAGTTTCTTTTGATGTCCTCGACGACGGCTTAGCATATAAACGTACGCGCATTTGTATTCAAATTGGGGAAAAAATAGCGATAAGGCCCGTCCCATGGGCGATTTGTCTGAGAATGTGCGACAAGATGAGTTATGGGGCAATGGAGAAAGACTTTTGGAAATTCCGGTTTTTCTTGAATTATAAGCAAAAAAAGTGTGGAAAAGAGCTGAAAAATGGTGCAGCTTTTATTGTAATGTTGACACCTTATAAGGCATAATTGGTTCTACTTCAGGGTTGGAACAAACACTTTAGTTCAATAATTTGATTTTGAAAACTAGATTCAAGGTATTTGTAGATTGGAAGCCTAGAAAACGGGAAAAGTTATTCTAGATCGAAACCATCACTATGGCTTTCAGTTTTTCTTTTTCCAGGTTCTTTTTCCTATGTCAATTTTATGTCCTTCTCATAGGCTGTGACATATTCTAGGTGATTAATAACAATTTTTACTTTCCGAGTGAGATATCTAATATACCTAAAAGGCAAGTTTAATAATATGTGCACCATAAGGTATTAAGTTATGCATTAAAAAAAAAAACTAATACTTAATCAATAATCTCGCATTCGTCCGCAAGAATCCGTGGATTTTATGCAGGCGACCCAAATATGGCCATTTGAAATATAACGTAATAGGTGTATATACGCTTTAAGTGCTGCATTATTTATGATATTTTTTATATTATATAAATGTGTGTAATCTCATGTAGTAGTACTGCATTAGATAATGCACTTAACGTTTCTCGTTACTTTATGACCGTTTTATGTAAGAGCGAAGTGGTTTCGGAGATTCAAGTGAAATGGGAAGGAAATCGATTAGAAATTTACATATAAGATGAACAAACTTATATATGGCCAAATATATTGAAGCCACGCCCAATTTGAAAAATAGGGCAAATCAAAGAAGGCATTGAAATAGTGGTTCTGTAAACTGTTATCAGCTGTTCTAGATTTTCAAGACCACCTTTGATTTTCACGAGATCCGCCATTTTGTTTTGGCAATTTTATTCTGGCAATTTAACCGCTCGTATTATATCATAAAATCTACTGATCAATTTCATTATTGTCCAAGATGGCGCCCAACCATCATTTTAAAAATGAAACTGTCACCTTAAGGCCAACTTTGATTCTATTAGTGTGCATAAAAAACTCTCCTCGCCGTTACAGTTAGCGTAAATAAACGACCAATAAAAAATCCGGGATTTATTCGTTAATTTTTGGTATCACAGCGGCTCAATATGCTGTCTGCAAATTTCCCTCAAATTTTGTGTCGAAATTGTGAATGTGCCGACAACTTTGACGTAAAATTGGGTAAAGGTTTGTAGGCAGCATGTCGAACCGGGGTGATGTCAAAAGATTAACGAACAAATTCTGTATTGCAAGGTTATTTTAAAATTCAAAGGAAGAAGCACAAACTGCTGTGTACAAGCTTGCCTAAAATTCCAAAGTTGTTCATGTCACGGCTGTTTGTCAACGATGTCAGTTGTCATAATTCTAAATTGTGTAGGCAGCATATTGAACCGCGAGGATGCTAAAGCTTTAGCAAGAAAGAAGTTGAGTAAAAAAGTATTGTAAGATTATTTGGAAATTAAGAAATATACTCAGAAGAATTCAGTTCAGTGGAATGAAAGTACTATTTACAAGCTCTTCTAAATTTTTAAAGTTATAAATGTCGTGCCTGTTTTTCAATAATGTCAGTTGACATATCTGCCAATAATTGTCAAAACCACTAAATCCGATACGGTTAGCGTAAGTAAACGACCAATAAAAATTCAAGATTTATTTCCGAATTCCTTAATATTACAGTGGCTGAATATGCTGTCTAAAAACCTCCCTGAAATTATATTAAAACCCTGACAACTTTAACGAAAAATTACGAAAAGGTTTGTAGACAGCATATTGAACCACAATGTTAACAAAATTCAAAAATTGTGACATTAAAACATAACCGAACCAAATCCTAGGCATTACTTAAGCCACAAATATTCTAGGAATTTATTTGTTAAAAATTTTGCACCCGTGCAGTAATATGCTCTCTATAAACATCTCTGAAATCTTATGTCAATGTCATATGTCAATAATGTTAAAAGTCATATTTGTCAATAAATCTGATAATTCTTATTGGTGAGACATTTTCAATCAATTTAAATTATGGCACTTTAAGGAGGCTTACGTATAGCATACTGAAGCGCTATAATGATATTAGTGGAAAAGTTAGAAAATTACTGGACCAAATTATTCCACAGTCTTCTTAGGTTTAAAGTAGTCTGCCAGCTCAGGAATTTAGTCGCTAATTCTTTGGACTTATTGCAGTTCAATGTGCTGTCTACAAACCCCCCCTAATGTTCCAAGTCACAAAAAACATATTGGTGCAAGAACTTTTCAATTTTAAAATATTCTGGCAACACAGGAATTTTTGCTACTTCGTTGGACTTACTACAGTTCAATGTGCTGTCTACAAACCCCCCTAAAGTTCCAGGTCACAAAAAAGTTTACGTCAAAGCAGTTAAAGATCAAGAAAATTAATTACACCGCCCAACAGCATGTATGTTGCATGGAATATTTTTATGATTCTAGGCTTATTTTTAATGCTGATATTAAATAATGACATCAGTTTATATGTGTCAGCTCTAGTTTTTGAGTTAAAAGGAGGGAGTATTTTTTGGGAATTAAAAATACACTCAACGTACAAACATTTTTAATTACAAGAACTATACACTCAGGAATTTTCTTTTATATGATTTTCTACTAGTTTTGAATGAACTGCTACTCTGAATACTCCAGCAAAAATCGGCCAACATATGTGCATCCCAGCGACCCTGAAATCGTTCCTCCATGGTTCGAAGATCTTGGTGGAATCGTTCACCCTGTTCTTCACTCATGTCACCGAGATTTTCAGGAAAATGGTGTAAATGGCTGTATAGGAAGTGCACTTTGATGCTCATGTTACATCCAAGTCGCTGGAAGTGTGACAACATCTCTTCGACGTGCGCAATGTAATCATCACCCTTCCTATTACCTAAGAAATTTTGGATAACCCAAACAAAGGAATCCCATACATTCTTCTCAATTTCTGACATTGAGCTGGTGAAATTAGGATCGTTTACCAACTTGCGAATTTGTGGACCATCAAATATACCTGCCTTGAGTTTTTCTAAACTTAGACTTGGAAATTTCCTTGAAATATATTTGAAACATTCACCATCTTTATTTAATGCCTTAACATATTGCTTCATTAAACCTAGTTTAATGTGCAGGGGTGGCAATATGATACGATCTCGTGGCACTAGAGGTTCATTTATAACATTAAGACTACCTGGAATTAGTGCTTCGCTAGAGGGCCATTCTTTTTTTGACCAATGTTCTGATTTTGCTCTACTAACCCATAAACACATAAAACAAGGATATTTAGTGTAGCCTCCTTGTTGTCCTAAAAGGAAGTTCACCATCTTAAGATCAACGCAAATCACCCATTTATGATTGTTATATTTGATTTTGTTCATGACCAGTGCTATTGTGGGGTATTTATTCTTCCTTAACTTTAGTTGAATGTGCTATTGGTATGGAGCCTAGTTTATTTCCGTTGTGCAATAGTACACACTTCAAACTCCGTTTTGACGAGTCAATAAATAAACGCCAATCGATTGGTTCATATTTCTGCAAGCCCATGGCAGTCATTAAACCAAAAATATTAGTACATAATACAAAATTATCCTCCTCAGCGAAAAAGGGAAGTAAGTCTTTTTCTCGAGTGCGGTAATAAGAAACTTTAGTTTCTTTAGTTAAAAGAATTCTCTCTTTTAATCTGGAGGCCAATAATTCAGACGAAGTTTTGGATAGTCCAAGGTCTCTAATTAAATCATCAAGTGCACTTTGATCGAATGGTTTTGGTTCAAAGAGATTTTCTGGAACAAACTCGTCATCGCTCATGCTACTCAGTTCATTCAATTCATCAGAACTTTCTGTAGATGTAGATGGTAATGGTAAAGATGTATCTTTTGAGCTCCTTACAGGCCTCACAGCTGATGTTGATGTGGGGTAAATCCATTTGGAGCGGTTCGTCTTGTTGATTCCTTTTATATTAACAACGCAAAAATAGCAGTCATCGTGATGATTTAAAGGTTCACGCCAAATCATTGGGGATTGGAATTTAAAAGAGAGTCTCTTCTTAGTGGCCCATAAACGTAATTCTTCAACACAAATTTTGCACACAATATTGGGCACCCAGCACTTGTTATCTGTTTCCAAAGGAAAACCAAAACACTCTAAATACGCTCGTTCCACAAAGTCTGACATATTCAATCAAAATTTTTGAAAAACATATTCACCACAAATATAACAAAAACAATTCGGATCGTTAATGCAGACCCTTCTTAGCGAAGTCATGATGAAAATTACAATAATTTATCTAAAACGCGACTATAATAGATAAAAAACCAAAAATAAAGATAAATGAGAAGAACGTAGCTATATCTAAACAACTCGAGCTGTTAGAGTAAAACTGATGACAGATTCGAAATCAGATGCCTCGAATTAGTAAACAACAATAAAAATATTTCAGTCAACATAAAATAACCTTCGATTTGTTGTGCAGTGTTATCCTTACTATCAATTATTGCCAAGACTTGAATTGAATGAAATTTAAAAAAAGCCAATTTTAAAATATTCTGGCAACACAGGAATTTTTGTTGCTAGTTCGTTGGGCTCACTGCGGTTCAATAAGCTGTCTACAAACCTCTCTGGAATTTTACGTCGAAGCTCTCAATATCGAACTTTGACATAAAATTGCAAAAGGATTTGTAGACAGCATACTGAACCGCGGCCATGCCGGACTAATAAGGAAATTTCTGCAAGATTATTTTAAAATTAAGAAATATTCGGAAGAATTTAGTTCAGTTGGTTCAAAGTGCTGTTTACAGGCTGGCCTACATTTTTAAAGCTGTCAATGTTATGGCTGCTTGAGAACAATGTCAGTTATCATAACTGTCAATTGTCAAAACCATCAAGTTTGATACTGTTGGTGTAAGTAAACCACCAATAAAAATCTAAGATTTATTTGTTAATTTTTGACCGCGGCTGCATATGCTGTCTACAAACCTTCCTTAAATTTTGCGTTGAAATTGTCAATGTCAATACCCGACAACTGTGGCGAAAAATTTTAAAAAGGTTTATAGACAGCACATTGAACCGCCGTGAATGCCAAAGGATTAACAACAAAATTTCTGTGTTGCAAGATTATTTTAAAATTAAGAGCATTTAGTTCAATGTATTGTTTTAGATGCTTGCCTTTAATTTTAAATTTGTCCTGGCTGTTTGTCAACTTTGTCAGTTGTCATGACTGCCAATTGTCAAAACCACTAAATCTGATACGGTTAGGGTAAGTAAACGGCTCAATATGTTGTTAACAAACCTTCCTAAAATCTTATGTCTAACGTGTCATTGTCAAAATCCTGAGAACTTTGACTAAAACTACGAAAATGTTTGTAAACAGCACATTTAACCGCGGCGATGCTAACGGATTGACAAGAACGTTTCTGTGTTGCTTAGTTCACATGGTTCAAAGTGCTATTAACAAGAATGCCTAATATGTTAAAATTGTCTATGTGATGGCTGTTTGTCAACAATGTCAGTTGTCACAATTGTCAAAACCACTTAATCGTATACAGTTGACGTAAGTAAATGACCAATAAAAATCCAGGTTTTATTTGCTTAATTTTTGGTATCACAACGATTTAATATGCTTGGCATAAACCTCCTTGAAATTTTTGTCACCATCAACGTCGAACCTATCAGCCTTAAATCCCGACAACTTTGACGAAAAATTACAAAATGTTCTGTAGACAGCATGTTGAACCGATATGAAACCATAGAATTATCAAATAAGATAAAAAATATTTAGAAGAATTTAGCTCGGGTGATAATATGCAGCGTTGTGGTTCAACGTGCTGTTTACAAGCTCGCTTAATATTTTTAAAGTTGTCAATGTCACGGCTGTGTGTCAACAATGTGAGTTGTCATAACTGTCAATTGTCAAAACCACTAAATCTGAACTTATACATTTTGCGTAACTTGAATAGTATTTAACTTAGCCTTTTTATTTTTATTATAATTATTATTTGTTTTCCAGGCTATTTACTATTATTATTTATTTAAACTTATGTAACCTTAGCGTTCAGCAACAAACAGCAAAATCGTCTATCGATCTGATTTATGCCTGCTAAGGTCAAACAACTCTTTTGTTGGATAACTCCGGTTAAACCCAATTAACTTTAACATCCTTTTATTAGGTTTAACTGCCACTTATCGCGTTAAGTCGTCTTTAAACATCAATTGAAAACATACATCTGTATTAATCCTTTTTGTTTTTTTTTCTCTCTCTTAACTAAATAATCTGTTAAAACCAACCATTAGACCCCGTTTTGGCATGAATCACGATCCGTTCCAATTTCTTTCGGAGCTAATGGTCAAGAAAGTGGTTCTTCTGGGGTACTAATCGGGCGAGAAGCGGTAAGCCACTCGCGGATAATATGGTACCGCGTTGATCTTTAAATTCACCCGTTTATGGTTAAATATATGTAAGAACCCATCGTTCTTTTTAACATACAGGGTGTGCTGCAGGAAGATTTTTTTAAATGTGATAGATACAACCTATATACTTTTTTACCCTATATACTCTATATTGAAAAGAATTAACCTTTGGTTACTACATGTAACAATAAAACGGGATGCAAATATCATTTATGGATTATATCACTATCAAGAGCTTCTTTACCTCTTACAGGTTTTTTGAAGAAACTAGAAGAAGCTCCCTCACAGAAATAGTTATGGTCTGAGCTACCATAAGAGAGACAACAGATGAGACTAGACAACTTGGAAGTTTTTCCACTTTTTTCTTAAAAAATGTATAACGGCGCCACCGTACAATATGGCGCGAAATTCAAATACGATATCGTTAATAATTTCCCAGTTTAAGAAGGGTGTTTGATATCGCAGAGAAAGTGCTCGCACGTAAATTCCAACAATTTTCCGCACGATTTGGAAGATAAATAACAGTGCCCCGTGGTACAATTGATTTTTTTTTTCGGTTATATGGCGGCGCCGTTATAAGTATGCCGTCAAATTAAATTAATTCAAAACGTGTAGAAGTTGGAATGAATAATAAGCGGTAAACTATGACCACAATTTCCGAGTTAAATCGGTGTAAAGTACGATACCATACCGGGGGGTCAATGGGTCGGGTCGTGCCCAACTACTCGTACATGACACGGTACCACCTTGGGTTCTCTTTTCAAATTTTTCTCATAAATGTCAGCTAATTACGTATCTGGGATGTAATTTAATTAGCGGTTTCATGCTCATGGCATAGATAACATTGGAATGACTGAGTTTATTAAAGGTTAGGAAATAAGGTATATGTAACAAGAATTTCGGATACATGTTAATAATAAAGATACTTAAAAGCGGCAAAACCACGATTATACCTTTGATGAGAAATGAAATTCTTAAAGTAATGAAGGGCCCAAAGCTCAATGAAATATCAATATTATTCAAATCCAGGATTTAATTGTTAATTTTATGATATTACAGCGGCTCAGTATGCTATCTACAAATCTCTTTCAAATTTCACATCAAAACTGTCAATGTCAAAACCTGACTTTAACGTAAAATTGTAAATAACGAGTTGATACTAATGGCAAGTGACATTGTTAAAAAATTCATATACAGAAATGAATATTTTGAGACAAAAATATTCATAGAATATTCTACAACTTATTTTGCGAATAATTTGGAAACTAGAATATTTGCAAATTAGTAATCATAGAATATTCGATTTCGAAGTCAAATATCTTGTATTGTGTATATTTGACCAGGAAGTAAAGTGGTTCAAAGAGATGGCCAGAGAATCTCCAGATAATAATAGGCCAGTAAGTAAGGGGAATAAAATACTACGTATCAGAGTTCTATAAAACTGAACTGATCTTCATACAAATTTGGAAATCAGTTCATTTTTCCCTATAGGTGAAAGATTATATACGCCTGATGATCTAAGTAAGTATTATGCATGCCTTTTTTATTTGCTAATAATTTGGGCTTATTGCGGTTCAATGTGCTGTCTACACACCTTGAAATTAAAAGTCACACAAACATTTTACGTCAAAGTTCGACAATTCAATCAATTATTATTACTGTCAATTATCACTTGAGATCGATAAAATCCGTTGTTTGGCTTATGCAAATAAATGAATGCTTACAGGTAGCAAATTGAACCCCAATGTTGGCATTCTAGTAGAAGTACAAATTTCTTAATCTTGAAATATTTTGGCAGCACAGGATTTTTTCGCTCATCCGTTGGACCCACTACGGTTGAATAAGCTGTCTACAAACATCCCTGAATTTTTACGTCAAACTTTGGCGCAGAATCGCAAAAATGACACGTTATAGAATCGCAATGTTAGTCGCCATTATAGCTAAAGTACCATCTGTACAAAATTCTTAATTTTAAAATATATTATTAATACAAAGATACCTGTGTTGTTCTCTAATTCGCTGGGCTCACTGGAGTTCAATAAGCTGTCTACAAACTCCCTTCCGTTTTACGTCAAAGCTGTCAATGTCAACTTTGACGTAAAATTTCAAAAATCTTTGTAGATAGCATATTGAACCACTGCGAAAAGAAATAATTAGCAAATAAGTTCCTGTGTTGCAAAAATATTTTAAATTTATGGCGTAAGGAATCGACCAATAAAATTTTTGGTATCGCAACGGCTCAATATGCTGTCTGCAAATTTCCATCAAATTTTACGTCAAAATTGTCATGGTCAAAAGCCGACAACTTTGACGTAAAATTTCGAAAAGGTTTGTAGACAGCATACTAAATCGCGGTGACGACGAAAGATTAACACACTTGTTTCGTTATTGAAAGAATATTTTAAAATTAAGACATATTCAGAGGAATTGTCTTAATTTTAAAATAGGCTTAATTATAATTGGCTCAAAGTGCTGTGTACAAGCTTGCCTAAAATTTTAAAGTTGTCAATGTCTCAACAATATCAGTTGTCAAAACTGCCAGGACTGTTAAATCAGCTATAGTTGGCGTAAGTAAGCGACCAATAAAAATTCAGGATTTATTTGTAATTTCCTTGGTATCACAGCGGCTCAATATGCTGTCTACACACCATGAACCCTAGAGTTTCAGAACGTTCAATGGGTACTGGTGGGGGAAGCTAAAAGTCATATAGTACAAAAACAAAATAACAACATAACCTCGAAAAAACATTTCTACATAATACTTGGTTACATGAGCGCGAGAGAGAAACGAATGTGCGAGAGAGACAGAGCAAGTGGTGGGGAAACGTTCCTGCGTCCCGATTTACGCCTTGCTGTATACACAGCTCAGCATAGGCGTTGAACGTCCTGATTTCTAGGATTCATGCTTCGGAAATTGTACGTCAAAGATGCCATTGTCAAAATATTAACAACTTTCACATAAATTTGCGAAAAGTTTGTAGCCAAAGGACTAGCAACTAAATTCCTGTGTTGAGAATTTGATTTTAAAAATATATAGAGGAATTTAGTTTAGTTCAATTGTGCAACATAGTGGTTCAACCTGCTGTCTACAAGCTTTCTTATATTGTTAAAATTTTCCATGTCGCTATTTGTTTCCATGATTTATTTATTTGTTAATTTCTTGAAACACACAAGCTCAATATGCTGTCTATAAACGTTCCTAAAATCTTATGCCAAAGTAGCCATTTTCTTATATAAGCCCTGACAACTTTGACGTAAAATTACGAAAAGGTTTATAGACGCGTCGATGCCAAAAATTTAAGAGAAAATTTTAGAGATTTTCTATCTAATTCAAGAAGACTAGTTCAGTTGGTCCAAAGTTGTCATGACTGTTTGTCAACAATGTCAGTTATCATATCTGTCAAAACCACTAAATTTTATACTGTTGGTGTAAGTAAACCACCAATAAAAACCCAGGATTAATTTGCTAATTTTTGGTATCCCAGAGGCTCAATATGCTGTCTACAATCCTCCCTAAAATTGTGTTCTGTTCAATTATGCAAAGTTGTGTTGGCTGTCAGTCAACAATATCAGTTGTCTTAACCGTCAATTGTCAAAACTACTAAATCTGATCTGATACAGTTGCCGTTAATTCAAAAGTAATTAACTTAATTTTGTTTTATTTTTACTATTGTTGCTTATTTTCCAGGCAGTCAAACCTTCTACTTTTTTTCTAGAGAAAAGGAAATAATTTAATTTTTTCTTTATTTTAATATTATTATTATTTTTATTTATTTAAACTTATATAACACTGCGGTTCAATAAGCTGTCTACAAACTCCCTTAAATTTTACGTCAAATTACAAAAGTTTGTAGACAGGATATTGAATCGCTGCGAAGCGAAAGAATTAGCAAATACGTTCCGATGTTGCCAAGTATCTAGGGGAATTTAGTTCAGTTCAATTGTGCAACATTGTGGTTCAACGTGCTGTCTACAAATTTGCCTAAATCTTTAAAGTTGTCAGTTGTCATAACTATCAATTGTTGAAACCGTTAAATCTGATGCGGTTGGCGTAAGTAAACGACTAATAAAAATCCAGGGTTAATTTGTTATGTTTATGATAATATTACAGCGACTCAGTATGCTATCTACAAATCTCTTTCAAATTTCACGTCAAAACTGTCAATGTCAATACCTGACTTTAACGTAAAATTGCGAAGCGGTTTGTAGACAGCATATTGAACTTTAAAATTGTAAATAACGAGTTGATACTAATGGCAAGTGACATTGTTAAAAAATTGATATACAGAAATGAATATTTTGACACAGGAATATTCATAGAATATTTTACAACTTAAAATTGATGTTTGACATTTAGTGACAATTTTTGACCCTTTTATATTAACCTACAATAATTCTTATTAAACATGCATAGAGGTAATTTCAAATATTATATATGAATAAATGATCTCTAAGCAATATTCTCAGAATAATATGAGATGATCGGGTATCGGGTATTTTGGAATTTGAACCTAATCTGATAAAACTAATGTACTTTTACCTCTTGTGTCCCTCCCAACGAACTACCATTTTCACAGCGTGTCAACCCTTAAAAACCACCCTAAGTGGAAAAATTGACCACAAGGTTAAGTTGGTCTAAACTCGCTTTTATATTCTGGACCCCCTTAGGGAAACGTTGGTGCTATCATGTAAGCATATATAAAAAAATCAAAATTTCCATAATATAAATATAAGGCAAAAGCAAATTAATTCGATTTAAAAAAGAATCAGGCTGATCTAATTAAGAAAGCTAAGTAATAAATGAAACAAAAAAAAACAATAAAACAGGCGACGCGTTAACGCACGAAGCGGTTAATTAGATTAACCCAAATTTAAATCGCCTCTAATTGAATTGAATTATGCCTTGTACAGGCTTTGATTAGATTTATATCTTTTAAATTTGCGCATGTAAACATAAACGAGGCGGTGTCGCAACAAAGCGAATATTCGATGTGCAATTTATAATGTACGCATGCGCAACCCAGAAAAAAAGCTAATTTGAATGTTAGTGTTTGAATTTAGCGCCTTATTGTGTTGGTAGAACTTTTTATCAAATGTCAACCGTACTAACGGTCAAATAAAAAAAAATGAATGCAAGTGCCAAATGGCGTTGAACTTATGAACCAAGAATGTTCAAAGTGAAAATTCTATACCAATGAACCAATAACCTCTTGTCCAAAGTGGAAATTAATTCGATAGAAAATAAGAAAATGCGCTTTTCGCAATTCACTTAACATACAATACGAGATGCAACGCGTAACAAAATAATAAATTGGCATTTGCATGATCTTTTTATGTTAATTTTTCTTGCCCACATACCATTAGTGTAACTGTTTTTGTAAATTTTAACCTATTTTTAATATGGTTCACAGAACTGAAGAAGGCTGATTATCTGCGGTGTGAATGTGATGTGTGAAGTATCATTATCATTAGCTGAATACTTATTAGACTTACGGTATTCGGCTCACATAACATGTCAGTCGCGGAATCACTTTTTGGAATTACAGTATACGAGGTGACATATGGTGCATTTTTAATATTTGGAGCAGAGACCACCACACAGTTTTTGCGTTCAGATGACATGTTATAAAAGGACTGTGAGTATAATGTAACAACCCTGAACTGGTCCATCATCTTTGTAAGATTGCAGGTAGCATATTGAACCGCAGTATTGCTAGAGTCAGTTTGGTTGTAAAAGTTTAAGCGATTTTTTTTCTTATCACAATCAAAGGTAGGGCATCCGAGGTTTAGAACTTGGAAGACCATTAGAACGTTGGAAACAATATGCTGTTCCAGGTCCTGTTGACTGAATAAATGGTTGATAAATTTGGGCGATTTGAATTTTTATTGAGATGGTCCTAACTTAAAGATTCGTATTGGTACTAAATTTGAATAATAAATGACAAAGAACTATGGTACCTATGGCCTTCTAAGCTTTCTAAAGATTTTGCAAAATTTACATTTCACTAGTATTGTGCCTGGTCAATTGACTGAGGTTTTGAGCGGAATATCGACCACCCGAAAATCGCTCCAACATTTAATGTTTTGAGTAAAAAGCAAATTTCGACCACACATCTGGATGCAACTTACGAAAAGTTTCGGAACGAAAATTTCCTATTCGTGAAAATAAAAATTCGACTTTGTCCGTTTTAAAAAAGAGGTACATAGCGAAAACTTAAAGCATGAACTATTGCTCTCTTAGTGCATCTCTCTTTAGAAGATGGTCAACTAGAGCTAATAGGAGAAATCACTAACTACAGAACAAGACAAAACCAATTTGATAACCCAATTATGTGTAAATACCTTGGATAAAATATTACCTGCAATCTTGCCTGTAGATGAGTATGTTTTAGTTTTTGGTGATTTATAACATCAATATGATGAATATTCAAAACCTAGTCAGCAAATTATTTGATAGCTATGACTTTTGTCAGGTAATTGATGAACAAACTCGTCTTACTGATACAACAGCCACTTTACTAGACCCAATTTTTATTAACGATAAAAATATTGTAACTCAGAGTGGGACATTAGATTCAAATGGGATAAGTGATCACCTATTGACATTTTGCTATATAAACATAACATGTATTGTAAAAACTGAAAAATTTTTGACTATAAGGGATTTTAAGCATTTCGATGAACCTGAATTTTTACTTGACCTTCAGTCTGAGGTATGGTGGGATGAATTGTTCTACCTTCATGATATAGATAGTAAAGTTGAGTATCTGACTCATAATATAAAGTATTTATTTGATAAGCATACTCCCGTAAGGTCTATTAGAGTGACTAAGCCTTATGCACTATGGTTGACTTATGCAATAAAAGGTTTAATGAGGGAAAGGTACAAGGCTAGGCTCAAATATAAATTAAACAACTTTACAGAAAATTTTGGACACTATAAAATGCTTCGAAATCTTACTAAGAACTATACGTAAGGAAAGGTTGGCTTATTTGCAATATTTGGAGACTTAAAAGGATCAACGAAAAGTTTGGCAGACTTTAAGAGACCTCAATGTTTATGTTCCTACAAACACAGTTATTCAGATTCCTCCTGAACTGTTAAATGTGGAAGAGATAAATACATATTTCTGCAGCGTTTTTAAAAAATCAAACAACTGTGATAATAAAGTAGCATATTATAATAATAATAAAATAAGGGAAGGCATACAATTTACTTTCAAATTGGTCGACCCCTCTGATGTGTGCAAGAACTGGGTCAAATGCTGCAGGTATTGATGGCATAACACTTCAGATGGTGAAACTGTGTTTGCATGTAATAATATTACAAATAACTCATATTGTCAATAGTGGTCTCGAACATGGTCATTTCTCAAATTGCTGGAAAGAATCTCTTGTTACCCCACTACCTAAAAAAGATGATCCTGTCAGTTTTACGGATGTGTGGCCTGTTAGTCTGCTTCCTGTAATATCAAAGGTTCTGGAAAGAGTGGTTCATGTTCAGATCACTGATTACTTTCATACAAATGGCTTTTTTCCTGTGCATCAATCGGGTTTTAGAGCTAATCATAGTACAACAACTGCACTTCTAAATATTACTGACGACATTGTAAAAATTCAAGATAGGCAAATGGCTGCTATATTGATTTTGATAGACTACTCTAAAGCCTTTGATGTTATTGATCATGAGTTGATGTGTGCCAAGCTATCATATTATGGTTTTGGGGAGGTTAAAATACTGTTCTTTAGGTCATATTTAACAGGTCGAAGGGAGGTAGTTAGGATAGGTGGTGAAACATCGACGATGTAGAAACATTATTTCAGGAGTGCCACAAGGTTCCATACTTGGCCCTTTGTTGTATGTTATTTATACTGCAGATATGTTTTCTATTGTATCAACGTACATCAAAGCATATGCGGATGATACACAATTATTATTTCAGTTTAATCCAGACTGTCCTGATAATGCTACTGAGATTTTAAATTCAGATTTATCTAATATTTTGCAATACTCAACGGAACATAATCTGTTACTGTTTTGTTCTGAAAAGTAAAGGGACATACTCATGAATCAACTTAATATTCAGATTGAAAATACTCGGTTGACTTTTGCTAACTGCAGTAAAAATTTGGGTTTGTGTATAGATGTACAGCTTAATTTTGAAGAAGTTAAAAAGAAGTTATGTGAGAATAAAGCTTTTATATGCTAGCAGACACCTTTTAAATTTTAAAACCAGAAAAAAATTGTGTGAGTCACTTATTATGTCTATTTATTCGTATTGTTTCATAGTATATTATCCATTCTTACATGTTGTAAATAAAAAACGGATACAATACGTTCAGAATACATGCTGTAGATTTGTTTATAAATTAAGAAAATTTGATCATGTTTCAGAAAATATAAAAGAGTTGGGTTAGCTTAAGTGTGATAACTGGTATAATTTTAACTTGACTCTATTTTCTAGAAAACTAAATATGTGTCAACAACGAGTATATTTGTTTAAAAAACTAATTTATAGGGAGGCTGTACATAATCGCTCTTTACGAGATAAAAATCATTTAACAATGCCACAACATAGAACTTCTTTTTTTAAAAAGAGCTTCACTTATAATTGTGTTAACTTATATAATAAACATTTAAAGATGGTGAACTTAATATCAGGCGAATTGGTTGAGTGGAAGAATGACCAGGAGGCTAAACTTCGCCAGTTGCGTTATTCTTATACATATGATGTGAGTGTACATTTTCATATGTTTTTGCATTGTATGTACAAAGAAATACTTGAATAAAGGCGTTATTTATTTATTTACTTATTATTTGGGTTGCATCAAGAGGTGTTACTTGTAAAACTCTAAACTCCGATGTAACGCGCTTGGAAGAGTTGGTTGCCAAATTGCGCATTTATGTTGATCACTTATTAATAAAAAACCACCTGCTCAGAAAAGCTTGTTTACATTAAATATAACTTAAAGCTATTGACTTATCGAGATAAGAAATTTGAACACTCAACATAGAAATTCAGTAATAAGGATGAAGAGGTCAAATCTGAAGATAACGAGCCAATATCTTCATTTACCAGTAATGTATTACGAAATTTTTTACAAATACATAATCCAATTTATAAATACAACATAAAATTTATAATATAATTCATAGAACTAATTATAGATCTTTTAATAATAATTAATGTGTCTAATGAAACGAAAAATTTTACTAGACCACAAATTAGCCCTGTGTGCAATATTTTTCATTTCTTTATAGTTTCTGCTTGCATCATATTTTTGCATTTTTTCTTTTGTAAATAAATAAATATATTATTCTACTATACCAGGAGTAGAGGAGCGGAGGAAGCACAAGAAATAACAAAAAAGAAATTAAAAATAACAAAAAATTGCAAAACAAGATATTCGACTATCAGGAGATTTTAATTTTGTGACAAATAGCAACTATGTAACCTGATAATCAAAAATAATTAACAAATGTAGTTTAAATTACTCTATCGGTAACTTCTTAAAACTATTATAGTTTCGTGTAATAAACTGTGTTAGTTCGATATTTACATTTTTTTGGTAATGATTTTCCTTAATTTTGTTTTTAGATTTTGCGATAAGATTTTAAGAATTTTCGGAAGTAAAAATAGTATATTTCTTTACAAATGAGATTTGCTAAACAAATTTGATTGTAATTATTTATTTCTTTTAGAACGGATGTCATATTAATGATAATCTGCAATGCACCCCAAATTTCTAAACAGTATCTTAAAATAGACTCTACAAGGGAATTATACCTATTAATTAACTTTTTTTATCGTTTTTCCATCTAGAATGCCTTAAAAATATAGTTTTCGAAGTCTTTTTCGCCCTTTCGATAGCATGGTCATTCCAGCAAAGATGCTCATCAATATATAAGCCTAAATATTTATAATAGTAATAATAATAATAATATTAAGTCTTTTTATTTAAATCCAAAAAAACGCCTTAGCCATTAAAAATAGATAGCATAAAAGAAGAATAGAAATACAAAAAGGGGTGTATTGCCGGAATTAAATGCTCAAGTTCCTTAAAGTTTTCTTCCGGTAAAGGGAAGGGGGCGTGCAGCAAACTCATAATAAAAATACACAGATCATTGGTGCAATAAAACATGATTTTTCAACTTGAAGACTTTGATGAGATTGAACATATTTAGTTATATTTGCGTTTATATGAGCAAAGAACGAAATTTAAATTTATTAATATTTAGAATTTTATCGTGGTTAGGAATATGGTTGAAGAGTTTAATAGCATTAAATGTAAATGACGTTTTAAATAGAGCAATTTTAAATTTGGCATAGTAAGTGATACTTTGCTTCTTACATTTAAGTGATGAACTTTGTTACTTGGAATAAATTTACTCTTGGGTTTTTTTATAGAAGATGTTTTAGAAGTGCGGGTGGTAATTTTATGAACAAAATTGGCAAGATGAAGATTCCATCTATTTGACGTATTAAGCCAATGTGTTTCTGATATTTTATGCGAAATATGGTCTCCCTTTTAATGCCATATATTAACCTACAACAAGAGTTTTGCATTTTCTGAATTATTTGTTGTTCTAATAGCCGCAAACAAGGCATATATATAAAATCGCAGTAAGCATAATGACTAAGAACAAGAAACTCTCAGAGTAGCTTTTTTAATTTAAAATTAAGTGAGTGTCTCTGAATAAAAATTGATTTTAGGGCCAAAAAGGCCTTTTTGTTCACTAAAACGAAGATCTTCGTCCATATGTAAACCTAAATTTCTCGCGGAAACTACGAAAGAAAGTATGACCCCTCCTAGGTTAATATCAACATTATTTTCGACAATCATTTTATTTTTTTTTCTTGCAAAAAATAGGCGCTTGGATTTATTAAAGTTAAGTGGCAGATTATGTTCATTAGACAGAGACCTAATGGTTTCTAAGTCGTTATGAATACGCTCTGTTGCATCAGCAAAGTTGGTGGCATTAAAGTTATATACCAGTTGCGTATCGTCAGCAAAGGCGCTAGCTGTACAGAAATTAGAACGAAGAATATCAGCGGTGTATATTATAAAAAGCAAAGGAGATAAAATAGAGCCTTCAAGATCTGAGAAGAAATTCCAATGTATGTTATTTTCTGAAATCTATTATTAAGAAAATATGTGATATTATTTAAAGAAGTATCTAAGCATCCATAATAATGCAGTTTGGAACACAAGAGTGCATGGTCCAGGGTACCAAAAGCCCTAGAGTAATCTAATAATATTAAGTAATAGAAAAATTTCTAGGAAGACAACTCTTATTGATGTAGCTATTCCCAATAATAACAACCTAAGAGCAAAACATAATGAAAAGATTGTTGGGATCTAGAACACCAGATACAAAGAGAATGGGAGATGTTTCAATTATTGTGTCAACAACAGAAGTAATACCAAAGAGCCTGATTAAAAACATGAAACTGCTCAATCTTAAGGAAAGCATCTATAAGCTGATGCAGAAGGCGACGCTATTATCCATATCTCGAATCGTCAGAAAGTTTATTGGAAACGCAGATAACATCAACTACTTTAAAAAACAGATCATGTACTTTGAGTCTAAGGACTTTAATCAGCAAAAAAAAATACAGAAACTTGTAATAATATGCCACTCTAGGCGAGGTTCAGTTCGACCAGAGAGAGATTGCTCAAGCAACTACCCTCCAGCCAGCTAATCTAGGTTGAATTTAAACTAAAGGTAATTTCTATAACAAAAAAAAAAACAAAATGCATTGCAAATATAAAAAATCATACTTTAATAGTACCTGTGTAGATAATAGATTTTTTTGGACGTGTTCCTTAATTTTTTTTGGTGAAAAGTTTCAACCATCTATTGCTTTGTTAATTACTAAGGCAATGTATATAAGAAAGCTAGGAAAGGTGGCGAGGAATAATATTTTTGTGCCTTATATTAATATTGTGGATATCCATCCTAAAAGTTATTCTGTTGTGCAAATAAGGTGGAGACTTTTGTTGTATTATTTTATGGAACAATGTAATAAAGTGAACAAACCTTCGAGCTCTTATATTTATCCATTTTCTCTCAGTTATTTTATGAGTTATTGGTTTAAATCTTCGTATTCCGTGGATAAAACGAAGACAAAGAGTTATGCATTTTCTGTATGCGTCTGCTGTCAAAAGCGGTAATGCATGGTTCGTATACGGTATCACAAAAATTAAAGTGTGAAAGCACAAGTGAATCAGATAAGATAATTTTTAATTTTTTGGGCAAAAAATATCTATTTTGAAGACACTTATTAATATGTGAAACGAATTTCAGATGATCTATATTCAACCCAAGATTTTTTACTTTTTCACGGTCATTATTAATGGATATTAAGTGAGAATAATAGTTTTGAAATTTGTTTCTATTCGCTTTACTCCCAAATATTATAGCTACTGCTTTATTATTATTGAGTTTTAAACAAAGTTTATCTGAGAAATCGGTGATTCTGCTAAGGTCTTAGTTAATAACTGCGAAGGCCTGCGCGCTTTGCTCCCAATTAAATGATAAGTACCCTTGCATATCATCAGCAAAGCTGTGATGTGATGACGATGTTAGTGTAGATGGAAACTTAAAGGTGTAAGTTAAAAATAATCTCGGTGCCAAAAGAGAACCTTGAGCCACGCCTTTTATTATTTTCAAAAAGTTTGACATAACCCCCGCAATTGTCCACCGTTTGTTCCCTGCCAGTAAGATAATTGCTAAGTAATTCTTTCGACCCTTGTGATAACCCTATGTAACTTAAGATAGATAACATTAAATCATGATTCAAGGTATCGAATTCTCTCGAATAATCCAGTAAAAAAAGAACAGTTAATAACACTTTATCAGTTGATTTTATTATGTCATCTGTAATGCTCAACAATGCAGCATTACAACTATGACCTTTCCTATAACCCGACTGATTCTAGGGCAAAATCTTCATCGCATCAAGAAAATCTTGGAGCTGTTTAACTAAAATTTTTTTAGATATTTTCGCATTATTCACATACTTGGGAATACTGAATTTTTGGTGTGTGTTTAGTGGTTTAAAATATGCATTAAATATGGCACACACAAGGATATTTATCCTAACAATTCCCGTGGCTGTAATTTTTATGAATTATTTTCTATAAATGTCACTGCATTGTCATCGGCAACGCACATAATCGATCCATTCTTCAGCAATTGTCCCAATTCATCAATATAAACTAAAAATACACCTGGTCCGAGGACTGCGCCTTGAGGTACTTCAGTACTAATGATCGTTGCATCATTACATCGCACTTTTTGGATACGATTTGCTAAATAGGATTTAAAAAGATCTAACACACCCCAATACGGTCCAGTTTCCTTAATAGCAAGACCGTGTCGAATGCCTTAGCAAAATCCTTACAAATTGTGATGCAATTTTTATTTTTCTGCATATTAGATAGTATATTCTGGTACCAATAAAATAGATAGCATCCTCAGTGCTCCTATCCTGTTTGAACCCCCAATTTTAATATAAAGAACATTTTTCTAACACAATTAATCTAACACATTTTTTCTATAATTTGAAATCGTTACTTAGACATGAGATTGGTCTATAGTTTGTAATATGGTATGGGTGGCCACTTTTGAAGACGGGCATAACTATGACACTTTTCCATTGTACAGGGATTTTTGAAGTATTAATAGTTAAATTAATTACATGTATTAAAGGCTTTAAAATACAGGTAGGAATTGATTTCATTAATATTGCGTTTACACCATCTTCATCCCAAGAAGAGTCTGTTTTTAAAGTTCTTCTTCGTTGGCTGGTTTAAAAAAAATGATTCATTTACAGCATAATTACTTTTGTTATCTTCATTTGTGAATGTAATTTTGCTAAAAAGTTGTAAAAAAATTAATATTTATTTTTTATAATCTGACCTATTTCATCTTTTATTATTATTTTATTTTTATCATTGGTTGTCTTTATACGAGTAGATTGATTAATAACTTCCCATATTTTTTTTTATAGTTCCTGCCTGCTACGTTAATGTAATTTTATAGTAATTATATTTAGTTTCTCTAATTAGTTTTTGTAATACGTTTCTATATTTTTTGTTCTGCGTCTCCCTTTCCACTGAAAAATTTTTTAGTAGTTGCTGTTTTAGACTATCCCTATGCTTAATGGATTTAATTAATTTTAAATCATTAGTTTTTAAGGAGTAATTTTGTCTTTTTTTTGCACAGTTGTAGAGTCATTCTGTCTTCCTTCCAGGATGTCAAAGAATCAGTTCATCCTTTTTTTGGACAGTTGAGAAAGAAATAATTTTGTTTTTTTTTCAAGTAGTTGAAGAGTCTTTCTATCTCTATCCAAGGCAGTCGAAGAGTTTATCTATCCTTCTTACAGGATGCTAAAGGACGGATAGACTCTTCAATTGGCTGGGACAGAGGTAGCAAAAGCCTTTACTTGTTTGGAAACAAGACAGAAAAACTCAAAACTCAAATCCCTGGAAGAAGGACAAAAATAATTCACGAACGTAATCCTGCCTTTAAATGCCTGATAATGGCTTAATCCTAATTTTCTCTCTCTCTCTCTCTCGCTTACGTTCAGTTTAATTAATTTTCTGTTATTCATTTTTAATTAATTTAAAATATTTGGCACCTGTATAAATCGACATGGAAATTTTCCATAAAATTCAATGAGATATTTGATGATGATTTGATGATCATCAAAGGTTCTCCCGAAATTAAGATATTTTCTTAAAAATTAATATAAACACATCGACAAAGTACTTTCTAAATTCAATAGGTTTTCTTAAAAATTAGGATAAGTCCATCGACATGGTGTTCTTTTTCAGCTAATTTTTTCCATGTAATTCACCGGTTGTAGCTAACTCCATTAAATTGAAAATCTAGAGTGATGCATCAGTTTGTCAACACTCTGCAACACATACAGGAACTCAGAAACTAACGCAGTAACCTTGGAGAAAAAATTATCAAACTGCTTTCATTTGGTCCCTTCCCATTATACCCTCGAGAAGACCACACAACTTCCCAGGCAGTTTTTTGACTATGTTGCCTGAGCGAAGAATAGATATCTCTACTGTTTGTATCGACAACCTTTTCTTTCTCCATTATTTTAAATATATACATTTTCCTGTGAATATTAAGACCTAGTTTTGTTGTTCATTGATATATTACTCGTAAAATAAACATTTTACTATTCACAAGGTGCAACTTGCCCAACTGAAAATGTTCACTCTTTTATAACTACATACGTTCTAACCCTGTATATCACCATGTATTGCTCAACATAAGTCACACCGTGGGGCCCAACCCCATCAGTCTTGTCCGAAGCGATTAAATTATCATTAAAATTAAAACGAGAGCAAACATAAAGGCCCTAATGACGGACGCCGTTGATTTTAGGCGTGTCTCGGTTTTCGCGGAACGCTAGAATGACTCCATTGTTGTCCGATTGACGAGAAAAAATTTATCTTTGTGGAGACATACTGACATAGAACATGACTGGGCGCATGTATAAGACAATACCGCTAATAATATTTTATGGTCGGGTCGTTAAGCCGTGACGAAGTGTCTGTTTTAAGGGGTGGTTTTTTTTTTCGGGGTGAGGCACCGAACAAAGAGATTTTGATGTCGAGAGAGTCCTCGCAGCAAGAATCTATTCCTGGCTTTATCAGAAGATTCAAATTCAAATATATTTATTGCCTAACAGGAATCTAATCTTGTTGTTTTTCCAGCTCTGTAGTATCAGTGTTTAAAGTTTGTAAAGGTGTTTTATATGCCGATGATTTTTTGTTGTATTAACATCATTGACGACTGTGTACTTATCCAGAAGGATCTTTCAAGATTAATTACATGGTGTAATAATAATGCTCACTCATAGATAAGTTTACAATATAAATATAAATACAAAGAAAAAAAATCCATTCAGCATAAAACTGTAAAGAGGAAATAAAGGTCATGTTTCAGCTACCCTCAGAAGAAGATGCTGCTAGGACCTTGGATATTACATTTATAATTTAGAAAAAAAAAATCGCGAACTGCATTATAAATGTATACGAATAGCATGTATGACTTTTGATGATGTTTTTACCTTCGAACCGCATTTAATTTTTAACAATATTTATCACGACCTGGATAGCACATAAGTTTAGCGCCTGCCTACGAACCCGATGGTCGCTGGTTCATTTCTCGACCAAGACATATTTCACTTTTTATTTTTTATTTCATTTTTTGCTTTATTTCCGTTCTCCCGTTTAACTAAACATCATTCTGCTTGTTTTGTTTACTTTTATTTTATTTAGTTTTGACACCGGATTTAATGTAAACGTCAGCATTATTTTTTATGTATTTTTTGTTTTAACTTAAATGTTTGTGGTGTTAATCCAATAGCTTTACCGGTAAGTCATATCTCAACATTGTAATTTATGCCTATGCATTGTTGTTTTCTTTTTTTCTTTTAGATCTGACGATGCCTTAGGGCGAAACACGTGTAATCGTTTTTAAAAAATAAACATAATTTGAGACCATTGACTTTGTATCCCTCCAATCCCTGAATTTTTACTATTAAGAGGTCTCTTTGAGAAAAATGGACTACTTTTTTGAATAATGTTATATCGGTGCAAGTCAAAAAATGACAAATAATTGTAATAACGTTCATTTCCCATCAACACCCTGAGCTGATACGTTCAAATTAATGTTAAAGTCACCGACGATCAAAACATGGTTCTGTACGCAATTTGGATAGCAGAAAATTGTTTGTACATTGTAAATTCCTGTTGGCTAGTTTTTTCCGATATTTAATTTCTAGCTGAGAAGGCGCAGATGTTAAATTATTAAACACTTGATTATATGGAGGAGTGCTGTCAATTAGCTTGTTGAATTTCTCCTCTTTGGAGGATGAGCACCACAAAATGCATGCACGAGATTAAAGTAAGAAAATACACAACTCGGTAACAGTCATGATTTCAAAGCAATTTCTACAAAACGGGCGGTAATAGCTCTCGCAAGGATATCCAAATAATTGGTGCTTGTTTTCTTTGGCAATATATTTAGCTTTACATGTAGAGCAGATCATTGGCTCTACTTGACTCACTAACTGTCTTAATTAAAAACGTACGCCAAAGTGTAAGTCCCCAAATACGAACAACACCCAAATTGGGACACTCTGAACGATAATTTGTACAATATGAAGGAGTAAAATAAGAAGAATCGGAGCTTTAAAGCGCATATTTCTAAACCGTAAATCTTTTATATCCCCATTTTGCCGTTTATTCGTTTCTACCTACATTTCGTGACGGGGATCCATAACAACAACCCGGCCTTCATCCACCCTCTCTTCCCTCCTCAGCCCCAGTTCAGATTAGGCAGCCGCCCATAAAAATATATGACGGCTGTCAAACCAGCCATAATTTCAACCGTTTTAATATCGAATAAGCGATATCCAGACATGATTGTCATGTAATCCGGAGTTTTGGATGCTACTCGGTGCCCGGCACCACCGTTCCAGATTCGCCTATTTCGTGATTGAATTTTTTTTTTGCTTTAAAACTAATAATATTTCGCATCCAGGGTAATGATTAGCTTGCACACGTCAGCACGTCGATTTTTGATTTGAGCGTGATAAATATTTCTGCAGTAGGTTAGTGTCGGGAAAATGATTATTCTAGTTGCTCTAAAAATTTAAATGTTTGATTTTTAAAAAAAATTAATATTTTTGTTCTTCCAGATCTCAAGAAATTAGAGTAACATTTCGTTGGATTGATCTCAGTTTTTATGAAAAATCATGGTTTTTGGAGGAACCGCTAAAAATAATACAAATGTGATTTTATTACAGAATTATAGAAAATGAATTATTTGAAAAAGAGTACCAAGTCTTTGCATTACTTAATTAGGATTGAAATGCATGGGAATTTAAGTTTAAATATAATGGAAAATTAGCTGAAAACGCGAAGTCGATGTAGATGGGTTTATGCACCATTAATTATATCAAAAATCTGATTTGACTATTGTTTTATATGGAAAAAAAAATTAGTAAAAAAAAAGAGTACCATATATCTTAGTTTTTAAGGAAATTATAGTCACTTTTGATAATATTGGAACTTGTTGTGACTTTACATGTGATTTACATTGTGGACATAAATATTGATTTGTTGAGTGCGTCTGCACAGAAAACCAAATTTCTTACACTTTTTATTTTGATCTTATTCAAATAATGCTTCAGCTTTAATTGTTGTTATTATAACTAATAATAACTTGGATTTACTCTAGATTTATTTAATTTGGATTTATTCTAGAGGCTCTAAAAATTTAAATGTTTGCTTAAAAAAAAATATGAAGAAATTAAAGATCATATTTGTACAGGGTCTTTCAGAACTATGGGATCAAACTTCTGGGGGTTGTTCAGTGCAACAGAAGAATCCATTTGAGTATAGGAACCCTTGTCCGGAAATGCGTCACTAAGGCCCTAAGACGCGTTAAAATTTATAAAAAACATTAATTACCTAAATATAATAATAATAATAATAATATTCTTTATTTAGCACTTGGCTAATACATTCAATTTGCTAAATTTAGTAGTATAAAAAATAAGTAAAACCTATAGTAATACATAAACTGTACATCACATAACGCTATTTCTAAATAAATGTTTTTTAACATTCTTATTAAATAACCTTAAATTACTTGCGTTCTTGATTTCTAATGGAAGAGAGTTAAAAGCTTGCAACCCTTCAAAAAACAATGATTTTTGCAATAAAGTTGATCTAACTCTTGATATATGATAATCATTTCTTGACCTTATATTATATTGTTGAAAGTTGGATCTTTTCTCTAAAAAATGTTGCAGATATGATGGCATAAATCCATGCTCTATTTTATAAATTAAAATTAAATTTGCCTTAAGAATATTTTGCTTCACAGGAAGCCATTTTAATATTTGAAGCATCTGATTGATAGGTGTATATTTATTACCGTTAAGAATAATTCGCATTACTTTATTTTGTTGAAGTTGTAACTGATTTATATATTCCTGAGAGCATGATATAAGTAACGAGGAACAGTAATTAAAGTGCGGCAAAATAATTGTATTGTATACTTTTTATTGTATTGTATTTAACATTTTAGTCCATTGAGACAAGCAATTAGAAATTCTCCTAAAAAACCCAACTTTCTTGGCAATCTTTTTAGAAATATAATTTACATGACCATGAAAATTTAATTGTTGATCTAAGAGTACTCCCAAATATTTTATTTCACTGACAAATTGAATTTTTGACTTATTAATTTCAATATTTAAACCTTGATCTAAAAATTTTTTACAATTTGCTTTGGTACCTATTAGCATACACTTTGTTTTTGATTCGTTTAGTTTTAATTTATTTTTACAAAGCCATTGATACAAAATATTCAATTCTGAATTTAAAATATTTGTAGCTTCCTTGTAATTTTTACCTGACACACAAATTACTGTATCATCTGCAAATAAATTTACGAAAGAGTTTTGTAAAACAGTATAGATATCGTTTATATATATAACGAACAACAGCGGTCCAAGAACACTACCCTGTGGTACACCTACGATACTTTCTATTTTATTTGAAAACTTTTGTCCTATAGATACTCTATTATACCTCTTATCCAGGTAATTTTTAATCCAGTCCAAAGCTCTATTACATACACCATAATATAACAGTTTTTAAGAAGAATATTACGGTCTAATGTCTCAAAAGCACGTTGAAGATCCACAAATACACTAATAACTAATTTGTCTTCGTTAATGTCTTTTCGCCATGTCCCACACACATACTGAAGAGCAGATTCACAAGAGTGATTATTCCTAAACCCTGACTGTCCAATATATAACAGTTTATGTTGTTCAAAGTATTGTCTCAACTGCTGGCATACAATTGTCTCTATAATTTTATCAATGACAGGCAATAAATTTATTGGTCGAAAATCTGCAGGAATCTTTGGAGTGGTTACCTTTGGTATTGGAATCATTACACTAGTTTTTAAATCACTTGGAATTATGCTAGTTGATAGGCATGAATTAACTAAATGCAATAAAGGGTATCCAATGACACTAAATAAATCTTTTACCAATTTCACACTAAGCACATTATCACTAGTTTTTTTATTTTTTAATCCAAAAACTGTCTTTTTCAATTGTGACAGATTGACATTTTTAAAATGTGAAATTTGTATATTCGGAGAATTAGTTGTATTACAAGTCCATTCTATTGTTTCAATACTTGCAGCAATATCTTGTAAGCTATCTGAATAAAATTGATTAAAGTTTTCCTCTATACTACCTGTATATGTCCCAAAATCAACATCCATATAATCAACAGATTGTTTGTTATTTCCCAGTAAACCTTTTAAGGTCCTCCACATATTGCGACTATCACCTTTACATTGATCAATTTTATTATCATAATATTTGGTTTTTTAAATAGGATCTGCTGCATTTATTTTTACCTTTTGTACATGATACCATAACAACAATTCTTTAAAATCAACGCTTATCAATGTCAATTCTCAATGTCATGTTTAAAAATTTTATAGCTTACAATTTTTAAACATTTATTGCTAATGGAAAACTTTACCAATCAAGAATTGGCGCAATTGAGCAACAAACTGCAATGCACGAGCAGCATCGCGGTTGTATAATGAACGTTATCCCGAAGGACAGCATCCTGGATACAAAAAGTTTATTGCGGTTCATCGGCGGCTCGCTGAGACAGGCATGTTTAAGACCAAGATACATGATACTGGTGTTGATCGAACCGTAAGAACGGTCGAATTTGAAGAAGAGGTGCTTCAGCGAGTTGCCGATGAACCATCAAATAGCACACGTGACGTCGCTAAGAATATGTATACAAGTAACGCTTCTATCTGGCGGGTACTACACGAGCAACAACTCCATCCTTACCACTTCCAGAAAGTTCAAGGTATGACTGCAGACGATTATCATCCTAGAGTTTAATTTTGTCGATGGCTTCTGGATCACATCATTGCACAACCAAATTTTTTACGATATGTTTTGTGGACCGATGAAGCCTCTTTCACAACGAGGCGTTATATTCCGAGATGTATTCCAACGGACTGTCAACGAAAATTGGGATCAGGGCATGCGCTAAAAGTTCGTGCGTAAATTCAAAATAATAATTTTAATTCTAATTTTGTAATTTACGAATTTCAAATGAAGCTCGTACATACTATGTACTAAAAAATTCAAATAAAAGTATATAAATTCGTAGTTTGTACTTTAATTTTTATTTGACCAATATCTATAATATCATATTATTTGTATAACACATAGAACATAGTAATTGCACCAGTAATTGCTGAAAAATAAATAACAAATACAGTCACAACTTGCCTATTCTTAAAAAATATCAAAATTAAAAAATATATAACTAGTTACCACTAACCATAACAAAAAATATAGGTTTTTTATATGTAGGTGTGATCAAAAGTAGAGTTAGTTGAAATAAATGGTAATTTTTTGCCTTTTAAAAAGGCAGAAATGTCATCTATTTCTTCTTTATTTGGGTTTTTGATAGCTTCTTTTGCCTTTTTTTTCTTTTTTATTGTAGAAAATAATCGTTTTTGTGGAACAACATTTTGAGAAGCAGATAACTCTTTTATATCCCTAAAAGTTTCTATAGTACTTTGTTTTGAAGTGGGCAATTGAAGTAAATTTTTAGCAGTCTGTATGTTACTGATAACTTGTTGAAAAATATTATCATGGTCAGAATCAAAATCATAACTGTGAACTAATGTTTGTAAATGCGATATTTCTTTTAAAACTCTATCTTTTTGATCACATCTACCAATTGTTTCACCATTAGTTGCTTTAAGAGAGCTTAAGCACTGGTCCATTACACTAACTTCCTCCACCTCATTTATCACATCTACACCCTCATCCAGTATTGAATAGGAATGTAATGAATTAGTATTTACATTATTATTAACAGGGGTTTTTAAAACTACAAAATGAATATGTTTACAAATCACAGTATTGATAAAATAATTTGGACATGTACAACTATTTTGGTGAACACATATATCACAAAATTGACAAATTAAACTGCAACATTTTTTTAATAAGGGTATTTGTTTTACAATATATTCATTGAGGTTGTTACTCACAGCCCAAATACCAGGAGTCTGTACAACTAGATCAAAACTAGAAGAAACTGCCATTCTATGGGATTTAAAAATTTCATGGCTCTTGCAAGTGCTTTTTCCTTTTGTATGTTTTATTAGCCAATCTACAGTTTTATCTCTTAAATATTTAAGAGTTGCATGCAACCCTTTATCCAACCTTTTGACACATTTACCGTTTAGGTAAAAATATTTAATAACTTTATGCAAGCTCTCTAGTCGCATATTAGTATTAATTCCACATTCTTATTAATTCCACAGTTATTAGAGTAATTCTTTCCAAAATATTCTCCAAAAATTTTAGTATGAGCATTTTCACTCATATTATTAATGGCAACCCGTAAATGTTCACAAAATGTATTTATACTGTCAAAATCGGTAGTTTTTTGTAAATATTTTAAAGTTTTATAAACCTAAACCTTATCTTCTTCATTTGAAATTTTACTTAAATTTGTACGCCAGGCACGGTCCACAGGCCATGAACAATATAGTTGAAACCCATAACTTGAACCCAGCCATTATAAAATGTCCCTGTTATATCTGACATAAACGTATTTGATTTAATTGTACCAACTTTTTGTTTAATTTTGCTAAAGAATATGTTATTAATAAAGGTGTCCTTTTTATTTTTAAACATAAAGGCAACAGGAAATCCTTCATTAAACTCATCCACTATCATAAGGGTTGTTAATTCAAAATCGTAGTTGTTAAGACCATGCGTGCTATCTATTGCTATAATATTTTCACCAAATTGCTTAAGAAGTGATGCTTGCAAATCATTCATTATTATTAAGCAAAAGTCTGAATTTACAAAATCCTTTAAAGCCTCTCCTTGGGGCTTATAAAATAACACAGGATTATTTTCTAAAGACCTACACTCCTCCACCCAGATTTCTATACTAATAGCGTCATTCTTATGCTTTACCCCTTCCTTATTGTGAATGTTATATCTTCTTTTAATATTGTCAACGTCTTGCCTTGTTAGTAGATTAACCCTCTTTGTTTCACCACCTATTTTATTTCTTGTATCATCTAGGATCCTGAAAATTTAATTTTTTGAGTAACACTTATGGTTAATTCAAAGTTTAATAATATTGGAGGCCACAATAACATGAAATATAAGCTGATTTCTCATGCTTTACGAGGCCAATGTTCAAGAAAAATTATTTTATTTTTAGTTTTAAATATAACAAATTCCGAGACAAATTCTTAACACCTGTATTTATTTTTTTAATTACCTTACTGTTGAGACTCCTTCTACTAATTTTACTGCAATTTGCTTTTTATCCAAACTACTTATTTTTAAATGTTCAATGGCTGTAGAATGACCATAATGTGTTATAATTCGGTGAACCTGAAATTTTCCATTGCTTCTTTTTAATGTTATTTTACTAATGCAATTATATTCCAACTTTGACAACCCTTGTGATTTAATATTTCGTTTTCTCTTTGTTACATCATTTATACTTTTTGATGTTCCTAAAATAAACAATATCACATTAAACCAGGAACTTAAGGAACTAAAATATATTACCACTTCTATTGCACACAAAATATTGTAATTCACAAGAAGGAGTTTTTTTCTTTCCAGCAAGAACAACATAATTACACAGCTCCCTTTCTTCCAAATCATGTTTCCATGATTAAAATTCTGAAACATACATAATTATAATACTACAATAGCTTGAATTGCTGTTAAATAAAACCTTTTTGACAAAAACTACTTATTATTTTAATTCTTTATCTTTTTAGTTACATGTTTGTATTGACATTGAAGAAATATCTTATTACTTAAAAGAAACCTTTGATTTATAGTTCATACCTTCTAATGACTCAAATTCCAATTTTTCTTCTTCGATTTTCTGATCGTGTTCCTTTTGTAAATGATTGCACAATTGCACATTCCTTGGGTAAGAACACTTACACATTAAACATTTAAATTTAAAAACATTTTCATCGTAAGAATGTTCTTGTATTTGCTTGCCATGGTTTTGGCGACAATGTTTATTTAAGTTAAACTGTGTGCTATATGACTTATCACAAAGTTTGCATATTACCGGCATTTTTAACACGATAAATACAAAAAAGTTCAACACGAAACGATTTAACCTCATTTTTAACCTTTACGAGACACGACACCATTGACACGTTTGACGGAATACATTTCGGAATTTAACCCCTCGTTCTTTCACAAGAGACGGTATTTTTAATAGTAGGAATAGCCATGTTTGGGACGAAGAAAATCCTTATGCAATTTTTCCAAGAAAACATCAGAATCGTTGGTCTGTCAACGTATGGGCAGGCATTGTTGATGATTATTTAATTGAGCCATACCTTCTACCTGAACGGTTAACAGGACCTATTTATCTACATTTCTTGGAGGAAGTTCTCCCAGAACTACTTGAAAATGTTCCACTAAACGGTAGACAGCAAATGTGGTTTCAGCATGATGGAGCGCCGGCTCACTTTGTTGTACTAGTACGCGAGTATTTGGCTCAGCGGTTTGGGCACCGTTGGATTGCCAGAGGTGGAGCAATAATTTCTTGGCCTCCTAGGTCACCCGATTTAACGTCGCTCGATTTTTTCTTGTGGGGACATGTAAAGTCTTTAGTCTACGAAACTCCAGTAGAATCAGAGCTAGACTTAATTGGACAAATAACAGCAGCATTTGAAATCATTCAAAACGAGGATCAAATTTTTAGTGTAGTCCGCCGAAATCATGTGCGGCGTTTAAATCGGTGTATTGAGGTTGGAGGAAGACATTTTGAACAATTGTTGTGATGGTATCATATACAAAAGGTAAAAATAAATGTATCAGATCCTATTTAGGTAATTAATTTTTTTTTTAATTTAAACGCGTCTTGGGCCGTAGTAGCGTAGTGACGCATTTCCGGACATGAGTTCCTATACTCAAATAAATTCTTTTGTTGCACTGAACAACCCCCAGAAGTTTGATCCCATAGTCCTGAAACACCCTGTATATGAGAACTCGAGTTTTTCTTTGTATTGTTTTTTTTTATTTACCGCATTATCGTGCATAATGATTTACAACATATTTCCTTTAGTTGAAATAGTGTGTTTCCCATTAACCTATTCAACTATAACAGTAACTCAATTAAACCATTAATTCCGTGAAAAATTTGATTTTGCCGCTTAATTTATGCAGCTGATTAAACAATCGAAATTTAATTAAAAAAAAAGTATGCAGGTAATGTTACGTTATGTCCTAATTGTTTTCAAATAAAACTACAAATTCTTTTCTAATGTTTTTTTTTAATTATTCTGCTTGGGAAAAACTAATTATTTTATCATTAGGTCAACCTTGACAAGTTGGTAATTAATTAAAATTAAAATCTTTTTATTTTTTAAGACTCAGATTTTTTTATAATATTAATGGTTTTCAAGTTCTTCAAAATCTGATCGAAATGGTTCTGATTTACAGTTAATTTTTCCCCTGTAATTTAATGATGGTTTTATTATTTATTCATTAATTCCCTAAGCAATGCCAGAAATATAAAATTTTTGAAATGCCCCAGATTTTAATAGAGATAAATCCAATTTTCTAAAGTATATCGCTATCTTAGTCTAAACCATCATAAAGAATATTCATAACATAATATTCTTACCATTTATTTATTAATGCCATAAGCAATGATAGACAAATAAAATTTTTAAATGCCCCAGATAGTGATAGAAACAATAGAGAAGTACATGGAAAAAAAAGCAAGAAAAGTTCAATTTTTCGGAAGTATATCGTTATCTCACTCTAAGCCATTACAAAGAATATTTATAAAAGTGTGTTTTTATTATATATTTATTAATTCCATTAGCCATGACAGAAAAAAACAATTTCTATCTGCCGCAGATACTAATAGAAAAAATAGAGAAGTACATAGAAAAAAAGCAAGAAAAGTTCAATTTTTTGAAAGCATATCGCCGTCCCACTCTAAGCCATTGCAAAGTATATTAATAAAAGTCTGTTTTTATTATTTATTTATTAATTCTATTAGCCAGGACAGAAAAAAACAATTTTTATCTGCCCCAGATAGTAATAAAAAAAAATAAAGAAGTACATAGAAAAAACGTAGAAAAATTAAATTTTTTATGATTAATAATTTGATTTTTGATCCCATTAATAATTTGCTGAAAGACTCATGGATACGGTACCTCAATACTTGTTCAACCGATTTAGTCCAAGTAACCCAATAACAGAATAACATTTTAAAAATTCCCAACGCCTAATATCCCTCCGACCAACAATTATATCTTTTACACAATTAACATGAAAACTAATTAACTTCATAACAAAATAAAAATAGGATGCCACTAATAATTTTCACCTGATTAATTATTACCGGAGCGTCTAATCGCGCCAATTAACGAGAGACACCGAAAGTCCATTAATTACAAGTCAATATATTCTCGCAGATGATAAATGATTAATGGAAATTAAGATTTTAATCGCGGGCGGGTCGTCAAACCTTAATAGGGTTTCTTAGTCTATAGAGGGCAACGAGACTATTTTACCCGGAACAGAGGTGGAAACATGAACCGCGTTTCGTTTTATAGGCATGGGAGTAATGGTTTAATTAAAAGGGTGCAGCGGCTCTAAACTTACCAGCGGCTAAAGTTACATACCAGTTACTGTACAGGCATCTTCTAGTAATCCATTCTAGATACGAAGTTTTGGTATTGGCAACAGCGGAACGGATGAGTAATTTAGTCGTTACTCTGAATTAAAGCTGCATTTCGACGGATTGGGAGAACAATTAATTGTTATTCTAGAATCGCTGGTTTTGGATTTATCATAGTGGCAACTTGTCGGTGCCAAAAAAGGCGATTTCCGTCGGAAAAGTAGCAAAAGGTCCGATACGGTCAAAGATCGGGGTTATCTCAGGCACGACATCGTCCGTTTGTTTTGGTCGCACCCGAGTCACGAACTGACCAAACGAAACCCCGAGTCTTGTACGTTTACATTTTTAACAATTTTTTAACGTCACTTTAACCTACGATGTTAGCTCAACCAAAATTCGTATTTTAATTATGTCAACCAGAACAAGGAAAACATTTCAATTAAATAACCGTGTTAGTGCTTTGGAAGAAGCCTTAGGTAAAATTAAAACTATAGTAATGGCCAAAAACTCGATGAATTTGAGAAATAGGTTAGAGAAATTAATGAAGAAGCTAAGAAACTAGTTTTTTATCCTTACTTGATGATATTAAGCAAGACTTACAATTAAGAACAGTTCTTCTGTTAAAGAAACGTCATCGAAACACAAGGTCCGATCTGGAATGTTTGAAAGGCAAAAAAGATCCCGTAACTTGATGTTGTTTAATCTGCCTGAGAATACTGAACAAGGTGACCTGCATACAGCTAAGAATCTTATATCTGATGTGGTTAAGGTTCCAATTAATATAATGAGTGCATCAAAAATTGATAAACGTAATAAAATTGGTCACTGCTCCCTGCGTATTATACTTCGGACTCCAGAATTGGGAAACAGGACATAACTGGACAGAGGTCAGAAATTGAGAATCAGAACAAAGGGTCGAACATAATAATTAAAAAAGGGACTTGATTCAAAAGCTTCGAACATTAAAAGACTAGCATTAGTAAACAACAAGTTTGTTTGAGCACAACACGACAAGGGGGGTGTTTTGTTTACAAACAAATTCATCGATTCCCTGTCGTCAAGTTTACACACATTTTCAATAGAGGAAATTTTCAGCTATATATCAACGCATATGTTAATGTAACTTATTGGTCTTAGATTTTGGATTAAAAATAAAAAATAGAAATAGATATAAAATAGTGCAAAAATAACATCTTAAAACCGCTCTAATGAAGTACATTAAAAACATTTATAAAGAGTTCATAAACGGCGGTAATATTTATCATATAAATATTTTTTGACGACGTCACTGGTAAAGATTTCTTGTGTCGATGGAATCAACAATGCGATCGAGCAGCGTTGCGATGTTGTTGCCTTTTTCTCTAATATAGGGACGTTATTTGCGTTCATTTAACTTTGAATATTGACTTCTTTATAGTATCTTATCATATTTTATTAAAGAAAATTTGTATGATATTATAAAGTGTTTTTTGCCATTTCTACATAAGCACTTGGCATAACTGCATCAGAGATGTTGCAAGCAAACAAACTGCCCATAGTTCCATAGCAATGCTAATTCTAGCCTTTCGCTGTTCTAAGAATGTATGAATTGGAAAACTTACAAATGATTTGTCTCTTGATATGGATCTAATTACTGCTTTAATATTTAATTGATTTAACTTTAATACAATAGCTTCACAGAAAAAAACAGTAGAAGAGTACAATTTAGGTCTAGAGGTTCTATAATTGTCTTATTTTTAAATGACACTTGCTGAGGTGTGAGGCTTTTTTGACCACACCATTGAACCAAGAAAATACGACTGTAGTTCTATTAACTCTCATATACAACTTCAAATCATTTGCGAACATAAGGAAAGAATACTAACGAAGATACCATTAACATAAATGTTTCATTTCATTTCATTTATTCGTAAACAACCTATAACAATGTATTTTTACAGGTCAAGGTATATGTACTAAAATTAAACTAAAAATTTAAAATTATAAAATTATTACATTCAAAAATTATAAAACTGCAATTGCAAACACATATGTGTAGAGACATTACAAAACAAAGTTAAAACTTGATTAAAAGTACTCCTCAAACGAATAGAAGGCATTCATTAAAAGGTGTTACAATTATGAAGCTTTGTGGCTAAATACGTCAGTTAAAATCTGGCACAAGATCTCTACAGTTTCTAGTTGGACACATGTGGAAGTGTTCATGAGTTTTATGGAGATTTAAGTTTTGATGGACCTGCAGCAAGCACTGTAGAATGTAAACAGACGGCAGTGTCAAGATTTCAAGCATCCTAAATGATTGCCTGCAATCTTGACGATATCCCAGTTCAGTCAGGATGCGAATACATTTTCTCTGCTGCCCAAACACCTTGTCTATATGGCAAGAGTGGCCCCATGACAAAATAGCATCATGAAATAAACAAGAGTACCTTTTTTATTCAAAATTGAAATGCCTTTTAGATTTTCTAGTTGTTTTAGCCATAAATGATTAGGCAAAAAAGATATGTTGTAATTTACCTAAGTAACAGGGTGTAACTAACGCCCTGTATAAATAATGCTAAAATTACCACCAAATTCGTAATTTTCATGTCAAAACACATTAAGTCGCCAATTTTCAAGACGATACTGCTTAAAATGATTAAATTTTAAATTAAAATTCCTTTAAATACCCTGTATCTCGTAAACCTGCAATATTTGTATCAAACATGTTAAGCTCAAGCTTTTGGTGTGTAGTATCCTCAGTTCAGAGATTGCCCATTCTTAATGAATCATCCTGTATTTACCATTACCTATAATTAGTTCTTCTTCTTGTGTAACGATATGCACACACAGGTTGTCATCTACTGTCCAGTGTTAATAAGATTTATATTACATTTGTAACAAATATACAGTGTGTCCCAGGATGAGCGGAGTTATACGTAAAAATGACAAAAAATTTTGGGGTTGAAATTTGACTGTTTGGCATTCAGCCCTGCTTGATTAAAAAATAAAATTTAACAAATTTTTATTTTTTTTAAGTCAAACATGGCCTTGATACGAGGCTGGATAAAAATTGATATTACCCTGGATTACTGGATTAAAATTGAACAGGGGCAAGAAACGTTGGTTAAAACCAAAAAGACCTTCTCTCAGCTCGAGGAATGGACCAATTGTAATGTTCTGAAGAAGGGAAAAAGGTCGACTGAAATTCCGGTAGCATTGGTTCCAGACCTCGACTGCAGAAACCGTATTTCAGCCGAGAAGCTGAAAAACTTAAAAGATATGATGGACGATATTCCTGTTAAATATGTTCAGTTTTATGATAATATCATAAAACTGAACATATTTAACAGGAATATATATAGAATATTTAATATCATAGAAAAAACACAATCGAATTAAAAGGCTCCTTTTGACAGTGTATTATAGTTGGCACTTAGGACCTTCTAGTGGATTTTGTGTTATGATTAGTTTTTCTTAATGATAGTTTTTGTTTTGTGTATAACAATATAACACGTTTATTGATTCTTGTTTAATTTGCCTAATAAAACTATTTCAATACAAGTTCAAGGTTTTTTTAATGTTATATATATTTTTTTATTAATATCTCAGTTTCATTTTTTTGGCACTTAGACCCTTTTGAATTTCAACTCAATTGTTTATTCCGAGCCATTGCCAAATAACAGGGAATTAAAACAAAAAATTACTAAAACAAACAATTAGAGACGCTTGTAATTAAATTTTCATTGAAGAAATTAGAAATTCTTTTAAAATGTTTAGGAAAGATATTGAAAAATGTTTCGACATTGAATAAATTTAAAATAAGTAAATAAAATTAAATTTTCTTGTTAAATTAGACGTACTATGTACATTTCATTACAAACATATTTTTGAGGATGGTTTGTAACTCTTAGATCAGTGATTTAACTATTAGATAAATAAATTAGTTAGTTTTTCCTAAATACTTAAATATGAATAAAAAAATTAATTGGTACACCAACTGTAAAAATCAAAATAGGCCTATGGTTATGAAATTTGAATTTTGCATTTTAAAAAAATAAAAATATGCTAAATTTTATTTTTTAATCAAGCAGGACTGGATGCCAAACAGTCAAACTTCAACTACAAAATGTTTTTGTGATTTTTGTCTATTTTGTCATTTTTACGTATAAATTCGCTCATCCTGGGACACACTGTATATTGCAAATATATTTGAATTTGTTATTTCAATAAAAATTCTGTTATAATGTTTGATATAATTGTTGTTTCGTTCATGTATTATGTAAGATGTCTAGGTCTATGTTATATGCATATTTTCTCTTTTTCTTGTTGAATAAACATATTATTAGTGTACTATTTCTTTGGCTGAGCAAATTATGTAGTTAGTACTTTAGGTTAGGTCTATTTGATTGAATTATAGCTTTATAAAAATTTTATAATGGGCTTGACCCGTGGATAAATAAATAAATACATAAATTTTCTATAACAAGCAATTTGACATTCCACTATTAAAACGTTTCTCAAAAACCTTCTTCGTTCTTTGTCGACAAAAGAGATTTTACGGACCAGTAACCTAAAAAAGCGATAAATCCTCTCCAGATGTTACTCGGGATGTTACCGGGATGTTATTCGGAACTTTAAGGTCTCGCAACGCCACAAAATGACACCTAAACGCAAAACTACAAAACCCGGTGTGGCAACCGTTTCTATTATGCATTATTTTATTTATGGGATTTCGCATTTTGTTTTATGCACGTCCGCTCTTGAACTCTCTTTGATGTTGTTCTTCGGAAACGCCCACCGGACCCCGTGTGCATACCGCGGTACGGTAACACGAGATTCTTTTTTTTTTTATTGCTATTTTATTATGCAATTGGTTGCACTGATGTAAAAAAAGAGACACACACGTGGTGGGCATTTGAATTTCCTTAAAACACTACATTAAAATATCACATGCGCCCGGACTATTGCGGCTTTTGATCAAAGAAAATTAATTATCGATGCACTTAGACAACTTACCTAAAGTCTTGTTGAGCCAGTCAGCAAGATCTTCCTTAAGCGGGTCTAATTGTCGACTTTGAGCGGACATCATCCTCTCTGTGTACTCTTCGGCGAGTTCCTCCTCCGGATCGGCACGGGGGAATCCCACGTGGGTCGTACTCGAGATTGGACCCCATGAGTTGCGGTTGCGCGATATGTTGTTTCGACCGAAGGCCATCTGTGAATGAGAAAAACAATTTGTAATTCCTCACAAGTCCAATATCTCAGAAAGTAATAAATGAATTGTTATGAAAAAAAAAATAGATTATTTAGAAAAGTGCGTGGTACAGGCTCATTCTTTATATTTTCCCATCCTCCTTAAGTTTTTTAGACTACCTTGCACAAAAAAATTGGTTTGACATGTAGTTTTTGCAAAATATGTATACAATTGGACTCTGTATACTGTAAGTATACATGTTTTTGAAATATTTTAGTTTAAACTTCATGATCTTAATATACAGTGCTTTTCTTTAATGTCCCTCCCCCTCTTTATTTTTTGAACGAATCAATTAAAAATATTGAAACTTGAGGTAATGCAATTGATGAATGATTAATATGTTTTAAAGCAAAATTGACAGATGAAAATTTCAAGATGGCTGCTGGGTGCCATCTTGGAAAAAAAATTAAATGCATGGACAGGGTGGTCTTGTGGTACATCATTTTGAAGCTCCTGATGAGTACTTTATAACCCTCGAATATAAATTCAATATTTTTACCTACTACAAAATAGTGGTACATTTAGGAATATTTATCTGAATACAATAATATTTAACTTGATATATCGAATAAATACATTGAGTTCAATTGAAAAGATGCTGGAAATGGTTGCATGGAACTTCTTGACACAAGAACAGTCGGTCCGAAATTTCACACCGAACTTTTTCAAACACACTAACATCGATATTTCTACAAATATTCGTTATTGTCTGTCGTAAATCCAATACTGAAGCAGGTTCAGTTTCGTGCACCGTTTGCTTCAAATAGCCACAAAAAAAAAGTCTAGAGGTGTCAAATCTGGCGAGCGAGCTGGCCATTCCACAGGTCCTCGACGGCCAATCCAACGATCGGGGAAATTGTTATCTAAATAATTGCGAAGTTGTCTGGAGTAATGTGGTGGAGTTCCATCTTGGTGAAATACAATATCCATATCGAATTCATTAGGAGTCGTTTCGACAATTTTGGTGATTAGAGGGTCAATAGTATTTTCCACAATATCCAGATACAGTTCCCCTGTTAAATTTTGTTCGATGAATAGAGGCCCCACAATATGGTTTCCCAATATCCCTGCCCAAACGTTTATTTTTTCTGGATATTGAGTATGAGCTTCCCGGAAGACGTGCGGATTAGGATGAATCACTCCAATAACGACAATTTTGTCTATGAACATTACCGTTAACAAAAAATGTACATTCATCACTAAAACAAATATTATGGAGATAGGTAGGATGCCGTGCAATGGTTTTCGTCATAGTTTCGCAAGAATTGTGTTCTTCAGGGTCATCTTCAGTTAACTGGTGTACCATTTGGATTTTGTACGGACCAGAATTGACCAACTACTTTCACTAAAACTAATTAAGAATATTTTAACTTCACAATGATATTTCTTTTCGTACTGATATTTTTGTCACTGTCAGCAAAAAAAAAATCAAAACAAACTGTTATCAAAATTATCCCTGCCTCTGTGCATACGGCAAAGAATAGCAATTATTTGTAGAGATATGCATGTAAGTGTCTTGGTATTCAGGTAATTATTAAATGTACCACCATTTTGTAGTAGGAATTTGAATTTATATTCTAGGGTTATAAAGTACTCGTCAGGAGCTTCAAACTGGTGTGCCACAAGACCATCACTTTCCATTTAATTTTTTGTTTCCAAGATGGCGCCGAGCAGCCATTTTAGAATTTTCATCTCTCAATTTTGCTTTAAAACATGCAATTCATTCATCAATTACATTACCTCAAACTTTGAATTAATCCGTTCAAAAAATTAAGAAGGGGGAGGGGATTAAAGAAAAGCACTGTATATTGACAGAAAGGTCAATAATATGAAATTAATTATTGTAATTATTCTCTTAATTTATTTTTATTATACTCGTGAGTAAATTCCTTATACAAATGAAGAAAAATGCGAGATATTACGTTTATATTATCAATATCATTCAAGAGTGAATGTGGATATATCCAAACAGAGCTGTTCCATATCGAAAAACTTCATCAACGTAGAAAGGGGATTCAGGCTTAGAAGATGTTTGCAAAGGAAAACACGAATGGACCTAGTTAATAAAAACGAAAAATTTGATATTTTTTCAAGGTAATTGTAATATACCCTAATGCAAACAATGAATATTTGCTATCTTGTATACACTTAGATATGCCCAAATAATACGCCACCATATGAAATCCATCCATATTTCATGCCTATTATTATTAATCCCCTAATTTGTATAAATTGAAAGATTTGATATGAAGAATAAGAAATAGTAAATATTGAAAGAATTGAAGAATTTTATAGCCTAGGCACTCCAATAAGCAAAATCCAAATAACTTATAAATTACTATAAATATTTTGACGATTTCCTTGATTATAGTTTAAGAATACTTTAAGGAACTTTAATAATTAAGAATAACATTTTGGTGTGGAGTTACGCACTAATTTGTGAGAAGTAAATAATGAGCCCTGGAATTTTGCAGTTTTATGCCCTGGAATAACAAAATTATGCGCGTTTCGTGTGGTTCTGCCGTGAATTTTGGAGTTTGAAATTAATTTATTAGATAAATAAGCTGGTTGTCCGAAAAGCACAACTTTATGGACTAGTGTAGCCATTTGCAGTACAAAGCGTTCATCCAAAGAAAGCCACCCTGATCTGACCAACAGGGGAGTGACATGGTCGCATTTACTCATACCAAAACTAAACTTGAGGCACGCGTTTTGAATTTTCTGAAGGCTATTCTTTTCACGTTGATACAAGGCAGGCCAAAACAGAACTTGAGCATAACTAACAATTGACAAAATTAATGTATCACAAAGATGTAGTTTAATATCAGCTGTCAAAAACTGTTTGTTCATATAGAGTATTTTTAATTTATAAAAACATGCCCTCAACAAATTCGACACATGCCCCTCAAACCTGAGATCCGTGTCAAGGACAATCCCCAAATTCTTCTGGTTATTAGAAGGAGGTAAAGGAGATCCATCTATGCTGATCTTCACGGTATCTGGAAGGGGCTTGCCAAAGACAAGGAGTTTGGACTTTGCAGCATTCAATACGAGTCTGTGACTCTTACACAAGTCAGATATGGCTAAAAGATCCAAATTAATAGCATTCACAGCTTCTATGGCCTCCATAAAGTTAAATGAACGATAGATCTGTGTGTCATCGGCGTACTGGTGCGATTCACAAACTCGAAGGAATTTATGAAAGTCACATAGATATAACAAAAAGAGTAAGGGGCCAAGAATACTTCCCTGCGGGACACCCTGATCCAACTGCAAATATTCAGATAGAATAGAATTAATTCTTACCCTTTGACGTCTATTTAAAAGATAATTTTTTAGCAGTTTAAGAGCAGAAGTATGTAGCCCAAAATATTGGAGCTTTGCCAATAAAATTAAATGATCCAGTGTGTCAAATGCACGGCTAAAGTCCAGCAATACTAAAACTGTTGTTTTTTTCTGATCAAGAGCTTTAAATATATCATCACAAATATGAAGAAGAGCTGTACTGGTACTATGCTTTGCACGAAAACCCGACTGTGTTACTGGAAGCAAATTTTTAGTTAAGCAGAATTCATTAAGCTGATCATTAACAATTCTTTCAAAAATTTTGGACATGGCAGGGAGTATGCTTATAGGACGATAGTGCGATAATTCCGTTGGATTTCCAATCTTAGGGACAGGGATTATATCAGCTTTTTTCCAAGCATCCGGGAAAACACCCATGGAAATACAATAGTTTATTATAAATGTTAGATGCGGGGAAATATGAGGTGTTACGAGATTAATCATTTTTATGGTAATGCAGTCAGAACCCATAGCAGTACTTTTAATTTGGGATATGGCTTTATTTACGCTCTCTTCGTTTACCTGATTAAATTTAAATTGATTTTCCAAATTCAAAGCGGGATCATTTGATGAATATTGTTGAAATATATCATTGCCAGAGTTTAAAGTTACTTTTGGTACACTATTAACAAAAAAGTTATTAAAATCTAAAGGTGAATATTCTAGAATATTTTCTGATGACTTCGAGCAGTCACTGATGTTTAAAGATTTTAACGTTTTCCAAAATGACTTAGGGTCAGTTTTGAATTTATGTTGTAGAAACGCTTTTTTTTCATTTCGAACAGCTGACGTTACATAATTACGGATTTGCTTATATTCATTAAATGCTGCTTCTTCGGTTTTTAACTTTTTATATTTTGATAGGGCTTTACGTCTTAACCTCATCATAAACTTTATATTAGGAGTTATCCAAGGTGCTGGTGCCTTAGTAAATCTAGAGCTTTTCATTGGAGTATGAGCATCAAAAATTTTGATTAAGTTTTCATTCAAAAAAGAAACCATATGATTAACATCATTGAAAGAGAAAATAAGATCCCAATTTATAGCATAAAGATCTGCCAGGAAAATGTCTAAATTAAAATTAGAATAATCCCTATAGATTCGAAATGAAATTGGTATACGAGTTTTTTCTAATCGCAAAACTGAATAAACCAAATGATGATCTGATATATCATCCATTTTAATAACCTCCACTTTAGATGACATTTCCGGCGAATTCGTAACTAATAAATCTAGAGTCGAGGTACTATTTTCACTAACGCGAGTAGGAGATTGTATAAGTTGGGACAAATTATATTTGTTTAACAAGCGAAATAAATGTTTACAAGCAGCACTATCGGTTTGTGAAATATCTATATTAAAATCAGAACCAAAAAAGATATGATTGCAACATGGCATGAAACTCACCAGGGTATTTTCCAAATCTTCAAGGCACTCATTAACATTTAAACTAGGGGGTCTATATAGAGAACCAAAATATATGGTTTTACCTTGTATTTTAACACTTACCCAAATCTGTTCAAGAAGACTGCTTTGTTCTGGAGGTTTTAAAACTTTAAATTTCAGAGTATTATGTATATATAATGCTACCCCACCACCCCGTCCATCTCTATCCCTTCTAATAAGATTGTAATTTGGAATGGAAGTTTATGGTGTCAAAAAATAAAAAAATAATCTTCTACCTCCAAAAAAAAAAAAGAAAAAAAAATGTTATATTTAGTTTATAGTTATTAGTCTGTATATGTATAATATAATCAGATACTTCAACTTCCCTGAAATTAAAATGACATATTCCATGATTTTCTGTACATATTTTGATGATCTTCTTGATTATAGTTACAGAATACTTCAAGGAACTTTAGTAATTAAGATTCACATCATATTGAACATTTGGACTAAAGTTATGCACTAATTTGTAAGACCTGAAAGATGTTGTAATTTTTTTTTAAATAATTAAATATGGATACGTAGGCGAGGAACCATAAACTGGTCATCAAATAGTCCAGAACTCACATTTTTGGACTAATTTTTATGGATTTATTTTAAAAAGTGTGCTTTACAAATATTGTTTAAAATCCACAGTTATTCAAATAATATTTTGGGAGATATTACGCTTTTTTATCCAGTGGAGTTCAAAGGGAATATCTGATATTCAAGGTAACCAGTCGCTTCAAGGTCAATTTCTTCAAAATCTTCAAAACTTTAACATCAATCTTCACAATTTAACCTTCAATGTTCACAATTTATGTAATCAGTTCTAAATGCCTCATCAGGTCATGTTTTACCACCATGTTAGTAAAACTTGACTCATTCGTTCAAATCACGTTATTTAGAAACTTGTTAATAGTTTAAAACAAAATAGACCAACATTATTTCGCAGCATCTTTGGTAGAAATGGTATGGTAGGGTAACTGGGTATCCAGCTTGGCCCGTTTTCTGCTTGTACCTACGCTTTCGGGTTTCAGGTTTAAGGAAAAGTCCTGACATTATCGCGTGAATCCTCGCGACAAGAATAAATGTAATATTAGTTACCTACTATTATTGTTAAAGTTAATGAAAAAAAGTATTTATTTAAAAATGAGAAAAGTGTGAGAATATTCTCGAACTGATAATGAAGACGAATCAGAAGCAGTATGCCAATTATGTGGCACAGTTTATCATTTTTGTAAAAACACAAAGTTTTATTTATTATTCATAAAAATAAAAATTATTTGGACAAAGATATTGCTCGTAGTATTCGAGGTGTGGTGTGCCTCTATGCTGGGTTAAAATGTAACAAATGGTTCACTAAAATTGTTAAAAAAGAATTGATTATTGGACAAGACTGTGAAGAACCATAAGTTTTAAATATTGTGAAAATTATAGTTTTTGACCATACATTATACATTTTAATGGCACCGATCTGGTATGGCTTGGACTGGAACTTAGTTTTTCGATTGATTGATATTAATTGAATTCCAATTTAACTAAGACTTATACATGGCGCCTAATGAACTTGCGGTATCAAAAAGAGAAGAGATAGTTCTGTTCCCTTCAATGCTCCTACGCAGTAGAATGACGTACCGTATGTAGATGGTTTTTAATTGCAAATTAAAGTAGCGCGCGAAAATTAAATAAATGGTTTATACACACTAGCACAAAAGGGCAAACCGTATGGTACTCGAGTATTACGAGTAGCGCCAGTGCTACAACGGTTTGCAAGTTGTAATAATCGGGAAAGACGTGCTTTGAGAGTTGATTTGACAAACTTGCACTTTTTCACATGAAGGATCTCGATATAGCGAGGTTCTAGGCATCTGCAGATTCAGGTTCGCCACCTTCCTTCTATGCAGATACTCAAGGAATAAACAAATCTGAGCCTTGTAAAGCGCTAAAAGCTGTTGCGGTATATACAACCTTTTCGTTTCAAAAAGAGTTCCAAGCTTTGGAAAAGCCACTTTAGCTATTTTTGCTACCTAATAATGTCAAGACATATTGCTTCACACCAACTAGTGAACTGACTTATGGCGGCAGAGACAGCCTTCTTTGAAAATACAGCTGCATAGAGGAAAATATCTGAGTGACACTAGCATTAATTTAAAACCTCTGCGAGGTGTGTCCATCAACGGCAACCTGGATGGATCGGTTCTCGAGGAAGCTTTCAAGCCACCAACGAGAGTTAGTGGCAAACCATAACAATACAGTTTAAGAGATTTTTCATTCCAGATCCTATCGAATCCTTTAAAATGTCCGGAACTATTGTAGGGGATTCACTATGTTTCTCGGTAGCCTTGGTCGGAACATGCGTGACATAGGTCAAAACATCACCAGTAGACCTATAGGTTTCTCCATTACCTTAGCTATTGCTGCGACTAAAACAATCGGTATCAGTTAAATTTGCGTAGTATCAATATCTTCAAAACTAATAAATCTATTCTTATAAAATAAAAAGCAAAATATTTAGAAAAGTGTGGTGTACAAATTTTATTTAAAATCAACAGTTGTCCAAGTAATATTTTGGGAGATATCACGTCTTTTATCCAGTGGAGTCCAAAGGGAATGCCTGGTCTTCAAGGTAACCACTCGCTTTAAAGTCCAATATCTTCAAAACTACTTACCCTATTTTTATGAAACAAAAAGCAATACATTTAAAAAAGTATGGTGTACAAATGTTGTTTAAAATCTAAAGTTGTCAATATAATATTTTGAGAGAAATCAAGCTTTTTGTTTAGTAGAGTGCAAAAAGAAAGGTTTGATGCTCAAGGTGACCTCTGACTTCAAAGTCAAATATCTCAAAAACTAGTAAACCTATTCTTATGAAACAAAAAGTAGGACATTTAGAAAAGGGTGCTGTATAAAAATTATTTAAAATTCAGAGGTGTTTAAGTCATATTTTTGGAGATATGACGCTTTTTATCCAGGGGAATTCAAAGGGAATGCCTGGTCTCCAATGTATAACCACTCGCTTCAAAGTCCAATATCTTCAAAACTACTCAACCAATTTTTATGAAACAAAAAACAATATATTTAAAAAAGCATGATGTAAAAAGGTTGTAAAAAGCAAGATGTAAAAACTTTGAGAGACATCAATCTTTTTGCTAGTAGTAAGTAACCACTTAGTTCAAAGTTCAATATCTCAAAAACTAGTAAGCCTAGAACGAGTCTCTCTCTTTCTTTTTCACATACATATAATATGCACCAACACGATTTCATTTTAAAGATAAAGCCCGAATTGTCGGAAGAAATTAATTAAAATATTAATAACGCCATCAACGAAACAAATATTATGAAAACGTTCTTAATATTTGGAACGTCATTAATCATAAGTTTTTATAACGTTAAAAGGCGATAGCGAGAGGTTTTTTTGTAATCAGTTTGTTGTGGTAGTTGTAGCATAATAACGTTAAGAGATGCTGCTGGAAAAGATGTCAACAGTCAGGTTATGTCAAAACACGGGGTATGACTAATGTTTCATTACTGTCTTAGTTGAGATACTATGATTAGGCAGCAAAAAAATGCGTGCAAAAGACAAAAAAAAGAAAAGGAACAGTCAGATCTAAGTATTGGGAAGGATAAGTAAGAAAAAAATAGATTCAATATTTTTTTATCTTCACTTGATATTTGGTAAAAAAGCATAATACATTTTGATTTTCTGTTTAGTTTTTTGATTAATTTCTACTGAATTTGTATAATTTTCCTCCTGATTTTCGTCTAATTCTTTTTATATTCCTTATTTTACCTTCTTTATATTAAAGTTTTGATGATTACTTTTTAGTTTTTGGTTATTTTTTATAAATTTAATTCTTATAACCCAAATTTTAATAATTACAATTTTTTTCTCAAATCTTTGTTTTTTTTCTCTCGTGAAAATGTTTAATTTTTTATTATTTTTTTCTAGATATAATTTTTCTCATTTCCGCAACGTTTTTCTTATTTTTCAATTTGATTATTGAATGATTTTATTTTTAAAATAAAAAAATTATAGGTGAATTTTGTTGGTCAATTATCAGAGATTTGACCGAAAATATCAAGATTTTCGAAGATACATGGTGAATTCAAGTCAACATTTTTTGCAAAAATCGTAAAAAAAATGGAATGTTTGAAAAAAAGTTAACGTTCAATGTGTGACAAAAAATTTGCTTAAAATACTTAAGAATCAATAAAATATGTAGAAAAAAATAATGTTTCTGTTATGGTGTCGAAAGTAGGACCAAAATTGCACAAAAATCGTAAAAATGTTGGGAAGAAGTTAAATTTTCCAATGAGTGACTAAAAATATAGGAAAAACCAATAAGGATGAATAAAAATGTTATAAAAGTAGCACCCGAAACGTTTTGTTACATAAAAAAAATTATAATGACCGAAAATCTCTAAAATTCTAAATTTTTTCTTTTATGATTTTTTTCTTAACCAATTATGACTAAAAATTTATATGATTAAAAATGCTAAGAATTAATTAAATATTGAGAACAATTTAAAATTTTTAGGACATGGATTCTAAAGGACGACCAAAAATTTATGTAAAGATCGTAAAAATAAATTATGGGTTAAAAAATTTAATTTTTTTAGTCATGATGTGCAATACATGACGAAAAATTGACCTAAAATTAGTTTTTTTTCTATGACCAAAAATATGTATAAATATATTTTTGGTCATAGAAAAAAAATGAGGAATGTTGAGAAAATTTCAAAACTTTCGGTCAACTAAAGCATGACCAAAAATATCGTTTATCATTGTACATACTTGTGACAGACAAGGATGTGGCTAAAAATTATAGAAAAATATATAAATTTGTAAAAAAGAATTAAATTTTTTGGTAAGAAATCAATTAATTATTGGAAACACTTTAAATGTTTCGGTAATGATGTCCAATGTCTGACCAAAAAATTACCTGCAATAGTTAAGAACAAATGAAATATTGAAAAAGTCGTTTGTTTATTATTTGTATGTGTATCTATTCTTTTGTTTTTTTTATCGGTAAGAATTCATAAAAATATTAAAAAAATTATAATTTTCGGTTATGGAGTTTAGACAAAATGTCTGCAAATATCCTAAAAATAATTCAATTTGTGACTAAAAAATTTGTCTGAATTTGTTAAGAATGTGTGAAAAGTTACAACATTTTAGTCGCGGCATCCAATTAGTGACCAAAAATTTTTAATAAGTCGAATAATTGAAAATCTATCTAAATATTGTAGGAATACACGTACATACATAAAGAATTGAACAAAAGAGACATTTTTGATCATAGCATCCAATAAGTGACCAAATATTTTTTCAAAATGTATCAAAATAAATAAAATTATTTCAAATTCGTCATTTTTTTAATGTTTTTATTTCCACAACTATTAATATTTACTGTCGTGACTGTTGATATTCTCATATTACAATTTTTCTCATTTTCTTTGATTGATTTATTTATTTTTTATGAGTTTTTCTTTGATTTTAATGCACTTTACGTAGAAAAAAAAATTGATTGGTTTAAAATTTTGAAATTACGTACTAAAATTTTGTTTTAAAATGGAAAAATTCCGCTTCTGTGAAAATTTGGGAGACTAAAATTTAAGAAAAAAAAATATAGTGGGGAAAAAATTAGTGAAAGTCGAATTGACTACATGAACAATTTAAAAAAAAAAGATTTCTTTAAACACTCAATAATTTGTTCGAAATTTGTAAAAATAAATTAAATTTTATAAAATTCGTTAAATTTTAACTCATTTCCACGACTTCAACTTCTTTGATTTTAATGTACAAGATTTCCCAAATACGAGGGTGATCATTGAAATATATTGCATTTTCTCATTTTTAAAAGTATTTTTAATTGCCTTTAAAATGAGGTGTAGCACTTGCATGTCCGATTACTCGTTTTAGTACTTCCCATAAGAACTCCATGAATGCAAGAGAGAAAGATATATCAATGAGATTGCCAAATAAATTGATTTTATATAAACTGAAGCTATAAAATACTCTGTATTTGATATAATTTTTTTTAAAACAATTCAATGAGAATTTATCCTTTCCTAACCTAATATTTTGATTTTTTTAAATTGATATAGTAGGCCATGACAAAATGACATTATATTATTATTTTAAATGACATTATATTTATATATTATTAATGACATTATTATTATAGCCAGTTAAACTTAATAAAATGAAATGGTCACCCTCGAATTTGGGACACCCTGTACATATATATAAAGAACTGAACAAAAGAGAAATTTTTTGATCATAGCATTGGGTGCTATAATCAAAGTGTGAAAAAATAACGAAATATTTATCCAAAAATTATAAAAATAAATAAAATCTTTTTAAAATTCGTAATTTTTTATGTAAATAAATGTTGAAATATTGCGAAATTTATTTTATTCTTGTCTTCGTCAGTTTTGATGTAATATTTTGTAGCCATTGTATATGTAAAATTTTAATTTTCATTTTAAACTCACAATTTTAACTTTACCATTTTATATTAGCAATTAATTTTAATTTTAATCTTGGAATAGTATTTACAATATTAAACTTTTTTATCTTTACCATTTTTAATCTAGGTTAGTTTTTATCACTTTTTAATGTTTACTTTTTCGTGCTTCTCAATGTTTTTGTATTTTTTCTCCTTGCAGCCTTATGTATTTTGTAGTTTGTATATTTTATATATTTTTTTTGATACCACTTTTTTGTAGCTATTATGCTAAATAAGCGATATTATTATTAATATTGTTATTTCCACAACTCTTCATATTTACTGTCGTGACTGTTGATAGTTAATATTCTCATATTACCATTTTTCTCAATTTCTTTGATTGATTTATTTATTTTTTATGAGAGTTTTTCTTTGATTTTACTGTACCTTTCGTAGAAAAAAAAAGTCGAATTGCCTCGTAATACTCGTACATGAACAATTGGAAAAAAAAGATTTTTTTGAACATAGCATTCAATGATTGGTTCGAAAAAATTCGTTAAATTTTTTCTCATTTCCACGACTTCAACTTCTTTGATTTTAATGTACTTTACGTAGAAAAGAAATTTAGCAATCGAGAAAAATTTGAAATTTCATACTGGATTCTTTGACACATCTGAAATTGCTAAAAATTTAAATCTGGGCAAAAAAAGTATTGCAGTATTTCTTGACTTGGCTGAAGCATTTGACACTGTTTCTCATGAAAGACTTCTTAATGTGCTTGATTGTTAAGGAGGTAGAGGAACAGTGCTACAACTTTTAAAAAGGTATCTTACAGACAGATATCAGAGGGTTCGAATCAATAACACACTAAGTAGTAAATTGAGAATAGAAATGGGTGTGCCACAAGGCACCGTTCTGGTCCCCATTCTTTTCTTAGTTTACATTAATTCCCTGTTAAAAATAAATATAGATGGAATATCAATTTCATATGCCGATGATACTGCATTAATTTTCAGTGGAAATACTTGGCCAGAGACTCAACAAAAAGCAATTAATGGGTTCAGGGTAATTAAAAGCTGGCTCTGTGTGAATAAATTGTCATTAAATCTTACTAAGATTAATTATATAGCCTTTTCATTAACTGAAGCTAATAGACCTCCATTCTCAACTATATTAGTAGATAATGATCAAATTAATGAAGTTTCAAAAACCAAATATCTTGGGATAGTAATTGATAAGTACCTAAAATGGGGTCCTCATATTGATTATGTGACGAATAGGATCAGAAATCTGCTACATAAATTTTTTCTTCTCAGAGATATATTTAACAAAAACCTTTTACAAACAATTTATAAAAATCTGATAAAAGCTGTGATTCATTATGGCATATTAGTATGGGGTGGGTTGTACAACATTTATTTAAATAAGCTTAACATAATCCAAAACTCGATTCTAAAAATAATATATAAAAAGCCTAGGAGATACCCATCCCACTTACTTTTCACTGAAGAAATTCAAAATGTAAGATGTATTTATATTTACAGAGTTTCCATGTATATCCACAAAAATCAAAATAAATTAACATATATCAATCATATGCATAACACACGTGGTAGAGCAGATCAATTAATTGAAATACCTTAAAGTCGAAACATCATCAATTTCAAATTTGTTACTTGGCTTACGCCAAAAATTTACAACATTTTACCACAGCAAATTAAAGACATAACACATATAACCTTATTTAAGAGAAAAGTAAAATCATACATCTATCAGTATTATGAAGAAAAATTTAAAAGTATGCTAAATTAAATTAAGATGCAATGAATGTATAATGTAAATTTAGGTGTTTGTTTGCACCTAGGTGTTTGTACACCTAGGTGCTACTATGAAATTTGTTATTTTTTTACCATAGCATTTATATTATAAAACAAATTAATTATGTATTAATTAAATGATAATAAACGTGGAAGGATTACAGGGTGTACTGTATCTTCCTCCTCCACAGTTTCTTTCTTTTATTTCCCCCTACACCCCTTTAACCTGAAAGACATAAATCACGTCACAACTTAAATGATGCTTTTTATCAATTATACAGGGACGATGTTGACGATGTGAAATATCCACTGATTTCTCGTAACCTTAATTTAACGTACTTCGCTAAAACTCTCAAATGCCATTAACGCGCCATTTAAATTTCGGGTTTCGATTGCATAACAACGTGTTATGGCTTTGACATGAAAAAATCAAAACAAACCAGTAAACATGTAAAATTAATCATATTTGGTGCAGTCAGGTTTTAATTCAGGGTCAACCCGCGATGGTATAATTTCGGTTTAATCTTGCGGGTCTAACCTTTTTTTTTTTTTTTGTTTCGCTTAATTTTTACATACTGACGTGACGGAGATTAGCGAGTCTTATTGTTGACGTTGACGTCAATTTCTTTGAAAAGCTGCTCTTTTTCCTTATTAAAAAAATTTATATTGTATAAAATAGTTCTTGTACCCCCTATATATGGCGTGAATAATTAAGTAATTATCGTGCGCTTATAAAAATAAATAATGATTTAATGATAAGTGTTTTATCCTATAAGGTACTGGTCTTATCTATAATGTTTTTGATGCTAAAAATATTTCACAAAAAAATAATTGACGTATTACAGGAGAATTTTTATTTAAAATTAAGCTTTCAGGGTTTTTTCTATGAGTTACGATAAATCATTTAAAATATATTTTTGAAATTATAGAAACCATAGTGAAATAGTCTATTTTTTTGGGCATATTTGCATAAAATCCATGAATAAAGTGTCATTTACGCTGGTGAAAGAGTGGCGCCCAACATGGGGCCTAAAATTATCATGGGAAAAAATTGCAATTTTTTTTATCATGATGGTCAAACATATGACAAATATTTTATCTTAAAAAAATAAAAATTCCCTGAAAGATAGAGCAAATAACCCAAAGGAATATACAAATGACTTCAACTGCCTGAAAAACAGGAAGATTGTTGATATCAAAATTGAAGACCAAGTTAATATCTACCAAAAGCCATTCAAGTAATTCTGATCAAATGACTAGTTATTGAGATCCATGGATCCAAAGTTTGCTACACACCACCAACAACGCCAAGCGTCGACCTCATTAACTTTCGTCCATAACTCTTAAACTCCAATTAAACTTTATTTGGTTGATAACTGTTAAATTCTATAGCTATAGAAAATATTTTTTAATGTTAAGGATTTCCTATAATATAATTTAGGTATAAGGGATGAAAAAAAAACCCAAACTTCACCGTAATAAAATGCGATCTAAAACAGATGCCTAAATGTAGCGTTGGTTCTTTATCTTTTCTTACAGCTTTCGTTTTTTGTATTTTGTCACGTTTAGGAAAAACCTTTGCAGAACCATAAACATCTGGGGGTATAAGGGTTTTTTTTAGCAAGGAACGCGTCTGCGATGCCTCCTTAAATTTAGTCGCTTCATAGCTTTTGTCATGAGCAGTTTGAGCTTTATTTTGTAAACTCACAACTTGTTTTTTTTCTGGTTTATTAATAAATATATTTTTCGTTTTGGAAGTGCTCTGTGTTTTTTTTTATTTTGTTGAACATCAACAATATAAGCAATAGGTTATGGACCCAGCACGCTTCCACTGCGCAAGTGTATTTTTGTAACCAGTTAAAGTGCGTGTATTGTCCGAAAAGTAGTGCCGAGCGTGCATACCGATTTTCATTCGTGCGAGTGTTAAGCAAATCCTTTATTATGGCTAGCATAGATAATAGGGATTTTAACTTCGTTAAGCTCAACGAAACCAATTACACTCTATGGAAATTTGGTGTAAACCTAGTTTTGGGATCAGCTGGTCTTTTGGGTTATGTCGAAGGTACAGAAACAGAGCCGGACAAAGAGACAAAAGCAACCGACTGGAAGAAGTGGAGCACTAACTCATTAAAAGCAATGAGTATTCTGGTGGGCTCTGTTGAGATGCGTTTGCATACGTGTTATATCAATTGCACGACTCCAGTAGAAGTTTGGCAAAAACTAAAGGAACGATTTGGAGAAGTCGGGGCGATGATGAGAAGTAAAGTGCGTGGCAAAAATTCTACGACTTTCGTATTGTCGATGGTGTCCAAATTGCGCAACAACTGGAAGTGTTTGAGTGCATCTGCAAGCAGCTTGCTGATTCATGTGAAAAACCATCTGAAACAGCAAAACAGTCAAAGCTTTTGTGTGTTTCGTATGGCATGGGAGTGCACGCCATCAGTGGATCGAAAAACGGATGTGCTAATAAGCCGGCTAATTCGTGAAGATAAGCGTCTTTGTGATACTGGGTCAAGTGTGGCATCTTTAGCCTTGCAGACATTCGTTTATTCGTTTATTCTTATAATACAATTACATATACGAAATAAGCATTTAAGTAACTTAATACTTGTGCATGCTTATGTTCGAATTACAATATCAGAAAAACCAAATTATACTCTTACAAAAAATGCTTGGATTCCAACTCTTTCCTTAACAATCAAAATAAACTTATTAACAGAATAATATACACAAAAATAAACTAGTAAGAAATATAACAGAATACATGTTTTAAATCAATTCAATATCAATAATCAAAAACAAAATTGAACCTAAATGAAAATAACGTAATTTCAGATAAATCTGTTACATTTAAAAATATACACTATTTACATTAAAACCACGAAAAGAAAAGATCAAACATAATACGCTGTTGAACCAGTAAATTCAATTAATCATTGGTCTAAATTTATTAAAATTAATATATATGTAGTTTTTTATTTCTCTATTGAATATTCTATGGTTTTTTATATTTTTAATTACTTATTACATACAAGACATAGGCCCTGAGTTTAAATAAAGGTAATCAGCAGCAAAGCAAACAAAAGTTTGACAACAAAAAGCGAATCGCAAATTTAAAAAAACTAACGAATTGCGCGATTTGCAAGCAGAAAGGCCGAACAAAAAGAACCGAGGTGAAAACGCGCAGAAAGAAGGTTCGTCATATAATGCCGAGGCATACATCAGCGATATCAGCGTTTTTTATTCAAAAACTGTCTCGAGTCATGAAGATCTGTGGTTAGCGGACTCTGGAGCTAGCATGCACACGACATACAAGAGGGAATTTTTTAAAGACCTTAGCGCAGTAAGTGATTTTGTGAAAATTGCTGATGATAAAGTCTTGCCTGCAAGCGGCAAAGGTACGGTTATGATTCGCGAGAAAGTAAACGGAAAAACTGTGTTTCGAGAACTTCAAAACGTTCTGTTAGTGCCGGAACTTCGAAGAAATTTGTTTTCGATCGTGACTATCAACGATAAGAAGTTTTCATACATATGAAATGCATTGTGAAGTGCGCGACAAAAATGGTAAGCTAACTTCTCGTGGCGAAAGACATCGTGGACTTTTTAAAATGAACTTTGAAGTTGAAGTACCTATAGTAAAGTGCAATGTGGCCGAGTCAAAGCGTAATATGCTAAAGCTTTGGCATGAAAGGCTTGGTCATGTTAACATTCGTGCCGTGGTAAGAACAAGTAAGCTGTTCGAGTTCGCAGATCGTGATTTTGGTAACGGAAAAGACGATTTCTTTTGTGAAACATGTGTACTTGGTAAGCAAACCCGTAAGCCACATCCCACAGCAAATAAATACCGGTGCATCTTTAATCCTGGAGAGAAAATTCACACAGATGTGTGCGGGCCAATTAATGTCGAATCTCCGCGAGGTTCGCGTTATTTTTTGCTTTTCAAAGATGAGTGTACACATTATCGAAAAATATACTTTTTGCGGCATAAGTCAGAAGTATTTGAAAAATTCAAAGATTTCAAGAATTTCGTAGAGACACAAACTGGCAACAAGGTTAAAATTCTGAAATCGGATAATGGGCGTAAATATACCTCTGAACAGTTTCAAAGGTATACAAAAGATAATGGAATAATTCACGAATTTTCGTCACCATACATTCACGAGCAAAATGGTCGCGCCGAGCGTGAAATGCGAACCATAGTGGAAAATGCGAGAACGATGCTGATTAATAGTGAAGTGGACGTCGAACTTTAGCCAGAAGCAATTAGTACTGCTTGCTATTTGCTGAACAGAGTGTTATTAAATCAAGCACAAACGTCAACTCCATATGAAATTTTTTTTTCCGTAAGCCAAATATTAAGCATCTGCGTGTATTTGGTATAGACGCATACCTAAATGTGCCTAAAGAAAAACGTCGTAAGCTAGCCCCGAAAAGCAAAAAACTCATTTTCATAGGCTTTGGGACAAAGAAATGCGCTTTTCACGAAATAGAAGCAGTAGTAAAAAAAGGAAACAAATTATCACACACTTGATTTTGGTCTTGAGGAAGAGCCCAACGCTCAACCAGCTGATCAGATTGCCAACCGTGTATCAGCAAGCGGTTGAAGCAGCAGAACCGAATCAACAAGCGCTTGAAGCCGAAGGCGAAGATCAGCAGCAGCAAGCCGTTGATGAACCGGAACAGCAAAGTCCACTGTTACGCAACAGAGAACAACTTCGTCCCATTGAACGCTATGGCATACCTGTTGCGTTTCCTGCTGAGACTGTCCCGGTGACCTATGGTCAGTGTTGCCAGTTTGATTTTGCAAGGGGTAATAGAATGTCCAATGAAAAGGTAACAGATTTGAAAAAAAGGTAATAAATTTTCAAAAAAGTTGCGATTGTTGGATTAGGCATATTCTGGGCCCGAATCTATATTTAGTTTAAAAAATAAATAAATTTTGACTGTTTAACGGATGCCGATATGAAACGGAAACATTAAACCATCATGCGCGAAGAAAAAGACGCCTATTACGAAGTGTACTACCATTCAGTTTTTGCCTCGCGTGCGAATTTCAAATAATCAGGAGTCGAAATATGAACTCAATTCATTATGTAGGTAGAGCGCTTTTATTTTCTATTTAAAAGGTAATAGGTAATAGATTTTAGCAAATGGTAACAAGGTAATAAAAGTTTTGAAAAAGTAATAGATCTATTACAATTGTAATAGACTGGCAAACCTGCCTATGGTGAGGCAGTCTCGGGCCCAAATGCGGAAAAGTGGCTAAAAGCAGTGGGAGAAGAAAAACAAGCGCTGCTGGAAAGCGATACGTGAATTTCTATGCCTTTGCCTAAAGGTAAGCGTGCGATTGGCAGCAAATTGGTGTTTACCATCAAGACAAATTCACATGATAATAGCAGCAGATTTATAGCCCGACTTGTAGCAAAGGGTTTTTCTCAGAGAGAAGGCATCGACTATTTCGAAACCTTTGCACCCGTGGTTCGTTATGAGTTGATAAGGATACTTCTTTCGATAGCGGCGTACGAAGACCTTGAGATAATTAAGTTTGACGTAAGAACGGCGTTTCTTTACGGGACTTTAAAGGAAGAAGTTTATCTGCGTCCACCTGAAGGCTACACTGACGATGATAACACCGTCTACAAAAGAGCTTATATGGACTAAAGCAGTCACCGCGCTGCTGGAACGAGGAATTTGTGTTGTTTTTGCGTGAGTTTAACTTTACAAATATTAATAGCGAAAAGTGTGTTTTTGTAGGGGAGATTGGCAATTTTAAAGTGTATTTAGGACTTTATGTCGACGACGGTTTAGTGATGTGTAAAAGTAAAAACGCGATTGACAATGTTTTAACTTATTTCAAAAGCAAGTTTAAAATAACGGTCGTTCAAGCAAATGAGTTCGTCGGCATGGAAATCAAACGCGATCGTGAGAAACATTTAATTAAGATTAGCCAGTCTCATTATATTGACAAAATTTGCAAAAAGTTTGGTATGCAGGACGCAAACTCCGTAAGTGTTCCCGCGGAGCCCGGGCTTTACTTTGACAAAAGTGTCAAAGCGCCAGGAAATAGTGCGATTCCATATCGTGAAGCAGTTGGCTCGCTTTTATTCGCGGCTAGAGTATGTCGTCCGGATATTGAATATGCAGTCAATTATGCAAGTCAATTTTTAAATTCATATGAGCAAAAGCATTGGCAAGCCGTTAAAGCTATTATTTGTTGAGGTCGGGGCACACATATCCGTACCGAGGACGCACCGTGCCCGCAGCGCAGCTCGGCCGTGTCTCGGTTGTCAACAACACTATAGTAATCATATGGCGAAGTCTTAACATCAGCGCACCGTGCCCGAGCATGTAGCACGCACCGCATCCGTGACGAGTGGGAATAGTTTTGTTTAATTTTCGTACGGTCTCGAACGAGCAATAAAATTTAGCTATTCAAAATGGAAATTGAAAGGTTAATAGAGGAAGTAAGAAAGTTTCCATCACTGTATGTTCAAATAGTTCATCAGAAATAGTTCATATTGCTGTAGAGTTTTTAATTAAGTAAGAAAAAGGCAAATACTGTTTGCCTCTACTAAAGTAGTGCCTCTAATAAACAATGTAATGCATATTTAAACTTCTTTTAAGAGTGCATAAAAAACTCGGCTATTTTAGGTGGAGGCTTCAATTTATATGATTACCAAAATGTTAATATTACGACAATGGAACTAAATAATAATATGTATAATTTTTAAAACTTCCTGCTTTAGGAACCGCCGCTTATGGTACGCAGATATGGCACTAAATGATCCTTAAAAACTCTTGTAAGCAAATAATACATACGGAAATGGCACCACACCAAAACAACACCACATAACGACAAACACAATTTAAAATTCTTACATTAATCAAAATTAAAAAGTTTTCATGTTAAAAACTAAAATTTAAAAGTTGATATTAGAAAGATTGATCTTTTTGGCTTTTATCTTTTATTTTATAATGTAAATCACTTACCTTAAACACACCGCTAGCCTTTCTTTTGGTGTTATTGACAACCTCCAAAAGGTATCTTTCATCATCAATTTTTTTCCCAATTTTTTCAGCAGCTTATGAAACGTGGATTGTGTCATTCTAAAGCACTGATAGAATTTTGTCTCGTCATCCATCAGATGAGGAAATAGTGTGCTGAATTCTCCTTCTGTAGTTCTTGCTTTCCAAGCACCGTGTATCCATTTTCTTTTCAACTTTTTCTTTTTATTTCTGACTTTGTTTTCTTTCTCTTCATCCAATGCAATAGCTAGCATTGCTAATTCACTATTACCAAATTTCGAGAACATTTTTCTTTGAAATAAATTTAATGTACCAACCCAATTAAGTTTCGCTCCAAACTTAATACTTTGAAGTGCGTCGTGACCGTCCAGTGAGATGCGGGATGCGGCCGTGTGTCGGAGATGTGCGTTTTGGGAGATAACGCACCGAGACACGGCCGAGCTACGCTGTGCGGTCTCGGTACGGATATGTGTGCCCCGACCTTTAATTGTTGGGGACTCGCGAGAACAGAATAATTTTGGGAACCAGTGGGAGTATAGATATTTGTGGCTACACTGACGCAGATTATGCCGGCTGTTTAGAGACGCGTAGGTCAAGAAGCGGATTTCTATTTATGCTGTACGGCGGACCAATTTGTTGGTCTAGTCAGCGACAAAGTGTCGTTGCATTGTCAACAGCTGAAGCTGAGTACATTGCATTAGCGCACGGTACCAAAGAAGCTATTTGGTTGCGCCAAATGCTTAATGAATTAAGGATTCTGGTTAAAAGTATTCCGATTTATGTGGACAATCAATCGGCAATAAAGTTATCCAGCAATATGGAGTTTCACAAGCGTTCGAAACATACAGATGTTAGGTTTCATTTTATACGTGATATGGTCAGTCGTGAAGAGATTGAAATTTGCTATGTACAGTCAAAGCTGCAATTAGCCGATATCTTTACAAAACCATTATCGAAGCAACAGTTTTGTTTTTTGCGGGACCAATTAAATATATCCTGAACATTTCAAAATAAGTGGGAGTGTTAAATTCTATAAATTTCTTTATCTTTTCTTACAGCTTTCGTTTTTTGTATTTTGTCGCGTTTAAGAAAAACCTTTGCAGAACCATAAACATCTGGGGGTATAAGGGTTTTTTTTAGCAAGGAACGCATCTGCGATGCCTCCTTAAATTTAGTCGCTTCATAGCTTTTGTCATGAGCAGTTTGAGCTTTATTTTGTAAACTCACAACTTGTTTTTTTTTCTGGTTTATTAATAAATACATTTTTCGTTTTGGAAGTGCTCTGTGTTTTTTTTATTTTGTTGAACATCAATAATATAATCAATACAGACTATTCTACAATAATGATGAAAACATCTATGACTGTAGAACCAATATCAAATGAAGATATCCCGCACAATAAGTCTAGGACTCCTTCATGGGCGAAGCTAACATAAAAATAGCTGATATCTCAGTTAGTAGTTCTTTTATGGTGATCATCAATAGAATCAAAATTGAACATCAGGTTAATATCTACGAAAGACGATTTAAGCTATGTCGATCAAATGAATAGTTCATGAGATCCATGGATCCAAAGTTTGCTACACACCACCAACAACGCCAAGCGTCTACCTCAAAAACTTTCGTCTATAACTCTTGATCTACTGTAATTAGCAACATAAATGAAACTTTATTTGGTTGGGTTGGATCGCAGACTGTTCTTCAATAATCATTCAAATATCTGTGACTATAAGACCAATATCAATGGAGATATAAGTTCAGGACTCCACAAAGTTACCCTAAATTAGAAATAGCTCATTTAACCCTGATGAGGCCACTTTGGATTTTTAACTACCTGGACGAACTGAAATAAGGGAGAGTGGAGAGTTCTGAAATACACTTTGTTTTTGGGGTCCAAGCTACTTGCAATCACAATTTGTCTAATTGAGTCTCTAGAGCAACTCAAGATCCACTTGACGGTTGAATGATTTGCGTAAAAACCAAAATCATTAACGATTTATGACTGTTTTCCCAACGAGTTGTGAAGCACGAATGCAAATCGCAGAAACGCAAAGAAGTGAAAAAATTAAAATCCTTTATTTAGATATTGTAACACTTTAAACTCCTCACTCTCCATGCTCATTGCATATAAAAAAAAATAATCAGAGTGTAAACTGATGACCAGTAATTATTTTTTATTTATATCGGTAAACTTATTCGCAAGTAGATGGTTAGTGAACCGACCAGTCCGTATTTGTTAGCGGTTTTTGTTAAAATTACGAGTTTCCACTCCGCAGTATAGAAAATTAAACTTAATAATAATCCTGGAACCATATCGCTTACGGCAAACGTAATATTTCTTATTACATATAAATAATATAATTGCAAGTAAAGTGTATTAGACAAACGGTTAATAAGCGGGGAAAATTGATATTTGCCACTTCGAAACGAGATAAATTATCATTACACAATAATGATTATTTACGTTGTTGATCGATCCGATGATTGCTGCGAGGCAAGGAAAAGATCAGTACAGGTTTTAGGTTAGTTTTATATGAGATGCAGGCTGTTACAACATAGAAATTATATTTATAACGAAATGAGGAAGTAGTCGAGATGGAATTGGTTGGATCTTTATAGGATAGGTACAAGCTCTTTCTCAGTATGGCAAGGTTTAATTGATTATATCAACTATCCTAAGGTAGTCCATGTCGGTGGATCTTAAAATGTCATCTGTTATCTGAACCTAAGCCGTAGAGTAGATATAGTCCAAGTCCAGATTGAAGTCATGTTGAACATGTATAGTTGGTATTTAGCGGTAAATAATTTTTTTTAATATCTAAGCCAAGAAAGGTAGAATACTAATTGGTCTTAGATTTTTATATTCCTTAAATCTGGGTCAAAGTATCTGGGATTTTTTTTGGAAAACTTGAAATGAATAGTTTCGAAAATATAAAGCGTAAGATAATAATTTCGCACAAAAGCATGATTTACCCTATTCTCTTCCCCTTGAATTTTCACGACAAAATATTTCCCACAAAAAGAGAAATTACTATCGAGGTGGCGACGTCGACGAAATTAAAATTTCCATGGAACAATACACCGATACTCGCATCAATATTTAAAAATTGAATATTTCGTCATAACAATACATGAAAGTGAATACATCGGGAAAACGCAATAGAACGAAGCAAATTACTGCGAAACCATCACGCGAGAATATATACAACGATAATAAGCACTGATTGACAGCTTTTAAATAAAGAAGTACGATTTTCGCTCGTTTGTTGATCAGTTGGGACCAGTAATAAATTTTCTTGATTTTGAATACAATTCAAGTCAAAATTTCATTGGTTTTGTTGAGCAGTTGCCGCAACAACGCCGTGAGTAATATGTCTTACATGTTTTTTTGAATTTACGGTTTTTAGGCTATAATGCTTCATAGATCCATGATTTGATAAGAGATCCGCTCTAATCTAAGTATGTTTTAATACATAATATGACTCCAGAACTTCAGCACAATATTTCAAAACTTTGTAAAAATTCAAAAATTTTATCCTATACAAATACCAAATTTTAAGAAAATCAAGCAAACAGGTAAAAAATGTTATGATAGCCACGTGACCTTAAAACCCAATAGTTCAAAAATTTGCAAAAAATTAATAATGATACCCTAAGTCGACCTCAAATACCAAATTTTATTCAAATCGGACCAATAACAAAAAAGTTTCAAAAGAAAAATAGTCTCAATTAAAAAATACTTGGTCAAACTAAAAAATGGTTGCGTCTTGTAATTTTTGTCTAGCAAAATGCCTTGTATGGTCCACTGTGTCGCACGAATATTATAATAATACAGGGTAAATTCTTAAAACGTCAAAACTTTGCCGAATTAAAACGGGTAAAAGAACACGATTTGGTAAAAGTTATGCATATATTCGGATTGTCCAGAGTCTCTTGAATATTTTCATACCAATTCCTGAAAGTTTTGAGCTATTTTAAGCATTTTATCAACGAAATTAGAAAGCAAGTCCTAGCCGATTCATCCACTTTGACGCCATGTTGTCAAAATCGCCGTAAGAGACGCCATTAAAATTGGGCATAGACGTCAAAATCGACCATTTACAGACGATGTTTTAGGGTATAGAAAAAGGTTTTTACCTTATGATTTGTACATGGAAAAATAGTAGAAAGCTTTAGGAATATATTAACATCAATTCTCGCCCGATTCCAATAGGTTTTAGTAGTTAAATTTCAATTATAAAAAGGGTCTTTTTTCAGCGAAAATCGCCGTTGCCATGGTAACGCGGCCATGAGTTGCTTTGAGAATGTGCTTGCCAGTGTGCAGGGTGATTTTTAGCGTTTGGTACTGTATTGCAAAAAAATTACTTTTAGGGTACTTGTCGAGTACGACGCTCTCATGCCCGTCAACTGAAATCGAAAATCGACTTCCGACTAGTCGACTCCAATTTTGTTTGCAAACAGTCGTATAATCTTGCGTATGCGTACTACTGGGCATTTTTGTTGGGGGAATCACAGACCTCGTATTGTATCGTGACAGACAGACAGTATTGTGTTGTGCTATTGTTTTCTGCCAGATTAATAATATATTAGACGTGTTCCTGGGCAAAAAACACTTTTTGTGATTTGTGAAGTGAACTTTTTGGATTGTGTTTGTTTATTAATCGAAACAGGTAAGGAATAATATAATTATAATGTTTCCGTTTGTATTTTATAATTTGAGGGAGGGATACTCAATAGACAATAGGGTTAAGGTAAGTATTATGAATCCACACAATTTACAGTATTTTTGTATTATTTGGCATAATTATTAAAGATTAGATGGTTCTAAACTTATTTAACTATGAAAGGGTAGTTTTATTTTATAATGATGAAGTGAAAACTTGGTTAAAAACTCCTATAAATTCCATTACTGTGAAGGTAGATATTATCAGAAAACTTACGTTTTTTTAATATTTCCTGGGTGGATATTGATAACTGAACACTTTGAAATTGAACTAAAACAAAAAAATACGTTTTTCTGCAAAAAAAATGTAAACAACAGTTTTAAATGCCGCGAACCGCACTGAAATGTCACTTTTAATGTATTCTATAAAGCACAGACTATCGATTAAAATTTGAAAAATCCCGAAATTTGTGGGTTCATAATCCTTACCAGACCCAAAATTTCGAAATCTGTATTTTTAAGTTTAACAATAACTCAATTTTATTAAATAAAACGGTATCGGGAACAAATACTTTTTAAATGCACTTTCTACTTCCAATATTTTGATACGACGCGACCTAGCTACTGAGGCCAGGAACAATATTAAAACCAAACTAGAGGATTATTTTAACGTAAAGTCATTGGTAAAGCCACAAAATAAAATAAAAAACTATATCAAACCAAGTGACCCAAGATCTGTAATGGAAATTGATGAAGCTTCCGTATCAACTTCTAGTTCATGCTGTCCCCAAGAAGATGAAGATAATGAAGAAACATCAAATGAATCAGCATTATTTGATGGCAAATTTTTTAAAATTGTTAGCCGAAGTAATAATTTTAATATTGCTGCAATATGTCAAATTTGTAAAGGCACGAAATCCATTAAAGGAAAAACAACAGTAACAACAAATTTTATAAGGCATTTAAAGGTTAAGCACGCCTCAGCGTTTAATGACTATACTAAATACAAAAGAGTTAAAAAACAAAGTCTAAAATCAAAATATAAAAAGGATGATAAACTCTCAGAGTCTGAGCAGGTTCAGAAGCCACTTAAGAGCAACAAGCAGCTAGATATTAGATATAGTATAGCTCAGGCAAGTGCCATTACGCAAGATCAATTCGACCAGCGGCTTCTTAAATTTGTTATTAATACCATGAGCTCCGTTTCAGTCTTTAGCAATCCCAATATTATTCAGATATTTGATGGATTTAATTTGAAAGTTATGTCCAGAACAACAGCTGTAAAAAAAATAACGTCGCTAAGTATTAACTTTTTTAGTAACGTTAAATCTTTGCTACAAGATGTGCCATTTGTATGTAGCACAGCTGATATCTGATCATCCAAGAAAAAAAGCTTTTTGGGAGTGACATGTCATTGGATCGATAACCAAACACTTCAACGAAAATCAATCGCATTAGCATGCAGACGCTTTAGTGGAACACACTCATTTGACAAAATTGCAGAGATGTTAGATGATATTAACAATTTTTTTGGCTTGTCTGAAACAAAAATTATAGGAACGGTAACTGATAATGGTTCCAACTTCATTAAAGCTTTCAAGAAATTCGGAATAAATCTTCACGGGGATATTATCTTGCAAACAGTCCAAAACGAAGAGCAAGAGTGTGACGATGACGAAGAAACGATATCACAGGCTTCAGAGTTAAACGATGAAGATGAAGACGAATTGATATTGCCAACATCAATTACCTCTGAATATGATGATCAAAGTAACAGCCATTTTATTTTACCCAATCATTTCCGTTGTGTGACCCATACGATAAATTTTATAGCTACAACAGATATAATTAAAACAATAAACAAAAGTCATTCTCTACGTAGTAAGCACACGACCATAATGAATAAATGTTCCTTATTATGGAATAAGTGTGGCCGCCCAAAGTCTGCAGAGATTGTTAAAGAAACATTGGGTCATTACCTTAGCTATCCAGGGGTCATTAGATGGAATTCCTATTATGATGCATTAGGCCAAATTTTAAAGGAAAAAGATAAACTTAATGTTTTGTTTGAAAAATTAGATTTAAAATCACAGGTTCTAAAAGAATCTGATCTGGAATATATTGAAGAGTACATTAAAATTCTTCAGCCTTTAGCATATGCTATCGACATATTGCAAGGCGATCAGAATACCTACTTTGGTAGCGTTTTCCCAACAATCGGAAGCCTGTATGTTAAATTTCATAGAATGAAGACTCAAAGTTTTAGATACTTAAATTTAGTAGTAGAGAGCTGTTTAAACTCTTTAACAGTGCGGTTTGCAAGCTATTTTTCTTTAACAAAATTGTCACGGTTTGCTTTAGTTGCCACTATTACTCATCCGAAATTTAAGTTGCGTTGGTTAAGTGCTTTTAAAGATACTGGGTTGGCCCTAAGTACAACTGAGTTGAAAAATATAGTTATTCAGGCAGTATCTGATTCTGAACTTAATTCTATTGAGAAAAAATCAGAACTAAATGCGGTGAAATGTTCCAAAAATACGTTCGAAACTTTTTTTTTTGAGTTTAGCGACACAAGTGATTCCTTAAATCTAGCCACAGCCAATTCTTTAAATGAATTTGAATTGCAGTATTTGCAATACTTGCAAGATTCTGAAAATAATATTGAAATGTTAAATAAATATCCATGCATTAAGCGGGCTTTTATTAAATTCAACGCTGTTTTGCCTTCTTCGGCACCCGGCGAAAGATTGTTTTCGTTTGCAACATTCATCAATTCTCCTAGGTGGCATGCGCTCTCTGATTTAAATTTTGAAAACCTAGTATTATTGAAAGCCAATAAAATATAACGCATTCTACTTTCTTCTACATTAAACGCACATGACATACAGGGGGTCGATTTTTTATTTGGGACCAGAGAGCGTCCCCGGGAGAGATAAATACATCCTATTGGTCGAAATGGCTAATAGTTCAGGAGAACTGTCCCTTTTGCCACTAAAGACAGTCTTTTTGAGAGAGGTTCGCTCTTCTGGGTTTGGGTATGGTCCACGTGACAGCTTAATTAAAAACATTGCTTAGTGTCCAAATTAAAAAAAAATACTTTCTGACAAGTGACAAATGTATGTATTATGTATATATTTAAAAAAAGTTGTTTAAGTTGGTTTAATGTTCCCTGTAAATTTAAGTATTTGTTTTATTTTCCTACTTGAATGTATGTTCCTTAGGTTCAGCTGTGTTTAACTTTAATATAAACATTTTCAAAGTTCTAATATAGTGGTTTTATTTCCTCAGGGTGCCGGGTGGTATCTATAATATAACTTAATAATATTGTAACGACACATTAAAACAAAAAGCTTGCTTTCAGGTTCAGCCAGCTTGAAAAGTGTATTTTACTTATATGTTACTTGTCAAAAAAATTCAATGTTACTTGCCTACAGTACTCACCAGTGCAGCCCCTACCTATCCTATAACGTTAACCAATTTAATTGTGATCACCCATTGTGATAACTTATAAAATTAGATAAAATTGATATTCTAGTTGCATTTCTGTCACATATTAGCCAGTAATAGTAAGTACCAGTGTACCAGTAATAAAATAATATTAAAGTGTACGAAATATAAATTCTTGAATGTAATTTTTGTTATATTCGCTTGAGAATTTTGATTTATATCATACCTTTTTTTGAGATTATATATCAATGACTTAAGTCAAAAAATCGACTTAAATCATATCATATTGATTGATTGATTTAAATCTTTTATGACTTAACTGACCGCATAATGATTTAAATCAAAATTAAAGACTTAAGTCATAAATTTGACTTAAATCATGCTAATTTGTCTTTAGTAAAATGACTTGACCTAAAAGAAAACGATTTAAGTCAAGACTTAAGATTTAAATCATTTGAATGTTGAACTCGATTTGACTTAAAACTTAAATCATTTTGATTTTCGATGTGACTTAAAACTTAAGACTTAAGTCTATTAAAATTTGACTTGTTGCAACTCTGGTTCTCGATGAGATGTACATATCTTCTGTAGGTCATTATTTCCGCAAAGATACCGTTTAACCGAAATCAGAAGAGCTAGAATATCACATATATCTGAAACTTTGGATGTTTAAAAAAAATACTTCCCGTTTGCTGAGAATCATCAAAAACTATACCGCACTGTCTCACGTGAACTCTAATTGATCCGTAAAGTTTTATAACACTCAAAGAACCGTTGCGACTTGTATCAAATTCCCATAAAAAAAAAAAAATTGTTTACTAAGCCTATGTCCTAAACAAAATAAAAACAATTAAAAATTTGTAAATAATCAGGTTGTAGCCCCATAATTTCAGATTTAAAAAAAATAAACTTCATTTCTTTATGCCAAATAGAACCAAAGTTATAAGCACTTTTGTCCGACAGGTCCGAATTTTGTGCGCAAACTCCCCTGCGGGAGAGCTTCGCGCTTATTATAATTAGTGGCTCAAGATTATGTGAAACCCACTGTATCGAATATCATCAAACACACACCAGCCTATCAACGATCCTAAAAAATTATCAATAAAACACAGTCAAATGCTTTGGAAAGGTCAAGAAACAAGTATGTAAGAAATATTTTTTTTAATATTGAAGAACACAATTTCCAGAAGACTATTACAAAATGCATGCTCATTCATATTTAAAGTATGAGCATAATGAATCTCCCTCTTTGATGCCTCAATTTCAAACCCTCATTTTAATTAAAAAAAAAAACATTTGCTTATTACAGGTTTCTAACAACGAAGGTGCTCAAGTACCGCATACTTTGATAAATTATTGGTATGTTTTTTTTAGTGAAAACAATACATCAATCCGGTGTTCAAGTGTAGAAAGTACATTCCATAACATAATCAATAATGATAATTTGAATATGACATTTGGCAACATGCTGTAAACGTATGATAAGCATTGATTGATTTCGATACTAACGGTTGTTGTCTTAATTGATTATCCCAGAATTATCCAGGGTGGGCCTAAAGTAAAATTTAATAGTAAATATATTTTAATGCTCCATACTTGGGGAACTCAAGTGGCACCTATACTACTTTTAATTTTAATTAATTAAATAAGCAAGAAAAAAGTGATGTAGGAAACCGATGCGACCATCTGTGTATTGCCACTCTTTAAAAGAGTACTCACACTCCCGATTGCTTATGTTAAATGACGAGTGCCAGATGCATTTGAAAATTATAAGAAGTGGAGGATTATGTAAACTTTTATAAGCACTTTCTTTATGGGAAGCACCGAATGGCCATCATAAAGAAAAAGGTCTACAGAGTGTTCGAGGATGATCCTGAATTAAATATGGCGCCATCTAAGGCTTTTTGTGGCGTCATTTAAGTTTAAAAGTGATTACTGACTAAACTACTTATTTCGAGAAGCAAAATGGGAAAGGGAGGTGAGCTCTAAATCGTTCAAAAATACTGAAAAACCTAAAATACGTCGGATTAAAGCAAAAGCAATGGATAGGGCCAATTTATCACCGACCAATTGACCAGTTATAAAATGTTGATGAACAGAAAAATGTTATCAAAAAATAAATGGGATGATAGCTAGAAGCAACACTTAAACCTTGATGTTAATACACGCGGCTCTCCGGTGTACTGGTCGAATCGAACAAGTCCATGTAGGGAATGAGATTTTTACGAAAAATTATATCGCGGGCAAAACCTGAAACCGAGACCGTCTTGACTATGGAGTTTTTTGTTTGAGATGGTCGATCCCAACTAGTTTGGATGATGATTTAGGAAGAAATGCGGTAAATATGATGCTTGTGCAAAAAACACGGATACTTACAGGTATGATAATTTATGTTTTAATGTAAGATGAGGAAGTTATATTCGTTCAAGTTTTATAGAAGATAACAAAAAAAAAGTGAAAAGTTCCGATTTTCGTAATTACATTCGCAGGCAATAAAATAAAATTTTTTCATTGCAATTTCGTAAACTACATAGGAAAAACTTTATTTCCAGAACGCTCGAAACAGGAAAATAAAAATGAAATTTTCAACAAAAAGTTCAGTTTCAAGCTTCTCAAGCTTAAACCAGTTCTTCAAGAATCAAAATTTAAGGTTCAAGGTTCATAGATTTAAGATTAAAAGTTGGAAATTTGTGGTCAAGTTTCAAGGTTCAAAAATTCTAGGTCAAGTACTACAAAGATTAAAGGTTTAAGTTTTAAAGATTCAAGGTTTAAAGTTCGAAGTTCAAGTTTAAAGGTTAAAGTTTTAGGGTTTCAAAGATTCAAAGGTTCAAAGATACAAAAATTTAAGATCTACGATTCGGAATGAATTTGAGATTCGAGATTCAAAATCCAAAAACACTCAAGATTCATGAAAAATCAAGGAAATTCAACGAAATTAGAGGAAATTCAAGAAAAATCAAAAAGCCTCATGAAAATTCACGAAACTTCAAAAAAATTCAAGAAAATTCACGCAAATTCATAAAATTTAAGAAAATTCTAGGAAAAACTCATGAAATTCATGAAAAAAATTCATGAAACTTCAAGAAAATTGAATATTTAAGGTTCAAATGCGTAAAAATTCAAAGATTTAAAGGCTTTAAAGGTTCAATGATTCTGGGTTTATGGTTTAAGTTTCAAGGTCAAACACTCAAAAATTCAAGGCTTAAGGTTTCAGATTAAAGATTCAAAAAACCAAAAATTTAAAAATTTTCGAAACTTCAGAATTTCAAAAATTTAAAAACTGAAAATATAAATAATTCAAAAAATCAAAAATTTAAAAGTTCAAAATTTTAAGATTTATGATTCAAAAAATTAAAGACACAAGAATAAAAGACAAGATTTGCTCAATCAGACACTTAATCAAAGAATCACAGAATCAAAAATCAGACCCAAAGAATCAAAGAATCGAAGAATCGAAGAGTCGAAGATACGAGGAGTCGAGGAATAGAAGATTCGAAGAATCAAAGGAGCAAAGAATCAAAGAGTAGTATTGAAAAAATTACATTGTCAACAAAATTGCAAATTTCAGCTGAAAATGCGATTCAAAGATTCAAAAATTTAATTTAACTTAAAATTTTCCAAGCTTGTCAAAATTTCAAAAATAAATTAAAAATTTCATTTCAAAGAATAAGGATTTCAGGTTCAAAGTTAAGGATCAAAAATTTAGAAATTCAGAGAAAGATCTAAAAGTTCAAAGATTAAAGGATAAAAATCAAATATTTAAAAAATTAAAAAATTATTTATAATTACAAAGATTCAGGGTTTGATTGTTGTTTATATTAACTATGATGTTATTGATAAAGATCAAAGGTTTAAAGAATCGGAAAATCAAAAAATAAAAGAGTCAAATAATCAAATGGGACAAATAGTAATATAGTCAAATAATAAAATAGTCAAAGAATCAAAAAACCAAAGAATCAAAGAGTAGTATTGAAAAAATGAAAATATCAACAAAATTAAAAATTCGAGATGAAAATGTAATTCAAAGATTCAAGAATTCAAATTAGCTTTTAAAATTTTCAATACTTTTCAAGATTCAAAAAATTTCATTTCAAAGAATGAAGAATTTAGGTTCAAGGTCAAGAATCAAAGATTCAAAAATTCAAAGAAAGATTTAAAGTTCAAAGATTCAAGGGTAAAAATCAAAAATGTAAAAATTTAAAAATGTAAAAATGTAAAAATTTAAATATTTGAAAATTTAGAAATTTAAAAATTTTAAATATTAAAAATTTAAAAATTTAAAAATTTAAAAATTTAATCAAAAAATCAAATTAAGAAAATTCAAGAAAAATCAAAAAGCCGCATGAAAATTCAAGAAAATCCAAAAAAATTCAAGGAAATTTAAGAAAGTTCAGGAAAATTTAAGATTATTCGAGAAAATTCAAGAAAATTTTAGGAACTTCTAGAAAATTCAAGAAAATTCAATATTTAAGGTTCAAAGGCGTAACAATTCAAAGATTTAAAGGCTTTAAAAATTCAATGATTCAAGGTTTATGGTTTAAGTTTCAAGGTCAAACACTCAAAAATTCATGGCTTAAGGTTTCAGATTAAAGATTCAAAAAACCAAAAATTTAAAAATTTTCGAAACTTCGAAATTTAAAAAATTTAAAAACTGAAAATATAAAAAATTCAAAAAATTTAAAAGTTCAAAATTTCAAGATTTATGATTCAAAGAATCAAAGTGTCAGAGTCAAGATTTGCTCAATCAGAGTTCAGACACTTAATCAAAGAATCACAGAATCAAAAATCAGACCCAAAGAATCAAAGAAACAAGAATCGAAGAGTCGAAGAATCGAAGAGTCGAAGATACGAGGAGTCGAGGAGTCAAGGAATCGAGAATTCGAAGAATCAAAGAGTAGTATTGAAAAAATTACATTGTCAACAAAATTGGAAATTTCAGGTGAAAATGCGATTCAAAGATTCAAAAATTTAATTAATTAAAACTAAAAAAAAAATTAAAACTTAAAATTTTCCAAGCTTGTCAAAAATTTTAAAAAAAATTAAAAATAAATTACAAATTTCATTTTAAAGAATGAAGATTTCAGGTTCAAAGTTAAGGATCAAAAATTTAGAAATTCAGAGAAAGATCTAAAAGTTTAAAGATTCAAGGATAAAAATCAAATATTTAAAAAGTTAAAAATTTCAAAAAATAATTTATAATTACAAAGATTCAGGGTTTAAGTTTATTTTTTGTTTACCTTTCCTAAACATCAAAGGTTTAAAGAATCGAAGAATCGAAAAATAAAAGAGTCAAATAATCAAATAGTAATATAGTCAAATAGTAAAATAGTCAAAAAACCAAAGGATCAAAGAGTAATATTAAAAAAAAGAAAATGTCAACAAAATTCAAAATTCGAGATGAAAATGTGAGTGAAAGATTTAAGAATTCAAATTAGCTTTATTTTATTAAGCAAAATTTTCAAAAATTTAAAAAATTTCATTTCAAAGAATGAAGAATTTAGGTTCAAGGTTAAGGATTCAAAAGTTTATAGTTGATTGGGTTAAAGGTTTAAATTGGAAGTTTGAGATTCAAGTTTCAAGGTTCGAAAATTCTAGGTCAAAGTACAAAGATTCAAGATCCTCGATTCGGAATGAATTTGAGATGGAAAATCCAAGACAACTCAAAATTCATGAAAATTGAAGAGAATGAAGTCAAAGAGCCTCATGAAAATTAAAGGAAATTCAAAAAGAATCTAAAAAATTCAAGAAAACTTAAGCAAATTCAATAAAATTTTAGAAAATTCTAGGAACATCTAGAAAGTTCAAGAAAATGTAATATTTAAGGTTCAAAGGCGTAAAAGTTGAAAGATTCATAGGCTTTAAAGATTCAATGATTCAAGGTTTATGGTTTAAGTTTCAATATCAAACACTCAAAAATTCAAGGCTTAAGGTTTCAGATTAAAGATAAAAAAAATGAAAAATTCAAAAATTTTAAAATTTCAAAAATTTAAAAACTGAAAATATTTAAAAAAATTTTAAGGAAATTTAAAAATCTAGTTTCGAAGAATCAAAGAATCGAAGATTCGAAGAATCAAAGAGTAGTATTGAAAAATTTAAATTGTCAACTAAATTCGAAATTCGAGCTGAAAATGCGATTCAAAGATTCAAAAATTTAATTTAGCTTTTAAAATTTTCCAAACTTGTCATAAATTCAAAAAATTTTAAAAATAAATTAAAAATTTAAAAATTTCGTTTCAAAAGAATGAAGAATTTAGGTTCAAGGTTAAGGATCAAAGATTCAAAAATTCAAAGAAAGATTTAAAAGTTCAAAGATTCAAGGGTAAAAATCAAAAAAATGTACAAATTTAAAAATGTAAAAATTTAAAAATTTAAAAATTTAATCAAAAAATCAAATCAAGAAAAATCAAAAAGCCGCAAGAAAATTCATGAAAATTCAAGAAAATCCAAAAAAATTCAAGGAAATTTAAGAAAGTTCAAGAAAATTCAAGAAAACTCGAGAAAATTCAAGAAAGTTTATGAAAATTTTAGGAACTTCTAGAAAGTTTAAGAAAATTCAATATTTAAGGTTCAAAGGCGTAAACATTCAAAGATTTAAAGGCTTTAAAAGTTCAATGATTCAAGGTTTATGGTTTAAGTTTTAAGATCAAACACCCAAAAATTCAATGCTTAAGGTTTCAGATTAAAGATTCAAAAAATGAAAAATTTAAAAATTTAAAAACTGAAAATATAAAAAATTTAAAAAATCAAAAATTTAAAAATTTAAAAAAAAAATTAAGGAAATTTAAAAATCTAGTATCAAAGAATCGAAGAACTGAAGAATCGAAGAATCAAAGAACCAAAGAATCGAGAACTTGAGGAATCAAAGAGTCGAAGAGTCGAAGAATCAAAGAGTAGTATTGAAAAAATTAAATTGTCAACTAAATTCAAAATTCCAGCTGAAAATGCGTTTGAAAGATTCAAACATTTAATTTAGCTTTTAAAATGTTTCATACTTGTCAAAAATTAAAAAAATAAATTAAAAACTTAAAAATTTCATTTCAAAGAATGAAGATTTCAGGTTCAAAGTTAAGGATCAAAAATTCAGAAATTTTAAAGAAAGATTTAAAAGTACAAAGAGTCAAGGATAAAAATCAAATATTTAAAAAGTTAAAAATTTTAAAAAATTATTTATAATTATTACAAATATCCAGGGTTTGAGTGTTGTTTACCTTTGATCTTTGTCAAAGGTTTAAAGAATCGAAGAATCGGAAAATCAAAAAATAAGAGAAACAAATAATCAAATAGGATAAAAAGTAATATAGTCAAATTGTAGTAAAATAGTCAAAGAATCAAAAAACCAAAGAATCAAAGAGTAGTATTGAAAAAATGAAAATGTCAAATGTAAAAATCAAAAATGTAAAAATGTAAGAATTTAAAAATTTAGAAATTTAAAAATTTATAAGTCTAAAAACTAAAAAATTAAAAAATTAAAAAATTAAAAAATTAAAAAATTATTAATTATTTTTTACCTCTGCTAAAGATCAAAGAATCAAAGCACCGAAAAAATCGGCAAATCAAAAAATCGAAGAATCAAAAAATTAAAGAGTCAAAGAATCGAAGAAATTAAAGCATCAAAGAGTAGTATTGAAAATGGGAAATTGTCAACAAAATTCGAGCTGAAAATGTTACCAATAATTCAAAAACAGTTAAAGTTAGACCAATAGTACGCTTATTAAAAAACACTCACAATCGACTATAGAATCCGAAAATGTAATAACAAAATGGGGTATTCCATTTAAAAAACACAACATTTATGGCGTAATTCTTTCGTTTCTCCAGCAATTATTTTTTTATTATGATTTTCAAATTCTCCCAGCTATAATACATCGATTCCCTATCTTTTTCTTATTCCCTGATTTTCTTGAAAAACTACGTGGAAATTCAAAAAGTATGCCATTTTTTCTTCTTAAATACAATAGCATTGTCATATCTAGAATGTTGTATTCCCATCTCAATTTAAAGCGTGATAATGAAATAATGTGTTTTTTCTACGTAACTAAATAACCTATGCCGGAACAATAAAATTTTAAGAGGACCCAGACAGTATGATGAAAAATATGGTAAACAATAACACCTTGCGTTATTACTCCCCCTGATAATACCTAATACCTTGATATTGATGCAACATGAGTAAATTAAAAAAATTAATCTACAACCGCGTTTACATATGCACTTTCTTTAATCCCATTAATTTATAGCAGAAAAACAAAAGTTCGTGTGGGCAAAAGTACACAAAATACATGTCACCGATATTTATGTCAACGACGGTTTAGCAGAAAGAGACCGCGGCAAGCTGATCGATCGCACACAAGATTACCGGTAATTAACGCATATTAATCAACACCTGGATAACAATATTGCGATGTGACGCCCACTGGAACATTTTTACAACAATATTAAGTTTTTTTTTCTAATTGATCTATGGGCATTTTTATTTTCCCTTTCAATGCGAGTAACGTTCTTCACTAAGAGTGGATTCCTATCAAAATTGAATTTATTGATTTTGCATCTTCATTTTCGTCTTTATTCGGCATGCTCCTCTATGGCACTCTGGCATTTAATTAAAGACTTAATCACCAGAGGACATTTAAGGAGAAATTTTAGTCTGCATGTTTACATTTCCAGGTTTCGATTTCATAGAAGAAAGCTCTGTTTTAATACGGTCAAGTGAAAAATTAAAGCCGTTTGTGATATCTTTTAGGTTTAGGTTATTTTTTAACTTCTTATTTTTTATCTTTTAACTTCTTCAAATGATTGGCTATATATTACGTGCTTTTAAAAGGAGAGCTATTTATTTAAATAGTCAGTTCTTATTAATATTATTAGTAGATCAGCCACTAGTAGGACAAGCTCATGGTTGTCCTTTCCCAACTTTAAACTGATTTGCCTCTAGATGGAATTCTGAAGTGCATTGAGGAGTGACGTAGCAAACGCTCCTTCTAAGTTTAGGAATGTTGTCATTGCTACTTTTCTGACAGGAGCATATCGAGGGCTGGACGGCAGGACCTCGTAACCCTTAAAGTAAGAATTTTACAGGAGAGAAGAAAAATCAATTAAAATACAGAAAAAAAATTCTCCGCGTTTTTGCTTTTAAGTTAAATTTAAAATTAATACGAAAATATATAATACGATACAAATTTGAATTAATTTTTATTTACAGAAACATTTATGTCGGTTACAAAGTACTGCATTTTTAAAGTGTTGCTTACGAGGTAATGCACAAAGAACAGTAACACGAAATTCTATAATCCATAACCATTGTTTATTGAAAAACCAGTAAATAATAGAAACTAAAACAAATTTTATGCTTACAAAATACACAGAATATAATTAAATAAAATAAACTTCAATTCTAAATAAAACCAAAAATATTTTATTGTTAAATAAAAACTGTAATCACAAAAAATAGAAACTTCGTTAAAATATTGTCGATACAACAAGATAATCATTTTGCATCAAAAGGCAGATTATCGTAAAATGGCCAACAATCTTGAGGTATACATTTTTTTTTTTATTGCTTGAAGATGGTCATATCATCATACATGGTCATTCGTTTTGGTTATTTTATTTTTCTGTTTATACAGGGTGTCTCACGACGAATACAAAATATACCTAGAATTTCACGTGGAAGCCAAAAATGTAAAAATATATAGGGTGTTCCATTAAAAATAACGAAGTTGACACCTACTTCCGGTATAACCGGAAACGTCACAACTGTCAAAATATTTTAGCTGTGTCGATGGGGGCCCCATCGATTGGGCCATGTTGCTAAATTTTCAAATTTTTTTAAAAATTAGTTTCTGAGATATCGATCGCGTCTATTCGTCGTAAGACACCCTGTATAGGGCGGGAAATTCAATAAGCTCAAATTTTTTTATTTTATTTGGACGATTGAAGATCTCATGACATAATTCATCGTTAAAATCCAGTTTAAACTTGATAAGACCTCCATAATACTCTAATGCTCGAATATCCGTCACAAACGGGGTTTTTGATGGTTTTATCGACTTATCGACTACTAAAATCCCTAAAAAAATCGAAATCTTTTGTTTTTGCCACGTATGGTGTCGAATGTCTGGCTTCGCATGTAATTCTCAAATAATCACTAGGTAAGTATATTTCTTTGTTTTTAAGTCGCTTTTTTATTGCGCTATGCACTAAGTCACACTCCATGCATTTGAGTATGACCCTTTTCAAGGAATTTTTGGGTGATTTTCACTCAGGTATATTAAAGCATTGGCCAAAATCGCATTTCTATTCTGAGCAGTACACCCATCGGAGTATATTATAATAGGTTTTTTGTCACAACCACTAAGAAATTTTTCTTCAAGAAAATCAAGCAAAAAAGATGCGTATGTTGAGGCCTGTCCATCTGCTTGAGTTTCATTATACCAATAGCAAACTACTTCTTTAGTAGCCAAATTGTAAATATGTGTAGAAAAGTTGCCTTTTACTACCAGTATTCACCAAAAAAAATCTCAGTTCAATCAACCTAAAACTTCTACTGCCCAAACAGCTTTGAAAATTGGAATTTTCCCAATAGTAAAAAAACATATATATAATTTTTTATTATTTTTAATAATATCTTATTAGTAATTATTACTGGATATTTACGTAAAGAAGGTATTACAAAACATTCCCAGAACCAAACAGCAACTCAATATAACGACCTTAAAACAATACTACATGTTCTTTGACACCGCGTTGCGCCGGCTAAGCGCCGACGAGGCAATCAAAGATTAGTTAAAGTAAGATAGTTAAAAGATATGGGAATAAATACTACAGAGGATTCATCAAAAATTGTCGACCGCAGTAAAATTCGAAGAGAAAGGGCAAAATCTCGATCTGACCTCAAGAGAAAAGATAAAGAAGAAGGTTCTGAATTCGTATATGGAATATATTTCGATGGAAAAAGAGACCAGACGTTAGTTCAAACTAATGAAGAAGGAATTTCGTCCAAGAAAACGAAGATTGAGGAGCATATAGTCCTAGTTTCAGACCCAGGATCCAAATACATTGGTCATTTGACACCTGCATCTGGCAATTCGCAAAGTATAAAGAGAAGCATTCTAGAATTTTTGGAGCATAATTTTGACGTTTCTAATTTGTGGGCTATAGGTTGTGATGGTACAGCAGTAAATACTGGTAATAAGAATGGAATTATTAGACAGCTTGAGCTCTCGCTGAATCGATCCCTACAATGGTTTGTTTGCCTATTGCACGCAAACGAACTACCTTTAAGACATTTGCTGCAACATTTGGACGGAAAAACCACTGAGATAAAGCAATTAGAAGAAAAATGTGAAACCTTACAACCTACAAATTTTAAAAGGATACAAATTACTTTGCCTGAAATTAGTGCTAATCAACTTAGCACCGACCAACAATACCTATATGAAATTTGTAATGCCATTTCAAAAGGTAACATCTCTTTGAACTTGTCGAAAAGGAATCCAGGTAAAATGGCGGATTTTACGATTATATGTCTCCTCAGAGAAACCATCACAAAATCTATTCTAGCAAAATATGTCATGAAAGTGTATGCCACCACATGGTTTGCAATCAAAATCCAACCATCATGTCGTCATGGGAGCAAGCATCTATTTGGTATGATTGAAAAATCAAGATTTTTACCAGAAGATTTAATAAAAATCATAGACCCAGTAATTCATCGGCTATTTTGGTCATCCTGAAAATTTCTTATTGGCTATGTTGGTCGCAAAACAGTGAGAGAATTATGTCTCAGAAGATTATTGAAGTGTAGGAAAACAGCAAACCAACAGGAAATTGGTTTCAGAAAACAGGTTGGATTTAAAAAAAAAAAAAAGTGTCAGTTGCTGTATGTGGAAATACAGCAAGGGATGGATTTATAAGGGCACGAATTGCTTCTAGAGCTAGTTTGCCAGTATTCGAGTCAAAAAGTCAATACCTTCAAGTTTTTAATGAAAATTAATCACAAAAGTACAAATAAGGGTGGGAGGGTGGTGGAACTCGATATGCAGCTACCTCCACGCGGTGAGTTCTGGGTTATTTCCATCAAAAATAACAGATTTTTGATAAAAATAAGCGAAGAGCTGCATCACGGCTATAAAAAATATTTTCTTTAACTAATGAAATTTCAAGGTCAAATGGGCAGTAGAAGATGGCAATATTTTAAGCCACTTATTTTTTCTAGAATAGACCATTATACTAGGCAACTTTTCCACATATAGGTGAACTGATTTAAGGATTTTTTTTTCGATGCCGTTTTCACTCCACCATATTGTACATCCATTGTAATAACGTTACATCTTTCCAATAGTGCATCTGCTTTATCTTTTTCTTTCTCAGCTCTGGCCCTATTTTTCGCATCTACAGTGTGTCCCACTTAAAAGTTAGCCACCCCTCTAAAATTTTTGTTTCTTAACCAATTTTCAAAAACTTTTTTTTGTTGGATAGATGGTCAAAAATGGCACTTATGAGCCAAGTTCGACATTTAGAGAAAGCAGGTCATGGCCTACTGTATTCAAGTTTGAAGTGCGAAAAATCGAGAAGTAGTATTAGCGATATTAATTTTTGAAAAATGGTACTGGATTATTGTTCAGGACCACTTAAAACATAAGTGTACCAAATTTGGTTATGATAGTATACAGGGTGTTGAAATAAATTGGAGTCAAAATTTTAAAAGGCGCATTAACATTCTTAATCAAATACGAATATTTTTTAAATTTTTGGCTAATTGGCATACGTCTTGAGAACACAAAGGTTGGAAATATCCTCCAATAAACAACAATCGATCATATTATCATACTATTTTGGGCTCAATTTGTTTGTTTTTTTATGAGTTTGCTTGTTAAATTCCAAAAATATGATTGTGTCTGGTTAAAAATTATTTTGTGGGAATTTTACCCAAGTATGCTATGAAAGAAAATGTTCCTGACAGTTTGTCAAAGTTTTCATGCATTTAGTTCATTTTGACTGCTTGTCGAACAATTATGGGTGATTATAATTTAAACGAAAGAGTTAAAGTAGTGCGGCTAGTTAGCGATGGAGTTAGAACATTTCGTGAAGCTGCAGCTGAATTTAACAGGAGACATCCTGGTAAAAACATCCACCATTCAACAATAGCCAGAATAAACTACGGGTTTGATCAGTCTGGTTCAGTAGGCGGAGTACGTCCTCATTTACATCGTAATCGAGCAAATAATAATAACCAAATAATTCTTGAATACTTTAATGCTAATCCGCAATCTAGCATTAGAGTTGTTAGTGCCAACTTAAATATTTCCAAAAATTGCATATGGAGGTGTTTAAAGAAAAATAACAAGAAGCCTTTCAAGCCTATATTCCTTTACACTTTGGAACACGGGGATAAAGAACGCAGGATGGAATATTGTTTGTGGTTACAAGGCGAGTATTTGGCTAACCCTACATTTTTGAAAAATATTTTATACACCGATGAGGCAACATTTACTACAAACGGCATTGTGTCATCTCAGAATATTATAATGTGGAGTAACGTAAATCCCCATTGGGTGATACAATGTAAAAGGCAGTATTCGCAGAAAATTAACGTATGGTGAGGTATCTTAAACGAACGTATAATCGGGCCGTTCTTCTTTAATGAAAATCTAAATGGACCTAATTTTCCTCAATTCCTGGAAGGTGATTTTAGTGACGTAATCGATGATTTGTCGTTAGCCGAAACAAGAAACTTACACATACAATTTGACGGTGCGCCTTTCCACAATGCAGTGGTAGTGCGGAATTGGCTAAATCAGAGTTATCCGAATCGATGGATAGGACGAAACAGTCCATTAATTCAGTGGCCAGCACGTTCCCCCGACCTTTCTCCCTTAGATTTTTTTCTTTGGGGAACCCTTAAAAACAAATTGTACAAATCAAGACCGCAAACTCTACATGATCTTTGTGAGCGCATTAGACAAGAGTGTAATGAAATAAGCAGGGTACAGTTAAGAAGGGTGGTAGTAAACAACAGAAGACGCATAGAAAAATGTATAAGAATTAATGAAGGACATATTGAAGGAACTAATATTTAGTTTTGTGGTATTCATTTTTAAATTTGAGTGTTAGCAAAGATAAAATACTAGTAGTATTATTATCTTTGGTGTTAGGTAATTCCTTAAGGTAATTATTTTCAGTTTTTGCTGCTTAGCCTACATTACATTATTAAGTAACTAGTGAAGTGTGAATTGCAACCTAACAATGAAATAAAACTAAAAAATTTATAAATGAAGTTGTATTATTGTGAAGCCCAAAATAGTATGATAATATGATCGATTATTGTTTATTGAAGGATATTTCCAACCTTTGTGTTCTCAAGACGCATGCCAATTAGCCAAAAATTTAAAAAATATTCGTATTTGATTAAGAATGTTATTGCGCCTTTTAAAAATTTTACTCCAATTCATTTCAACACCCTACATACTATCATAACCAAATTTGGTACACTTATGTTTTAAGTGGTCCTGAACAATAATCCAGTACCATTTTTCAAAAATAAATATCGCTAATACTACTTCTCGATTTTTCGCACTTCAAACTTGAATACAGTAGGCCATGACCTGCTTTCTCTAAATGTCGAACTTGGCTCATAAGTGCCATTTTTGACCATCTATCCAACAAAAAAAAGTTTTTGAAAATTGGTTAAGAAACAAAAATTTTAGAGGGGTGGCTAACCCTTAAGTGGGACACACTGTATGTGCTTATTGTAGTCTTCATCAGATACGTTTCCATTTTTAAACATAAAACAAAGATCGCACTGATCCTTTCGAGGAGAAAAAATAGCAATCTTCATTGATGTAGCAACCTGCCTTAATAGCTTAAAACAAAGAGCTTTACGATTTTCAGTCTGACATTCCTGTTGGTAAACTTTATACAAATCGTTCCAAGACTGAAAATTTTGCTCTAGATAAAGCCTGTCTGTATCCTTCCTACAGTAATGGGATGGTAATTTATTTAATTTAGTTAAAAATGTGTCTAAAAATTCTCTATCTTTCTTAAAAATATCTAGACGCTTCACTTGGGTATCACGTGCTTTTACTATCCCATGATTTGCCGATAAAGCCCAAGATCTTGCAGACCATTCTCCTAAGCTTAAAGTATTAAGATACAAACTGGAAAGTGAGCATTGCTTAAAATAAGATGGTATTTCAATGTTATGGACCGTCTTGAATTTTATGTTTCAGGCCTTTTCCTGTCACATACCTTTACTGTGGTTGCTACAAACACTTTTCTTTGTTCCCAGGACATCTCTGACCAAAATTTGGAAAAAATATTTTTTCTATCATCATCCGTAAATTTTCGGCACTGTTTTGAGGGATCTTTGCAATTGCATCGAGGCTTTAGACGTCTTTCTTCTCGTGGAGTATCATGAAAAGTATTGTTTTGACCCTTCGGTTTCCTAAATCCAACGTATTTCCCTCCACTCATTCTTTGTTTTTTGTTGACTTCTCTTTTTCTTTGGCCTTTGATACGTTTCTTTATTTCTAATTGCGTTTCATCTTCTGAACTGGAGCTGTTTTCTAGCACACTAGCGTCAGGCGTGTTCGTATCTTCAATCGCGTCTCCTGTGGCCATTGATTCTGGATCTGATTGAATTTCTGCGTCTATCAAACTTATTTCATCACTTTGTCGTTCTTTTGGCGTTGAAGTTTCGATCTCAGAAGTCTCTAAAGTGCTCTCTGGTTGCTGCTGGGAAATACAAAGCTCTTCTCTAACTATCCCTTCTTGAATTGCGTCTTCCATCAGGCAACTTTTTTGTTCTTTTGGGTTTTCCTTTATAATTGAACTTCTTATCTCAGAAGTTTCCAAAGTGCTTTCGAGTTGATGCTGGGACATGCTAAAGTCATCTGCAAGAACTATCTCTGCCTTCAGCAAAGATATTGAAACTATTAAAAGAATCGCTTAAATTGGCTCTGCCTGGGAGATTTTCTTGATCTTCGCTTGGGCTTTGAGCCAGTGCATTCATCATAATTTTTCTTGTTCGGCTTGACATCTTTAGCTGTCGTGTTGAAAAATCAGCCTATAAGAGATACACATGTGTTAGTATATCTAGTAAAATTGTAGTAGCAAATCTAGTAGGAAAAGGTGGACATTCCCACACGATCTTTAAAATTGCCTTTCGAGGCACAAGCCAAGGCTAGCAAAACAAAGTTCGAAAATGTATTAAGTACCTTTTCTTACGACTAATTGACTGTATGATATGACTAATAAAAATAAATAAAAAATATGACTAATTACTAGCAAATTACTGACTAAAATTGCCATTTAAAATTACATTATTTAAACGTACATGTACCCAAATAAAATCACACCATGTAAAATAAAAAGAAAATTCAATGATATACAAAAAGTTATTCTGGACTTACCTCTGAACACCACAACCGTTTACGGGAAACTGAGCGGTCACGAGGTTAATGTGTTAACAATTTGGCGCGAAATAGATACGAGGTTATGTTTTCTTTTAAATTCTGCTTAACGCTAACTGCTCAATAGATGGCGAGACTAATTCTGAAAAGAAATATATCAAAATCCCATTTTAATAATTTTTGCGGGTTACGAGGTCCTGCCTTCCGGCCCTCGATGTGTCCAACAGTGACATGCCAAGAGACTATTTCCACGTGCCCCGGCAAAAACTCCCAACGTCCCAACAAATTATACACATTTTTTCTTTGACAGCGTTAAAACTAATAAATAATTTTTCCAATAGCGCGTTTCGACCGGAGCGACCAGTTTTTAATTACGGTTGTCGCTTCGATACGTGTTTACAACCCATCGGTTGCCTTTTATTTCTCTGTTTTTTCTTCTTACAAAGGTTAGTTGATTTATAGACCACGTGACGTTGGACCCTGGACGGCAAAAATGATGAGGGGTTTTATTTTATACGATCGCGAATCTCGTTGCGTTTTCCCACGATTGTGTTTTGTGAATTAAGACAGTTGGCAACCCTAGATCGAGACAGACCGACCTAACCTAAAAATATCCTGGCAAAAGTTGCTCATTCAACCTAAATTTAATATTTTTAATTCGAAATTAATATGCATATAGTGTTAATTCTTCGTAATGTAAATAACACGTCAAACGAATGTTCATTGAGCGCTAATTAACCAAAAAATCGATACGATTTATCGCTGTTTTGCCACCGATATATTATTTTTTTCGCGATAATTGGATGCAATACCTAATCAATAATAATGACGCCTATTTAGGTCTGCCCTGATCTTCACGCACCAGCGAGCATGTAAACGCAATAATAAATCAACAATTTAACTGTTGCATTGGCGTTTTGCGCTGCTCGCCGCACAAACGTAAATAAATTCGGGAATTTCACGTTTATGAATAAACAATGTTTTATATAAATATAAAACTTACCGGTATGTATATTCTCTTTTATATTAAACTCTTTAAGTTCAACAATACGGTGGGAAATTATTTGAAATTTAACGTCACACTGACATTTAAAGATGGCCGACTGTCAACAAATTTTGACAGATGTAGGGTTGTTATGACAATCAGGGTTGCCACACCATTTTTTTTGTAGCAATTGTACTAGACTTGACATATTTCCTAATATTCTTAAACGTTTGTGAATAAATACATAAAAATGCAAAGCCATACTCTCTGTTACCTTTTGAGTAAAGGTGGGCACATTATGTTAAATCTGTCAGTTATTTGTTATTGATATTAAAAAATGGCTGACTATCAAATTTTAACAGAGGCAGGGTTGTGACAAACAGGGCTGCCACACCATTTTTTTTTGTAATTATTGTAATAACCTTGACGTATTTCCTAATGTTCTTAAACGTTTGTGAATAAATACATAAAAATACAAAGCGATATTTTCTTTTACCTTTTGAGTAAAGGTGGACACATTATGTTAAATGAACATTAATCTGTCAGTTATATATTATTGATATTTAAAGATGGCCGACTATCAAATCTTGACAGATGCAGGATTGTTGTGACAATCAGGGTTGCCACACCATTTTTTTTTGTAACAATTGTAATAGACTTGACGTATGTCCTAATATTCTTAAACGTTTGTGAATAAATACATAAAAATACAAAGCGATATTTTCTTTCACCTTTTGAGTAAAGGTGGACACATTTTGTTAAATGAACATTAATCTGTCAGTAAAGATGGCCGACTATCAAATTTTGACAGAGGCAGGATTGTTGTGACAATCAGGGTTGCCACACCATTTTTTTTTGTAACAATTGTAATAGACTTGACGTATGTCCTAATATTCTTAAACGTTTGTGAATAAATACATAAAAATACAAAGCGATATTTTCTTTTACCTTTTGAGTAAAGGTGAACACATTTTGTTAAATGAACATTAATCTGTCAGTAAAGATGGCCGACTATCAAATCTTGACAGATTCAGGATTGTTGTGACAATCAGGGTTGCCACACCATTTTTTTTTTGTAACAATTGTAATAGACTTGACGTATGTCCTAATATTCTTAAACGTTTGTGAATAAATACATACAAATACAAAGCGATATTTTCTTTTACCTTTTGAGTAAAGGTGAACACATTTTGTTAAATGAACATTAATCTGTCAGTAAAGATGGCCGACTATCAAATTTTGACAGAGGCAGGATTGTTGTGACAATCAGGGTTGCCACACCATTTTTTTTTTGTAACAATTGTAATAGACTTGACGTGTGTCCTAATATTCTTAAACGTTTGTGAATAAATACCTAAAAATACAAAGCGATATTTTCTTTTACCTTTTGAGTAAAGGTGGACACATTATGTTAAATGAACATTAATCTGTCAGTAAAGATGGCCGGCTATCAAATTTTGACAGAGGCAGGATTGTTGTGACAATCAGGGTTGCCACACCATTTTTTTTTGTAACAATTGTAATAGACTTGACGTATGTCCTAATATTCTTAAACGTTTGAGAATAAATACATAAAAATGCAAAGCGTTACTCTCTTTTGATTTTTTACTAAAGATGAAACAATAATGTTAAATTTGACGTTAATCCGGGGGTTGTTTGTCATTAACATTTAAAGATGGCTGACTGTCAAATTTTAACAGAGACAACGTTGTTGTGACAAGCAGTGTTGTCATGTAATTTTTTTTTGTAAAGATTGTAGTAGATCCTAATATTCTAGAACGTTAAGTATGTTAAGTTTGACTTTAATCTCACAGTAGTTTGTCATTGACATTTGGAGATGGCCGACTGTCAAATTTTGACTAAGGCGGAGTTGTTATGACGATCAGTGTTGCTACATAATTTTTTTTGGTAACAATTGCTAATGTCCTGAACGTTTATGAATAAATAGATAAAGATTGAAAACAATACTCTCTTTTACCTTTTGACTAAACGTGGAAAAATTATGTTAAATTTGACGGTAATCTGACAGTTGCTCGTCATTGACATTTGAAGATGTCAAGTTTTGATAATCGGCCATTATCATAAAAAATCGGGATAACAGTGTTGCCACACATTGTAATAGACTTTTTGTATTTTCTAATAGTCTTGAACGTTTATGAGTGAATAGATAAAGATGCAAAACGACATTCTCTTTTACCTTTTGAGTAAAGATGTAAAAATTATGTCAAATTTGACAGTTGTTTCTTATTTGCGTGTAAAGATGGCCGACTGTCAAATTTTGACTGAGACAGGGTTATTGTGCCAATCAGTGTTGCCACACCATTTTTTTTCGTAACTACAACCGTTAAAAGATTTAGATAGTCTATACAAGATGTTATAATGATTTATTGTATTTTCTAATTTTCTTGAATATGTATGAATAAACCCATAAAGATGCTAAAATTTGACGTTAATCTGACAGTTGTTTGTCATTGGCATTTAAATATGTCAAATTTTTACAATCGGCCATCGTGATAAAAACAGGGTTGCCACACCACATATTTGGTAGTAATAATGGAAAATTGTATTAGATTTGTAATAATTATAAGAAATAAGGCGTCTTTTGTAATTATTTCAAAACCTTTTTACACGGGGGAAAATTACTTAAAATCTGACGTTTCTATTTTAATCTGACAGTTGAGATTTCACTGCCAAACTGACAGAAACAGACTCGTCATAACAATCAGTGCAGCCACGCCATTTTTTTTAGTAGGGATAAAATAAAAATAAATGGAGTGTGGAACACTGAAATCAAGCAGGCTTGGGTGACATTTACATTGAATTATAATGTAAGGTTGCTAAAATGCCTTATTTTTAAGTAAACTGCCTGGTTTTTTTAGGATTCCATATATTTTCCTTATTGACGTAAACACTACGTATAATAATAGCGCAAATTAGTCTTAGTGTCATTAATAAAAACAGTTTGGCAACGTAGTATTCCTACAATAAAATCACTGGCTTGACATAAATGACGTAGTACTAAATTTCAAAATGACGTAAGGGCGCCATCTTGGATAATAGTTATACGTTTGTATTCAGTGTTGCCACATTTCTTTATGGTAACAGTTCTATTACAATTGTATGGGATGCGGCAACACTAGAAATAAATGGACTATAGTCAAATTTACTTAGAATCTTAACGCAGCGTTGCCAAAGTGACCAGAATTCCAACAATTCTTACTTTATCAAGATTACTAAATTTTATTCAATATTTTTTGTGTTCCATAAAAAAGGGTTAGGTTTGGCAAAAGCGTGGCAACATCGTAATTGAAAATATGTACAACCAATATCTAGTGTTCCTGCAATATTTTTGAAATACGACGTGAAGACAGTATCGAATATTCTGACAATATTTCAATAAGTACAAGAATATTCCGAATATGATATGATTAAAAAAAAAAGATTTTTTTGTAATTTTTGTTTTAAATTAAATTTGGCAACTCTGACAAATGACCAGATGCATTAAAAGTTGCCTTAAATTGACTTCCGGAGTGACAACCGGAAATGACAATGACTTTTAAATTTTAAATGCAATCTCCTGTCAAATTTTGACATTTGTTTCTAGAAATATTTAAATTTTAATCTAGTGCGCCTTGACTATGTTACAGTCAATTTATATGTATCACAACACGTACATTTTTTCCAAGAACTGACTGAAACTAAGTCATGGCGAGCTAGATTAAAATTGAAATACATATTTCAAGCCAAAAATGTCAAATATGACATGTGAGCTCTCCAAATGTTCAAAATGTCACTTTCCCTAAAAAAACAAAAGAGTATACAGAGGGTCACAAAAACGCCTTTTAACTCATACAGAGTGACCAAATTTAATTTTCTTCTTCTAAAAAATTAAAAATGTTAATAAAAGGAACATTAGTAAATTAACGCAATCTTACAACTTACCTTTTAAGTCACTTAAAAAAAAATCCAACAGAAACAAGTCCTTTAATAATTAAGCCGGCTTTTAATATATAAGTTCACGAGTGGCGGCGCAAACCGGTCGTAAAACACCCCATTTTTGCGCAGAACCCTTTAAACCACCCCCTCGACCAGACTTTCTGTCATAAAAACTCCCCCAAAAAAAAAACAAAAACAATAACAGGCACCTCTTCCGTGGCCAACTACGATACGCGCGACTACTTAAACAAATGAAATGCAGTAGGAGCAGCAGCACGGCACACCGCGATTTTCGGAATGCATCAACGACTGTAGTGTTTCTGTGTGGCTGCGTTCAGCTGTTTTACGACGAAACGCTTTCGCTATCAGTGATGTGATAAAGAGAGACAGACGATGGGGGAGGCAGGAGCTCCTGCTCTCGTGGGAAAATACATTTTCTTCCTATAGAGCAGACTCCTTGTATACAGGGTGGGAGTAGGAAAGCATTTGGAGAAAAAAACGGTGTTTAATAAATTATCATTAAAGTAGAGTGGAATTTTTCAAAAGGGTAGATTTTACGTTTTTTTATTATATTACAATATTCTATAGGAAAAGCACCTCTACACTAGGATACAGCATAGATAAACGCGCATGCGCAAAAATATCCAGATAGATGTGGCGCAGCTAACGGGACTGTCACTGTCAAATCTATCAGCTGTCACTTTTCGATGTTGCCACAGATGTTAGATGTCAAATCTATGTTTCAAAGCCACCTCATTTAAAATTGTCTTAAGTAATATAGTCATGGCACACTATATTAAAATATAGATATTTAAGATAGAAATGTCAACATTTTCCACTTGAGAGGTGAACTGGTGTTGCCAGTTTTAAATCTATTGTCACTGTCAACTGTCACATGGTTGACATTTCTGTTTTGTAGATGGTTGTCTTTATGTATGTCAAATCTATTTTTCCTCATTTAAATTGTCATAAATAATATAGTCATGGCACATTAATATTCAGATATATAAGTTAGAAAATCAGTCAACATTTGCTATTTAAGCTCTGAATTGTGACTGTCAACAGTGTTGCCAATTTTAAATGTATTTCTAACCTGGATAGTTATATAAATCAATTTATGTATTAAACCGCAGATTTCAGCTGTTTTACGAAGAAACGCTTTCGCTATCACTAATGTGATAAAGAGAGACAGACGATGGGGGAGGCAGGAGCTCCTGCTCTCGTGGGAAAATACATTTTCTTCCTATAGAGCAGACTCCTTGTATACAGGGTAGGAGTAGGAAAGCATTTGGAGAAAAAAACGGTGTTTAATAAATGATCATTAAAGTAGTGTGGAATTTTTCAAAAGGGTAGATTTTATGTTTTTTTATTATATTACCATATTCCATAGGAAAAGCACCTCTACACTAGGATACAGCATAGATAAACGCGCATGCGCAAAAATATCCAGATAGATGTGGCGCAGCTAACGGGACTGTCACTGTCAAATCTATCAGCTGTCACATTTCGACGTTAGATGTCAAATCTATGTTTCAAAGCCACCTCATTTAAAATTGTCTTAAATAATATAGTCATGGCACACTATATTAAAATATAGATATTTAAGATAGAAATGTCAACATTTTCCACTTGAGAGGTGAACTGTCACTCTGAATTGTCATATTGTTGACGCTGAAATCGGTGTTGCCAGTTTTAAATCTATTGTCACATGGTTGACAGTTCTGTTTTGTAGATGGTTGTCTTTATGTATGTCAAATCTATTTAAATTGTCATAAAACATAGCCATGTCACACCATATTAATATTCAGATATATAAGTTGGAAAATCAGTCAACATTTGCTATTTAAGGTCTGAATTGTGACTGTCAATTGTGTTGCTAATTTAAAATCTATTTCTAACCGGAACCCTTATATAAATCAATTTAAGTATTAAACAGGAGATTTTATTGACATAATTAACACATTCTAAACAAATTCTTCGTGGGTAGAAACTGCATCTCTTTAATATCCGCTTGTCGCCCATACATCTTTATTAAACAAAAATTATGTCATTGCATACAGGGATATGACCATAAATAATTATAAACTAGGAAAATTTTGGGCACTTGGCAACGTGGTTACGTCATTGGGAATAAACTGTCAAACACCAGTGTTCCTTTCTAATCCAAAAAAGAAAGAAACTTAATTTATACCTGAATGGTATCTTCATAACATAACTCCAAAACAAAACTGTCATCTGTCAGACATCTGACAGAGAAGTCGAACGTCACTTGCAGCATGGCAAATACAGCTTGCCAAAAAAATGGCGCGTAATTCAAAATGTAAAACAGTGTCTATCCTCTTAACGTTTACGCCATCCTTATGTCATCTGTAAAGATGTTTATGTTTACGTGCCTCGATGCCCCCGATCGTTAATAATGAAATTGTTTATTAAAGAAACCGCCCATTTGATCTGATTAACATACACCCATCACCCGTCATGTGAGTAATAAGATTTTAAATAATTATTTACAATAGAGATGAATTAAATGTAACTGCGCAAATAAGTAAATAAAACTGTATGTATTTATGAGGGTTATAAAAGAGTTGCTGTACCCTAAACTTATTTGGTCATATATGACAAGTTTGTCATGTGTCAAGCCACCACTGAAACGAGGTACATCGCGGGTCAGTTGTGATCTGTCACCTGTCACTTGTCTTCTTATAACGCATTCTTTTCAAAGGAAAATATGTATATATTGCATCGATAAAAGTAAAAACCCACGTATGTACGTGTTGTTCTTCACAAGAATGCGGTAATTAATAGTGAAATTAAGGTTAAATGTATTTTTAAATGGCAATTATTTAAAAACGTAATTTAAGTCCATTTATTTCAAATTAACACGTTGATTTGTAATCTATCATTAAGACAAAAGGAATTTTAATTTTTCGACGTTTCGACGACTTTCATTGACCATCATCAAGCTTTAGAATCCCTCCACCCCAAAAATCAACGATGATTAATTGAGTCATAATAACTTAAAATATTCTCTGGAAAAGTGCAGGATGAACTTTTCCATATATACCCTGTCTTGTCTCACACATCCTCAGGGCCATAAGTCTGTCCCTTTCTAACACGACTGATCAATACGTGTAGCTCTAAAACTCAGCCTCCAGACGCTCTATGACGTGCCCCTATTAATTTATTAAAAAAAAACAACCTCATTGAAAGCGCAAGCCAGTGTAGACATATACTTCACGGGGGTGCTGCGGGCATAACCACCCTACGGCCCAACCCGGTTAAGACAGGGGTGTATTCGGCAGGAAAAGGATTTTCTGTTTGTTAAAAAGGGACAGATTTATGGAAAATTTTTACAGTACGGCAACGTCGCAATAAAAAATTAGGATAGATTACAAATTTTATGTGTATATCGATGCCCATCCCTAATTTGCTTAAGCAGATGACAAGTGACATGACGTCAAGGTCAAGCCAACAGATTCAACGTCTATCGAATAAAAAGCATCATTACCGGCATACTAAGATTGGCAACATAGCAATATTGATAATGCACATTATTTTTTGAATAAAATTCATTTCTGCCAACCGAATCTAAGGTTAATTTTCTATAAAATTATAATATTAGGTCCCATCTTTTAATTTCAAACTGTGACCAGTGTATACTATGGAACGGATATTTTCGAAGAAGTAACAGCTATCGCTGATAACCATACGCAAGCCTTGATGTCGGTAACAAGGATTTCTGTATTTCACACCTTTGACGGTTGTCACGCGTATTTTGACGTGCGACTTTCTCGAAAAAGGACCGAACTTAACCTAAAATTTGTTATCAAAAATAAATCGAAAAAGATGAGAGCAAAAACAAATTTTATTAAATTTTGCCAATAGTTGTAATAGTTAAACGCTATGCACATATATATAGTGTAAGTACCCTATCTGGTGTTAATTTTCTATAAACTTAACAAATCATGTCCATTTCAAAGTGTAACCAGTGTATATTATACACTATTAAACGCATTAATGTCGCATAAGTGGCGCCATCGCGAATAACTATGCAAAAGCCGCGATGTCGGTAACAAGGATTTCTGTATTTGACGCCTGTCACGCGTACAGTGACGTGTGATTCTCTCAAAAAAAGTAAATAAACATAACCTAACATTTTGTTATCAACAACAAATCCAAAAAAATGATCGCGTAGGCAAATTTAATCGAATTTTTCTAATAGTTGTAATAAATCAAATACTATGGACCTCAAATACTGGCTATTTGTAGGCTCCTCCCTAGCATTTTCAGTAGTTTTATCTGTAAGTACCCAATTCACTTGACCATTGAAAAAATTAACGAGACACATGTTTTTACATTTATTTCCTCTTAAAGAGCCCAATTCTTTATAAGAATATACTTTTTAGCTATGCATAATCATTATAGCAGTTTCAAAAGCACATCCCATAGTGCTTCGGTCAAAGAAAGAAAAATACTTCTTTGACCCTATTAGCGGGACACGAACTGAATTTCCCAGCTTAGAAGAAAATGCTTGTGTAAATTTAAGTGTCATTGTGCCAGCTTATAATGAAGAAATCAGATGTAAGCATGTTTTCATTTTATATTATAAAAGTACCATTACAGCATCATAATGTTAGGTGTAAGTGTAGCTCTAACAGAAATATATCAATTTTAAAATACAAACTGTTATATAACTCAAGCAGATTTAACAAACATTATGGAATTGTAGTTTATGTGAGTTATCATCTTGATTACAGTTATGAAGTGGTGACTATTAAGAAATTATTAGGAACTATTAAGAAATCCAGTCAATAGAATGTTTTTCTTAGAGATAAAAACATTGACTTTATTACAGATAGACATTCAAAAAATGAATATTTGAATGGAATTATGTATTTACAATTAATAGTGAAACTCCTTTTACACAATCATGTCTGGATCACATTTTTTTTAAAATAAAAACAAGACAACAAGAGTACAAATGTTACATCAATTTTCTGTATGTATTAATTACACATTGGGATACTATAAAAAGAACCATATGGTATAATATACATATAACTACTATGGTCAGTTTGTATATTATTTTCAATATTTTCATTGTCACCTATATGCCCTCCAAATAAGCTGTTTCACCTCTTGTTGTAGTGATTCATATTCAGCTGAAACCAAAGCATTTGCATATTTATTTACTTGCCTAGGAAGATGATTCTTACATTTAATCTTAAATATAAGCTCAGAAGTAAAGAAACTAGGATATCATTTGTAATGTATTCCTTAACTGTTTTTTTTGAGTATTCACTGATCAATGCATGCATACAGCTTTTCATAGAACAGCTGCATCCACATCCAAGCACTGTCCAGTCATAGAAAAATGAATTTGTAATACAAATCTTGGTCATTACCTATTATCATAAAAATAGGAATGAAATCCTTAGGTTGTTGGCTGTGTTAGCTCGTCGGCTCCCCTGGAATCGATATTGTGTTTGTGCTTTATATTCGATTGTTTTTGATCTCATTTGTTTTGACCTTGTATCGGCACGTAGTTGATACTTAAACTTGTACTGCTGTACATGTGCGTCCTGCATACTACGAGTAAGTAGTTTCCACTAGTGTTTCCATATCAAAATAGTTCTGTTTATAAAAACATATTTTTTTTCAACAATCATTGAACTTTATATTGCTACGCCTGATTTTCGCCGCGCATGTGTTTCCTACAAAAAACTGTTCCGGATTCCTGTTTACAAATAGTTTCCGTGTATTAGAGACGGTTTTATTTTTAATATCATTGACTTTTTAAACCTTTATTCAAAATTAATCTAAATATGTCCGAGTCTAAGTGCGATGGATGTCAAAGGACCTTTTTGGAAAATCCAAAATTCGTTGCAGTGGCGAGTGTCGCCGTTATTTTTGTATGTCCTGTACGGGACTAGATAAAACCACTACAAAGGTACTCCATCAACAAAAGTACAACAACTTAAGATTCTTCTGCAAGGTCTGTGACTCTCCAACGATGAAATACCTCCACGACAAAGTGTCTCAGTTACAGAAATCACAGATCCCTTTGGAAATAGTTGAAGCTCTAGGAACATGTCTAAAAAAGAACAAAGACCTTTTTCCGGTCATAAATGAGATATATGAGATCTTGACTCACCATGACTCTAAGTGGAAGACACTGCATGAGAAAATTGATGTCATACATACTGTCCTTAACAGCAAATCGGAGAGGAGTCAAGAATCAATTTTTTACTCCATTCGAGATATGAAACAAGAGATATGCAACATCTCCTCTCTACTTATGGGCAATCATGAAGAGTCTATAAAAATCCAGATCCGCGATTCCTCCAAAGAAGACCTCATCAGAGAAATTGGGGAACTACATAGGAATGTAGCTAATATGGCACTGAAAATAGAAAAGTCGGATGTCAAGGAGAAACCCATAGTAAAATACATTCCACCCATACTAAAAAAAAGTACCTCCATTTCTACTCAAACAGAAGACACAGAACCAAGGAAATACTGCCAAAAAACTCCATGGCAAAACTTCATGGCCAGAGCAGAATGGAACTACTTCGTAGTATCCAATGTTCCTGAAAATTTTACAGCAAATAAGCTTGCCTACTACATAAAAGAAAGACTCGGGACTACTGAATAAATTCGTTGCTCTTACATGCAGAAAAATGGGGTCAGCTCGAGTTTTAAGATTGGGGTGCAAAATAATGATCACCTTGCACAACTAAAGGAGATTCGCATGTGGCCTCCAGGCACCGTACTAGATGGTGACAAAGCGAATTCCTTACAGTCTTTACCTTTGGTGCAGCCAATAACATTGACCACAGCCGCCCAGGCTGCTTCTGCTAATGTTTCCAGGCAGGAAAAATTATTAAAGATCGGTTCGGATAAGGAAGCCATAGCTGTATGCAAGTCCCTTACTCAAGATGACGTCAGCATTGCAGTGGTGGATAATGTTAAAAACAAATATGTGCCGCTGCCGAATTCGGACCCGATGACTCCACCTATAGTGCGGCTCTCCCAAAATTCTGATGCTGAAAGTGGTCGCTACCTCTTGTTGAGACTAAGGGATCCCTCCATCATGAGAGCCCTTAGGCTGTACCTGTCATACCTTCACGACCAACCCTCCAATGTGTGCTTTGAAGGGCACACGACCACTAGTATAAAACTAATGCTGGCATCCGAAGGACTGCCCATCGATCTTGGTTCATTGCGAAACCTGTATATCCGCTTCCATGACGTCTACGGCATTGGCGCCGCCGAGGTTGAAGATGACCTTTCAGCCTTTAGGTCCTTTTTTTCATCTGAAAAACTGGTAAGGCTTCAAAAAATTAGGGAAAGTCGATCAAATTATTTTTCTAGTTGCTCTCCATCTAGAAACAAAAATTTTTAATTAATGTGACGCGACCAGAGGATCTAGCACCCTCTGTAAAGCCGGAAGATAGCGAGCTCAGTGTTTTTCTTTTAAATATTCAGTCTTTAAGACGCAAAACCATTTATTCCTTCTATTAGAAGAACTTAAATTTCCTGAAATTATCGCCATTACCGAACATTTGTTAAACATAGGTGAACCTATTTGTATTCAAAATTATACTACAATTGCTAGATTCAATAGAAGTATTTTTTCTCATGGCGGCACCGTAATTATGTCTACCAACAGCGACTTTGTAGCGGTTACTAAGTTCGATATCTTATTATCTGAAAAAGAATTTGAATTTTCCATCGTTCATAACTATTTTTGATTCATTGGGTTGAGAAATGCACATCAACTCTCCAACCAGAATAACTACTGATTTGTAGATTTTCTTTGGAATCTAAAAACAAAAATACTTTACGTCGATTAGGCCGTGTTTTTGGTGACAAGAATTTATTAAATTTCAAGAATCAGTGCCTTGAGTGCAATTGGAATTTTCTTTCTGATGATATCGATGATGAGTTTTCTAGATTTACAAGGACTTTATCAAATATTTCAGATAAGTGTTTTCCTTTGAGGCCTATAAAAATTAAACAGCCTTGGTCTACTTGTGGCTTACATATATCAGCAAAAAACATGCGCTCATTATCGCATCTAAAAAAATTCTCCGTCAGCGACGATTTCCACAATTACGTCAGGCGATACAGAAGAGTTTATCACAAGACAATAAAAGCTGGAAAGGATGCCTATTATAACAGAAGACTTACTGACTGAAACATGGTCTATTTTTAACGAATTGAGAAATAAATCTTCCTCGCCTAGCACTATCACTACTTCACCGGAGGACCTTAACAATTACTTTGTAAATGTGGCTAAGAACCTAATGACCACCATATCACCTTCTCACGATCCACTTTCGTATTTTTTTAATGGTAATCTGCACAGTTTCTTTTTCACCCCTGTATCATTCACCGACCTTCGAAGTACAATTAAGGAAATAAAAAATAAATCATCGTCTGGTACAGATGGCCTAACTCTCAAAATGTTTGCAAACCTGCCTGATTGCATCTTAAGTCACTTGGTGAACTTAATTAACATGTCATTTCAGAGGGGAATCTTTCCAAGCTGCCTTAAGACTGCAATTATTATTCCACTGCATAAAGGAGGGGAAAAAGATCAAGCCTCAAATTATCGCCCAATAGCACTTCTCCCAACTTTATCTAAGATTGTTGAAAGACAGGTTAAAGAAAGGGTATTGTCATTTTTGCTTAAATATAGAATTCTAACACCGAATAAATTTGGATTTTTGAGTAATAAATGCACCAGTGATGCTATGTTTTCGCTCCTAAATAGTGTTTATTCTAGCCTAAACAACCAACACTCCACAGCTACAGTTTTCTGCGATTTCTCAAAGGCATTTGATTGTGTTAATCATAATATTTTAATTAACAAACTGCAGCACTATGGGTTTAGAGGATCTTCTCTCAAATGGTTTAAGTCATATCTTAGTTTCAGAAGTCAATTCGTGAAGGTTGATACGACAACATCTTCATGCCAACCAATTGAATGTGGTGTGCCGCAAGGTTTAGTTTTGGGCCTTATTTTGTTTCTCCTATTTATTAATGACATGGCCAATCTGGATATCAGCGGCAAAATTTGTCTGTTCGCCGACGATACCAGCTTTACTTGGAGCACTCCAGATATCACGTCTCTGCATGCAACTATATCTAACGATTTACTCACCATTAAGTCCTGGTGCGATTCCAATTTTCTATGCCTTAATATCTCTAAAACCAAGGTTGTATCATATAAAAGTACCATTCAACCTTTTACTCTACAAAATAACAGTTTGGAGATTGTTGAATCTGTCAAGTTCTTGGGACTAATTTTAGACAGCTCTCTAAAATGGGAATCTCATATCGACACCTTATCCACAAAGTTAAGCTCAGCATGTTTTGCCATAAGATCTATTTCCAAAGAATTAAGCTTTTTAACATCTAAATCAGTTTATTTTGCCCTTTTTGAGTCACTTCTTCGTCACGCCATTCCATTCTGGGGTTCATGCTGTGCCACTCAATTTGAGCGCGTATTCAAATTGCAAAAGAGAGCGATACGCTATTTACTGGGACTTGACAGTACAGCTCACTGCCAAGAATACTTTAAAAAACATAGAATATTAACTCTTCCTTCACTGTTTATATTTGAATCTGTTTGCTTAATCCGAAAGCATGTGTCAGAATTTCCAAAGAGGCCTTCTCATAACTATCCACTTAGAAAAGCAGAGCATGATATTTATCTGCCAACCCCACGGTCGGAATTAGTAAAAACTTCTATACTCTATCTTTCTTTTACGATTAAATCTATGACAACGTTTTCCTGTTTTCGCCATGCCTTAAAAGCTTTACTATTGGAAAAGGCTTTATACACAGTAGAAGACTTTTTTAATCTTTTCTTTTAAATACCACACACACACTGGCCCTATTTACTTTATAGCCTCCATCTTTAGAATTAGTTATACCTATATTGTGATAATAGTCGTAATTGAACTTCAACTTATTTTGTATACTTCTTTTACCTAATTTACATTTTTGTATTGTTTTATATTCTTTTTTATATAAACTTCTGACTTTATAAACATTTAGTTGTATAAGTAAAAATGTCTTGTGTTTTTGTTTTTTATGTACTCATGTGTTTACTTGTATGTGTTTATTTATTTATTTATATTAGCTTTGTCTACAAAATTTATAATTTTTTGACAATAAAGCGATTGTATTGTATTGATTGTAAATATTGAATTGTTCTTAGATTTTCAATATGTTATTAAAAAGTTTTTTTTATTCAATAAATGCTATATAATAATCATGGAAACATAACCATACAATTCATTGTACTCTGTTTAACTTAAATTCATTATGTAAACTTATTGTAGAATCTTAAAAAAAACTTGGAGAAATCATCAATAGCAAATTCTTAAGAAGTTATTTCTGATGAAAAAGGTCATATAACTTGAAAGCCTTGTTATATGAACCTTACTTATACAAAGCTCATTTTAGTACCACCAATGCTCGATGAATGCCTCGAGTACCTTGAATCAAGAACAAAAAATAATCCAAACTTTACGTACGAAGTCATAGTTGTCAGTGATGGCAGTACTGATAATACTGTAAAAAAAGCTCTGGATTACACGAAAAAATATGGTCCCGAAAAGGTTAGGGTGTTGGAATTGGAGACAAATCGCGGAAAAGGCGGAGCCGTTCGACTGGTACAATCTTAACCTTTTTAAAAGTATTTTTTTCTTAACAATTAAAGAGTTTCAGGGCATGTTAAGTAGTAGGGGGGCCCTTTTATTATTTGCAGACGCAGACGGGGCCACCAAGTTCGCTGATATTAGCAAATGTGAAGAAAGTATCACGGGGTTGATAAACTGTTAGTTGGGTCACTTTTCTAGCCACACTTTTTTCATGTTAGTTTCTTTTAGCTGACTACACTGCTGACCCAGCAAATTCAGCTAATAAGTTGGCAATAACAATAGGGTCCAGAGCACATTTAGAGGATGAAGCCATCGCGTCTCGGACCCTATTTCGGACGATTTTGATGTACGGTTTTCATTTTCTCGTGTGGCTTTTTGCTGTGAAAGGTATCAGGGATACGCAGTGCGGTTTTAAATTGTTCACCAGGGAGGCGGCAAGGGTTTGTTTCGATAGTATGCACGTGGAAAGATGGTAAGTTTATGTTTATAAGTTATAAAAGATGGTTAGTTCCAGGATCTACAGTACATACTCGTTTTACTATTTTTCCATGAACTAAACGCATGTTTTATAATATGATCCAGAATTTCAAATTTTATTTAAGGCTTTTAATTGAATTTTGAATTGAATTGAACATTAAATTGTTACAGGCAATTACAAAAAATGTGTATGCTTACTATTGTAAATACATTAGATACCTAGAAAACCTAATTTCTGTATGTACCAATGTGACAATAATGCTAAGAGTTTTTAACAATAACAACTAACTAAATAAGTATTAAAATAAAATTTAGTGTGCACCATTTGTTTATTTAACGAGTGAGGCCAAATAAATACTCAAGCTTATTAAAAATGTTGAACTGAACATTAAAGCTGAAATAAAAAATATATTTTTGTTTTGAGTAACATCAAGCAACATGAAATTAAAGGAAAGTTGGTCAGAATAATGTTGGAAACTTTTCAAAATTATAAAATCCTGTTCTCTGTTATCCTTAATAATATACAAAATTTGTTCACTGTTAGCGGCAAAATGTTGTGTATTTTTACACTAAGGTAGTGAAATGACCTTTAAAAGGTTTAGGTTGGTAGTACTTGGAAATCTGTAAAAAAAATCTGTCTTTCTTTTCCTTCAACATTAACCCTGGTAGAGGAAGAATGGCTGTTTTTTAATCAATGCATATAGTTAGTAATAATATATAATATTGTATATAAACAAGACAACACTTAAAACGTACAATGATTGAATTGCAAATATTCCTTCACTGTAATAATGTTGGAAACACTTAATCCTTCCTAAAAATGATTTTATGAATTTCTTTAATTGGTTTTAAAGCTTTTGCTGAATAAAACATTTAATAGAATTAAATCGTGTATCTTCTATGTACTGTGTTTGTTTAGTTCCCATCCAATAACAGTGAATTCCAATGTTTTCCCCATGGTTTTCTCTCTTTCTCTCTGTGCATGAATTTTTAATTAAATTGGACACAAGAACGACCTTCCAGGTCTTTAAAAGATTTTTATTTTCTTTATAAAAATCAAAACCATCAACTCTATTTAGTTAGTTATATTTAACTTGCTCTAACTTTTACTATCAGTGAGAAATGAAATTTTGCATTAGATATTTAAGTAGTAGCTGCTTAAATTTAAGAGTATAACAAATGGCGCACAATGAATACCTTTTATAACTAAATCGTTTGGTGAAATAGGTCAGGGTGATGCCTCTCCAAATATTGCAAAAGTACCATTATATATAGAGTTCATTTTCTTTAATATATATCACACTGAGCTAATCATTATCAATAACCTACATATTTTGCTCCTGAATACCTGTCTCCAGATGCCTAGGGTTCAAAATATCAACAATCTGAAGGCATAACTGTCTCATTTCAGCTCCTTGGATTTCATCTGGTAACTTTTGTCTAAAGATTTTTTGAGTTTTATTTGCATTCTGGGGTTCTTTGGGTATGATTAATACGCTAAAAATCTTGTTTTAACAATACTGGTATAAGAGGGTATGGTATTTACATTTTAGTGTTTTTTCTCTTAACACATCTACTGCCGTGTCATTCATATGTGAATGACATCGATTTAACTACAACAGGCCGTGTCGTTCCATAGTGCATGACATCTAATGCTATTTAAATGGGTGGCTTACACGGTTGGCCCCGCACGACTCTCTAGACATAGTTGGCCGCGGCATTTCGTGAAAAATAGTATATTTCTTAATATTATAATTGATTGATTACACAGATGATTACTATAATATTATAGTACTTAATTAAGTGTTTTTTAACTAAAAAAAAGTTCTAAACCTCTATGAACACAAGCAAAAGAAAAATGAAAACAAAACGAACAGATTGTTACATTCTAATGTATAAAAAGAAAAAAATAGTACCTAGGGTAACACAAAAGCTTAGCTAATTGGAAAAAATTATGCAACCATCGAAAGTCTAGAATAGGGAAACTTAAGAATGTTTAGAATTAAAACAAGGCAGGCAAATCTGAGGCTGTGACGGGCATGAGTTGCAAAATGTAAATACCATTTTGGTTTTTTTTTCGTGCCATTTCTCTGCCGGATTCCTTTTGGATTTTGGCATAGCATTCAGCGCACTTTCTTCTGATTTTTTTCCCATTTAAATCTAATCTCTGTAAGAGCTGATGGTATGACCCCTTTGATGATCTTGATCTTTCCATCGGTTTTACCTCTTCAAGTTGTAAAAGTTCGGCTACTAACGATTCTCGGAAAATGGGTATGGTGATCTTTTTTTTCGTTACAACCTTGTACACCACTAACGAATTCACTACTGCCATGTCCAGTAACAGTTCCATTCTCAATTTCCGGTACTACCATTGATACCCTTTCTCAAAGTGGAGACGTAGGACCCCATCTGGTCGGAGAGATCTATTCTAGCTTTACCCTGGTTATAATCAAGTACAGCTAATGGCTTTTCAGTGGCACGTTTTTTTTTCTGTCTTGGAACGGAAGCTGCGGTGGGAGCACTCAAAGGTCTCGCTAACACGTTTTCTTGAGAGGGCTCATCCTGTAGCTCAGATTCTATTACTTCAGTGGGGTTTGTTGGAGTCTCGTCTTCTTCTTGTGATGACAAAGCATCAATATAAGAGCTCGTGGAAGGCAGAACTTGTAATGGAGCAGTATTAGAGGCAGTGATCGAGCTTCGTTCTTGTGAAGATGATTTTTGCTTTTTTAGGGACGTTTTTGTTTTTACTGGAGCAAGTTCCGGAGCATGTTTTGTGGAAAGCATTCTCACATCTTTGGTATCCTTCCATTTCAAGATAACTATACCATTATTATCTTCTCGGGCTATGATTTCTCCTCTTTTCAAATTCTTCTAAAAAACCTCTTTCGGAAGATCCTTTTTAGATGACCTTACTGTACCTACAACATGTGTCTTTCTGGATAACAGGGCTTTTGCTAGTTCATAGCTTCTATAAAAATTGTCGACATAAAGCGTTCTTCCCTGGTCCAGAAGATTATGTAAGAGTTCCATGCAGACGTTTTTCGCTAGTCCGGTTTCTCTCTCTCCGCTTGCAGACTTTCCACTGTAGATTTTTAAGTCCCAGGTATAACCATCTACTGAGCATAATTTAAAAAGTTTGATACCATATCGATGCGCCTTATTTGGTATATATTGGCGAAAAATGAGTCGTCCCCTCCAAGGTACTAATGTCTCGTCAATAACAATAAATTCACCTGGGCAAAATAGATTTTGAAACTTTCTCTTCAGGATATCGACAAGCGGCTTGATTTTTCCCAAACGCTTTCCCGGAACAATTGTTTTATTGTCATTAAAATGAACCATTGACAACAGTAACTGATACCTATTCCTTGACATCAGTGCTCGCGGAACTGCAAGGTTATAGATACTACGAGTGGACCCATAATCTGAAAGGTTTTTTTTTTGGGTCGGTGGAGAAATTCTTTATGAACACTGGTTACGCGGCGCCGCCCCCAGTAGTGTGGGACTCAGTGTCGAGTCTGTCTCGTCCTATACCCACTAAAACTCCACCGCTGGGTGGTGTCTTGTGGCTCCCTACACTGCGGTCTGCTAAGAAGCAGTCCTATTGTGTCCCATATGTTTAGTCCCACAGGTTCAATTCTGTAGCTTCAAGGAAGTCCAGGATTGTGCCCAGTGGTAGATTTCTTATACCCTCTGGTGCGGGTTTCTCTTCCCCCAGGAATGTTGCCCTGGTTTGATTAAATGCTTCACAGAAGCACAGTATGTGAAGAGTTGTTTCGTCCTCCTCATTGCAATCCCTACATAGCGAGGTAACTGATTTCCTTAGCGTATGCAGGTGTTTCCTGCTGGGTGCATGGCCTGTAAGTAGCCCTGCGACCTTTCGCAGTTGTTGTCTGGAGAGGCCCAGTATGTTCTCACCCTTCTTGAAGGGTGGGCTGCCTATAAGTTGTTTGGATTGTTCCATCTTTGGCAGCTGCTCCCAGTAGAATTTGTTCTGGTTTGTTAGCCAGTTGCCGATTTCCCTCTTCCAGGTCTTATCGCTGACATAACATGTTGGTTCAGGGCCTACCAGGCTGTTGCTGGCTCCCTGGGTTGCAAGTTGGTTAGCCCTTCTTGCAGCCTTATTGTTGCCCATATTCTCTGCTAGGATTATCTCTGGCCTATTTTGCGCTTCGGCGAGGTTCCTGAGATCCTCCCAGCAGCTTTGCACAGTCCTTGACTTAGTCTCGAACTGTTGTAATCTGAAAGGGTACTCAGTCTTACTAAGCCCATCCACATGGTTAGCCCCAAGAACTTTTTAATTTCGTCGTTATTCGTCGCTGTCCATTGATTTATCCTTGATCCTTTTGTTTTTTGGCTTGATCTTATTTTTTGTTGTGCATATTTATTGGTTTCCGTGACAATATGACTAATTATTTCGTCATCGACAATCAATGAAAAAATGTCTAGTGGCGTAGAGTTTTCATCAAGATCTATTTTTAAGCCCTGGGGTCCACTAAACACGAATTGTTTGTGTCTTCCACAGTATTCAGTCCAACCATGATTATCATTTTGGTCATCTTGATAGGGTTCATCCACTTCATTGGCAAGATCATCTTCTAATTCTTGGACTTCCAGAGTTTCAAGTATATCATCTAGATCTTCTGGATCTTCGTCTTCGGATGAGTCTGAATATTCTTCGATATGATGGTCAAGCAACGTTTTATTTTTTGACATACCAGGATACCAAACAGGGTCATCAATGGAATCATTGGAGCTAAAGTCACTCACTACCTTCAGTATCACTTATACAGTCTATTTCACGGAAGTTCTTGTTCTGTCAGTGGTCTCTTGTTTTCTTGGTGGTCTCCTGGTCTCTTCCTCTTACTCATTTTACTTTTATTTTACACTTTCACTGGGGTATCTGCAAATCATGACATTGGATTATGGATTCCTCACTCATGAAAGCCAGAGCTGTAATGTGCCATCACGGCAAATATACAGTTCAAGGTGGAGAAATCCATGATTCAACGTAGTCTCGAGAACTGGTAAGCTTCTATTTCTCTTCAAAATGATCTGTAACAAAAGAAAAAGCTGTCATTCATATATGTATGACGTGGCCTATCCGTCAAGAAAGAGTTTAACTTTTTCCACAGGCCGCGTCATTCATATATGAATGACACATTAAAAACCATAAATTGATAAAAAAGCTTGTTATTTGTCCATAATAACATACCCAAATAATATTTAAACCAAAAATATAGAAGTATAGAAGTAAAAATGAGCTTGGCCTCGAGAAGAATTATTCTAATAACAGCACGGCACATTTTTGACATCAAATTTGGTACATTTTTGACATATAACATGTGGTCATTTTGCTACATTTTGTGCATATTATGTATGTTAGCAGCGCATTTATCATAGATTTATGTTGGTAGATCTTTTTCTTCGCATTCATTACTTTTATTATTTCCTGCTTAAATTATGGTCAAAGAAATATCATGTAGCTGACTTGGGAACAATATTCCTTCATTGACCTTTAGAACATGTTTGTTTACAGTCAGAAAACATCTTGGTTCTTGTAATCTCTTACACTATATATATTAAATTATTTAATTTCAGAAAAAAAATCCAAAACTATAAACAAGTACCACTGCAATGATCTCTTTTAAACATGTACAAAACTGTATAAATTAATAAAAACTGGGACCAAAACATTATATTTTTAGGGCTTTTGATGTAGAAATCCTCTACATAGCACAAAAACTAAAAATCCCAATCGCAGAAGTGTCGGTTAACTGGACAGAAATAGATGGTTCGAAAGTAACTCCAGTGTGGAGCTGGATACAAATGGGAGCTGACCTGGGTTTAATCTGGCTCAGATACACCATCGGTGCTTGGAAAATTAAGGATAGGAGCAAAAAAGATTAGTTGCATTTATTTTTTGTAGCCAAAGTATTATTTTTTTCCTATTTAATAAGACAAAATTATAAAACATCTTTGAATAAAAAAAATTATTAACAATAACTATTATTATTTCAACTTTCACTATTATGCTCGTCGCCTTCATCGTCTGATAACCCCATGAAATCATCTAAGTCATCATCACCATCATCGACTTTTAAAGCATTCAGTTTATTTAAAATATCTTCTTTTTGCAACTTTTCTTCCTTCTCCTCACCACTTTTATTCATATATCTTATAAAAGTCCTTCGTTTCCTCTCTGGTAAACTCTTCAACAACACCTTCATTTCCTCGTCCAACTGAATCTGTTCCTTCTCGCTGGGTGGGGCAACTACAACCTCTTTGTCTTGTCCGCACTTGGCACATACCCCCAATTTAGCTCCGCAAGGATCACACATTATGTGGTAAGCCCTTTTAACCGTTTTTAACTCGCATTTGACACATTTCTTAGCTTGTGTAAGTGGTTTGTACTTTTTATACTTGATTTTCCACTCGATTATCTCTTTGCATCTCTGGCACACATTGGACACCTGAGTGGAAACTATCGATTTCGTTTTATGACTTGTGTCGTGCAACGTGTTTTTGAATGCGTGACGGTTTTGGTGTTTTTGCGGCCGGGATCTACTAGAGTTCCCTTTTTGAGTACTCATTGCTCTAAAATATATGTTTGTTTACTATTATCATGTGTGTAAAAAGAATGAGGTTATGTGGTGAATGTCACTTTGACAGTTGACATTCGAAACCTTTGGATGCGTGCGTGTTTTATGTTTTTTTGCATGAAATTTTTGAGTATTTTCGGTTGTTTTATTAACGAGGTAAGCCAAATTGGAATTATGGGGTGAAATTCTTTTATAAGTTAACATAAAGGGTGTAAATATAAAGAAATTGGGTCAAGAAATCTTAAAAATACTCACATGATGTTGACGTCATATTTGTTTACTTTTTTTGACGTATGTCATTGAAACGGCGTGCAGTGTTGCCAGGTGCAAACAGACAATAAATTCCCCAGATTTTGTTATAAAATAAAATTTTATTCGAGATGATGTAAGAGATATTAGTAATGTAATGCGTATAGAGATTAAGAGTAAGGATTCCAGTTCGCTTCAAAAATCTCCAGAAATACCCCTATTGGCGAAAAAAACTTCCCCGGATCTGGGGAAATTTATCTGGAGGTGGTAACACTGTGGTAGTGGCTAAAGTACGTCCTTCGGGCATCGCGCTAAAAGCCTCAATAAACACACTGATATACAGGGTGTCCTAGCATAAATCTTCAGAAGTTGAAATGCGGGTTACAATTTATTTTGTTATATTTATATAAAAATACTGCTAAAGTTCAAGAGCCTAATGATCTACATACCAATTCATTATCAATTTATATCAAAAATAAAAGCCTTGTTCGTGACAATCCGATTTGCTCTATATTTATTTACATTACAATGTTATCACCAGTAAGAAAGATTAAAAGTTCAGGAGGTCCACTGTTGTAATATTGCAGAGTCACGATGAGCTGGTATATAGCGTAAGACATAGCGATTTAAGCCGGAATGTAATAAATTGGATATTTTTTAAATTTGGGCGTGACAACTTTTTATAGTTTTAATCTATGGGCTGGAACGTCAAAGATCTTGATCGGACGGAAGACTGAACGATCTTTGGTCACTCTTATGCCAACAACTTCAAGATGTGAACTGTCACATCTTCGGCAACTGTCACTGGACAGTTGCCGAAGCACGGCGGGAAATTTAAATTAAGTGAGTTGGTATACGAAAGCTATAGAATTTATAGATCTGGGAGTAACCACTATTGCCTGTTTTATCTTGCAAATAATAGCCACTAATTTGTGAGATTCTAACTGTAGCAAGTCCCTGCTGGTTTGCGTGCAATAAAATATCACACGTCGCGTCTAATAAATTAGATAAATAAACATTAAAAAGGAAGTGGCTCAGTAGACAATAAAATGAACCTTTTATATAAAGCAGAGGATGCCCCCTCAATCTAAAAGGTCAACCGCGTTATCATATGGCGAACTTTCTTAATATACTGTTACGGACACGCTCTCAGTTTCGCGTTATGTGGTTTGGTCGCAACACGACGCACCCGATCTGATTCCGTTTGATTTATTTTACTTCGTTCGGTTTGTTTAATTTCAAATTAATATTCAGATCTAAATGGATAACTACACGTCGGATAGTAGCGATAACGAGTCGAGCAATCGGATCATCGATCTGGCTTATTTGTTGAGAAATCCCGAATCTGTAGACCGATCATTGGGGGAGTACTTCGAAGATGATTCCAAGAGGTACCAGGAGGTGGAGAAGATCATTTTGCATCATAATGAACTGAACGTACTGCCGAAGAATCTATTTCGGTAAGTTTACTTAGTACTTGGTAATGGATTGACAAAGTTGGAACAATTATGTAGAAAGCCTTGCTATTTTCAAATATCTGTGAGTCGTCTTAAGTTCGCAATTAGGTAGGTCGCTAGGAGCTACATTTACATACCCGTTCCAGTGTTACCAGTATTTAACAATCAATCCAATTTCTACCATATCCTCAAACTTCAAAATTCATAGATCAACGTTAAAAGTGATAACACCGGAGTCAGTGTGCGAATTTAGTCGCTAATCCTCCCTGTCAAACCCACATTACTCAGCTTTAACAATACTATTTTCGGCTTCTCTTCGTCGTCCATTTAAGTCGGTTAAACTGATGAGTATATTATTCTTCTATTGGCATCACTGAAATCGTCAGAGTACTAATCAGAAAGATATACAATACCGCCAACAGAAGAATTCTTTTTAAATTAATGCACTTTTTTCCCTACGATTGGTACCACGGAAGTCATCAGTGTTGCCAACACATTATAAGATTTATGAAAATTTCCCAGCAGTTACTGGGATATTCGACTTCAAAGTGAGTCGAGATTACCTTGAGGACGAAACGTGATTCTTTGCACATCACTGGACAAAAAGTTTATTATCTTCAAAACTAATGTTTGGATTTAAAGCGACATTTAACAGACAACTACTGGGAATATTATTATGAAATAAATTGTAGAATATTCAGAAGAGTGTTCTGTAGAAACGTTTCTGAAGATAAAAAAAAAACCAGGCAAAACTTTAAAAGTTATTCACCCTTTTCGGGAGTGGTGGCCAAAGACCAAGTGGGTTCTTTAAGGTGAGAACTCACTTCCTAGAAAACTATTGAGAATATTTTCATAAAATAAATTAAAGTAGAATATTTCAAAGAATGTTCAATAAAAATGTTCTTAATAGTATAAAAAGATCCAGGAAAAAGTTTAGGAGTTATCCGTTCTTTGCAGGAGTGTTATCCAAAAACCTCGTTTACTCTTTAAAGTGAGCACTCACTTTAAAGTGCTATATCTAGAAAACTACTATGAATATTCTCATACATTGTAGAATATTCAGAAGAGTGTTTTGTATAATGTTCTTAATACGATACGTCACGTCTCAAGATATAAGGCTTGTCTGTGACAATAACTTGAAAAATGCAATTTTGAATTAAAAGCGGGAAATACCAAAAAACCTACTTGAAGAAATAAATAAATAATTTCCTTATTACATCGTTAAAACTGGTAACGCTGGATTGACTATGCCCCTAATTTTCCAAGTCTAAAGTAAAAAATTGGCAATACTGTTTCATAAATTCTCTACGTTAACATGATCTATTTAAGTTCGCATATTTGATGATTTCCATTTGAAGTAAAAACACCATATTTTTTAGAATACTTCTATTGGCATCACCGAAATCGTCAGAGTCAACATTAATCCAAAAAGATATACAACAGCGCCCCCTGCATCTGTCATCTGTCAGTTTGGTTGTCACAATTTTTTCCAGGGATGCCAACAGAAGATTTTTTTTTTAATAGGGAAATCAAAATTTGTAACAAAAAACGCACTTTTTTCCTACTATTGGTACCATGGAAATCACGAGTGTTGCCAACATAAAATAACACAGCCAACATAATCGATTTAATTTAATTTCCAAGCCTTTAAATGTCAAAAATCTTGGTCGGCCGGAGGACTGAACGATGTCTGGTATGTCTGATGCCAATGACCCATATTCCAGTGACTGTCTTTGTCGGGCAAAGTGATGTCACGTCTTGAGATGTGACGCCTGTAATAATGACTTAAATGAAATTTGAATTAAAAGAGGGAAACGCCAAAAACCTCTACTGAAAAAAAATAAAGAAAAAAAACTACCAGATTGAGTATGGAAATTTAGCCCCTAATCTTTCTTGTCTAAAGTCAAAGATTGATAATTCTGGTTCCAAATCCCTCCACGTCGACTTTGCCCATTTAACTTGGCAAAACTGATGACTCCATGGTGCCAATAGTAGTAAAACAAATATACCAATATGCCAAGTAATGCCAATAGTAGTGTCATTGCTGGCGGGAAATTTGAATTAAGACGTTGTTTGAAAGTTATAAAATTAAATTTCTGACTAAAATGTATTATTCCTTTTAAGGTTTACCAACATAAAAGTTCTGGATCTAAGCAATAACGGCCTAACGGAGCTGCCAGATCTCTTCAGGTATTGCCAACTGACGAATTTAGTTTTAAAAAATAACAGACTGACCAATGGATCTTTGCCGAAGGAGTTTACGGAGTGTCCCAGTTTGAGGGAACTGAACTTCGGGGGAAATCACATGACGCAGTTTCCCGAGCAGATTTTCAGTTTTGCCAATTTGAGATTTTTGTACTTGGGCGGGAATGGTATGAGGAACATATCGAAGGACATATGGAGGTTAAAACAGTAAGTTGCTACGTTTAAGTGGGTTTTCTCTAACTAGACCGTAAAAACTATCTTGATTTTTTTGACAGTTATTTTCGCGCCTAAATTTAAAAACATCAATTTGGGGTAAATGTGCGAGAGAACGCACATCCTGTATATGTACAAAATTAATACGATTTCCCAATTAATTAATTATTTAATTTGAAAAAAAATGTAAATAAAGCGAACAAGATAAGAGTCAACCCCGGTGGGGCCTTTAACCTTGAACTTGTCTATTACGGTTTAAAAAAAAAAAAATTCGAATTCCCAAAATATCGATAATCATTATCGTCTTAAATGCACATTTTAAATAAAAACATTTAATAAATTGTACGCAATTTTTCCCGGATTTGATATATTTTATGTTAAAGATTTGTGAATACTGAATAGTCACCTTTGGTTTAGTTGGCATAGGTCACGTGACCGACTATGGTGCTAACAATTAAACGATCACGTGACAATGTTACGTCAAACCCCAAGTTCCTGGCCAAGATGGCCGCCAGGGAACTCACCTGAAAAGTTGACAATATAAAGTATAAATGTTGTTTTAGGTTACAAGTGTTCTCGCTAGGCGGAAATGACATCACGGAAGTACCGGTTTCCGTTGGCACCCTCAAGTATCTTCAAGCGCTCGTGTTATGCGATAATCAAATCGAAGTTTTACCAGCGAACATTGCCAATTTACATAACCTCAGGTCTTTACTGTTACACAAAAATCGATTGAGAACTTTACCGCCTGAAATTATCGCTTTACGTAACCTTAATGAGGTAAATTTTCACGCCCACTTGCAGTTTTTCATCGTCTAATTACCATGGTTTTGCAGTTAAGTCTTAGGGATAACCCCTTGGTAGTAAGGTTCGTAAGTGACATAACCTATCAGCCAACCAGCCTTCTAGAACTTTCCGCCAGATCTTTGAAACTGCACAATATTAAAGTGGAACCCGGAACCATTCCGAAGACTTTGGCGTTTTATTTGGACACTGCACATAGGTGTGTCAATCCTCACTGCAAAGGTAAACTGTCCTTAATGTCATTCATCAGTGTCACATATCATCTGTCATTCATCAGATTTGCTTACAATTATTTAGTCAGCGCCATCTCTCGGTTCTACTTATTTTTCAGGTGTATATTTCGACAACAGAGTGGAACACATAAAGTTTGTGGATTTTTGTGGGAAGTACCGGATTCCGTTGCTACAATATTTGTGCTCCTCAAAGTGTGCAAGCACCCCAAGTGAAGAAATCGTTCGACCCCATAGAACATATTTGATGAAGAAAGTATTATTAGGGTGATTTAATAAAAAAATTAATATTGTGTATATTTCTATAACGAAACTGTTGCTTTGGTTTAATAATGATAATGTGATATATTGTATATGCTTTAATGGAGTCAGGGTGGTATATTTTTTCATGAAATAAATTATTAAAATGGAAATCGAGGGTTTCAGTCCCATTTTTAACACTTATCTTAACAAATATTATTGAAACCGCACTTAGTACAGTGTTGACCTGAGATTTTTGAAATGTCGTACAGCTATTATGAAAAGTGTATTTCTCTTACAATTTTGACAAGTGACATTGATTAATTACATTGTTGTCAGGTCTAATATCACTTGATGTGATGTTATTGACTTTTTGCTTCATATTTAACAGAAATATAAAATATTTTAGTACAGTTTTGATAACTGCATTGACCATAATAAGCCTCCCTTAATAAGATTCTTAAAATGTCATACAACTATTATCAAAAGCGCATGTCTCAGTACAATTTTGACAAGCGACATTGACGTTTAATTGTAATGTGACTAGCACTAATATTACTTGATTTGATAATATTATAATATATAATACTATTTTTTTCTTATTTAACAAAAATATAAAATATTTTAGTATAGTTTTTATACCTACATTGACCATAGTAGGCCTCTCTTAATAACATTGCTGAAATGCTGTACAACTATAATCAAAAGCAAATTTCTCAGTACTATTTTGACAAGTGACATTGACGTTTAATTATAATGTAATGTGGCCAGGACTAATATCATTTGATCTGATGATATTGACTTTTTTCTTCTTATTTAGGATGCGACGAAAATACAATAATATTTGAATATAGTTTTGACAACTATATTGATCATAGTAGGTCCTCCTTAATAAGATTCCTAAAATATCGTAAATCTATTATCAAAAGCGGACTTCACAGTACAATTTTGACGAGTGACATTGATAATTTCAATTACAATATTGGCAGGTTTTATATTATTTAATCTAATATTATTCAGTTTTTTCTTCGTATTTGACCAAAATATAAAATATTTTAGTACAATTTTGACAATTATATTGACTTTAGTAGGCCGCTCCTTAAAGAGATTCCTAAAATGCCGTACAATTCTTGTTAAAAGCGCACTTCTCAGTACACCTTTGACAAGTGACATTGATGATGGATTACAATGTTGCCAGGTCTAATATCATTTGATAATAAAATACTTTTATGGCAACGTCGCATATGCTGTTAATTTGTTGTTTATTGCCTTCATTGTTGTAATTCAAAGAAAACACAAATGAAATAAATAGATATTCATTTTACATCAGTTAATACGTAAGTTGCATTTTTAATTGTATTTGACAACACAAATGACTGACGGCACATATTTTGATGTTTAACCGACATTGCCAAACTTAATTAAATCCACCAGATTAATGACTTTTGAACTTTGTTGATTTGAATTTCTGGTGATTTTCCTAGCATTAGAATATCTTCCTAAAAGAACTTAAGTGATAGGTAGGTGATCTTGATATATTTGGAAATAAGTAACATCAAAAATGTTTTTCGATCTTTCCACCAGACTCTCTCTATACTTCTTCATACATCAAGTGCAGTATTCGTATTCTAAAAAAGCGCAAATCCTGAATTCTAAAAATCCAGCCTCGTCAACCGTGCATCTGTCACTGTCAATTTGCACAGCTGTCAGTGACACTGACAACAAACGCGATTTTTTTTTTAATCCCACAACAGAGGGAATAAAAGTCCAGAAATCCAGGCAAATGGACTGAATACAATGAAAACCGTGCAGTTTTGCCCCTTTAGAAGAAACCCGCGCGCATCCATTGCTCCTTAGTTAACATTATGAGTTGTCCTTACAGTTGCATTTAAAGTGAGATATTATTAAGTTGTTCAAGCAGAACCCATAAAGTTACAAAATAGGGTATTGCATAGTAACAAAACCGTTGAGTTTGCTATATTTATTGCTTAATAAGCTTTAAATGTTTATTATTGCCGATACTTCGAGCGGAACAAGAATTTCCAATATAGACTGACACTTTAATACCACAGCAATAAAAATGTCCCTTACCATGCAACAGATCCTAATAGATGCCAAAAAGCTGGCCGGAAGACTCAAGGATAGAGACACCTTAACAGATAACTTACTGTCAGAAACTCATGCCATTAATAAAAAAATTGATACAATGAAACAGTTTCAAGAGGAAGTGGAGCAACTGAACGAAATCGCTAGTCAAAAACCTCACTCTCAACTCATAGCGAATATTCAAAAAGAAAACAGGCATTTAAGAGAAATCCAGCAGGAAAATAGAGATCTCAAATCCACCCTGGAGGAGTACCAGTTTACTATAGAGAGAATTATGACTAAATATAGACAGCATACACAGGAGAAGATATATAAAACAAGAATTAATTTTAAGGTGAGTAAATATATAATTAAAATCTGCAAGTTATCTCAAATCAAATATTTTAGAACTGCTATAATCTTTAACAATTTACATGTATAGTTTATTGTTTGTGTATTCCCATATTTTAAAGGGGATTTTCTTGTACAATACAGGATTGTACTTGTAAAATTATGAATTTGTTTTGTGAAAAGCATAATTTTCCCCCTTAACCTAAAATGAAACCTTAATATTACTTATTTTTAAAAAATTAAAATATATATTATCCAAAATAGACATTACCTGCAATGTTTTATTGTCAGTAAAATTACATAATAAACAATAGGTATTGAAGATAAAATCTCACTACACTAAAAAGTTAGTTAAGTTTACAAATGTCTTATAAAGTGAAACTTTACAGGAACAGTGTCAAAACTATTAAGAATTAGGTATGCTAAGACTACATATTAAATATATAATAATACACAAGTTGACTCCTTAAAGTGTTGTTGAAAAATATTCCTGTAGTGAATTATAACTTGTAATTTATAAGGTTTTGTAGATCATTTATTTAGTCAAACGAGGTTACTTAATAATTACCATATTATATTTTAAAAAATTAAATAAAAAACTGGAATTTAGCAACATCTTTTTTAATTTTTTTTAGCGGTATTTGAAAATATATATCAAAATTATTTATTAAATGAATACATTATTGTGAGCACTTTTTCTCGCCTATACGATGACACCTTTAAATTTAAAATATGATGTTCTGTCTTTAGAGAGTCACTTTTCCTAAGAGAGTCTTAAGAGACTTTCAATTTCCTGAAATTGTTTTATTAACAGAGCATTGGTTGAAGCAGGATGAGTTGATTCAAGTGTCCCATTACGTGGTTGTATCTAAATTTCGTAGATCTTAATCTGTACACGGGGGTTGTATGATATAGATGGATGAAGTCTTCTTAAAACAGAGCTCCTTTCAACAAATAATGAAATTTAATTACTTATTACTAGAACGGGTCTTTGAATTCACCATTAGTTTTTTTAGATCTCGAAATTTATATATAGTATGCATCTATCGGGCCTTCCTCTGACATTAAGGTATTCCTAAGAAATCTGGATGAGATTCTGTCTGGTATTTCGAGCTCTGCAAACATGATTGTAGCGGATCTTAATGTAAATTTTGATGATAGGAGCTCTGCATGCACAACTCGCTTGAGTAATCTACTTGAATGTTATGGCTTGCAAATGCATGTTAAATCGTTGACACGTATTGCTCGATTCTCTTTGAGTACTATTGACTATATGTGCTCTAACTATTGTTCTGAGATATGTATTCACTATATGTACCGTTGAAAATGCTGCACTGTCCGACCATGAAGCAATTTTTTTTTTATGTTTTACAACCTAAACAGCAAGCAAAAGCTCTAACACATTTTGGCTGAGTTTTTAGCACTACAAATTACAAACAATTTAACAATTTATGTGCCTCTTCTTCTAACTGGGACACAATTCTTGAATCAGATGACCCTATATCTGCTTTACACAATAGGATTGTTGACTTGTTTAATGCAGCTTTTCCTAGCAAAAAGATAAAACGCAAAAAACTGTCTAAAAAAGAGTGGTTTACTAAGGGTCTAACTATTTCTTCAAAAAATCTCTGTTCGCTCCATACCATCAGGAAATATACGTCATCTCTTTATTTCAATGAGTATTTTGCTAAATATCGCCCCATATTTCGTCGCTTAATAAGACTCTCCAAGGAACAATATTATTCCAACAGGCTGATCAAGTCCCAAAATTCGCAGAAGGAATGTTGGAATATTATAAATGACATATGCAATAAAAACTGTCATTGCCCTGCTTCCGTTCCCAATGTTTCCCCAAACGCACTTAACACCTTTTATTGCAGTAGATATAGCAGATAATGTCCAACAAGGCTTGACTCCATCAGTAGATCCAATGACTTACTTGTCAGCTGTCAACGTTTGAGACTCCTTTCTGTTTTTTCCAACTGAGCTGACAGAATTAAAAGGCGTCTTAAAATCGATAAAAAACAAAAACAGTTCAGGAGAGGATGGCATATCTGCAAACATTCTTCTCAATATTCCTGATTCAGCCTTAACGGTCCTGGTAAAAGCAATTAACCAGTCGTGGGAAACAGGATCATTTCCCTCTTGTCTAAAAATAGTTAAAGTCATTCCAGTCCACAAAGAAGGAGACATGGAGATTCCTTCTAATTTCCGGCCAATATCACTTCTATCCACCATGTCAAAAATCATAGAAAAACTGGTGAAGACTTGTATGCTGTCTTTTATTAATGCAAATAACATCCGTAGTAAGTGTATAATACCAATACAAATGATGCTGTATACCATCTTCTTTAGTACTTGTACTCTCATATCAATGGCGGGGGAGTTTCGGCGGCTGTTTTTTGTGATCTGTCAAAAGCTTTTGACTGTATTAGTCATGACATTCTGCTGCTGAAGCTCCACCACTATGGTTTTAGAGGCTTTCCTCTATCATGGTTTTCTTCATTCCTGCGAGGTCGACGGCAACGGGTTTTGGTTGGGTCAAAGTACTCAGAATATAGCTTTATTAGATGGGGAGTGCCTCAGAGCTCAGTCTTAGTTCAGTCACCCAGTTCTATTTTTGCTTTACATAAATGATCTGGCTGGTCTCTCTATTCGCGGTGTCTTCACTATATTTGCAGATGATTCCACAATAGGCAGGCTCTGGACTCAGATTCTCTCCATAAGATCATCCTGGAGGATCTTAAGATGGTAAAAAGGTGGTGTGTTAATTTGCTATGTTTTAAATGTAATTTTAAAGATGTTTCTATAGATGGTGATCCAATTCAGATTAACCCTGACAGCAAATTTCTTGGAATTTTCATAGACAAAGATCTCAAATTTTACACACATATAAATCTTCTTGCCAAAAAGCTAACATCTGGTTGTTATGCTGTCAGGATCAGTGTACAGGAACTTGGTCCAAAAATTGGCAAGTCCGTTTATTGTTCCCTCTTTGAATCCCACCTTCGCTACGGTATCGCTTTCTGGGGCAGTACAAGCAGTTACATTATTCAAATGTTGTTTGTTATTCAAAAACGGGCCATCCGATATATATGTGGGGCTATAACCCCCGGGATTCCCAAAATAAAATACTAACTCTGCCATGTCTGTATATTCTTGAGACTGCTTGCATAATCTATAAGTATAGAGAAAGGTTCATGGTCAGGACTGCTCGGTACCCAAGCAGGAATCAGATGATTTTGCACCTTCCTCGACCTACTTCAGCTTTAACAAAAAAATCAATTTTTTACGACAGTATTTCTATATTTAATCATCTGCCTATCATTATTAAAAACTTTTTTCGATTGCTTGCTGTTAAGACCTATTTCTCTGTTGAAGAATTTTTTAATGATATACTGTAAGTAACTGATTATATATATATAAGATTAATGGTTATGTTTTTAAGTATGTATGTTCGTATTTTATATTTGTGTCTTAAATATTTCTTTTTTAATTTTAAATTTTATACTTGTAGTTTGTAAGTTTTATTTTTCTAGCTTTGTTAAAAACTGTAAAATACGCTTTAAAATGTGGTTTATTACCTGTCAGAGTTGTTCTTAGCCAATGGGTCTCTACAATGCAAATTCACTCAACAGTCATCCTTCTTATATTGTTAGACATAAACTCGAACATCACATAAAAATAATAAAAAAAAAAAACAATATTTACTGTTCTGTCAACTTTTGGCAATAATAAATATACTCACCGGGGAACTTCCGTTCCCTTGCATCATCTTAGTCAACATCAATTTACACAATGTCACATTTCAATATATATATATATGTCAAACATGTTATCTTCCTTTATTTGACGACTAGCTAGTGTCACCTAAAATAGTAAGGGCTTCCCCAGACGCTCCACTGCCGCTAAACAGTAAGCATCTCAACGAATTAGACAAAGGATATATTTCTACTATATCCTTCTGTTTATTCGTGTCAATCGAGCCCCAGGTAAGGCCCCCAGTCTTACCAGACAGCACTCGAGGGATTGCGCATTCGTTCCTAATTGAACAGAGGCTTTCACACCTACTTGTGCGGGCATCTTCAAGATGCGCAAACAGATCTGTACAAACTTCTCATAATGGCCACATATCTACTCAAGATCTACTATTTCTTACATATTCACCACTATTGAATTTAGCAGCCTGGTTTAACCAGTAAACACAACTCTTTTTCCAACACACCACCTTACACACATTGCTTTCTGACTGACTCCCAATTAATATTTTTGGGTGTCCCCTTAACTCAATGAATATTAGAGATCTTTAGCAATATACGTTATTTTAAATATATCAAGTTCTTAATTGATTATGGAATTAATTAAAATGAGATAGAATTATTATAGATCATTAAAAGAGTTTTGTTTTAAATGAGAATACATATATTAAAATATAAAATAAAAAATATATAATATAATAAAATGATAAAAATCAAATATGTTTTACAAAACATTTTAATGTTATAACAATAAAGCAATATTTGACTTTGACTTCATTAACTTTGTTTTTTCTTGTCGGCGCTATATTGACCATTTGCAGTTTAGCATCAATAGCTCTTTTAATTAGCTTTTCAATGAGGTATCTTGTATTTCAAATGAGGATTTAGGGTCACCCCTATAATATTATATACCTATCCCTTTTTTGGTCACTGAGCTATTACCAAAATTATGTGTTGGAAGTAGTGGAAAAGTGTGATACACTTTTGAAAAGGTAATTAAAAGAGCTGTATAAAATTGCAATACGGCGCCCATAGTAAAAACCAACCATTATAATGAAAAGTGTATACAGGGTGATTCCTTTAGACAGGCTGTGAGTAAATAGAAAGATACATGGTCAAATGATACATCATCTTGAAGCTCTTGAAAAATGCTTTCCAATAATACTAAAGAAAGCCACATTTTAGAAAATTCTTCTCTGTTTATCAAGGAAACCACATTTTTGACATTTTTTATTATTATTTCATTAAATGTTTAAAAGGAATCAAATATTCAATATATAGTATATGCAGTATAGAATATATATAATATATTCAAATGTTTAGTCAGAAAAGTACTTAAATTTCGTAAGTTACATCCCTATAAACTGCAAATACTGCAAGAAGTTAAAATTAGTTCAAGTAATGAATTTATACAGGTAATGACAAGAATAGGTCCCCTTCGAATTATATTGTCTTAAGAAACGCCGATTTTAATTAATTATTTCTGGAGAACTTAAGTTGTTTACTTTAGTGTATTGCTTTGTTGAGGGTAAATAACTTTCAACACAATGCCTTTCACTCCATAACATTCAAGAACATTAGGGAGCTTTTCCATGAAAACCACTATCGCCTTTTCATGATCGTCATGACCTTTGGTGCTCTCTGAGGTAAGTTATTCTATAGCATCGGTGGTCCCTCTTTCTTCTAAAAATTATCTTGACAGTAAGATTTTAGCTTGCTTGAAGAAATATATCAGTCTATCCTTTAATGCTTTTTCAAATATTTTGGCTAGATTATTAACCAGGCTAATTGGTCGATAATTTTGAATTTTATTTCGTGATTCGGCCTTATGAATTAGAGTTAATAAAGAGACTTTAAAGGGTTCTGGTACCTTTCCCGTTTTAAATATTATATTAACTATGTTTTGTAAGGTTAAAACAATAAAAGGGTGAATTATCCTGATTATCCAGCTGGTTATTCCATCCATTCCTACTATCTGATTTTAATGATGATATATATGATGTAAGTTCCTTGGCTGACACTGATTTTAAAAGAAGTTGGTCTTGTTCATCCTAAATACAATGGGTTGCTTTTTTGCCCTTGCCTCCACTGGTTATATTATTTATGATTTTATATACTTTTTTCATATCAATATCCTTACTATTTATTTTGTATTTGTAAAATGTATACTTTGTTATATTTATTAGTTTATTTAAATGATGTCTGTAAGCTTTGTAAGTGTTATGTACTTCATGATCGTAATGTTTTTGTAGGTTCTTTTGTAGTCCATCCCTGTGTATAATTCTCAATCAATCCTCTTGTTATCCATTCCCTTACCCTCTTTTAAGTGTTTTTAAATACTTCTATTCTTTCATCATGCCTTTAGTACTTTTTGAAATTTGTTAACGAAAATAATTGTAGCATCTTCAGAGTTTTTGTAACTAACTAGTTTTTGTAACTAATTTCTGTAACCTCCAGTCATAGTTTATGAAGTTTATTTTTAATAATTCCCAAGTCATTAATTTTTCTTTTGGTATATTTATCTTGTGCTGTGTTGCGATATATTGACTATAATTGGATAGTGATCTGTGACACAAGTATATAATATGTAAGTCAAAGTCAAAAATAGCTTTATTGTTACATAACCTCATCTGTTGTTAACAAAGCATTATATAAAACCTTAAAGATAGTTGACAACATAATCTTTTACAAAAATATAAAAATTTTAACAATTCTTACATACATAGAATATAGAACACACCCAAAGAAAAAGTAGTAAGAAGTCACATTACGCTGCGCAAAACTCGTCAAAAAATTGCTTTATGCTTTAGCAAGCAAAAGTTTCTTTATATTTTTCCTAAAACGTTTTTCACAATTTATTAGCGTTATATAAAGGGGTAGGTGGTTAAAAAGCCTTCTGCCCCCGTACACAAAGGAGGACTTAATCTGCTCACTTTTTGGGATAGGCAGAGGTAAAGAGAAGGTTGTTCGGAGATTGTAACCCGAGGAGGGATGGCCAAGCTGATGGCGATATTTTTTGTGGATAAGACAAACAGTCTCTAAAATAAAAAGGCATGGCAATGTCAGGACAGAGTGTTTTAAAAATAATGGCCTACAGGGGCTACGAAAGGGAGCTGCGCACATGTAGTAGCGTATGGCTCTTTTTTGCAAAATAAATAGAGAGCTGAACAAATACTAAGAGCACACACCCCAAAACACAATACTGATACTCAGATGAGACTCAATTAGAGCATGGTAGGCAATTTTAGCCACATCAAGTCCCAGAAAATGTGTTATTACTCTAATAGCATAACAGTTGGATGATAACTTCCCTATTAAAGAGGAGATATGATTTTTAAATTTTAATTGCTTATCAATCGTCAGGCCCAAAAATTTGCATGTTTCAGAAGGACTTATTGTTTCATTTTGAGTTTTGCAAGTGACAGTTCCAAGGTTACATTTAAAAGTTAAAATATTAGTTTTAGAAATATTAAAAGTTAATCTATTAGATTCACACCACGACTTTACAAGAATTAAATCTTCATCAACGATATTCTTTAACCTCTTGGTGTCAGTGTCATGCCAAAGTAATGTTGTATCATCCGCAAAGATAGTAAATTTGCCCCTAATTTGAATTTGAGAGATATCATTGACATATAGCAGGAACAATATTGGTCCAAGAACAGAACCCTGGGGTACATCCGCATCCATATCCAGACGGGATGACATATCATTGTCAAAGAATACCCTTTGTGTTCTTCCAGATAGGTAAGAACGAAACCAGTCGAGAGCAACTCCTCTGAATCCATAGGTTTCTAGCTTCTGCAGCAGTATTCTGTGACTTACACAGTCAAACGCCTTAGATAAGTCACAGAACACCGCCGCCGCACTCTCGCCAGCGTTCAACCCCATGTACAGACTCTCCAAAAAATTGAAAATAGCATCAGATGTACCCAGTTTCGTCCGGAATCCAAATTGCTGATGGTTAAGAACATTATGCCGTTTCAGAAATTCCATCATCCTAGTTTTTACCAATCTCTCTACAAGCTTGCCAAGCGTGGGAAGCAGGGCTATGGGTCTGAAATTTGATGGGTCATCATAGTTTCCACCCTTAAATAATGGTATAATCAAGACATCCTTGAGTAAATGTGGAAAGGACCCACTTGAAAGTGAAACATTTATCACCTCAGCCAAAGAATCAAGGGTTGGTAGCGGTAGCGCTATTAGGACCTTTAGTGACAGTCCATCCCATCCAGAGGAGTTCTTATTTTTCATTGAGGATAGAGCTTCCATTATTTCACTAAAATCTGTTGGTCTAAAGAAAAATGTTTCAGGCACCTTAATGTTGTGTAAGTATGAACGCGGATCTCTAACAGACTGAGGCAATAATATTGATAGACCCAAAGCAACACCCTGGAAAAAATGATTGAATGTTTCGGCCGACACCGTGCTATTAGAAACAGAAGGGTTCCCACGTTCGCCTCGTAAGTCATTAACAATTTTCCAAGACTCTCTAGACTTATTTCTTGATTGCTTTATTTTACTTGAGTAGTATAAGTTTTTTGCCAATTTCACTGTACCCCGGTAAATTTTGCGATATCTATTAAAGTAGGATATGAATCTGGAGTTGTCTAGGGCAAACTTTCTTATGGAGTGCAAACATCGAAGATTTTTACCAGAAATTAAGAGACCCCTGCTATACCAGGGTCTTCTCCTTTTTTCCCTAATTGTCATCATGGGGAAAGTTGACTCAAAAACATCCACTAAAGTTGAATGGAAACTCTCAAAAGGATCACCGTTGTCAAGTATGATACCATTCCAGTCTATTGAATTACAACATTCTTTAAATTTCTGTAAATTTAAGAAAAAGAATTCATTGGTTTTGTTATTGTGCTGGTGTTGTTAAAAAAATGGTCTAAGCAGGGGTCTGAGTCATATCTAGTTGTTAGTTTAATATAAAAAATCATAATTTGACATGTAACAGATATATTCATTTACTTTACTGCTATTTACGTCCTTCAAGTCAATATTTATATCCCCTGTAAAGATTTCTCTATTATTTTGCAATGTGTCTTCAAAAAACGCCTGTAAATCCTTAAATAATAAATTAATATTTGAGTTTGGAGATCTATAGAGTATATTTATCCTATAGTTTTGTTTTAATATAGTAAAAGTTATTCTGCTTATAATTATTTTTGACTTAACTAACTTATAGTGATTGGCAACAAGATTTACCACAGTTTTAATTAGAACTATAAGAGCGCATCATTTCTATTAAAATCCCCTCCGTTATAATAAGTGCTATAACCTACTTTTTGGTATTTCAGGCTTTACAAGAGCAAAGATATCAATTTATAATTCAAGAGCAAGCGAGTAAGATTGAAGAAATGGCCGCGGTAATGGAAAAGGCCGCCATGCTGGATGAGGATAAGGAATTGAGGTTTGAGGAGATCGTATCCCAGTTAAAAGCTGAAAATCAGGTACGTTTGCTTTACGCTGTTTTTTTTTCATATAAAAAAAAACTTTCTTATAGGGTCTGAGAGAGTTGTTACGAATATCCCAAAAACTAGATTTAGATTTAGTTTCCAGAGAAGATAAGACGGTTCAGACCGAGCCTGTTTAGTTAATTTACCGTACAACTTTTAAGTTTCTCTAGGATGTATCTTATTGTTTTGTAAAATATGTTATTTTTTACTTGTGAGTTTTGTTTACTGTTAGTTGATTAGTGTATAATTTCGAGCAGACAGATTTAATTTAACCCCCTCCCCCGTCGGTGTCTGCCGTTACCTGTTGCAATTTATGTAAATTATTAATGTATGCACTTTTAAGTCGAAAATTTAATGAAAGACTAACTTTTTAAAAAAGAAAATCCAGTTGGTGTTTTATTCATTACAATAATTGTCCCGAAACATACACACACAAAAAAATACACTTTTCCCCTTCCCAATAGTTTTACACTTTATGAATTAACAATTAAACTACATTCTGGCAGTGGTGTATTCGGCGGGAAATTTGAACGAGTGCGATCCTGTGCCGAAAACGTTCGGTAATAATCCCGCGTTCGGTATGATGTTCCAGGATAAGGTGAGAGTGATGTTTTTGTTGTTCCTGAAAAAATAAATTATCATTATGTATATGAATGCAATAAACAAATGTTAAAATTACAGCGACTTGGCAGCCAAGAAACCCAAGTCAGTGAGTGTGGAGTGGCAAACGGCTAAACCTAGGCGATGATGCTAATAGTCAGATTCTTGCAGTGCCAAAGTTTGTGTCTTCATATAACCAGATTGGCTCCAAGTACAAAGCCAGAAGAACTGCAGTCCTTTCTACAACCAAATTTTGCAGGAGTCAAATGTGAAGAGCACATATCAAAACACCCAGAAATTTATACGTCGAGATGGGTGACAATCAAACAAGACGACTTCAAGAATGCATGGAGGAGAGAGGTTTGGCCGAGTGGGGCTATAGTATCCAAGTTTTTTATGGAAGAGAAGGATGCGACCAACCAAGGAAGATCCTTAAATGAAACATCAACACTAACGAAAATAACAACTTCATTGCGGGTCTATTATCAGAATGTTCGAGGACTCAGAACAAAGGTTAGTGAACTTTATACCAGTATTTTGGCAGAGGAATATGATCTGATCATCCTGACTCAGACCTGGCCGACGGATGGTATTCACAATGCAGAGCTCTTTGATAACAGGTACCATGTACTCAGAAATGACCGAAATGATGGCAGAAGAGGAGGTGGAGTTCTTGTGGCTGCGAAGAAGAATTTGAGCATGCAAAATGTAAGCATGGATATTCCTAATAGCTCTAATCTCGAGTGCTTACTGGTAAACATTAAAAGTAAAAAGAAATTATTTTATTTATGTGCTGTTTATATCCCACCTAATGTAAATGTAGATATATATGTATGTCCAATTTTTTAATCAATTTGAGTGTATTTTAGATAAGAATGTAGATGTAATAATTTTAGGTGATTTCAATTTACCACGTTAGTCAACGGAAGGCTGTGAGAAAAGTAAGTTTTTAAACTTTTACAATCTTAATCAACACAACTCTGTTTATAACAAAATGCAAAGGCAATTAGACCTTGTACTGTCAAATATGAACATTTTAGACTTAAAAACATTGCGATAGTCCAATTTTAGAGGAGGATTCATACCATCCGTCCATTAGTATGACTCTGCCTATATCACAACAAAAGAGAATAAGTCTTCCTCACAGTGAGCATATCTATGATTATTCAAGGGGTGATTTCTATAAGTTGTGTAATTTATTGAAGGATGTTGACTGGTCAGATCTTGAAGTAACTAAAGATGTAAACATATGTATTGATCTATTTTACAAAAAGGTATATGAATGCTTGGATCAAGCAATACCGAAAAAAACAGTAAAAAGCGACATTTGCAAAAGTAGTAGCTATCCAATTTATTTTTCTACGGAATTAAAAAGCAACATAATGTTAAAAAGTAAACTCCACAGACAAATAAAAAAAGGGGATGCTAGTTTGGAGGTTAAAAAGCAGTTTAAAACCCTGAGGGCCACAATCAAATATCAAACTACACAAGAAATGCAATTGTATCACGAGACAGTTGAAAACAATGTTTTTATTGACCCAAATACCTTCTGGGACCTTATAAGATCTAAACGTTTAAAACCTAATAGGCCGACAGAGGTTTCATTTCAGGGTCATTCTGTTAGTGGTGCTCTAGACATTGCTAACACATTTGCTGCATATTTTGAGTCAGTTTTCCGGCAGTCTGAGGAGCCTAAATTTGAAGAATGTTCCGGCAGTTTTATGTTTTCCTTTATACCTGACGACGACATCAAAACAAGTATCAAAAAATTAAAGCCAAAAAAGGCAACTGGTAACGATCATATACCTTCCTATATTTATAAGGGGTGTTCTGATATTTTGTGTGCTCCACTAAAAACAATTTTTAATCTGTGTCTAATGACGAATACATTTCCTGAAATGCTGAAGTATGCAACAGTAACTCCAATATTTAAATCGGGAGATGCATGTTTGGTTAACAATTATCGACCAATTAGTGTTCTCAATTGTCTTGCAAACATTTTATACCAACATATCTTTATAACACCTTTATAAATAAATTTGCTCTACAGCAGCACGGTTTCTTGCCGGGAGTCTCGACTGTCACCGGTCGGTCACAATCTTGACCTTCTGACAGAGGCAACAGCTAAGGCTATTGACAATAAGGAGCAGTTAGATGTGATTATGATGGACTGTGAAAAAGCTTTTGATAAGGTTGATCACGGTCTGCTGATCACTAAACTGGGTAAATTCGGTTTTTCTCTGTCCGCATGTAAATTTATAGCTTCCTATCTAAAGAAAAGAATTCAATGGGTTAAGATGGGTAGAGAATTATCTGTGCAATACATGACAGGGCCATTACTGTTTGTGATTTTTATTAATGACTTGCCAGATTCTATAGAATGTTCTGAGTGTGTCATGTTTGCAGATGACTTTAAGTTATTTAAACATATATCATCTATTAAAGATTGTGATGAGTTGCAGAGTGATTTAGACTCAGTGTCTGAGTGGTTTAAGGTCAATAGAATGTCATTAAATGTTGGTAAATGTCATGTCTTAACTTTTACACGACACGTGGAATGTACCAAGTTTAATTACATGATTGATAATTTGTCACTAAGCAGGAAAAGTGAATGTAGGAACCTTGGTGTGTACGTGCAGTCAAACTTTAAATTTAACCAGCACTATGAAGCTATTGTCAATAAAGCATATAAAGTTTTTGGATTTGTAATTAGAAACACTAAAAACTTTAAACAAATAAAATCAATCATGATGTTATACAATACATTGGTTAGACCCCATTTAGAATATGCCTCTGTTATTTGGTCACCACAGTCATTGGTGCATATTGATATGATTGAAAAAGTGCAAAAGAGGTTTTTAAGGTATCTATACTTAAGAACTCATAATACCTGTCCCTATATGATTTCTTATGAAAGTATGCTGACTGAATTTGGTATGGTTAGATTAAGTATTAGACGAAGTTGTGTGATATAGATTTCTTTAATAGTTCTGTAAGACAAATTAGATCTGTGATTTTAGGTAGTTCAAAGTATAAGTAGTACACATATTTGTTTTAGAACCTGCTATATGTATTTGTATGTTTTTTATATTTTTTATCTTGTTAATTTGTTTAGTTAGTACATTTTAGTTGTAGTCTTTCTTTTTCTCGCCTTTACTGGCTTAGTAAGCACTCTTAACATGTAATTACATTTCCAATGTGTTTGTGAGAGTGTAATAAATAAATAAATTTAAAAAAAAATTAGTTATCCCTAGAAGAAATACGGACAACATGATTTTTGTAACAATACTCAATAAGTTGAATAAATAGTCCAGTCTTGCAGTGGAGTTAATAGTTCAAAGCATAACTGAAAGTATTCCGGTTATCCTCCACTAAATTTATTTAAAAAACCATCAATCCAACATGTTTCGGTCATAGGACATGTCCATCATCACGAATAGTATAAAAGTACCAAGGGAACAATAATAACTCTCCTCAATAATAACAAAAACATAACCTAATTTACTTTTTTCGTTGTTATTAATAACAACTTTAGTGCTGGTACTCCAAATATTTTAAGAAAAACTTAAAAATAGTGCAAACAGGCTAAAAGTATACCTTTTAATATACAGTATAATGTACAGTAATCGAAGTGCTAAAATTTTAAAGGCTGCTCTTGCCATCAAGGAAAATCCTGGTAAGTAACTTATATACTTATGTTGTCTTTTAGTTTGACACCCAAAGATGTTAGTATCTACAAATTCTTAACAAATCACGAGTTATTCTGACTAAAAAAAGTTAAAAATACAAGGTAGTTTAATCGACACTTCCTTACTTATAAATTTGGTAATTTTTTTTTTGATTTTCGAGGCCTGGGACCATCATTAGTTGAACTTAATTTTTCAATGTTAATAAAAATTAACTCTTTTAGATGTTTTATTTTACGGACGTAACCAGGAGACTGTAGTAGAATCAGAAGCATCTTACGTTGTCGTTCCAATACCTAGAGCACCTGTTGCTACGTTTATTAAATGGCCCAATACTTCTGAGGAAACTTTAGTGGAAGATAGTAATGGTAAATAAAATCCATGTTTTAGGGAATTATTTTTGATAAAATATATCTTTTTTTAGCTGCTACTTATGGACCTGCATACCAACTCCATACCTGGACCAACATACCTGAAAAAAATAATGTTCTAACAACTCTTACACCCATTTCTGTTGCCACATTTGATAGGTGCGATATATCTCAGAAAAGATAGTGACGACTCACTGGCCGACCCACATTATGAAGTTGAACTGGATGATTCTTTGTCAGAAGTGGAATTAGAGGCATCTGAAGATGTCAGTGACGAAAATATTCCTGTGCATGTTGTCGCCGATAACGATCATCCAGTTGATGCTACTCAAGAAATTGTAAGTCTAGCGATGCAAGAAAGGCCAAAGAAGGGTAGAAAACGAAAAATTCCCAATCAAACTCGAAAGGAAAAAAAGATACGTATGTACACCAATAAACCATATTTTAACTATAAAAGTATTCAAATCTAACGCAAAGAATTTGTCGATTTTCATTGTAACTGTACATTAAAATGCGCCGAGAGTGTTTGATTTTGTTTGATTTGAAATTCGGTTTTGGTCACTAAATTCATATGATGCTCAGGCTAATTTAATTGCTGCTAGTGTATGTGAGATTGAAAAAAAGAGATCTTATGGCAGAAATAAGATCATGGTCGATCATGCCGATAGATTCATGGTCGGGCTCCTATTGGTGATCAAAGAGGTTTGAAGCCAGGAGGTAAAAACAAATTACCAGATGAAAAAATTGAAGCTGTTATTAATCATATTGATAAAATACCTAAATATACTTCACACTACCGTAGAGAACAAACGGAGGCAAATTATTTACCACCTGGCATCACAATTCAAAAAATGTATGATATGTACAAACAGGAAGAAGCCAATCCAGTAAGCCTAATCTCATACAAGAACATATTCTATACGAAATTTAATTAAAAAATAAAGCCTTTAAAAAAAAGACATGTGCAACAGTTGTGATAGCTTTAAAATGAAGATAGACAATGAAAATAATGAAGAAAAAAAAGATTTCAAGCAGGAACATAAGAAGCATTTGCAAGTAGCAGAGGAGGCGCAGCAAATGAGAAAGGAAGATTTTAAGATAGCAAAAGAACAGATGGATATTGAATGTTTAAGTTTTGACTTAGAAAAGACCCTACCGCTTCCTAGAATCCCTACAGGCATCATATTTTATAAGCGCCAGTTGTGGGTATATAACGCCGCTATACATAGTGCCAAAGAAAGTAGAGGTTACTGCTACGTTTGGGTAGAAGATTCAGCAGGTAGAGGCGCCCAAGAAATAGGATCTTGCCTTCTAAAACATATAAAAAGTAGATTGCCTCAAGAAATTAAACAACTTACCCTTTGGTGTGATTCTTGCAGTGGGCAGAATCGGAATATCAAGTTAATATTTACGCTTAAATCTATATTGTATGATACATGCGCGAACTTACAAAGCATAACAGTAAAATATCTTTGTTCTTGGCATAGTTTCCTGCCGAATGACACCGACTTTAGTGACATTGAGTCGGCTCTCAAAGGACAATAAAGATTGTATACACCAGATGACTACATCGAAGTAATGCGTTCTTGCAGTAAAAAAAGGCCTTTAGTAGTCACGCAAATGAACGCCCAAGATTTTTTGGGTGTAATGAATATTGAGAAAAAAATCACCAACAGAAAAATTACAGAAGATAAAGAGAAAATTAATTGGTTAAAGATCAGGTCAATCAAGATAAATAAACAGGAGCCCTTTTCAATAATGATACAGCAACATGATTTTTCTCAACTCTATCAAAAAATTTCAATTAAAAAATCTTCTTGAGGTAGACCTTGCAACGAAGAAATCTTTAGAGACTTAATAGCTCTGTGGCCCAACGGTAAGCCTATTGCTGAAGCAAAATTGCTTGCTTATTCCTGCAGACGCATTGCCTTTTTATCAAAATTTGCAAGGTACCAATATAACTGAGGATGTTGAGGGTTACAATATTAATGTGGAAGATTTGAATTTTGAAGTGGATTATGTAGAATAGGTTTATAATATTAAATTAATAATAATAACTATTATTATTGATTATTTGGCTTTTTCGTAAATAAATATTATTCTTGGAGTATTATTTGTTCTTTCATTTCGCAACTTACTGGTACTAATTACCCACTTTGCAAAACGCAAAAACCTACCAACCCACAAAAAGTCAGTGATTTTTACCTTTTTTTATTTTTAAAATATCAGAACTTATATAGGATACCAAAAAACATACCTAAAATTAAAATAAAGTTTCAAAGTAGTTTTGAACATCCTATAGATTTTTTAAACTCGTAAAATCTTTAGAGTTGATTATCTCAGTTTGTCACGATTGAGGGTTGGGAGCTTTCTGCAGAATGTCGTCCAATTGTTTGATTCATTTTATTGCTATGACATTTTTTAGTGTCAGTATGTTTTGACATATTTATGACAGGACTATGGATTGGTTGCATTAATCCTATTAGTTGGCCTCCAAGATCTTCAGACCTCACACCACTGGACTATTGTGTATGGGGATGGTTTAAAAATGAGGGGTACAAAGTAAAAGGTTTGAAATTTGGAAGCATTGTTCGTTAAAGAATGACATGAATCACTAAGAAAAGTAACTTAATAGTCAAGTTATAACATTTCAATTGCTACATTGACCCTCACTTCAACTCACAACTAAATGGTAATAAAACACATTTACACTTACCTCAAACCATTTCCGTCATCCCAGAAATAATATTTGGTGTTAATATTCTTAAAGTCTAACACGGCATTTTCCTTTCTCAATATAATTTTGTCCCATAACACAACCTGCAACATGCATAAAATCAATCATGATTAAAACAGAATTCAGTTTAATGGTCTGACCTGGTTCAGGGCATTACTTTGTGTAGAATACTCAGCTGTAAGATACAAAAACAGCTGTTTAACATTCCAGTTAAACAAATGGGTTAAGTCAGTCCTCAGGTCGAAACTTAAGTAACCTAAATCGTTTCGTTCCCTTGAGGCACTGTAGTCTGGAACGTTTTTACTAAAAAAAAATCATTTAGGCATGATTATTATTATAGTGCAGTACTTACACATAAACTTTCACAGTTTTTACATCCACATCAGTGGTATAGTTTAAGAACACTGTGGATATAAAACAGCAAAAGGTTAACACGGCCAAAACGCTAAGGGTGTAGGCGAATATGAAATTCGCCCTTTGCAGTACAGAATGCATTTTAATTCTTTAAATGCCGAAGTTTACGGGTTATGGGGAGGAATAGAAGTTTAATTATAATAAACGACACGTCAGACCGGACTACAACAAATTTAGGAATTTTGGTGGTGGCTCCAGTACGAGATTGTCAGACTGACGTGGTCAAGGCAAGTGTTTTTATTTACACGGAAAAGTATAACTTTCCACTCTCGTGAATTTTACGCGAAAATATACAAATTTTCTTCCAAATTTGTTAAACAATTTAAATAATAATAATTTTCTTTTATAATAATACTTATTAATTATTTTCTAAATGTTTTAGATCTAAAGCAATTAAACAATGTCAAAAATATTATTGACCGAACCCTGGATTTGGTAATTTCGAATGTTGACTGTAAGGTCATAGAATCAGACATGCCGATTTCGAGGGTTGATCAATATCACCCCCCGCTACTCGTCTATGTTAATAACTTAAAAATCGAAAAATCACCATCATTTGAACTATGCAGAAATGCACCCAAGACGTTCAATTTTCGAAGGGCCAATTTTCCTTTGTTATACGATTCAATATTGCATGCAAATTGGGAACAATTGTTTAAGTGTTTGGGTGTCAACGAAGCCTGTGACCATTTATATAACTCTCTTAACGTTATGTTTCAGAACACTGTACCTTTGAGGAAGGATCGAAGGCGTCGGTATCCTCCCTGGTTTACCTCAGAGATCATACACTTAATTAAAAGTAAAGAATCAGCCCACAAGAATTATAAAAGATATAATACAATCCACCATTATGATAAATTTAAAAACATACGAACTACTCTCAAAACAGTAAAAACAAACGCATATAATAACTATTTACGTAATATAGAAACGAATATTTGCAGGGATAGTTCTGAGTTTTGGAGGTACATTCAAATGAGGAAGGGCGATTCTAGAATACCGGGTATTATAAGGGATGGTGCCGATGAGTTTTCGAATCCACAATCGATAGTTGATGCTTTCGCCAATTTTTTTCAGACTGTTTACATTGAGTCTGACGCTAACAACTTTACTTCATCTACACTAAAACATTGTCAAAGTGATGTAACTTTAAATTATTTAAATGAGTCTGATATTATTGAAGCCTCCAAAAAACTTAAAAACAAGTCAACTTGCGGTACAGACTTTATTCCGAGCTTCATAGTGAAAGACTGTATTGCGGCATTGGCGAAACCATTGACTTACATTTTTAACCTCTGCATACGCACAGGTATATTTCCTTCTTGCTGGAAGATAGCGCGAGTCATACCAATCTTTAAAAAGGGCGATAAGTCGGAGCTTCGAAATTATAGACCTATATCTATTTTATGCAATTTTTCCAAGCTCTTTGAAATTTGTATTCATAAACAACTGTACAATCAAGTTAAATCTTTCATCTCTATCGATCAGCACGGGTTTGTGGAGCAGAGATCATGTGTCACAAACCTGAGCTGTCTTTCTGAATATGTGTGTCAGGCGCTTAATGCTAGAGGTCAGGTAGATGTCCTTTACATGGACTTTCAGAAGGCGTTTGATCAGGTAGATCTCAGAATTTTATTAAAAAAACTGGATTATCTGGGCTGTTCCATAGGTCTGTTAAGTTTTCTTTCCTCGTATCTCAATGGGCGTAGGCAGTTTGTCGAGATCGACGGCTTTCGTTCTTCTCAATATATAGTGAAATCTGGAGTTCCCCAGGGAGCAAATTTGGGTCCTTTGTTGTTTATATTGTTTATTAACGATCTCGCATCAATCATCTCTTGTTATAAATTGCTTTTTGCCGACGATCTGAAAATTTACACTAAAATTAACTGTTTAGCCGACTGCCAACATCTTCAAGAAGTATTAAATAGTATTAATAGCTGGTGTCAGAATAACAGACTTTTTCTTAATGTATCAAAATGTTTTCTTGTTTCCTATTGTAGAAATAAAACTTCTATACAATATGATTACCATATACAGAATCTTCCTTTAACAAGATGCCATGAAATCAAGGATTTGGGTGTAACGTTTGATGAAAATTTTGACTTTAAAAGCCACATTCAGAATATTGTACTATCATCATCCAGGTCTTTGGGGTTTATTATTAGAAATTGTCGTAATTTTAACGATACCAGCGTGGTACTATTATTATATCAATCTTTTGTACGCTCAAGACTTGAGTATGCGTCACTTATATGGCATCCAATATATGAAACTGAAATCAAAAACGTTGAATATATACAACGCAGGTTTATAAAGTATTTGCACTATAGGGAAGATGGCGTTTATCCAGCCAGAGGCACTTGCCAAAATGTCATGCTTGGACGGTTCAATATGAAAACCTTACTCGATCGTCGTGTGACAACGGCTATAACTTTCTTATATAAGCTAGTAAACAACAAAATAGACTGCATTTCACTCTTAAATCAGATTCGGTACATTGTCCCAAGGATAAACTCCAGAAATTCTCGCACTTTTTATTGCAACAGAGCATTAAATAATATTTTCAAGAGAGCTCCGATTTTTTACATATGTAATTTGTTTAATACGCTTTGTAACTACAACATAGATCTATTTGTTGATACGCTATCTTCTGTGCTGAGGCTACTCAATCAATAACCTAGTATTACAACCTGTAAGTACCTGTCTAATGCTGTTTGTTATTTAGAAGTGTGGCATAAAGGTTTGTTGAGTTCTTTTTTTTTTATTTTTGTTTATTCTTTAAATTAGTTTTAACTGTTTTACTTTACTACTTTGTTTTTTTGCATTTAATTTTTATTCAGTTGTTATTGTTTTGATTTGTATTTTTTTTCTGCATTTCCTGTAAGTGGGTGACCGTTGGAAATAAAGACTTATTTATTTACTTATTTATAATAAATTAACCCTCAGAAATGCAGCAGTTAGATATTCGGCTCTATTTGGGCTGTCTTGCGAACACAGCGGATTTCCTGCTGGATTTAACGGAATTATTTCGCCCCCTAGGCAACAACTAGATCAAGATTAACTCTGCATCTTGATCTAGTTGTTGCCCTAGTGTTGTAGGTTTGATTTTTTTCAGTTGTTTAGCAGGGTTTTGCAAATTAAGAGATACGAACTCGGTTAAATAGGGGAAAAGGCTCGCCTTATGGATGTTAGTCTAAACCACCGTCTATAGATTAGTTGTAATCTATAGACGGTGTCTAAACCCATTAATTTTTTTTTATATTTTAGAAGTTTACGAGATATTCTATCTATATTAAAACGAAAATCGGGTATATGTTTTTAATTGTCTCTGGCTTTATTTCAAAAAATATTTTTCGGCACTTTTTCATAGCAACGTCTGGGTACAGTACCTTATCTTATTTTAGTTGCTGTTTTTCCTTCAGAAGAACCCAAGCCAGAAGTAAACGATGGACAAAAGGTTTTGAATGTTATAGACAACACATCAATATCGCAGAGAGAACCCTATTATAATGCGCAACAGACTGCAGGTATTTTTTTGCATAATATCAAAACCTCTGCAGATACTTTTTGGATGAATTTACCTCTTAGCAATACATCTTATTCTTTCAGATTATGACAATTTGCCTGGTCCCAGTAATCAACGTTCTCCTTTATCATACAATTTGGAGTCAGATATAGAACCATTTTCACCCGAGGTTTCAGAATATGTTCCAAGTTCTTCAGGTGAAACATCTAAAGAAGAATTAGGTATTGAAAACTCGACTTTGACAACAGACATACAACTCGAAGGTATGGAAGAATTTCCTTCGAAAATCTAGAAAGAGGAAGAAGAATCCAAAAGAAAAAAATATTCCAAAAAAAAGGAGACAGCATGGCGAAAGTTATATCTCCAGCAGAGGAAAATACGTACCTGGACTGTTATTTAAGGATCCGTGCACGGCAAAATGTAGAAGAAAATGCAGTAACAAATTAACCCACGATGATCGTCTCAAAATTTTTCAAAGTTACTATCAGCTTGATCCATACGAACAACAAAGAAATTTTATACAGAGCAACACAGTAAAATAGCAAAAAAATGGACAACCAAAGAAAATTCTAAGCGCAAAAATACTATTATCTTTTTCTTGCCTACCGTTGAAGCAAAGATTCAAGTTTGTAAGACCATGTTTATAAATACTCTGGGAATACGGAAAGGGGTGCTAGATATCGCTATGAAAAAACGAATGGAAGGCAATATTACTTCAAAGGATAAAAGGGGCAAAGGTCTAAAGAATGCCACACCTCCTGAAGTTTTAGAAGGAGTAAGAAAACATATTGAAAAGTTTCCTGTCATGGCCTCACATTATTGTCGAGAAAAAACTCAAAGGTAATATTTAGAGTCTGATCTTAATATTACTATTATGTACACAATGTATAAAAACGAGTGTTTAGAGAATAATCTGCCATTTGCAACTTCTTCAGCCTACAGAAAGATATTTTGTGAAGAATATAACCTGGGTTTTTTCCGGCCCAGAAAGGATCAGTGTCGCACATGTATGACTTCAAATCAAATCAAATCAAAAATGGTTTATTTGTCAAAATGTACAGTTTTATAGGTCAATAAAAATTACAAAGAGAAAAAAAAATTACATTGACAAATAGGACTATTCTCTCGATTATAAAACCGTTTTCCCTAGTTAGCACAAGCAAAGAAGGGATGAAAAAGCCCTTTACAATTTACAGAAACAATTTTACAAAAATAAAAATAACGTTTTTATATAGGAATGCAAAGTAAGATATAGAATTAATTAACCTAAGATTTTAAGACAGGCAGCGGCAGTGCGACAACGGACGAGCGCAAGGAGAGAGGACAGACGAGGCGAAAAAAGACCCCAAAAAATAACCCCAAGATGCGTGCATCGGCCTAGGCTATTAAAAAATATACGTACTGACTTACAATACACCTGGTAGCATAAAAACTAAAATTATAGAAGCTAATCCAAGTAACATTTTCTCAAGCAGTTGGTTTTTAAAGTTGCGTTTTAGCCGCACCAAGGTTCTGCAATAGTCATTGGCTTGCTTGATGGAAATATTTAGGTTAAATGTTGTACTAATAGGAACTAGGAACCTTAGGTAAATTAAAAATCTAATTAGTTGTAGTCAAGTGTCAACAATAACGTTGTTATGGCCATAAACGAGGGCTGAGGGCTTGATGGTTTTGAGATAATAAGGTTTTGGAGAGGTTATATTTCAGCATTAATTTGGCAATCAAAATTCCAATATAGAACGATTTTAGCATTAAAATTATCTATTCAGAACCATATGGTCTTGAATCAATTGCCTAACTATTTGGCACTTTATACGGCCTATTCCGGAAAATATAGCATTTTTTAACACCTAAAGGACTTGCTAAAAGTCAAATGGATAATAAGATAACTTTATGGGATAAGGTTTAACCAACTAGTCACAATAAAACACAGTTTGCGGACGGTCGCGACTATTAAATCCTACGTCATTTATTCTTAGAATACAGGGATGTCTTGGCACAAAATTGTAAGAAGTGGCAATTTTAAAAGAAAAGTGAAGCGAAATTTCCAACGAATTACAACTGGTCAGGTAAATATGACAAATAAAATGTTGACAATATAACTAATGCCAATAGATCCTACTAAATGCCTAAAAGCCATTTATTGAAATTCGCCCAGACTTTGCCAGCTAATTGGTTATTAAAAGTAGCCTAATAAGTGCTGGAAGATGCTAGTTAGCCCTGTTTTAGCTTTTTTTAAAATCCACTGGCATTTTTTTAAGCCTTTTGTCCTACGACATAGCTTTTGTTACTTACTTAAGTTATTATAGCAGCTTAAAAGCATACCCTGCTAGGCGTTCATTTTGAAGAAAAAATGTAATTCTTCCATTTTTATAAGCTATTCAAATACAGGCAAAAATAATGTAATATGTAAACAATTTAGATAATATATAAAGACACTGAAGCATTTAAGTACATATCACTAAAGCATCTCAGAAATAAAAATATATTAATTTTTTATTTTTTTATTGGCACTGAATAATGTTTAATTTGTAAGATATCAAAGGCGCGCGTGTTTTACAGTTAAATTACACCCAACATTTTCAAGAAACTGGTGTGCGCAATGAAAATCGGTCATCTATTCCAGTATAATATATTTTTTTCTAAAATAAAGTCATACTTACTAAAAATGTCGCCATTGCTTTTTATTTTGGCGTTGTCTTATTTTTACCCTGGCTGTATCATATTTAAAACTAAAAGGTCAGATTTTTATACTTTGGTGTCTCTGAAATACCATATTTAAAAGTAAATAGCAAAATTTTAATACTTCAATATGTATCTGAAATGCCAAAAGCCGGCGAACAGGCCAAACTATATAACCACCTAAAAGTCTAAAAGGACTTTGCTAAAAGGTTGTAAAAGCTTTCAGGTTCTACACAGGTTACTTTTAGGCATCTTCGGGTTCGATAAAGGTTATTTATATTAGCTATATAGGTTCTGTGATATGCGATCTGGTTTCAAATTGGCCAGGGCCTATTGGCAACAACAACCTCTTTAAGCCTGGGCCTTTTTTTACTACAGGAGGTTATGCGGGCTAATAAATAACGTTGTTTGTGCTTAATGGCATAATCAATAATTTTTCTTAAACAGGTTCTAGGAGTTATTTATAACCTTTTTGGAACCTAAATTGTTACTTGGGAATTATCAAGCCCATCTAGCTGCCAAAGAAAAGGCTCGCCAGGAAAAAAGGTCGGACAAGGCATTAGCTGAAAGCTCCAACAACAACATTTTATGCTGCAATTTTGATCTCCAACAAGTTCTCATGACTCCTAATGATCCGTCAAATAATGCGTTGTTCTATAAACAGCGATTGAAATCCTTTAATTTTACTATCTATAATGTTGTGTCTAAACAAGGAGACTGCTACATGTGGAGTGAAGTTGAAGGCAAGCGCGGAAGTTGCGAAATTGCTAGTTGCCTCTACAGCTATTTTAAATCATTACCTGAAAATGTTAAAAGCATTATCTGCTACAGTGATAGATGTGGAGGACAAAATCTTAATAAATATGTCGCAGCAATGTGTTTAACAGCAGTTCAGGAAATTCCAACTCTCCAAACAATCGATCTAAAGTTTCTTGTCGTGGGACATGGTGAGATGGAGTGCGATTCTATGCACTCTGCTAGATCGACAGAACTAAAGAGAGTTCGAAAAGCAAACTGGCCTGAAGATTATAAAACTATAGCCCGGTGCGCAAGAAGAAGAGGTGATAAGCCATATTTGGTTCACAATATAACACATAAACAAATTCTTAACTGGAAAAGTTACGCAGACCGAAAGTTAATTTTCAGAAAAGAAGATGAAAGCTGTAAGGTGGTTAGTTGGCAGAAAATTTGTTGGCTAAACTTTTCAAAATCGGCACCTTTCATCATTCACTTTAAAGAAGATTTCGATGGTGAGTTCAGACGACTAAACTGCAATCGCAAAACACGTATATCTTCTGCAAACAATACTTTAGAGCCCTTGTATAAAAATCAGCTACCTCTTAAGAAAGAAAAATATGACGACCTTATGTCATTGTTTAAAATGAATCCCCCAGCCCTTCCTAGTGAGTATAAAAGATTTTATGAAAATCTCCCATTTCAAAGAAATTCACGTAAAACGCTTTCAAAACATAGAAGATTCCGATAGTGATATAAGTGATAATGACATTTAGGTAGTGGATTTCTTACTGTTTTGTTAAACCCGCTACTCACTATTGATTGATGCACCGATTTGATGCTCTGATTCGCAAATCATTGCTATTTCTCATCCTATATTTACAATGTAAAAATTTGTGAATCAGCGCATCAAACCGGCTCATCACCGATCCTGAGTAGCGGGCTTTACCGTTATCCTAAATTTGTTCATGAGTCTCAAATAAAGTTTAATTCAATGGATGTTTTTTTGTTTAACTGGCAAGTAGGTATTTATAACTAGATATCTTTTTTTGTTCAATAAATGTGGAGCAACAACTAGATATCTCAACTTTTTCTCTCTTTTTTTATCAAATTCTTCAAAAATATAAAAATTTGATTGTATTCTAGATAACCAAATTATAGCCTAATATGCATTATATCTTTGTAAAAGTTAAACATTTTTTAGAAGGTGTATTTTTTCGCGGCTTGAATTTTTAAACTGCATTTTCTCAAAACTATGAATTTTAAGTTATCTAGTTGTTGCATTAAGGGGGCGATTTGTAGCCAAGAAGACTCGGACACTATCTGTATGCTAACCATGTGTACCCAAAAATGAACGAAAACGAGTTTCAGAAAGTTGCCACATCGGCGCTATTGGTCAGAAGGATGGATACCTCACTCTAAGCTTTTGATGTTATTGTTATACAGGGTGTTTCGGGAGGAAAGTGAAATATTTTGGGAACATGTTCAGAAGGTCAAAATAAGATTAATTATTAGATTCTCAACTGTTTCTGAAATAATCGGTTCTGAAGATTTTTTATTTTAAAAGCAACACAAACATATACTAGTAAAAACAAAATTCCACTATGTTGTCGTTTGTTGAATGTTTTCCCCATACCCAAATACCCCCACCAACTTCAAGGCAAGCTGCAGCACGTTTGTTAAACGCTCGTGTTACACATTTAATTGCTTGGGGATTGTTTTTAATAATATTTGAAGTATTCAAAATTTTTATATTGGAGTCCTTCTACGGTTTCTACTGGTGTATCGTACACTAGAGCTTTCATTCACCCCCAGAGGCAATAATCCAGTGGACTTAAGTCTGGTGACCTCGGTGGCCAAACTTGAGGTCCCCCTCTGCCAATCCAACGATCAGGAAAACGATTGTCTAAGAGTCAAAGAAATTACGCACTCGGCGACTAAAATGAGGCGGGGCTCCATCGTGTTATAAATATGAGCAATACAAAAAAAAAACGTAATTATATAATACTATATTGACTTGCGGAGTCTTAAAATGAGTTAAAGACTTTCTTTTACAACGTCTTACGGAGTGAAAATTAAAACAACGTACAGAGTGACCAATCAGAGCGAAGTGGATACTTTGCGAACTCATTTTATCGTTCAATTTTGCGTACACGTTCCCTCAACTAAGTTAATTAATTAAAACTGAGTTCTGTAGTAACTGAACTTCCTGTAAAAAAATCGTTACGTCAATTTCTTTCACGAACTTAAAGAAGAAGAAGAAGATATGTAGCATAAAATTAATGATCTGCCGGTAAAAGAAAAATCAATAATTCTTCCAGGCAGTTGAGGTCCTGAAGGAAAAAGACAAGAAGAGCTGTGGTCTACAGTAACTGAACTGCCTATAAAAAATTCGTTAATATCTTTCATGTGTTTAAAGAAGAAGAAGAAGAACCACAAAAAGAAGAAATTCAAGATAAAATTAATGAACTTGATTAGTTAATTAAGATCAGATGGTTAAGTGCTTGTTATAATAAGAATATTCTTATTATGAGAATTGCTGCCTAGAGAGAACCTTCACTAAGAAGGTAAATAGAAAAATTCATCCAGGTATTAGGAACTAAAGACCTGCTGTCATCAAAAGTGTAAAGAGACAGCTAGGCGGACTCGTCTTTGGGTATTAGAAGAGGAGATAATTCATGGGCAACTTGTTATATAGGAGCGTCTGCGACTATATTATGCACGCGAGCCCGGGCCCGAAAAATCGTGTTTTTTTGGAAATAAAAATTCATATCTTTGGCTGTATGGTTAGCGAAACGATGAAATTTGGCATAGGGTCTCTCAATACATTGAGAATGATGGATCCGTAAACGATTTTTTTTTCCGGTACCACCAAACGGAGCGGTACTGTCTCAAAGTCAAAAATTCGTAAAAAAACGGGTCAAATTCCTTTCAGACGCGAGAACTCAAATAAAAAGCCTTTAAAAAACTTTAAATTTTTAGGACATAAGGGTCGGTGGGGGCTTAAGAACTGTATACTTTTTGGGCCAGATCGGTATACAGGGTGAGTTGTTATAAGCGAACAAAAGTGACTAAAAAAAAAATTCAAACTTCTCCAGAGGCTAAAAAAAAATTTTTATAAAAAAAGTGTTTCGGCGAAAAGACTTCATTTTATAAGAGATTTAACATACTTGGAGCTTTTTTTTGTAAAAAATTTATTTTACGAGTTCTAGCATTTTCAGTTTTTTGGGATTTCCCGCCAAACGATACTTATTATGGGAAAAATTTTTTTTTCAAAAAATAACTTTATCCTTTACCTTTCATATGCCATATAACCGAAATTTTTGGGAACCATACAGGGCGAGCAATAATGAACTTTACCCATGAAGGTCCGACCCGAAAATCACATTTTATTTAATAACTTTTTCGCAGTGGCACCTGGACCATTTATATTCTCAGGCATTAAATACTTTAATAACCCCAGTATTTGTGTAAAATTACAATCTTCCAACTTTAATAGGTTCTGAGCAATTCGAATTTTCGCGTTTAATTCATTTGCGGCGTCCCTGTACATGGTGAAAAGATCAGACAACATCTAAAGGATCCGAAATTTTGTTTTACAACACATACTAAAATTTCAGGGTTCCAGCGATAGTACAAGTACCCGAAAAATGCGATTTTATGAAAAAAGTCCATTTTTTTGCGTTTTTGCAGGTAATTGGAGGTGTCAACCTAAACTCTGATGAAATGGCTGGTGGGAACAATACTTTGACGCATGGTGGATACAAATTTTTTGCTCGTGACAGGTGGCCGGGACTTGGTTGGGTTTTTTGTAAAATTATGAATGAAAATGAACCGGAAACGATCAGGGAAAGGAAGCACCGAATCAGAAAATGAATGGGCTTTCCGAATCTGTGCATATCAATAGGGGAAATTGTGTATTGCGTCCAGGAAAATTCGGCAAACATTTTGACGTCTTCGAAAAATGCCGTTTTTTTGAAATGTCAGTGGTTTTATACCGGGGTGAGACGAAATGAAATTTGCCCGATTATTTTATTAAAATTATTCGAATATATACACGGGTCAGTCGTAATGATCTATTTAATTTAAAATAAAAATTTAGATATTAGGTGAGTTTTTACTATTTAGTTTATTATTAATATATGTTAATAATTCTTAAACATTGCTTTTGGGATATAAATAAAAAATTTTTGAAATTATTGATTTTTAAGGTTAGTCGAGTATCATAACTTTTTTGGTATTGGTGCGATTTGGTTGAAATTTGGTACCTAGTACCTATTTCGGATAAGATTAATAAATTTTTACAGATATTTGACATGACTATGTTTTAAGGTCACGTGACTACCTTAACTTTCTTCCTATTTGTCCGATTTGATTGAAATTTGGTATTTGGGGTTTATTTAGGATGCAATTATTAATTTTTCACAGATATTTGACATTTGACTTCCAGGTCACGTGACTATTGTAACTTTTTTGCTATGAGTCCGATTGGGTTCAAATTTGGTATTTATGCTTTATTTAGGACACAATTAATAAATTTTAACAGATAATTGTCAAATTATATTTTAAAGTCACGTGACTTTGATAATTCTTTTGCTATTGATCCGATTGGGTTGAAATTTGGTATTTAGAGTTTTATTAGGATGCCATTATTGAATTTTTACAAATTTTTAAAATATTGCGTTTTTAAGTCACGTGACTATCAAAATTTCTTTCGTATTCGTCCGATTTGATTGAAATTTCCTATTAGATTATATGTATATATTTATAGATAATATTTTGTAGTACCCTATTGCTTTTAACTTAATTGTTTCTTAGATTTGCCTTTGAAAAACAAATTAAAAAATCATCGGTTGGATATGCTTTAAAGGGAACTTATCTTCTTTCATAATATTGTAGCATTATTATAGATTTTGAAAATTTTTGTCATTAAGCTTTTTCATTCCTTTTTGAATGGTCTTTAGCCAGAAAAAAGAAATTTGGAATTTGGAGCATGTTTTGAAAAAATTTTAATTTTGGGCCCGGTTTTGTTCGAAAATCGATAAATGCAAATAAATAGGTTTTCTGTTCATTTTAGAGTCAAATCGATAATAACCTTTTTGAAAGGTATCCTGAAGTAGTACCTGATAGAAAAATAAAAAAATGAAATTTTTTCATAGGGCTCTTGATAATTCGATATTTATGAATTATAGTTTTTTACAATTTTCTCCGAATCTGTGATAGCTATAATCAATTAGTTTTTAAATTCGAATACCTCGTAATATTCCCTAGAACTTTTGTTTAAGGCAAAAAGTTGTTAGAGTTATAGTTTAGTTAGAAAAAAATAAAAACCATTTTTTCACAATTTTTCATGGCTATACCCCTTTCGATTTTGGAGCAAAAAAAAAAATTTTTTTTCTTGGGTTTTTTTTACTGGAAATTGCCAACTTAGGGCTTGCATTATAATTTGTCAATTATCATTTTAAGAAAAAAAATGGTACCGTGGAAAAAAAACGAGTTTTCTTTTATTTTTTTTCACATTTTTACTAATATCTCGACTTCTATAGCTTCGATTCGATTCGTTGATGGTTTCTTTTATTTCTTATTCTCCTCCTGTCAATTCTTTTGATATTTTATTACTATTATATTTCAAAACAAAAAGGAAAATTAAAACAAATCGACGTAAAATCCCTGTTTGTTCTATTTCAATAAATAGACCCTTATGGGAACTTCTCTCTGAATTTGGTATTTATGGTTTCTTTAGGATACAAGGAATAAATTATGACAGATAACTGACATTTGAGTCAGCCTAGGTCACATGACTACCGTAACTTTTTAGCTATTGGTCCGATTCTGCTCGAATTTGGTATTCAGGCTTTATTTAGAATACAATTAATATACTTCGACAGATATTTGAAATATAAGATAGTATACTAACACAACGCGACTATATAACAAATTATGGTTCTTTGAAGCATGATACCCCAACCACTGGTCATCTCTTTCCTTGGCATATAAACGTTGGTACACCTGACAATTTTGGTTTTTTTTTTAAGAATTCCTTTATAGCCATTCACAAACAAGACCTAAAGGTTCCAAACTGGTCCCCACGGACCAAAAGTATAGGAGCGAAGCGACTATACTTGTTATATAGGAGCGTCTGCGACTATATTATGCACGCGAGCCCGGGCCCGAAAAATCGTGTTTTTTTGGAAATAAAAATTCATATCTTTGGCTGTATGGTTAGCGAAACGATGAAATTTGGCATAGGGTCTCTCAATACATTGAGAATGATGGATCCGTAAACGATTTTTTTTTCCGGTACCACCAAACGGAGCGGTACTGTCTCAAAGTCAAAAATTCGTAAAAAAACGGGTCAAATTCCTTTCAGACGCGAGAACTCAAATAAAAAGCCTTTAAAAAACTTTAAATTTTTAGGACATAAGGGTCGGTGGGGGCTTAAGAACTGTATACTTTTTGGGCCAGATCGGTATACAGGGTGAGTTGTTATAAGCGAACAAAAGTGACTAAAAAAAAAATTCAAACTTCTCCAGAGGCTAAAAAAAAATTTTTATAAAAAAAGTGTTTCGGCGAAAAGACTTCATTTTATAAGAGATTTAACATACTTGGAGCTTTTTTTTGTAAAAAATTTATTTTACGAGTTCTAGCATTTTCAGTTTTTTGGGATTTCCCGCCAAACGATACTTATTATGGGAAAAATTTTTTTTTCAAAAAATAACTTTATCCTTTACCTTTCATATGCCATATAACCGAAATTTTTGGGAACCATACAGGGCGAGCAATAATGAACTTTACCCATGAAGGTCCGACCCGAAAATCACATTTTATTTAATAACTTTTTCGCAGTGGCACCTGGACCATTTATATTCTCAGGCATTAAATACTTTAATAACCCCAGTATTTGTGTAAAATTACAATCTTCCAACTTTAATAGGTTCTGAGCAATTCGAATTTTCGCGTTTAATTCATTTGCGGCGTCCCTGTACATGGTGAAAAGATCAGACAACATCTAAAGGATCCGAAATTTTGTTTTACAACACATACTAAAATTTCAGGGTTCCAGCGATAGTACAAGTACCCGAAAAATGCGATTTTATGAAAAAAGTCCATTTTTTTGCGTTTTTGCAGGTAATTGGAGGTGTCAACCTAAACTCTGATGAAATGGCTGGTGGGAACAATACTTTGACGCATGGTGGATACAAATTTTTTGCTCGTGACAGGTGGCCGGGACTTGGTTGGGTTTTTTGTAAAATTATGAATGAAAATGAACCGGAAACGATCAGGGAAAGGAAGCACCGAATCAGAAAATGAATGGGCTTTCCGAATCTGTGCATATCAATAGGGGAAATTGTGTATTGCGTCCAGGAAAATTCGGCAAACATTTTGACGTCTTCGAAAAATGCCGTTTTTTTGAAATGTCAGTGGTTTTATACCGGGGTGAGACGAAATGAAATTTGCCCGATTATTTTATTAAAATTATTCGAATATATACACGGGTCAGTCGTAATGATCTATTTAATTTAAAATAAAAATTTAGATATTAGGTGAGTTTTTACTATTTAGTTTATTATTAATATATGTTAATAATTCTTAAACATTGCTTTTGGGATATAAATAAAAAATTTTTGAAATTATTGATTTTTAAGGTTAGTCGAGTATCATAACTTTTTTGGTATTGGTGCGATTTGGTTGAAATTTGGTACCTAGTACCTATTTCGGATAAGATTAATAAATTTTTACAGATATTTGACATGACTATGTTTTAAGGTCACGTGACTACCTTAACTTTCTTCCTATTTGTCCGATTTGATTGAAATTTGGTATTTGGGGTTTATTTAGGATGCAATTATTAATTTTTCACAGATATTTGACATTTGACTTCCAGGTCACGTGACTATTGTAACTTTTTTGCTATGAGTCCGATTGGGTTCAAATTTGGTATTTATGCTTTATTTAGGACACAATTAATAAATTTTAACAGATAATTGTCAAATTATATTTTAAAGTCACGTGACTTTGATAATTCTTTTGCTATTGATCCGATTGGGTTGAAATTTGGTATTTAGAGTTTTATTAGGATGCCATTATTGAATTTTTACAAATTTTTAAAATATTGCGTTTTTAAGTCACGTGACTATCAAAATTTCTTTCGTATTCGTCCGATTTGATTGAAATTTCCTATTAGATTATATGTATATATTTATAGATAATATTTTGTAGTACCCTATTGCTTTTAACTTAATTGTTTCTTAGATTTGCCTTTGAAAAACAAATTAAAAAATCATCGGTTGGATATGCTTTAAAGGGAACTTATCTTCTTTCATAATATTGTAGCATTATTATAGATTTTGAAAATTTTTGTCATTAAGCTTTTTCATTCCTTTTTGAATGGTCTTTAGCCAGAAAAAAGAAATTTGGAATTTGGAGCATGTTTTGAAAAAATTTTAATTTTGGGCCCGGTTTTGTTCGAAAATCGATAAATGCAAATAAATAGGTTTTCTGTTCATTTTAGAGTCAAATCGATAATAACCTTTTTGAAAGGTATCCTGAAGTAGTACCTGATAGAAAAATAAAAAAATGAAATTTTTTCATAGGGCTCTTGATAATTCGATATTTATGAATTATAGTTTTTTACAATTTTCTCCGAATCTGTGATAGCTATAATCAATTAGTTTTTAAATTCGAATACCTCGTAATATTCCCTAGAACTTTTGTTTAAGGCAAAAAGTTGTTAGAGTTATAGTTTAGTTAGAAAAAAATAAAAACCATTTTTTCACAATTTTTCATGGCTATACCCCTTTCGATTTTGGAGCAAAAAAAAAAATTTTTTTTCTTGGGTTTTTTTTACTGGAAATTGCCAACTTAGGGCTTGCATTATAATTTGTCAATTATCATTTTAAGAAAAAAAATGGTACCGTGGAAAAAAAACGAGTTTTCTTTTATTTTTTTTCACATTTTTACTAATATCTCGACTTCTATAGCTTCGATTCGATTCGTTGATGGTTTCTTTTATTTCTTATTCTCCTCCTGTCAATTCTTTTGATATTTTATTACTATTATATTTCAAAACAAAAAGGAAAATTAAAACAAATCGACGTAAAATCCCTGTTTGTTCTATTTCAATAAATAGACCCTTATGGGAACTTCTCTCTGAATTTGGTATTTATGGTTTCTTTAGGATACAAGGAATAAATTATGACAGATAACTGACATTTGAGTCAGCCTAGGTCACATGACTACCGTAACTTTTTAGCTATTGGTCCGATTCTGCTCGAATTTGGTATTCAGGCTTTATTTAGAATACAATTAATATACTTCGACAGATATTTGAAATATAAGATAGTATACTAACACAACGCGACTATATAACAAATTATGGTTCTTTGAAGCATGATACCCCAACCACTGGTCATCTCTTTCCTTGGCATATAAACGTTGGTACACCTGACAATTTTGGTTTTTTTTTTAAGAATTCCTTTATAGCCATTCACAAACAAGACCTAAAGGTTCCAAACTGGTCCCCACGGACCAAAAGTATAGGAGCGAAGCGACTATACTTGTTATATAGGAGCGTCTGCGACTATATTATGCACGCGAGCCCGGGCCCGAAAAATCGTGTTTTTTTGGAAATAAAAATTCATATCTTTGGCTGTATGGCTAGCGAAACGATGAAATTTGGCATAGGGTCTCTCAATACATTGAGAATGATGGATCCGTAAACGATTTTTTTTTCCGGTACCACCAAACGGAGCGGTACTGTCTCAAAGTCAAAAATTCGTAAAAAAATGGGTCAAATTCCTTTCAGACGCGAGAACTCAAATAAAAAGCCTTTAAAAGACTTTAAATTTTTAGGACATAAGGGTCGGTGGGGGCTTAAGAACTGTATACTTTTTGGGCCAGATCGGTATACAGGGTGAGTTGTTATAAGCGAACAAAAGTGACTAAAAAAAAAATTCAAACTTCTCCAGAGGCTAAAAAAAAATTTTTATAAAAAAAGTGTTTCGGCGAAAAGACTTCATTTTATAAGAGATTTAACATACTTGGAGCTTTTTTTTGTAAAAAATTTATTTTACGAGTTCTGGCATTTTCAGTTTTTTGGAATTTTCCGCCAAACGATACTTATTTTGAGAAAAATTTTTTTTTCAAAAAATAACTTCATCTTTTATCTTCCATATGCCATATAACCGAAATTTTCGTAAGCCATACAGGGCGAGCAATAATGAACTTTACCCATGGAGGTCCGACCCGAAAATCACATTTTATTTAATAACTTTTTAGTGGTGGCACCTGGACCATTTATGTTCTCAGGGATTAAATACTTTAATAACCCCATTATTTGTGTAAAATTACAATCTTCCAACATTAATAGGTTCTGAGCAATTCGAATTTTCGCGTTTAATTCATTTGCCACGTCCCTGTACATGGTGAAAAGATCAAACAACATCTAAAGGATCCAAAATTTTGTTTTACAACACATACTAAAATTTCAGGGTTCCAGCGATAGTACAAGTACCCGAAAAATGCGATTTTATGAAAAAAGTCCATTTTTTTGCGTTTTTGCAGGTAATTGGAGGTGTCAACCTAAACTCTGATGAAATGGCTGGTGGGAACAATACTTTGACGCATGGTGGATACAAATTTTTTGCTCGTGACAGGTGGCCGGGACTTGGTTGGGTTTTTTGTAAAATTATGAATGAAAATGAACCGGAAACGATCAGGGAAAGGAAGCACCGAATCAGAAAATGAATGGGCTTTCCGAATCTGTGCATATCAATTGGGGAAATTGTGTATTGCGGCCAGGAAAATTCGGCAAACATTTTGACGTCTTCGAAAAATGCCGTTTTTTTGAAAAGTCAGTGGTTTTATACCGGGGTGAGACGAAATGAAATTTGCCCGATTATTTTATTAAAATTATTCGAATATATACACGGGTCAGTCGTAATGATCTATTTAATTTAAAATAAAAATTTCGATATTAGGTGAGTTTTTACTATTTAGTTTGTTATTAATAGATGTTAACAATTCTTAGACATTGCTTTTGGGATATAAATAAAATTTTTTTGAAATTATTGATTTTTAAGGTTAGTCGAGTATCATAACTTTTTTGGTATTGGTGCGATTTGGTTGAAATTTGGTACCTAGTACCTATTTCGGATATGATTAATAAATTTTTACAGATATTTGACATGACTATGTTTTAGGGTCACGTGACTACCTTAACTTTCTTCCTATTTATCCGATTTGATTGAAATTTGGTATTTGGGCTATATTTAGGATGCAATTATTAATTTTTCACAGATATTTGACATTTGACTTCCAGGTCACGTGACTATTGTAACTTTTTTGCTATTGGTCTGATTGGGTTCAAATTTGGTATTTGGGCTTTATTTAGGACACAATTAATAAATTTTAACAGATAATTGACAAATTATATTTTAAAGTCACGTGACTTTCATAATTCTTTTGCTATTGATCCGATTGGGTTCAAATTTGGAATTTGGGGTTTATTTAAGATGCAATTGTTGATTTTTTACAAAATTTTAAAATATTGAGTTCTAGGGTCACGTGACTATCAAAATTTCCTATTTGATTGAAATTGGCTATTAGATGATATGTATATATTTGTAGATAATATTTTGTATTACCCTATTCCTTTTATCTTATTTTGTTAAATTATTTCTTAAATTTGCCTTTAAAAAAAAAATTAAGAAATCATCGGTTCGAATACATAGGCTTTAAAGGGATCTTATGTTCTCTCGTAATATTGTGGCATTATTATAGATTTTGAAAAATTTTGTCATAAAGCTTTTTTATTACTTTTTGAGTGGTCTTTAGCCAGAAAAAAAAAATTTTGAATTTGGAGCATGTTTTGAAAAAATTTTCATTTTGGGCCCGATTTTGTTCGAAAATCGATAAATGCAAATAAATAGGTTTTCTGTTCATTTTAGAGTCAAATCGATAATAACCTTTTTGAAAGGTATCCTGAAGTAGTACAAGATAGAAAAATAAAAAGTTAAAATTTTTCCATAGGGCTCTTGATAATTCGATATTTATGATTATTAATTTTTTACAATTTTCTCCGATTCTGTGATAGCTATAATCAATTCGTTTTAACAGTCGAATTCCTCGTAATATTCCCGAGAACTTTTATTTAAGAGAAAAAGTTGTCAGAGTTATAGTTTATTTAGAAAAAAATAAAAACCATTTTTTCGCAATTTTTCATGACTATACCCTGTCGATTTTGGAGCAAAAAAAAAATTTTTTTTCTTGGGTTTTTTTTACTGGAAATTGCCAACTTAGGGCTTACATTATAAGTTGTCAGTTATCATTTTTAAAAAAAAAAATTCTACCGTGGGAAAAAACGAGTTTTCTTTTATTTTTTTTTACATTTTTACTAATATCTCGACTTCTATAGCTTCGATTCAATTCGTTGATGGTTTCTTTTATTCTTTATTCTCCTCCTGTTAATTCTTTTTATATTTTATTACAATTGCCGTTCGGAATAAAACTGAAAAATTTTAAAAATCGACGTAAATACATAGACTCTTATGGGACCTAATATTTCTCTTTATATTGTGGCACTCGTATAAATCATGGAAAATTTTGGCATTAAGCTTTTTTACTAGTTTTTGAATGGTTTTTAACTAGAAAAAAGAAATTTTGAATTCGGAGCATATTTTGAAAAAATGGTTATTTTGACCCCGGATTTTGTTCGAAAATCGAAAAATGCAAAGAAATAGGTTTTCCGTTCATTTTAGAGTCAAATTGGTAATAATCTTTTTTAAAGATACTCTGAAGTAGTACAGGATAGAAAAATAAAAAATTGAAATTTTTCAATAGGGCTCTTGATAATTCGATATTTATGTTTAATAGTTTTTTCCAATTTTCTCCGATTGTATAATAGCTAGAACCGATTCGTTTTAACGCACGGATACCTCGTAATATTCCCGAAAACTTTTGTATAAGACAAAAAGTTGTCAGAGTTATATTTTATTTATAAAAAAATAAAAACCATTTTTTTGAAATTTTTCGTGGGTATACCCCTTTCGATTTTCGACCAAAAAAAAATTTTTTTTTCTTGGGTTTTTTTTGTGAAAATTACAAGTTTAGGGCTAAAACTAAAATTTGTCATAAATTATTTTAAGAAAAAAAATGATACCGTGGGAAAAAACCAGTTTTCTTTTGTTCTTCCCCATTTTTTTACTTATATCTCGGCTTCTATAGCTTCGATTCAATTTATTTATGGTTTTTTTTATTTCTTATTCTTCTCCTGTCAATTCTTTTGATATTTTATTACTATTACATTTTAAAATAAAAAGAAAAATTAAAACAAATCGACGTAAAATCCCGTTTGTTCTATTTCAATAAATAGACCCTTATGGGAACTTCTCTCTGAATTTGGTATTTATGGTTTATTTAGGATACAATAAATTATGACAGATAACTGACATTTAAGTTTCAGCCTAGGTCACGTGACTACCGTAACTTTTTTGCTATTGGTCCGATTCTGTTGGAATTTGGTACTCAGGCTTAATTTAGAATACAATTAATATATTTTGACAGATATTTGAAATATAAGACAGTATATCGACACACAACGCGACTATATAACAAATTATGGTTCTTTGAAGCATGATACCCCAACCACTGGTCATCTCTTTCCTTGGCATATAAACGTTGGTACACCTGATAATTTTTGTTTTGTTTTAAGAAATCCTCTAAGGCCCATCACTGACAGGACTTAGAGGTTCCAAACTGGTCCCCACGGACCAAAAGTATAGGAGCGAAGCGACTATACTTGTTATATAGGAGCGTCTGCGACTATATTATGCACGCGACCTCGGGTCCGAAAAATCGTGTTTTTTTGGAAATAAAAATTCATATCTTTGGCTGTATGGCTAGCGAAACGATGAAATTTGGCATAGGGTCTCTCAATACATTGGGAATGATGGATCCGTAAACGAATTTTTTTTCGGGTACCATCAAACGGAGCGGTACTGTCTCAAAGTCAAAAATTCGTAAAAAAACGGCTCGAAATTCATTTTTGCACGAGATCTCAATTTTAACGCTGTCAAAAAAATTGAAATTTTTAGGCATAAAAGACTTTATGGTAATTCATGTCTGTATACTTTTTGGGCCCGATCGGTGTACAGGGTGAGTTGTTATAAGCGAACAAAAGTGACTAAAAAAAAAATTCAAACTTCTCCAGAGGCTAAAAAAAAATTTTTATAAAAAAAGTGTTTCGGCGAAAAGACTTTATTTTATAAGAGATTTGACATACTTGGAGCTTTTTTTTGTAAAAAATTTATTTTACGAGTTCTGGCATTTTCAGTTTTTTGGAATTTTCTGCCAAACGATACTTATTTTGGGAAAATTTTTTTTTTCAAAAAATAACTTCATCTTTTACCTTTCATATGCCATATAACCGAAATTTTCGTAAGCCATACAGGGCGAGCAATAATGAACTTTACCCATGAAGGTCCGACCCGAAAATCACATTTTATTTAATAACTTTTTCGTAGTAGCATCTGGACCATTTATATTCTCAGGCATTAAATACTTTAATAACCCCAATATTTATGTAAAATTACAATCTTCCAACATTAATAGGTTCTGAGCAATTCGAATTTTCGCGTTTAATTCATTTGCCACGTCCCTGTACATGGTGAAAATATCAGACATCATCTAAAAGATCCGAAATTTTGTTTTACAACACATACTAAAATTTCAGGGTTCCAGCGATAGTACAAGTACCCGAAAAATGCGATTTTATGAAAAAAGTCCATTTTTTTGCGTTTTTGCAGGTAATTGGAGGTGTCAACCTAAACTCTGATGAAATGGCTGGTGGGAACAATACTTTGACGCATGGTGGATACAAATTTTTTGCTCGTGACAGGTGGCCGGGACTTGGTTGGGTTTTTTGTAAAATTATGAATGAAAATGAACCGGAAACGATCAGGGAAAGGAAGCACCGAATCAGAAAATGAATGGGCTTTCCGAATCTGTGCATATCAATTGGGGAAATTGTGTATTGCGGCCAGGAAAATTCGACAAACATTTTGACGTCTTCGAAAAATGCCGTTTTTTTGAAATGTCAGTGTCTTTATACCGGGGTGAGACGAAATGAAATTTGCCCGATTATTTTATTAAAATTATTCGAATATATACACGGGTCAGTCGTAATGATCTATTTAATTTAAAATAAAAATTTCGATATTAGGTGAGTTTTTACTATTTAGTTTATTATTAATATATGTTAATAATTCTTAAACATTGCTTTTGGGATATAAATAAAATTTTTTTGAAATTATTGATTTTTAAGGTTAGTCGAGTATCATAACTTTTTTGGTATTGGTGCGATTTGGTTGAAATTTGGTACCTAGTACCTATTTCGGATAAGATTAATAAATTTTTACAGATATTTGACATGACTATGTTTTAAGGTCACGTGATTATCAAAACTTTCTTCCTATTTGTCCGATTTGATTGAAATTTGGTATTTGGGGTTTATTTAGGATGCAATTATTAATTTTTCACAGATATTTGACATTTGACTTCCAGGTCACGTGACTATTGTAACTTTTTTGCTATTGGTCTGATTGGGTTCAAATTTGGTATTTGGGCTTTATTTAAAATGCAATTATTAATTTTTGACAGATATTTGACATTTGACTTCCGGGTCACGTGACTATTGTAACTTTTTTGCTATGAGTCCGATTGGGTTCAAATTTGGTATTTATGCTTTATTTAGGATACAATTAATAAATTTTAACAGATAATTGACAAATTATATTTTAAAGTCACGTGACTTTCATAATTCTTTTGCTATTGATCCGATTGGGTTGAAATTTAGTATTTGAGCTTTATTTAGGATGCCAGTAATACATTTTGACAGAAATTTGACAGATTGAATTTTAAAGTCACGTGACTTCCATAACTTTTTTGCTATTGATCCGATTGGGTTCAAATTTGGAATTTGGGGTTTATTTAGGATGCAATTGTTGATTTTTTACAAAATTTTAAAATATTGAGTTCTAGGGTCACGTGACTATCAAAATTTCCTATTTGATTGAAATTGGCTATTAAATGATATGTATATATTTGTAGATAATATTTTGTATGATTCTATTCCTTTTATCTTATTTTGTTAAATTATTTCTTAAATTTGCCTTTAAAAAAAAAATTAAGAAATCATCGGTTCGAATACATAGGCTTTAAAGGGAACTTATGTTCTCTCGTAATATTGTGGCATTATTATAGATTTTTAAAAATGTTGTCATAAAGCTTTTTTATTACTTTTTGAGTGGTCTTTCGCCAGAAAAAAGAAATTTTAAATTTGGAGCATGTTTTGAAAAAATTTTCATTTTGGGCCCGATTTTGTTCGAAAATCGATAAATGCAAATAAATAGGTTTTCTGTTCATTTTAGAGTCAAATCGATAATAACCTTTTTGAAAGGTATCCTGAAGTAGTACAAGATAGAAAAATAAAAAATTGAAATTTTTCCATAGGGCTCTTGATAATTCGATATTTATGATTTATAGTTATTTACAATTTTCTCCGAATCTGTGATAGCTATAATCAATTAGTTTTAACATTCGAATACCTCGTAACATTCCCTAGAACTTTTGTTTAAGACAAAAAGTTGTCAGAGTTATAGTTTATTTAGAAAAAAATAAAAACCATTTTTTCACAATTTTTCATGGCTATACCCCTTTCGATTTTGGAGCAAAAAAAAAATTTTTTTTTCTTGGGTTTTTTTTACTGGAAATTGCCAACTTAGGGCTTACATTATAATTTGTCGATTATAATTTTAAGAAAAAAAATGGTACCGTGGGAAAAAACGAGTTTTCTTTTATTTTTTTTCACATTTTTACTAATATCTCGACTTGTATAGCTTCGATTCAATTCGTTGATAGTTTCTATTATTCCTTATTCTCCTCCAGTTAATTCTTTTTATATTTTATTACAATTGCCTTTCGAAATAAAACTGAAAAATTTAAAAAATCGACGTAAAAGCCCGGTTGTCTTATCCCTGTACATAGGCTCTTATGGAACCTAATTTTTCCCTTTATATTATGGCACTCGTATAAATCGTGGAAAATTTTGTCATAAAGCTTTTTTATTAGTTTTTGAATGGTCTTTAACCAGAAAAAAGAAATTTTGAATTTGGAGCATATTTTGGAAAAATGGTCATTTTGACCCCGGATTTTGTTCGAAAATCGAAAAATGCAAAGAAATAGGTTTCCGTTCATTTTAGAGTCAAATTGGTAATAATCTTTTTTAAAGATACTCTGAAGTAGTACAGGTTAGAAAAATAAAAAATTGAAATTTTTCCATAGGGCTCTTGATAATTCGATATTTATGTTTAATAGTTTTTTCCAATTTTCTCCGATTGTATAATAGCTAGAACCGATTCGTTTTAACGCACGGATACCTCGTAATATTCCCGAAAACTTTTGTTTAAGACAAAAAGTTGTCAGAGTTATATTTTATTTTTAAAAAAATAAAAACCATTTTTTCGCAATTTTTCGTGGCTATTCCCCTTTCGATTTTCGACCAAAAAAAATTTTTTTTTTCTTGGGTTTTTTTTACTTGAAATTGCCAACTTAGGGCTTACATTATAATTTGTCAATAATTATTTTAAGAAAAAAAAATGATACCGTGGGAAAAAACCAGTTTTCTTTTGTTTTTCCCACATTTTTTCTAATATCTCGGCTTCTATAGCTTCGATTCAATTTGTTGATGGTTTCTTTTATTTCTTATTCTCCTCCTGTCAATTCTTTTGATATTTTATTACTATTACTTTTCAAAATAAAAAGAAAAATTAAAACAAATCGACGTAAAATCCCTGTTTGTTCTATTTCAAGAAATAGACCTTTATGGGAACTTCTCTCTGAATTTGGTATTTATGGTTTATTTAGGATACAACTAATAAATTATGACAGATAACTGACATTTAAGGTTCAGCCTAGGTCACGTGACTACCGTAACTTTTTTGCTATTGGTCCGATTCTGTTCGAATTTGGTATTCAGGCTATATTTAGGATACAATTAATATACTTTGAGAGATATTTGAAATATAAGACAGTATATTGACACACAACGCGACTATATAACAAATTATGGTTCTTTGAAGCATGATACCCCAACAACTGGTCCTCTCTTACCTTGGCAGGTAAACGTTAGCCTCCCCGACTCACCTGATAATTTTTGATTTTTTTTTTTAATTCCCTTATGGCTTTTCACAAACAAGACCTAAAGGTTCCAAACTGGTCCCCACGGACCAAAAGTATAGGAGCGAAGCGACTATACTTGTTATAAGGAGCGTTAGCGACTTATTATGCACGCCACGTCCGACCCTAATTTGGGTGTTTTTTGGGAAATAAAAATTCATATCTTTGGCTGTATGGCTAGCGAAACGATGAAATTTGGCATGTGGCCTCTCAATACATTGAGAATGATGAATCCGTAAACAATTTTTTTTTTCGGTACCCACAAAGGGAGCAGTACCGAGTTGAAGTCAAAAATTCGTAAAAAAATGGGTAAAATTCGAGTTTCCGACGAGATCTCAATTTTAAAGCATTCAATCGAGCTGAAATTTTCAGGATATACGGGTTCTTGGGGGTTACGTGTCTGTATACTTTTTGGGCCAGATCCGTATACAGGGTGATTTTTTATAAGCGATCAAAGTTGAGTAAAAAAAAAATTCAAAATGGTCCAGAGGCTAAAAGATAATTTTTATAAAAAAAGTTTTTTGGCGAAAAGACTTAGTTTTATGAGAGAAATAACATATTTAGAGGTTTTTTTTCAAAAAAAATTTTTTAACGAGTTCTGGCATTTTTAGTTTTTTCGAATTTACTACCAAACGAAACTTATTTCCGAAAAAAAAAAAATTTCAAAAAATAGGTTCATCTTTTATCTTTCAAATGCCATATAAGCGAAATTTTTGTGAACCATACAGGGCGAGCAATAATAAATTTTTTCCATGAAGGTCCGAAAAATTGACAAAAAAAAATCACATTTTATTTAATAACTTTTTAAGGGTGGCACTTGGAAATTTCAAACTTTCAACATTTATAATACTTTCTAAGGGCTTTTTTCTGATGTAATCTACAGTCATCTACGTAGAGTAGTTTTTGCTCTACACCTTTTTTTTACTTTGACGCTTAATACTGGCATACCTATGTAACGTACGAAGACCATTTTTGCCTTCAGACACGCGGAATTTATCTGGCTATAATCCACTAAATACCGTTTTGTTTCAAATATCACCATTTTTCAAGAAAATGCAATTTTCCATAAAAAGTCCAAAAAATCGGTCAGCTGAATATTGGTACCCCCCCGGTACCGGCTCTCAAGGTACAATAATTCGGGTGGTCTAGCACCCAACAAGCCCGTCTCCCAGGCAATGAAACCTGCGCTGTTCGCCCGTGTCCGCTTAAAATAAGACCCTTTTTATAATCGAAATTTAACTACTAAAACCGGTTGGAATCGGTCCAGAATTGATGTTAAACTGTTCCTAAGGCTTTATACTATTTTTCCATGTACAAATCATAAAGGAAAAACCTTTTTTTATACCCTAAAACATCGTCTGAAAATGGTCAATTTTGACGTCTACGGGCGATTTTAATGCCCACTTTTACCGCAGTTTTGATGACATCAGTGACATGACGTCAACGTGAATGAATCGGCTGGGTCTTGCTTCTTATTTTCATTGATAAAATACTTAAATTAGCTCAGAATTTCCCGAAATCGGTATGGAATAATTCTAGAGACTCTGGAGAATCCGATTATGTGCATATCTTTTACCAAGTCGCCTTCCTTTAGCTGTGATCATTCGACAAAGTTTTAAAGTTTTAGAATTTACCGTGTTTTCATGCGACGGAAGGACCCATACATACATGGCATTTTGGGTGCGGGAGTGAAAGTTTAATTACTATTTATTTATTTTAACACAAAATCTAACTGTGGACTGTGGATCATTGTTATTATTTGCATTGTGAAGAAAACGCAAGCGTTAAAGGTAGGCCTTAATGTAATATGAGCTTCAATGACAACCTAACCTCTACATGTATTATGTAAATAAATAACAAGACCAAAAAGCAGAAAATATTGAACTTATAAGTTGGAATAAGGTCCAAAATGTGAAAGATTGGCAAATTTCCGCTTAACTAAACGCTGTAAATACTACACCTTGCATATAAGCATATAATCAGTTTTCACCCAAGAGGTGTGTAACCTTAAAAGAGTAAGGAAATTCAACTACAGTTATGTGTCCCTAGTCAAATATGAATAACAAATAGATATCTGTATGGTCTAACAATTAGCATCCATGCAAGGGTATCTTAATGGTTTTGCTCATGACTGGCAGCAGGCCACTTAGTCTGAATGCTCAGGTCAGCGAGATGCCAGGCTTTAAAACATCTAAGAGGATAATCGAAGCAGTAGATAGCATCCAGTTGTGGCACTATCGAAGGGGAGGAATGCAGATTCTGGCAGCTAGATGTTTCAAGTGTTGAGTTGATGATAAGGTGGAAGATGGTGGTGAAAAGAAGCAGAAAAAGCCAGTCCAAAACTGGAGAGACTTTTTTTTATCTTATTGTTGTTCTATATTCTATATTATTTAGATACCAAAGATAGTTTCCTTACAGAGAAGTATTTATATATCATATAGTTTAGTACATATTAAACATCATATTAGTGATTACTCCACACACAAAATTGTACAATTTTCATTTTACGAGAAATAGAGAACATATATATTCAAATTTTTATAGGATACACAAGGTTAAGTGTTGGGTTTCCTTCTTTGCTCCCAAACTCTATAATGCTCTCCCTGCTACCATTAAACTGTTACCTACCAAGTTTTTTACTGCAATATAAATTTACTATAAAACAATATCTATTGAAAAAATGTTTTTTCTCAATACAAGAATTTCTAAATGATGATTTCTCATATATGTAATTATAATATAAAACTTTTAGGCTTTAAATCCTTTGATTAATAATAATATTAAGAAGTGTAAAGATTTTCTCTGCGACATATGTGAGCACCTTTGTGTATATGGCATTAACAAAGTATGTTTATGTTTAAATTAGGTGTAAGAACAGCTGTTTTTGTTAAATCTTTCTTTTCTATCACATAAAGTGATGTGTAAGTGTAACATAAGTTTATGAAATAAAGATGATTTTACTTAATTATTTAACTGTGTTCACCATTTATTTTTCCTACCTAAAAGATTGAAATAATATAGCGGATTGGGTTGGGTTAGAAGGGCAGAAAAACCTATAAACTTACTGGGTTTTCATGTAAACATTACAGCTATGTGGTGTTCTGAGTCTGATCATGATGAGTGATCTCATCGAAACACATAAACTAGGAATATTTAAGAGAATTGGGTAAGTATTCATGTTCTTTTTCTACAGGAAAATAAAATTGTAAAATAGCTAATGTAACAAAAATATAAATGATTTAACATATTTATTTGACCGAGAGCATTATGAAAAACTAAAAGATCATTGTAAGTATGCTTCAAGGGTTAGTCCTCGGATTTTTGTTGTCCTCTTTTTCAGCTAGCATACCAATTTGACAACCAGATATGTTTGCTGTTCTGCAAGACATTGTAACTTTTTAATGACCTAAGTACATATCTTAAAAGACTTTCTAAATAAATTAAAAACATTGATTTAACAAGATGTATTATAATTAAGCAAAAGAATAAAGCAGTTCTTAAGTTAAGTATGTAAGAATATTCAGGTATAAATACTGTCTATGAAATATTTCAGATTAAGTGTATGTACAAATTTAAACTGATCGCCACATATAAACAGTAGCTCTTAGAAAACTGTCCCAATATCTGCTTTATATGAGAGTAAAGAATGTTTGCCTAAAAAGTGTACATTTTAATTGTATGTTTTGAAATGTAAACTATTTATTATAGACATTTTGATAAAAAATTAAAGATATGTATAAAATGGATAATAACTGTATGCTAATGACTGCAAAGTAATATAAAGCAAATTTGGTTTATGCCTTCAGGAATGGAATCTTGAATAAAACTCAACCTTTATTATAGATCATTTTTCTCTTTAATTATTAAAAGTAAATAACTGTATGACAAAAGTTGATAAAACAATAAACAGGTTGAGGAATATAAACATGAAATAAGTTTTATTTTCTACCCAACAATAGGGTTTTTAGGTCCAGCTGAAAAATTCTCGTGCCTTTTTGCCTATTCAAGATTCAAAACAAATAAAGTATATATAATTACATATGTATATTTCATTCAAATAACATTAAGTATATAAATTATAAATGCATCCAACTTCTGGTGAAAAAATCCAGTATTAAGTGAAACTTCATTGAAATATTGCTCCGTTCCACAACAAAAAAGTTGATTGTCTACAGTTTGTGTCACAGTTCAGTTGTTATATTCCTGTTTACTTCTAATTTTTATTTCCTTCCTCATATGACTGCACCTACTCCATCAAACACATTTCATGATCTCTGGGGAATCCTAACATACTTCATGTAACTTATTTATTTCTAGTTGTGTAGTCTAATCAACAGTAAAGACAGGCAGTTCTTTCTGGTTTCCCAAGTTCATCAATATGGTAAAATCTCAATGATTTCTTGATGGATGTCCTTAAGTACATGGTCTGAGCCCCATCAAACACATTTCATGAACTCTGTGGAATCCTAACATACTTCAATTAGCTTATTTCTTCCTGGTTGTGTGATGGTTTCATCCTGGTTTGACCAGGATGAAAACAAATCATACTGTGTAATCATTCTAGATGCACAAAAGTTCACACAGGCAAGATATATGTAAACTTGAATGAAGTTATGAGATTTTTATCAGTCTTATTTAGCAAAGTTATGGTTTTTTTTATACATATTGGCACAATATAAGTTGAGTATTAATATTAATATAAAACTTATAAAATACATATAGGTATGCATCTTCATACACAATCGCTACGTCCGATCGTTTTAGCGACCGGAATCGAGAACGCAGCATATGCCGGTTGTCAGCAACAACATTATAGTCCGCGCTCCATGTTATTTTATCAATATAATGCCTGTTTCACACGCCTTTACTCAAGCTGCGTATCGGATGCGTTTTGGTAGATCCGTTTACGCTTTGAAAGGGTGACTCTGCCGAGACGTTCAATTTTGATTTATTTACAAATGTGAATATTTTATTTATGTGATTGATTTAATGTTTAAAATATGTATAGACGCCGTTAACAATTATATAAATGCATTATTAGACTTTTCCCCCTATATTGTAGTCTTTTACTTATATAAATTTAATCAATTAATAAATTAACAACTTTCTCAGTCGGTGCAAAGAAGTGGATCCAATGCTTAAATAATTAGTGGAATGGAAATGAATGGAATGGAATTGGAAAGGTAAAATCCATTTTAGGTCGTTTTGAGGCAACTCATCTTCAAAAATGTTTACATTCCACAAGTCAGATATTAGAATTTTTTGGGAATAACAACTCATAAGCTCTTAAAAATTTGTTATGAAATCAAGTTGCCCAAAGGCTTCATTGGCAAGTTCATTACTTTTTTGTTGTTCACTATTTCTTTCGTCTAAACTTTCTCTAGGAAGTTGCACTTTTTGTGTTGTGAAAAATTTGAGGCACTGCTGAGCAAACTAATCTTGCTTTAACTCTAATCTTAGTGAGTGTGCCATCAGGTAAAAGATAATCATCTTCACGGATAATATCATTCTGATAAAAATGCTTGGCACACACCACAGAATATTGAGTAGGAGTCCAATTATCTCTAGGTATGGTTTTAGCCATTTAATTTTAAGTTGTTCATCTTTGGGGAAGCGAAAAACAGAAATACTTGCCTCCCCTGCTTTTAAACTACTTTTGTAATTAGATTTATATCCAGGAACACAGCAGGGACTTGGCATGTTCAAAGGATTCTAATGAAACTTTTTTATGTAATTAACAACTTTTTTGCTATTGATCCGATTGGGATGAAATTTGGTATTTGGAGTTTATTTAGGATGCAAATAATAAATTTTGACAGATAATTCAAATTTGTAGTTCAGGTCACGTGACACCGTAACTCTTTTGCTACTGATCCGATTGGGTTGAAACTTGCTATTTAGAGTTTATTAAGGATGCAATTAATATACGTTGACAGATATTTGACATATGTAACACATAATAACACATTTTATTGACACACAACGCGACTATATAACACATTATGGTTCTTTGAAGCATGATACCCCAACAATTGGTCCTCTCTTGGCAGATAAACGTTAGTCCCCCCGACTGACCAGACCTAAGTACACCTGATAATTTTTGTTTTTTTTAAGAAATCCTCTAAGGCCCATCACTGACAGGACTTAGAGGTTCCAAACTGGTCCCCACGGACCAAAAGTATAGGAGCGAAGCGACTATACTTGTTAATTAGCCGACTACAATTTGACGGCAAGTCTGCGAGCCTGGGGAGAGAAAGAGGGAGTACCCTCCCTTGGGTTATTGGGGATTATAAACTCGAACTTGATCCCAAAAGGTGCATATAGAGAAAGATAGGTAATACGAAATAGGTGTGTAAATGAATAAATAATTCTTAACAATTCTCATCAATAATTTCTTTCAAGTACTCAAAGGAGAAGAAAAAAAACAGCGAATGTGGAATGAAATTCATAATTTGCCTTTAAAAGAAAAATCAGAAATCTCTTCCAGACAGTTAAGGTCATGATGGAAAATCTGTTCAAACATGATTAATAAATAAAACTTATTTCAAATATAATTACCAACAACCATGATGTTTAAAATTACCTATTACTGTTAAGTAATGTAGGCACATGATACCACAGAATAGATAAACGATCTCAAAGAGAGATCGTTTATTCTGTGATGGTACATAGATCATAAAAGTTGTTGTAAATAAATATGCGTGTTTTTCTCTTTTATTTTATTACTATCCCCATTTATTACTTACAGAATATTTATTTTAAAGGAGCATTATTCTCTAGACCGAGTTCTAAAAACTGGTTAGCGGATTTTGACGGAATTAAGAACACCGGAGAAGGAAGCAATTAGGAACACTGCTATCGGGGCAAACTTGGTATTTCCATAGATCAGCTGTTTTTCCCGAACGTACCGTAGAATGGGGCTATTCTGGAAATCAGGGGTAATTTGAGAATTCATCCGAAAAATGTTAAAAGCGGCAACAGCGCCCACAGAGTTAATAACAATACGCAAACGCCGCGCAAGGCCATTAGTACACATGCAACCGCGTACTCGAGCGCAGATCGACGAAAGGTAGCTGTTTTATTTTGGCGCGTAAAAATATTAGGAAAAACACGTATTTTTTGGTAAAAGAACGGTAAGTGGTTAACTTTACTCTGTAAATCTAAACCGATTAATTGTATGATATTGGCACTTAATCCAAATAAAAGTATGGGGTTTTAGGAAGGTGTATTGGTAACATAAACATTTTAGGACTCTTTTGTTTTTTTTTATTTAGTATTTTCTGGAGTGGGGTAATTTGAGAAGTGACTGGGGGCTATTTGAGAAGGCATGGGGGCTATTTGAAAATTGTTAGAAATTGCTTTCAAATGAAATTGGCTTTTTTAGAATGGTATGAGATAATGGTGCGCACTTATAAAAAAACATTTAGCCATGTCAGAAATGGCAAAAATTACGTGCCATATAGGCATTACTCAGGGAAAGCCTTAGCCAGAGCAATAGAAGAAGTAAAAAAAGGGCGGTTAACTTTGGCTAAGGCCTCCGAGCATTTCAAAGTGCCCATCGCCACCATAAGCAGACGTGCTAGGGGGACCAATATATTTGAAAAACCGGGAAGACCTTCAATATTTTCCAAGGAAGAAGAGGAACAGTTTGTGAAATACCTAAATATTGTGGCAGCTTGGGGATTTCCCTTTGACATATTGGATCTAAGACTTTTTGCGAAGAATTACCTGGATAAAAAAGGTGTACAGTACGGAGGTTCGTTTGAAGGATAACTTTCCTGGTAGAGATTGGGCATTAGCTTTTCTTAAACGACACGAAAAGCTCATATCAAACCGTCTATCATCCAATATTTCAACTAAAAGAGCTTCACTTTCACCAGAAGTTATCGATAATTTTTTTGATAATGCCCGAGATACTTTATTAGCGGTAAATCCTAGTTTAATGATAAATTATGATCAAACAAACCTTACCGACAACCTAGGCACTAAGAAATATATTTATAAAAGAGGATCAAGGTATGTTAATGTATGCTGGTACTGCTGATGGCCAGATATTACCAGTTTATGTAGTATATAAAGGTGAGCATCTTTCGGACTCATGGACTGAGGGAGGCCCTAAAGGTGCCAGATATAATAGGTCTAAAAGCGGGTGGTTCGATTCCGCTTGTTTTCGAAATTGGTTTTTTACTGTGGTAGTTCCATTTTTTAAAAATAAACCTGGAAAAAAGGTGAGTAGGTATAACAGAGAGGTTTAGGTCATTTTACCCATATTTAATTTTCATTTTAGGCTCTCATTGGGGACAACTTATCTTCTCACTTTTCCGAAGACGTCCTTAAAACGTGCGAGAAAATGGATATTGCATTTATTTCTTTGCCAAGCAATGTCATGCAGCCATTAGACGTCGCATTTTTTATTTTTATTTATTTATTTATACACGGAATCAACCCCATTACAAAAAATATATATATTTCTGAAAAAGAAATAAAAGCTATACTACCTAACCACTAATTACTAATTAACAATAATTATCAGACTTAATCTTAATACCAAGGATAATTAAACCGTTTTACAAGTAGTAACAATATTCTCTCAAAATCAGAACAATTAACAATGCAAAATTAGCTAAGAAAAAACAAAATATATTATTATCAATGACAATGATCAAATGTATTTCAAATCATTAATCATGAAGCAAAATTAATTCAAAAAACAAAATCCTACAAACTCTTAATAAGACTCCTAAAATGCAATAAGGAAATTCCCAAAACTTCAATTCCAGTAGAGTTTACCAGCCTCAAGGTCCTTTCGACAGGCGAGTGCATAGCATAGTTGGTACGATGATAAGGCAAAGAAAACAATCGATTTGCCCTCAGATTACGGTATGGAATATTAAATGAAATCCTATTAAGTAGTTCGGGACAAATCACAAGGCCATTCAAAAGTTTATAAATAAACACCAAATCATTCTCAGTGCGTCTCTTAAGTAAACTCCGCATATTCAGCAAGTTCATTGCTTCATCATAACAATGGTCATTAGGAACTGGAATGCGAAGTTTATAAAGGCAGAATCGTAGAAATTTATTTTGAACCCTCTCCAGTGCCATACAATTATTCATGTACAGAGGAGACCAAATTATTGATCCATACTCCAACAAAGAGACAACAAGTGATATGTACAACCTTTTGCAAGTTTCAACCGACAGATCCTTACAATTGCGCAGGACAAAACCAAGGACCTTAGATGGTTTAGTTATAATACTATTCACATGGGTATTAAAATTCAATCGTTTATCAAACAAAATACCAACGTCCTTTACTATTTCAGTGTACCTAAGATTAACATTATCAATAGTATAGGAGGAAGTTACCCGTTTGTTTCTTTTGTAGAAACTAATGTAACTGCATTTACCCACATTCAGAGCCAAACTGTTACCAACACACCATTCACACAATCTATTCAGATCATCTTGCAAGAGAACCATGTCTTGTTCTGAACTGATCACCTTAAAAAACTTTAAATCATCGGCAAATAACAAAAAATTACTATTTTTAAAGCAAACCAAAATATCATTAATGAAAATATTGAACAACAGGGGAGAACAATGACCACCCTGTGGAACCCCAGAGGTCACACTGATAAGATGCGACCTAGCATCCCCAATTTGTACCTGCTGAAATCTGTCAGAAAGAAAACTCGCAAACCAGGCCATCAAACAATCTGAAAAACCAAAAAGTCTCAATTTTTCTAATAATAAGCTATGGTTGACACTGTCAAATGCCTTGGAAAAGTCTGTATATATTACATTACATTTTATTCTCCACTTAAGAAATATTGGCGCGAAATTCTGACAACGTGGAAGAAAGGCCAAGGGCGGAAAATGACTACACTCTCAAAAGATGTATTCCCTAGATTGCTTGCACAGCTCCATAACAAGATTGAAGAGAATGGCAAAGGAAGGCAAAATTTAATATCCGAATTTGCCGAAACTGGATTGCACCCTCTAAATCCTGCGCAACCAAAGGAAAGATTACCTGCATCGTCCACCACAGGTACAGATTCTAATATTTTAGATTCAAGCATTTCAAGCTCAGTTTTGGATGTCCTAAAAGAAATGCGTATGGGTAGTTGTGAGCAGCGTAAAGCACCGCGTCGCAAGAAGCTTACTGTAGAAGCAGGAAAAAGTGTTTCTACATCTGATTTGTACCCGTCTACTAGTAGAAATGTTTCTGAAATAAGTTCATGCGAATCATCAGATGATGAAGAAGACCAGCTACAAAATATTGACGATGAAGACCTTCCCTGTTTTAATTTGAAAAAACCTGATAAAGAAATCCAACCAGAAGAACATGATGATGAAAATCAGCAAGAAATAAGTGACGATGATGACCATCCTCTTATAAACTTTAGTAATCTTAAGGTCAATGATTGGGTAGTTGTTCGATACGCGGCAACAATTTCAAGCCAATGTTATATAGGACAAATAAAATCCGTTACCCTGCTAAACGGGGAACGGGTTTTCAAAACATCGTTTTTAAAAAAATCCTCCAAAACGGAAAGATTTTTATCTCCTCCTAAGATAGATATATAGATACCTCTATCATAGGTCTTTCCAACGCCATTACAAAATTGATCAAGCTTACTTTTGTCTTATAGATATCGCTCAAAAACCTCAAAAAAATTCTCAAATAGCCCCATTCTACGGTACTTGTAACTTCCGATTAGGCAAGGCGGGAAATTTAAATCGGTCTTATCTGCTGGGGGCTTATTCGGCGGTGAATGCTTTGATTTATTTAACCCTATGTGAAAAAATTTAACTGCAACAGTTTGCCGAATAGCTTTTTTAGTTTCACTTAGAAACATTCTCAGAACATAATTCATAGTCAAGATAATAAATGGGCGTTTTGAGAAATTACGTGAAAAATAAGTAGTAGGGGCTCATTTTTTTTTTTGGAAATTGTATTTACATATGGTTTTGGCCAGTTTCAATTTGGAGTTGGTGGTGATAATAGAAAACTAACATTGAGAAGTAGTGCACACAATAAATAACTAGGGCACAGTATAATGTTTTGTTTTTACACGTTTTTGCTGTAGCATGTAGCTGCAGCTGTGTAGCCCGAAAATTCGTTGTGTGGTAGTCAGGTTAGGTTCAAAATTTTTTTATGTGTATAGATTTTGGTAACCAAAACAGATAAAAAACATCTCATTGCATGAGCCCCTCCTCGCCTGAAAATCTAGGCAAGTACATACTGTGAACGGACATTCTGTATTATATTAGCTACTTGTCTCGGCAGTACCAGTAAAATTCTATTTTTTTTTCAGAAAAATGGACGAAAAAGAAGAAGCTAGGCTGTTGAAGTCGAGACTGCTGAATCAGCAATATCAGCATCGTCTAGTTCGGATGAGGCTAGTCAACAAAGTGATGAGGATCCTTATCATAACTCTGAAAGTGGGGATGAAGACTATGTTCCATCAAATAATAACTCTGATGAAACTCAAGAAAGTATCGCTTCTGAGAACGAGGATATCAGTTCAGCATAGAATGACGCAGAACCTTCGTTACCATCGCCAAGCTCTAATCAGTCAGACAGCGATAAGGAATGGCACAGCGACGTTGAAGACATTCCGGATTTCAACTTTGACAACGCAAATGCTGGGATCAAATTAAGATTTGATCATGTACCATGACCGCTGGAAGTTTTCAAAACTTTGTGGGATGATGAAGTGATGGGTCTTTTGACATCATGCACTAATGAGTATGGGAAAAAAATGGAAACGACCAACAGACTCCATGCAAGGTATGCGCGAAAGGCATCATTTCCGAACACCAATTTTGAAGAAATGTGTAAGTTTTTTGGATTGTCACTTCTTCAAGCCCAAGTACGTTTTCCAACTCTGCGAAAAATATTCTTCTTGGATCCCCTTTACTATCATCCCATATTTTCCAACGTAATGGCTGGAAGAAGGTATGAGCAATTACTACGGGCGTTCAACTGCACTAAGGAAAAAGGAAATGTCTATCGTCTGAATAAAGTTACTTCTCTGCTACAAATTTTGATACGCAATTATCAAAAAGCCTTTTCCCCGGAAGAGGCATTAGCACGGATGAGTTGCTTTTATTGCGCCGAGGCAGATTGAGCTTTAGGCAATATATAAAAAATAAACGTGCCAAATATTGAATTAAATTCTTTGAATTATGCTCTCCAAATGGGTACAATAACATTGAAATATATAAAGGGAAACAGGACGATGGAGAAGTTTCCAAGCTACAGGCATTGGTATTCAGACTAATGCAGCCATTTTTAGATAAACGTCATCATTTGATAATGGACAATTATTATAATAGCGTGGGGTTGTCCAAAATTCTCCTTCGTAGAAAAACTCACACGACAGGTACTTTAAGATCAAATCGAAAACAAAACCCAAAAGTAGTTACGACAAAAAAACTCAAAAGAGGCGACCATATTTGGAAAAGAAATGGTAAAGTGTATGTCAGCAAATGGAAGGACAAGCGCGATGTTTTGTGTTCAACGATGATAGAGGTTTCGAATTCTTATGGGAAAAAACTACAAAAGCCAAAAGAAATTCACGAATATAACATGAATATCTCAGGGGTAGACAGATGTGATCAGTTCAGTTCCTATTATAGCTGCCCCAAAAAAATCAATCAGATGGTACAAAAAGATGATATTTCATCTGTTAGATGTTACAGTTATAAATAGTTTCATGCTGTATCGAGATATCACAAAATCAAAAACAAATTTACTTCAATTTCGGGAGAGTATCATTAGGGGATTACTTGGGATTCCAAACCATTTGAGAGACGGAAGAAAACTGGTGAACCAAGGTGCAGCAAAAGCTGCAAAAGTTTCAGTCCCTGCGGCACACGTTACAGCTGAGGAGACAATTGTACCCGAACTTCTACATGTCTTAGAAAAAATACCAGTCCCGCCCAACTCTAAACGCAAAAGTCATTTCCTGCGATGCCGGAAGTGTTCTAAAGGCGGGACTCCACCAAACTGGCCTAGGCCGCACAACCCGCCGGCTTTTGCCGAAGGAAAATTAAAAATAAACATCCTTTCGAGGCCGCTAGCGTCGGCCGCCGGCAATATTTTGGTAGCGGGCAAATGTCGGTAAATATCAAAGGGATTTAAGCCGGCCACGCGGGCAGCTCTGTCTGACCAGGGCGCGCGTATGTGTTTTTATTCAGTTTTGAATATTTGATCGAACGGTACGTTGTTTACAAGTATATTTGTGTTTTGTCTAGGACTTTGAAATGGATACGGATACGGAAAATACTCAAGATGATATCCATATTATTTCCACCGAATGGAGTGACAAAAAAGTCCTTTTATTGATAGAATTATTCCGAAATTAAAGCAAGTTGTGGAACCATAGAGAAAATACTTATAAAAATAAAAGATCAAATTCATTACTAAACATTTCAAAAGTATTACGTGTTACACCACGTCTTACCCAAGAGACTGATGAAATTAATACACAGGTAAGTTTAACGAACCTTTTATTGATTTTTTAATGCGGAATACAAAAGATAATTATGCCAACATAAGTACAGGGTAGTCCTATAAGAGAGGACCTCGACTTTATCTGATATTAAGATATTAAAAAAAAGCTATGCGTATCTATCTTGCCAATCGACTTTACCCTCGTTAACGAAATATTCACAAAATTCATCTCTTATTTTTTGGTGGTATATTTGCAGATTTTCGGGGAGTTCTAGCAAGCGGCAACAATGTGTCATTGGTTAAACTGTCCATTCTCCACGATCCTGGTAGAATTGTCCCTGTTTCTGTATCTTCTATGTCGTATGTGCCTGGTGGGTTATAACGAGATCGAGTCTCTGTGTTGCATCTCATAAAATTATGTAAATACAAGCATGCCAATGTTACTTCAGTAGCAGTGGTTTCTTCAGGTAACATTGGTTTTCTAAATACTCTAAAAATTGAAGCCAAGACTCCAAATACATTTTCTGACATTCTTCTTCCTCTACTAATTCTGTAATTACATATTCTTTCTTTGGAACCATCTTTATGTGTGCCAGGATATGGTTTAATTATATTTTGAGCCAATGGAAAAGCGTCATCTGCAAGTATTACGTAAGGAACAGGTTGTACTCATCCAGGTAGAGCGCGAGGATCAGGTAAATTTAGCTCGTTGCTTTCTAATTTTTGTTTAAAACTACAATTATTGAAAATTCCTCCGTCAGATATCCTACCTTGGCTTCCGACATTAGCATATATTATGTTATAATTGGCATCGACAATTGCTAACAAAACAATACTAAAAAAAGATTTGTAGTTAAAAAAATCTGTTCCGCTATGTATTGGTGACTGAAGTGCGACGTGCTTGCCATCCATTGCTCCTATGCAATAAGGAACTCGACTTTTTATAAAAAATTGATCCGCAATATTCTGCCAAGCTTCTTTTGTTGCTGGTACCTGCAAAAGAAAACTTATTATTTATTATTAATAATAAATAAAACATAATCAAGAACTAACTCAATTTAATTTAGGGTTTTAAAGTAAAAAAAAAATAATGATTTTTGTTCCAGAATCAATGTGAAGAAAGTTTGGATGAAGAGTCTTTAACTAGCAATATAAATCTGGTAAGAGATGGCTTTCAAACTAAAGAACAAATTATTACTCAAGAAGAAATTTCGAATAATAATCCAAATCGAGAAGTAGAGCAAACATTAAAAAAGAAAAACAATATACCAAAAAAAAAATGTACAAAGAGAAAGCAAGAAGAATCAGAGGATATGAATGAAGAAACTTTTAAAATGTTTAAAGATATATATGAAAGCCGACAGAACTTTGATGAGTATTCACTGCTTATAGGCAAAGAAGTCGAATTAAAAATTCGTAAGTTACCTACTCATTATGCGCGATGTCTGGTTGTACATAAAGTTCAAACTACACTTTATGAAGCAAGCCTTGGTATGTATAATAATCCACCAACCCCACAGTACCCAACCGCCCCCGTCCAACAGCAGCCATTAGGTTCTGGACAAGCAGTAACATGGATTCCACTAGGACCTTCTTCAAATCAGTCTGACTTGAGCTTCACGTCAGACAGCCTGGCTCAGTACCCTACGGCCTCCACCTACTAGCAGCCATCAGGTTCTAGACAAACAGCAACATGGATTTCATCAGGGCCTTCTTCAACTCAATCTAACTGTAACTTAATGTCCTACGATCAGGGTCAAAAATCATCAGAACATCCTGAAGATACATTATCCCATTTATTGCCACTCTAGGCGTATACCTACATCTTAGAAATATTTAAGGTTTATTTTCTTTTTGATTTTTTGCATTTAGATGTTTTTAGTTAAATGATTTGTTTTATGTGTTAAATAAAATGAAATAATAGGTATTTATTTTTCTACAAGCCTTTAATAAAAAAAATTAAAAAAACATACTTACTTTTCATTGTTCCTTGAGAGCTTCTTTTATTGCCTGGCACACCTCAGGTACAATAACTCTAATTAACTGCTTTGATATCTTAAAAGTGTAGCTTAGGCTAACATATAAATCGCCTGTGCCTAGGAATCGCATTGTTACTGCCAATCGATCCTCAACTGGTATAGCATTTCTGTAATTTGTGTTGCGTTTAGCGATTTTTAATCCAATTAAGCAAATTAGTTCCTCAAAATCTGTTGCACTCATTCTAACAAAATTTTGAAAAGAGCTTCTGATAGTATGGCCAGGCACTAAACCACAATCATCACTTCTTAAATCACTTAAAAGTTTATTTTCAGTTTTTTGAAGATTCTTGTTTAAACTAGGCCGTACCGAAAACCTGTGCTTCCTCTTGTTTTTTTCTTGGTAATAATTTTGAGAGCCACATACCCTAACAAAAAAATTTCGTCGTCGTCAAACATTCTCGGATGAAGAACAAGAACTCTCTACAAGCCGACACATCTGCCCAGTTTGGTGGAGTCCCGCCTTAAGCATGACAAACGCGGGCAGACATCATGGAGATGTAAGGTTTGCGAAACGCATTCCCCATTGTGTGTTGGGCAATGCTTTGAAAATTTTCATTCCAATAAATGAATGATTTCGGTTTTTGTAATACCTATGTTATAAGCATATGAATTAATATTTTTGTAGTTTCTTAGTTTTGTGAATAAAAACTTATTTTTATACATGATATATTATTTCGTAGTACCTATGCAACCTTTCAATAAATATATTGTCTGCATAAGCAGTCTTGTCCCTATATAACGCAAGTTGTTATCCAAAGGGACAGGTCTGCAATAGCAGTCTGGCGGTTTCTTTACGAAAAACACCAGAAACAAAAACATTCTAACTGACATATAATTTATGACCTTAAGACATGCCGATTCTAAAAAAAAAATGTCCCAGGAAGACCCCAAAAAATTTTGTTTTGTCCGCGAATTGGTTAAAATGTCAACTGCAAGATAAATTTGTTAAAAATGTTCTTTGTATTTTTAGAGGCCCCAAATCATATACATTAAAATCTATGACAAAATGAACAAAACCATTTTTAATAGTTTGGCAGGAAATTGTGAATAAGACTGTGAAATATCTCTATAAATAAAACAATTTCTTACTTAATTCTTACTTAGCTAGGTTAGCAATCAAGCTGCCTTACATTGTATTTAAAATTTTATTAAAAAATTGACACCTCTTATCTGTATCACACTGTATATCAATCGAACACACCCACATCCATCAATCAATTAAATTCATTTCTTTAAATGTATTATAATATGTTTCTTCAAATGAGGCATATTCTTTGGCATAAAATCACATTTATGGCACTTCAATGGCATACCTACATACTCCTTACATTTTTCCTTAGATGGCAAAACGACTTTTCCACATTTCTTTAAATTCTCTATAAACTCATCAGATTTGACAAAATACTCAGTGGTAAAAGAGTTCCAGTGCTTTTTGGTTTTAACACATGGCGAGTCCATATCATCACTGATCACATGCAAGTGTAAAAGGTGCATACTGCTTTGGGCATGATACCCAACATTGAAATTTACTTCCGGGTGGTTGCTTTCAACATATTCCCTTGCCATGGCTTCCATATGTTCCAACAGTGGTAAATGTTCCGGAGTGCAAGATTTCGGGTTACTAATTTTTTTTTTGGGTATTACGAGATAATGGAATCGCGCTTTTGGAAACATATCTTTAATTATCGTGGCTTTATCGTCGGATTTCACGATGTATTTGTGGTCCTTTATTGTTTTTGTTAAGCCCAGGGCCCAGTGGGGTTTTTTAGGCTCCGATTGTGATTGTGTTTCCAATTTCATTTTCAATGACGATTGCATTTTTGTAGAATTTCTGTTGTGCAAGTGTTTGCAGTTAGTGTTAAAACGGTTTAGAAACGCTGGGAATTTAGGAAATAAACGCATAAAACCATATAAAAGTATTAACTTAAGAAGAACAAAATCAAAACAATAAACAGTTAAATGTGTGTGAACTACCATCTGATGGATATCAAGCAACCAAGATCGAGAACGCAGCATATGTCGGTTGCAAGCAACCTATATATAGTCCGCGCCCGCTGTTATTTAATCGATATCAAGAATTACTACAAGCAGATATGGATCGCTTAAATAATTGGTGTGAACAAAACAATCTTCATTTAAATGTTAAGAAATGTTGTGTTATTAGTTTCACTCGCAGGATCAACCGGTTTAAATAAATAAATAATGGCTTTATTTGTACTTTTCAATAGTGTACATAGGCGAAGTCTAGCCAAAGGCTAATCTACTTAACCTATTTAAAAAAAGTAAGCAAAATTATTTTAGATAGCACAACAGAAAGAAAAAAATTAACATTTGTAATAGTAACACTAATATTAATATAAAAATAAACAGATATACACCCATTGGTCCATAAAAATCAAAAAAATTATAAAATAAGGAATACCTACTGACAATTTAGCTATTCTGTTTTGTTAAAAAATGCAGCTTTAGTTTTTTCTTGAAACCCGCTACTGACATTTCTTTTATAGGATTCGGAACAAGGTCATTGTAAATTGCCACAGCATTATACATAAAACTACGACGAAAGAAGGCTGTTCGATATCTAGGAATTGACAACTTATTTATAAATCTCAGATTTGCATCATGTAAATTTTTCCGAAAAGTAAGTTTTTTGCGGAGGTAGGGAGGAGTAGACGACGCTAGCAGTCTATGCACAAAAACCGCCAATTGCAAAGAGAATAGATTTTCCACGCGCAGCCAACTAAGTTCACATAGCCTTGCAGAGACTCTTATCATACTTTCTCAGTCCATAAATAAATCTGCAGCATTGATTTTGCAGCTTTTGCAATCGGTACGCAGTGATTTTGTCTAAACATGGAAAATAAACAATATTGCAGTAATTCATAATAGGTAATACTAAAGACTCACACAGTTTTTTCCTTACCTTAAAATTAATTATATTTCTGTTTGCATACAATGGCTTTAAAGAATAGTATGACTTTTTAATAACATTAGAAACGTGTAACTTAAAGCGCAATTCATCATCCAGAAGCAATCCAAGATTTTTTGCACATTTAACCATACTTAGCTGATTACCTCCCACAAAAAGCTTTAAACCGTCCAATGCTATTCTTTTTTTGTTCTTAGAAGTAAAGCACATAACACAACACTTTGAAGGATTGAGTTTTAAATTATTTTGAGAGGAAAAGAAGGAAATTCTAGAAAGATCGTCGTTTATTTTATTTGATGCCTCCAACGGGTACTTTACGGGTAGCAGGGTTAGACGCCCAATATTATACATTTGCGGACGATACTGTATTATTGTATTCGGATAATGATTGTGATAGATTGGTTAATAGGGTAAATGATGATCTAACTAAATATAGTCAATGGTTACTACAAAATAATCTTAAAATAAATTTGGACAAAACCAAATATATCCTATTTAAACAGAAAAATAAGACAATAAATCAAGTTAGAATATGTCTAAATGGTGCGACTTTAGAAAATGTAAATAATATAAAATATTTGGGACTTACACTGGATGAGAATCTTAATTGGAACGCTCATATTGACTACTTAAAAAGTAAGATAATTCCCTTTACAGGAGCATTTTATAAATGTAAGCACTTCTTAAGTAACGCAGCTAAATATAAAATATATAATGCTTACTTTCTTTCAAACTTGCGGTACCTAATTCCAGTGTGGGGAACCTGTTGTAAGTACAATTTTCAAAGAGTTGAAATTTTGCAGAGTAAAGTACTCAAGATTTTATTTAATCTTGATTATTTTATGCATGCGGGGGACATATTTGAAATATTGAAAATCCACTCAATTAGTCACATACTTAAAATAGAACAAGCAAAATTAATATTTAAAATAATTAATAAGCTACAAAAATCAAATTACACTATTGTTTATTCTAGTGAAATACATGCACATAATCTAAGAAACAACAATATTCGACTAAGTAGTGCTAGAACAAACATTGCCCTTAGAAACCCAATCAACGCAGCGACACAAACCTATAATGATCTGTCTTATGAAATAAAACAAGAAGTTTCTTATTATAAATTTATTAGAATGGTTAAGCAATCCTTACACTATTAACAAAGTTGCTAATATGTAATTCTATGGCCACATTGTTACAATAACATATTTCTTTTACATGTAACTTCGGTACCAATGCTAATATAAGCATTGCTTAGAAGTTTATTCATATATTGGACTTGTGTGTTTATTAAGTTTATGAAATAGGCAATATTATAAATATGTATTAAGAAAAAAAAAATGTAAAAAAAAATCAATTTTGTAACCAGATAATTGCTTTAATATATGAAGTGTTTTCAAGAAAAAAATACAGATTCAGCTTTAAAAGAATGATAAATTTGCATATCATCCGCGAACCCCTGGATCTGGCAGTGTTTTACAACTTTAAACAAATCCGAAACATACATTAGAAATAAGAGAGGTCCCAAAACAGATCCCTGAGGTACTCCAGATGTTATATATTTGATATTTGAAAAAGTCTGATCTTCCAAGACCACCATTTGCCTTCTGTTGGATAAGTAGGATTTAAAAAACATTTGGGAAACATTATCAAAGCCATAATAAGCCAATTTTGCCAAAAGCAAATGATGATCCAAGGTGTCAAATGCCTTGGAAAAATCAAGCATTATAAGTGCTGTGGAGTCTCCTTTATCCATTGCAGAAATTATCTCTTGGGTAACGTTTAGTAAGACAGATGTCGTGCTATGTTGTTTTCTAAACCCAGATTGCTTATGCGGAATAATATTATTGGAGGTGAGAAAGTTCATAAATTTGCTGCTGTATAAACTTTTCCAAAACTTTAGCGATGACCGGGATAATTGAAATAGGTCTAAGGTCGCTGAAATTAGTTGGATTATTAATTTTAGCCAAAGGTGTTAAGAGAGAAATTTTCCACATACCCGGAAAATACCCAGTTTCTAGGCAACAGTTTTTAATATGCGTAATATGTGGAGATAGCTTTGGAATACAGTGTTGCAACATTAACGCTGATATTGAATCACAACCGTGTGCATTTGATTTTAGGCTTAAGACTATTTTAGAAATTTCCTCAATTTTGGCTAATCGAAATTAAAAATTTAGATCATGTTTGAACTGTTTGTTCTGAAAATTAGCAACTTCTTCGGGGCAACTACCTAACGGGCTATAAATTGAAGCAAAATAGTCATTAATTTTGTTTGGATCTCGGAGATTTAAAGGAATAGAACGATTTGAGACATTTTTTAGACTTAGATTATTAATAGCTCTCCATAACTGTTTACTATCTCTGATGTTCTGATGAAATTGCAGATAATTTCTTTTTTCTCGCCTAATCATTCCCACCACAAGATTACGCATCTGTCTATAATATGTCCAATCAGTCAAATTTTTAGATTTTTTAAAACTTCACAATGCCTTATTTTTTTCTTTTATAAAAAGCTGCACATTAGCAGTTATCCACGGGGTATAAGGCTTAGAAATTTTACACGTCGTAAAGGGTGCATGTCTATAAAATGATGAGCAAATATTACTAGTAAGATACTGAATTTTTTCGTCTAGATTATTGATATAGTACACATTATCCCACACAATTTTATTCAGGTCCTTATAAAAATCATTTTTATTAAAATGTTTAAAATTACGATAGAGTTTCGTTTTTATCTCCCTACTCCGTGCCGCAATCTCGATACTGCAGAATATAGCTTGATGGTCACTAATTAGAACAGCGTTAAGTACTGCTGTACTTGTAACATTTGAGGGTTTATTAATATAGATAACATCAATGAGTGTTTGTGCCATAGCAGCAATACGAGTAGGCTCATTTATTAACTGAGTAAAATCATAAGCTGTAAGACAATCAAGTAAAATATTATTTATAAAATGATTAACATTCACATCACCCAGGATGATAATATTCTCATACTGTAGACATGCATGTGATAATATATCATCAAAACATTTAACACAACGCCCTAAATCTGACCTTGGTGGTCTATAGACTGTTCCAACAAGAAAAATTGTTTTGCCTATATTTACTTTAATAAATAAACACTCTAAATCATCAGAAAAGTCAATGTCAGCAAAAACCAAAGAGCTTTCAAAAATCTGTCGTACATAGACAGCCCCGCCCCCACCCCTACCACGTATATTCTTCACAAATAATTTGTAGTTCGGGATCAGAAAATTATCAGCCTCAGAATCGCTCAGCCAGCTTTCAGAAATACACATAATGTCAGTATTGGTTAACGTAATTAAATTTACAAAATGATCAAAACCTGTAAACAGTGATCGGACATTTAGATGCCCGAAATTAACATTTTTAACCGTATTAGCTTCCATATCAGTTTACCAAAAATACACAGCAGACCAACAAATTATAACAAAATAAAAGAAAAACAAATCAAATTAAAATAAAAAAAGGAAAAAAAACTTCTAAATTAGGTTAAATGGGCACAAGTATGAAATCTAAGAAAAAATAAACAAAAAGAAGTTTATCATAGGTGCCTCTGACCCTATAAATAAACAGACGTATAACATATAAACATATTTGCACATATACGAAAAGTATATTTATATATATAATAAGTTTAAACCTAGGCAATAATACATATTGCAAATTAGTGGTAAAATAACAAGAGCAAAGGGAAAAAAAAAATATAATATAAAAAGAATTCCACCACCCTAGAAATTCTTACTATAAATCTATGGTAATTGATATAATAACGATTTACTTAAAAGTACCTTGTTTAAATGGAATTTAAGCCATCTTCGTCCTGAACTCTGTACACAATGCCCCGATGTTTAATATAGATATACCCATGTATACACCACACATTTTGTTTTGAGAATTTATTCACGGCACTTTTAAGTAACATCTGTCTTATTTTGGTAAGATCCTCCTGTAACACGACACCCGTATTTTTGAGATGTTTTCGGTTCTTTAACAATACAGTTTTTATGTTTACATCGAAAAATTCTACCATCACAATTGGTGGTTTATCATTGTGGCCCGGCATATTTTGTTTCATGCGAAAACACCTATTAATAAAATAGACCTGATTCACGAAGGTCACTGTTTTGTATTTTGCTTCGCAGAAAATTTAAAACCTTTTGCTTTAAGTTTAATTCCGTTTTGTCGGGAGGACTTTGAAATCCAAGGATGCGGACATTACGACGCCTTGAGTGCTGCTCCTGGGAATCTACCATGCGTAATAAAGTTTTATTAGCTATGCGTAGATCGTTAACTTCTTTTTTTGTCGATGAAAGTTCCTGTTCCATTTTGTTTAGTTTTTCCTTAAATTTTTCCTCTATCTTACCAAAAATGCCATCGACCAATTTCTGATAAAATTCGCCGCTCTGAGATTCCTCGGCAAACACCTTTCTAATGGATTCCAGGTCTCCACGACTTAATACCATGGTAGCTGAACTAGTGTTACTAGATAGAATTCGCAATAAAATATATTCTTACAAATCTTTTACTAGGAAAACTTATTAAAAATTTGAGGACAGAGGCACGCACCGTTTGTTTATTCAAGGAGCGCCATCTACGTAATGGTTTCAATCCAATTACTTCATTAATAATGAGCCACTGAATTATGTTGCATCTATTAGGGATTTGGGAGTTATTTTTGATGAGAAACTCACATTTATTGATCATATTAATTCAATTTCTGTAAAAGCATCAAAATTGCTAGGGTTTGTTATGAGAAACTGTTCATATTTCTCAGTCTCTTCAACAAGAAGGGTTTATTGCTCCCTAGTAAGAACTATATTGGAGTACTGCTCTGTAGTTTGGTCTCCATACCACCAGATTCATATCGATGCTTTAGAAAGAGTTCAACATAAATTCCTGAGATATTGTGCTCATAGAACTTTAACTGTTATTGAGAACCATGACTATTCTTATATTGAAAGTCAATTATCTATTCCGACACTGTCGCAACGCCGTAATATTTCTGGTGCTAGTTTTATATATAAGATCGTTAATGGGCTTATTGATTGCCCTGATTGTTGGGTCGCATACGATTTAATGTTCCTCATCACGGGTTGCGCCATAATGTAACCTTTAACATTCCATTCCACAGAACATCCTATGGAATTAATAATCCTATGGATAGGTATATGAATTTGTTAAACAATTCGAATATTGATGTGTTTAACATAAGTTCCTTAATGCATCTAAAGAGGTCACTCACTTCATAATTGTGCATAAAATTTTGTATTTGCATTCTTGCATATAAATTATTAAGGTTGTTTCTAGTATATGTAGTATAGGTGTTTTTTACTTTGGTATTAATTTTTTAAGTAGGTTTAGATTATGACAGTTGTTTATGTAAATATCATTGCTTTGTAAAATTTACAGTTAATGGGGTTTTCCCGTATTATAAATAAATAATAAATAAATAAATAAATAGATATATTACGGAATGTATATCTCCTGAAATTCCCAAGGGATTTTAATAATTTTTTGTCCAGATATTAATAATGAATACCTAAATCGAATTAGAGTGGTTCCAAACGTCTAAAAACTAAGCTTTCACTGTGAAAATTTATTAAAAAGTCAAATGAGGAAGTAACAATCAAACCGTGTTTTGTCACAATAATCAGAATTTTGGTAAAAGCGGGAAAACGTTTTTTTACCTGAATCGTATGAGTAGCAATTAGTTTATTGTCTTAATACATTCTACACTGCATTATTAAGTTATATTTAAAGAACTGCTGATAATTTTTTAAATAAAGTAGTTGAAAAGGCTAATGCCGCTTCTCATGGGCTGCGATTCGAATTCACATCACGGCCTTTGGGGATGCGGAGACGAAAACTCAAGGGGCCGCTCCCTGGTTGATTTCATGTGCCCAAATGGCCTAGAACTACTCAACACAGGCAGTGCCCCAACTTTCTACTGCAATAGGGTTCAATCAATTATTGACCTTACTATCTGTTCACCTAGTACTGTGAACCTTTTCAGCTCATGGAGAGTGTCCCTCGAGGTCACAATGTCGGACCACAGGCACATTCTTTTTGAATTAAAGAAGCAGGCTCGGTGCGATACCCCAGCCTACAGAAACCCAAGGTGCACTGACTGGGACCACCTTCGAGAGGAACTAGTCGGTGGTCTTGCGGACATGCCGGCAAGGTACACACCTCCGGCCGACACAGAGATTGGGACTGTCAACCTGACTCGTGCGATAGTCGCGGCATTCGAGGGCAGCTGTCCCCTTAGACAAAGACCCGCCAATGCCAAGAATGCCTGGTGGAACAGGAACACGGAAAAGCACCGTGACACTACGCGTCGGCTCCTTCGCAGGGAGCGCACTAAGTTTGCCACTGACTGGGATGCGTTACACGCAGCTCAAAGGCAATACAAAAAGGCACTCAGGAACTCCAAAAGACAGTGCTGGAGGCGGTTCTGCGATGACGTTGAAAACACACCATCGGCAGCACGACTGTGCAAAGTACTGTCCAAGGAACCTGGAACTAAATTAGGGTCGCTGTCACTTCCAGATGGCGGCTTTACTACCAATGAGCGGGAGTCACTGGAGGTCATGCTGCGCACCCACTTCCCAGACTCCAACTCATCTCGCGATCCTCCTAGCTGTTCTCGGGCTCCGATTCGCTTAGAGTTCGAGACTGCTAGAAGAATAATTACCTACGAGAGGGTGAAATGGGCAATCAAGACATTCTCCCTCTTCAAATCTCTGGGCACGGATGGATTATATCCATGCTATTTGCAAAACGGGTTAGAAGTACTAACCCCACACATAATCAGACTATTCAGGTCGTCCCTTACTCAGAGCTACGTCCCAAAGTTATGGCGTCAAGTTAAAGTCGTCTTCATTCCGAAACCCGGAAAAGCGATTTTATAGATCCCAAATCGTACCGACCTATCAGCCTTACCAGCTTTATGCTAAAGGCGATGGAGAGGCTGATTGATCGGTACCTTAAGAAAAGTCTAACTATCCTGGTCAACAAACCACTGCATGTGCACCAATACGCCTATCAGGCGGGCAAATCCACGGACCTGGCCCTACATCACCTCGTTAGGAAGGTGGAGGGTGCTCTGTGTAGTGGCAAGGCCTGTCTGGCTGCGTTTCTAGACATTGAAGGGGCGTTCGACAACACCCCTTTTGCATTAATCTGCCAAGCACTCGAGAGCCGCGGCTCAGAACCCTGTTTGGTTAGCTGGATAGAGGCCATGCTCTCGAAACGTCATGTATCTGCCCAGCTCAACGAGATTGTCGAAACGTTGGCGGCTAGAGGCTGCCCGCAGGAAGGAGTATTGTCCCCTACCTTGTGGTCGACAGCCTGATAAATCTTTTAAACAATGCCGGCCTATACACACAGGCCTACGCTGATGATCTGGTAATCCTTTGCCCAGGGAAAGACGCCGTCTCAATGCAAGGCCCTATGATGAGAGCCTTGCGTATGGTGGACATATGGTGCCTCTTGGGGGGTCTCAGGATTAACCCCAAAAAAACAGAGCTCCTACTATTCACGAGGAGACGTAACTTTGGCACGCCCCCTGTTATATCTCTAGGCGGCGTGCAGCTGCATTACTCCAGGACAGTTCGATTTCTGGGAATCAAGTTGGATCCCAAACTCTCCTGGCACGATCATGCAGACACCAGAATAAAGAAGGCCACCTGCGCGCTATGGGCCTGCAGGCGGGCTTTCGGCAATACCTGGGGTCTGTCTTCTAAGATCCTTCACTGGATCTACTCGCGCATTGTGAGACCTCCTCTCACATACGGGGCTATCGTTTGGTGGCCATGTACGGAGAAAGCGAAAATTCGTGCTCAACTAGACAGAGTCCAACGTCTTGCATGTCTCAGCATAACGGGTTCCATGCGGACGGCGCCAACTAGAGCGCTTGAGACTCTGCTGAGCCTTCCGCCTCTGGACCTCGTTTTGCAATTCGAGGCAATGAGGACTGCGTACAGGCTATACGTCCTCGGCGAACTACGTGCTGGCGAGACCGGTCACGCAAAAATTTGGTCACGGGCCATACAGAAATGTCCTCTCCTTCTGATGGGCAGTGACTGCATGGCTCCAGTGACTGTGGACTGCGAGGGATTCGTAACGCACATTGCAGACAGAGAGGAGTGGCAGCATTCCAACAGACCTGCATTGCTAAATAGGGGGATGGCTCCAGAATGAATAACAGAGCTGGATCAAGGCTTATTGGTGGGATCCCACATACCAGTAGGGCATACTCGCTGGGGGAGCACGCCACTGTCTTCCAGGCCGAAGTATTCGCTGTATTAAAATGCAGACAGAAAATCCTAAGCTGCGGACACCGCAATACAGTCGTATCAATATGCTCGGACAGCAGAGCTGCCATTAAGTCTATTACGGCCGCAAAGGTAAGCTCCAAGCTTGTACTAGAGTGCATAAAAGTCCTGAAAAAACTGGTACAGGTTGGATGCAGGGTCCAGCTCGTCTGGATACCTGGCCACGCAGGTAATGAAGAAGCGGACTCTCTTGCCAGACTGGGATCCGCGAATGTGCCGATGGGGCCGGAACCCATAGTTGGTATCGCCAAATGCGTTGCGGTCGCGTCAATGAAGGGTCTGCTGGACAAGTGGACCCTCCGAAGATGGACTGAGTCCCCTGGTATGAGACAGGCCAAAGCGCACATAGGTGGGCCCTCTGCCTGTCTTACCAAAAATCTACTACGCCTAAAAAGACGCGAAATTCGGCTAGTGACAGGTCTTTTAACCGGTCACTGGCACTTAAGAAGCCATCTCCATACTATCGGTATTGCGGACAACCCGGAATGCCGATGGTGCTGTGAGGAGGATGAAACCGTTGACCATGTAGTCGGGGAGTGCCCAGCACTCACGCGCGCCAGGTTCAAATACTTGGGTAACACTTTCAGTGTACCGAGCGACTTCTTCTTCACAACACTTTTTTTTCTTTCTCGTTCTATTCGTTTAGCTTCTAGGGCGATCTTTTCTGGAGTGTCCGTGGCGATAATACTTTTAGCTTTTTCTCTCTTCTTTCTCTAATTTTTTCGTTCTTCAGCTTTTCCGTATCCTTTAAATTGTTGTGGACTTACGAAAGTTTCTTTGTGATTTTGTGTAGGTGTTGTGTTTAAACTAACTGATACTGAAACTAAGGAGTCTGACATTATATTTTCTTCAATGCATTTTGATGTTAATGGTTGATTTGGATCCATAAGTCGTTGAGCTTCTTCATTGTTTTGATCCACATTCCTATCAGTTACGCTGCTAATTGCAAAGTCGTCATCTGTAAATATGAATTTATCGGTCCAGTATATCCAGTTTTTCAAAATCCGGATTTGATATTAGCGGGAGTCATCGATTTTTCAAATGCATAAGCAACACAGCCAGCGATATCAAAAATAGAAACAGGTATTCCAGGGTGCTCTAAAAGCCATGTTTGTAAGGCAGTATTATAGAATGATTTAAACGAAAAAAACACCGAGACATCTAATGGTTGCAGCTTGTTGGAAGTATGTTGCGGTAAGGTCAAAATGATCACTCCATTTTCCTTGGCTAGATTTATTCCTTCTATCGTTAGATGACTCTCGTGATTGTCAAAAATTAGGAGAGAAGGGTTTTCTTTTGTTCTGGACATATGTTTACTGAAGTGCCGTATAACGCTTAGAAACAATTCACCAGTCATCCATCCAGAATCGGAAACCAATCCCAAAGTACCATGCGGTGCTCCATAAGTCATTCGAGGATTAAACTTTTTTCGTGGAAAAATCATGACTGGTGGTATTGTATTCCCGGATGCTGATATAATACAATAAGTGGTGACCAGTAAACCTCGTTCGGCGCTCGTGCAGGAAGAGACCTGCTTGATCCCTCTCTGAGCAACAATCTTTTCCGGTTTTTGGACGGTTGTGGTGGCAGTTTCATCTAAATTATAAATTCTTGTACCGCTGTAAAAATATCCATGGTTCTGAAACACTTTTTCCAAATTTTTGAAAAAAAGTCCAACATTGTATTTGTTGAATGACGTCGCTCTGGAGAGGCTACATCCTTCCGGCTGGCGAAGACTTAATTCTGCATGTCTGGACATAAATCCAAGGAACCATTCGCGTCCAGCTTCCTTGTTTGTTTGCCAATTTTCCGGAATTTTACAATTATTAATAGTTGCCATTTCATAAGCCAGTTTTCTGATATTAATGACCGTTTGTCCGTAACACATTTTTGAGCAAGTTAATACGTAATCGGCTAGGGCTTTTTCTTGATTTTCAGAAAAAACTTTTCTACAAGCATAATTTGGAGCCATTTTAATCTCTTTGGTGAGATCCAGTTTTTGCCTTTTTACATATTCATAAACCGTTTGAAATTTTAAATTGTATCTTTCAGCTGCTTGTCTTAAAGATATCTTCTCTTCGGTGACTACTCGAACAGCAGCTCTCATGGATTGTTCATCAAATTGCCCTTTATCGCTTTTTCGGTGACGTCCTTGAGCCATTTTTCCTGAAATATAAATTAAATTTTTACAAAAACCATTACTTTTTCAACAACACTTCAAACAAGCGCCTGAAACATGCTGTCTGAAGGTGGAACACAACACAACCTACAATACAAAATTAAATTTAACTGTGACCTTCATACATAACCTACAAAAGTAAACTTGCTTATACAAATGTGGACAAAATAGCCCAAAATCTGATGTAAAGGTTGTTTTTGTAATACTAGTTTCAGAAGAAAAATTAGAGCATATAATATCATATCAACGATAGAAAAAACTTACCTTGAAAAACGATTTTTTATTAAAAAATGCACAAAACCAAGAGAACAGCGTCAAACTTTGTTTACCACATCGGCGTGTATAACCGCACTATCCGAACTAAAAACGTCAAACTTGCGGCGGGAATTTCAAAATTACATGCTTTAACTGATTGTGAAACATTCTCCCCTACAGCTTGAAAACGTCGTGGCACACTTAAAATTCAGTTCCTGGTATATTCTTCGGCTATTTGGTCCCATGCGTCATCTATCTTTAGGCGTAACTCATTCTGGTTTCTAGGCCTAAAGTTATCTTTATACATATATTTTGCCATTTTACCCCAAACGTTTTCAATTGGGTTGATATCAGGGCTTTTCGAGGGCCACGGTAAAACTTCGTCTAGATAGTTTTGAACTATACGGGCTGTATGTATAGGAGCATTATTATGTTGGAAGATAAAATCTTGCCCATAGACTACACCAACCGATGGCATCATAACATTGTTCAAGATATTTCAATATCCTAAGGCATTAAGCCTTCCCTGCACTATTTGACAGACGCCTGGTCCTCTAAAACTAATCCAGGCCCAAACGTTTATACTAAAACGTCCACTTTGATTAGTCTTATGTGTATATCTTTCATCATATCTGGTATTAGAAGGCCTGTAAACGCGGATTTTGCCATTATGGCACGATTGAAAGGTTTTTTCATCCGAAAATATTACCGTTTCCCATATGTTGTTTTGGTGTTCATATTGAAGGGCAAATTCTAATCTTCTCTGTTTGTTTGCTCCAGTCAAAAATATTTTATTTGTTGCACAGCAACATTTAATTTCCGAATTTCTTATCCTACTACGAGCTGTATTAGCAGAACCAGGAAAATGCGTGTCTTTATTCGCCTTTATTGCTGTTTCAAACGGATTGTTTCTTAGAAAGCCAACTAACTCTCTATCTTGAATGTCGTTTGAAATTTTTGGTGGACCAGAACCTGGATTTCATACAATAGCTCCATATTCTGCAATTTTTGCCTTAGCTAAGGAAACGGTATTTTTACCAATGCCCAATTCTTCTTATAGGAACTCCTGGAGTGTATATTATCGCTTTTTGTTGAGGAGATAATGCAGGCATTTTGAAAGAACGATTTTGTTGACGCGGCTGTCACAAAATTAAATTAACTTTGACAACATCAAAATATATTATTCTAATAGACCAAGAGATTTAGGATAATTTTGCTGTCCCAGTTTTTTTTTTTTGGCACGATAGTACATGAAAGTAGGTTTATTGGGAGGCTGTTGAAAAGCATAGACTTCCAACTGTAGAAGACATTCAAAAGCCTTTTAACAAACTGTCTTAACATGAGACCAAAAAAAAAGACTAAACTTATAAAACAATTTATTGAATCACTATTTCTCATTGTATGAACACACAACGCCTCATCGGCACACAAATCGATTAAAAAATAAATAACAATCAAAGGAACAAATTGAATTCTCGTTTTCAACGTGAAAAAAATCCATAAGGTCAATATAAAAACAGAAAATTTATTATTACCTTTACAAAATTTTCCATTTTTGTTAAATCAACAAAAATTTTCACCTTTTTCAATGTTTTTAATTTGGCCCTATAAAATCCCTTCAAATCCGAACATACGCTATCAATAAATACACTTTAAACAATTTGAATTTGTACAGTCCTACGTCCCCAAAACAACAATTTCCTAACCGGCAATCACTTCTATACTCTGTTCCTTAAGAAAATCGGAATTATCGATATTAAAGCGAACACCGCGAGCCACATAAGGGCATTCATATTGAACGCGCTGTCCTCTACCGTCATCGTGTGGAGGGTTTGGCCCCCTTGGATGGCAAAGAAGGACGGTGGGGCGACACCTAAATAATACTCCATTAATGAAAATCAAAAAATAATTTTAAAAATATTACTTACCGACAAATGTACCCAAGGCAAATGGTACTAGAGGCACCCCAATAACGGGTGCCGTCAGGTTTATAAACCAGTTTGGTAAGATCGGCGTTACTCGAAGGAACACCATGTAATTAAACAGGTTGTCCCTGTGGTTTTCCACTTGCAGTTTCCATTTGCTTGCCTTTTCTGGGAAATGCTGTGGAAGTTGGTTTATTAAAGTGAGGTATGAAAGATTTATTTAAGGACAAGATATAGGACAGTGGAACAATAGGAAAAATGATCGACTTCGTTAGTGGATTATATATGGGTATTTCGTTCTGAAAGTGTTCATACTACTTCCTGACATTCAGATCACGATGCTGTGGTTTGTAAAGTTCCATTTAAAAACTTACAGAGGGCAGGTCAAAACTACAACAGAATATATGTATGGAGACTGAATGGGAATTGGATTTGCAAAGTGATGATCCTTTGGATATATTTCACTAATTTAGGGTTTTAGTATGTTTAATACATCTTTCCGTCTAAGGCCAAAAAAAAAAAAATTAGAACAAACCGTGGCTTTTAAAGACTCTACAGGGTGTTTAGGAACTATGGGATCAAACTTCTAGGGGTTATTCAGTGCAACAGAAGAAAACATTTGACTTTATTTATAGGAACCCATGTCCGGAAAAGTATCACTCGACACTAGGGCCCTAAGACGCATTAAAATTTCCCTTTTGTACATAATAGAATCACAATAATTGTTCAAAATTTTTTCCTCCGACCTGAATACACTGATTTAACCGTCGCACATGATTTCAGCCGAGTTGACTAAATTGGATACTCGTCTTTTAAATACTGCTACAATTCCTCCAATTAAGACTTTTTCTATTTTTACCGAAGTTTAGTAGACCAAAGACTGTACATCTGTACATGTCCCCACGGGAAAAAATCTAGCGACGTTAAATCGGGTGACACTACTCCACCTCTGGCAATCTAACGGTGCTCAAACCGTTGAGCCAGATCTTCACTTGTACAGCAAAGTGAGCCGACGCTTCATCATGCTGAAACCACAGAATATGCTTTCGAACGTTCCAGGTAGAAGGTATGGCCCAATTGAAAAATATCTTAACAGACCGACGTTGCAGATATTTTCTACGAAAAATTGCACGGGGATTTTCTTCGTCTCAAACATGGCTATCCCTACTATTAAAAATAGCATCTCTTGTGAAGAAGGCTTCATTGGTCACTAATAGCAAAATCTATTGGAAAAAAAATGTCGCACGAGTGCGGAAACCGGGGTAAAATTTACAAACTATTGGTGAAATTAGTACAGGTTTGTATAACCCATTGAGGCACCAAGGTCGCACTTTTTGTCCTGAGTGCACCCAGTTCCGCACGAGCTATGGGAGGTCGTGCGGCTCTAGTTCCCATCCCGTAAGTAGAAAACATGTCGGTTATTATTTAGGGAATTTGGTAAATAATTCCATATAAGTAAAACTTAATTTTAAGGGAAGGTAACCAGGTAACCAGAAGGTAGTGCCAAAATTTTTTTCCTATGGATTTCGCTCTAAGACGATAGGGAATGCAGCTACAAAAAACAATCTCTGTTATCGTTTTTAAAGATAACAACATACAAGCGCCTGTAAATTGTTTACGATTTATAATTTTTTTTTATTAAACATTGACATTTTGAACAATGGCTGGGACGATATCATGTACAAAAATTAAAGAAATTAAATGCATTAAATACTATTTAGGCAATTCATCATCTTTCTAAATTTTAACACTTAGGGCCGTTGTGCCGTAGTGACACTTTTTTAGTCATGGGTCACTATACTCAAATATTTTCTACTGTTGCTGTGAATAGCTCCTAGAAGTTTGATCCCATAGTTCTGAAACACCATGTATATGGACTCTATGTATGCTTCGAAAGTTCATCTCAGATCCCTTCTTTCTCAATTAATTTTTTTAATAAGTACAGAACCACATACCGCATTTTAATTAAATTTGCGAAAAGGCCAAGTCTTACTAAATTACTAACTGAATCTGGAGGAGTATTATCAATAATATTAGAGGTAAAGGCCATGTTACAAATTCCTGTACGGCAAGCACATACGAAATAAACCATTTTTACTAGTCTAGGGCCGAAGAATTAATTTCTAGTTTTGATTGCACCACAGATGTTTCATGGATAATAAGGATCCCCATTCTTTTTTTTTAAGCCCTACAGAGTTTATAGAGATATTATTCAGCAACATAAGAGAAATAAAGTCCTCTAGCTTCGATAGATTTTCTGCTAGATTCCTGTAATATCTTCCAGATCAAGCCATTGAAGCGTTGACTCAATGCATCAATAATTCTTTTTCTATTGTAGTATTTCCCGAATATCCTAAAACTGCTCTAGTAATTCCACTACACAAGAGAGGTGTAGTGGAATCGATCTCAATAGCCCTTCCAATTTCAGATCAATTTGTCTTCTATTGGCACTTTCAAAGGTTAATGAAAAAGTGGTGAAATACAGAATTTATCAATCAATATGAGATTGTGTAAGAGGCTCAGTTTGGGTTTCTAAAACCAATTAACTCTTGAAGAAATGAAAGGCCAAACAGTGGTCTATTCACTTCTAGTAAAACTTTAAAAATAGATAACAAATTATGTTATTCTAAAACGAAGAAACTATAAGTTACTACTTGAGAATATTGGTTTCAAACATCAGTCATCACATAGAAGGAAGATCTTCTTCCTAGATCTTCCTTCTATGTGATGATTCAGACAGAGGACTAAACAGGTTGTTGATTGTAATAAGTGATATTAAAAATTTAGGAAATTTAGTTAAAATGCATGTTATTTTACCAGCTATATTATTTTAATGGAAGAAGAGCCAATTTACAAGTTGAAATGTTCTTTTTCAAGAAAATATGAAAAATTCACAATAAAAAATTAATTTGGACATTTGTACTATGTTGAAACAATTTACTCATTATTCTAAAATGACTTTGTAGGAACGTTTTTTCACATCTTAGTGTTGAAACTAAATTCCATTTTCCCATAACTTTAAGTGTGGTTTTCAGAAAAGTTGGGTTGTGTTTATAATTCCAGGTACAATAATTGAAATGTTTAAATGTCAAAAATGAAAATTTCCTACTCCATAATCAGGATATTGTTTGAAGCAAAATTACAAACATTTTAAGCATTTGCCCATAATTTTCAGTGTGATTTTCAGAAAAGCTATTGAACTATACCTTTACCAACATTTTTTTTAGTTAGAAACAATGGTTTGCTGAAGATAGATTTAAGGGTAGACACAAGGTCATAAGTTAGGGATATATATTATTTAAACACTTCAAATTCTTAATAAATATAATTTACTGTTCCTAAATACTATTAATTATCATACCAAATTGATGTTTCTTACCTTAAGTACTAGTCGTCGACCCAGCAACTGAGACAACATGAAACACAATGTAGCCCCGACCATTGAACATGTACAAACCAAAATTAAGGCCACATAGAAGGGAAACAGATACCCTGATAAAATCGATAAAAACAGTGATCCTGGAATGGCAAATGTCTGAAGACTAAAATGTTATTAAGGAAGTATCCTGAAACTATTAAATTCTTTACAAAATCTTATAAAAAGGATACAAAATATATGTGAGGAACACCCCTGACATCACATGGTAGTAATGGTCTCCTTTGTACCTATTTAATACTATTCCTAAATTTTTGGCATCTTCTATGTTCCATGGGACTTTAATATGTAGTTTCTCTTCACTAAAGTAGATTTGTATTTAAAATATTAGACATATTTAAAGAGAATAATAATGTACTTACTCAGTCACTTCTGGAAAAGTCTGATAAACAACATACAAAGCGGTTAATGAGCTAATAAAAATAAGTAATACTGATAGAGTGGCGTATCTAGTTGAAACCTCTGGATCTCTAACTTTTTGATTTTCTAAAAGGGCACAATAGTTGTTAATCGAAGGGAATTACATTACACGGGCATAAAAACCAAGCGAACATACGAACAAAGCGACAAAACACAGGATCATAGGACCGGGAAGACAATAAGGTATCATTGTTAAATGAAATTCCCCGAAAGGGTGTTCTGTAATTTGCCCGTCCCCTAATAGCGAACTTGGACACGAAAGGAGCGTTGTACAGGTCTGAGGAGGAACTTATTATAGGGCTTTGGAGATGTTCACCTTGGACTTGGGGGTTTTGGACTTGGACACTCATGTCTGTCTCTCTTTTAAGTTTTCAGTTGATAAGCACTCGCTCTAGCACTGGTATATCGTCGCGGTATGACTTTAAACTTTTTATTTAAAGATGAATAATTTAGTTTTAATTTTTTTCAAAAATTTTCAAAAAGACAAAATTTGAAATGGAAAAGGCACGTCAGAGGGATTGAAAACAATAATTGGCCCCTGAGTGGCGTGATGTCTGTTCGGCCTTTTGACAGATGTCACTTGACAGCTGTCATAAGAAGTGAGAGGTAGAATTATTTACAGGTTTAGTGTTTCTTTCTAGCGCACAAAACGATATGTAACAAATATGGTTATTAAGATAAATTTCTAATATAAATTTGTTTAAAACGTGAAATATTTACGAATAAAGGAACTCGCTCAAGTCGCCCCCTATCGAGTGACAGCTGACAGCGAATGTTTTTCTCATTCTTCTTCTTTAAAACTGTGGGGCTATGTATACATGAATTACTACTTAGTACCTAGCTCTTATGGTATAATCTCTTCTTAATATATATAATAATTAATAATTTATGTTTGTTGTCATTGGTGCCATTTAACTGTCCAGATAAAAAAAAACGTTAAAATTTTAGTATTCTCGATGTTGAAGAAAATTGGCACCATTGGAGATGATGCGTCACATTGTAATTTGACATTGACGTATGTCAAGGCGTGCGGATTTCCGTTAGTAAAAACAGAGAGCTACATATATAAGCCTAATTAGTTTGTGATGGTAGGCAACCATACAAGAAAAGTTTAAAATGTCCATTAATTTATGTCTCCTTTATAAAACATCTGTTAATACACGTTTTAGAGTTATCGCAATATCCACCTTACTATTAACTGAGCCTTGTGCAGCAATATTACAGTTCGCTGTGCTGTCTGTTTACTGTATGGAGTCTGGTTACAGTTTTCGCTATTGACATTACAGTTTTCTGTAAGTTTAACTACTTTTCAGTTCTAGTTCTCTGCTTTTTCAACTGATTAGTACACTGTTCTGTACATTGAATTTTATTGTACAAATTCCGGTACCTTAATTACATACAATTCATTTTCTATATGTTCTTGATGTCTGCTAATTATTGTTGGGAAGAAAAAACTTGTTCTTGGACATACAATTAAATTATTTGAAAACGTTTCGACTGAACACTGTTTTCTTCCTGTTTTTAAAACTATTTATCGTTACAATATGTCACTTGTCACAGCTGTCTTTTGTCATAAATGCCAAAATGTCATAATATTAACTTAATAATTTTATTATACGCTAAATGGCTAAGATAAAATTAAAAAAATCATTATCCTTAAGACCAATATCTTGTAACCGACTTATGACAGGTGACAGTTATGAAAAGTGACATTGCGGATTAATCTTAAGACGGGCGTAGTTGTGCCTTTTTGCTGGATTTCCGATATCTAAATCGTTTTTGTGATTAGCTGCTCTATCAGAAGTCTCTTATTGGAGCTGTCACATTTCATATCCGTAAAAAGTCATAGTGATAATCCCTTTCAAAAGGTGCATCTAAATTAATATAATTATATAAAGAATGCACAGAATTTAATTGACGGATGGAGGATCTGGCAACAAGGCACAATTACGCAATGGATTGACGACTTATATTTGACAGTAATGACAAGTGACAGTGTCTAACGGATAAATATTTTGACATTTCATAAGTATGACAAGTGCGACGTTGACATAGGAAAAATTCATAGTTAATATCTTAAAGGTATCACAAAATATAGGGGTGTCATTTGTCAAATTTCATAATCATGAACTGTTAGAATTAGAAGCGCTAAGTGACATTTATTTATGCTTTAGTAAATTCGTGTTATCTTAAAATATAACTAAGTAGTCGTGAACAGTTTATAAGGACATAGGAGGACTGTCAATTGCCGTATGTCAAAGTCGTCAGTTGTCATACTTGTAAAATGTCAAAATAATTAGTCATTTGATGCTGTCACTTGTCATGATTGTCAAACATGGCAGTAATGGTCGGTTAAGTTAGCACCGTTGTGGCGCTATAGGTGCATCTAGCACAATATGTGTTTATTAAAAGTCACATATCTCAAAAACTACTGAAGCTAAAAATATGAAACTAACAGTTTTATAATGGGAAAATAATGCCCTCTAAGTATTACTCAAGGTCTAAAGTGATCCAGGCAAAACTTTCCAAGTTATCCAGCCCCTACTCTAGATATCATATTAAGAAAAAAAAAACGTCGATCATACAGTCACTAAAAATCAAATATTTCAAAGACTACTAAAGCTAAAAATATGAACCCGACAGTTTTATAATGAGACTTAAAGTGAGTGAAAGGCAAAATTTTAGTATACAAATTCCGGTACCTTAATTACATACAATTCATTTTCTATATGTTCTTGATGTCTGCTAATTATTGTTGGGAAGAAAAAACTTGTTCTTGGACATACAATTAAATTATTTGAAAACGTTTCGACTGAACACTGTTTTTTTCCTGTTTTAAAAACTATTTACCGTTATAATATGTCACTTGTCACAGCTGCCTTTTGTCATAAATGCCAAAATGTCATAATATTACCTTAATAATTTTGTTATACGCTAAATGGCTAAAAAAAAAACTTTATCCTTAAGACCAATATCTTGTAACCGACTTATGACAGGTGACAGTTATGACAAGTGACATTGCGGATTAATCTTAAGACGGGCATAGTGTGTTTCCGATATCTAATTCGTTTTCGTAATTGGCTGCTCTATCAGAAGTCTCTTATTGGAGCTGTCACATTTCATATCCGTAAAAAGTCATAGTGATAATCCCTTTCAAAAGGTGCATCTAAATTAATATAATTATATAAAGAATGCACAGAATTTAATTGACGGATGGAGGATCTGGCAACAAGGCACAATTACGCAATGGATTGACGACTTATATTTGACAGTAATGACAAGTGGCAGTGTCTAACGGATGGATATTTTGACATTTCATAAGTATGACAAGTGCGACGTTGATATAGGAAAAATTCATAGTTAATATCTTAAAGGTATCACAAAATATAGGGGTGCGGAGTTTGTAAAGGCTTAGGCGGTAACTGCTAGATATCGTTTGTCACAGCTGTCATTTGTCATAATTGTCAAATGCCATAATGATGATCCCTAAAGTTAAAAGCTAAGATCTTTAAATGTGCTGGACAAATTTGATTATACAGAATTTTGCAGGTGTTTTTACTTATTATTTATGTTTTATATATAGATAATGATGTAACTACAATCGACTCTTCCTTGTTTATGCATTATTTCAGCGAGCCTAGAGCCGAACAATTTTTATTACTAGATGGCACCCTATGCAAGATTCCGCTATTAAAGGCGGGATTTTCAAATATTTTAATTATAAGTTCTAAATTCAGCTTACTCTGCGCAGTAAGACAACGCTCGATACTGCGGTGTTGACACTTTAATAGTTGATCCTCAAAAATGGGGTTAAAAAAAACAGGTTTGCATATTTTTAAATCGTGTTTACTTTATTATTATTAAGAACTTTTTACAATTTTTCTACAACGGATGACTCTTTTCACACTTAAGAGGTAAAAACGACTATTATTTACAATCTATCAAGTCTTTCAACAATAGGAATACGTCTTTGTACAAATAAGTATTTTATATAATAATTACATTTAAAAAAAAATATGGCAAGAACAAATTAATTATCGTTTACTAATATAATTGATTTGTTGCTGGCTCTTGATGCAAGAACTATCTATTATGAAATTTCTTATGGAACATATACAGGGGCCGCCTAAAAAGGTCTGATAATACTTACTTACTCTGAAATACCCCCGTACATAACTGGGTTTTTCTATAAACATATTGCAATAAAAATAATATTATAAATTAAATAAACAGTCTTTAAGGGGGTCTATTACATTAAGAGGTATACCGGGCCTGCCCCTATCGAAGAAAATCAACTTCGACGGACCAAACCCAAAAACAGGCACAAAAATCAATCTAATAAGGCACAAAAAAAATACATAAATACGGCACAAGATCACTTTTTTTACACATACTCTTCGCTCGGTTTATTATTATTGTTCGATAACCTAAGCGAATTTGGCACTCTACTATTTACACCGTCCGGCAGTTCGGCAATGTCCTTAAATACTCCTGCTAAACTTTCGAAATTCGGGCCCCAATTTAGTAAATAGTCCCAGCCTAAGGCGGTGGTGGGGGGACTCCCGGTGCCGGGCCTGTAGAGCGGCCCCCCCAAATCGTCATCGGAGGCCACCAGTGTGCTCATTGAGCCCCTGGAATCACAAAAACGAAACTTTGGTAAGGGTTATTTGAATTTTACTCGATTCTTTGAATAGAAATCATATTTAGCATCCAAACGTAAAACGCATGGTTTCTGTAAGTTTAAATTTGAAAATTCTTAAGTGGGAAGATCTAACGCAACATTGCAACAAGTGTGGAACGAGCCTAAGGTCATATCGACGTACGTCAAATTTCAAAGTCACGGTTGTCATTTGTCATAAGGGAGCTTAACCCAAGGAGACTAGAGGTAAGGAGGTACGCAAAATTGATTTTGCTGGGTTCGCAAAGATTCGCAAGTGCGCAAATTGAATTGCGCACGCATTCATATTTTTATTTATATTATTTTTTTGGTCAAAGATAAATGCGTTAAAAGTCAATAAGGCAAATTGTAAAAAGAAGACAAATGTGGCAACTTTGTATGACAACTCAAAAATCGTATATTTCGGTTAAGTAGTTTCCGTGACACGACATCGTATGACATCATTTCCCTTAGAAACCTCTTTCTCTATCATACACACAAAAATGACAAGGAAAGACAAATAAGGCATCTATCAAAATGTTGTTACTTGTCATATTTTTTAACTGTCTTAATATTGATCTCATCTATACCCCTTATTATCAAAGATTAATAAATAAAATCATCGATAGTAATGAATATAAAATGTTTTTATGTTAAATTAACGTGAATAGTTGTGGGCAGGTTTTTGCCCATCTGAGGATTTTGGACCATATTCGTTAACTTTCAGATGTCACATAACTGCTAAATGTCATATATTAAGCGACATCTGTCATAGTTGTTATAGTCAAATGTCAAAATAGTGTTCCGTTAATGTTTTTATTTAATTTAGTATTTTTTTGGTTAAAAATAACTGCGTTATTAGTTAGTCCGCTCCGTCACATGACACCCATGACGTAATTTAAAAATCTTCTTTTTCTATCACATACACTAAAAATGACAAGGAAAATCATATAAGGCATCTATGAGAATTTTGTATAACTGTCATATGTCACAGCTATTACTTATCATAGTTGTCAAATGTCAAAGTATTCATTTAATTTATACTATGTACTGTTAAAGGTTAATTAATAAAATCTTTAATAGTAAAGAGTATAAAATGTTTGATGTTAAATTGCGCGAAAGTATGTAATTAATGAGGATTTTGGGTAATAATCGTAACTTTCAGACATAATATGCAACATAATTTGCTAAATGTCATATGTAAAAGTCACATCTGTCATTTGTAATAATTGTCTTAGTCCAATATCAAAACAATGTTCCGATAAAATGAGATACAGTACCTCATCCGTCAGAGCTGTTAGTTGTCAAATTTCATAATCATGAACCTTTAGAATTAGAAGCGCTAGTTGACATTTATTTATACTTTAGTAAATTCGTGTTGTTTTAAACTAACTAAGTAGTCATGAAGAGTTTATAAGGACATGGGAGGATACACTTTCAATTGCCGTATGTCAAAGTCGTCAGTTGTCATACTTGTAAAAGGTCAAAATAATTATTCATTTGGTGCTGTCACTTGTCATGATTGTCAAACATGGCAGTAATGGTCGGTTAAGTTAGCATCGTTGTGGCACTACAGGTGCATCTAGCACAATAGGTGATTATTAAAGGTCACATATCTCAAAAACTACTAAAGCTAAAAATATGAAACTGACAGTTTTATAATGAGACAGCCATGCCCTTTAAATATTGCTTAAGGCTTAAAGTGATAAAGATAAAACTTTCCAAGTTATCCAGCTCTCAATCGAGATATCATCCCAAGAGAAGAACTTCGATCATACACTCACTAAAAGTCAAATATCCCAAAAACTACTGAAGGTAAATATATGAAACTAACACTTTTATCATGGGAAAATAATGCCCTCTAAGTGTTATTCAAGGTCTAAAGTGATCCAGGCAAAACTTTCCAAGTTATCCAGCTCCCAATCCAGATATCATCCTATGAGAAGAAACGTCGATCATACACTCACTAAAAATCAAATATCTCAAAGACTACTAAAGCTAAAAATGTGAAACCGACAGTTTTATAATGAGACAACCATCTCCTTTAAATACTGCTAAAGTGATAAAGGCAAAATTTCCCAAGTTATCCAGGTCTCACTCTAGATATCATCCCAAAAGAAGAAACATCGATCTTACCGCCACTAAAATATAACTATGACTTTTGACAACTATGAAGGCTGCGGGGAATTCAATACCGCACTTGATAACCCACTTTCCTAACCTGTATAATACACAATAGTCCTACTGATTTGATATTTTAATTAATAAAAAATTGTTAGAGACTCACCTATACGACGAATCGAAGCCGTCGTAAGAGGGCGGGGGGATGTTGCTCTTCACCCCGCTGCCCGAGTCGTTCCTCCTCGACTCCAACTCGCCCGGTCTCTTGTACTTGTTGTTGTCGTCGTCGCCCGGTAAACTCGCATTGTCGTACTCGATCTCCGAGCAGGTGAACGAGTCGTTGCCGCTCTCGTCTGTACTGGAGGAACTGTGGTGAGTCTCCGGCACTGGACTATGGCTACGCATATGATTACTCTAAAATAAACGTAACAATAATTAGTATTAATTTTAGTTCAAATAAGATAAAAAATCAAATCTTAAAGATTATAAGGATGATCGATGCGGTCGAAGGCCTTTGAGAAGTCTCAGAAAACCGCTACCGAAAGGTGATTCTCCTGTGAAAGGACTTTGAGAAATAGGAGAACTCTGTTTTTGATTAGTTTTTATATTAATATACCAAATGGAGGATGAAACTGGAAAAAAATTGCTGAAGAATTAAGGCTTTTGTTCAGACCGAAGTTCGGAAAGTGACCACCAAAGTACCGAAACTTGAGAGAATACTCCTGGGACGTTTTGTAATTATATTCTCTGAGTAGACCAGGAATGTTTACATCCCCTCTCTTTATTATAAAGAAATGAAGTTTGGGATTATGGGATTAAAATTGGCAAAGTTAATATTTTAATTTACTGACATGCTTGGGCATAACTTAGGAACTACTTATAATATGTATATGCATATTTTTTTCACATTAATTAAAGAAAGTTCCTATAAGGATAGATTTGAGCGTTTAAAACTGAGTCTGGGTAAAGGACTTAATTATTTAGAGCCATTTTTGTTGGGGAATTTTTTTGCAACTTTTTTTTGAGAAATTTTCTCTTTTTCTGAGTATATGTTTATGAAATAATTGAAAAGGGTTTTACTCAAAGAATGTGCATTTCTTACTCAAGAGTTTTATACGTAAACAATTTTTATACCTCAAGAACTTTCTAAGTTAGAACCAATTTTGTCAAACAAGGTCTAAGAGCCATCAGATTTGCAGTTTATGAAACACACATTGCAACATTAACTTACTTATTCATTATCGAACATTTTTTAGTACAATTTAAGCTTTGCTTATGATATTCTTAAAATTTTTTCAAATTTAGTGAGGATGAATTTGAGGGTAAAAACGTCTTTCTGGGTAAAAGATTTGGGTATTTGGAGCCATTTTTGCTGGGTCGTTTTTTTGGCAAATTTTCACTTTTCTTGAGAATATTTTCATGAAATAATTGGAATATTTTTAAAAGGGGTTTACTCTAAAAATGAGCATTTTTTATCCAATAGTTTGATAGGAGAACGATTCTTGTACCTCAAGAACTTTCTGAGTTAGAGCCAATTTTGTTAAATAACCACCTCAAATATTTCCATGATTTTTTCACGCCAAAATAGAGCGCTTCTGAGGATGAATTTGAGGGTACCAATATTGAGTCATGTATTAATATAATTTAAGGCAGTTTACAGAAAATTCTTAAGCTTAAGAAGATTCTTCTTATGATGAGATGCTGCCTTTAAGCCCCAATGACATACATCGAAGACTATAGAAAAAAAGAATCGTATTTTAAAGTGGAAGTGATTGTTTTTGAGTAAATTGGGAAAAACCGAACCAAGGTATCCCTAAACTTTTTGCGTAAGTATAAAAAAGTATTTATTTCCTGAATATAAAAAAGTATTTAAGGGTTACAATGCATATCAAATGAAAGGAAATTTAATTTCCTTCAAAAGGTGTCTTATGAGTTTTTTGCTAAAAATGCACAGTTTTTGAGTAAATGGAAAAAAACTGTGTGAAAAGTGATACGTACCCCTAGTTCTTTTACATAAAATAATTATTTGTTGTGTGTCTAGTTGTAATGCATATCAAATTATAGGAAATTGTATTCTCTTTAAAAAAGTCTAATGAGTTTTCCTTGTAAGTTGCATAGTTTTTGAGAAAACTGAGAAAACCTGAACCCCTAAATTTCTTACATAAAAATGTTATTTGCCTTGTTTCATGAGTATAGAAAATGTATTGAGGGTTATAACGCACATCAACTGAAAAGAATCTAAATTCCCTTCAAAAAGTGTCTTATAAGTTTCTTACTGAAAATGCACAGTTTTTGAGTAAATGGGAAAAAACTCAACTAATACGTACCCCTAATTATTTGGCATAAAATCATTATTTGTTGTATCTGATTGTAATGCATATCAAATTATAGAGAATTGTATCCTCTTTAAAAAAGTCTAATGAGTTTTCCTTATAAGTTGCATAGTTTTTGAGAAACCCTGAACCCTTAAATTTCTTACATAAAGATGTTATTTGTCTTGTTTCATAAGTATAAAAAATGTATTGAGGGTTATAACGCATATCAAATGAAAGGAAATTTAATTTCCATCAAAAAGTGTCTTATGAGTTTTTTTGCTAAAAATGTACAGTTTTTGAGTAAAAGGGAAAAAACTGAACTGATATGTACCCCTAGTTATTTTGCATAAAATCATTATTTGCTGTGTGTCTAGTTGTAATGCATATCAAATTATAGGGAATTGTATTTTATTTAAAAAAGTCTAATGAGTTTTCCCTGTAAGTTGCATAGTTTTTGAGTAAATTGGGAAAAACTAAACCGTTTCGTACCCCTAGTTCTTTTGCGCAAAAAAAAAATTTGCTTTGTTCATAGTTGTAATGTATATCAAATTACAGGAAATTCAATTCCCTTTAAAAAAGTCTTCTGAGTTTTTTTTGGAAATTGCATCATTTTTGAGTAAAATAGAAAAAACCGCTAATGCTAATAATTACCAAATGGTTTGTTCCTCCGACCCTTGGGGCTTCGCTGCTACTGGAGACAGCGTCCAACGTCGAAACCAAACTGGAATTGCGCGGTCTTTGGTTCAGTCTTTCGATCTCTTCTGCTGTTAAGCCCATGGCGGGCGAGGTAGAGGTTACTGCAGGAGGGACGGCTACTTTCCTAAAAGAATATCAGAAAATTAGTAAAAAATTGTCAAAAAAATAACCTTTTTGATTCTCCCAAAATCAAAAAAAATTATTAAGAATTCAGATAAACTCATCGACATGTAACGCTTTTTTCAAAAAAAATTTCCCATATAATTCGATAGTGAGCATTGAGCTTTGATAGTAGTACCACATGGATCCTACGAGGTTTATTAATCTATTAAATTACAACATAACATATACTTCAAAGTAAATATTTTAATAGTAACAAATAAATGGTTCATTAATTATTGCCTAGATTGGATAGCGTTTTTCATATTGGTTAGGTGTGAATTAAAACAATAGAAAATAGTCAATTCTATATTTGCACACACGAAAACACAATCACTCACGGCTACTTTTGTTTTTAGTGTATTTATTTACAACCATTTAAATTTCGCGCCGATATTCTGAAATTTATTTCACTGAACTGTGAACTAACTATTATTGGCGATGCGGCCACTTATATACTCGGCAGAATGCAGTTCAGGAAACTTTTCGCCAACCTTCGAGATGTCGTGCGGTGTGTCACTTGTATCATTCCGGAATGACCGAGAATCAGCTGGTTTCTCGGTGTTTACAATATGTTGGCATCAATTTTATGTCCTAGTTTTGTTTTAACAGCCTGTTTAGGCGAGTGTATTTTTTCGTTTAGTTTTTACATGTCATCGATAGTTTTTCCAAAAACAAGAAATTTTCTTATATTTTCATGTTAATATTTGCGCAATTTTTAATTAAAAAAAATTATTACCATTGACCGAATATAAGAAAAATGCCTTACCTATTACTACTTTGACCGCTCAGCTGCGACATCACAGGACTATTAAGACTCCTCTCACTGTTGCTATGCAACACGTCCTTACCGACCCCCCCACTACTCGACGTGGTGGCCAATAGGGCGCTTTGGAGCGGTTTCCCGCTAATGTCGTGCAGCGTCAGTATCCGGGGCTGTTGCGCAGACATTTCGCTGCTCGGACTCAACCTCGCCAGCGGCGTCGACTGGTGGGGGCGATTTGTCGGCGTTGCCACTGGAGGTGGCGCCCTTGGAGGAAAACTAACCAAAAAAAAAACATTAAATTCAATCAATTTCACTTTGCATTAACCACATCGTCCTCAGGAAGAGACTCACCCAGTCGAATGATGGGGAGAATGCCTATGCTGCGCCTGCGCACCGGCGTTGCCATGCTTATGATGATATCCGGCAACATTGGGCGGCGTCGCTTTGTACTTCCGCACACCGCCGCCTTCGCGGAATCCTTTGTAGTGGTACACGATGTCGATGTCAGAGGGCGCGATGCTGCTCGCGTTCTCCAGGTCGTAGTGCTCGGGCATTTCCGAGTTGAGGTCGTTGCTCGCGTGGTCATGAGTGTGGCTGGAGGACGGAGGTAGTGGGGGGTGATGGTCTTCTCGCATTGGTGGAGATTTCGTCACCACTTCGCGCTCGATGATGTCCGGACGTTGAGGTCTTGGTGGGTCGTTACCTGATCATAGAATTATTTATTTAATGGTTGTAAAACAATAGAAGTAGATCTTTGCATTAAAAGAGTCCAAGCGGTCCTTACCTTGTAAAATATCCCTTTCTTTAAACTTCTTAGGCACCAGCTCGGGACCAACCAAACTATGACCTCCAATGCCTCTAATAACATCCCCCTCGGTATGATAACTCATCGTATTATCAATCCCATGCAGTCCCCTAGATAAGACACTGTCCCCCACCACGCTCATTCCCACTCCACCCATATTGGGGCCGCCATTTTGTTTCGAATGGATCCCGTTGGACCCACCTGGACCTCCACCTTTTTCCTTGTACTGCTTCCGCAATCTAAACACAACAAAAGAGACCAGGATGGCCACCAGAAGCACCACGAAGAACACTATGACCAAAGTGATTCCAATACTGAGCGGATCTTGGATCGCCGCCTGTCCAACACCTAAATAACCTTGCATTAGATACTTCTAAGTCCTATGGACGTTTGGAGTTTTACCTAGGGCTCCGTTGCATCCTTGGATCACTTTTCCTTTGCTAATAACCTTTGAAAAGATGGTGCCGGAGCCGTTGAACGGTTGGATTTCCCTGTTGATGGTGAAGTTTGCCAGGCAGCCCTCGAACGAGGTGGGAAAGGTGTTGTTGACGTAATACAGTCCACGTTGGACGCCCCCTAGGGACATGTAGGTGAGGTAGGGATCCAGGAAGTCGTGGACACCTGCCGAGTCTAGTTCTTCTCCTATCCTTCGACCTAAATAACACATAAGTAAGATGGTTGATTCTACCCAACTGTTTGAGAAAAATTAAAAGATTCTTTGGAAAATCTTTTCTCTCTCGCTCTGATAAGATAGAAAGATTCTTCCAGGCAATAAATTTTTTCTTCTTAGAGTCTCTTTTTCGTATTTCCCTTTGTCACAAGGTTGAACGTACTCACAATGTTAGAGTCTCTTATTTTCTCTTCTTTTTCTGTCACATTGATGAATGCACTCAACTGCCTGAGAGAAATAAATATATTCTTCCAGGCAGTTCAAATGGAATTTTTTTACTCTCTTTTTTTTCTCTCTGTCGCATTGTTGAATAAACTTAACTACCTAGAAGAATCTTTTTATTTCTCTCAGAGAGTTAATGATTGAACTCTGTGGCACAGAGAGAGAAAGAAAAGAGACTCCATCCTTCCATGCTTCAACTCAACCCTCTTCAAGCAACTGAGGAGGCATTCTACTATCTCGTTTCTCTCTATCACATTTTTGAATACCCTTAACTGCTGAGAGAATTAAAAATATTGATTAAGACAGTTGAGTTGCAGTTCCTTACTCTCTCTGTCACATTATTGAATGCATTTAATTGTCTGAGAGAAAGAACAAGATTCTTTTTCTTGGATTCTCTTTCCAATCTCTCTTTGTCACAGTTTGAATACACTCAACTGTCTGAGACAAATAGAACGATTCTTCCAGGCAGCTGAGTCGGAGTCTCTTTTCTTTCTCTATCACATTGTTCAATACATTTAAATGCTTGAAAGCAATAAAGAGATTCTTTCTTTTAAAGTCTTATTTCTCTCTCTGTTTCATAAGGATGAATGCACTCAACTACCTAAGAGAAATAGAAAGATTCTTCCAGGCAGTTGAATTGGAGTCTCTTTTCTCTCTCTGTTACATTGTTGAATGCACTCAACTGCCTGTAAGAAATAACATGATTTTTCCAGGCAGTTAAGTTGGAGTTTCTTACTCTCTTTTCTCTCCCTGCTAAATTGTGAAACGCATTTAACTGCCTGCCTTTTTTGTATCTCTCTTTGTCACAAGGTTGAAGACACTTAACTGTTAGAGTGTCTTATTCTCTCATCTTTCTCTGCTACATTGATGAATGCACTCAACTGCCTGAGAGAAATAAATAGAGTCTTCCAGGCAGTTCACTTGGAATTTTTTTACTCTCTTTTTTCTCTCTGTTGCATTGTTGAATAAACTCAACTACCTATAAGAATTTTTTTATTTCTCTTAGAGGGTAAATGATATTTGACAATATGACAGAGATCTTTAACTTTGTGGCACAGAGAGAGAAAGAAAAGAGACTCCATCCTTCTATGCTTCAACTCAACCATCCTCCAGCAAATTGATGAGACATTATACTCTCTTTTCTCTCTCTGTCACATTATTGAATGCACTAACCTGCCTGTAAGAAATAAAATGACTCTTCCAGGCAGCTAAGTTGCATTCTCCTACTCTCTTTTCTCTCTCTCTGCCTTATTGTTGAATGCACTCAACAGCTTGTAAAAAGTAAAATGATTCCTTCTCTTAAAGTCTCTTTTCTATCTCTCTTTGTCACAAGGTGGAATATACTCAACTGCCTGAGAGAAATAGAAAGATATTTCCAGGCAGTTGAGTTTGAGCCTTTTCTCTCTCTCTGTCTCATTGTTGAATGGACTCAACTGCCTGTAAGAAATAAAATGATTCCTCTAGGTCGTTGAGTTGCAGCCTCTTACTATCTCTTCTCTCTCTATCACATGGTTGAATATACTCAACTGCCTGGTAGAAATAAAATATTCAGACAGTTCAATCATAGTCTCTTACTCTCTCTATCATATGGTTAAATTCACTCAATTGCCTTGCCTTGCCAATCACACACTTACCATCCAAAATAACTTGCAAACTCCTCATCCTCACGTGCAAAGTCAAATTGTGCCAGGCGCCATCTGTGACCGACTCATGCGCATCAGTCATGTTCACGACCGTAGACGTCTTACTGCTGTAGACAATCAATCCATTGACAAGCTCTACGGAGGTGTAATGCTTGTTCGATGTAGCATAGAACAGTACCCCATTGGGGTTGTGCACTCTGAACAATAGACTAATGCTCTTATCCGGAGTGGATTGGGTAGATCTGGCAGACACTTGGTGCAGATCCTCTAACTGGGTCGACCTGACGGTCCTTCTTTGGTGACTCCATAAAGTAGTGCCCAAGTACATGTTCTCCAACAGTTGCATCCGCTTGTGTTTCTTGGTTATGGAGAATTCCAGGAAGGCACCGTCTGCTAGACTAACCGGTTGTAAGGCGTTTTGACAGTTGGGTGCTAACAAGTGGTTCCCGCAGGAGCAGATCGGGTGGCTCCATCTGTCTATGCACGTGCCAGCGCCTAGAATTAAATGGAATAAATGGTTTTTAGACGAAAAAGAAGTAGAAGCAGAATCTTTTATAAATACCTCCACAAGGATCCACTCCACCTTTGCCGCAGCTCTGGCTCCTGGTGCATTTATTCTCGATCCCTTCAGCTTGTATCGGGTGGCTCAAGTTCAATTGACGTCCATTTATTGATACACTATGAACGCACCCGACAAAATCGTCCGAGTGTATTTGTCCCGGACGTTCCAGGACTGGATCAGGACTATTTAGGCCTCCGATATATACAGGATGGTTGTTGAAATTTAAGGTGCTAAAATAATAAAGTGTTTTTTGCCAATAGAGCCTTATGAGTGGGTTCTTTGATGACTTACCCAGTGTCTCCGCTATTTTCCGTATAGCATTCTCCTTCGTTCGGTCTACAGTCCTCGCAAACATCCCCGTTTTCATTACAGCTGCCCACGTTAAGCGATATCACTTTTCCATTCCTAGTTGCGGTGATCTTATACCAATTTCCATCGGCTAAATTATCGTTGTTTTTCCCGGCAGCGCTGATTGCTGTAATAGCTGTCCTAGCTCCACCGAAGCTGAACACCGCCCTCCCTTTAACCAGCTCTATAGCGACGAAATCGCTTCTGCCCAGCGTCTGTAGACCGTAGTTATAGATCAGCAATGAATCCGGCTTGGTGGTGGCGAAAACGAAAGAGATATCGTTGGTGGTGGCATCTAGTGACGGGAACATCATGTAGGATAGTTCTTGGAAGCCGTAGGTGGACTTCTCGCAGTGTCTACCGTAGCGACCATCGGTGCAGCTGCACTTGTAGCCGGGCATGAGACTAACGCAGAGTCCGCCGTGGAGACAGGGGTTGGGGCGACAGGAGTCTGCCAGGGCTTCGCACTGGTTACCTCTATAGCCGGAGCTGAGGTGAAGATATGAAGGGTTAATAAAAATTAACTCTAGTCACGCACAAAAGGTGTTTAGTACAGTTTTATTTATTTATTTCAATATACGCACTTTACAGAAATAACACTAGAATCACAAAAATATATTAAGATAAAACCTTTGAAGCCTAAATCAAAACAAATAATCATTAAGAAGTATATTCGCCTCGTTCCTATACTTCTGATCCGTGGGGGTTAGTTTGGAACGTTTAGGTCTTGTCAGTGAAGAGCTTTAAAGGAATTCTTAAAAAAAAAACTACAAATTCTCTGGTGTAGTTAGATCTGGTTAGTCGAAGGAAAGAGAGGATCAGTTCTTGGGGTATCATGCTTTAAAGAACCGTAATATAGTCGCTCTATTAAGTGAGTTATGTCATAAGGTAACATATATCCAAAACAAATCAAGTTTTATAAATTGAATAATCCTCAAATAAAATATTTATTATTAAAAATAGGTCAAAAGTAATGAGCGTATCTTAAATAAATAAACAAATACCAGATTTCAACCCAATTGGAATAGATAGTTTAAAAAAATTATTCTCATCATTATCTGGAGAAAACTGGAATCAGGACCAGAATTGGAATGGTTAGTTCCAATTTTAGAAGGCCAGTGTGAGGTTGAAACCAATGTTAAAGAAAGTGAGAACTGTGACTGTAACGATACGGAAGATGTTAATTTCATTTGAGTTTGTTAAAAAAATAAAATACTGCTTAAATAAAATGGTTTGAATTGAAAAATTTTGTCCATATGTTTTTCTAAAATACCAAAGTTACTTTTGCTTCTTCTAGTCTGCCATTCTAGTTATCCTATTTACTTATCCTAAATTTTCCTAATTTTTTGGTAAAAGTCCTAACTCGGTAAGTAAGACCGATTCGTAGCACCAGTTTTTGATGTTTCTTGAAAATGTACAATTTTGGACAAACCGCATTTTGCAAGTCTGCTCCTCAATTGCACTTGTATATTCAAATGGTTTCTCAAAAGCTGAAGTTCTGTGCATAGGGATTGTTAGTAGGTAAAAGTTTCTAGTATTACAGGGTGTCCTACAAATAATGGTAAATAATTTATTAGCAGATTCCTTTAAAAAAAATGAGGTTAAGTTAAATTTTCCTAATCGGAAAGTCAAAGACAACTAAGATACAGGGGTTAAGCTTAATATAATTTTTTTGAATTTTGGCTATGAATTTAGCATTTATTCTTCGTTTTGAACAAAATTTGGAAAATGGGTTTTTTCATAAGGCAAATTTTAAAATTCTGCTTTTTTAAAATAATGCCGTAGAGGGCGCCACCAGCAATATTTTGATTTTTTTTTTAACTCTTTTAGGATTGGCATAATTTAATTTTTTATTTAAAAATATGCATATAAATAATGTACACTTAAAAGATGTCGCTACGATTTACCGTTTTCGAGATAATTACATTTAAAGTTTTCGATCTATTTAAGATAAAATTTTATTTTCCTACTTGAAGTTAAAATATGTAAGTAAGCTGTGCCTGACAAGATAAATTATTTCATTGTCACTATCAGGCTTTAGATTCTTGTCAGTTACTTTGATGAACAGTTATAAAAATGTACACATTTAATAACGTTATCTATTACCTTTTATTGCGTTCTAATTGTTTTTTCTTTTACTTATCGTATGTATTGTTACTTATTGCGATGACGTGGAAGTCGACCTTGGCCCGCATGAAGTCCAGACTTTTACCCATTAGATTTTTGCACATAAATAAAATTAACAGTAAAAATATGAACTACTGAAATGAAATGAGCAATTGAGGAGCAACTTTTCATCGCATTTTGTCCAAAAAATACTTTTTTGGGTATTGACGAAAAACGATTTTCTTTTAAACCCTGCCATATATTTTTACAACATGGAGTTGTTTTGATAGAAATTAACATAAAAACCCATTAAGTTATCTCAGTTAAATCAATATTTATTAGAAAATCTGGAAAAATCGAAGAAATGTTTGGACTTAATGCGTGTTGATTCGTAACAATGTATAAAATTCGTTTTGTTTCGTTCAAAATTGGACATAATGCTGTTTGTTCTAATTTATTCGTTTTACAAAAAACTGGTGTTGGTACTGAAATTATTCGACTTTAAGGATAAAATGTCAACTAAGTACCAGGAATATGTTTTTTTTTGTTTTTGTTTAATTTCTTCGAAAAATGCAAACTTACAGAATAATACTAATGTTAATAACATACAAAGTTCACTTGAAAAAAAAAATGGTTAGGGTCTTCTTCGAGGCAGTCGCACACGGGATTTTCTTCACCTACATCATCTGCAGGATCTGGAATTTCAGCTTCTGGTTCCGTCGTGGTGTTTAAGGCATGATCAAAAAACAAGAGCGAAGAAAGCGGGACTTGACCCAGTTTTGCACAAAGCAGCTTTTGCACATCAGTTTTCTTTTCTCCTTTGATGTTATTTACCAGTGGTATGTTACAGCGATCCTGCATATCGCTTATCAAAGTTTGGCCTCGTTTTGTTATTGCCATTGGGTGCTTCGAAGCGTCGTCAAACATATAAGTGGGCTCAAGTTTTATCTTAATATCAACGTAGCTGTTTTTTATAATTTTTTGTAAAAATATTCTTTTTATGTCACTAATTCCATCAATTTTTTTCAGTATTTCTCTGAGATCTTTGTAGTTTTTAAGGAACCAGTCTTCGCCTAAAACCCTGACAATTCCGTATTGTTGGTAAATTTTGATATAAGCTATGGGGCTCAACACCTCTTCAGTTTTTCGTAGATGTTTCTCAACTCGACCGAATACCTTGTCAGCAGGTATATAGGAGTGGCCGCGAACTGGGAAATACATTACTATCTGTTTTATGTTTGTTGGGGACTTTTTATGTAGCCAGTATGTTAAGGCATGAATGACGTGTTGGTTTTTGTTTTGGCCTGAGCAGCCGTCCGCAAAAAGCCTAATTTGCGTTGCCGAATCTTCAATATGTACTTTTTCTAAAAAGTCTATCAAAGCTGAAGATTTCTTGAGCTTCTCTTGCAGCTTGTGTCTCGTTCCAGACATAAAAATGTGAGTTTGTAGTTGCAAAATCAGTCACACAAAAAGTGTAAAATGAAATTTGTCTGGAATAGAAAGCCTCACCAATACTGACTTTGGGAATTGCTTGCACTTGTTGCAAGTCAAACACGTACGTTATGCTCGCTTCTGGGATTTGCTTCATCAAAGTATGGAAAGCTTAACTCTCTTTTTGTAAATTACGGTGTTTGAAATTAAACCTTCTTTGATAACACCATTTTCACAAGACTGAATTTCACTTTTAAGTCTAGCGCAATAGTTACAGGTATCGGAAGCGGCAGAGCCAGACCCTAGATTAAACTTTGCCTCAAAAATTTTTACGAAAACGTTTTTTTTTACTTTCTACTCATCTTCAACGGTAGTATTATAAAGGTGAAAAAGTCGATTTATGTTCAAAGATGAATGCAAGTAAAGTCGACGGCTTTTATTTCGTGCATAATGACTTTCGCAACATCGCAAATTTGAAATAAACTCGTACACTTGCTTTCTTTTTGCAGAAAATTTGCGAAGTTTATGATCCCCTCCTCGTTTCTCTACGATCCCGATTTCAGATAAAATTCCGTCAGCAACTGTGTTTAGTCTTCGCTAACCAACCCCAAACAACTTAGCAAAAAACTTTGAGCATATAGGTAGTCTTTGTTTTTCTGTAGATATCAAGAAATATTTAACTGCAACGCGATGAGGCTTGTTTTTTCTCACCTCACCACGAACTTGGCTGCGTTTTGGTTGAGCAACATCCATTAAAAAGGACAGTCTTTTATCTTGCTCCTTTCTGTCTGGTTGATAAAAAACTTTTCTCTTTGCTTTTGCTAGGATGGTTCTTGAAATACTGAGACAAACTAAATTTTCCTTCTCTGTGGAGGCAGGGTGGTTGAAAATTAAGCAACAAAGGGTCAGGGTCTTGATATCTATAAAAAATAGTATAGGTAAGTATAGGTGTAAATATTTTTTATTGTAACAAGCGAGCAATACTTACCTCTTCTCATAAGCCATTTCCCTTTTTGTCTTTTGTCGTTGCTTTTTCCTTGAGCCTTCATTATAGTTGCCCACAATAACACTGTTACCGAGGTTTTCCATTATAACGCACTTTAGCACCTACACTTTCTAGTTCCTAAATATTTTATTTAAATAATCTAACTGGACAATATACACCTGTTCCACTGCAGAAACTTACTGAATTGCAGGTTATAACAAACAAAACTAACACAACACTAGCTTTATATATCAGCTGTTTTGTTCGAGACAACGCCTTCTAGTGGCGAAATAACATAATGCGTTTTGATTCGACTACATCTGTGAACAACATGCATTTTGATGTGAACCCTATACTTTGCACGTCGATTACACAGTGACATAATGCCGTTTGAAACGTTTCATTTTTACAGGATTGTAGAACACAATAATTAATTTGCAAATCCGCTTCAAGCTCAATTTTGTCCAATTTGGACAAAATGCGTTTTGAAAAGTTGCTCCTCAATTATTTTTTAAGATTCGGCGATCTTTAAGGGAAAGAATTTGAAAATGTATTGAGACCAATGGAGGTTATGTCGATCTTTTACTGACAAATATTCATAATTTTTTTCAAATTTATCTTCTTTATTTTATTATTCATTCGAAGTATAATAAAGCAATTTAAATAGTCTATGAATTTAATTTTATTTGAGTGCTTAAAGTTTTCACTTTAAATCACACAGTACTGATATAGACTTTTTAATCAGACATAAGCGGACTTAATCATATTATTAACATGTGTTGTAAAACTTAAATTTAAGTCAATTAATACTTCTAAACTATTTTTCTCAATAACAATGGGTATAGCTTCACCCCTTACAGTTATTTTGAATTTTATTATTTGATACGAAAATTACACAAGGCTTCAAAGCATTTAGTTTTAAATTATGACTTTCAGCAAATGAAGCCAATTTTTCTAAATCACTTCTTATATTATTTTGAGCTATGAGCAATTAGGCCAAAAGATAGATACACCTGAGAGTCGTCTGCGTATTTTTGCAATTTAGAATATTGTAGGCGATTCTCCATTTCAGCCAAAAGTAGTGGTCCCAATATAGAACCCTGTGTAGTTAATGGCAAGAAATTTGAATATTCTAGATCTGAATCTTTTCTTACTCGAACGCGGTGACAGCGATCTTCAAAATAAAATTTTAAAAATGTAATAGTATTTTTTGAAAACCCAGAGCACTATATTTTAGCTAGTAGTAATTTATGATCTATGGTATTACAGGTTTTACTAAAGTCTAGCAGGGTTAAACACGGTATTTCTTTCATGTCATTTTTGGCGTTCTGATGTCATTAATCATGACTTGCGGTAGTGATAAATGATTCTTGAAAACTTGCTTGACAGTCTGAGATTATTTTTAACTTATAGATAAACTCCGAAAAATCATTATAAATATGACATAAGACATGACGTAAAATTTTTGAAACCAGTGCTAAAATGCATAATATCTTTAAAATCTTGAGGAGATAGCACTTTAGGCAAAAGTCAATAATAGCTTTTTTTTATTCATTTGGAAAACTAGTCATATCCTAACCTCTTTAAAAGAAATTCCATCAATTGCTACTGCATTAGTTGCAATATTTTTTTTATAATATGTATAGCTTTCTCTTCATTTATTAATTTTATGTTAAGTTTGTTCTAATTTATATGGTTTTATTAGTATGGTCGAATATGATTTTTAGATGTAATTTTTTAAATGCCATGGAGTTTGAAAAAAAAAATTAAAATCTTTTGCATTATTTAAATTATCAGGCAAATAACTGCTTTTATTTTTTTTTAATTTAGTTTTTTAGCATTAGTCCAAAATTTTTTTCCTTTTTTTTTAATGACATTTGCTGAAAGTAAGCTATTTTTTTCTTATTTATTGCATCTTTAGGGTACGTTTTTGACTCTGTAATAGTTTAGATTATCTTCGGTTTTCTGCTTCATCTATTTTTGGTATTATCTCTGAGTTTCATTAAAACTTTTATATTATTAGTAATCTATATAGTAAATGGTTTTCCTTCTAAGTTTTGTATTAAAAGAATAATTTTTATTAATTAAATAAGTAATATTATTAATAATTCTCGTCACTTTTTCATTGACATTATTAGTATAGAATACATCATGCCATGGAAGTTGCTCAACTTCATTTTTAAATGCAAAGGTATCAGTATTGCCATAATCGCGATATTTTATAGTTTTACTATATGGCTTGTATTTAGAGATATTTAAATTTACATATGTTAAAGGATGATCAGTATAACTTCCATAAGAACAGATTCCGATGTTTAACATTCAATATTTTGATTAATAATTATTACGTTTAAGAGAGTAGCTGTATTTGAAGCAGTCTTGGTTCTAGTCGGATCTCTTATTTTTTGATGAAGTTCGAAAGTTTCCAACAAGCTAATCAGTTTTTGACTTAAGCCTGTTTGTCTTAAAAGATCTACGCTTAAATCTCCAAAAAATCTAACATATTTCGTCACAAAATAGCACTAACATACTTCCACCCATTTTAAGCCTTTAATGTTCAAAATCAGAAAGTCAATGCAGCAATTCCCGCCACTTATCGAAAAATACGCGATAAAAATGCCAACGGGCCATAAAACTTATTGACTTAAACCTTTTCCTATGCTTTTATATTGGGTGCTGGACCAGTAACTTATTGTAGCATGATGGCTGGCACCGTGGTGTCGAGGGTATGACTGGACGATTGTACGGGGCATTTTTCATAGAAAATGGGGTTTTGTTGGGAAACGGTAAAATTTAAATAAAAAAAGGTTTTTAGTGGATTATAGCCGGGTAAGTTCCGAATGTTTGAGAGAAAAAAAGGTTATCGTATGTAGCATAGCTATGGGGGTATTAAGCGTCAAAGTCAAAAAATAGTGTAGAGTAAAAACTGCTTTACGCATATGATTGTGGAATGTATTGACAAATGAGCTTCAAAAGATTATTTAAATGCTAAAAGTGTGAACCCTTTAAGTGCCGTCAAAAATAAATTAATATGATTTTTGGGACTTGGATATTATGACCTTCGTTTGAAAAGTTTCCTATTGCTCGCCCTATGTCGTTCACAAAAGTTTCGGTTATGTGGCATTTGAAAGACAAATAATAAAGCTTATTTTTTCATATAAACTTTTTTTCCGAAATAAGTACCAAATAGCGGAGAATTCCAAAAAACTGAAAATGAGCTTGTTAAACATTTTTTTTTAAATAGTAAGCCCTTCGTGAAGCACTTTTTTTTAATCAAAATTTAGAATTTCTGAAGCAGTTTAAATTGTTTTGTACTCTTTGTTTATTCGCTCATAATTACTTACTCTGTATACTGATCAGGCCCAAAAAGTATACAGCTCTTAAGCCCCCATTAACCCTTATGTCCTAAAAATTTCAGGTTGATTAAAGGCTTTAAATTTGAGTTATCGACGGAAACAGGAATTTGACCCAGTTTTTTGACTTTAGGGTGGTACCGCCCCCTTCTGGGGCGTTCGAATAAAAGGTAGTTTACTGATTTATAATTTTTAATGTATTAAGAAGTGTCATACCAAATTTTATTATTTCGCTATAAATACCATTGTATTATTTAAGGAATTGGGTCAGGTCGCGCATGAAGTGTTTTTAGAACATATTTTTGAATAGTGCAAAATTGTACTAATATTGTGTACTTATAGGGACCTTGCATCACTAAGAAATTTCTAAAGTTGTACAACAGACATTTTTAAAATAAACTTTGTACAATTGAAAAATTAGTACTAAGTATCAGAAAATTCAACATTTGATGAATAATAATTGAACATTTGACGAACTAATAAATGTAGATCTAACGAACATTTGAACTTCCTTTTTCTACTCACCGACACAAACAGAAGAAACTCGATCCATCAGGACTCTCCTTGCAAGTACCTCCATTCTGGCATGGATTTTCCGAGCAAACGTCTCCACGTTCCGTCTCGCAATTCTTGCCATCCTTGTCGTGCGGACATACGCAGTAATAATTGAATCCTTGTCTCCTGCATTGGCCGTTGTTCTGACACGGGTTGGGCAAACAAGGATCCTGTCTTTTGTCGCACGTTGGTCCAGTGAAACCGTCCATACATTGGCACTGGTATTCGTGGACCACCAGTGGGGATGTGAATATCATCGTTTGACTATCGGTGATTTTTGTGGTGCGTTTTACCATCAGAGATTCGGTGCAAATACCACCTGGAAATATATCAGTTACATGCTATCCATGGATAATTTTGTTTACTTACCATTGGCACAAGTGTTCTCTCCACAGGGTGAGTATCCAATAATAACATCTTCAGTTTGCAACACGCTCACCAAAGCTTCCCTCTTCTTCTGCAACTTATCTTTGACGTAAAATCGCGATTTGTACACGTATCCGCTCTTCACCGCCAAGTTCACCTCCAACCCCATCTCGTTCTCCATCAAACTGTACAGTATTAAACTCTCATCCCTACTCAAGGAATTCTTAATGATTTCCTGGACCCCTGCGTAGCTATTGGCCAAGAAACCAGCTGCAGAAGTATTCTTAATCAGCAAAGAAACCGAATTCTCTATCGTAACGTTATCGAAAGCGATAAACTCCACCGTAACACTCGACACGACCGCTTTATGTTTCCCATCGTGTCCAGATATGGATAAGGAATATCCTTGGTTGGGCGTGGCTTTGCTCGCATGTAAATCACATCCATAGGGGACGTTTAGGACGTCTGTCGGGGCGGATTTTTGGAGAATCTTACACTTGTAGTCCCCGGTGATGTCTGGATCGTTGGGGTGAACGTTTGCGATCATTCCAGTGGGGAATTCGCCGTTAAAGCAGTAAACCAAGACGTGGACCGATCGTGGGGTGGATTCCGAATCGTTTTCGTCCAGGACGATGATTTTTACCGGGTGTTGGCTTTTGAGTTTCGGGGTGCCGCTGTCTTCGACTTCGATCACGATCTGGAGCTCCGGGGTGACCTATAAAATAAATTTAGTAAAGTTTACAGAGTGGTTGGACCTTAAGAGATGATTTTAAAAATAGGTTTTAATAATATTGGTCTGGAAATGTCTCGTTTTCCAGATACAGGAGGTCAAACTCAAAAAAAACAACAATAATTTAGGTCTAACTAGTTACGTCCTGGGGGTAGCCTATCCTATTTTCTTATAAATACGTGTACGCCGCTGGCTTTTAAGATTTTTATTATGTGGGCGGATCCTGTTTAAGGTCATTGGATCAGTGACTCTTCTCGAAAAATATTTCTTTGATATAGCATTTATAATGGAAGTAAAAACTATAGAAGTAACGTAAAATGACGTCAAACGCCTGGAATATATAAAACATGAATGCAAAAGTGTGGAAGATATGAAACAATCCCTGGAAAAAACATGCCTTCAAATGGCTAGAAAATACAACATAATCACTGAGATAGTCCTGGAAAACGTATGAAGTGTCTTTAGAAAACTGGAAAATATCGAAATTTATAAAAAATTACTTCAAATTTGTAAAAGTTATAAGAAACTAAAAACATCCTGGAAAATATACAAAATGGCAACAAAACTACTGAAAAAAATGAAAAATAATTTAAATGTCTAAACGGTCTATAAAGTGACCGAAAAATTCCTGAAAACAGACTGAAGGGTATCTAAAAATTACAGAGCAATTGCTGGAAAATAGAAGAAATTACCAAAACCTTGCTGAAAATACCGAAATTCATGGAAAATATGAAAACTTATAACAAACGCTTGGAAGACATGAAAAAGACCAAAAAATTCCTGAAAAACTGACTGTAAATAACTGGAATACGAGTATATAAAAAATTACCGAAAAATTGCTGGAAATTATAAGAAATTAAAATACTTTGTTAAAAAAAAAAGACAACAAATTCGTTGCATATCTAAAAAATTAGCAAAAATTATAATAATTGCCTGAAAAACATAAAAAATTACGTCAAATGATTGAAAGGTACGAAAACATAACCGAAAAGCTGCTGAAAAATAAAAGATATTTCCAAAATCTTGTTAAAAAATTACACCAAATTTGTGGGATATATAAAAAAATTATTATAATTATACAATAATTGATTATACAATACCTGGAAGACATAAAATATGGTCGAACATTCCTGAAACATAACATTAAATGACTGAAAGGTACGACAAAATTACCGAAAACTTTCTAAAAAAATCAAGTGAAACTCCTGGAAATTATGAAAAAAATACAAAAGTTTAGCCTGGAACATACAAAAAAATTACTGGAAATATGTCAAAAAATGCCTTGATGGCATAAAAATTACGTAAAATAAAATTACCAAGCAATTACCAATTACCAAGCATTTGCTAAAAACTTGAAAACTTGCTGACAAAATTACATCAATATCGTAAAAAATATAAAAAAGCGAATGAAAAAATCCTCGAAAAAATGCCTATATACAGATAAAAAAAATATTGAGAGATTTCATGAAATTAAAAACATAAGAAATAACCGATTTTTTTCTAGAAAAAAGAGATGTAATGTCTGAAAAGTATAAAAAAACAATCATGAAAAATATCAGAAATTACCGAAAAATATCTGGGAGAGATAAAAAATTTTCATATAATTATTGAAAAATATAAGAAATGTCTCCGAAAGTCTGAAAACAAGAAAATATTTATACAACAATAACCCGCATTTTTGAAAAACGTATCAAATGATATAAAGGCCTAAAAAAATTACACCGAATATGTATGATGAGATACTATCAAAAAATTTCTGGAAAATACAGCATTTGGCTCCATAAACTTGAAAGACATGGAAATTTGCTTAAAAAAATTACAGAAAAAAATCTGGATAACGTTCTTGTAAAAAAGAGAATATGAAATATTTGAACAATTTTGAAAAATAATTTAATTTAAATAACATGAAATTTTTTGTTCATGATTAAAATTTCCATTTCCTGAATAATACATTTTTGAATAACAAAATTTTATCAAATATTTAAGAGGTATAAAAAATAATTGAAAAATCCCTAAAAAATTAACGTTATATGCCTTTAAAATATAAAAAATTCTCAATTAATGAAAATATGCCAAATTACTCCAAAAAAAAAAGGTGAAATCCTTGGAAAACATAAATAGTTACGTAATATTCCTGGACGATAAGAAATTACCGAAAAATTCCTGGAAAAAACTACACTAAGTGCCTGGAATGAAATTAAAAAATTCAAATTCCTTGAAGGCATAAGAAAATAAAGGCAAGTGCTTGGTAGATACAAAAAATGACCAAAAATTTTTTGGAAAAATCACATTTAATGTCTAAAAGACATACTATTTGATATATGCAAAATGAATAAAAGATGACTGAATTTCGTATAAAATAACATCAAATACCAAGAACGTGTAAAAAAATACCGAAAAATTTAGGGAAAATACAAAAAATTATTCTTGAAAAATTTAATCGAAAAATTTCTGGTAACCAAATGAAATGATCTGAAAACACGAAGAACATAGGACAAGAATTTTTTAGGAAAATATCAAAAATGACATACCAAGAAAGCAAAAAATTCTCGGAAACATTCCTGGAAAATATAAAATATTAATTTAAAAAAAATCCTGGAAAAATTACGTCAGAAATAATTTTAAAAAGACCTAAAAAAAGATTAAATCCTTGGAAATTTATACCAAATGCCTGGAAGATATAAGATATTGAATTTGAACTAAAACTTGAAAAACATTTTTTTAAGTTCCTGAAACATATCAAAAAAATGTTGGGAAAATTATAACAAAACCGACCGAAAATTTTCTGGAGAAATGACATGATACATAAATTATTATTAAAAAATTCTCGAAATAAGAGTCCCCGGAAGGTATTGCAAATTACCGAAAACCTAAAAAAAGTTTCAAATTCCTGAAACACATATAAAGTTTTAACCAATACCTGGGAGCTATAAAAAATAACGGAAAAATTACAGGAAAAATAACGTCATATGCATGGGAGATATAAAAAAATACCAAAAACATGAAAAATCTTTTCATCCTGAAACAAATAAAACGTTACATGAAATAATGTGTTAAAAGTTACCAAAATGAAATGAAATGGCAGAAAAATATAAAATATTGCCACAAAAACTCCTAGAAAATACACGAAGTGGCTTTAAAGTCCTGAAATAGATGAAGAAATGTTTCAAATCCTTGAAAAATACCTGCACGATATAAAAAAACAAATTATGTAAAATATGCGAAATCACAAAAATTCAAATCCCTGGAATACACTTATAACCCATTGGTGATGATTTCTTGAAATTTTTTTCCAAATATCCTAATTGTCCTTGGCATATTGTAAATTCATTAAAAAACCTTGAAATAGATGTGTAATAAACCTGATCAACGAATCAGTATACACATTTTCAAATTTGTATCTTTTGGTTTCTGAGTTATGGCACCTTGGTTATTTCTGGAAAAAAGTTTCCAAATATTCTGATTTTCTTCTGAACGTTGTAGATTAACTAGTAAAATTCTGGAATAAGTGTGAAATTAATCAAGGAATTTGTGTCCTAATTTTCAAATTTGTATCTTTTTTGGTTTTCAAGTTATAGCCACCGGGTAAATTCGGGAAAAAAATTCCAAATAGGCTGATTTTCTCGGCACCTTGCAATTGTCTAAAACTATGTGTATAACTAAATGCTATCTGGATACATTATAAAAAATGCACGTAAAAGTACAGAATGTAAAACATTAACGTTGCATTATTAATTAAATATGCCCACTTACCTCTCTATCAATACTTCTAGTGGTAACAACAACCCCGGTATGCTTATCCACCCTAACGTAATCCTTATGTTTCCCACCGACCAACTTGTAAGTAAACGGCGCCCCATTCGGTGGCAAATCCGGATCCTTTGCACTCAACGTCATCACTTTCGTACCCGCCGGCTCGTTTTCCAACACTTTCCCAACCACCTGGGGCGGATCGAATATCGGTCCATTATCATTTATATCCAGAACGTTAATTTGCACCGTGGTGGTACCAGTTTGGGGCGGCAATCCCGTATCTATTGCCCCAATAGTCAATGAGTACATAGAAATCGTTTCCCTGTCCAGTTCTTTGGACGACTGGATATCTCCAGATTGCGGATCGACTTTAAAAGCTTGATCGACATTCCCGGCGATTATCGAGTAACTGAACTGGTTGTTTTGGTAGCGCACATCCTTGTCTATCGCTTTCACCGTTGTCACTTTAGTGCCAACCGCTGCTGCCTCAGAAATATCCGCTTGGTACATGCCTTGCAGGAACTCAGGAGGATCATTTCCGTCTTGCACGGTAACAATCACTTGTGCCTCATCGGTATCGTTTCCTCTGATTCCTCCGGCGTTCTTTGCCATGACGGTCAGCACTATCCGGTTCTGAGTCTCCCTGTCCAGGTTTCTGGATACGCTGATGGCTCCCGACTCGCTGTTAATGCTGAATCCCCTGTCGTTACTGGAACCCACCAGGAGATAATAGACTTTTCCGTCCTCACCAGAATCCTGATCTGTGGCCAAGACTGTGCCGATTTTCGTGCCGATCTCTGTGCTCTCAGAGACATCAAAGTGGAAAGCCGACTGGACAAACTTAGGATAATATTCGTTCACCCCGTTTATGTGGATCTGAAGAGTTGTTTCGCCTGCCATATTCGAATCAGGGTTCGAAGCGACAATGGTTAGGGTATAAGTGGTTTTCTCCTCATAATCAAACGAGACTGTGGAAGTTATTTTTCCAGTCTTTTGGTCAATGGAGAAGGCCTCCTTGTCAGGTCCCTCAGAAATCGAGTAGGAAATAATGGCATTCTTTGGAGAGTCGATATCGGTGGCAACCGCCTGGAAGACAAACGTGCCAGGATCCATATTTTCCGACACGAAAGCGTCATACAAGCTCTGATTAAACACCGGACTGTTATCGTTTATGTCCGTTAATATTATCGCTAAAACAGCCGTCGCTTGTTTCGGTTTAAATCCCAAATCTCGAGCGATAATGTTCAAATAATACGCCTGGACCGTATCGTAATCCAGGGGTTGCAAGATCGTGACGGATCCGGTGATCGGATCGATTCCGAAGTCTTTTTCCTCGTTTCCAGATGAGATTTCGTATCGGATCATGCCGTTAGGTCCGTTGTCTTTGTCGGTCGCGTTTACGATAAGAATGGTGGAGCCTAAGGGTTCGTTTTCTGGCACGATCACTTGGTAGCTTAGGGCGTTAAAAACTGGTGAGAACCGGTTTTCACCGGTTACTATGATGGTCACGACGGTCTCGTCGGTTTGGGGTGGGATGCCTTTGTCTGTTGCCCGAAGACGGAGGGTGTATACAGAGCCGACACCTTGGACCTGAAAGTTCAGATAAAAGTGAGGTTAGAAGAGGAAAAAATAGTAAAGTATCGGGATAAATTGCCTTTTGCTTAAGAGCAATCCATCCAGTGTTCCTATCCACCCCAAAATGTCCGGTACCATTGCCACCCACGATAGAATATTCAATTTCAGCATTCACTCCTGCATCGAACTCATCCTTAGCCATGACTTGCAATAGCTGTTGTCCAGGCAATGCCTCCTGGGGTACCGGAGAAAGATATTCCTCCTGCTCGAACTGCGGAGCATTGTTGTTGGCATCGACCACGTTGATAGTGACGGTACATTCGGAGGACATAGGGGGTTTTCCATTGTCTGTGGCCAGGATTGTTAAGGAGTAGGTGTTCTCTGGAGAAGTTTCCATTTGGGTGTATTTGTAGCTGAAAAGTTTCCCAAATGAAACAAATCACATGTAAGTAAGGCTTCTTTGGTACAATTTTGATGCAAGAATATCACTAAAGGTTTAAACTTTTGTAAAAACACCTTGCGCATAGTCAGAGGCCTTGCACCATCATGCACTGTCCTAGTTTTGCATTAAGATATGAATATCTTAGAAATTTCTTAGTGCTGTAAGACCTTGGCCACGCATAAGGAGACTCCACTTACCGAATGCTTCTTTTACTAAATATCTCTCCGGAGGCAGGATCAACGGTAAACATATCGCTAGGTTGTTGTAAGCTGTAGCTGATGACTGAGTTTGGACCTTGTTTGTCTCTGTCTGCCGCAATCACTTGGCCAACGAAGACGATATCCCGTTGGAGTTCGGGGAAGTTGAAGCTGTAGTAAGACTGTTCGAATTCGGGAGCGTTGTCGTTCTGGTCCTGTATGGTGATGGTCAGAGGAGTTTCGGATTGCCAGGCGCCGTCGAACGCTGCTACTTTTAGTAAGTATTCGTCTTGTTGTTCCCGATCCAGATGGCCTACGGAAAATAAGAGAAGATTGATAAGTTAATGTATAATAAGTTTAATAGATTACATTTGGTTTGGTTACATTTGGAAGTGGTCTCCGTTAACAGCTTTACAAACGATCGATAAATTCTAGCTGTACATTTTCAACTGTGTTTGAAATATTCATTACGATCTTTGAGGATATCAAGCATGTGTGACCTCTCTTAGTACCCTTTATTTTAGAGAAAGTAGAAAAAATTGTAATTCGACATCATGATGTTGGACATTCATGGATACAACATAAAATAATCCTAAAATTTGTCATTGACTATTAAATAATAAGACAAAATGCGATGTTACGAATATATAGAGGAGCCACTTGCGTCTCAAACCATTATATAATCAGAGCAAAACTGCTATTCTCATTTAGATCTCAGAAGTTCACAGATAACAAGGAACAGAGAAGTGCACAAACAACCAAACAATATAAAGTAGATTATCTATATATATATAGGACGTTTATTAAACAAATGTAAAATACAATTTTAATTCAATATTAATCTCGATATTAATACATATTTTACCATAAATTTACCGTAATAAACGTTCATAAGTATTGTCGAAAAAGCAAAAATCATTTTGCTTTTTGTGTGACACTTTTTCACTTCAATATAAGTCTTTGGGTATATAATTTAATATTTGTTTTCTTTTTGGTTCACAAAACTGTTTAAATCCTCTCGCGATAGTACCCTCAGTAACCAGTCTGACACTTTTCTTTTAAAACTAATAAAACTTTCACAACATTTAATATCATCAGGGATTTTATTATATAGTCTTGGAGTTAGGTATAGCCAGCTTCTCTGTCCGCACATTTTTTTGCATTTTGGAATAATAACTTTATTTGAAGACCTTAAATTATAGTTTGTTTCATTAGAAACTAAACTTTCTTGAGGTTTCTTAAACGATCTTAAGAGCATTCTATAACAGAAAAGCTGTCTAATATCCATGACACCACTTATGCCATATAATGTATCCGATGGAGAAAACCTACTTTTGTTAAATACAATTTTTTAAGTGCCCATTTTTGAGTTATTTCTAAACCTGTAACATGTGAGTTTAGCACTCCTCCCCAACCAATTATTCCATAGATCAAATGTGACTGCACTAATGAAAAATATAGAGTTTTTAATCGATTCGTTGACAGGAAGTCTTTCAAATAGTTTAATTTTGGCATGACACATCTAATCTTTTGAACAACATATTTGATGTGATGGTCCCATCGGAGGTTGTTGTCTATAATAATTCCCAAATATTTTATAGTCTTTGTCGCAGGTATTGCTTGATTATCCACTATTATGCCTTGACAGTTTATTGTTTTATCATTGGGAGAGAATAATATGCATTTGGTTTTTTCAAGATTTACAGTTAATAAGTTAAAATCAAACCATTTTTTAACTAGCGAAAAATCCCTTTCTGCTTGAATTTTTAATTCCTCCTATGTTTCTCCCTTAAACAAAATAGCAGTATCATCAGCAAATGATATAGTTTTACCATTAATGTTCAGTTTAAGTAAGCCATTTATATACAAAACAAACAGTATTGGTCCCAAAACAGTCCCCTGAGGAACGCCACAGGTTATCGACCCAGCCTCACTCATTACTCCACCGATTTTTGTATATTGTATTCTATCACATAAGTAGCTCTTTATGATATCAAATATTTTTCCTCTAAGGCCATATCTTTTGATTTTTTCTAAGAGCAAGGAGTGCGAAACTGTATCGAACGCCTTGGCCAGATCAACAAAGATACACAATGTCGGGCTGCTTTCATCAAGATTTTTATATATTTGTGCCCAGCAATTGCATCCTCCGTCGATCTACCCTCCATGAACCCATACTGATTCTCGGATATCAATTTGTATTTTTTTAAGAATTTCATGATTCTACTTTTTAGCACTTTTTCATTCAAAAATTTTTGCTATGTTTGTTAACAGCGAAATTGGTCTGTAGTTTATAATATCCAATCTACTTCCAGATTTTAGCAAAGGAGACATAATACCTATTTTTAATGGTTTTGGAAAATATCCCTTTTTTATACATTTATTTATTAAAAATGCTAATGGGTATGAGATTTGACTGTCTATTAATTTTAAGATTTCAGTACGTATACCATCAAAACCGGGGGATTTTTTTGTCTTTAATTTTTTTATAATCTTTAATATTTCTTGTTTAGTAACAAAATTAAGAAACATATTGTTTGCTATTTCAGGTTCGTTGACAATAAAATTTTTAGGTTTTTTAATTTTTTTGGCATAGTTTTCCCCTACTGAGCAATAGTGTTTATTAAATACGTCGGCTATTTTTTTTTTATCAGATATAATTTTATTTTTTCAATTTCCTGATTTTTTTGGTTTTTGTTACAAATTTTATTGACTGAATCCCATAGGCATTTGGTGTTTTGTTGGTTACTTAGTAATTTTTCAAAATATTGTTTTTTTGAGGCGGCGATGGATTTTGCAAGACTTCTTTTATACATGTTGTAATTTTGTTTTAGAGTTAAATTGTTAGGAGATTTTTTTAATTTTTGATGTAGTACATTTTTACTATTAATAGCATTTAGTAGGCTTGGACTAATCCAACCCTTCCTTGGAATTTTTTTTTGTTTATTTTAACGTTTTTTGTATTTTTTTGCATGATTTTTGTTATGTTATTTATAAAAATGTTCGTCATTTCATCTAAGTCCTTACAAGAGTAAAAATAATTCCAGTCTATTAAAAAGGAGTCTTGTATCAATTTTCCATAATTAATGTATTCTTTAATGATTTTATTTGGACAATTTCTACATAAATTGTTCTGATCTCCTATTTGAATGATAGTTGGATAATGATCCGTTATCTTGTAATTTAACAAATAAGCTTTAATATTTTCAGAATTTCCGGATTTAACAAAGTAGTGGTCTAGACAGGATTTCTGTAAATTTCTCTCCCAAGTGCAAACATTATTTACGTACGAAACATAGGAGTTTGCATTAAGAAGGTTAAGATATTCTTGAACATGATTTAAATCTTGTTTTTCCTTTAGGATATTAATATTAATATCCCCACAAATAACGTGAACATCCAACCTAGGCAACTCAGATAAATAATGAAGCAAGTCTGCATTAAAAACGTCAGCATCTGTGGTCTGTATATAGCAGTAATTTTAAAAGATTCATTTTTTTGTTGAGTTAGATCAATATCAATAAAATTTATATTTGACAATTTTTTTATTTCATATTTATAACTGAACTTTTGACTAATGTATACAAGAACACCGTCATTTTTATTAATATTGCCATGATTGTAAAGCAAATCATATCCTGAAATATTTAAAATATCTGTGTTCAATATCTGAAAAGTTTCTGTCAATACTATGATATCAAAATTTACCTCAATCTGTGACAATAAGAGCAATAAATTATCGAGATTTTTAACAGCACTACAGATATTTAGTTGAAATATTTTTATGGAATTATGATTAAAACATTTTAAGTTAATACTGTTTAAATCACTGCACAATATGGTTTTATACTCGTTAGCTTCAAAGTTAAATATATATGGATCCATTTTCCTTTTGTAATTAATTTAAACTAAAAACTATATTTAATATTTACTAAATTACCTACTAAAATTTTACACTTTTTTTTTTTTTTAATTTTTTTTTTTGTTTGTTATTGTGCGCTTACCCGATTAGTTTTTAGACCTTGTTTTAATTCTATTTGCATCAGATAACGACGAAGTTTTGGTTATAGTTAAAGGCTTTTTACTTGATATGTTCTTCGGTGTTTCTTGGTTGCTAGTAGAATTATTTGTGGATTCTTTGTGATTTGTGATTATTTTGATTCCTTCATTTTTCCTGACTCGATTCTCCTGTTGCTGCTGGTGGATCTGTATATCTTCCTCCGCCTTGTCTTTATTATTGTGTTGTACTGTGTCTTCAAATGCTTCATCCAAATCTCTACTTACTGTTGGGGTAGCTGGAGCACTATTGGGACGTCGATCTAAAACGACATATTCGCCTTCATCTAGTTGTTTTGCAGTATATCCTACGTATTTAATGTAAAGTTTAAATCTTCTTATGTAACTGCTTTCATCTGGTTGTTGATTCCTTATAATTTTTAAATAGTTTCTTAATTTTCTCAAGTCCTCCTGTTGATTTTTGGTCAGATTATCCGAAATCCCAATTTTTGTTCCTTTTAGTTTCTTGAGATTAACCAGTGCATTCACATGCTTTTTTCTTAAAAAACTTACAAACTCGATTTTGATAGGACTATTTTCGGATTTTCCTAACAAATATACATCGCCTATATCTCGTTCGGATATGTCTGTTCCTAGTACCTAATTCATATCTTGACAAAGTTTAGAGACATTGTAAACTACTTCCTTATTAATGCCAAAAACAATAATATTTTTCTTTTTGCTTTTTATTTCATAGTTTTCAATTTCTTCTTTAAGAGAAGTATTTTCCACATTAAGTTTTTTTATTTTTGTCTCTAACTCCTCCAATATACGGGATTCACTGTCCCTTATAGATTTTTTTAGTTCTGCTCTAGTGTTCTGTAGCTCAAGTAATAATTTGTTGACCGCTACTTCATCCATTCTCATGTACGGGCCGCTTTAACGATTCAGTACCGTCTTATCAGTGCAAGACAGTATCTAGTACCCGTGACCTTGCTGTTTTTACGAGGTAAATCCACGAATACGAACAACTGCACGAGGTATATACAGGCATTTATAATTGCAATTTGTTGCTTGCTTTGTTTCCAAATTCAAAATATGAACGAAGAATTTAATTCAGTAGCACTAATTTATATATTTGTTACTAAATTTAAACATTTATTTTACTTTTAGAACACTTCTACGCTTCTAACCAATGAAAGTACTCGAATTTTATAGCAGAACAGACTAGATGAGAAACTTCTTATGACAGTACACCAACAACCTGTAGAAAAAGTATATGACAATATAGTGAACAGTGTAATAAAAGTTGCAGAAAAAGCAGTCGGACAAAAAACTGCACTGCGTAGTAAGGAACTCTGGTGGAACCACGAGATTAAAGAATCTGACTTAAAAAATAAGGTAATTGTCCAAATTATCTTAACAAAGAAATGAGATCACTATCAAAGACTGTTAACCAAGAACAGAAAAGAATATTTGTTAAAGATACTTAGGTCATACAAATATGGTCAGTATTGCCCAAATGAAGAATGCAGTACGAAATTTGAAAAATGGTCGGGCAGTAGGTTGAACCAATCAACTAACTTGATGCATCATCCTAAATGAGGATCCTGTCTCTGGAGAATAGAAAGAAGCATATATATCATCCGTCCATAAGAAAGAGAATAAACTGGAATGTTTAAAATGCAGAGAAGTAGTAATTGTGAATTACTTGTTCGGGAAAATGTGCTGTCATTAAAGAGAAACATATGAAGAAAGAAGAAGAACAGTCAGGATTTCGAGCTGGAAGAACGTGTAATAACATAAAATATCTTCTGCCTAAAATATGTTATAGAAAAAAGGTCAGCCGTCAACCAAGAAACCTATCTTATGTTCATACATCTCCAGAAAGCCTCGGATACAGTCGCAGTCAAGAAGTTGTAGAAAGTTTTACAGGAAACCAATCTTGGTTATAAAAACTCTCAAAAACCGGTACGATGGAACATCGTCAAGGGTAAAAATCGGAAATAATTTGTCAGAGAAATTCCCGGTAGATGAAGGTTTACTCCAAGGCTGATGTGCATCACCTACATTTTTTAATATCTATGTAGCTCTGTTAGAGCACCGATGGAAGAGAAAGTGTAGCAGGATGGACATAGACATCAGAGACACTTGTCTTTATACTCTACAATTTGCTGACGACCAAGTTATCATATCGAACGATAAAGATGACTTAGAATATATGGCGTAAAAATTGCAGGAAGAGTATAATAGATCGAGACTGGAAATCAATACACAGAAAATGAAATATCTCCCCATAGGAGCAAAACCGTATAACATCCAAGTAGATATAGATGAAGTAACTAGTTGCAACGTTTACATGTAACTCGGTGTAAGTTTGACTCGTCTGGAAAAGGCGATAGAGAAATAAAGAGAAACGCAAGTCAGAAGAATCATAGGATGTCTAAATAGTGTACTATGGAGTAACGAAATTGGGAAGTTTCTCATTAGTGTGTTTGATTTTCAGTTTAACTGATGGAGCAAAGACTTGGAGAAAAACGGGACAAAATCCAACAAAACTTGAAGCGACTGAAATGGATTTTTTAAAAAGATTACTGGGTATAGGAAGAAGAGATAGAATCCAAAATGATGACGTACGTCAACAAATGGGAGTAGATGGTTCGATAATGACAGACATAGAGTAAAAACAGCTGATATAATACGGACATTTCCAAAGAATGGAAGAATTAGGACTGCCCAAAATTGTGATGAAGTAGGTACCACCAAATGGCAGAAAACGAGAGATACGGAAGAAAGAAATTTGGATGGAAGGCATAAAGAAAGCCATAAGTACCAGAGACCTGAGAGAAGAACAGGGGAACAACAGAAGGGAATGAACGTTACTCAATAATTTCGAAAATATAATGTGTATGAAAATTAAAAGAAATATTCTTGTAGAAAATGACCCAATTTACAACTTTTCCCATCATAGATTTTTTCATTTTTCTACCAGAAATTGATATATCTTAAGAAAAACGTGCCAATTAACGGTAATTCAACAAAAACCAAACAATAAAACTCAACTCCAACAAAACACTTCAACTTACCCACAACAGTAACATTTCCACTAACACGATCAATTTTAAACTTTTCTCCAGGATTTTCAGTGAAACTATAAGTAACATTGGCATTCTCGCCAATATCCTGATCTGAACTGGTCACCCTTATAACAAACGAACCGATTTCAGCATTTTCCGTAACGTTTACACTGAAAAGCCTTGTGAACCTTGGAGGATTATCGTTTTTATCCAGAACCGTCACCAGAACAGTTGAGGTACCACTTAGCTGAGGTGTTCCCTATAAAATAAATCATTGTATAGTTTGAAATGGTGAAATTATAACTCATTCTTACCTGATCTTCTGCAATTACCGTCAACTCATAACTGGCCACACTCTCCCTATCCAGCTTGGCTTGAGTGTAAATCTCTCCACTAGGACCATCGATGGCAAAAGTACCATCAAAATCGTCTTGGAGCCTATAGAGAATTTCCCCATTTTTTCCTGAATCCCTATCGGTTGCCGCAATTTGGGTTACCAACAGTGGATACATTTCACCTTCAAGAACCTACAAAACCCTCATTCAAATCTATCATTATAAATAATTGCCTTGCTTGACGTACAGTTGCATTATAGAGCTGGTTTTTCATGACGGGAGTGTTATCATTAAAATCAGTGACGTTGATGGTTAACCTCAAAACGCTCCTCAATGGTGGCAAATCGTTATCCTGAGCCTCTATCCAGACCTCGTAAGTCTTCGCCGTTTCATAATCCAGACCTTTTCCAGCTATTTGGATTTCGCCGGAGTTTCGGTCGATTTTTAGGGAATCACCTACGTTACCACCTAGGAAAATTAAAAAATAATCAATGAGTGGTTTTGGGGAGTTAAGTATGTGAGTTTTTACCTGCTATGGCATAATTGACGTCTCCACTAGGGCCTTTCTTAGGGGAGGTGGCCGTAAATTTGGCCACCACTTTGCCTTCTTTCAAGTTTTCTGGTAGAACGAAGTGGGTGTAGCCGGTCGGGGTCCATCTTGGAAATAGATGGTCAGGTTTCAAATGAACCTGGAAATTGATCCAAAATGTGACCTCAAAGTTTGTTCAAAAATTTTGCTGGGCAAAATGTAATCTACAACATTTCTTACTATTTATTTTTTGATATAATCGATAGAAAATTATAGATAATTACACAAAAATCTGCGGACAAGTGAGGATTTAAAAAGTAACTCAAAAACTTCACGATTCCTTCGAAAATATCAAGTTTTTGATAAAAAAAATTATGACCAATATTTTTGTAGAATGGGACCTATTCTATAACTTTCCTTCCTATAAATTCTTTAATTTAGTGCATAGAAAATGAGACATTTGCAAAAAAGCCTGCGAATAAGGGAGGAGGTTAAAAGGTAACTCAAAAAATTCAAAATTTCTTTAAAATATCAGGTTTAAGAGAAAAATTATTGGGAACTTGTAGAACAAGACCAATTCTACAACTTTCCTTACTACATATTTTTTGATTTAATAGATAGAAACTGAGATATTTGGAAAAAACCTGCTTGCTAGTAGAAGGCTTGAAGTGATCGAAAAAAAAAAGATGCCGAAAAAAAAACGAATAAGAATTTACAAATTAAAAAGGAAGAATATAAAACTGGAAAACTAAAAAAAAGAAAGCTGTTAAAAAAAAAATATAATAAAACATAAAATGCCTAAATAAAAATGCACATGACAAAAGGAAAAAATAAAGACAGGGAAGAAAATCCCAAATAAAAAAAAAGAATTTGTAAATTGAGAAATGAAACTTTATAAAAAAAGGAAAAAACAATGGAAAAAGAACAAATAAAAAAAAAGAAGAAAAAATTTCATACGGTAAAATTAATTATGTGATTAAATAGAGTTAAAATTAAAGACGAATAAGAAGAAAATTTTATTTAAACAGGAAGAAAATTACAATGTTAATTTATTCTGCTAGAAATCGAAATAAAAAAAGACAAAAAAAATTAATAAATATTTACCAAACAAGCCAGAAAAAATAAAAAATGTAGGGTAAAGTCGGGTGAGATGGCCATTCGGTAGAGATGGCCAACGGTTAAAACTTCACCATGCGATGGCGCTGCCAGCCCTCTCCGCCAATAATCATTTATGCATCAGCACAGCCAGTGTGTATAATATGTTCACCTCGAGGTCGAATTTGACCACAAAATAAAAACAATATCACGTCCCGGTGAAATTTTATGATATATCTGTGTTACCTTCTACTGTGAATGTATGGGCGAAAAATTACTGCCGAATTCAACATATTAGGTGAGTAGAATGTTCATTAGATAATCCTAACCACAAAAAAATGTATTAATGTGCAGGGGTTTTTGATCACCTTGGCCATCTCTCCCTAGCAGTCGGGAGTGGTGGCCACCTAACAGTAGGGATAGATATGTCCATATCTCTTAACGTGTTTTTTTTTGCAGTTTGACCTCGTTTCCAGTGTTTGCTGCGGAAAAATGCCAACGAACTATAAAAGGAAAAACTCAAATCGTGGAAATTATACTGAAGAAAATCTCAGACGGGCAATTAAAGATGTCAGAAATAGCGCTTCAAAAAACTATGGAATTCCTAGAAAAACCCTTGAAAGGAAACTAAAAAATAATGTGTCTCTTTCTCCACTCTTCTTTTCATTACTGTTACTTTTTCTACTCTTTTCCTTCTATCTACAATGACTCTATATTAATTAAAAAGCACTTAATGCTCTTCTCTACTTTTTTCTTGACCTGGTCTTTTTCTTTCTTTCCTCCGATCAATAGCCTTCTTTTTCTACCTACGTTGGCTCTCATTTATTCAAAATAACGATTTTCTTCCAGGTACTCGATACTTTTTACTAATTTTCTCTCCTTTATCTTCTTCAGTTTCTTTTCCTGCATTCTTCTTTTCATTACTGTTACTGTTTGTTTTCTTCATTGATTTAAATAATGAGCTTTTTCCAGGCACTCAATACTTTGTACTCAATTTCTCTTCTTTAGCTTCTCTTCCTTCCTTCAAGTTATTAACGATTTTAACTCTTGACGATCGTGCAGGTTTTTGAAATATTTTATAAAAAATTGACTAAGATTGATTTCCTGTAAAACCTTCCATAACTTCTTGACAGGGACTGTATCATACGCTTTCTGGAGATCTATGAACATGGGTTTCTTAGTTGACGACTGACCCTTTTTCTATATTGTGATTTGTACACGTTCTTCAAGCTCGAAATCCTGATTATTCTTCTTCTTCTTTGTTTATATATTTCTGTTCAATGAGATCCTGGATAATTCTCTCATACAGACAACTGATAGACGTCTATAGTTTGAAAATTCCAGTTTATTCCTTTTCTAATGAATGGACGATATATATGCCTCTTTTCATTATGCAGGCAATACGTTTAGGAATTGGTTGATGCCCAAGTGAGTTGTTAAACCGGTTCTTTTGACCTAGACTACAACTTTTATTTCTACATAATTTTTGTTTTAAAGAATAGAAAATGAGATATTTTCAAGAAACTTGCATGCCAGGACAAGGCGAGTGATGATTCAAAAGTCAACTTACAAAAATCAATATTTCTCTAAAACTAAGCTTATGAGAAAAATTAATAGAACCATTTTTGTAAAACAGGACCTGGTCTACAACTTTTGTTACTATACAGGGTGATTTTCAACCTATGCGCATAATCTTGGGAAATGGTAGATGAAGATCAATAATGAGTAATAATGAGAAAAAAATGTAGTAAAATATTTTTGGTTTCCGAAATAAAGTTAAACAAATGGCAACAGAACGTGTATCAGACGGACTTATTTTGTTTATTAATAACTGATAGTAAACAAGTCATAATGTTTGGAATCTTTAGCAGTACTTAGTTTGTTGGTGGCTGTGATCGTTTTCGATCGTTATTTTCACACGAACAAAATAAAAGCGTCAAATGTAATGGCGCACATTTTTACAAACGAAGAACTTGTCGATATGGTTTTGGTTTATGGAGAAATGCATCAGAATGCAGTGGCAGCAGCTGATCTGTATGCCCAAAGATTTCCCCGAAGATATCACCCGAGACGCGGGGCTTTCTTACGTGTTATTCAGCGGAGTAGAGAAACTGGCAATTTGCGGCCGCGGCCTGGACAAGATGGAGGAGCTATTAGACCTAGGCACATTCTAAATCTGGAGGAGGATATTTTAGAAGTTATCGAAGAACAACCTGGAATTAGCACTAGGACAATTGCAGCGCAATTTGGAATATCGCAATCTACAAGTTGGCAAATTTTAAGGCACGAGTTGCTGTACCCGTTTCATGTGCAGAGGGTACAAGCACTACTTCCAAGAGATTTTCCGCTTCGAGTACACTTTTGTGAGTGGTTGTTACATCACCAGCAGTTAAGCCCAAACTTTACCATGAACATTTTAGTTACGGATGAGGCAATAGCAATTTTATGCGCAATGGAATTTTCAACATTCCTAACACTCATTACTGGGCTTTGGAAAATCCGCATATTACACGGAGAACATACATTCAACGTTTCTTGTATGGGCTGGAATTCTGAACGGGATGCTCATCGGACCTTTTATTCTGCAAAATCGTTTGACTGGTGCTCGGTATTTAGAATTTTTGGGCAACAATTTACCAGTGCTCCTTGAAAATGTGAATCTCAAGGTTAGGCAGAACATGTGGTTTCTTCATGATGGTGCTCCACCACATTTTTCACCACCAGTGCGACAACATTTAGATCGTGTGTTTCTCGGACGATGGATAGGCCGTGATGGTCCAGTTGGGTGGCCCCCTCGCTCGCCTGACCTTAATCCATTAGACTTTTATTTGTGGGGTCATATGAAAACAATGGTGTATGTAAACGAAGTTGATACTGAGCAAGAGCTACGCCAGTGACGCATTTCGTCTACAGAAGGGGAAGGGAAGAAAATCCCAATGAAAAAAGACATGTTTAGAGACTGTAAAAATTGATTCTTTGCAAATTTTATTAAGAAAGGAAAAACCTAGTAAAAGAAAAAAAAAACGCATGTGGTAAAAATAATTATTTGATGAAATAAGGATAAAATTAAAGATGAACAATAAAAAGGAAATTTGAATAAAAAAAAAACAAATTAAATTTAATTTTGCTAAAAATCCAAACAAATTAACAAAACTATAAAATAAAAAAATTACAAAATAACAACGAATTACGAAGAAACGTGACAAACGAACTGAAAATTTAAGGAAAAAAACTGCCACTTTAATTGAAATTGAATATTTTCTTGTTTTTTTTTTGTAATATTTGGAAAAAAAAACAACGTGGTTAAGAAAGGAAATGTATGTAAAAATCAAATAAGGATGAAAGTTCAGAATATGAAAATGCAAAAGAAAATAGGAAAAAAAGCAAAAAATCAATGAAAAAAAATTAAATTTAAAAAAGTAAAAAAGATTAATAATAGGAATGAAATTATTACCAAAAACAGACAGAAGAAACAAATTTAATTTGATTACTTGAAATAAACAAGCTTCCAAATAAACCACTTTTTCAAAAAATTCAACCCAAAAACACACACTTTCTCAATAGACACCCTCACACAAACACACTCCTTACCCTTAGCTCGGTACTGGTCCTCCTAGCGGGCTTCCCACCATCCTTAGCCTCAATTTCCAAGTTGAAAACCTTCGTTGAAGACCTCTGCAGGTCATACACCGCCCTTATCACCCCCGTACTCTCGTTAATTGTGAAATTATGCGAATGCTCTCCGGTCAGCACGTAAGTTATCCTACTATTCAATCCTGAGTCCTGATCTGTAGCGTAGGCACCAAAAACGAAATCGGAGGCCTTGGTCTTATCCGAAATATACACCTGCAGCAACACCACATAGTAATTAAATTAAAAATTTAGGAAAAAAATTGAAAAACTTACTTCGTATTTCGGTTGAGTGAAAACCGGAGAATTATCGTTCTCATCCAGAACGTTGACGGTCAAATTGACGGCAGTGGCTCTGGGTTCGGTGGCCGAACAATCCTGAGCCATTAGAGTGAGAAAGTACGACTCCACGTCTTCCCTATCCAGGATTCCATTGGTGGTGATCACTCCTGTATCCTGATCCACTTTGAAGCCTAAAAAACCCTATGGTAACCAACATTTTTCTTCTTTACCTTCTTCACTTACCATCAATCTTATCACCCAATAAACTATAACGAATTTTGGCATTTAGGCCAATATCCTTGTCGGTGGCCATAGCGGTCAGCACCCAGCTACCGATAGGTGAGTTTTCCTTAATGGTTGCATAGTAAGACTGCCTTTTGAATTCTGGACTATGATCGTTGATGTCTTGGACTATAATGCGTAGGGTGCCGCTGCCAGTAAGGGGTGGGGAACCTGGAATTGTTATTAAAATTAGGACGTTATGAGGAAACTGCAGAAAAATAGGAAAAATTGTAAAATATGGGACGCAAATAAGTAATAAATGATGTTTTTGGCTTGTGCAAACTGCATGAGTAGCCTTATTTTAAAGGGGAGAATATTTTTTTATAAAGAACGAATTGAATCATTTTCACAAGTTTTTGGCATAACAGTCTACTTTTAGAGTGAAGTATCATACAGAAATAACAAACAAAAGTTTATCGCTTGTGCAAACTGCAAGTGACCAATGACATGACAAGTGACGAATTGGAACAAACTGCATGAGTTTATTCAGCTTCAAGAGGAGAATATTACGCACATTTGTGATTCAAATCCATGAACTCACATTGATGTCATTTTGACTGATTTTCAAAAGGCCTTTAATCTAATAGATCCATATATACTATTGGATAAAATAAATCAGCCAGGTTAATTTATTTATTTCGTTCATATTTACTTAATAGATTCCAGTTTCAAAATGATAATATTGACTCTAAAGTTATATTGTAATATAAACAGAATTTAGGATTGCTCACCTTTAGAACTGTCTTTTGCACTCTAAATTTACATTCATATTTTACGTTAATATTTTTGTTCAGTATACCTTTTTAGAGGTTTAGGGTCATCACTCTGAAATCTACGTTTAAATTCTTATTTTGCTTGTGCAAACTCTAACAGATCAATTGAATTATGGTAGCGAATTGGTACAAACTGCATGAGCGTTCAAATATATTTAAGAGTAAAATTTCAAACATATGAATTAACACCTGAGAATAGGTAGTAAAGATATATTTGGCTTGTGCAACTGACTTAATAACTTGTGTTAGTGAATTGGGACAAACTGCACGATTTTCCGTTTGTGCAAACTGCAGGCAACCAATTGACTTCAGTTAATTGCTGCATGAATGTATTCAGCGTCAATACGAGCATATTAATTAATGTCTACTGAAAAACCATTAAAAGGATAACCGAAGCCAGCTCATGGCATGTTTATAGGCATATTTTTTTCGGAATATGGTAGCCACGACTCTATCCAAGATATCCAAATAAATTTCTTTTGTCATGGTCTCTTTAATCCAAAATATGGGACCTAGTCCATTGTAGGAAAAACAGCCCCAGAGTTTGATATTTCCACCTCCGTGTTTAACTGTGCCTATTGTGTTTCTAGATTAATTCTTCATTCTTCCTTCTTTTAACGAATCATCTTCCATCTGATCTGAATAAGTTGATCTTCATCTCATCACGAAAAAGAATGTTGCACCAATTTCTTTGAAAATTTTCATTAAAATTATTCTTAATAAATAACAGTCTTTGTTTTATATTCCCTTTGCTTAGAAATAGGACTTTTCTGGCCACTCGACCATATAATTTTTGGTCTTGCAAACGTCTTCTTATCGTCCTAGTGCTAATAAAGGGTGTTTTTTTTAGAGGCGGAGAACTTTCATTTGGCAACACTGTTTTTTATGACAGCCGACCTGACAGTTCTGGGTTATTTTTAGATTAGTTTGGTTTGGCAATTCATCATGAACAGACTCACGCCGGAGCAACGTTTTCAAATTGTTCAAATTTATTTTGAAAGACATGGTTCTATTCGAGAAACACATCGGGCATTACGCGAGTTTTATGGTGCTCATAATCGTCCTTCAGAGAGATTAATTCGAGAAACTGTTGATCGTTTTCGCAATACTTTTACTCTAGTCGACAATACGCATCCCGTAAGACGCCGTACAGTGCGCACGCAACAAGCGTGTGCTATGTGCAGCATAGTGTTGATAATGATCCAAATGTGTAAATTGGTCGTCGTTCTTAACAAGTGAACTTATGTCCATCCACTTTATGGAAAATTTTGCGCAAAGATCTCGGATTGCGAGCATATAAAATTCAACTTGTCCAGGAGTTGAAACCCCAGGATCATCTTTTGCGTCGTACATTAGCTGAATGGGCGGAGGGAAAGATTGCTGTTGATCCACGATTTCATATGAAAATTTTGTTCAGTGATGAATCACACTTTTGGTTAAATGGCTATGTAAACAAGCAGAATTGCCGAATTTGGGGGGATGAGAATCCACGAGCTATTGGCGAAAAACCGTTACATCCAGAAAAACTAACCGTTTGGTGCGCTTTATGGGCCGGTGGAATCATTGGTCCTTGTCATGTCTTCAGAAATGCTGATGGTCATTATAGTAACGTTACAGTAAACGGTGTGCGATACAGAAACATGATAACCAACTTTTTTGTGAATCAATTGGAAGCCGTTGCAGGCGTTGCAGAAATGTGGTTTCAGCAGGACGGTGCCACGTGCCATACAGCGCGCCAAACAATTAATTTACTGCAAGAGACATTCGAGCAACGAATAATTTTAAGGAATGGACCTGTAAACTGGCCAGCTCGTTCGTGCGACTTGACGCCATTAGATTATTTTCTTTGGGGCTATGTTAAGTCGCATGTCTACGCTGATAAACCCGAAACACTTGAGCACTTGGAAGCCAATATACGACGCGTAATTGCCGAAATACAGCCTGCAGTACTGGAAAGAGTGTGTGAAAATTGGACCTCTAGATTACGCCACGTACGTGCCAGCCGTGGGGGTCACATGCCCGAAATCATTTTTAAATATTAATGCCAAAAAAAAATCTTTAATATAAAAGCAAATTCGTTCATATCAATAAAATATTATGTGTTTAATTTCAATTTAAAGTTTTCCGCCTCTAAAAAAAACACCCTACTTAGGCTTAAGTTTTGTTTTATAGAGGTAGATGTGGAAAAAGGTTGTTTACTGACTTTCGTACAATAAGCTTATCAGTCTTCCGTGTGGTTTTTCTTGGACGGTCTCGATTTTTAAGAACATTTTCCGTTTTATTTTGTGTTTTTAAAACTCTGGACATTTCACAAGGTGATCTTTTAACCACATTTGCAATAAATGCATAGGATTTATTTTGACTCTTCAATTGCAAAATTGGACGCCTTTCTTCGGGGCACCAATGCTTTGGGCGACCCATATTTACCAACGCGATGCAACTATCTTGTTGAAACTGACTTGTATTTATGGAAAATATCACAAACAAATCTTTTATCTGAATAAACAGAGACCAAATAGTTACAATAAAGAAATACTCTTATTTTTTTGGCCACAACTGTATTTATTTTTTATCATATGTCATCTGTCAAAAAAAGTGTGCTATATTCATTCCTACCAGTGGTGTTGCATGCTTGCACAAATTGGCAGGCACCAATTGCATGAACAAACTGCAATCGTACAAACTGCATGAGTGTTTCTTAGCTGAGCTCTCTTAGTTTGAGACCTATAAAATAGCGTGAATCTCCACAAATCATATACACCCACGTCCGCCAAAAATAATCTATCGACACTACACTATCGAAGCAATAAACAATTCTGGAGTGATATGGGAACGCAATTACCGTATATTCAAAACCATGGAAATAACGAGCATTACCGCGTCGGTTGTGTCGCATTGTGCACCTCTCCCCGGGGCCATTCTAAAAAAGCATTTCCCCATAATATCGCGGGATCATTGCCGTGTTTACACCATTTGAAGAGGTTCACTTAGGGAGGTCAACGGGGTCAATTTATGAAAGCCCGAGGCGAGCTCAAATAGATACTTAATAATATTGCAACGGAACATTTCGGTTCGGTGCTTGTTAAGCTTTTAAGATGGAGGGCTGCCTCGCAGTCGTGTAACGAGCTGTTTTATCGGCCCAGCAAAGAAGCTGATTCCTTTGTAGCTTTATGGGTTATAAACGATTTAGATGATAATATTTCCATTGTTACGTATAAGCCGTCACGTACCTCCGCTTTGAATATTTATCATCAAAAAAAATCACCAAATTTCAGTATAGTGTCCGATTTTGTTTTAGGTTAAAAGGATGCGCACACCAATGACGGGCAATAGCAAAAATTTAAAAACGTTACTTTTTTTTTCGCTATACAAAGTGGTTTTTTTATGCAATAAAGAACATTTTCAAACATTTCAAACAGTAGGGGACACTCATGCAGTTTGTACCAGAAATTTGCCCAAATGAACTGAATTCTTGGTAGATATAGTCCTGTAAACCGATGGTAGTAATCTGGCACACGTCTTAATATTAATTTAATTTTGCAATATTTACTTAAATGTTAATGATTTTTCCCTTTAAGGCAGTGATGCAGTTTGTACCCTACATTTTTGTAAAAGACCTGCTTTAAATCAACCGCTGCAAGTTGTTTCAATAGTGTATTAGAAAATATTATTTTCTTTAAATTGAGACATTGTTGCAGTTTGTACTAACTTGTTACTGAACCCTGAACACTGTGCACACAACAGATAATTTGATATATGATTTGTAGGAATTTTCGTTATTTTACAAGAATCAGGCGCATCAAGGGACACTCATGCAGTTTCTACCGCTAATTTGGGCAAGTGTTCTGTTCACTTTAAGAATTATTCAAAAGTTTATTAAAAAATATTATTCTCTTTAAAATGAGACACTACAATATTTTTCAAGTCTCAGACGCACTAAGGGACACTCACGCAGTTTATACCTTTACTTTGTGCAAGTGAGTTGTCTCCTTTAAGGTGCAAATTTTCATGCAATTTATATATAAAATTTGCCAAATGAACTGAATTATTATTAGATATCATCCTGTATTGGTACTAAAAAATATGATCTCCTTTATGCATTTTTTACCAATTTTCATCTATATATTCACTTAGATGTTCATGCATTTGGTACAATATATAAGGTAGTCATGCAGTTTGTACTCGACATTTTCGTACATAAACTACTTTAAATCAGTCTTTCAAAGTTCTTTTAGAAGTGCATTCCAAAATATTATTCTCTTTAAGACAGTTTATATGAGAAATATCAAAATAAAGCCGCATTCACAATGACTCAAGATAAACAGTTGCTAAACCAATAGAATATATCACTGCGATAAATGAAATAGAATACAAAGTAAATTAAGTTACAGTTAACCATCACACTATAAGAAATATAAACCAATAAAATAATGAAGTTAAATGACCCAATACTTAATATCTATTATCAAGAATTAAATAATTAACAACCATAGTAATTAAATCAAAATTGACACGTGACATCGTCACTTAAATGAAGTCAATCTATGGCTTGCAGTTTTGCACAAGTTTTTTTATACTCTAGTCTTCTTTCAATTTAATAGTTTCAGCTTAATAAAGGGAATAAACACTCATCAAGTTTGCCCCACGTAATTGAACTAAGCATGCTTCCAAAGTATTTTTAGTATTAGTTTATTGGAAAGTATTCTTCGGGTTATGATAGATCCACCATTTGTACCAATTTAATGACCATGCAATTGGTACAGGCTGATTAGTGCTTAGATGCAAAACCAGTAGTAGTAATCTGGCACGGTTTTCTTAGGTGATAGATGTGCGATACATAAGCTTGCATTTTTATTGGCTTTGCTATTATAAGTGGAAAATACTTATAAAAAGCTTGAATAAATTATACAACCATAAATTTTTAAATGATTTGCTGTGAATCAACCTAAATAATATCATTATATTAAAAAACATTCCTCCTCTTCTTCTTCTTCTTATCAGCTCATGTTTATCCACTCCTGGATATAGGCCTCTGCCAAATCTATCCACGCTCTTGTACCCCCCTTATCAGTCCGGATCCAGTTCCTTCCTGCAAAATTTTGGATATCGTCTCGCCATCGCATCTGGGGTGTAACAATGATACAAAAGCCTAAGAATATCACTCCCCTTGGTTCTTCTCCGAATTTCCCCGTTGCGAACTTTATCCCTTAAAGTGATTTCTACCATACTGCCCTCCTTAGTTAAAACGTCCTAACTACAAGAGCCTAAATGAAAATATGGCTGGATTTATAGTCCAGGTTTCAAACTCTATGAAATGCTTTCGAATATGTCAGTAGGGGCATATTCGAAAAGTGCTAAGCAAAGCGGTTGCGGGTCGAAATAAGGAAGATTTAATTTCACCTTTTTTTTAATTTTTTTTATATATAACAGAGACTTATGTTACGATCTGGCTTGACGACTGTGCAACTCAAAACAAAAATTGGGCTTTATTTTCTTTTTGTTTAGGTTGTAAACTCTATCGAAACTGAACTGCAGAATTTGGAAATAAAATACTTTCATCTGGCCACACTTTTATGTCCGCGGACTCGTTCCATCACCAAGTAGAACAATTATTGAAAAGGTACGATAAGGTGATCGATTTTAATGATTTTAAATCGTTTGTAGAAATGGCAAACTCATCTTAGGTCCATGTAAAAGAGATGAAGATACAAAACAACTTTTTTGAATGGAAAGATTGTTCATCCAAGTTTAAGCTTCAAAAAAATGTTCTCAAACCTTACTTGCAGAATATGGTACATTTACACTTTAAAATGGGATAAAATGTGTTGTGCTACAAAAATGCCTTTTCGGAAGAACCAAAACCTTCTTGCCGAACACAATGTCGAGGTGTAAAATTAAAAAGAAAACAAAATTTGATTTCTAAGCTACGTCCTATTATTCCGTCTAACCGAATGATATTCTGGAGGAATTAGCCGTTTCCCAAAATAATGATACTGACAATAAAGAAAATGTAGATTTCCAGTAAGAGTAAAGCACTTTTTCCATTCATAATTTACTTTAATACTGTTTTTAATGTTCTAATGTTTTATTAGTAAGTAATTTAGTTATAATGTTAATTTGAAATGTAACTCCTGTGTCTTTAATAAAATTCAGTCCAAATATATATATATTTTTTTTAATTATAATTACTTTCCTAAGTTAAAAAGTCCTATCTAACTTTTTTTTCGAAAATTTAACCAAATATTGAATCTAGTCCCTTATTAAACTTTACCCACAAATGTAAAAAGCAAATTTTTAAGCATATAAAAAGAACCAGGGAATTGCTTTAAAACATGAGGACTACATATTAGTTTTCATAAAATCTCAATTTTCTCAGCTTTATCGATTTGCGAGTTAGGATGTTTTAACTAAGGACGGCAGCATAGCCCTCTCCATTACTCGTTGAGTGGTTTGCAGCCTATTGGCAAATTTGCGAGTAATTACCATTGTCTTAAGTTCATAGGTTACATATGGACCGCCATCACACAGGAGTCAAATACTTTCCTTTTTAAATGTATAGGAAATTCACGAGATTTAAGGATAAATCCTGGTTTGCCAATAGCTGCCTAGGAGAGGCCCTATTCTTCTTGAATTCTTAGAGGATTGATTTTCTTTGCCAAGCTTAATTTTGTGGCCTAAGTGAATATATTTTGAGACAACTTCTAGGGGTTCGTCGTTAACAGTTCATGACTATGTTCGATGAAGTTCCCGAAGCATGTTTTTAAGCTCTTCGCTTGGGTTGACAATGACCACAATATTGTTGGCAAATCCATCAATATTAATCCCCCAGTGTTCTAAAGAGTCCAGTTTTTTGAAGAAAAGTTTTGATGGTATGGGGTCTCTCTGCCTTACTCCTTTTGATTGGAATCTTGTCTGTTTTAAATAATTATCTATTTTTACATAAATGGAAGCTTGATTATAAATATGTTTAATAAGACATTAATCTAGAGTCGATCTTTGCATCGTCTAAAGATTCTAGAATTGGCCAAGTTTCGACAGAGTTAAGAATTCTCTGTATGTGGTCAATAGTACTAAGTAAGCCCCTTACGGAATCTAGATTGTTTGACTGGAGTCCATCTTATTACTCAACTGGTTGGTTATTATTTTGTAAAAAATTTAATAAATTAAATTTAATTTACCCCACATAACTTACCAGTAAGAAATTCTGTTGAAAAATCACAATTTTTTTGTCCATAATATCCAATCTAATAGCACTGTTTTTGTATTATACATTTATTAATATACATATATATAAATTATATTAAATTTATATAAACAAACTTATTAGATTGGATAATAAAAACAATAATTTTTGAAAAACAATTTCTTACTGGTAAATAGTGTGGGTGAGTGGGGGGGGTAAGGGTACAGTTAATGAAAAAAAATTATAGTTAAATAATCGTTAATTTTTGGTTGAACTATATAATTATTTTCTGCAAAAAAGGCGATTTTCTTTTATTCTACCCTTAGCCCCCCACCCACCCCACACACTTATCCAGTAAGAAATTCTTCTGCAAAATGACTGACTTATTAAATAATACACATGAATAAAATTGTTCATTTTAATTTAATTTAATTATAAATATTATAATAAATATTTAATACAAAAACGGTGCTATTAGATTGACTATAATGGACGAAAAACAGTGATTTTTCAAGAGTATAAGTGTGTATGCGTTGTTTCTATCTCATTTCTAGTATAACAGAATGACTTCTGCATTTTGCCACTTAAAATGGGATACTCATGCAGTTTGTATCTTAAATTTGCGCAAGTGGTTCATTTTCTTTAATATTTATTCAAAAGTTTTTTTTCAAATATTGTTCCATTTCAGATACAGGCACACATGCAGTTTGTACCATTAAAATTTATTATATTATTATTAGTAAATTATATTATTAGTAATATTAAAGTGGAAGTCCTCGTAAAAACTTTTATTAATTTTACAATATTTACTTAAATATTAATGATTTTACCCTTCAAGGGAGTCATGCAGTTTGTGCCCTGCATTTTCGTACATGAACTGCTTTAAATCAACCTTTCAAGTATATAACCTTTCATATTATTCTCTTTAAACAAACAAACTGCATCAATGTGTCATATTGGTGCAGTTTGTACCAACTCGTCGATTTGTAGGAATTCTTGTTATGTTACAAATCTAGGGTGCACCAAGGGACACTCATGCAGTTTGTACCTCTAATTTGCGTAAAACTAAATATCCTTTTTTTAATAGTAGTATGATAGACGCACTAACTACTCATGCATGCTCTAGTTCAACCCATATATTTGATGTTTCAATTTAACCTACTATGTTTAGACCCTTATGCAGTTTGTACTAATTTTTCATTTAATATATTTAATAGGTCGCTTACAGTTTGCACAAGACATTTTCTTCACTGCTCTACTTGGGTTGGGTAAATGGGTAAATGTGTTTAATTATTTTATTTAATAGTAGGTTTAGGCACTCCTGCAATGTTTATTATATATATATATTATATATTAAATGAAGAAAGTAAATTTGTACAACAAATTTACTTTCTTCATTCAAATTTTTTTTTGAAGTTTTCATCTTGTATTGGTGGAGATACTCATGCAGTTTGTACTAATTTTTTTAATACCAGTCACTAAGTTCAACTCAACTGGTTGCTTGTAGTTTGCATAAGCCAAAAATATTTTTTTATTTTTAAAAATTAAATAATATTTATACTACGCAGTTTGTACTAATAATGAACTGCCTTTAGTCAGTCTTCCCAAGGTTTTCGGTAGATATTGTCTAAAATAGAGGCACTCATGCAGTTTGTATCCCAAATATGTGCGATCTTCGTGTATTGGCTTTCTTTGATACGGTTGGACATTGTATTGGTTTTGACATTTTCAATTGAAAATACTCATAAGAATTTTGTAGGAGAACGGTAATAAAAGAAAGTGAATATATTTTTATTATTAGGAGATACAGTTAAATGCCTTGGAGAAGACACTAAAATTCCCATTTAGGTGTTATAAATACGTCCATGCAGTTTGTACCATACATTTTCATACATAAACTGCTTTAAATCACCCTTCCAAAGTTATTTTAATACTATTTTATTTATATATTTTTTTAACTATTATTCTCTTTAAAATAAGACACTTATGCCGTTTGTCACTTAAATCAAGTCAATTTGTAGTTATGAGCATTCAAAAGTTGGCACCTAAAAATTATAAACCGTAAAATGTATTTTAGTCTCTAAATGATTTTATAGTTAATGTTATATTAGGGCAGTTATATATTATTGAAAAGGGCATGAAATAGACTCCATTTTTACCTATTTTTACTATTTCATAGCAATGGACCAGGAAAAAAGTTTTAAGCATTTAAAAGTTGGACCGAAAAATTATACACTGAAAAATGTTTTTTAGCGCACAACCACTAAGGGACACTCATGCAGTTTGTACCTCCAATTTGCGCAAGTGCTGTGTGTACTTTAATTATTATTCAAGAGTTTATTAGGAAATATTGTCCTTTGTAAGATACAGACACTCATGCAGTTTGTAGATTCATTTAGATGTTCATGCAATTGGTACCGGCCGGTTTGTGTATGTATAGAAAACCGATGGTATCTGGCACACGTTTAATATTGAAAAACTTTATAGGAATTTTGCAATATTTACTTAAATGTTAATGATGTTGTCCTTTAAGGCAGTTATACAGTTTGTACTAATTTGTCACGTAAATCAAGTCAATGTATCGCTTTCAGTATGCGCAAGTGAAAAAAAATACTTATTCTTTAGATTTCACCTTGTATCGAGTATTACAAAATATTCTCCCCTTTGAGGTACTCACGCAGTTTGTACCAATTCGTCACTTAACTGAATTCAGTCGATCGCTCGCAGCTTGCATAGTCCAAAAATATTTTTTATTCACTGCCCTAGTTCAACCCATGTATATGATGTTTCAGTTTAACCTACCATGTTTACACGCTCATGGAGTTTGAACAATAAATTTGCTTTCTTCATTCAAATCTTTTTTTGCATATTTTATGTTGTATTGGTCGAGATTGGCATTCATGCAGTTTGTACTAATTTTTTAACACCAGTCACTAAGCACAACGCAATCGGTCTCTTTCAGTTTGCATAAGCCAAAAATTTTTAAATTATATGATAAAATATAGCTAATGATATATTTTTAAACTAAATATTTGTACTATGCAGAGAGAATAATATTTTCCAAAGTTTTTTTAACACTATTGCATTAGAAAATATTATTCTCTTTAAAATAAGACACTCGTGCAGTTTGTACCCATTTGTCATTTAAATCAAGGGATTTTCGCTAGTTTTGTAGTTATAAGGAATTAAATGTTGCAGCATCTAAAAATTATAGACCCTAAAATATATTTTAGTCTCTAAAAGGCTTTAGAGCTACTGTTCGATTAGGGGTGTTATATACTATTGTAAAGGTCATGAAAAAGACTCAATTTTTACCAATTTTTGTTCAAAGCAATAGACCAGGAAGAAAGTCTTAAGCATTTAAAAGTTGCAGGACACTCGTGCAGTTTGTACCAGAAATTTGCCCAAATGAACTGGATTCTTGGTAGATATTGTCCTGTATTGATTTATTAAAAAATATACTTATTAGATTCATTTAGATGTTCATGCAATTGGTACCGGCCGATTTTAAGAAAGAACTTTAGGAATTTTGCAATATTTACTTAAATATTAATGATGTTGTCCTTTAAGGCAGTTATGCAGTTTGTACTAATTTGCCACGTAAATCAAGTCAATCTACCGCTTTCAGTATGCGCAAGTGAAAAAAATAATTTATTCTTTAGATTTCACCTTGTATCCAGTATTCTCCCTGCCAGTATCAAGGCTTTTCTGGCAATATCAAGGATTCCTTTTATTAGTTGAACATTGTTGGAATATGTTTTGTAATTTAGTCTGATTTCACAATTTACAGAAATTTAAACTAAAGTTGGTTCTCTGGTGCTAGGTACTGATTCTAAGTCTTTTGAGTCAGCTGAAGCTTATAAAGCTAAAGAGTATTGTCTTGTTATATCGTTGAAAGTTTCGCCTGGAGCTTTTCGAATATATTGTACTAGCTGAATGCCCGCGGCGTTGCTCGCGTGAAAATAAAATAAAAGTCGAAGAAGGCCTCCAATAATAGTAAATGCAACCCACAATACGGAAAAATAAAATCCGAAGCCTCGCCTCATTGATAGTAAATTCAACCCGCAATTGCCACGCCGTTTTTCTTGAGGTCAAGGGGCGCGATTAATATAATATAATTATTATAAAATCAAGACACAAATAATCTTAAAAATGATTCGTTAGATGCAGAGCGAGCGGTAAGACTGAGTCGAGTCACCTTTCGGGTATCAGTCTCGCATGGACCCGCCTAGCCTTGTTGTTATGTCTATCAAAATATAAATAATACAGAGGCACTTTTTCAATCGTATTTATTAATCAGTTTTATGCCGCTATGCGATATTTATCATATCGCTAACACCCCTTATCGGTGGAATTTCAAAAAGTTCGTTCGTATCCGGGGCCTACATTATAAAAAAACATTGTTGCAGTTAATTTTTTTTTCTTAAGTTGATGTCTGCGACTCGTTGGTGCGGGCAGTCTCCGTTCAAACTCCGAAGCCACGCCCCCTTAGTTCTCGAGGTCACGGGTAACAATTTTCCCATTTTTTACCCCTTATCGGTGGAATTTCGAAAAATCCGTTCTTATTCGGTGCCTACATTATAAAAGGAACCCGTTGGCAAAATTTCACATTTCTAGCTATTGTAGTTTGGGCTCTGCGATGATGAGTCAGGACAAACTCTTTTATATTATATAGATTATGTTTATTGTGTTATAATGGCTTGATTTCGTTTGCCTTTTAAAAATTTGACTAAATAATCGAATTCTTTTAATTCTAATCGCTAGTGAACTAAGCGGCTATTCGGCTGTTCAAGAGAATAGCCGCTTAGTTCACTGGCGAATGCCTATCAAAATATTCTCCCCTTTGAGGCACTCATGCAGTTTGTACCAATTTCCCACTTAAACCTTTTAATCGATCGATTACAATTTGCACAAGACTGTTTGTTTAATGTTTTGATTGGGTTCATGTGTTTAATGATTCAATTTATTAGTAGTTTTAGGCGCTCATGCAGTTCGTATAACAAATTAGCTTTCTTTCTTAATCCATTCAACATTTTTGTTGGAGATTTTATCTTGTATTGGAAAAGAGACTCATGCAGTTTGTACTAATTTTTTACCACCAGTCACTAAGCACAAGTCAACCGATTTGTATTATGTAGTTTGTACCAATATATTGCGAAAATAAACTGGCTTCAGTCAGTTGTTCGAAGAAGTTGTTTCATACATCGCTTTCTTAGTAAATATTATCTGTTATAAGATAAAGATAATCATGCAGTTTGTACCGTAAATTTGCGTAAATGAACTGGCTTTAATCAGTCTTCCCAAGGTTTTCGGTAGATATTTTCAAAGTTTTTTTTCTGAAATTCTTCCTCGAAGATAGAGACGGTCCATGCAGTTTGTACTTTATCGTCCAAGCCACGTCCTGAGATTGGGATGGATCAGTAAAATTGAATATTTTAAGCAAGAATATCAGGAGATAGAGTCAAAGGCCTTCAAGAAGTAACTAAACCTCCACGTTTAGGTGTTCAAATCCTTCCACTATGTCTTCTGTCTCTCGATGGAGATTAAGTTCCCCACTAATTCACAAAACTTTTCTTTTTGAAATATTAATATTACATTAATGAAAATCGGCCTTAAGTAATTCAGTTCAAGACCCTTTACGCACGTATGTATGCAAAAGAATCGGTTCGTTTCTTGACCGTCCCGTCCCATTTTTTTCGCCATCAGGCCTGTTGTATATTCATTATTTGCCGCTAATAGCTTTGTAGAAGCTTATCGCCGTAAATCAGTTTGATTTATCACTTCATTTTCTTTCATTTTTATTACCCCTGGACAAATTGAAAAATTCTTACTTCGTCCGGTTTTTTTTTTATAACGCCGTCCGATGTGGCATTATTAATAACCTTTAATGTGTGTATATCCTTTTGATCTTGAGTTTATTGTTTGGTATGCGGCGAGCCCATAAAGATTTGAAAGAAGTGACCATTTCACCACATTCAACCTCCACTAAAAACCGAACGTGTGACGATGCATTATCTTTCAGGAATTTAGAATGTAGCATATTCTTAGGATGTGCTTTTGAGAGATTCTGCATCTTGACAGAAATTTACGCAAAAATATTATTTGTATCACAAATTACATTCATGACTTATTTAAAACCCTGAAATTGTGTTCAAAATCGAAAATTTCTTACGAGAAAACACTATTTTCCGTATAATTCAAATGTTGAAGAAACTCTTACCAATTTTCTCTAATACCCTCTTCAGGCATAAAATGAAAACTATTTGAGGCGAATTTTCTAAAAATGAGCAAAAAAGAATTTATGAAAATTAATTTACATCTTTTTGACTTGTGCAAATTGTACGCGACCAATTGATTTCGGCTAAGGGGCTTGTGGTACAAACTGCATGATTGCCTTTACTTTAAACGGTTACAACACAATATCTACCAAGAAAACTTTGAAAGTTACTTGCGTACAAATTGCATGAGGGTCTAAACCCACTTTTAAGCTGAAACATCAAATACATAAACCCAACTAAAACTATGAATGCAATATCTGTTTCGCTTTGCAAACTGCAAGCAATTGATTGGCTCGATTTAGGTGACGAATTGGTACAAACTGCATAATTTTTTTTTTCCATGAACAAGTTGTTAAGCAGGATATGGGCTACAGAGATTCCAAGAGCAAAAGCTGCACCACTCAAATGCAGTGTTTGGTGTGGTATATCGTCTGAAAGGATCATTATTCTTATTCCATATTTCTTTAAAAATGAAGCTAGTGGTACCGTTATCCTCAATGCTGTTCACTACTGTAACACGTTGATCAATTTTTTGAAACCAAATTGTGGCAAACCATCCTCAAATGTGGTTTCAAAAAGATGGTGCCACAATCCATACTGCATGGGACTCAGTGGTTCTGCAACAAGAGATCTTCGACGATGATTTATTTTGCATAGGAGCGATTTTAATTGGCCACCGCGTTCGCCAGATTTGACTGCTCCAGACTTTTTTCTTGTGCAATATTTGCAATGAAATACGTGCTACATATTCCTGAAATTTTTCGAAAACTCATGCAACATATATTGGAAAGAGCAGGACTTTGTGAAGCAGAAAATGGGGAACCTTGTGACACGTAATTTATAAAATTCTTAATTAAGAGACCAATGCAGGACTATTTGTACCAAGAAACCAGTTAATTTAGGCAAATTTCTGGTACAAACTGCATGAGTGTCCCTTAGGGTTTCGTAAACCGACAAAAACAGCAAACAGCGGTGACATGACGAATAGGTACAAACTGCATGAGAGTCTTTATCTTAAAGTGGAGAATATTTTTAAATTTTTTAAAAAACTTTGGAAGTATCTTCAGTTTAATTACACAAAGTTGTGGCACAAACTGTATAAGAAGCATTCAAATAATAAAGTTTTTGTAAAAAAATACAGTTATTCATGTTTTAAATTGTGACCAATAAAATACATTTTCAATTAAATACAGAGGTAAGTATCTAAAATCACACTTGCTATTTTAGCCTTGGTTAGGGTACATACCTCATGATTTTCACTGTTACTCGGTAAAGAGTTGAGCTACATGAGTTCTATATGTATGAAATTTTCGTTAAGAATTGCATTCAATTTGAGTGAAAACTTCATTGCAATGCCTGGAATAGTTTTTAAATTATTTCGGATGGAAATTGATTTTTGTGAAAAGAGTTGTTACCAGAAAGCGCTTAGGCAAAAGTGCTCTAACTTACTAAACTTTGGGCCCAGAAGCATATTTTAAACATGAAATTCATCCCTAAAAATCCCTCTATACTATCCTGAAAAAATTATAAAAATTCGTTAATAAGCTTTTGAGTTTCACTTAAAAGTGTTTCCATATAAGTTTCTTTGCCAGCTACAAACTCACAAGTTAAATATCGAATAGGTACAAACTGCATGAGTGTCTATATCTTAAAGGAGAAAATATTCAAGTCAGTTAATTTGCGTAAATTATTGGTACAAACATACGAACCCAACCAGAGCAGTCAATTAAAAAAATCATTTTGCCTTGCGAAAAGCAACCGATTGGCTTAAGTGACGAACAGGTACAAACTGCATAAGTGTCTCTATTTTAGATAATATCTACCGAAAAACTTGGAAGATTGATTAAAGCTAGTTGATTTGCGCAAATTTATGGTACAAACTGCATGAGCGTCCAAGATCAGCCTAATTAATACTAACTAAAAATTCTTAGAAGTACGTTTAGTTTAGTTACGTAAATTTATGGTACAAACTGCATGAGTATCCATGCCTAATTTAAAGGAATAAAAGACCAATTGACTTGTGCTTTGTCGCTGGTGCCAACTAATTAGTACAAACTGCATGTGTGCCTTTGGTTTAAAAGAGAAAATGTTTCATAATAGATCGATACATTAGGTGAAATTTATTAAAAAATCGTTGAAAGGTTGAATGAATCAAGTAAATTTGTTGTACAAACTGCATGAGGACCTAAACCTACTATTCAACTAAAATATCAAATACCAAAGCAGTGAAGAAATTCTTGTGCAAACTGTAAGCTACCGATCAAATAAATTAAAATTGGTACAAACTGCATGAATATCTTATAACGCTTCGGAACTTTTTCTTTCTTTTTGCCAGTTTTAGGTGACTAAAGTAATAAAATTGTGCGAGCAAATACCAATCTTGAATCTTTGAAAGATTTTGGCAATGAAATGAAGTCATATTATTTTCTGTATTATACCAATTTTTTTTTAATAAAAAGTCAATACAGACAAAGACACAAGGAGACCCTGCCAAACCTATTTGAAAAGTCAAGCACTTTCGGCAATTAAGTCTTTGGGTGCGAGTGAGACAGCAACAGTAATATACGGTTTTAATGTCTTTTAGAGGTGACTTTGATGTTTTATATGTGGAAGAACAATTTCTTCTTTATTACAATTCTCAACTATGTCAATTGCCTGGAAAAAATGATTACTTATTTTATTTTTATTTACATGCAGTTGAATTGAACATTTCTTTCAAAGGAATTGATGACGTCAATACCTTGTTCTTGAAAGACGTCAACTGCCTGGATGAAGTTAACCTGTACATTTCTTTTATAGGCTATAAAAAGAAAAAAATCAATAATTTCTTCCAGGCAGTTGACGTGTTTCAAGATAAAGGAATTGATGACGTCAGTGGCCTGGACAAAATTATTGATTTTTTTTTAAAGAATAAAATCAATAACTTTTTTGTTCTCTCTTTGGACGACTTAAGAAGCATTGAAGAATAGAGAGAGCGAGAAACAATTTATAATTTGTATAGGTGCTGATATCAATGATGGACTGCCTACTAGTGAATGAGATTTTCCATGAATTGAGATAGAAGCATATAAAACTTGCCAGGGCTCTGAATTCAGTGGCGGAATGTCTTAGTGGAAGCAATCAAAAGTTAAAATATCTTTAGTTTTTCTTCCTTTAAAAGAACAATTGAAAATTATGCTTTAATGTTTATTTAATCAGAAAAAAATAATAAAATAAAGAAACAATAGGAAAAAGTTAAACAATAAAAACGAGAAACCTAACAATTATTTAATAAAAGGCAAATAACACTGAAAACATTTCACGTAAAGTAACGCTTTTGATGGGGGGTGTTACCTTAAGGCACTACTAATAAGATCAATCTCCTTTCCAATCAAACTAACAATTCTTTCCATTTCAGTCATCTCTACCAATCAAAGATCTTTCTTCTTCATTTGAAAACTTCTAGGGTGAGAGATGAATGGCTCATTCACTGTTTCCAAAATTCAGAAATGAAGATTGAATCAAGCCCCACACTTTTAAAATTAAATATTATTTTGGTGTCTTGAAGGCAAAGTCTGATGGGACTAGCCTCGGTCAATAATGAAAAAGATGACACAGTAAGAAAAATTGATAAAACTTATTTACAAAATCCTACAAAGCTTCTAAGAGGACAGAAAAAATCTAATAAAGAAGAGAAACAATAGGAAAAAATGAATAAAAAAAATCGAGAAAACTAACAAATCTTTAATAAAAAGGCACAGAAAACTGGAAATAATTATCTTAAACTGAATTGAATATTCCTTTCTATAGGCTATAAGGGGCAAATATTAATATTTTCTTCCTAATCAATTCCTTGTTCTTGAAAGACGTCAACTGCCTGGACGAAGTTAACCTGGACATTTCTTTTTGTAGGCTATAAAGAGAAAAAAATCAATAATTTCTTCCAGGCAGTTAACGACTTTCAAAAAGAAGAAATTGATGACGTTTGCTGCCGGGACAAAATTATTGATTTTTTTTTAAAAGAATAAAATCAATAACTTTTTGTTCTCTCTTTGGACGACTTAAGAAGCAGTGAAGAATAGAGAGAGCGAGGAATATAAGAGAAACCTAACCATGCTAAATTATGTTAAAATCTGATTTAAACATCAGTTACATCATAACACTAAACAACCTGTTCCTATAAATTGACATGAAACAATTTATAATGTGCTGAATTCAATGAAGGAATGCCTACTAGTAAATGTAAAGGATAGTCTGATTTTAATGTTTCTGAAAAATTTACACAGGATAAAATAGTGATTTCTGTAAGATTTCTGGATTGGAAAATGTATCATGATACATGAATATGCATCCTACCATCCTGATCTGAATTTGAACATTATTAAACATTACCATTGAAGTTAGCAATATTTTCCATAAATTGAGATGGAAGCATATAAAACTTGCCATGGTTCTGAACTCAAGCGAAATGTCTTAGTGAAAGCAATTAAAAATTTAAAAAAAATCTTTATTTTTTCTTCCTTTAAAAGAACCATTGAAAAATATGCTTCAACGTTTATTGAATCAGAAAAAATTAATAAAATAAAAAAACAATAGGAAAAAATAATAAGTTAAACAATAAAAACGAGAAATCTAACAATTATTTAATAAAAGGCAAATAACACTGAAAACATTTCACGTAAAGTAACGCTTTTGATGGGGGGTGTTACCTTAAGGCACTACTAATAAGATCAATCTCCTTTCCAATCAAACTAACAATTCTTTCCATTTCAGTCATCTCTACCAATCAAAGATCTTTCTTCTCCATTTGAAAATTTCTATGGTGAGAGATGAATCAGTCTTTCGAAAATTCAGAATAGAGAATAAAAGTCCAACACATTTAAAATTAAATATGATTTTGGTGTCTTGAAGATAAAGTCTGATGGGACTAGCCTCGGTATCAACCATGAAAAGATGGCAGAGTAAGGCAAATTATTTACAAAATCCTACACTTCTAAGAAGACAGAAATAATCAAATAAAGAGGAGAAACAATAAGTAAAATGAATAAAAAAAATCGAGAAAACTAACAAATATTTAATAAAAAGGCAAAGAAAACTGGAAATAATTATCTTAAACTGGTGCTTTTAGTTGCGGCTATTATCTTACAATATAATTAATAAGATCATTCCCCAAGACCTCTTTACTTTCTTTCCAAACTGGAAAATTTCCAGGTCGAAGGGTGTAAGCCGCCAATATGGATCGTACCCTCTCTTGGATTCTTCCCACTCATTAACTAACGAGTATATGTGACTCTAATATAAATTTCATTTATATATATCTAAAGAAAAATAAAATAGAAAATGTTAATGAGAAGGAGGAGGAGATGGAAAGCCTCGAATATCAGTTCAACTTCTCGTTGATTCTTTCAGAATTGCATATTGTAATTGACTTTGTCCCATTCATTAACCAACGATTAAACGTGACTCTAATATAAGTTTCATTTAGATATATCTTTTGGAAAAAGAAATAAAAAATATGCATCAGTAGAAGGAGAAGTTTAGATCAGATGATGATCAGGTGTTGATTCTTTCAGAATTGCGTACGATTTTAGCGAGCATTTAGGCAAAATCTGATGAAACTTACTGAAGAGTCATTTAGGACCAAGCAGTAAGAAGATCTCAGTTTCCTCAAAGAGCAGTCAGAAAGAGAGGTGACAACTAATAAGTCAGGGAAGGAATCGAACAGACTAGGAAGTTTTAGGCTAAGAAGTGACTAACGACTCATCTGAAAGAGGTGTGAATATGAATTTCTATGTTCCTTCTCAACAAAATTGACGACTGCTTATTAAAACAAAAGGAAATAACAAGCGCTAATGCTATATATGACATAAGAAGTAGCTTGTCCCGGTGGTCACGACAGCAAAAGTTCTCACGAGATAAGTCCGATTAGCATCATCACCATCATCAACAGCACACAGATCTCGTATATATCGGAATGGACCTTCGGCGATGATCGGGATGAGACAAAGAGAGGCCCTCTTAGACCATTTAACTATTTCTGGTCCATTGCGTCAGCCGATGACCATCGCAGATCGACCGATCTGACCCCGCTCGATGACGTGAATTACCTTTAGTGACTGCGCTATTTATCAAAGGGGTCACAGGCCACCTAGGCGACTCTTCGTCTTTTTCTACTTCATCTTCATCTCGTTTTTTTGTTTTTTCACGATTGCTTGTTATTTACATTATCCCGATTATGATATCAAGTGTGTAGCATTTTATTTTTCCACTTATAAACTAAATGCTCCATTCGTTACTTAAATAAATCACAATATGAATTGTTTTTAATTATCAAGTAAATAAGGCAACAATTTCTCATGATTAATATAGGTAACTGAAATACATTTTTATTGCTCATGTTAAAGTGGTTCAACACCTGTTCGGTATACTGGTGGCGCTTGTATCGCTACTCCGCCGATTTCTTGATTTATTGGGTTCTGCTCCCTGCCTTGGTTCTTCATGGATCTGTCACTTGTCAAAATCTATATCGATTGCCACCGATCACATGTATGAAGCTTGTATGGAGAAAACCGGAATTGTATGTCAGCCATCTTGCTTGGCAAAATTGACAGAGAGCTGACAGACACTTCTTGACATTGACTGATGGAAAATCATTTGTCATTGTCAAACTATTTGAGTTTGTTTTTTATTTTAATGAATGAAAGCGTGGGTTGAGGTTGCTATTTGTTTTAAGGATTTTATTTTAAATTCATGACTTTAATTTCTAAAAAGTTTTCTTTCAATATTGGGAGTAATGTTTTAATTGATTTGCAGCAAGCAATTCCAGGTTTCTGGAAAGAAAATCTGATTTTATTTATTACTATTATGTTTTTGTATTGTCAATCTTCAGTCTTTAATAAAATCAAATTCAGTTAATTTCAATTAAGAAGTTTCATTTTTCAAGTATTTAATTTTTAACTTCATTATTATAAATACATATTACAAAATGTCTGGCTTCCCATTTTCTTTTCCACAATTAAAATGCTAACACCAATCAAAAAGGCCCCTTTCTCTAAAAGTAACCTTTTTGATTAGGCGTGTTCGCTTTAGATATTACTTAAATAATAAGATTAAATGAAATTTGATTTCCCGCCTTAATTTGGCCACGCCTCTCTACCATTTTGATTGGTCCAATTAGGCACGACAAACTGTCAAGTTAGTTACAACAGTTTCCGCTGCCAAGCGAGAGGACGCTTTCTGATTTGTCAGAGGAATTTCTATCAGTTTGTATGCAACCACCACTTCTCTATATTATTGTGTTTTGTGCGCTGACTTGGTCCCCGTGTATTGGTAGGAGCGCACGTAAAACTTTACGGCCCAACCAAAGAAGTGAGGATGCAAGTTATATAAAATATTCCTCACTTTTGATTCATTGGATCCTCTTTTACCTTATCAAGGCAAGAATTGGTAATTTCTTGGCAGGATGCCTAAGGATGCATTGTGACATCGAGCTTTGTTATTACCACTGAAAAATCGTTTCAGGGTTTCCTTTTCTTTTCATTTCTTTTTTGTTTTTATCTTCGATTGCTTCTTAACCTTACCAGTGCCCTAAGAGTGTAATGGTTTGGAGTTCTGTGATGTGCCACCACTGAAAACAGAACAGTCTGGTTTTTCTGGTCAGCTATGGTGAGAAAACCTCACCTAACTATGAGCCTCATATTTGCAAATCTTTTAAACCGTTCTATTTCTAAATAATTAACTTTTAAATACTTTATCAAACTGTTGGGTTTTACCTAAGAATTCCATATTTTGGTAGTAATTTTAATAATACACCCACTCAACAAGGTTCATGAACTTTCCCTGTGGTATTCGTTTAGTTGTTTTCATTTAAATTCAATCTAATTGAAGTAAAGCATTGAATATCCATAAGCTATAATCTAACATAATATTTCAAATTATATAAAGTCTAAAAAAGGGTTTATGTGAATAGAATGGGTTGTTGCTGGGAACTGTTGCCTCTGATTGCCATAGCATAATCCAAATTGTTTTTACTGATATTTAAATAATCAGGTAAGAAATTTACTTAGTTTTAATAAAATTAAGGCGCCTATTTGGTTCTCTTTATTATTATTTTATTAATTTGCATACTGTATCTTATATTGAATCCTTACCTAGGAACAGCCAGCCTCCAATGATTCTGCAATACTTGTGTACAATTTAACAATGTGCGACAAGAAAGTGGCGCCCAACGTGGGGCCCGAACCCACAACCCTGAGATTAAGAGTTTCTCGAGAACTTTTCTTCCTTTAAATATATTTTTTATGTCGTGGGTTCGAATTCTCTTAGGACTGATCCTGACAAAGTTTCAGCTATGGTTAATTATCCTGGTCCAAAAAAACACAACCGAAATTAAGCGATTTGTAGGCCTTTGTTCTTGGTATCGTCGACTCATTAAGCACTTTTCTACCTTAATGTCTCCAATTAATGATCTTCTTAAGGGAAAGAAAAAATGACAATCTATTAAATGGACAGATGCAGCTGAATCTTCTTTTATTAAAATAAAACAACTTCTTATTTCTTCTATACTAACTATTCTTTCACAACCTGATTTTTCAAAAAAGAATCCTTATCCAAAGTGATGCTAGTGACACTGGTTAGATGGAGAAGAGAGAATAATAGCTTATGCGAGTAGGTCTCTTACCAAGACTGAAAGAAATTATTCAGCTGTAGAAAGGGAGTGTCTTGCTGTCCTGTTTAATATTGAGAAGTTCCGTCCCTATATCGAAGGTGTTGAATTCACTGTGATTACTAAACACTACAGTGTTGTAATTACCTTTAGTGACTGCGCTATTTATCAAATGAGTCACAGGTCACCTAAGCGATCTTCATCTCGTTTTTTGTTTCTTCACGATTGCTTGTTATTTACTTTATATAGATCCCGATTATGATATCAAGAGTTTTTTTTTATCATTATTATTAGTTAAACAAAATGATTATTCACACGTTTCGCTTATTGGTGCCGGTCAGAGGCCCAAAAGGCGAGCAACGGCAGAAGAAGAATAAGAAGGGAAATAAAGGTAGAACGGCAAAAAAGTAGTTGGCAGTCGAGCAGTCGTGAATTAAAAGATAGCGGTATTTCGTTGCATTTTTAATTGTTTATTGGCGTTGCGTTGCCCCAACAGAAGAGAGATGAAAAAAATTAAGTTTTTTTTTTTTTGGTTGATTTTGCTTTGTACCTTTTGGTGCCTCCTCTTTTGTGACTTTGGCCACATTGATGGGATCACGGGCGTGGCAGTGGGAATGTGCTTCTTTTTCTTTAAAGTAAATCTGCATTTCGTATACAGAGTGTACTTAGTTTAGTTAGAAACCCGATCCGTCAGAACAGTTGCCATTTTTTATGACATTTTTAACATTTTTAATTTTTTTGACTATTTTTGACATCGACAGTGGCATTGGCAAGCAGTTTTATTTCTGGAAAAGGCTATCCTGCTTTCTTTAATGGCGATAAGCCCTAATTATAACAAGTACGAGCAAGAGCGTAGCTCGTACTTTGATAAGTAGAATTTTTTTTTGATTTTGATAAGTGGAAAGTTTTTAAATACAATTCAAGTCAAAAACTCATTGGAAATTGTTGAGCAGTTGCCCCAGCAACGCGGTGAGTGTTAAGTCTTACAAGTTTTTAAATTTACGGTTTTCGAAGGATCATGCCTAAGAGAATATTGATGAGTTAAAAGCTCCGCTTTAATCTAAGTACGCTTTAATATATGATATGATTCCAGCACTTAACATTTATGCACAATATTTCAAAAATTTGTTAAAAGTAAATAATTGTATCCTAAATAAACCCCAAATTCGAAATTTCGATGAAATCAGACCAATAGTTTTAATGGTCACGTGGCCTTAAAACCCAATATTTCAAAAAAATGCAAAAAATTAATAATTCTACCAAATTAACATTATAATAATACCTACCAATTAATATTATAATAATACTGGGTAAATTCTTAAAACGTCAAAATTTTGCCGAATTATCACGGCTAAAAGAACACGATTTGGTAAAAGATGTGCATATATTCGAATTGTACAGAGTCTCTTGAATATTTCCATACCAATTCCTGATAGCTCTGAGCTATTTTAAGCATTTTATAAATAAAACTAGAAAGAAAGTCCAAGCCGATTCATCCACATTGACCCCAAGTTGTCAAAATCGCCATTAAAATTGGGCATAGATGTTAAAATCGATCACTTTCAGACGATGTTTTAGGTTATAACAAAAGCTTTCTACCTTATGATTTGTATATAGAAAAATAGTAAAAACCTTCAGGAACAGATTAACATCAATTCTGGCCCGATCTCAATCAGTTTTAGTAGTTTAATTTCGATCATAAAAAAGATCTTTTTTAGGCAAAAATTAATTTTCAGAGTGAAAAAATGTTCAAAGATTCATAACTCAAAAACGGTTTCATCTAAAAGTACGATTGAACTTGGAAAACATTCTACTTAATACAGGCTACCAATCTTCCTCTAACCATTTTGCTCTAGGTTGCGCCACTAAAAAGGTATTAAAAGTAGAATACCGGTAAACCGTCAGAGGGGCTAGAATATCACACATGTCTGAAACTTTGGATGTTAAAAAAATACTTCCCGTACGCTGAGAATTAATCAAGAACTATACCGTACTGTCTCACGTGAACTCTAATCAATCTGTAGAGTTTTATAATATCCAAAGAACTGTTGCGATCTGTATCGAATCAATATTGGAAAAATTGAACAAAATTTTTATTTTATTTTAAAGGTATCTTTTCACTACACAAAAAAAATAAATAAAAATTTATAAACCATCGGGTTGTAGCCTCATATTTCTAGATTATAAAAAGATAAACTTCATTTCTCTACCCTAAATACTAACAAAGTTATAAGTATTTTCGTCCGACGGGTCTGCACGTCGTGCGAAAACTCCCCAAAAGAAGCGGCTCTCTATAAAAGCTTCGCTCTTGGAATAATTAATATTGAAGCTTCCGAAGAAAAATATCAACAGAGACATAGTCAAAACACTTGGATAAATTCTTAAACATCACATTTCAGTTCTTAAAGACGCCCTCAGAAAATGGAATAAGTGTAACAGTTAAAGTTTTGATGACCAGACTCAGTCATAGGTCTTGAAAAACTCATTAAAAAACTCATTTGTGTTATTCAAATTTGCCTGGACAGTGCATGAAACACTCGTTATTATTGAAACTTTTGATGAAGAATATCAAGGAGGACACAGTCGAAGGCCTTGGAAAATCAAGTCCTTTAAAACTTTGGACTGTCAGGAATTCACTTAAAAACACACGCCATTGAATTCAGCCTCAGTTCACGGAAGGATTGTTAAATTTAATGGCGCAATAATAAATGATGTTCAAATCGAGATTAGGATAAATTAATACATGTTTCCATCCATTTCAGAAATTTTGCAGTATCTACTATATTATCCTGCATATACTCTTCAAAAACATGGAAACTAGATCAATGCATTTACCATTCAAGGCATTCCGACGTTGAGTTTAGCACCAAACAAGTTTGATATTGTTTCATGTCAGTTCATGGTAAGATGAAAGTGCTAAATGATGCTAAAATCCAGATAACGATTAAATATCATTTCACATTATGAGCTTTCCCCAATATCCCGCAGTCTCTATTCTTCAGCGGTTTTTAAATTGTTCAAAATCAGAGGAAAAAATTTCTCACATTTTCATTCCCTGATTTTTTCTCTCTTTATATTGCTTTTGGGCATTCTGCCATTGAATTCAGCCCAGATAAGATTTAAGTGATCTCATATGATGTTCAAATCGAGATCAGGATGGCAGAATAAATATTCTTGTATCTAGTTGGATATTCCAATCCAGGGATTAAACGGTTCAATACTATCCACAGTATTAAACCGTTTAATTTCATCATAAATATACCATTCTTGGTACAATCCATATCTGCATTTGGATCAATTAGTAAGGAGTTAAGTTTTAAAAGAACCCGATGGGGCCTACAAAAGAAAACCATGGCTCAGTCTCTAAAATCGTCACTTTACGAGAATTATTTCCCATTTTTTTTAGTCTTTTATTAAATGTTTGTTAGTTTTCTTGATTTTCTCGTTTAATTTTCTTATTGTTTTCTTACTTTATTTGTTTTTTTGTTGTCATCTTATTTTAAAATTTTATTTAATATCTTCATTGGCAAGTTTTCGCTTACACTTTTAGTTTGCCTTTCCTCTGAGGGAGTCCTCATAATTTTCAATAATTGTTAAATCTGAAGGAAGGAAGGAAGAAGAAGAAATAAGATTTAAACACCTTTTTAACCTACTTCCACTATCCGTTTTGTTATACTTTGCTATCTTTCCTTTGCATTTACTATTTGGCATTACATCATTGAATTCAGCACCTTTGCAAGTTATGTCTTTAATGGTAAAATGGTAAGCAATGTCTAAATCCAATAATCCGATAAGGATGGATTTGTTTCTCCTGAAACGTTACAGTATTGAATATAATTTTTGGGTAGTTGTATATCTCTCAAGTTACCACTCTCTGTAAAGTTCGAAATCTCAAAAACTATTAGGAATATTTTTGTAAAACAAAAAGCAGAATATGCTTAAAAACATTCTCTACACAAGTATTGTTTCGAATCTAAATTAATTTCAGCAAACTTAGTATCCAGGACCTTTTATCATTCTCCACTATATCCGATGTTGCTTATTCGAACGCCTTGAGCGTCCAAAGAGGTCACAATCAGTGTGCCCCGCCGAGACGCTGTTATAATAATCGATTCACAGTGCACTTTGCTTGCGCCTTATCTATGTTATTGCATAAAACGTTAAATTGTCCCATTAACGTGCTCTCGACGTTCCCCTTATCTGATAAAACGAATTTCAAATTTAACCTTTCCTTCTTTTGAATATATTTCATAGAACAATAACGAAATCTGGCATTACTTTTACGTTATAAGCACTGAGAACGTTTTAGATATATCCCATCATGTCATTACATAAACGTTCTTTGATCTTTATACTTCTTTTAATTTTGAAGGAAAAATAATAATAAATAACATATCACCGTTGAACTAAGCAATCGTGTCCCTGTATTAAAATAGAGCCATATCAGACTTGCCTGAATGCTGAATTCAATGGCAAAATGCTCAAGAGACAGAAAAACGACGGAAAACTTAAATATTTTAATTTTCTTCTTCTTCGGTTGATTCAAGAACCATTAAAAATAATGAGGCATTCTTCAGTGAAATCTTGCAAATGACGGGAATAAACAATATTTTAAAACTGAGAAAAGAAAAAAACCAGTAAAGTGAAAAACAATAAGGCAGGACAAACAAATCGTTTCCCATGAATTGAAGTTTGAGACAGCCATGTTTCAATAGTTTTTCAAGGTTTCAACCCCTAGTTTTAATATATAGATTGATAAAAGTGTGATACAAACCTAATGCTCCAATTCTCAAAACAAAGCATATCGATGATATATTGGTAAAAGTTTTGCCTTATGGCACCTATTCATCCCATTTGATCAGTCAGTCACACCTCATTTATTGATGATCATCATGATGGAATGATTTCGGAAAACTGGGAGTGATTCATCCCATATATGTTATTACGTTGATTTGATTTCATTGGTATAATGAGAATAAGTTCCTGGTAATAGCTTATCTTTTCAATTCATTCCTGAATAAGAAGAAGATGAAGAAATAGAAAAAGTTAAAGATTAAGAAAAAGAAAAACATGAAGAAGAAACCGCATCTACAAATTCGAGTTTACAAAATTTTTTAGGCAACTGATTACTTTAAGTATAATATGCCTGGGGCCAAATCAGATCTGAGTGCTGAATTCAATGGCGGAATGCTTAACAGACATGAGAGCAATACAAATGTGAAACATCTATTTATTTTCTTCTTCTGAGTAATGTAAGAACCACTTAAAATTCATGTATGCCTTGTCTTGGTAAAACTTTACAAATGACGACACTAAGCAATATTTTAAAATTGAGTAAAAGTAAAATTAATAAAGTAAAAAACAATCTGAGAATTAAATAAGAAAATCGAAAAAACTAATAAACAGTCCACCATTAAACTGTGAATTGAACTTATCAAATTTGCCTGGGTGCTGAATCCAATGATGGAATGCCAAACAGCCAGGAAAGCAATAAACATGTGAAAAATCTATTTTTGTTCTTCCTTGTGACTTAAGAACCACTGAAAATTAATAAAGAAAATATTCCTAAGTGAAACCTTGCTAATGACAAGAATAAACAATATTTTCAAATTGAGAAAAGAGAAAACTAATAAAGTAAAGAAACAATGAGAAACTTCAAAGCAATAAAGTCGAAAAAATTAACACATTCCTCCATTGAACTTAGCAATCGTGTCGAATGAATTGAAATGGGGGTCTTATTAGACCTGCCTGGGCGCTGAATTCTATGGCGGAATGCTCATCAGACAGAGGATCAAAGAAGATCTATAACATCTTAATTTTGTTCTTTCATGGGATTATTTAAGAATGAATGAAAGTTAATGAGTCACCCTTGTGGTGAAAAGTGTAACTTTGCAAATGATGACAATAAGCATAATTTTAAAATTATAAAAAAGAAAAAAGTCAAATGAAAAAACAATAAGAAAATTAAAGACAAACTAATCGTCTCCAACGAATTGAAATGAGAGGCTTTTCAGATTAGCATGGGTGCTGAATTTAATGGCGGAATGCCCAACAGTCCGGAAATTAATACAGATGTGAAAAGTGGAGTATTTCTTTTCCCTTTGCGATTTAAAGATTACTGAAAAATAATATAGCTAAGTGAAAGCTTGCAAATAAAAACAATAAATAATTTTTTAAAATTGAGAAAAGAGAAAACTACTAAAGCGAAAACTAAAGAGAAAATTAAGCAATAAAATCGAGAAACCCAGCAAACATTTCACCGTTGAACCAAACAATCATCTCCATGTATTAAAATGGGGTCATATCAGTCTTGTTTGAGCGCTGAATTGAATGGCGGAATGCTTAAGAGACAGAAAAGTAAAGAAAATCTACTTCTTAATTTTGTTTTCTCATCGGTCAAACTTTGCAAATGAAGACGAATTTAAAATTGAGAAAAAATAAAAAATCAATAAGAAAATTAGCCAGAAATAGTTTCCCTTGAATTAAAATAGGACCAGGGCAGATGGGCTTAGGTGCTGAGTTCAATGGCGGAATGCCTAACAGTCAAGAAAGCAACAAAGATGTGAAAAATCTATTTACTTTTCCCTAAAGCGATTTAAGGATCTCTGAAAATTAATGTGACATTCCTAAGTAGGACCTTGCCAATGACGAGAATAGACAATATTTTCAAATTGAGAAAATTAATAAAGGAAAGAAATAATAAGGAAGTTAAACGATAAAACCAAGAAAACTAATAAGACATATTTCACTAATGAACTTAGTAATCGTTACCAACGAATTAAAATAAGAGCCTTATCAGAGTTGCCTGAGTGCTGAATTCAATGGCGGAATGCTCAACCGACAGGAATGCAACAGAAATCGGAAAAATATTTGTTTTCTTCTTTTTGGCCATTATTAAGGTGTGTTCAGTACAATATGTTACTATAATTAATTTGTTACACATATAATACAATTTGTTATTATAATTAACATTTTAAATAGCAAAATATTGATGAAATTTTTGATCATTAAAAAACAAACTAAAACCGTCGTATCACACAATTCGTCTCATTATAACAAAATTTTATGACACTTTTAGAATATTGATCGAACTTTGAATTATTTAAAAAAAATCATTTAAGATAATTATTTCTTAACTTGGTTATGGGTATGGGGGTTTCCTTTTTTGTTTAGGCCTGTTTATCTTAAGAAGAAATTTTTTTGTAGAAAATGGTTTTAATAAAAAAGGAAGCTACGTTTACGGACAAACGTGCCCTTTAGTCCAGGTGGCGTCGTCCTAAATGAAACCGTTTAAGTACCGCAAGGTACCCTGTGAAATCTTTAACATTCAATCGTGCAAAAAAACCACTTCTTCAGTGTTGGTCCTTTCAGCAATGGACTCTAAAGAAAGTTCTGACCAGTCACTTTTCGGAACCCCTCGAACTAAATAAGCAGAAATAAATAGAACCTGAGGATCAATATCAAATAAATGACTACCGTTCATAGAAAATCTCTAGACATTCCTTTCGACATTCCATCAACTCCAACAATAATACAATTTATCAGAACGGAAAAAAAATCAGTTTATTGCAGTACAACCACTTCGTAGTAGGCTTCCGTTAGTTTAACAATAACGAGTGGCACCTAACAGTTAAATCTTTCTGTCTTTAACTGCTCTTTTATTAAGTCAATGAGGTGTAAACTACTCTGGTGATGGTTAAGTCCGATGGACAGCAGAGAGAATATACGTTTGCCACTGATATCTATAATTTTCAAATAGCTGTAGAAAGGTAGCGTGGAATTTGTTAAAAAAGACGCACGTGGAATAATGGACATTTAGATAACGTAGCAACGGAAAACAGTAGTTTTCGAGTATTTTTTTTCTTAACGAAGTATCATCGGATCTTTATGGAGAAAAGGGAATCGTTGCTCACACGAGGTCGTGCAGCTCGCCTATTGTTATACTTGTCCGTAGTTATTATAGATTTGAACCGGCCCACGGCGGGTCAAACGCCGTTTCCTTTTTTCTTAAGCCGAGATACCGATCGCCAAGAATGAACTTTTCCTCGTAAAATTTTATTAGAACCTCCGACGAGGACGTGACGGACGTGAACAATTTGTTTGCAGTTTCAAGGAAAAACCAATAAGACCCATATGTCAGCGAAGGATTGTCCATGTGACTAAATGGCAAAACAAGATACCATTTAATAATAATAATTCTTTAATAATTCTAATTCTACAAAAAATCCAAACGTTTATTTGTAAGAGAATTTGGCTGTAACATAACTCTTTTTGGGACACAAAATCAAGTTCATCCGCACAAAATATACACCTCAAGATTACTTCACTGCTCTAATATGATGTCATATTATGTTTGTTCTAGCAGGAAATTTTAGATGGTTTGAAACTAGTTTGATGTATATCGCAGTTGCGCATGACCAGACTGAAATCGCGTTGCAAACGCTTTCGGAATTATGTCTGCTAGAACATCTCTTTAAGACATGACGTTGACATTTCGCAACTCAAAACCGTTATGTAATATGTTTGTTTGTTAATAATATAATATACTACTGGCTTTAAAATTTGATTTCCCGCCTTAAATTGGCCACGCCTCTCTACCATTTTGATTGGTCCAATGAGGCACGTCAAACTGTCAAGTTAGTTACAACAGTTTCCGTTGCCAAGTGAAAGGACGCTACCTGATTTGTCAGAGGAATTTCTATCATTTTGTATGCAACCACCACTTCTCTATATTTTTGTGTTTTGTGAGGTTAAGTCAGCAAAAAGACTTACTGAAATTGCTTACAATACTGCCCTGTTAAGCATAAGAGTCGTATCTCCATACTTGAATATTTTGAGAAAATGAGAAAAAACATTTTGCCTTTCTGCCATCGTAAGTACTAATATCCTTGAAATTGAATTAACCTTAATGTATAAATTGTAAAAAAAACCAATTAAGAGTATAAAACATGTTTTTGTTAGTTACGACAAATTTGCCTAACAATTAGCAACTAAAATAGTATTAAAGATTAGTTTAACAAATCATAACTGACCATGTCTATAGAAAAACTACACTTAACAAAGGTTAAAATATATATTATAACTTCAAGTTTTTTTTAAATATAAATGATTCTACAAAATGATATATTTAATGTTTATGAGACGCTGAATTGTAACTTAATAGTAAACATAACTGTTTAACTTAAACAACGTTTGACGTAACTAAAAAAAATATTATTTGTATTTGTAACTAAAACAAACACTCTAACTTATCCAATAAATACACAGCAATATTATGTCAACTGAAATTTTGATTATGATTAATAATTTATTCATCTTCATTCACAGGATGTTCGGATACTGGCAAATTATTCCAAAAGTTCATTCTGGTAGTGGGAATAATTCCACTAAGTCGTTTTATAAGAGTGTCCTTCGTATTTTGACTTATGCTACGAAAGTCGTTCTTGCATTTAGGCTTTTCCAAACCATTCTTTTGGTGCTTTGCTACTAAAAAATTTAATGCTATAGCCTCTTGTTCATTAAATTTGCATTTGTACGACAATGACTGATTTCCAATTTCAAAAACCTGCACCATATTGTTTAAATATGGCTGAGGATTTATTCTGCTTAATTTATACTAAGAACTTTTGTCTTCCCAATTGAAAAAATCGTTAATTTTCATTTCAATTAATTTTACTTTGGACGAGTTCGCTTTTTGAACAGCATCTTTAAAATCTTCGAAATTAAACACCTTTTTCATTTGCTTTAGAGACTTTGCTACCTGGTGGTGAAATGAGTCCGTCGACATAAATGTATGTCCGGGTTCAAAAAATTTTAGAGATAAAGATTTTAAAGCGACGTCAGAAGAATTTACCAGATACACACAGAAACTAAAGAAAGTCCAATTTTTATTTTGGGCTGCACAGTTGTCCAACCACAAAATAACTTTTTCCACATCTCTGTTATCCAGAAAAAAGGCATAAAAGGCACTAATAATGTCTTCTTTAGACCGTCCCGATATCGCTTCATGCCAAACTACTGCTGTGGGGAATTTCTTGTGCTTTCTTCCTATTGGAACAATACTTTCATTGAATGCTATAATACGAGGTACGAAAATAACCTCCTTGAACATTTCGCATCGAGGCAGCATAATGACCTAAAAAAAACATTACTTAGAAAGAAGAAAACAATATAATGTGGTTTATGCTGTCACGATCAATATTTAGAAACATGTTAACGTCGCGTCAGAAAGAAACTCCAATTTACTGTAACTAGTATTTGAGATGGTAGTTGATGCAGTCAATTGGAATTTACTGCAACTTCTAAAGTAGCCGCCCATAATAAGCCCAAAAATATGATAAACACGATAATATTTTCTTACCTTCTGAAGATCTGCTGAACATGCCAGTGTGTTGGGATTATCCGCTTCAGCATCAATTTGATATTGTTGTCGAGCTGAGTTTGCCTTTTCAATATATTTATTCCATGAGTCATACTCGGCGCAATCATTTTCAATATCTTCGGGATCATGGTTGGTGTTATTTTTATGGTTTTTGAATGCTGCACAAGTAAAGCACTTTTCATGTCCAAGTGCAGCGAATGAAATGTTCATTTTACTGACGACTTCCCTATATAAATAATAGGAAAAATGTATTGTTGGATGTTTCTCCTTAAAGTCGTTGTACATATTCACTATGGTGATATCACTTGGAAGGTATCTCCTATTTGGAGCGTGCTCCCTCCGGTAGTGTGAAATTGTAGGCTGAAACGACTCTATATGCTCTCTGAATAAAGACCGATCTATCTTTTTTGAGGAACTAGCGCTACCTCTTTGGGATTTTCTGCCTTTAACTGAGATGTTACAGTTGTAGTGGAAGAGAATGCACTTCGAACAATTCGATCATTGTTTGGCAAATATCCAAGAGTGGCCACGAAAAATATTTTACATACTTCCTGTATCTTACCGTTATCATCTTTGAGCCTATAGGTAAAACTCATTGATCGTCTTCAATTTAAAGATATTTTTTTTGACGTATCTACTTCATTGTTAAGTAGATATGTCGCATGTACGTTATGTTAGGTTTATTTGTCGTATTTGAACTGCAAATACGACATATATACCTAAAAATATGCAGTTTGGACAATTTTGCTTAACAAAGTGAGCATAATTTCACATACGACAAAGAAATAATATAGTTTGCTGGCCGGTAATGAATGTTTTACGACATTTTGATCTAACAAATAGATGTAAAACTTTGATATGATGTGAAATACCAGAAAATCTCAAGATACAGATACGAGTCTTATTCTTAACACGGCAGAATAGTCCTTTCAAGAAAAAACTACACTATATTAGGACACTACGTCACGTTAAGAACTGTTTTTATTGCTTTCCTATCATTTACAGCACAGAAAACTTGTTAATTTTGAATTTTTTAGGTAGACAAAAATGGGGTCAAGTCATGTGACACATTCAGAAACGAAATGGCGATGGTTAATTCGGCCCGGCTTAAGGCGGGTAAAGTAATTGGATGACGTCATCGGCTAACTTGAAATCGGTCCAGTATAAATGTTTCCTGAAATTTCTGAACACAAAATGTCATTTAAGACATGTATAACTAACCCTATTTTTTTGAATTCAAGTTTTCCAAGCAAGTACATCATTGCCATTTTGAAATTGTGTGTTTGCACATTGTGAAATTCAAAACCTATTAGAAGACGACCAATATTGCTAGTCCCTTATTAAGTTAATTTAGCCATAAAGTTATGAAGTATGTTTTCGTCCAAACCCAAAACAACAAAATTACGAAAACAGAAGAAAAAGATAAACAAAAACAAATCGTAAAAATGCATGTCTACTAAATATTACCAATACATTTTGGTTTGGTCATCTGGGAACACCCCTTCCCCGTTTCATTTCTATACTGACTTCATACCATTCACCCAATATGTTTTTTAACGACTTTTGTATTAGATACCCTGTTTTAACCTTTATCGCAAGGTAACGATTTCTGAACAGTGTTTCTAGTTGCGCATCTCTAACAAAAAAATATGATCCATGAAGAGATTACACATCACAAGTCATCAATACAAGTTCACATCAGAAAATATAGGTCAATCAATAAAGATAATGATTACATAAACCGAGGAGGGTCAAAAATTCAAAACGGGTCCGAGCGTCCGTCCTCGGGTCAAAACGTGACCAAATCTCAGTTAAGGCGAATGAGAGTTTTAAGTGATCGATTTCGTGCCTTTAAGTCGTACTGCTACCGTTTTCGATTTACTAAAATAACAGATCATCACTTCGCTTTCTCGAGGTAATTTTCGCACCCATCCCACTAACCTCGCGTTGTAACTCCGTCGTTTCTTTTTTCTCGTTCAAAATAAAAAAAAAGGAAACAAAATTTTCAACCGTGAGTACCTCGGAAACTGATGACGAAAAGAGTATGGTGTGACCCGTCATATTTGTTTAAATTTTACGTAGATTTCAAAGGGGTAATATGGGGAAAACCGACCCGACGTGCAATACCGACCAGGCCATTTTTGATTTGATTATTTAAATTAATTTGATTTTGATAAAACAATTTTACTACAGCGACACCTATGACCGCTTGCGTAATCTAGAAGCCAGTATTGTGGCCACCACTTTATCTAATGTTTAGGGTTTGTGGTAAATTAAAGTTGTTTTTCCAGCGTGTTCATGTATTATTTTTGTCCCACAAAATAGGTAAATATGTTAAAATCATTGTAAAATAGGGTATTTTTTTGATACTATATTTTAGATAACAAGTAGAAGAGGTTAGATAGAAGTATAGATTTTATAAATTTTTTCATGTAAATCTTTTTGATTTTTTGTAGGTTAGGTTAATGTAATCAGACTATAATGTCGGGTAAAACCGGTAAAACCGATCGATATGGTTGGTTGGTTGGTTTTACCCGATTATTAACAAAGTTTCTTTTCTCTTAATAGATTTGTTTCAACATGCCTTTTAAATACTACAGGAAAACTAATCGAGCTTCCTGGAATATTGAAGACATGACGTCAGCCATTAATGCCGTTCAAAATAATACTTTAGGCATAAGGAAGGCCGCCAGAACCTATAATGTGCCCTATGGAACTCTACAAGACCGTCTTAAGGGAAAAGCTGATAATGTAAAAAAGCGCCTTGGAAGGCAGACAGTATTAAATCCTGTTCAAGAGGAAGACCTAGCAAACTATATAATTAAAATGTCTAAAATGTTTTATGGGTTGTCTAGGTTTCAAGTCAAGAAAATTGCGTTTCAATTTGCACAATCTAGTAATATACCTAATAACTTCAATAAGGAAAAAGGAGTATGTGGCAATGATTGGTATTATGGTTTCTTGAAACGTCATCCTCAGATCTCCCTTAGAAGACCTGAAAGTACATCGCTAAATCGAGTTAAGGGATTTAACAAGAAAGAAGTTGATTTATTTTTTACGAAACTCTCTCAAGCGTATGAAAAGCATAAATTCAGAGCTGACCGCATTTACAATGCAGATGAAACTGGAATAACTCCTGTTCATATTCCTCCCAAAATTCTAGCTATCAAAGGACAACGTCAAGTTGGCGCCATTACGAGTGGGGAGCGTGGCAAACTACAAACTTGTAGTTACTGTGCTTTGTGCCATGAGTGCTGCGGAGGACTATATTCCCTCTATGTTTATATTTGGCAGAGCAAGAATGAAGTATGAGCTTACGCAAAATGGCCCAGTAAATGCAATTTACAAAAATTCTAAAAATGGGTGGATCAATAAAGCTCTCTTTTTGGAATGGCTTTAACATTTTGTTACACACACTAAGTGCTCAATTAATGATAGGGTCTTACTTATTATCGACAACCATTGCAGCCATTGCACATTAAATGTCTACAACTTTTGTAGAGAAAATGCAATAGACAGAGTAACCCTGCCTCCTCACACATCACACAGGTTGCAGCCATTAGATGTTTGCTTTTTTGAGCCCTTAAAAACCGCGGATAATCGTGATTATTTTTTTAAGGCTGGAAATTATCAAAAAATTGATCAGACAGATATTGCTGAATATATTAAGCATACAATAAAATAGCTACAATAGAAAAAGGTGTAAAAGGATTTGAGACCACATGAATATTCCCAATGAATCGAGAGGTAATAAATGAAGAAGAATTTGTTGTCATTAAAGAAGAGGAAGGAAACGAAACACAAGAAAAAGTAAAAAACAAAACATTAGGCAAGAAACATAACAATATCGACAAAGGAAAAAAACATATCTAGTTGATATACATCAACTACTGATATGAACGAACCTCAACCAGGGTCATCTGTATTGTATCAGTTCAAGAAGCCACAGCAAAATAAAAGTGATAGTGATCCCAGCGATTCGGAAGCAAGTCTAATCTCTTTCACCGATAAGGACACCGATAATGAACCAGACAGGACCATTGGTACAACTATCTCATTTGAAGATATTCAACCAATGCCACGCTTTTTAAGATCGGTAGAAAATAACCGAAAGAAGGTGCACTCTCAATTCTTTACTTCTCCTAATAAACTCCCAATAAAGAAGAATTGGAAGTTAAGGACAAAATAAAAGCCAGAAAGAAAGAAGTAGAAGCTAAAGGAACAAAAAGAAAAATAATAAGCAGTCGTAATCAGAACGAAGAAAAAAAGGATACAAAGAAAGTACAAAAACTGGAAAAAGCGACTGAACCACGCATCATATGTACGGAATTTGGAAAAGATAAGGAATGGTGGGTGACCTGTCCTTGTGGAAAATCTTCGCACGCTGAATGTTATATATGTCATTTTTGCCAAACCTAAATTGTTAATGTTTCAGTGTTTATTTGAGTATATTATATTTAAGTTTATTTAGTTTATAAGGTAATTTGTTTTCCAGAATTATGATTATTTTATACCTATTAAACGTTATAAGCAAACAAAGGCGTTTATATTGTTTTTCTCGTTTTATATTGCACGGTCGATATTACCCAACGCATATGGTTAATATCGACCATATATGGTAACACTATTTTTTTCAATAAAACTTAAACTTTTTTAAAACATGTTTTGCTACTTATGCATTATTTTCCTATTCTCAAAACTAATATTTTTTTGAAAAAATTAGGAGCCAATACCTAATATATTATTAATAGAAATAATTTTTTTTTAAGTGGTCGATATTCCCCTCACTCCCCCTAATATTCAGCATGCCATTAAAAATAACAAAGTTGGCCTGGACAATTCTACCTCGTAAAATGATTCAAGTTAGGAAATAAGTCATTTTGCGAGTTATGACCAACTGAACTCTGGCTTCACGTCAGTAGCGCCTGGACTTGTCAACCTTGGAGTCATTGGTTGATACTGAAGCTAGTTTGCGTACTCTGGTATTCCTCCAAGATAGTAATTTTATTTAAATTGTGGAATGGCCTTTTATTCGGTTAAGCAAATATACAAATTACAACTCATAACTAATAAACCCATAATTTAAAATACATAAATTAATACGTCTCGCCATAATCGAGTCACGACATAATCTCTTCTTGTCAATGACCCATGCCAACCTAACAAAACGCAACAACTGTCAACACACACGACGCTACATCCAAAGGCGCGAAATTTAAATTTTAAAATTAAATACTACAAAATAAACTATATTTACGTTCGGCAACACAAGGTTTCAGAAACTTACCGGTATCCATAGCGACCAGGCTCAAGACGTACTCCTCCTGGATCTCCCGATCTAAGGCCCGCAGAAGAGAAATGTCTCCAGTAGAGGCGTTTATCCTGAAGATATCGGTGTCGCCCTCTTTAATAAAGTACCTCACTAAATTATTAAAAGGAGGGGTGTCGGCATCGTAGGCCTTGACGGTGATAACGTAACCTCCGTTGGGAGGAATGACGTTTTCCATGACGTAGGCTAAGTACGGCGAGTCCAGGAATGTGGGTGGGTTATCGTTTATATCTGACACCTGAAACATTCATTGATTTGTATTAGAAAAGTTTGCTTCAAGAGATGAAAAATTTCTTACCAAAATAGTGATTTCCGCAGTATCAGACCTCACAACGCCCTCACTAATATCCCCGGCGCAATCCTCGGCTTTCACAGTGAGAACGTACTTGGATCTTCTCTCGTAGTTGAGATTCTTGGCCACCCTCACCACCCCCGTATCCTCAGCAATGCTGAAATCCCTATTGGCATCCCCATGACTGATAAAGTAGCGAACCCTTCCATTTAGACCGCTGTCAACATCAGTGGCGGACACCTAAACAAATTTATTACTCACTCTCCTTTTTCTTTTTATAAAGGATTTACTTACTTGTAACACCATAGCGCCAATAGAAGCGTTCTCAGCTATACTAGCGCTATACTGTTTAGGATCAAACACTGGACTATTGTCGTTTTCATCTAAAACCTTTACGTTGATGGTCATATTGGCACTTTTCGGTGGGTCTCCTCGGTCTTTAGCGGTGACCATTATGGTGTAATTGTTTCTCAACTCCCTGTCGATGTTTCCGGATACTCTTAAGACGCCATCCACTGATCCAAGAGAGAAAACTGGATTTGGTGAGAGGGAGTATTCGATGTAACCGTTGCGGCCTTCGTCCTTATCCAGGGCCTTGATCGCCATCACCATGGTGTTCTTGGCGATGTTTTCCATAACGGTTGTCTCGTTGGGAGTGATGAATTCTGGAGCCATGTCGTTTACGTCCTTTATTATGACGGTGACCTGGAGTAGAGGCGATAATTATTAAAAGAAATGTGGAGAATATAAGAGAGTGTTAATTTTTGGACCCTCAGGCTGGTTGTTTCTGAGTTTTTAATCAGGAAATGTGATGATTTCATCAGGAATATGTATGGAAATAAGGGAGGGAGGAGGGAGAATATTTTTGGTAAAAAACGATTGTTTTTTCCAAAAAAGTGCATTTTTATATGAAAATGGTTAAAATCATTAAAAAAATAAAGAGCTAGTTTCATGAAAAAGCATTTAAAATTGATTATGAGGAACAAGGACTCTGACTCTTTTTTTATTTAAATCAATAACTAAAAAATTCCCGTAACTAAAAACCGTAACTAAAAAATTCAAAGAGTTAGACTTTTTGAAATTTGTATACGATTTACTGAAATAAATTGGTTAAATAAATGCAAAATATAAAGAGTACACCTGTGTGTCTAAACGACTGCAACAGTTTTCTGAGATTTCTCTAAAACTTTCGACTGTGTTAAAGCTTTCGATATCTTAATTAATAAATTGCGGCCTTATGGGTTTATGGTTTAAGACATATCTAAATAACAGACTCAACTTGTGAGGGTTAATATGATGATATTATGATGAATGTGGAGTGACTCAACGTTCTACTGTTTATGAATGATATCACTAGTCTGGATATCAGCAGTAAAATCTATCTGTGTGCGGATTATACCAGTTTCTCTTGGAGCAACCAGGATATTAGAGTACATACGATCTTTTGTTTTTAGTACAGTATTTTGTATGGAGAATTAAATTTAGTGAAGTGATGTGCCAGCGAATTGACGACGATCCCCATTTATTGAAGAACATTTGCTTCAGTGACGAATCGACCTTTTTTTAAAATGGCCTGGTGATCAGACATAACTGTAGATACTGGGATAATGAAAATCCGCATGTTTTTTCGGGAAGACCATACCCAATATCTCCAAAAAATTTATGTTTGGGCAGGAATTTATGGGAATTAAATAATCGGGCCATTTTTTTGGAAGAAAATTTGACTGGCGAAATTTATTTAAACCTTTTAGAAAATGCAATATACCCTTCCATCATCCAATCTATGGAAAATCAAGTAGATCAACATGGTGCTATATTATTGAATGAAAATAATATACATTTTCAGCAGGATGGAGCTCCCGCGCACTACACTTTGGTAGTTCGAGAGTGGCTTGATGAAAATTTTCGAGAAAAGTGTATTGGCAGACGTGGTACAATCGAATGGCCTGCGCGGTCTCCGGACCTAACCCCACTAGACTTTTTTCTTTGGGGCTACTTAAAAAGCAATGTTTATAAAACGCCACCTGAGAGTATTGAGAATTTAAAAAATAGAATATTTCAAGAATGCCGAGAAATTAGCGGGCAGACCCTTGCCAATGTTCGTAAGGAGTTTAAAAATAGGCTTTTTTATTGTCTTGCTAATAACGGGGCGCATTTTGAAAATTTAATAAAATAAATTTGTTTAACTAATTAAATTAGTTTTTCTACCCTACCGATTTACACTTTAATTGCTTCTTGGTCAATCAATTTTTTTTTTTTTACAATTATTGATAGCATAATGAATGCCCTTTAAAATAATGTATCACACCATGGGGTAGCCATTTGACATACCAAAGTTTGGCGTAAATAAAATATTCATTATTTCTAGACATTTTCGCTAAATATTTGCTTACACATTTACCAATTTCATTTTTTTTGGAACCGTTGAATAGAGAATTTGGCGCTCCTTACTATGATGTATCACACGATGGGGGTTCCCATTTGATATATTAAAGTGAGGTTAGGAGGTGATTGACAGAACTTTAGTGAATGCATAATTAAACGTCCCCCTGTATATCTAATTTGACGTGTTTTTTTTTTTTTTTTTTTTTTTTTTTTTTTTTAAGAAAGTTATTAAGGGTGGATCGTTTTGAAATGAAAGCACTGTATAGGCGTTTTAATTAAAATTATTAAAAGATTTTTTTTTAAGCATAATAACACTTTTTTGAAAAAATCTCTTTCCTTATATTTTCATTATTTGATTTTTTCTTAAAAAATTATTTTCTTAAAACACTAGAAAATAAAAAATCATTTCTTAAAACCTTCGGTGATTCCATTAAAATGCATGGACACGTATTTTATAATTTAAAAAAAAAATTGATGTATTGAATGTATCCAACATTTTTGAGCTTTTGTTCTTCAACAATGTACATAAGCTTTTTTCAGTTTCCAAGAAATTATTTTTTCATTGAAAAATCCTCATAATTTACGTTGATTATTGCTCGATTGAAACGATCAGACAAGTATATCACCTTTTCTTTAATAATGTACGTTTTTTTTTTCAACAAATTAATTCTTCCTTAACAAATCAACATTTACAAATGAAAAATCATACTTTTATTAACTTTTAAAAATTTCTATGACGATTCCTTAATCGAAAGACTTAAGCATATATTTTATAAATTTTTTAAAAAAGGTAAAAAATTACTTCATCGTAATAAAGAAATCCAAAGAGTTCGACACTTTATATACAATTTATCCAATTAAATACATCAAATGCATATTTCATATCATAAAAATAATGTGCCTATAACTCAGAAACTAAAAAAAAATACACATTTCAAAATTTCTACAATTAATGCTTGATTAAAATAATTTTGCTTGCTTAGAAAATTTTTTGAAAAAAAAATTACAATTATTTTAATATCCGGTGTGATTTTACTTTTATTTAACTGATAATAATTTTTTTTTTCAAAAAACATATTTTTTTTTGAAAAACCAACATATAAAAATCAAAATATTCCTACTCTTCAATATTTTCATGAAATTCTATACGCCCTTTTCCTCATTAAGGAGCTATTTTTGACTTAATTTTTTTTAATTCTCCTCAGTGACGTCGGTACGGGGTTTGACTAACAATTTTTCAAGAAAAAAATGGTATGCCACTGATTTTTTTAAAAACCAAAACCATTTTCGAAAACTTCATTTATTTAATTCCAAGACTTACTTCTATAAGACGTGTACGAAAATAAAAATTAAAAAATTCAATTTTTCTTCCATTCAGCCATACTGGTAAAAATTTACGTCAAAAAAATGCTGCTTAATGTTAGAAAGGTATGTACAACATTTCATATCTAAGAGTGATAAATAACTCACTTGTTTCTTAAAATCTTAACACCCTGTAGCTCAAAAACTAACAGATTTAGGACGTATTATGTTGATATAAAATTTTATCCTTAAAATCACCCGAGAATTCACACCCTGATTATCGGCACTCCATTAAAAAACACCCTGTATTGTAGGAATGTTTAAAAAAATTTACAAGAATTTCAAATATATTTCTTTAAAAAAATCATTTTTTTCTCTTAAAAAACCATAAAAGAGTTGAAATAGGAAGACTTTGATAATATCATTCTCATACTTAAAAAACCAAAAAAGTCACATTTCTAATGATTTCTTTGATTTTTGTTCCATTAAAATATTTCAGCAATTTTCTTGAAATATATACAGGGAAAATCAACCTGATAAAAATATAAACTCTTTTACAGCACTCTAAATAAGACAGGGCTCTTCCTCACTATTTTTTTCAAATATTCCAGTTTCCTTCAAATTAAAAAAAAAATGTGGATGCATGAAGCCAAAAAGGATAAAGATTGGACGGCTAGATCGCCTGATTTAAGCCCATTGAACTTAAAATTAATTAGCCTTTTAGAAGAAATTTTGAAAAATCTGCTAATTTTTCAAATAGTCTACGAATGTGTTGACGAATGTGATGAGTTTGGAGCAAATTTGATTCCTTGTTTTTTTTTTCAAGGTTATTAAGTAAAAAAATAAAAAACATCTCTTGCAGGTGCTATGTCAGTTTACATAGAAATAAAGACTTTTCTTGCAGGAGATCCGCACTACCTAAAGAAAAACATTACTAGAGATGAAATGCATGGTATCCATGATTCTGACGCAGAATTTCATAGTGATTCATCAAAAGTGATTGATTCATTGATGAATTACATCCATTAAAAGGGTGCACTAAAGCAAAAACGGTTAAAAACCTGAAGGTCTATATGTTGAATTGTGAAGAAGTCCTGGATATCATGGAAATGTTGGCATCTTCAGGTCTATTCAAAGGCCTAAATCATTTGTAAGAAAAAGAAAGTTAAAGGTTAAGTACTAGGTTGGGATCAAAATGTGAAATATCCTACAAGAATGCAACACCGTCTTCATCCGGAAAAAAAGAACTAGCATTTAGTCTTGACATGAAACTGTCAAGAGAAAATATTCATCCTCGTGATATTTCCTTTGGTCTCTTGACAATTTTTAATAGAACTAATAGAAAACAAGATTTTTGAGAAATCTCATTTTTACGCCTAAAAATTGAAATTCCCGCCTAAAGATCATAAAAAAAATTGAAATTCATTTGCATTTCTTTATATTTTAAGGAAGAATTTTATGTGAGGGGCTCAGAAAGTAATTTTTATTATTCAAAAATTTGGATCAAGAAGTTTTGAGACCATTAGACTAATAAAAAACGAAATATTTCTGCCGAACGTAGAAGTCAGGCTATACGTAACAAAGTGACTGATATCTCGAAAACCACTTGGCTTACAGAAAAATTATCAAGAGTAAATCTTCACAAGACTGATGATGGATAACTGGAATTTCACTGCAAAATCCCAGAGGTCGAAACAGCTAAGGAAAAACCAATTAAGTGCCCTTGTCTCATGGATTTCATGTCCTTGGGCAGGTTGTAAAGCGTAAATAGATTTTGAAGTACTGACATGAACAAGAAATTCACATAAAGATTCTGAAGAATTTCTAGAGCCTCGCCCAGAGTTATCTGAGCCCAACGAACCTGGCAATGGTAATAAGTCATCTTGGATTTACGTCCTGGACTTGGTCTAAAGAGCTTGCGCTCATCTCATCCTTTGAATTAATTGAAGAATTTTCTTACAAGACCTTCAAACTTTTCAAAGGAAATTCTAACTGGAGTTGACATTAGTGGGCATGGATGAGATCCTGAAAGGCAATCTAGGAAATTTGGTCACTCTCAAAAAACGACTGATTAAGGAATCGATTCTGTCCATTAGAACTAATGACACAGTCATAAGTTCACTTAAGTATCTTATTGAATTTGTGGAGCTTCACCAAGAGTTATCACTGGTGAATGAGATCCACGAGTCATCCTGGTTTCACCTCTTTAACTTGCAATTCGAGGCACCCTGTATGCATTATATAAAAGCGATTTGTTCAATAATCGTAACAATCACGAATCCGAAGACGTTTTGAGGACGAACCGATCACGGCGTCCATGTTAGTCCGGATCAGATTAGGACAGTTTCGTTGATTAGATGGGAGAGAGCGATCCGACGGTGCCATGTGGAGCGACGCGATCAAACGCCTCGCGCGGGTCACAAAAGGTTACGGCCGCGATTATAAAACGGGCGGAATCGCTGATAGATATTACCTTTATGGGTGCAGTTTGCTACGGGGATCGGATTGTGTTTGTTTGTTTGCCTGCTTGCTTGCCCATTACATGTAGGATGCATTTTCAGAGTTACGATGCCGAACAATGGCGTGTTTTCTTTTTTATGATATGAGCATGATGGGTTTCCACTACTATATGTGTATAGTATGATTCGACTAAAAAGTGTGTACTAAAATGTTTGATAGTAAGGGGTTTGACAATGGCCGCTCAGATCAGATGTGTCCATTCTTTCCATGGGTCTAATTTGGCTTTGCTTATAATTTTTTTCGATCTTGCTCTAAGTTTCTATAAGTTTACAAAATTTTCTATGGTGGGGTGAGCTTTGAATATGTTGGGTGCTTCTTCAGTAATGGCATTAGCATTACTTGCAGTACTTATTTAAATACTTATATTAATCCTACTTCTCTAAGTAAATTTTAAATAACCCCTATGTCTAAAAATATGTCTGCTCGCTAACACCAAAATGCCTCATTCCCCTTCTAAAAATGAACGAGGAACCAGACGTGAGAGGAGTGGACAAGCACACACAAAGGGAACCATTTTCGTGTATTCGAGGCATTTTGGTGTATACTTCACTAGTACTCAAATTAAGTAACTAATCCCGTAAAACCTTGCCAAAGTTATCGAAAATACCGGCCGGTAACGGGAGTGACGGGCAGCTCAAGTATATAGAAGAAAGGAATCAACAGCCTATGGTATGCTCCTTTTCTCCATAAATTTATTGCTCTCACCCCCAAAATGCTTTTTTTCTTTCTAGAACAACTGTTTTACACCCTGAGTTCCACTAAGGAACTAATTGTCTTTTTGTGAATAGATGAAGGGGAGGCATATTGTTTATGTATCGTAACGATATTGTAAATACCGAGGAACTATGCCACCACATCACACCAATCTACGTCATTCCGGAATGATACAAGTGGCATATCGCATGACGTCTAGAAGTTCAGCGAATCTTCCGGAATCATGGTCAGCCGAGTATATAAGGAGCCGCGTCGCCGCTGGAAGTCAGTTGACAGGTCATTGAAGTAAAGTGAACGTGTTTCATTGTGTAAATATGTAAATAAATTAATCGAATATTTCTGATTGTTTTTAGTTCACACCGAACGGGTAAAGTATGTTTTCGCATTATATGTAAACGCTACAGTATGTTTTCAAAATAGATTTGGTCATTGTTTCCGTAACTGCGTTTATGTTGAGATTTTCTATATCTAGTGGTGTATATTTAAGGCTAAAGTTTGTCCAATTGGTTTTTATGACTGTATTTAGTAGTATTATTAGGAGCATTGAATGGAATGCTGAATAGAGTGGGAAAGTGATCATTATTATAGAGATCGTTTAGAACGCTCCATTTAAATATTGTTGAAAGATTTAGATTATCAATCGTAAGGTTAAGGATGCATTATTATATAAAAAAGTTGTTCGTTATCTCAAATATTTTAATTTTCCTACGGATATCCTTGTAATATGAATCTCAAATTAGGCTATGTGCATTAGGGTAACCTACCAAAATAAAAAATGTTAATTCTATTAAATTATTAACTTTTTTTTAAGGTGGATATATTGTAGCGATTTTCCCGTTCATTAAGTGTGTATTGAAACAATGGGAAAATAGTCAACTAATTTATTTACATACTTTACTACGAAACTACGATCTCTCACGACTACTAGATATACTTATTTGTACAATATTTATTTACAACTATTTAAATCTCGCGCCAACAATCTGAACTTTACTTCACTGAACTGACAACTGACAACTATCGGCGATGTGGCTCTTTATATACTCAGCCGAACGCTGCTCCGGTAGATTCCCGCTAACTTTCAAGACGTCTTGCGTTGTACCACTTAAGTCATTCTGGAATGACCGAGAATCAGCTAGTTTTTCGGTGTTTACAATATAAATAAATAAATAAATAAATAAATAAGGTCTTTAATAAGTCAAACAAAGTTACAAATTTTTTTTTTTTTAACAAATAATAATATACAAAATAATGTAATTTAAATATAGTACAGGAATGGCGAAGTCTAGCAAATAAATGCTATTCTACTTAACCATGTGCATGTACCTATGCTTACTAAAAGTAAGAGAAGAAAAAAAGAGAATCAATCCCTAAACTGTTAGCCATATTACAAACAAAAACATAACAGAGCCATTCAATACACCACTTCCAGTATCAATGTGAGGGGAGACCCATATACAGTTCTGAACAATCTATGAAGCAGCAGCGAGAAGCGTCTTAAAGATACAAAAAAAAGAACAAAAATAAATCAGATCATAAATTCACTGGACGATTTTGTGTATCTAAAAGATAATTTTTTACTTTAAATTTAAATTTATTAAAATTGAAAAGTCGAAATTCGTCAGAAAGTGAGTTAATCAAGCTAATTGCATTATAAGAAAAAGATCTAGTATAGAGAGCAGTTCGAAATTGTGGCATTGAAAACTTTAACTTATATCTTATATTGACAGAGTGAGCAGAACGTCTTGTTTTAAAAATGGTACGCAAGATATTAAAATTTCGATCTTGATTAGATAAAAGTTTATATGTAAAATTACTTAAGTGATGTTTCCAAATATTATCCATTCTTAACCATTTTAAATCGATTATTTTTTAAGAGATGTGATCGCGTTTTTTAAGATCAAAAATTAGACGAGCGCAAGCATTTTGCATTACTTGAAGCATATTTTTGTGAAGCGAGTCAAGGCATGGAAAATAGATAAAATCACAATAATTAAAATTTGAAAGAACAAGAGATTCGGTTAACATTTTTCTAAGTTTAAAATTTAAAATGTGTCTATTTGTAAACGGAATCTTTAGCCTCGAGAAAGCCTTACGTCTTAACATCTCCACATGAGAACTAAAACGTAATTGGGAATCAATAATAATACCAAGATTACGGGCTACCTCTACAAAGGGCAGTTTGTTGTTATTTACGCAAATATTCATATTTAATTTGACTATTTCTACCGCGTTCTTGTTACCAAAGACCATAAGGTTTGATTTTTTTGAATTTAAGTTAAGGTTATGTTCAAACGAGATCTTACTTAGCAATTCTAAGTCTTCATTTAAGTGAGCAGATGCAGCGTTAAGCTCATTGGGATGAAAAGAGATGTAAAGCTGCGTGTCATCAGCATAAGCCATTACATGACAGTTTTTTAAGGACAATAAAATATCAGCAGTGTAAATTATGAAAAGCAAGGGTCCCAAAATAGACCCTTGTGGAACACCAGATAAAATATCCAGCTTGCTAGAAGACTCATTATGGTACCGAACTTTTTGATATCTATTGGATAAATATGATTTTATTAAGAATACTGAGTCGGCAGAAAACCCAAAGTATGATAGCTTAGATATTAAAGGTTTATGGTTAATTGTATCAAATGCTTTGGAATAATCAAGCAGGGCTAGCACTGTGACATTGCTGCGATCCGAATTTTCAAAAATGTCATTTGTTACTTTGGTAAGCGTTGTAGATGCACTTAATCCTGCCCTAAATCCACATTGATTATTTGGCAATAAATGTTTAGATAGGAAATAGTCATAAATTTAATTATACATAATTTTTTCAAAAATTTTAGACGCTGTAGGTAAAATACTTATGATACGCAAATCGGAAAAAATCATTAGGATTTGAAATTTTTGTTAAAATCGTTAGAGATTTTAACATGTGTGTATGTTGATAGGCCTATTGCTTCTAAAGTAATGTCAATGTTTACTCTTTCATAGGGAAAATGTTCTCGAATTAATAAAGCTGCATCTCTATTGCATTCTACAGGGTCTAATCTTTCAATATTATTATAGACTGATAACCTAAATTGATCAGTGTCTTTAAGATTTGTTTCTTGTATGCATAGAATTTTAGGACAATGATTTTTGATTAAAAGCTTCAATTCGTATATTGAGCCTATTTATGTTCCAGTGCATTATTGGATCATTTTTCCTTTTTGTTCTGGAAGAAGTAGAACTTGCTGTAGAAAATAAAGGAGGAAGAATTTTCCTTGAACTTTTGGTGTGTTAGTTCTGTTATTTTCTAGTTGATTTTGGATAATGCTAGAAAATAGTTGGTATAGGGTGGATTGAGGAGGTTGTATTTTTTCCGAACTTCAAAAAAGGAGATGTTTACCGTTACCCTAATCTTTTGTATGCTTCGTTCTTTCTTGTAGATTTCACAACCTTTGTATCTAGGGGAATGTTGTTCTTCACAGGTAGGTGGAGGAATGCAGGGATTCTTTTCATGTATCTCTTTTTCACATCTAGAGCGGATTTCTTTGTTTATGCATTTATTCAGTCTATGTCCAAATTTCTGACACTTAAAGCACTGCAAAAGACTGAGGAAAAATGGTCTAATTTTGACGCTTTTGACGCTTTTACTCCTTCAGGGAGTTTTAAATGTAAGAAGCAAGGTGTCTGATGGAATTTTTTGTTCATTTATTTTAGTGTTAAAGCGTTTCACCTATGTAACTCCTTGCGGTTGAAGGTTTGATAATATTTCTCCGGTATAGCAGTATAATAAATTCTTTATTAAACTCATTGCTTGTGATAACTCCTTTTCCTATATTTAGGGATCTGTGTGGTTTTACTATAATCTCCATATTGAGCAATCTATCGATGGGTTTCGATCCTCATAAGGGTTCCATTTCTTAACTTTTTTGTGTTTCTCCTATTAGCGAAGTAATTTCTGTTTGCATTTTAACGATATTGTAAACACCAAGAAACTAGGTGATACTCCGTTAGTCCCGAATGACACAAGTGGCACACCGCACGACGTGTCGAAGGTTATAAGAATCTTCCGGAACAGCGTTTTGCCGAGTATATAGGGAGCCGCATCGCCAATAGTAGTTCAGTGAAGTAAATATTGGCGCGAGATTTAAATAGTTGTAAATAAATACAGTACAAATAAATATCTCTAGTAGTCGTAAATCATCATGTCTTCGTAGTACAGTGTGTAAATAAATTAGTTGACTATTTTCGATTGTTTTAATTCACACGTAAAAAACGGGAAAAACGCAACAGTATAATAAATGGTGAATCTTTTTCAAAACTTTGGTAGTTCTACTAGTGTTTAATCTACCATCCTTTTGGTACCTCTTGTGCTGCTATATACTAGTTGATCATTGTCTGTATAAGGGTGTGTGTCTGGGGTACCTCGGGGGTGTTGTATCTGAATTGACACTAATATGTTAAAAGTACTATTAGAGTACTTTACGACGCTGCTGCAACAAAGCCAGGATATGTAATATTCTGCCAACCAAACCAACAATGCCATAACTAAATACGAAATTACAAACCGGTACTTGACCGCCAATAAAAAAAAATTACAAAAAAAAAATGGTTATGTTGAAAGATCGAATGTGGCTGGCATACCAGCGAGTCTCTTGTGTCAACAAAATTGAAGCGGAGGTGCAGAGAAGATCATTAAGCCCGGGCAGCGAGTGTTTGCTCAACAAATACACCACACAGTTGATTTAAGGCGTTAGAGCGCGGACAAAATCAATATGGCGTCCATTGTTACAACTTAAAGTCTCCATTAGTTGTCTCGTTAATGACGCGGTAAATTTTCACGGTTATGGGAAATATATATATAGTTGAAGGGCCTCAAGGTGCCACCGGAGAGCGTGAAAATCACTATTTTCTTATAATAAAATCGTTTTAAGGTGGATAATAAATTATGACGGTTTGACAGTTAATAGGTGCGAAAGTGTTGAAGTGCTTCGACAGGGTGCTACTTATTGGCAAATTAAATGAGCTGGCGCTTTCGCAATAATATGTCTCCTTCGACGGTGTATAATTTTAACAGGCCACGCCCCTTTTTTTTAACGTAAAATATGCAGCAACATCTTGGATTTTGAATAATCTTTTAGTTTCTCCTCTAGATTAATTAGCAATTTGGTAACGTCTAAGAGCTATCAATGTTAGATGTATGCTGAATGTTTCAAAGGCAAAACGATACCTGCCAATTCAGAAATATTTTGAAGTTCCCGCCGTTCATTTAAATCAATACTACCAACTTAGAAATATCATTAGTTTTAAAGGCAACCAATACTGCCAAACTGAAAACAAAACTTGGACTGTAAACCTAAAAAAATTAGAAAGAGCAAATCAATTGTGCTAACTTAAGAAAACCCTGATTTTCCCTATTCTTTAAAGGTAGAACAGTTCCTCCAATAGGGGGAAATATTCTGTATCTCTCACTACAGGTAAAAAATACAAAATAACCTGAATGTCTGAGTCTTTGAAGATCATGGCCGTTTAATACTAAATCAGTATTGCCAACATAAAAAATTATTTGAATCTACTAAAAGTATTTAAAGCACAGACAACCCTGCCAATTTAGAAATATTTTAAATTTCCCGCTTATTCAAATCAATACAACCAACATAAACTAAAAATCAAACCTAGATTGCCAACCTGAAAAAAATATCCCTGTTCATCAGTTGTCAAGGGCAAATTAATAATGCCAACATAAAAATAATTTGAATCTGCAAAGGTTTAAGGTTAAAAGCCTAGACTTTCAACTCAAAAATACTCTGCAATTTTGATTCTTTCATGTTAATGTTACTAACTTAGAAATAACTTAAATTCTGAGCGCCAGACTACGAATTTCCCAACTTTGCACATCTAAATCATTACTACCAAATGAGAAATTCTTGAAATCTACAAGTTTTTCGAATCAGCACTAACAAAATAACAATATCCTCAATTTTCGAGTCTTGCCAAATAAATACAATAAAAGTATGTCAATCAAATGCTCCTAAAACATCAGAATCAGTATTGATTATTTTAAATTTTATTTAATTAAATTTGCAAATAATTCAGATCACTACTACCAACCTGGAAACCTTAAAGTTTCAGAACCAGATCAATAAAATACTTGGCAATATATGTAAAGCCGTACATTTTTTCTTCTGAGCCAATATGGGAAAATCAAATCAGTGGTGCCAACATAAAAATTATTTGAATCTACTGTAAGTAGTTAAAGGATAGCCTTGCTAATTTAGCACTATTTTGAATTTTTCGCTCATTCAAAACAATACTGCCAAAACGAAACGAAAAACCAAATCTGGACTGGCAACCTAAAAAATTAGCAAAAGCAAATCAATGGTGTCAACCTAAAAAAAACCGTGACTTTTTCCAATATAGACATACCCTGTGAGTTTTTGAGTAATCAGTACTTCAAAGTCAGTTTTTCAATATTGCCAACATAGAAATGTATGTAATTTTAGAATTTTTCAAGCTTAATCAGTACTGACAACTAGAAATAATTTAAATTTCCCACGCATTCAAATCAGTATGACTAACTCGAAAAATAAAGTTTTAAAGGAAAAGCAATACTGCCAACCAATTAAATTAACTTTTACAGAAGTAAATCAATGTTGCCAACTTAATAAAAAACCTGATTTTCACCAGCTTTCAAGGGCAAACTAATAATGCCAATATGAATCTGCAAAGGTTTTAAGGTCACCTTAATAGTACCAACTCAAAAATATATTAAAATTTTGAGTCTTTAATGTTAATGCTACCGAGTTATAAAAAACTGAAATTTTTGAGTGCCACCTCAAAGTTAAAAATTCATCAATTTGCCAAAGCCAGATTATTACTGCCAATCTAAAAAATGTCCTTAAACTACCAAACGAGAAATTTTTCATCCTCCAAAAATACTACCAAAATAGCAATATCCTCAAGAGAGCAATTAAATTTGGCTAAAACAACAGAATCGGCACTACAAACATAAACCAAAATAACCACGAAAATATTCTAAATTTGCAAATAGTTCAAATCACTTCTACCAACTTCGAAACTCTAAAGTTTCAAAGTCAAATCAATACAATACTTGGTAAATCAATATTGTCAATTTAGCACTTCTGTTATACTCTAAGTTACTTCTTTTAAGTAAATACTACCAAGTCTGAAGTTCTAAGACCAAGTCAGTAGTGCCAACCCAAAAATACTCTGCAATTTTGATTTTTTCATGTCAAAAATACCAATCTATAAAAAACCGTAATTTCTGAGTACCGACTAAAAGTGAAAAATTCCCTAATTTTTCAAAACCAAATCTTTATTGCCAACCTAAAAACGTTTATTTTCAAAAATTACCAGCCTCTTAGATCAATAATATCAACTTAAACACTTTTTAGTTTTAAGACCACGTCAGTACTATCAAAGAAGAAATTCCTCAAATCCCTAAATTTTTGGAATAAACACTACCAACTCAAAAATCCAAAGCCTTTAAGGCAAACTCGTTACTACCAAAATAGCAATATTCTCAATTTCCGAATCCTGCTAAATGAACACTCCATATAATTATAACAAACAAATGCTCGTTAAACACCAGAATCGGCACTGCCAACCTAACCCAAAATACCCTGAATTTACAAACGATTCAAACCACTGCTACCAAACTGGAAACCCTAAAGTTTCAAATCCAAATCAATTCAATATTTGGCAAATCAATATTGCCAACCTCAGACTTCCGTAATACCCTAAAATTTTTTTTTAAGTGAATACTACCAACTCTGAACTCTTAAGGCCAAACCAGTGATGTCAACACAGGAATTCTTCAAATCCCGAAATGTTTCATAGCAAGCTACCAACCTAACAACTCTGAAGTTTCAAGAATGAATCAAAAACATCCTAGACCTCTATTTCACTTTTTTTCGTCCCAATATCTAGTAATGCTAAACTAAAACTTTTGGTCTTTTAAACCAATACTCCCAAACCCAAAACGCTCAACTGGTTAAGGTATTCGGTGACTTATCAAATGCATCTAACTATGATGACCACCTTGAGACTCCTCTTGCCATTTAATACCACTATACGTAGTGAAAAGACCCTCTGAACCACTTTGAACCACCTAAAAAGTGTGGTTTATTCGACAATTGCAAAATGAAAACAGGAATTTTCCACGCAAAATGAACGATAATTTACGGAATTACTCTATCGCTGAGGCACCAATAAACATACCAAAATTAAACGTGAAAAACCTTAGTGAAAAAATTCTGGAATTGCTATTAAAGTTCTTTAAAGAGATCATATTGTTAGTGAGTGCTGCGCTGAATAAAATTCCTCTAGAAAATACACATAATTTAGGCATTTTTTTCAAAGATAATCAAAGAGTTCCACAAGAACGGTTCCCCAAGATCCCTGCCAGGAACAAAAAAGAATTGTTGGGCAATTTACTGAGGAAGAGAAACGAAGAAGAAACCTAAAACTTACTAGTAAATAAAACCTAAAACTTAAAACACTTACCTGTACAGTGGATGACAACCGTTTCTCCGGTGAATATGCCTGATCTGTAGCAGTGACCATCAAATTATATAAACTGATGGTTTCCCTGTCCAGAGGTTTTACACTAATAATGGTCCCGTTGGGGAATATCCGGAAGTCGTTGTTCGGGTCACCGGACGTGATCGTGTAAGTGATTTTGCCATTTTCACCTGAAAGTAAACGAGAAAAATGTAAATTCCCTACTCGGCTTAAAGGTCACAAAAGTCACTGAAAAGATAACATGTAACCAACAGTCATTACTGTCATTTATCAAAAACAAAAAAACTGTCATTACCATTATTTATAACAGACTAAATATTTTTGACAAAACATTTTCTTTTTTATTCGATTTGAAAACGGTTTTAGGACTTTTTGGATTTGTCACTTGTCATTGTTGACATTTGCCACTGCCTTAACTTAAAAATGTGATTTTTTTAACAGATCGGAATAAAATTCCTTAACAAGTATGTCAGTTTTGACAGGATCACTGAAAACCATTTAAATTTAAAAAAAATGAGTTTTCCAGGTAAAATTTAAGCCCGATCGATTTGGTTTGATTTAAATTTAAAATTTTACAGTATCGTATATAAAAACAGGCGATTTATTGTATTAGATCGGATTGAAAATGCTTTTAATGCTCTTGAAGATATGGAAAGCATAGGACTAAAAATATTTTGGATGCCCATAAGCTCACGCTGAAATCTAGATTGAAATTTCCTTTAAAACTGGAAAAAACGAGCTGGAGTTAATGTACTAGAATGTATAGAATCGGAATGAAAATATTTTTAAAATTTATTGATCGTTCATTGGAATACAACATAAATCAAACCAAATGGCATCCTTAAATATTCATAATGGCCATCGGGCTTGATAAATGCTGTTTTTGGTATTGCATCATCATCTAAAGGAATCTGGTGGTAACCTGAAGCTAAGTCCAGAGTGCGCAAATATATTTATCTAATATGGTAATGGTTGGTCCATTTTCAGACATTTTCGATTTCTTGTATGATAGTCTTTGCATATGCTGACTCCGATTCTTGTATAATTTCATTATCCATGAGCTCCTTTACAAGTTCTCTAACTTTTTCTCAACAGTCTGTATGTTACTGGTTGGACATCGGACAACGCAATTGACATTTTTACGACATCTGTTTTACAAGATCTCGTAAAGAATTTGCAAAACAAGTGCGATAATTAATTAGAAGATTGACTAAGGCCTGACGTTGAATGGTTAATTGCCTTGGGGCGCGATAAGGGAGGTATAGGTTTATCTCTCTGTTTATGTCTTCCCTGGACATATTTTTTGCAATTTAGTCTTGAACATACCCTGTTCATAGTTGTGTTTGTACAAGATCTACTGCAAAACCGACTACTCTATCAATTCCCAATATTTCTGACTTATTATTAAATGGTCAAAGACCAGAACTTGGAGTCATCCTATTTGTTACAAACTCTTTACGTACGAAGCTACTCAAAATTCAAAAAAGCGAGCGGCGGTGAACGACGTACGACGCAAGAATTTACATACTTTATCACGTATCGGTTTTTTCTCGCGCTGGTGCCTCATTTGTGAATTCAAATCAGACGAACAGTACCAGCATTTATCTCTGAATATACCGGGAAACGACCGTGGGTTTTTTTTCCATGCTCCTTTGCAAATGCCCAACGATAACAGTTCGTGTCGTTAACGATCACTCGTCGTACCTAGAAAATGTAAGAACAACGATTTTATTGGATTTTGATGCCTCGAGCCAATAGAAATAACTGAATTGTACTGGTTAGCATAACCGAGGAGGATCTTTCATGTTCCTAAATATTCGTGGCACGTCTTTGATGAATTTTGAGTTTTTAGTAGCATCCAGGTATGTAATTATATCCTGTATTAAAAAGGGTTTTCACTTCATAATTCAACTAAAGTTGAGGCATTTAAAAGAAAATATTTAAAAAATTAAAATGCTTATTTCATAATTCAGTTTCCTTCTTTCATTAAAAATAAAATAATTTTGTTAATAATTTATTAATTTCTATGTAAAATTACTATTAATTATTAATTTGAATGACTATAAACTATTAATTTGTATGCCATGTGACAATACGAGCAACACCGGCACACGGACTATTCGCGGCACATCAAAGATTCTAATAGATCTCTGAACTGGGGCCGTATTTACGAAATTAGAGGATTTCTCACGAAAAATCGATATTCGCATTTTCGACCGCTTCGTATGCGAACTTTTTCGCATGCGGTGTCTCGAATGGGTATATACCATTCGAATTTCAAAGTTCGTGTGCGATTCTGCCACTTGTCTTGTTTTGATTTTAAACTAGCTTTGTTTTTTTTAATTTGTGAGTTGGTTAAGTATTTTCGTAGTGTTTTTTGTTGTTTATTAAAATAATAATAATCAAATAGCAAGATTAAACAATTTTGTGCAAAGAAACGTCGTCGATGCACTGGAAGAGACTGAAACTCTGGCAGATAGAAGGAATAGGATGTACTCTTCATTTCTTGACCCATTTGAAATGTATTCAGATGCTCTTTAATAATTTATATAGATTAAGCAAGCCTATTACGATGGAATTGATGTGCTCTTTATGTGCTCCAGAGACTGTGTAATCTGTCCGCTACTTTTATCCTCAAGGCTTGTGCAGTTTTAGCCGAAAAATTTGGGTGAATTTGCTCGATTTTAATTCCGGGTGCTCTTCTATAAATGAAATTAGTTCTTTCTTTTGCTCACTTAACACAAAACCGCAATATGTATTTTTTATTTTTTGAATTCTTAAAAAAAAAGTCATTTCGCAAAAACTCAAGAATCGCCATAAAAAGACCTCAAAATTCTCTGATGTTTTAAACTTAAATTTTAGGTTAGGTTAAAAAATCTTTATCGTCTTCATCCCGGTTGACATGGCCTCCAACAGCACTCGACTTTGCTACGTTGCCACTACATTTCATGTTCGCATGCGAATGAAATTTCGAATGCTATTCAAAAATGCACTTTTTAATTCGTGTGCGAATTTTGCCGCTCGAAATTCTCGGATGGTTTCGAAAATATGGCCCCTGGACTTTGTGACGTTTTGAAAAATTTATTAATGGTAGCGACAAGAAAAAAACTCATTGCGCCACTTAATTATCTAATTACTTATATCTATGTCTCTATAACATATGCATATATGTTTATTTTAATTATTTTAATACATGTAAATGCTTTTTTATTTTATTGATATTTATATACTTACTACTCAATAGAAATACTCGTCTAAGCAAGATAATCTTAAAAAAATAATTTTAATTATTTTTATAAATTGAAGTAATTTTTTAGGTCACTTACTGGGCGCAATGATTACAAAATTTGTAACTTTTATATTTGGGAATTAAATATGTAAGACAAATCGTCTATCTTATGATATTTTAGTAACTCTTATTTTGAGTTTGGATGTTAATTGTTTATAAATTGAATTAATTGACCTTAGAACATTGAAAGGCTAGAATTAGCATTGCCGTGGAACCATGGGCAGTTTGTTTGCTTGCAACATCTCTGATCCAATGATGCCAAATGCTTATGTAGAAATGACAAAAAAAACACACTTGATAATATCAAAAAAAATTGTCACTTATTTTGACAGGCGCAAAACAAAACTATTCCTCTCTAATAAAATATTAAGCATACACAGTCAACATTCAAAGTTAAATGAATGTAGATAATATATATTAGAGAAAAAGGCAACAACATCGCAACGCCGCTCGATCCCATTGTTAAATCCACTGACACAAGTAACCTTTACCAGTGACGTCGTCAAAATATATTTACATGATAAATATTTATTATTAATAGATTATGCTTTAAATTATAAACAATATTACCGTTTGTGAGCTCTTGTGTGTTTTTTAACGTACTTCATTAGAGTAAAGGTACTTATCCGATAAAAAAGCATTTTTATGGAAATTAAATATTTTATATTTGTTATAGATTTTTTAATAAGTTTTTATTATTCTACGGTTATGACGACAATTGTCCCTTGATATGATGTTATGACAGAAGTTCACAAATGTCGAATGGAAATACAAAATGGTTTGTCAAGATGGCATCAGTTTTTGTCTGCGGTGTTGTCATTTCAAATTTTTTACACGCAGTTTTAGGAATAGTAATGCTAATAATTTTTTTTTTGCTTTAAAGATGTAATTTTTGCGCTTAAAATAACATATATCTCTTTCTACTTTTTATTCTTGATCCAAAATTTAACATGAATAAATTAAATTATGTATATGTGTTGATATATATAGCTAAAAATTTCCGGTTTTGAAAATGTGTGTAAACTTGACAACAGAGAATCGCTCGAGAACAAAACACCCCCCCTTGCCCCTGGTACATGTTGAACTCAAACAAAGTTGTTGTTTACTAATTCTAGCATTTCAATGTTCTAAGGGTAAACCTTGTCAGTGGTTAAAAATTAAATTAAAACTATAATATTTTGAAATGTATTCTAACCAATAAATCTCTCCAGTCCATTTTCGACTCTCATGGCTTAATCATGCACATTAAATCACCTACCAGAATAACTAAAACCAGCTCTAATACAATAGATTATGTCGTATCTTCCTTTGAGCCAGATTTCGTCGATTGTACTGTCTTGAGCTCAGGTTTCTCAGACCATAAAGCAGTGTTAACAAAGTTTTCCATAACTAAATCTAAAAGTAAAAATGTTCAACGCAAATTAGGCCGTATTTTCTCGGACAAAAATTTTCTACATTTTAGGCACCTTTGTCAATCAACTGACTGGAATATTCTCTCTGACGACGTTGATTCAGAATTCTCTAGATTTGTAAACACGCTATCTAGTCTTTCTCAGAAATCCTTTCCTTTGAGACCTCTTAAAAAGAAGCAACATAACCCCTGGTTTATCCAAGGCTTGCGTACATCTGCTAAGAACATGCGCTTATTATCTCATCTTAAGAAATTTTCAGACAGCGCTTTTTTTCATGAATACGTAAGACTTTACAAAAAGATTTATCAGAGAACTTTAAAAGATTTAGTTAGAAGACAAAGATCAGTCTTCCAACTATCGCCCTATCGCTCTTCTTCCCACACTTTCAAAAATTATTGAAAGATTGGTTAAAAAAATACTTCTATCATTTTTGCTAAAATATAAAATACTTACTGCCCATCAAATTGTATTTTTAAATAACAAATTCACAAATGATGCTATGTTTTCTCTTTTTAATAATGTATACTCTAGCTTAAACAACCAACATCCTACAGCATCAATTTTCTGTGATTTTTCTAAAGCCTTTGATTGTGTTAATCATTACATCTTATTAAAAAAGTTGCAATATTACGGGTTCAGAGGAGCGCCTTTTGAATGGTTTAAGTCGTATCTCAATAACAGAAGTCAAACTGTGAGAATTGATTCGACTATGTCTTCTTGCAAGCCAATACAAAGTGGAGTGCCTCAAGGTTCCGTACTTGGCCCTATTTTGTTTCTTATCTTCATCAATGACATTGCTCATCTAAATATTAACGGTAAAGTCTGTCTATTTGCTGATGATACTAGTTTTACCTGGAGTAATCCGGATATTTCTACACTTCATAGAACCGTATCAAGTGATTTAGGTACCATCAAATCATGGTGCGACTCTAATCTCCTTTGTTTCAACATTTCCAAAACTAAAATGATGTCCTATAAAAATACCTTGCAATCTTTTGTACTTGGTAACGCAACAATTGACGAAGTTGATTCTGTAAAGTTTTTAGGGCTAACTGTTGACAACTCATTAAAATGGGACACACATATTGACTCTTTATCAAGAAAATTAAGTTCCGCCTGTTTTGCGTTAAGATCAATTTCTAAGGAGCTTAGCCTGTCCACTTCTAGAACCGTTTATTTTGCCCTTTTTGAATCGTACCTTCGATACGCCCTTCCATTCTGGGGTAAATGTAGTGCAACTCAATTTAACCGTATTTTTAGACTACAAAAGAGAGCTTTACGTTATACACTGAGACTTAAATACAGAAGTCATTGCCAGCATTTCTTCAAAAAATTTCAAATATTAACTCTTCCATCTTTATTCATATTTGAGTCCGTTTGTCTAATACGCAAACACGGTTCAGCATCTGATAGGCCTTCCCATAGTTATCCACTTAGAAACACGGAACATGATCTATACCTGCCTACCCCACATTCAGAGTTAAAAGCATTCTTACTGGAGAGAGCTTTCTACACAGTTAACGATTTTTTTATAATATAATAATATAAATAATAATATAAATAAAAATAAAGATAAATAGGTTCTCAAAGCAAAACTTAAAATTATAATACAAAAGGAAAAACTTATTAATAAAGGAACCCACAGAACGTGAGATAAAAATATAATGTTAAAATAAATCCATAATATCTAAGAGTTCTATTAGTTGATCCAATACTAAAACAGTTTGTCACATTCGGGTTTGATAGTCTATGAAGTATAATCAATAGTCTAAATAGGATAATTCAGAAACACAATTACCAATCTTAAACTTATAGTTCTCTTATGATAGAAAGTGATTGTGATTTAAGTTTACTTACCTATTTTTGGCATTATATATTTTTTCTTTTACTTTATTTTTAAACAAATGTATTGAATTTAGGATAGTAAATGTTAAGTGAACTTTGGGGGTTATAATATATAGAGAATAGCGTTACCCCAATGAAGTTTAGACTTGAAGGCAACAGCCCCTATTAAAAAGCCCATATATTAGGTGTGGCTGTACTAGTGCTATGCAGAATAAGTTCAAGCATAAAAAATCATTTTTTTTTAAATTTCTTAAACTTTCCAATGTTTTATTGTTTAGTATTAAACGCATTTTTTAACCAAACATTCGACTTTTTTAATATGATTTTCTATAAAATTTAATTAGTTCTATGAATCTTAAATAAAATTTTGGTCACTTATTGGGAACCACAATCTTAAAATTTAATTTCTTGACCAACATTTTTAATATTTTTATGAACTTAAGAATTTTTTTTAATTACGTATTGGGCGCAATGACTAAAAATTTCTCATTTCTATGATACTTTATAAATTTCTATATATTTTGAACATATTTTTGGTTACCTAACTGGTCGCCATGACTTACCAAATCATGTTTCCTCTATCTATGTTCATTATAATTTTAAACACATTTTTAGTGACTAGCTTGGCACCGCGATCCAAAAACTCGAATATTTTTTATAAATTTTCGTTAATTGATGAATTTAAGAAATTTTTTCCTTCACGAATATGGGCACAATAGCTTAAAAGTTTGTAATTTTTATTATAATTTCTTGACTTCTATGCATTTTGAACATTATTTTGGACAATAATTAACAAGTGAAAAATTCCAAAACATTTCCAAAACTAAAATGATGTCCTATAAAAATACCTTGCAATCTTTTGTACTTGGTAACGCAACAATTGACGAAGTTGATTCTGTAAAGTTTTTAGGGCTAACTGTTGACAACTCATTAAAATGGGACACACATATTGACTCTTTATCAAGAAAATTAAGTTCCGCCTGTTTTGCGTTAAGATCAATTTCTAAGGAGCTTAGCCTGTCCACTTCTAGAACCGTTTATTTTGCCCTTTTTGAATCGTACCTTCGATACGCCCTTCCATTCTGGGGTAAATGTAGTGCAACTCAATTTAACCGTATTTTTAGACTACAAAAGAGAGCTTTACGTTATACACTGAGACTTAAATACAGAAGTCATTGCCAGCATTTCTTCAAAAAATTTCAAATATTAACTCTTCCATCTTTATTCATATTTGAGTCCGTTTGTCTAATACGCAAACACGGTTCAGCATCTGATAGGCCTTCCCATAGTTATCCACTTAGAAACACGGAACATGATCTATACCTGCCTACCCCACATTCAGAGTTAAAAGCATTCTTACTGGAGAGAGCTTTCTACACAGTTAACGATTTTTTTATAATATAATAATATAAATAATAATATAAATAAAAATAAAGATAAATAGGTTCTCAAAGCAAAACTTAAAATTATAATACAAAAGGAAAAACTTATTAATAAAGGAACCCACAGAACGTGAGATAAAAATATAATGTTAAAATAAATCCATAATATCTAAGAGTTCTATTAGTTGATCCAATACTAAAACAGTTTGTCACATTCGGGTTTGATAGTCTATGAAGTATAATCAATAGTCTAAATAGGATAATTCAGAAACACAATTACCAATCTTAAACTTATAGTTCTCTTATGATAGAAAGTGATTGTGATTTAAGTTTACTTACCTATTTTTGGCATTATATATTTTTTCTTTTACTTTATTTTTAAACAAATGTATTGAATTTAGGATAGTAAATGTTAAGTGAACTTTGGGGGTTATAATATATAGAGAATAGCGTTACCCCAATGAAGTTTAGACTTGAAGGCAACAGCCCCTATTAAAAAGCCCATATATTAGGTGTGGCTGTACTAGTGCTATGCAGAATAAGTTCAAGCATAAAAAATCATTTTTTTTTAAATTTCTTAAACTTTCCAATGTTTTATTGTTTAGTATTAAACGCATTTTTTAACCAAACATTCGACTTTTTTAATATGATTTTCTATAAAATTTAATTAGTTCTATGAATCTTAAATAAAATTTTGGTCACTTATTGGGAACCACAATCTTAAAATTTAATTTCTTGACCAACATTTTTAATATTTTTATGAACTTAAGAATTTTTTTTAATTACGTATTGGGCGCAATGACTAAAAATTTCTCATTTCTATGATACTTTATAAATTTCTATATATTTTGAACATATTTTTGGTTACCTAACTGGTCGCCATGACTTACCAAATCATGTTTCCTCTATCTATGTTCATTATAATTTTAAACACATTTTTAGTGACTAGCTTGGCACCGCGATCCAAAAACTCGAATATTTTTTATAAATTTTCGTTAATTGATGAATTTAAGAAATTTTTTCCTTCACGAATATGGGCACAATAGCTTAAAAGTTTGTAATTTTTATTATAATTTCTTGACTTCTATGCATTTTGAACATTATTTTGGACAATAATTAACAAGTGAAAAATTCGTCTTTCTTACATTTTAGTTATTATCTAGTCACTTAATGGATGTCACGATAAAAAAATAGTTTTTGAACGTAATTTTCTACAAATTTTAATTATTTTTTACGAATTTTAAATTTAGTTTTAGTCAATTAATTGAAATCGCAAAATAAAAAAAATAAATTGTTTTAACATTTTAATTATCTTTAACTTACGGCAAAAGACCTAAAAAATTTGTAATTTGATAATAATTTAGTAGTTTATATATGTTTTAGGGCACCTATTGGGCACTAGGACTGAACATTTTTATTTCTTGTCCCTTTTATCCTAATCCCACATGAAACAAGTATCCAACATCTTTATAGCTTCTTTTACCAATATTTCGGTAAAATCCAATTTATTGCCCAATACAGTCTAATTCGAAAAATAATAAAATTTTAGTATCCCGATTTTTACATTCTGGGAATCAAATTTCACTACTCAAGAATACGTAAAACCAAAAACAATTGCCATTTTATTACCTTTAGACATGTACTGCAAACCAATGGGTCGTAAAACTTTGTCCCGATAACATAAACATTTATTAGTATGTTTTTATTATACATTGCTAATTGAAGACACTCAAATTGACACTGTAATTTATTTATAATTAAAGAGAGGGTAATTTGTGGCTTCTGGGTGATCCAGAGCATACCAAATGTAGTAACATAATTATATAATTACATTCCAGACATTTCGGTGGCTCTAAAATGGTCATATAATATCATCCACCATGCACACTATATACTAAAACAAAATGTCTATTCTTATATAGATATTTCCGTCTCTATCGTATCAAACAAAAAGAACAATTCGCTCACGACTTTATATTAAAAAAAAAAAAGAAAAATCCGGTGAATAATAATGACAGAGAGTGACACATTGATTCGGTACAAGTGGAAATTATAGGAAAGGTCTATTTTCTAGATATGCAGGTAATTACGTGTCATTACCGACGCTGAGAAGTGACCCGGGGGTCGAGCAAACGCTATAGAATTCGTGGGCTCGTTCCATCAACTTTGCGAGACAGCTTGAGACCCGGGGAAATGTGCGAAAGAAGGTTATAAAGTCATTATTTTGGTTTTTTCTGTTTTTTTTTTCTGTAAAAATTCTTACCGGTTTAATTAGTGGTTTATTGACACGCCTATGGATAGGAATCGTATTTGCGGGCTTTTTATTGGATTTTAAACACAATGTTGTCGAATTATTCTTTGGTGGACTTTACGACCTCATGATATGAATTAAATATATCAATTTTTTCTGAGATTTCAATTAATTTTATAAATTTCAGATATGAAGTTTGTTATTAAAAATTTAAAACATTTATTAGGCGCATATTTTTTTGGGTTAAAAGCTCTGGATGACTAAAGGCTGGCCAGAACAGCGGTACCATTCTATTTTAATTTATTTAAGAAAGGTTTGCTTCTTCACTGTGGAAACTATCGTGCGATGTTCAGTTTCAATTGATGTTCCATAATGTACACATTTATTTATTGGCGAGGAATTTAATTGTAAACTTACGATTTTTCGGTGGATCGAGTATGTATATCAGAAAGTTATTACGTACCTAACTTATAAAGTGGTGATACCGCTTTTATGATACCTTAAATTCAAGGTCTTTTAGAGTGGTATTCACCTTCACAAGAATTTTTCCTAAATTTCATACAGGATCAAAGAAAGGTATAAGTTAAATAAAATAAACTCTGTTTTTACGAAGTGTAATTTTATTTAATTAGATGCCCAAAATGCATTCCACTTTTAGCTAAACAATAGTATAATGTATTTTCAAACTCATTTCTCACATGTTAAAAACCTTCTCTTGAAATGGATGCACACTTTGTAATAAATCCGTTGCCAAAGATAATCAAGTACTCTACGCTAAACTGTTTTTTCTTGTTTGCTGCTGATTAATATCCAATTTAAGTCGAGTGTGTTGAAAAAATTGTTAAAAAACTGAGATCAATAATATTTAGGTTCAAAACAAATAAAAAAATCTTAAACAACAAACAAATAAAAATAATATATTATTTTTTAGTAGGTATATTCTTATATTCAGTACGGAATGCTACGTTGGGGAGGTACCTATGAAACACTTATGACGAGATTGGAAGTGATGCAAAGGTTGTATTTTAAAGTATTGTTTAACAAAAGAAACTCATAGCTTACTCATTTATTATATAACGATAAATAATTTGTTGGATATTCACCAAATATATTGTTTTATACTTCTTACAATGCGGCACGAAAGAATGTATGAATTGGAAAACATCGCACACGACCATAACACAAACAGGACAAAATAACGAAAACTGCTAAAACAATAAAAAAAATTGAACAACGATCAAATGAATTTTTAGATCCTTATATTTATAGTTTCATTCCAATCGAAATTCGAAATACATTCTACATAAAAACTTTTAAAGAAAAAGTAAGAAAATGGATACTTTCATTAAATAACCGGACTTAATAGCCAAGCTTTAAAGGAATATTTAAAAAAAACTTTTTGTGTTTGTTTGTTTAATTATAGTTTTAATATAGTAAATGTTGAATAGAGTAAATTAATTAAGTTCTTGTATATATTTTGTATTATTGTTATTTTAATAAAAATATATTGTGTATTATGCTCGAAATAAATATCTCTACACTTCCACGAACAAATCCTTAACGATTTTAGTGGTTCTTTCTTATTTATTTCTATGTAAAGTTAAACTGTAGCAATAGGAATCTTGAATGTATATTAGAAATAAATAAATTTTGAATTTGAGGTTGTACTTCACCGTCAAAAAAGTCTACATTATGCATTTTCAGATCAGTGCATTCAGAGAAGAGGTCCAATAGAATGGCCGGCGAGATCACCAGATCTAAAACCCCTCGACTTTTTTTCTGGGGTCATTTAAAAACTGTTATGTTTAGAATGCAACTAGCTTCATGCGACGATAATCGGCAACGAATTATTACAGAATGTGCATCTATTCGAAGAGAAGTGTTTTAAAATGTGAGAACTGAATTTGAAAATATATTATGCTTTTGTTTAGCACTAAGCTTGCCAGCATTTTGAGCATCTAATTAAATCGCTTCATAAAAACAGAGCTTATTTTATTTAACTTATACCTTTCTTTCACCCTGTATAAAGTTTAGAAAAAATTCTTGTGTCAGGTGAATACTACTCCAAAAGACCTTTAATTTAAGATATTACAAAAGAGGTGGTGTCAGTTAAAATTTTGGACTTGGAGTGCATCGGGTCCAAGTGGTGACCCTATAACAAAAATATAGTTCCCCCTACCTGTATAACATTAATGCAAATTTGCGCTTTGCTAACTTTTTTACGGACGCATAACAATCTTTATAAAGTGAGTTAATGCGACTAAACTAAGTGGGTTGCGTAAATAATTTCACTCTTTGTTGCAGTCAAGGCCATTTCTTAAGAAACCATGGAAAGCTGAATGAGACACTTAAAAATAAAATAGCATCTTTTGAAAACACAAAAAAATTTATGCATTGAACGTATGAAAAGGAACAGCCAAGTCTTCGAAGGGGAAGCTTCGGATATCGAAAAATCACTTTCCTTACAACTTGATAAACTTATACAAAGAAACTCTTTGCTGGAAGCTTTAAAATTAATAAGAATTTGAAAATTAATGAGTTAAGAAATGAGGAGAAACAGACAAATAAGAAATTACTTTCGGCCATGGAGGCAAATATTAATAAGGAACTAAAAATTGAAGAGTTGATCATATTAAATAATAGCATGACAATTACCATGGAATCCCTGAAAAAGAATAACTAATGTTACGCTCAAGAAGTAAAGGAATTACGCCTTAACAAGAAAAGTAATGCGAAGCAATCTCTGCATGAAAAGGACATGAAATAACTTCAAGAGGGCATGCTAACATCTATAAAGGTTTTGGAAATTGAAAACTAACAATATTGCTGCAAAGTTAAGAAACTATAAGAAAAATCTATCTTCAATTTATAAAACAACCTTCTACAATAATTCCTAAAATTTTTAACCCTGCTGTCCCCGCATCTAAACCTACTTGGTGATCAAAATATTAATAACGTTGGTGGATGACTTCAAAACTACCTAGGAGTCAATGAAAGCATCCTGAATATAATGAAACCATATGCGACTTGCAAGAGCGGGTCTGGATGATGTGAATCTTATTACTTAAATCTCCGCCATACTTATATAATAAAATTCGATTTCGAACTGATATCCACATTATAAGGTTTAACTGTAAGCTAACAATTCCAGTGCATTTTACTTCCCTATTAGAATGACCCTGTCTCCAATTAATTTAAAAAAATATGTAATTGACAAGTTACGGGCAAGGTGTATCGACATTTGATAGAGTTTATAAATGGAATCTTCGTATTTCTTTTTATTGTATATTTAAAAATTATTATATAATATTATAAATTAAATAAATTAAAAGGATTTTTAGTATTTACTTTTGTAGTTGTAATTTAGGTATGAGAGTTAAGTTAGTTAAACACTTTTCAAATTTATAATCTGACAAATTGAACTTCGCCTTTTTGAAGATTCACTTTTATTTTTTTAATTTGATTTGTCAATCTGTATTCTGAAATGTGAATGTATACGAATTCTTCTACGTTGCCAAGTTGCTTTTTTCTAATTTTTTTTGTTACGTTTTTTTATTTTGAAAATTTGTTGTTGTATATTATTGGTTAGCAAATAAAATAACATTTTAAAGAGTACATATTTTACTTATTATTAAAAAAAATTTAGTGGATTAAGAATAGAAGAAGAAGAAATATATATTGTATGAAAAATTGGAAAATCGATATGACATCTTAGTCTGAGAGACAATGAACTCAAACACCTCGCCTATCGTTTGCAGCTAGGCTTATCTAGACATCCAATACTCTAAGTGATGTAAAGAAAATGGGGCCTCTTCTTGCCATAGCATAGACCAAATTGTCTTATTACAGGAACTTAAATAATCAAGTTTTCTTAGTTTGTTGTGCGATAAGATACCATTTAAAAATAAAGAATAATAAAAAATAAAGTTTTTTAATACAAAAACCCATTTAAGAAAATTTCCAACCCAACTCAACCCATTAAGGAAATATATATAAAACTGCTCCAAATAAGTGTCTATTATGGGGTAAATAATGGACGTCCAAGAGTGTGTCGTTCGGCCATCATCCATTGGATATCATTTTTGGATGTCCATAGGATAGACAGCATATCCAACAAGGATCAGCCATTGGATATCCAATGCGGGTGCTATCTGGATAAGTACTAAAAACTATTGAGATCTATAAAACTTGTTTGACAGTTTGATTGCACGCAATCATTGATGAAAGTCATCGATAACAGTAAACAATTACTGAAGTGTAGAGTCGCGATCTTACCCGTCCTACTCTACTTTATAAATTCGACATATTTTTGGTCATTTTGAGGTTCCAGAAATTGATGTCATAAGGGAAAGAATCCCAAAAACTCCGTTTAACAGAAAAGAAGAGACTTGGATGTTGTGGTGTGCCCTTCACGGTCAAAATGAGCGTATTTTAACGGAAAGGCGTAACGAATCGGTCGGCTCTCGGCACAGACCCAAATAATTAAAATTTGCCCGGGCAACAATGCCGACGAAACTGCCCCGCGAAGTTCGCTAATTACAATGACAATGAATATCATAACACCATCGGTGGTGCGATATTCCCAGAAATACAACCGCCGCTTGTTCATTTTTTACGTCATTTGTTTTTGTGGTTTATTTTTTCGTCTCTTTTTACTTTTTGGGTTCTTTGTGTGGAAATATCGAGATATTGATTTGATTCGAGCGTTAAGTTCATTACGGAGAAACATTCAGAATGTTTCATTTTTATTTAATGAATAATCTAGAAATTTACCGTTTTAGCACGATTTAACATGGACATATTGGAAGATCTGTATCTTGGTTTTTCTGTATTTTGGTTTTTCTAGTTTCTCAAGCCATACGTTTTTCTCTCCTGTAAGATTAGTAGTGGCCGTGACGCAGGGACGGTACACAGTTTTAGAATCGATTTTCGTGGTCCGTCACGTATATGAGTTATTAAATAGACTAAAGCATATTTTTATTTTTAAATATCTTTTTATGTTAATCATTTCTGAGATAATTATTTTTTTGTAGTTACACTTTTGAAGTCGAAACTATGTCCTGTTTCTTGTCTGTGTGGTACTAAAGCAGTAATTTTTATATCCTCTAATTCTCTCTTTTAAGTATCGCGAGGTTTGTCCTATGTAGCATTTATCACATTCGTCACACGGAATACAATAAATTATATTATTTGATTTTAATGAGTTTTATGTGTTTGATTTTAACTTTGAGAAATAATTAGTTTATTGAGATATTGCCATTTGTTTGTTATTTCTCTGAAGTCATTTTTAGTTTTTCTTTTAGTCCGTGTACGTACGGTACTCTGCAAAATATTTTCTCATCGTTTGTCGCTGATTGTCGTGTACGTTGTTAGGTTTATAATATATATAGTTTATACTCTAAATAAACTTTATTATCTTTCTATCAAATGCCACATAAACGAAATTTTTGTGAACCATTCAGAGCGAGCAATAATAAACTTTTCACATAAAGGTCATATTTTCCAAGATCCACAAATCATATTCTCTTTAATAACTTTTTTTTGGCGGCACTTAGAGGCTTTTTACTTTCAGCATTTAAATGCCTTTTTAAATCCTATTTTTCGATATACTCTACAATAATCTACGTAGAGCAGTTTTTGCTTTAAGCTATTTTTTGACCTTGACGCTTAATACCGCCATAGCTATGGCACATACGATAACCATTTCTTCTCTCGGACATCGGAATTTATCTGGCTATAATTCACTAAAAACCTTTCTCATTTAAACATTACCGTTTTCCAGAAAAACGCCGTTTGCTATGAAAGACTCGCCTATAATCATACAGTCATACCCTCGACATCCTGGGGCCGGCCGTTTTGCGACAATAAGTTTGTGGTCCAGCATCCAATGTAAAAGCATAGGCGGCTATTGTGAAATTGGAACGGAACCGATTTTTTAATTTCGAAAATTAAAGGCTTAAATGGTTGGAAGTATTCGGGAAATCATATTGACGATATCCCAATGCTTTACATTTTCCGAATATGTGCATATTTGTTATCACATCGTCTTTATTCAGCCAGGAAAATTCGCTGTATGATGATAATTTAGAGATTTACATTTTTAAGGTCAATGGGTGCAATAAGTACACTATGAATACGGAAACTCAGAAAACGAGTGCGGGATTTTAGTGACGTAGCTTTTTTGTGATTATTTATGCTTTTGAGGTGCGAATTCTCCCTTTTTTTACTCGATTTTTATAGCTTGGACCCAAAAACAATAATCGTAACGTCAGATGATACGGGGTATTTTTTTTATTAATTTATTATACAGTTTGTTAGGAGTTCGATTTCGGATACTTTAACCACGTGTTGTACGTCCAATTTTATCGACAAAAACCATATTATTCGGGATCGCACTCTTCACCCCTCTATATGGGAGCCATATCAAAATTTTCATTCTCGAATTTTAACGAGTTCACTGAAACACGTTTAAGCCCTCCACATGCATTAGAGTTGTCTTATTTTAAAGATGATTAAATTTACCAGCTTTTAAAGCCAATTTTACTAAGAAATTACTTAAAATAATAAACGAAAAACTTTGATTTTTATGAAAAATGTGGTAACATTTTTTGCATTTTTTCAGTTATTATGCTTTAGCCTGAAAACCAGTCCCTTATTTTTTTCTTCTAGTTTGTACGATATAAGTCCATTTGAGTTTATTTGGAAAACAATTATTGATTATTTACAAATTTTTAAAATATTGAGTTTTAAAGTGACGTGTTTATTAATACTTTCTTGCCATTGATCCGATTGGGTTGATATTTGGTATTTGAGGTTTATTTAGGATGCAACTAATACATTTTGACATATTATCGACATTTGAGCTTCAGGCCACGTGAATACCGTAACTTTTTTGCAATTGGTCCGATTGGGTTGAAGTTTGGTATTTATTTAAAAAACGTTCATTACTTTTGACCTATTTTTAATACTGAGTTCTTGGTATCAAAATAACTTCTTTATTATTGGCTGGAACTGCGATTATATTTAAGGTTGATGCAATTGATAAAACTTAATTTGTTTACGTTATGTTTAGTTACGTATTTGTTGATCTGTTATCTTTGCAGGTTATTTCTGCAAATCTTTTTTACTACGTAAAACTCATAAAAGTAACTCGCTCAGAGCGACTATACAACGTGCCCAAGATAAGGAGGGCCAGTACAAGGATCCCCGTAACCATGTGAGATAGAAAGTTGGTTAAATGGGAAGAATTTAGCGGCTTTGGGTGCTTAATAAGATGCCGCTAGTAGAGTAGTTCCGGATACTTTCTCTTAGACACTTTCTCTTAGTCACTTTTTTCCCTCTTTAAGATGCCGTTATTAAATTTTAGATCCGACGTTTCGTCTTTGGGCTACCATCATGAACTTTTTTTTTCAAATACGGACCTGCTTTTTCGATTCAAATGCTTTTAATTCCGAATTCAACGGTGTATCACAAGTTCTGGTTCAATCATATTTTAGACCTCTTTTAAGTATTACTAAAGATCTTGAAGCAATATTAAATATCTTCAAAGCCCCAGAGGAAAGTAGGCTTCGGAAACAAAATGGTCATCATAGAGACATGTTTTTTGACGTTTTCGTGCCTAAAATATTTAGAATATTATTATTATTATTATTGTTATTATTGAAAAAAATCAATCTAAGAACTACGCAGTACAACTAATTTAATGCTGACTAATAAATCAAATTAACAACTTTAACAAACAATAACCAATAAAAAGTACAAAATAAAACAGTCTACGTCGGTAGTAGATGTTAAAAGATTTCATAGAAAGCATAAATATACTTGGGTTACCGAACAGATGGAGTGGTCACGTGATCGTTCTGCGCCGGAGGTGTGGCCTAGAGCCTCGATAGGCTTCATGACTTGGGGTTTTATTTAATTTTATTAGTCGAGCGGCTTTAGATCGTTTTGGTTGAATTTTCTGCTATTCGAATATTTTAATCCTCGCAATATTGAAAAGTTGAGATTGTGTTTATTTTTTTGTTAATTTGTTTGTTAACAAATAATGGCTGACGCGCCACGTACATTCCCATTGTCACCCCCCAAGAAAAGAGTACGAAAACGTGATTATGAACATATATAAAACATGTAATAACGAGCATCCAGCATAAAACAAAGTGCAAAAAGTCCAGTTTACAGCAGAAGCAGCAGGTAATAAATATTTTTAATATACAGTGTGTCCCAGGATGAGCGAATTTATACGTAAAAATTACAAAAAATGTTATGGTTAAAATTTGACCGTTTGGCATATCATTGGCACCTGATAACCTGGCACAACCTCAAAATCGGTTTGAATCCATTTTACAGCGACCGTATTATATTAAAAAAAAAAGCTGCTTACAAAGCAAAGCTGTACGTAAAAATAATTTAAAATAAATAGGCATAATTCTCCTCTTCTAAATCTGCCAAGGTTGCATCGATGGGCGGGCCTATATTTCGCGCACATCATTTACTCCATTTGTTCGGTAATCCGACTATAGCACTCCTTATCGTGTTATACCCTTAAAAGCCTTCTTCGGTTTAAAAATTGTTTTTGTAGAAAGTAATTTTCCACATAACCCCAAGGAAAAAAATCTAATGGAGTACTTTCGGGAAGACGTGGCCAGCATGGAGCTCTACAATATGTGCTGATATGTCTTCTTGGGAATCCAGTTGATAGATATTCCCTAATTACTCTGGCATTATGAGCAGGTGCTCCATCTTTTGGTTTTGAATTTCTGCAAGAGTGTCGTACTTCTTTCATCAAATGAAGATTTTCTGTGGCCCAATAATGCTGATTTTTTTCTTTTAAAAATACCGTTTTTCGTCAGATCAGATGATCTGGTTAGGAAAATCTTCATTATCTTGACAATTTCTCGTGTACCACTCCGACGCCTCTCTGTATTACCTGGTCTTGACAAAATCTGCATTTAGATGGATGAAGCTTGTATTTTTTTTAAAATGAATTGCGCCGTGGATTTTTCACGCCTACGTTATTTTCAATTTTCCGTGTTGAAAAACCAGGTTTAGCGGTAACAGTTAATAATTCCGTTTTTTTTCGGATATCTCCGGATTTACTTTGAACTTTTTAGATTTGCGAGCGGCATGTTATTGAGCACCTAAAGCCGCTAAATTAAATCAACTTTCTATCTCTCATAGTTTAAGGAGATCCCTGCACTCCTTATCTTGGGAACGTTGGAAAAACACATTATGGTTCTTTGAGGCATGATACCCCAAGAACTGATTCTCTCTTTCCTTCGCATATAAACTTCGACTAATCAGACCTAACTACACCTGCAGCAGTACTCTCTAACTCGATAAACATAGAAATAGACAAGAAAAAATATAGAAAGAAAATATCTTTCTATGCGTGATTAGCACTCGCTATCACCTTTTTTCTATGTCACTCGGCATCGTTCGGCTTTGGACATTCTTATACAACCCAATCTACAAATATTAGCCTATTTTTATAGCTAATGGGATTTTTCACAGCCCACAATGTCAATTACTGAAATGTCGTTCGACATTATCGATCTTTTAAGTAATAAGTATGCTTTGTTATTGTTTCTAATTTCATCCTATATCCATAAGGGATGCCGATAAGGGAAACGTTTTCTTATAGATTTTTGAAGTAATTTTAGGTATCAATAAGACGGCGAATTTTATGATGGATACTCATAATTTTATCTTATCTCTTTCCTAGTGTGTATTTATAATAGCTTAATATATTTTCTTTATTTTTATTTAAATATATCTATTATTAAATTTATATTTTAATATTTGTCTTAAAATATTAATATTGTAATAAAATATAGATTTAAGATAATAATATTATTAATTTTGCCTTAGAAATGGAAGAGAAATAACAAACGATTAAATTAAGGATAAAAGGATTATATACACTCGCCGGCACAAAATTCCGCCACATAATATATTGGCCAAGTTTGATGTTTTATAAATTTTTTATTTTTTATCAGATTTTCACGATTTTGCCATCAGTTTTTAGATACATTTGCTGTGATTTTTTTAAATCATTTTGTAATGTAGCATTTTTCGATTAGGCTATATTATACAGGAGTAAAACAAACTGTTGTTTTTTCTCGTAATTTCAAAAGACCCTGTAGGAAAATTAAGGTGGATAATTCTGTTTACATACTATTCCTTGTAATCCTTGATGTATTCTAAACATTTCGATTTTTGATTCATTTTATTATCTCATTTCTGCTGCGAGCTGCAAATTTTTTATTAAAACGCTGATTTGAAGCGTATTTTTATTACACAGAAAAAAATACTGTTGTGTTTCCAATTATTTGTTAGTATTTGTATGTTTTTTCATTGTTTTAAATATATTTATAATAGTTTCAATTCCATGTTATCCAAACAATTTAACCCTTAAGTTCAAAATAATTACAGCTACGCAATTAAATTTTAAATACTTTATGTCTCTATTTAATGATATATTGTGTCCCTCCAATACTGATATAAGCATTAATTTAATGAAAGCATTTATGTAATTTTAATATATATCATGCTTTTCATTGAAAAAAATATACTATTTATTTGATAATTAAAATCATTTGCTACAAACACATTATTCAGTAATTAATTTAAAATATATTTATTTTCTTTAAAACACAACTATTACTGTCACAATACACCATATTATTAATGTAATGTCCAAATTGTTCAGAGAATTACCAAGTAGTATTGGGCCAAAGACAGCTTATATTAACTTCAATGATCCTTGTCGTTAACTCAACTACTTTGTACTCCCGTAGATTGGTATATGATTTGGATCTACCAAATAGCGTAAATCTGCGCGGCGTGCCTGTGTGGAGGTGTCCTGTCGCGTCGTTACTAGTCATTTTGGCTTGTTTGTTTCAAAAAGCAGCATTATCGTCCTCGCACCTGCATGTTAATTTGTGTTCGTGCTAATTTAAATTGTGTGTTGTAGATCCATAATATTAATAATTATAGTACGATGGACGAGTTTTTAAAAAAACATGATTTAGAGGAGCTTATACCTACGCTAATCTTTGAAGGTAAGTACCTACCTCTGTATGTAATACATAATGTCAGACATGGTTGCAGTTTTCACGTTTTTTTATTTTATATATTATTATAATATATATATTATATAAATGAATAAATTTATTTAGTTTTGTATATTTCTAGTTTCTGTTTTATTTCTAGCCTGTTTCCTGTTCCTGTTTTCCTAGTGGTCTTAGAAATTAAGGAAAATGTTTTTTATTTTTTTTGACTTTTGGAACAAAAGTTTATGTTTAAATTGTCTATAAGATTTGAAACTGAATTCGCAGGTTTCCTTTTTTTGACAAATTATTATGTTAACTATTTGATTTTTTTTTAAATTCCCATTTCAGCTTTGCGATGTTTCTATTTAATTTTAAAGTGTACATAATAGTGTATAATCAGTTATGCTTTATTACAAATAGATATAAAACATAACGTTTTGTCTCTGTTTCTTTTCTTTCTTTCTTTCTTTCTTTTTTGTATAACTTATATGTAATACCCTAAAAAAATGTTTGACCTTTTTTACCTGTCACATTGAGAAAGTCTTGTTTTTTTTTTGTCATGTTTCATATTTATTTGTAATAAAGCATATCTGATTATGAGTTGTACTTTTGGAAACTTTGCAGAACTTATTTCTTTTTTACTAACTCAAATACCTACAGAGTGATTATTAACCTATATGTATAAACTTGAAAAGTTATTGCTGATAACAAAAATAATGACTAATAATGAAGAAAAAATGACGGTAAAATATTTTTAGATTCTAAAATAATTTGTGTTTTTACGAAAATTTGTATGAACTTTATGAGGTGGAATTTAATTTATAAAGGATATTTTTGTTTCAGCGATGGAATCAATTGATTACATCTTTGACATAATCAAAATGGTTTAAATGCTAACGGTTTCCATCAATAAATCCATCACTGAATAAAAAAATCGCCCTTATAAACAAAATTCCACCTGATAAAGTTGATAATTTTTTGTGAACAAAAAACAAATTATTTCAAAATCTAAAAATATTTAACTAACATATTTTTTAATTTTTAGTTATTTGTCATCAGCAATAATTTCCCAAGTTTACGCGTATAAATTAAAAATCACCCTGTATTTAGTATAGGATCACACCAATTAATAAAATATTTCGGATAAAAAATCAATTGTAATTGATTTGAATCCAGATACCTATAATATTAATTATAAGTTTTAATATCCTCAATTTTAATGAGCAATTTTTGCAAAATTACTAATTATTCTGACAATTAATGTATTAAATTCTTCCAATTGTAGTTAAGATTGGGGCAATTACGAATCTGACAAAATTCAAATACATTCTGTAATTCATTATTTTATAATGCACTACACTGGTAATCTATGAAACAACATGAGGCATTAAAACAATTCAACATGCGATCCTAACAAAAGAACCATAAAGTTAAGGCAAAAAAAATATTTTCAAATCAATTATAAAGTACCCGTTTAATTCAATGAAACCTTGTAATTAAATCTTTCATTAAAATCCGATAACATCTTGTCATTGAATTCAAGATATGATATAATTAGTTACCAAATTTAGACTTGTAGTTGAATAAAACTCTACTGTAATTGAAGAATACTGATTGTAAGAAGTCATTGAATCAAAGCATAAGTTTTTGACAAAACGACAGATTTTTTTGTGTGTAGGAGAAACAAACACTAGGTATATCATAAAGTTAATTAAAAAAACAATTTTAATAGCGTGTATTTCCTCCTCTCGCGGCAATAACAGCTTGCAGTCTTCGCGGCATCGAATGAATAAGGTTCCTTATTCTTTCTTGAGGAATAGCCTCATATTCTTTGATCAGCGCTAGTCGTAAGTCTGGCAAGGTTTGTGGTTGTACAGGACGATGACGAACGGCCCTTTTAAGTTGATCCCAAAGATGTTCTATTGGGTTGAGATCCGGGCTACATGCGGGCCATTCCAATCTTGGGAGTCCAACTTCATCCAGATATTCGCTCACTACATGTGCAACGTGAGGTCTAGCATTATCATGCATTAATGTAAATTGGTTCCCAATGAATGGAGCAAATGGGACAACAACTTCTTGAAGGATTTCCTCAATGTAACGGTGGGCGGTTAGAGCTTCATTTTCAATAAATACAAGATTTGGAAGGATGCATGCTTCGGTAGAAATACCCGCCCAAATCATGACTGAACCGCCACGATATGAGATTTGTTCTGAAATGGTGCAGTCAGCATGTCTTTCATTTCTACGTCTGTGTACCCGCTCACGACCATCCGGTGTCCTTAAACAAACCTTGGATTCATCTGTGAATAGTACGTTTGCCCACTGTTCTAGAGTCCACTCAAAATGCGATCTTGCAAAACTCAGTCGGTGTTGTCGATGCCGAGGAAGTAATTGTGGACATCTTGCTGGCCTTCGTGAATAAAGTCCAGCTTCTGCTAATCTTCTACGTATCGTTCTTTCACTTACACTTACTCCATGAAGTATTCGCAAGTCATTTTTTAGACACACAACAGTAGATCTTCGATCTTTTAAAGAACTAATGGTGACAAAGTGATCATCAGGTGCAGTGGTCATTCTCCTTCTGCCAGAGCCTTGTCGTCTAGTAAAAATTCCCGTCTGTAAATACCTATTCCAGGCATCTCGAACTGTAGACCGCGGAAATCTCAGAGTACGGGCGACATAACTTTTGCTACGGCCATCTAGAGGATGGCCGTAGCAACAATTCTACCCACGTCTGCTGGAGTTAATACCATATTGACACACAACAAATTATAATAGTGACACTGTCAAACTTTATGTCACATTAATTGCGTCCTTAGCCAACGTCGATAATTTTTAACCAAAAACTTGACATTAATTATTTAAAAATAAGCTTCAAATCAGCGTTTTAATAAAAAAATTGCAGCTCGCAGCAGAAATGAGATAATGGAATGAATCAAAAATCGAAATGTTTAGAATACATCAAAGATTACAAGGAACAGTATGTAAACAGAATTATCCACCTTAATTTTCCTACAGGGTCTTTTGAAATTACGAGAAAAAACAACAGTTTGTTTTACTCCTGTATAATATAGCCTAATCGAAAAATGCTACTTTACAAAATGATTTTAAAAAATAATCACAACAAATGTATCTAAAAACTGATGGCAAAATCGTGAGAATCTGATAAAAAATAAAAAATTTATAAAACATCAAACTTGGCCAATATTTCAGGGTGGCGGAATTTTGTGCCGGCGAGTATATATATATATAGTATTTTCAAAATTTGGGAAGAGTAATAAAACCCATTTTATTCCCTTCTGAATCACTGGGACTTTCCCAATTTCGGGGCGTAAATAAGCGTGGATACACTATATGACCTTTTAAACTTAATGATCGTTTTAAACCTGAAAAAAGTAGTTAACAAATTATAGTTCACTCAAAGATATACCGTTGATCTTTTGACCGCAATAAAACCCTAATTATCTGTTGTAACCAAGTGATTTAAGTAAGTTATTTTTTTGTAGTCTTTTATGGTTTAACATTTTCTAATAAAATACTATTCTTTATTTAAAGCTTTTCACAGGCAAAACGTTAACCCACGGGCCAAAAATATAGGAGCGAAGCGACTCTACTTGTTTATTCAACGTTATTTATGTAAAAATTTTCGAGAGTGAATAATTGTCCATAAAACAGCGAATATCTCTTTCTCGTCTGTCAAAGGCGTACTTGAAAGTAAATGCAAAAATGTACCAGAAACTCTTTCGCAACAACAACAACAACAAAAAAAAAGAGAAAAAAAAGTCCACATCCCGATAATAAATACCGAAAAATTTGTCGTGTAACACCAGCCGAAAACCCACACCGGGTCCATAATTTTTCGGTCGGCTTCAGAAAAACATCTCAATTGTGACGGGGTCCACCCAGCGGCCCAGCGGTTCGTCCTTTCACAAATGCCGGACCAAGAAACGATTTTTTTCCCCGCAGTGGTCGTTTGTCCGCATTTACATAAACATTTTACCCGGAGACCCGGTTTTGTTCGAAATGATCGCTCCGAACCCTCATAAAATTAATTTATGTTTCGGGAACGTGTTTTCTGCATTGATACACCACCGTTTTCTTTTTTATTTTTCTCTGTATATTTGTAAAGAGTCACTTCAAAATGATTTTTATTAAATAGGCCTGCATCCACTCTTAAATTATGCACAAGAATATTTATGTTACAATAGGATATTCCATCCTGGAGGTTACCAGTTGTGGGTCCCAATGAGTGACTAACATTTTATTTAAAATTTAGAAAACTCATTAAAATTTAAAAAAAAAACATAGCATATTTAACACTAGTCCAAACAAGATGTATTTAATTATTTCCTAATATGTAGGACAGCTTTTGTTATAGGTTTACTTTAGGAATAGTTATTATGAAATATTATTTAATATATTTTAGATAGTTTATGCCTGAGTGTGCATGTTTGATCTTTGAATGTATACATCGTATGATTGAGGTAACTAGGTTCCAGTGTATTAGTGTGAACTAGTTGGTAGAACTAAGAGAGTGCTATTATTAAAAAGTCGCTGTGATAGAATATAGTAAAATGTTCCTCAAAGTGTTTTTTTTTTGTTCATTTCTTCCATGCGTAGAACTGGTTACTACAATATCCCTTAAACTGAATATTACATGGCGATCCTGCCAGTCGTATTGGAAGGATGAATAAGTTTTTTAATTAGAGCAACAAAAAATTACATATTTTAAAAAAATGGGCACTAATCAATCTAAGGAAGAAATGATAGTAACGCAAGCTGGTAATAGTGGTGGCCTAACGGCCGATGTTCCTGTAGGAAAGTGAGGTTTGGGCATATCAGCCTTCTGTCTCATTTTGGTCATTGGGTTTTGGTGCGACGAGGCAAAAAGATGTTGGAAAAAAAGATAAGGAGAGAAATCAGAGCCAGCCAAGAACTTCTGTAGGTTACGGAGTGAAGGAATGGGACGGAATGGAATAAAAGTGTAGCAGTAAGTCGTTTAATGTTATACTTTATCTTAATTATTATGTTTGTATAGGAAATTAGATAAATGACTATTGTTAAGGAATTTTTAGATTTAAAGGATATACTTAGTAAATTTTATGATAATATTAAAAAATAGTCGAAAGATAGACGAGGAAAGCCAGAGAGAATCAATAAGTTATTTTCATATTTAGCAAAATTAGAACTTAAATTTAATGAGTTAGGAGAAAAATATTCTGAAACGGCTTAAACGAATGACTCAATAGAGGAAAGTATAGGTTTTATCAGAAATATTTTAAAAAATAGTAGGTTATTATTAATAAGTTGGGTAAAAGTAGCTAGGCCAGGTAGTACTACTAGTTCGGGTAGTAATACTTATGATATGTCATTAGGAACATGTCATGGAAATTTGATTTAAGAACAGCCGTGTCCATCTACCAAGTATAGATGGTACGGAAGACGTGACAAAAAGTTGGTTGAAACTATTGACTTATATAACGATTTTCTAGATGCCAGTGAGAAATCACATTTAATTAAGTATGTTTTGAAAGCAAGGGTGTCTACAAGTGCTAAATTACGATTTAAAACGCAGTATAATACGGTTGAAGAATTAATCACAGATATGAAAAACAATTTGTTGACTAGAAAGGCACTAGCGGCAATTTCACGTCAACTACACAATGTTCGACAAGAAAATAGGAGTGGTGAAGAATTTGCTAAAGTAGTAGAAGAATTGTTGGTTGATTTGACGTTGGCGCAAGCGGATAACGATGATAGGGTAGTTCAAATTTTGTAACCAATAAATGAAAAATTGGCCATTAATTCATTTGCCAATGGTTTAAAAAGCGACGAGTTGTAAACTATTATAAAGGCCAGAAATTATGAAAATTTAAAAGACGCAATAATGGGCGCAAAAGAAGCTGAGATAGGGAGATAACGTAAGATAACGTAAGAAGTATAGATAGGGAGATACTTAAAATAACGTATAGCTTTATTACAATTAAAAGTGGTATGAAACTTTTAGTGTTAAAAAACTGTCATATGGTTAGAAAAATATTTTCGGTAAATAAAAACATTTTTCTTTTTTCTCCCCCAGAGTGTAGTAGGTGTAGTAATAAATGTAACATAGATTTAGAACATATTTTAACATTAGTCTAAACAAATTGTATTTTATTATCTCCTAATATGTAGGACAGCTTTTGTTATAGGTTTACTTTAGGAATAGTTATTATGAAATTTTATTTAATATTTTTTAGATAGTTTATGCCTGAGTGTGCATGTTTGATCTTTGAATGTATACATCGTATGATTGAGGTAATTAGGTTCCACTGTATTAGTGTGAACTAGTTGGTAGAACTAAGAGAGTGCTATTATTAAAAAGTCGCTGTAATAGAATGTAGTAAAATGTTCCTCAAAGTGTTTTTTTTTGTTCATTTCTTCCACGCGTAGAACTGGTTACTAAAATATCCCTTAAATTGGATATTACAATTATATTCAGAAGGTCGATTTTTTGAATTGTGGTATCCATTTAATAACAAAAAATGTATTTAAAACTTAAATAAAAATAATTAAATATTGTAAGAAAGGCGATTTCTTGTTGTCATGGTATTCCATAAAAATCCGAAAAATATGCTTAAAATAATTTAATTATTGCGCCTAATACGTGACCAAGCAAATTAATTAAATTCATAAAAACAGCAAAAATTTTCGTCAAGAAATTAAATTAAACGTGGTGTTTTGTGGGTAAATTGTTCAAGTTCTGACGAAGACTATTGGCTTATTAGTACGATCAATCTGTAACTTTTTTTGGCAAAAATAAGCGAATACTTGATACCATTAAATTCCTTTTAAAAGTTCAATTCCTTATTAAAAGCACAAAAACAAAAAGTTGCGATCCCCCATACTTTTTGGAAAACTCAAAATTTTATTGTAATCGATTCTTCACAAAAACCGTGGGTTAAGGGAAACCGTGGGTTAAGGGAAAAGTGTCCGAAACAAAAAATGTTTATAATTAAATTGCCTAGAATTTTTATACTACGTTTTTTTCTGTAAAATCAAATGCGCCGAAGATAGAGGGTGCTAAAATCACCTTAAATTACTTTTTCCAAAATTTCGTCCTGAAATAATTTTTTTTTCACTGTTTCAAACATTTTCAATATGTAGAACTCAAAAAATCCTTCAAAAATGCATTTTTTTCATGTCTCGTTATTGAGAGCAAATCAAATCAAATCAAAATATACCTTAAAACTTTATAATTATAACTATAATTAATAAGTACAATAAACAATATTATGTCCAATAATTAAAGCTAAATAAATACCTATTTTTTTTTGTTTTGAGGAGAGTGATCAAGCTGATGATATGAATAATTTTGTTGGTGTTTATTGGTTGAATCACTTTTCATAACCAGCTTTTTAATAGAAATTGACAGCATATTGTATACTTACTACTTATATTGTATACTTATACAGGCAGAAAACATGTAATAAATCTACAACAAAATGATTTACTAAACTTGGGTGTGCAAAGATTTTCTTTTAAATTCATTCTTGTGGAGTAACTATGTGACACGAAGGAAAAACTGTTATTTATTTTAGGAAAACACAAGAAACAAGATAATGTATACAAATTTCTAATGTTACGGACATTTAACTCTTTATACAATAACAATGTAGAGTATCTACGTGGTTTCTTAGATAAAATTTTTAAAATACTATTTTGACAAGTTGATGGAACTTTCAGATTTGCATCATATAAGCCTCCCCAAACATCAATCCCATATCTTAATATTGATTTAATTAATGAATTGTACAATATAAGCATACATTTTCTGTTAATATATCTCTAAGCTGAATAAATTTGTACCATAATTTTAGAGGTCAAAAAGACAGCATGTTCATTCCATTTAAATTTTTTTTCTATAATTATACCCAAATATTTTATTTTATTGACTTTATTAATTTTGACGCAGTTACAGTTTTTGGTTTTACTACAAGTTGACGCATGGAGTATTAAATATTCATCTTTGGGTTGACCTGCATTTGTGGGGGAAAAAGCAATAAAATTAGTTTTTTCAAAATTTAAACTGAGTTTACTTAAACCTAGCCAACGGTAAATTTTGTCCAACCCCAACTCTGCCAGATCGTATACATCATTCTAATTGTTAGCTGAAAATAACAGAGCTGTGTCATCAGCATATTATGATACCACATTGCAATTTTTTAATATGTTACCAATTTTATTTATATAAGCTAGTAAAAGTATAGGGCCTAATACCGTACCCTGGGGCAGCCCCGTAGTAATGGTCGCATATTCGCTATAAGCATTGTTAATTTTCACTTTCGGTTTCCTACCAGTTAAATAATTTTTTATTAGAAGCAGTGCCCTCCCCAAGAGAGTTTTGCTTAGATACAATTGCAAATGAAATATGATTAGAATGAACTATACAGGGTGATTCATTAAGAATGGGCAATCTCTGAACTGGAGATACTACATACCAAAATATGGCGGTTGAGCTTAACATGTCTTATACAAATGTTGCAGGTTTACGAGATACAGGGTATTTAAAGTTGGAATTTTCATTTGAAATGTCTTAATAATTTTGTGATTTTAAGCAGTATCGTCTTGTCCTAAGCCACCGTTATTGCATTGACTTAATAGGAATTTATTCTTTTAAATTACTACTATGCTAGGTAACAACAGTAAAGACAACAAATAATAATCAGTAACAATATTAAAAAAAAACTTGAAAGTAAATGCTCAAAATGCCCGCCTTCCACTTCAATACACTTTGTAAGGCGTCTCCTTAAGATCTTTGAATATTAAATAACAATTATAATATTAGCAGCTTCTTGAATTTTCTGTCATAATTCTTCGATGGATCGACCATATTGAGAAGTCTAGAGGGTTTAAGTCTGGACTTCTAGGTGGCCAAACAAATTCACTGCCACGTCCAATCCACCGGTAAGGAAAATGTTCATTAAGGTATCAGAGCTGTACTGGCAGAGAAAAATGTGGCGGCGCCCCGTCTTGCATAAACTACATGTTTCGCCTTATGGCTAGTGGTACATCTTCTACTGTGAGTTTAACTGTTGTTCAAGAAAGTTTAAATAGAGGGGCCCGTTTAGATTAGGAGGAAGCTCAAAAGGACCAATAAAAAAACCAGATATCACACCACACCAAATATTTATCTTGAATTCATACTGAAAAATTTCGTTCCTTTAGAGCATGTGGATTTTGGAGTTCCACAAATAATTGTTTTTCTAATTAACAACACCTCGTCTAGTAAACGTCGTCTCATTGGTGAAAAGAAGGTCATTAAGAAATTCCTGGTTTTCGGATTGTTTATCTAGCATAAATTGAGCAAACTGTAGGCGAACTGGTAAATCTTAAGGTAGCAAATTTTGGACAGGAGTATAGTGATATGGACGAAGATTCTCTTTCTTTAAAATTCTCCAGATAGAAGATTGGATTATTCCTGCTGCCATACTTAACCGACGAGTACTGAGATCTGGATTTTCCGAAATACGAGCTAAAACCTCTTCTTTATCATCGACGTTGATATTTTTTGGAGCACCATTTAAGGTTTTAGGACGAAAACACCCTGCTTCGCCTAGGTGGTTATAAATACGTCTGAACAGTTTGTGATTGGGTTGTCTTCGATTTGGGTATAATTCTTAATACCTTCTGGCTGCACCAAGTCCACTATAATTTGACTGAGCAAAAACGCAAATCACATCACGCATTTCACTGTTGGAATATTCATTATGACGTGGCATTTTCTTATTTTAGAATTTTTACTACAAATAATACACTCTTACTTAGTGACAGTAAAATTTTTATATAATTTTTTTACACGAAAAACTGATAAGTGCTGACATAAGCTTACTGGAAAAAAAGTCAATGTAATAACGGTGGCGTAGGATTTTTTACGCTGAATGTTTAAAATGCATTTAATAACTTAAAAACTGATAGAGTACCTTTTTAGATTTTCTAGTCGTTTTAGTCATAACTAATTAGACAAAAAAGATATGTTGTAATTTACCTAAATAACTAGGGGCGTAATTAACGCCCTGTATAAATAATGCTCAATTCACTACAAAATTCGCAATTTTCATATCAAAATACATAAAGTCGCTAATTTCCAAGAATACTTAAAATCACAAAATTATTAAAACATTTTAAACTAAAATTCCAACTTTAAATACCCTGTATCTCGTAATCCTGCAAGATTTGTATAAGACATGTTAAGCTTAATCGCTATATTTTGGTGTGTAGTATCTCCAGTTCAGAAATGTTATGTTAGACTATGTTTAGAATATGCCAGCCTCGAGTGGTCACCAGTGCATATAGATTTGTTAGAGGCTATAAGGTTAACTTATGATATTCACATCTAAATTATCTTTAAAGATATAAAATTTTTGGCTTTCAAACTGTAGAATCTAGCCAATCTACTTGTGTATGTATTGTAGCGTTTTTCCCGTTCATGAAAATAGTCAACTGATTTATTTACACACTTTCATTACGAAACGCGATTACTAGAAATATTTATTTTCACCGTATTATTTCCTCCTATTTATATCCGATTTAAATATCGCGCCAAAATTCCGAACTTGATTGCACTGAACTGTCAACTAATTCCCAGCGGTGATATTACTCCTTATATACACAGCTGACCATGAATCCAGAAAATTCGCTGACCTTCCAATCTTTACTTTTTCATTACTTTTTTAGGTATTGTTGCTTTATTGCAGTATACAAGTAGGTAATTTACATATTAAATTTAAGTAAGTAGAAGTTAGATTTACAGTGTTACGTCTATTTATTTTGTTCTTTTCAATAATTGAGCGTATAAGATACTATTTTCTAAATTGACATTTACTGAAACAGTGACATAATACCCAACAAAATAATAGGTAACTAACTTAAATTCTTATTAGATTTTCAGGTTCTTAGCGTGTAGCCACTAATCCGTTTAATTAATCTAAACTTACCAGAATCCAAATCTGTAGCACTAACAGTCACAATATCGGTGCCAACAGTAACATTTTCGAAAATCTCGTTACTGTAAGACATGGGATCGAAAACCGGCGTGTTATCGTTAAGATCCAGTACGTTACAATAAACGGTCAAAGTACTGGACAACGGATGAATTCCAGAATCCTGAGCTTGCACCACCAAGATGTAGTGTTGCACCTGAAATAAAAAAAAAACAAAAATAAAATTGCTGATTATTTGAGCCGTTTTACAGTGTTTAGTCGATACGATTGTTGTGTCTACCGCAAAAAGAACTTCATAGGCGAAACGTGCCTTGTGGCTAAATGTCGCGGTTTGACTCTTGTAAAATTCCTCCGTTGTTGTAAATTTGTTATTGTTTTGTGGTGTTTGTTGCATTCCATTATGTCGGCCATGAGAGCGGTATCTTTCCCCGTTTTAAATGTTATTTTAATTTGATTTTATGGCTAAACCGTAAGTCGTAAATAAGAAAAATGTATGAAATAAAAAACGAAGGCAATTCTATCATAATTGTGATGGATATTGCTGGAGTACTGGTATTGGAAACAGAATTCGATTTTGAACACTCACAAAGCATCATTGAGGTAGATGAATTAAAAATTAAGAAGAGATTAGACAGAAGTAAAGTTCTGGAAATATTACATCTCAATGTATATAAAGTTGGAGAGTGTTTTTGATGAAATATTTATATTTTTACAAACCTGTGACCTCCAAAATACTGACATTTTATTACTGAGTAAAACAAGAAATAATTATTGATCAGAGTAAAACAAAATTCTACCGCAAAAAATTTTAATACTTGCGAAGTCAAAAATCTTGAACTTTTGTTGTTACGGAAAAAAATCCACAAACAGCATAAAATTTGTTTTGCAAAATTTTAAGTGCCATGTATCATGTATGTAAAACATCTGAAACTATTAAATTAAAAAAACGTGTTAAAATTAAACCTTGGCACACCAGCGCAATTATAACTTCTATTAAAAAAGCTAAAATTATCTATTACCTAAAAATAAAAGTATTACTCAAAATATGTTTCTAAGGCCAAAGAGCCAAAATAAACTTATTTTTCATTTGTATCTACTCGTTCTTCTTCTGCACTTTATAAATCAAACCTTTATCTAGAGCTCTGTTTTAAGTTAAAAAAAAACAATTATAGTGCACATTAATAAATAAAGAAATAAAACTGGAATTACCAGCTAATGACTCCAGTAACAATACAAACTTTGAAATTATTTGATTAAATGTTAAAATTTTAAAATAAAAACCAGTATGCTTTTTAATATGTTGTTAGTACTAACAATTCTATATTTAACCTTAATAACTTTGTTAAATCCGACCTTGTCAGCAGTAAAAAGGGTTTGGGCATCTTTGTGCATCTTCCTAAGGTCTTTGATAATGTGTGTCATCAAAAGCTCGTGAAATTTTTAAACAAATAAAAAATAAAAATAGTAAAGGTTGCTTTCTGTAACAGTACTAAAAATTGTCAAGAAATTATTGTTGTTGCCTATTATAAAACTAATAAATAGGTGTTTTCAAGAATCAACTCTTCCAAACATCTGGAATAAGGTTTGAGTCATTCCACTATTTAAAAAGGAAAATTACAAGAATATATTAAATTACCGACCGATATGTACTATTAGCGATTTTATCCAAGATTTTGGAAAAGTGTGTTATGTACAGCTTCAGGACTAATAGATTTAGTATCCTATATTTCTCGTGCCTTTAATAGGAAACAATATTTGAATACAGCATTCTGTGACTTAAACAAGGCTTTTGATCGTGTTTCACATGATCTACTAATCTATAAACTTAAATGCTATCAGTTTAGTCAAGAGTCTATTAAAATGTTGCTTTCCTATTTGAGTGGATGTTCGCAAGTAGTTGTACTCGATGGAGTATTGTCATCTGCAAGAAATATAGCCTCCAAGAAAGACAAAAGGAAATAAAACTAAAATTTGTATCGCCCAAAAAAACCGGATGAAGGAAAAGTGTAAGGAAATGAAAGATTTGAAGAATAAACATGTCAGTTTCAAGATGTCTAAAAAAGTCAGAGAAGTGGGAGGTTTATATAATAAAAACACCACTGATACGTTAGTATGCACTGAAGGGAAAAATATCCTAGAGGAGCAAGAAATCCGTGGATAAATGAGCTGTTTAATTATGATAGACCGAATGAATCCAACTTTGATGATCATGCTAATATAAAAGGAGAACCAGAAATTCTTAAGTGTGAAGTTTTATTTGCAATTAAACCTGGAAAAACCAAAAAAACCATCGGTCATTAGACTAGATTGCTATTGATCAAATTGCAGCTTGACTGAGAAATTCCATAAACCCCATCTTAGAAATTAAGATGCCGTAAGAAATACAGTCATACAGGGTTGCTCCTATATGAAGTCATCCTTTCCTAACTAAACCCTCATATACCTTGCTTAATGCCATTATAGTAGACCTCCTCTCCTTAAAACTAAATTGTTCATTAATGAGCAGGCTGTTGCAAACTGTGTAAAGGTAGAAGAATAAGAAATGAGGCTTAACATAAATATCAACAAGACGAAATTTATAGTGTTCAGTCGACAACCACATCCTGATAATGCAGATTGATACGAAAAATATAGACAGAGTAATCCTGCTTAAGTATGTTGGATGTTATATCATCAAAAATCTAATTCCAGATAGAGAAATAAGATATAGAATAGTAAACCACTATTCTTCAATGATAATCCGAGTTTAAATTTACACCAGAGAATGATAAAATCTTACATATGGATTTCAGTTAATCGGTTAGAAGCGTTGAATATATGTTTATATCAGCGAATCGGAATGCAGAGAAATACCTATGCAGACCATCAAAACGGCACTAACACACGTAACACATATGCTACTAAATTCAGTTAGTAAGAGAATCTATATCTTGGACATGTCTTCAGAGGAGAGCGATACAGAATCTTACAGTTGATCATGATGCGAAAAGTAGAAGAACGTATTAGATTAAGAAGAAAGCGGGTTTCCTGGCTGACGAACATCCATCAATGAACACGGTTATAAGCAGCGTAGAGGAAGAATTCCGTTTGGTGCAGAATCAAGAGATACTTGTCCAAATAACGTCAAGGAGACCTGATACGGCACTTAAAGTAGAAGATAACTCAAAAATTGAAAAAATCGAGTAAAACTACCAAGAAGTTTATCTTATAAAAGAGAAAAATCATTGACACTTTTTTCGTCATTAAAAAAAAATTAGCCTTCTTTTAAGTTTTTTTCTATAGATTATTATATTATTATTATTTTTTTATATTTTATTGATCCAAATAAAGTTAAATAGTTTAGAATATTGTTGGGTTTAGGGATCAATATAATAAAAGTTCAAGCCTATTTAAATTCGCCGACGTTTCGCAAAATATACTTGCAACATCAGGGCGCTAAAACACAATAATAATAATAATTAAGATAACAGAAAAAAAATGTTTGTACAGTTAAGACTTAATTATAATTTAAATTAAAATAAATAAAACCTGATTTTTCTAATTTTGATACAACCAAAGTTAGACACACACCTATGATACAAATGAAAGAAAAAAAAGGGACGGATATTACAAGAATGAGAAAAAAATCTTACAATTCAATATATTGGACTTAAGTCAAAAAATAATAAAAATTAACATTTATAGAGCTTAACCTATACAATAACCTCTATTTATATAGGTAAACCCAACAATACTCCAAACGATTTATTATTATTATTGTTATTATTGTATAGTAGAAATAAATAGAAATTTGTCACATTATAAATGCAACTTGATTAAGAATAAAAGTATCAAAGGACTATAAAAACTCTAAGGATTTCCTTAAAACGAAATGGGAATTTTGGAAATATATTATCTAATAAACAGAGAGCGAGAAGTAACGGTAAAGCTATGGAAGGCGAAGGCAAAGAAGACAAAGAGGGTGAAGACGAAAATCAACTCTTAAAGAAGGTAAGGATTTCCTTAGAATGAATCAGGAAATCTGGAAATCTTAGTTCTGAACCAATACAAGAATTTCAAGGATTATTGTCTAATATGTTTAGCATTAGAGACCAGAAAATCTTAAGAAGGCAACCAATTGATCAATCTAAAGTTTTATTAAAAGTTACCAAAGACAAAACCAGCGAGTCCAAGAAATCAAGAATTTAACCGACATATCGTATCTATTACCGCTTCTAAGAGTAATACCACTTTAGAAAGACAGGGTATACCGAAGAATGTCATTATGACGAAAAAATGGTTATTAGAATATTCTTAGATATGTAAGTCAAGAAATTATTATTTTATAGTGAAGAAAAAGTAGAAGTTTTTACCCTAACGGAGAGGGATTCCCTGGATTGGACACTAACGTTTTATATTATACCGTAACAACTCTGATTAGGTTATCATAATTCATATCTTAGAAAGCCATAAAACTTTTGGGCATACCAGCATACAAATATACCCCCAAGAGAGCAACTTTTTGCTGATTCGATTTACCATTTATCTCTCTCCCTCCAATCGGAGACAATGCCAAAGAATACCTTACAGATCCAACTGAAATATGATATTCCTGACTTCATAGAATACCAGAAAAAATTCCAAGGTACCAACCGACGAGTTAGATAATTAATTTTCATACCATAGCGTCTCATAAACGGGCCGAACGGCTCCGCCATGCGGCTCAAAAAGGAGATATGATCCTCGCCTCGCAATAAATTAAAGACAAAACATTTCTCTGGCCATGTTTTCGATTTTATTAAAAGAATATAGATTGATTCGTTGACGGGTTTTTGCGGAAAAACCGATAGGAGAACACCGGCTCGTAACCGGCATATTTCCTTATATCCAGTTTTTCTGCACGGTCAATTCCTGTTTGGATTTTTTCGAAAAATCAACGGCGGGGTGGTAATTATGAATTCCTCGTGTGCAAAGAGGTGTGAATCGGGTGTTAATTGCCTTATGATTGTCGCTAATGCGTGAGGAATATATTGGAATTTTTTTGTTATAATATAATGTATGAGATTCATTTACGGGTTTGGAATATATGGCAGTAAATCACTGTTTTTTCTTTGTTCAGGCAATTTTTCACTTGCATTGAAGATATTGAGCCATTCAGAAATCCTATTTTGTGAGAGAGTTTTGGACTTCTGAAAGACTCAAGCGGATCTGGAAATGGTCACGTTACTAACAAAGTTATTAATAAGTATGCAGCTACTTCCATTCAGTTCTTTACAAAGACTTACTGGTTGTATCTTCCCAGGCAACACATCATATATTTTATCGTTCAATATATATTTATTCAACGATTTTTAGTAAATTTTTGGTTTTGATATATTTATCAACTGTATATCGACGCCGTTACGACAAAAGTGCCAACCAGCAAATTTTACAGGAGATCCGAAAAATTAATACTGCTTGTTCTAAATGCTTGGATAAGTTTTATTGTTTACAAACTGATAAAGTGGTGTTTAAAATGAAGAATTTTATTTAAAAAAATGTAAAAAAACGTTTTAGTTTTCTATTATAATTATTGTTTTGTCGTTTGCGCCTTTTCTAATAAAATCTTTTCTATCATTACGGTCTTTATGCCTTTCTAATTGGACTTACGCCTTCTCTAAAAAATGTGTATAGTTTAAAAATGGTAGTTAGACAGTAGATACGCCCTTGCCCATTTTATTAAAAAAAGTTCTTGGCGCTTAGATGAAAATTTAAAAAAAATAAGAAACAATAATAAATAATCGTTTTTATTAAAAATATTTAAAAAAAATTACAAATAAGTAACATAAACATTTCTAAAACAAAAATAAAATCAAATTCTTTCTAAAAGGAAGTAAAATATCTAAGTAGAAAATAGCAAAACATTAAAAAATTATTTTTTCATAAAAAAATATTTTATAAAAAAAAAACAAAACATTCTTTGGAAACTAAACTTAAAAAAAGCGAAATAGAAAAAGTATGTAAATCTGAATAAGCTATTAATCTTTGCTGTTATCTTCCATATCGGTTTCAGGTAGCACATCAGGTACTTTGTTATTACAAGTAAAGGAAAAGTATTCGGAATGATAATGCTTTTTAATAGACAATTTTTTACATAAATTTGTCAGATCTTGATATTTTGATTTATTAATTGGTAATTCATTTGTATATGCACGGCAAGGTAATTTTCGACAACTCCAATCAACTTTATAAAATTGTGATTCTAAATCATAACTTGTAGAAATCTCAATGCAAGTTAAATCTAATTTGGAAAGCTTTGCCTTTTTTATATCTGTTGTTTTAATTTCGGTACCATCTGTTGCCTTAATCTTTTTTAAAGAAGTTACTGCTTTCCAATCCAAAAAGTCAGAAAAATTCATTTGAACTACCACATATGGCTTAGGCCGCTTTCTAGCATTCCTAATGACAGTAGGCCATTCTGAGGGTGCTTGAATGTTCATGGATGTAGTATATTTTTCAATAACGGTGTGAACACTATCTACTGGCATATAGGTATGCCCCGCTACTAAATAAGTTATTGAAATATCGGTTACATGCAGTGAATTTTGTAAAAAGTATGACAACATATTTAGCATGAATTTGTTTTTGTTTTGCCCCTGGGCAATTATCGCAAAATAAGGACAGTGATTGAAACTTACCACCTCGATCAACTTGAAATAAGTAGGTGTATAAATTATTCTCTTTTGATCTAGCGTCTTTTGATTTACTTTCATAAACTGTAAAATTGTAAACAGCATACTTCCTTGAAAAACCGAAAATCATACTTGGGCCATGTGGTGTAGAAAGAACTTTTTGTAGGTCAAACGACACGACAAGAAACCCGTCTTTTGAAGATTTTTCCTGCTCTGCAAGAAAAATCCGTTTTGCTTCATCTTTTTCTTTGGTGTGTTTTAAGCAGTCATCTTTTACGGAATCAGTTTTTTCAACATCTGAAATATTTTTGTATTTTTCACATTTCAGACACTTATCTTTTTTAGGTCTGTGTATTCCAATATTATATTTTTCTTTAAAAATTTTTCTAAACGCTGAGAGTTTAATCGGTTTATTTCCATGACTTTTTACTACCGATTCGTACATTCTAAACAGATTTTGTACATTTCTAATTTCGCTTGAAAGATACAACCTATTGCTTGAGGCACGGCAATAATGTGAGGGTACTCTCGGCAGACTTTTTATAAAATTGTCGAACTCATTTATTTGATCTTCATTCATTTTGTGCTTGGGCGTATGTTTTCCTCTATGGTCCCTATTTTCTTTTAGTTTTCCTTGAATGGAGTTTCTAATTATTTTTTGTGTAATGTTTAAAGTGTTAATTACAAACTGTTAACAAACTCGAACTTGCATCCTTTCCTTCATGAAATAATATTGGTATGTAAGGCCCCTCCTTGATGATTCTTTTTTAGTCGTCTTGCGTTTTATTGGTACTACATTAACACATCTATTCAAAAAACTTTTTTTTTCCACAACTCTCCATACTCCAATAAAGCGAGAAAAGTTCTAATCTCTCCTCCTCCGTAAAAGCATTGCAGTTGTTTACACATTTTTTATTCAAACAGGGATTTGGTAAAATAGACTTGGCCTTTACTGTTTCATTTTTATAATTTAAATGAGATAAACCTGAATTTCGCAGTCTTTTGTTTCTAAGGCACTTACTTTCTGCTTTTTTTTCTTCCTTTCTATTAAATAATTGCTGCTAGAGGTAGATTCGGCACTAGATTGGTTACTGTTATCAGAAAAGACATGCTAGTAGAAGGTAATACGTCAGAGTCACAAGGACTGTTGTTTTCGGTTGATGGTCCTGCTGCATCCTTTTTTTTTTCTTGATTATTTTCATCTTACGGTATTTTGTCACTAAATTGCTCTGGATACCACGCATCTTCATCGTTTGAGTCCGAATAGTCTACTAAACGTGATCTTACACTACTACAAGTTTTAGTCACAGTTTCGTCAGTTTCAAGTAAAACATCAGTCTCACATTTTTCAGTCTTATCGGAAATACATTGTAACGAAGTAAAAGAAATATCTTGGTCACCTAAGATATAGTTAACAACATTTACAGGACCTTCTCCTTGTTCCCCAATGAGAATGTCATGTTGCAGAGCTTCATTAAATATGATAATATTGGTTCTTGTATCATCTAAAGCCTTATTTGGTGATTCTGGTGCAATTACTACTTGTTCTTGCGCCATTTTAACCATTTTTCGACTTCGAGACATCTGAAAAAAAAAACTTATTATTATAACAATCATGACAGTTTATTATTTAAATTAAAATTATTTATATTTTTTTAATACTTTAAATTATAACTAATAATAATTATTATACATAGTATTATTATTAATTTTTTATTACTAAATTTAATGATTTTACATTTTGGTTTCTTAAGGCCCAAGCCACACATCTTCACTTAATTTTAAAGTTAAATTATGCACCTATTTTTTGCACAACATTAGCGTGCATTATGTAATTATTTAAATTAATATTGCATTAATTAAAATAAGCAATAATTTACAACGGAAGTTTAACTTTTGTAGTAGATAGACTAATCTAAACTTTGTGTTACTTGCTTATGGGAGAATGGCGGTTAAGCCTTTTAAAAATTGTAGTTTCAAAAGGCGTAACCGCCAAAAACACAATTAAGGGCTTTTTTACCTATACTACAAACAAATGTTCATTTCAATATGACAATTCACCTTATAAAGTTAAATCCAGTCAAAATAACCCATAAATACTAATTATTTATACTTACCATGGTATACAATTTGCACCGGGCGTAAGAGCACCTTTCACCGTGGGAGTTAAACGATCACTAATGGAAAATCGGCATAAAGTGGCGCTTACAAATCTTTAGGGTCAAATTAGAGCGAATATAATTTTTTGTCCCTTGCGTTCAATACACCAAAAGATGAGTCGTTTAAAGAGGAATTCGTTTCAATTAAAATCTCAATTTTGATTTTTTGGCACTTACGCCTTTTTGTCGTGACGGCGTCGATATGGTCAAGGTATATTTATTAAACTGTAGAATATACGTATGTCATATACGATTCTGTTAACAAAAGGGATAAAATTTCGACATTAAAAAAATTGACCCGAGATTTGCATATTATCTTTTTTTAAACTCGATTATTACACCTCAAATATTTGATGAAATTCTTCTGAAAAACCACCGTTTTTCGTCCATATTATCCATTCTAATAACGCTGTTTTTATACTAAATATTTATATATAAAATTATATCAAATTTCAATTAACAGTGTTCTTAAATTAAATATTGAATATCGTATTTCATTATTGCAAAAACATCGTATTTCATCAATATAACCCTTACCCCCGACCCACCCCAAACATTTGCCCAGTAAGAAATTCTTTTGAAAAATCACCGTTTTTCGTTTATAATATCCAATCTAATAGCATTAGTTTTGTATTAAGTTATAGGTTTTTTTTTGCAAAAAATTATTGCCTAAGAAAAATTGTTTTAAGAAACATATAACACATAACCCTATTTCATTTGTCGTAAGCAAGGCGTATCACTATGAAAATTATAGTAGTTGTGTCATTTTTCATCGCAAATAAGTGAAAATTCGGTTTTTTAAGAAATCATTAGGTTTTGAGAAAATTTAAGTTTTTTTTTTGGTTCTAGACAAGTTTTTATTATCTAGGTTAATTTAATGAAATTAAATTATTAAAATTTTAATCCATCGTATATGGTCAAGGAATATTTAATATACTGTGGAATATACGTATATCATATATTTACATAGCTAGTCTTCACATTCGATCAATTCATCTGAAATATGTGATAAATTTTTTATCACATAAATGTGCCACTGTGTAGGATACGATATACTTTTTTCATACACATATATATCTTATAGAGTAATAAAGAAATTACATACACAAAGAAATCTAGAAAAAAATAGGAAATGCATTAACGTGTATAAAACAATAATGATACCAAATAAGATATACCAATTAAAAAAAACTCAAAAATACAAATTTGCAAAGGATTTAAAAAATAAAATTAAAATAAAAGGTAAAAATTATTTTTTTTGTATATCGAAAAATATCCCCTGATGCATAAATCACATGCAAATTAAAAAAAAAATATCTGCATTGGTAGTAGAGTTATTTGAAAAAAAAATTTCATTCCATTATATGCACTTTATAAACATCTTTAAATAGTATACAATATACCATACTTGACCATAGTTGGAGTTCAGCCAGAAAGGTACATCTGGTGTAAACCAAAAATAAACGTTTATTTAACTATCATGTGTTGCTTGGGTTTATTCCATTTTAAGCAATTTCAGACAACCTTCAAAATCTCTTCAAGTTTTTCAGAGAATTTTTTATCTTTGTCTTTACCACGTAATAAGGCAATAAGAGGTCGTTTCGAAATTGTAACTAATCTTCGTTTTCGTAATTCAATTGGCAAGCTTTCTGGATGATATCTACCCTGGATATCAATATCAACAGGTATCTAAATGCAGTTCCTGGATTCTTAGACTCACTGGTTTTATCTTTCGTAATTTGTGATAAAATTGTAATAAAAGCCTCTGTGATTTTTTATATTAACGTAATAATAAATTAACGACTTGAAAAATATGAAACGTTGCCTCAAGTGCTTGAAAGAAAATTATAAATAATTTGAAAATGCCTGGAGAATATAAAAAGTTACATTAAGTGCCTGGAAAAAAGTTGATAAATGATTCTGAAATTTGGATGGAAATATATGAACTGATCATTGAAACCATGGATATGGATAAATTACATCTATTTATCGTCCAAAAAACAAACCATTTTATTGTTAAATTTATAGAAGAATCTTAAAAGGAACTTGAGCAAGACTTTAAAAGCAGAACAAAAGTAATAAAATCGAAAAAATCAAAAAGTGCTCAAAAAATGTAAACTAAAAATTCTAAGGAAACCTGAGTATGGTAAAATGTAAGAAAATCTAAAAACCCAAAAAAAAAGTTTACAAAATTCTTAATACTGAAAAGTAAGAAAACTTAAAATCAAGAGGGAAATCAGAAAAAGAATTCTCCAAAGTACGTGAAGAAAATTTAGAAAAGTTTTATAAGCAAGATAATATGAGGAAAACGCCAAGCAAAAAAAAACAGAAAATTCAGTGTTCAAAAATTTAAAAAACCGAAAAAAGAATATAACAAATAGAGCAAAATTGAAAAAATCAACAGGGAAAAATTACTTAAAGAAAACGAAGAAATTTCAAATATCTTAACCAAAAATCCGTAAGTCTTAAAGGACATCAAAGAAATTTAAGAAAATCTAAGAATAATTGAATAAACTTAAGACTATTAAGAAAATTGAAAAAAATTAAAGTTTCAAAAATTTAAACCTAAGAATTACAATGAAAAATTTTAAAAAATTAGGTAAATCAAAATAAAAGCGTAGAAAACTCAATTTACCTAAGAAATAGGAAAACCTAAAAAATTTAAGCAGTCTTTACCAATTTGGAAAACCCAAAAAAACAGAAAGCAAGCAAAATCTAAGAAAGGAAACTAAAGACATTTTTCTTCGAAAAAGTTTAAAAACCTTAAAGAATGCCGATAAAATTTGAGGAAATTTAGAGAAATCGGCTAAACTAAGAAAGTCTGTGTAATGTGATCAAAAAGTTAAACAAAAAAGTTTAAAAACACATGGAAACATGACAAAATTATAGGAAAATTGATCAACGAATCAAAATAACCGATAAGAAAGGCAACGAAAAACTCAATTTACGAGAAAATTAAAAAATTAAAAGAAAACCGGCAAAAAGTACGTAAAATTCGGAAATTTCGAAAGAAAATCGAATAAACCAGGTCAAAAATAAGAAAATTTTAAGACACAACAATTGAAAATAAAATTTCCGAAAATTCTACAAAGTGTAAAATCAATGGAAAAAAACTAAGGGAATTAAACTAATAATTCTAAATATTCCCAAAAATAAAAAATCCCAGGAAAATTTAAAAAATGCAGAAACAAAGAAAAAATTAAAAATGTCTTAAAATTCATTTAAAATCTAATAAATAGACACGTACCATAAAATATTTGCAATAAAATTACCCTAAAAGCTTAGGAAAATAGGAAGAGAAAAAATCTAAACGGTAAAAAATACTTAAGAAAACAAGCAATGATCTTTTTGTGTGATTAAACGTATTTCGAACTAATAAAGCTTTCTCAGATCTTGTGAATAAAATACCATCTAATTAAGTTAAAATAGGATGGAGGAATGAAACGGATTAGACAAAATAATTTTCAACCTTATCTCTCCCTTTAATTTTAGTCAAAACAAAATGCAAAAAGTCACAATTGCAATGTTATTTATGATCCGGTCGATATCTCGTTCGAACTTAACAAATGTTATAAATCGTTTAATAACAGACCTGACCTTGTTATCGAAAGAGAAACCCCGCGGATATGTCCCGATTTTTTTCCGTCTCGAAAAAATAAACCGCCCGACTTGACAATACTCTGCCAACTTTTTGTTATTTTTTCTTGTTTTTCGTTTTCTTCTTATTTCGCTTTGTTATACGATGCGGTACGACCTTGTTACATAGTGGCATAAATTTCGTTTACGAAGCATATAACAGATAAAATATGCAGACTTCTTTACTACTATAATATTTGGACCATTTCTAGAGTGGTTTGCCAAGATTTCTGGTCTTAACTTTTGGAACTTCTTCACTTTTTTACCAATATTTCATCGGATTTCAGTAAAAACTTAATTAAGATGAGCGTTTTCAGGCATAACTTTAATGGGTACGATGCAAACTTTCCTAAAACCCTCTTTTTAAATTAAATTTCAACTGTATTATAATAGATTTAATCAAAGGAAAAAATCAAATTAGTCTTACGACTTTTACTGTATACTGAACCTCGTTCCAATCAACAGCACTTTCGATTCGTATTGTTCGATTCCGTACAACAAAACTAAGAAATCACGCTCCGCCACATTCGGAAATGAGATAATCCGGGTCCAATAGCCTTAATTTATTCTTATAAATGGATTAATTTATTTTCGATTTAGTTCACTTTCTATCGGAATCAAGGTTGGTTACATGTTACAAGTTGGAATTTGATGGAAAGTGATTAAAGTTGGCGGAAAGATTTTTTTTTAAAGTTTTTGTTATGTGAGAATTTGTTTGTTTCAGGCATTTTCAGATTTTGACAAAAGAAAATTTAAAAAGTGTGTTTTAATTGACTGTTAAGGATATTCAAGGGAATTATTTTGGAGAGTTAGAGAATTATTTTAAGGATTTTGATAAGTTCTTCCTGATATATTCTACATATCTTAGGTGTAAATTGTTTAAACATCCTTGGTATGTTTTTGTCTTTTTTTATCAGAAAATTTCTTTCAAACTTCAACATTCAAGTTTTTGAAATAGGTATTTTAGATAATTAAAGGACACATTTTAATTATATGATTAAACACGGCTACTACATGTCAAAGTCCAGAATGCATGTGGCTAAGTTCACTGTGTAACTAACTTAATTTACATCGGGTTTAACCAAAAATTCATGATGTTTACCCCGCAAATTTATTTTATTCATTAGACAGTTGCTACATACCAAAGACCAGAAAAAATGAAATGCGTGCTAACTTCATTATAGTCACTGACTTGATTTACATGTAATATTTAAGATTCAAGCCAATTCACGAAGACCGTTGACGTTTTCTCTTTTTCTGATTTTAATTGTTATTAAGACTTTATTCAATTTTTTTCTAAATTGCGCTTTACTTAATTTATATTTTTTTAACTGACTTTTATTTTAAAATTGTTTTTTTTTCATTGATTTGTCTGGTTGCAACAAACTAACAACAGGTGTTGCTAATTTCAGTTGAAGCATTGGCTTATGATTGATATCTAATAAACTTAATAATTTTGTTTTGAAACAGAATAAGTATCAGAATTACAAATTTCAAAACATTTGTTCGAAAGTTTCTTGTGTAAACTAACTAAGCAACAACTTTACCTCGCACATTTACGTACAAATACAATAAAAAACTTAAATTTGACCGATATATAAAAAGAATTCAATAAATTAAATAATTTCGCCTAATCGTCAGAGGACCAAAAGAATAAAAGAAACCTGAAAAATACATAATTCAGGTGACCGAAAAAAATAAAGAAAATCAAGTAAGCCAAACAGGAAGAAACAAGATAAAATCAATCAAAAAAAAATTAAAAAATCGAAAGAATTCAAACAAATAAAAAAAAAATCAAATGAGGGAAAAATTGAGAAAATTAATGTAGTAAAAGAAAGTTTAATCTATAAGGAAAGAAAAACAAGAAAACTAAAAGATTTCTAAAAATTTAAAAAAACAAATAAAATCCCAATAAAAAGAATACTCAGTTTAGAAAAATTAAAGAAGACTTAAAATTCAAATGTTTGTTAATCAAAACTTAGAAATTTCCAAGAACGCTCAGGACAGGTGAAAAAATCTAAGCGAATCAAATAAGTCAAAAGGAAATTGAAGAAATCTCAATTTACAAAAAATGAGGGAAACAAAAAATCCAAGTAGAAAGAATAGAAATTTAAAAAAAATCTAGTGTGCAGAAATTTTAGTGAAAAGTTTAAAATCATGAAAAATACCAAGGAAACCTAAGCAAAATATAAGAAATCCAATAAATTGAAATAAAATGAATTATAAAAAAAATTATTAAAGGAAATCCAGGAAATTTAAAATATCTCAATCAAAACTCTAAAAGCCTCAAAGAATGCCAAGGAAATTTGAGAAAATTTAGGAAAATCGAATAAACTTAAAAGAAACTTGAAAAAATCAGGAAAATGGAAAAAATGTGAAGTGATCAAAAAACCTAAATAAAAAAATAAAATTAAGGAAACGTGAGACAAATAAAAAAAAATCAAATGAACGAATAGAAAGGAAAAAAACACAATTGACAAGAGTTGAGAAACTTAGAAAGTCAGAACTAAGAACATCAAGGAAATTTAAGAGAACTGTGTAAACCAAATCAGTGGTGCTAAACTAAGTTAAGAAAAGCTTGAAACAAAAAAAAGAGGAAATTTCTATTAATATACAGAATGTAAAAATTGAAGAAAATCGAATAAACAAGATAGAACAAGTTATAACTCATAATGTGAGTCAAAGTAAAAAAAAAACACAATGTATCGAAAAATTAAAAAAACGAGCCAAAGAACAATTAATAAAAAAGTAATGAAATTGAATAAATTATAAATATTAAAAAAAATCGAAACCCTTACAGAAGGCCAAGAAAATTCGAAAATAAAAAAATCGAAAAACTTAAGAGTCTAAATTAAAAAAAAAGATAACTAAGAGCAGAATGTAACAAATTTAAATAAACTTAATTAAAAAGTGGAGAATCCGAAGAATTCGAAAAACTTTAAAGAAAATAATGAATATCTCAATAAAAATTTATAATGTCCAAAAATTTAAGTCAAAACTCAAAAATCACAAACAAAACAAACCTAAAAAAATTAAGAATTTCAAATAATCTACAAGAACAGCGAAGTAAATTCATTGACAGAAAAAAGGAAATTTAAAAAATCCAAAGAAAATCGAAAACAATTCGGAAACTCCAAAGAACGTCAAGGAAATCTTAGAAAATTGAATACACCAGATAAACGATAATAATAAAACTTTAAAGAAAAAAAAAATTTCAAAGAAAATTACAGAAATGCAAATAATAAAACAGAACTATGAAGTAAACTTAATTAAAAACAAGTAGAAGACCTTAGAATAAATGAAAATAAAAAGTTTTGGTTTCTACCGCATTTCATGATCCAGGCACACCTTGAATCAGCTTGAAATTTCACAATTCTTAAGTAATTTAACCCACTAGAGACATGAAGCACCATTTCAATGCGATCGTCACGGATTCATGATTCTCAAATAGGTTTAAAGATCAGAAAGTAGGTAAAAAGTGAATTTTTTTTGGTTTCTTTCGCATATCATGATCCAGGCATGCCTTGAATCGTCCTAAAATTCCACTGCTCTTAAGTAATTGAACCCACTAGAGACATAAAGCACCATTTTATAGAGATCGTCACGGATGCATGGTTTTCAGATAGGTTTAAAGTTCAGAAAGTGGCTAAAAAGTGTATTTTTTTGGTTTCTATCGCATTTCATGGTCCAGGAAGGCCTCGAATCGTCTTAAATTGTTACTTTTCTTAAGTAGTTAAACCCACCAGAGATGCAAAGCACTGTTTCATAGCGATCGTCACGGATTCATGGTTCTCAGATAGGTTTAAAGATCAGAAAGTGGGTAAAAAGTGCTTTTCTTTGGTTTTTATCGCATTTCATGGTTTAGGCACTCCTTGAATCGTCTTAAAATTTCACTGTTTTTAAGTAGTTGAACCCATTAGAGATGCGAAGTACTATTTCATAGCGATCGTCATGGATTCATGGTTCTTAGATATGTTTAAAGATCAGAAAGTGGGTAAAAAGTGTATTTTTTTGGTTTCTATCGCATTTCATGCTCCAGGCAGGCCTTAAACTGTTTAAAAATTTAACGGTTCTTAATAAATTAAACCCACTAGAGATGCAAAGCACTATTTCATAGCGATCGTCACGGATTCATGGTTCTCAGATAGGTTTAAAGATCAGAAAGTGGGTAAAAAGTGCCTTTCTTTGGTTTTTATCGCATTTCATGGTCCAAGCATACCTTGAATCATCTTGAATTGTTACTTTTCTTAAGTAGTTAAACCCACTAGAGACGTGAACCATCATTTCATAGCGATCGTCGCAGATTCATGGTTTTCAGATAGGTCTAAAAATCAGAAAGTGGGTAAAGTGCATTTTTTTGGTTTCTATCGCATTTTATGGTTTAGGCACCCTTTGAATTGTCTTAAAATTTCACTGTTCTTAAGTAGTTGAATCCATTAGAGACGCGAAGCACTGTTTCATAGCGATCGTCATGGATTCATGGTTCTGAGATAGGTTTAACGATCAGAAAGTGGGTAAAAAGTGAATTTTTTTGGTTTCTATTGCATTTCATGGTTCAGGCACAGTTTAAATCGTCGTAAAATTTCAGTGTTCTTAAGTAGTTAAACCTACTAGAGACGTGAAGCACCATTTTATTGCGATCGTCACGGATTCATGGTTTTCAGATAGGTTTAAAGATCAGAAAGTGGCTAAAAAAATTATGGAAAAAAAGGATATTTATGACCAGATGTTTTTGTTGGAATTTTCAAGTTTTGTTTATTCTACGTTATCATTTTTGTTGGTCTCATGTCATTTAAATATTATCTGTGATTAATATAAAGGACTGAAAAATAAAGAGCGCTAAATATTTAAAGTATAAAAATTGATATAACTTCAATCTGACTTACACCTACAATTAAAAATTTCTTACAGGAACTTGCTTTGATTTTATTTTTTTGAATTTTAGTCTAAGAATTATTATTATTGATTTAACTTAATTTTACACTGAGTTACTAAAAGCGATTTTTATGTTTTAGGTTAATTTTACAAGTTTGTTCTAAATTTTGACTAGAGTATCAAGAAGAAAAAGGTGTCATGATATGTAAAAAGTAATGCAGTGGTTACAAAAAAACTCACTGCCCATATTAGAAATGAATAACATCAGAAAGTAAAACATTCATTTTAACAAAATAAAATTAACATACATTTTTGCTTTCTTTTTTTAATGTTTTTTTTTAAGAAATAATATATTGAAAAATAGAACTAAAGTTAGTAACAAATAACGATTTAGTAACAAACAACGTAACAAAATTAAATGTGTGGTTATTAACTTGTCACTTTAACATTATCTACGCGTAGACGTAGAAAATCAAAGTCTACGTGTAAAATTCCATCACTGAAGTCATTCAAAGAAATCTCAATAAAGAAAAAAATGAAAATCCATAAAGAATTAAATAAATTAAAGGCTTAAACTTAATGCATGAGTAAAAAAAGCAAAACTTTAGAATTTTTAAAGAAAATAAAAAAAAATTGTCCAATCTTTGCTCAGTTAATACCATATATTATATACTGTTATCCAATTTACCATTTTAACACTTAGAATAATAAAATCTCTTAAAAGGCAATAAAACCAACTGAATATTCAATCGTGCTCATACAAATGTTGCAAAATTAAGTAACCGTGAACTTAAATCCTCGACGCGTTTAAATCTCTCTCTCGCCTTGAACGATCTTTTTACGCGTTTTCTCATGAACTTGCTCAATTATGCAATTTAATTGTAAACTTTTTGTCTATAATTTAATTAAGTAGTACTTATGGTGAGCCCCGCCTAAGTTACTTATTTACTAATTCTAGAATGCGCACCGGCCACGTCGTAAACCCGAGCAAGAAGAGAAAAAAAGACCCTTTTTATATCTTTCTTATATTCAACTTGTGTGGCTTTGTTAATTTAGCAATTAGTATTCTTTGATAACGGCCTGCACTTCGGGCCGATCTAGCTTCCAACATTCCTTGTGTTACCTCTTTTTTCTAAACCTTTTGTTGTTTGATACCGTTTTCTAGTGCTCTCTCTCGCTCGGAAAAACTTGATGCCTCCCATACATGTAGCCACTTTGTGTCTTTTTAATGTTTATACGGTTCGGTTGATTTTTTAATTAAAAACCCATGGTTTTCTTGCAAAAACTGCTGATTTTAAATCCGTCAGTACATGGGACCAGTGGTGTTTACTCAGTCAACGTTGAGCATTTGATTTATATTTAATCAAATGCTCAACAGGATTAAAAGAGAATCAGAACATAATGTAACAATGCGTGTTTTCTTGGTGTTCTTTGAAGTTTTTGGAATTTTACTTTGGTATCTCTTTGATAAATTTTTTATTATTTACTTTCATTTCTTTGATACATTTTTGATGATTTTTTTCTTTCCTTAGGATTTCTTGACTTTTTAGTTTTTTTCTTCATTGACTTTATTTTCTTTTTTTCCCTCTTCGATTATATCAGATTTTCTCAATTTGGCGTTCTTTAGAGCTTTCGTACTATTTATCGAAATATTGAGACTTTCTTTGATTTTCTTGTTTTTTTTTACTTCGATTATTATTATAAATTTACAAATACTTTTAGTTTTTTCTATTTTCTTGGCGTTCTTTAAGGTTTTCGAATTTTTGATTGAAATATTTAGAATTAAGTTTAATTTTCTTATATATATTTTTTTATTACATTTTCTTAGATTTTTCTCAGGTTTACACGTTTTTTAAGATCTCAATACACTATGGGTTTTTTTTTTAATTGAGATTTTCTTGATTATCAAATGTTTCCTTAAAAGAAAAAACGAAAAATCCAAGTCTCAGTCTTAAAATATCTTCCTATATGTATTAATCAGGTAACATGTTTCAGACCTTATAGCTAGATGACCTGCTAAGTACATTACTAAGTACATTACTTAGTAGGTCATCTAGCTATAAGGTTTGATGATGCTTTATTGGCGAAACATGTTACGTGATTAATACATATAGGAAGATATTTTGAGACTGAGACTTGGAGTTTTCGTTTTTTCTCTGGTTGCGTGGGGCTCTTTGAGATGGTGGACGACTTCTTTCAATGTTTTCTTAAGATGTATTAAAAATTTTTTATCTGAAATTATCTATATTCTCAGGTATTCTTAGCGATTTTTGAACTTTCTTATTTTTCCAGGATCACATCTTTTTTGGGTTCTTTGAATTTATTTAAGTTCCTTAGCCCTGCCTTTTCTTTCCTTAGTGTTCTTTATTAGACTTTTAAAATGTTAGCTCAAATATTGGGATACTCTTTGAATTCTTGTTTTTTCCTTAGATTTATTTAATATTTTTAGTTTTTTTTAGGTTTCCTTGGGGTTTTTTCAGTTTTGCTAAAATTTTTTAATTTTCTTTGTTTTTATTAGTTGCTTTCAATTTTTATTTTTTTTTAAATAGATTTGAATATGGCTTACTTAATTTCTTTTTAAATTCTCCCAGATGTTCGTGGCAACTGAGTTATTACATTTGTAGTTAAAATTTTGGCATTTTCTTCGGATTTTTTGGTATTTCATTATTTAATAAATAAGTTTTAGTCATTTTAAAAAATTTTATTTGGATCTACTTCTATGGATCCTTTAAAATTTTGAATTTTTTAAAATTAAATTTGCTTTGACTTGGTTTATTTTCTCACTCATGTGTCCTAGGTGTTCTGTGGATTACCATGATTTTTATTAATTGTTTCTCAATTTCCTTGGATGTTTTAAATTTTCTTTTTTATACTTAGTTTACTTTAACTTTTCTCTACTTTACATTTACGTACATTTCCATTGTCATTTTTTGATTATTCAAATTTTTAGACTAAAATTCTTTAATTTTCATTTGTTTTTTGAATTTTGAACAATAAATTTTCAAATATTTCAGTTTTTCCTTAGCCCTGTGAATTTTTATGTTTTCCTAAATGTTATGCATTAAGTTCTCTTTTGGTTTATTTGATATATTTAGACTTTCGTAAGTCTCCTTGAATTTTTTTTTTATTTTGCAATTTTTAAATCTAAAATTCCATATATTTGAATTAAATGAATTTTATTAATTTTTGGTTTGAATTTACTTAATTTTTTAATTTTTTGATTCTAATCAGTTTCTTTCGGTTTTCATAACTTTGCTAAACTCTTCAATTTATTTTCATTATTTTGAATTTTTTTAATAAGTCTCTCATACATGTAGTCACTTTGTTCCTTTTTAATGTTTATACGGTTCGGTTGATTTTTTAATTAAAAACCCATGGTTTTTTTGCAAAAACTTTTTATTTTAAATCGGTCAGTATATGGGACCAGTGGTGTTTGGTACACAGTCAACGTTGAGCATTTAATTAATAACATCAGGGTTAAAAGAGAATCAGAACATAATCTAACAATGCGTGTTTTCTTGGTGTTCTTTGAAGTTTTTGGAATTTTACTTTGAAATCTCTTTGATTCCCTTTGATTTTTTATTATATGTACTTTGATTTATTTGATAGATTTTTGATGATTTTTTTTCTTTCCCCAGGATTTTATGCCTTTTCTGTTTTTTTCTTCATTGACTTTATTTAACTTTTTTTCCTCTTCGATTATATTAGATTTTCTCAATTTGGCGTTCTTTAGAGCTTTCATACTATTTATCGAAATATTAAGAATTTCTTTGATTTCCTTGATTTTTTTTTACTTCGATTATTATTATAAATTTACAAACACTTTTGGTTTTTTCTATTTTCTAAAATTTTTTAATATTCTTGGCGTTTTTTAAGGTTTTCGAATTTTTGATTGAAATATTTAGAATTTAGTTAAATTTTCCTAATTTTCTTTGATTTTGCTCAAGTTTTCATGCTTTTTGAGATTTCAATACATTTTGATTTTTTTTTAATTAAGATTTTCTTGGTTATCTTTAAATTTAAAAATATGTTTCCCTAAAATTTAATGGACATCATTTTCTCAGGTACTCTTAGCGATTTTTAAACTTTTTTATTTTTTTTTCAGGATCACAACTTTTTTTGGTTTTTTGAATTTATTTAAGTTTCCTAGCCATGCCTTTTATTTCCTTCGGGTTTTTTATTAGGTTTTTGGTTTTTTTTAATAATTGGATATCCTTTGAATTCTTATTTTTTCTTTACGCTTATTTAATATTTTTAGTTTTTTTAGGTTTCCTTAGGGTTTTTTTCAGTTTTTTAGGAGTTTCGATAAAATTTTTAGGTTTTCTTTGTTTTTACCAGTTTTCTTATAATTCTTTTAAATTGAGTTTTGCTAAATTTATTTTAATTTATTTAAATACAGTTGAATATGGCTTACTTGAATTCTGTTTAAATTCTTTAAGATTTTCTTGGCGATAGGGTTTATACATTTTTAGATAAAATTTTGGCATTTTCTTTCTAATTTTTGGGATTTAGTTATTTATTAATTAAGTTTGCTTTAGTCATTTTTTAAAATTTTATTTACATTTTTGAATTTTTATTAATAGAATTTTATTTGGTTTATTTTATTTTCTCACTCATGTTTCCTAGGTGTTTTTTGAATTATCACGATTTTAAGTATTCAAATTTTTTTACTAAAATTCTCTTAAAATTTTTATTTGAATTTTGAAATTTTAAATTAAAACATTGAATTTTCGAAATTTACTTGAGTTTTCCTTCAACTATGTGGACTTTTTTGTTTTCCTAAATTTTCTACATCAAGTTTTCTGTTGGGTTATTTGATATTTTTAGACTTTCGTAACTTTCCTTGGCATTTTTTGAGCATTGTAATTTTTAATATTGTAGACAATAATAAGAATAATATATAATAATAATAATAATAATATAATAATAATAATCTTTATTAAGCATAAAAAAAGCTACATATAAAATACAATACATTTTTAATTAATCTACAAATATTGCGTGGAGTTTGAATTAAATGTTTTTTTTTATTTTTTAATTAAATTTACTGCATTTTTTAGATTTTCGCTATATTTTATAACTCTCATCAGTTTCTTTGGGTTTTCGTAACTTTGCTAATCTCTTTAATTTATTTCCATTATTTTGAATTTTTTTAATAAGTTGATTTTTTTGATTTCTTAGGTTTTTTTACTTTTTCAATCGAAATTTCTTTCAATAATTAAATTCAATAATTTTAAAAATAATAAATCAAATAGTTTTCTTGGACTTTATAAGGTTTTATGGGTTTTTAAAGTTTTGGATGTATTTTTTTTCTGTAAATCCTTTGGAACTTTTTATTTTTTTTTCATTTTATTTCACGTTGACATTTTTCTTAAGTTTTTTAGCGCTATTTGCGATTTCATAATTTTTATTTCAAATTTTATAAATATGTTAATTTTCTTCGGTTTTTATAGATTTTTTTAAATTCGATTGAGTCTATTTTGGATTATTTAATTTTCTTAGGTCCTTTTGGCGTTCTTTGGATTTTGATTAAAATTTCTAATTTTCCAATGTTTTAAATATTTTTTTATATTAAGTTAACTTTGACATATTTGATTTTCTTATGTCTGTTTATGCTTTCAATCTATCCTAATTTTCTTTAGATTAAGTTATCTTTGGCTTTCTTTTAAGTTCCTTCTATATTTGTTTAGTCTCCTTACCGATTTTTGAGTTTTTTAATTTTTTATATCGAGTTTTTGAATTTTCTCTGGTTTCTTTGTTTCTCTTTGGGTTTTCATTATTTTGCTTAGAATATTAAAATTTCCTTTTGGTCCTGGCATACCTTTGCATTTTATTTTTTTTCAGATTAAGTAAAATTTTGCGATTATTTGTGTTTTCTTATTTATATAATTGAGTTTTTTGGTTAAATTTTGAATGCACGAATGAGGTATTTATTTAGTATCAATGCTACATAAAAATAATTATAAGTAAGGTAATAAATAACTGAAGCATCTACAATATTTGAAGAGTGTAAAAAATAACCTAATCTTATAAAGTTTTAATAGAATTTAAGCTAAGAAAAAAATTGTAAAAATAAAATGATAAAACTAAAAAACAAACTTACTATGACCTAATTTCTTTTATTATTTATTTAGGATCTATTGATTTTCGAAGTCTGATTTCTTTTAAATTTATATAAACCTTTTGATCTTTAAACCTTAATTTTTTTTAAATTAATTCTTATTAATGTTCCTTTGGTTTAATTAATGTTCTAAGACTTATTTTTTTTAAATTCAGTTCGATGCCCTTTAATTTTTTGAATTTCCATTGAGTTTATTTATCTTTCTTATTATACAATTACTTTGTTTTAATCAATTTTGTTGGTATTTTTTTAAGTTTTCAAATTTTTAGTAAAAATTTTCGAATTTTCCTTGAAATATTTGGATTTTTTTATTGTATTCCTTATTTGTATTTTTTTATTGATTATATTTTTTTAAATAGAGTTCTAATTCCTTCAATTTTCACTGATTTTACTCTATATAAATTATTCCTAATTAACATTTTAAGTCATCAGGCCTTCTTGTTGTTCTCTGATTTTTTTTTAATCGTGTTTGATTTTTAAAATTTTCTCTTCTTATATTGAGTTTACTTTGACTATTTACTTGCTTAAGTTTTTAAAATTTCCTTACCTATTTTTAACATTCCCTATAGATTCTTTATAGGTACAGAGTTTTGTACGATTTAAAAAAAATTGGTTTGGTTTCTATGGGATTTTGAATGTCCCTAAGACCTTTACATATGTTCACCCTAAGCCTTCTTAATTATAGCATGCCAATTAGGGATAATAACAATTTATTTACTCTTTACTTTTAAGAGCCAAACGGGGATTTGTTTATTATTAATTAATGCATAATTCAAGACTCTTAGACGTATAAGGAGCTATTATCCATAATTTAGGCAATCATTCAAATATTCGTCTTTCTTAATTCTTATTTATGCCCTTAATTAGCATATAAATATTTTAATTTGCAGTCTTTTATAATCAGGGCTGTATCACCCAATTTTTTATGTTTTACCCCCTAAAATCTCCCAGCTCACACCACTTTCAGACCAAATCCTTACCAATAAATGATCCAAAAAAAAAACCACCAAAAACTCATTAAAAATTCAATTCCCAAAATGAAATACATCAATGTATATATGACCGTTTAGTGTGTTTAAATGTGTTCACAGGAGTGACGCCAATTCGGACCACGACTTTCTTTCGGAGACCGAACAACTTAAAAAACTTGAAGGGATTTCGCGGAGAGTTTTTGACCAAACATAATCCGCTAACGATAACGTTAATTTAGATTTCTTGAAGCATTGAAGATTTGTGTGCAAGCAGCATCAAGATATTGAAGTATAATGATCAATCCTCTTATATGGGAAGAGTTGATCTCCCCACTTATCAATCCAGAAGCTCAGTCCAGTATAGGTATATAAGAGAACCTCGAGCAGCACTAATCTTCATTTTCATATCACATCTTTAGGACAGGAAGTTTTGCCAGAATTCCAGTAGCTATGGATAAGGTGTTAAGTTAGGTTACACATCCTAATGTGGACCTCCTCCTCATAAAACTCCTTTTACTTTGATTTTACTCTTCATTAAATCTTCTCTGGTGTGGTTTTTTATATTTTACATGTGAAATGACTTTCTTCACTTGCCATGAACTTGACATGTCGCATTATCTCAGTTTTAGCTCTTTATATCCTTTTTCCTTCCTGGTTGTAACGGGTTTTGTCTTTAAGTAAACAAAATTGAGGCACTGGTGGTTTGTGTAGAAACCCGGAAAGCTATCAGCTATTAGTGGCTACTTCATATTTTTAGCACAGAAGGATTTGAAGGGACTAGTCGATGGACTCTCTAATTATCAATTGTTGCTTGTGAGCGAGTTTAATCTGCCCCACTGCCATTGGTTGGATGAGGTATTTCTATAAACCGCTGTTGCTCTGCCCTCAGCATCACTTGGTGAAGTTAAACCTGTTCAGACAGTATCTGACCTTTGTGCTCTATGTAATTTATTCCAGCTTAACGGTATTTTAAATGATACTAGCTCAATTCTGGACTTGGTATTGGCACCTTCCTCAGATGTAACTGATTCAATTATTTCCAACAGACTTTTAGTGTACTAGTATGTGAAGTCTTAACAGAAATTTAAGTGAACTGACTGGCGATAGTTTCCATAGGGACTTTCATTCGGTTGACATAGAGGCCATTTTGGATTTTCCTATTGCAGTTTGACTAAGACACACTGTTAACGAATTCAACTTTCAACGATATGTTAAATGTGATTTATGAAATTATGTATTTTGAAAAGGCTGGCCTGAGGAGTGATGCCACTGAACTATGACTAGTATTCACCCATTTTTAAAGATAATTCTTCGAGCAATTAGATGGAGTAGCATTAATCCTTTCGGTAAGGAAGAGCTAGAGATCTTCATCTTTGTCTGCAGTCAAACTAAGAAAAGTCGATACAAAATGGTAATCGTTGACTTGTCTTTAGCAAGCAGATCCTATCCAGAGGACTTCAGACCTTCAGAAAAACATCCTAGAGATCTTACAATAGATCAGGAACAAGATCTTATTATCCAGATAGTCCTAATCTGGTTAAAGGAAGTGGAGAAGCCAACTTAGAAGGAAGTTGCTAAGCATTCTTCAAATGTCAAGCCATATTGGGCACAATAGAACTCCCTAAAGTTGAAAGATGACCACGACGGCATAGGGGCATGAAGGCAAATTGTTGTAAAATGTCAGATTTCGGAGTTCCATGCCGGTTTGGCAGGAGGACACACTTAAATTAACGAAGATTCTGAGAAATGTAAGAGAAAGAGTTTACTGGATCAATAATAGTAATGAAGAGGTGCAGGAAATGCATTAATTACACAATTAATGGCAATAGACAGTAGAGAAGGCAGAAAGCTTTCATGTGTCAGTACAACCTATAAAATTCCTTTGAAAGGATTGCTATTGACGCTGCTACTCTGTTTTTCAAATCGCACGACATTTTTGAAGAAGCATAGAAAGTTATCGAATCTTCCGGACAATATTCTGCCGAGTATATAAGGAGCCGCATCGTCGCTGGGAAGCCGTAGTTTGGTTCAGAATATTGGCGCGAGATTTAAATCGGATATAAATAATTCTAGTAGTCGTAAATTATCGTTTTTAGTAGTGTGTAAATAAATAAATCGACTATTTTTGTTAACTATGCTCTTGATCCATGTACATTTCTTCATATTTCGGTTTACGTTTTTTTTTTTGATGAGCAGGATCTTTGTTTGCCGTGCTCTTTCTCATCATCTTCCTCTTTACTAGTTTCTTTTACCTCTTTCTTAACTCTGACAACCTGCCGAGGTCTTTTATACAGCTTAATAAAGCTATTATCTGAATCGATGTATTGGTACATACGTATCATAGGTAACCTCTTAACATCGGCACCTCTGTTAAGCTCCTTTTACCGACAGTAGAGATGCCTCATCTGGATCAGTATCCATTACCGTTGTGTCTTAATTTGGTTTATATTATTTCCCGATTCAAATTAAGTAATCACTCATTTTATGAATAGTATCTGGATCATCTGGAAATTGTGGTTTTTGGGCATATTTGCTCTAATTATACAAGAAAAATATCATTTTATTCCCATCCTTTTCTAATTTTTAGACTGAGATAGGGGTATATAAATGAGAATTCAATTTTTCCTCCTATTTTCTATATCATGGTTCCATTCATTAATAGTATCTAGATTGTCTGGAAATAGTGTTTTTCTGGTTTAATTAGTCCAATTATATAGGGAAAATATCACTTTATTCTCATCCTCTTCTAATTTTTAGACTAAGATACGAATATATAAATGAGAATTCAACTTTTTCCCCTATTCTCTTCATCACCGTTTTATTTTAATAATAGTGTCTGGATCGTCTGGAAATAGTGTTTTGCGGGTATATTTTGTACAATTATAGAAGAAAAATATCAAATACAAAAAACTCAAAGAAGAATAAAAAATCTATTATTCTCAAAGAGACGAAGACACGAAATTGAAGAAAACAAAGGAAACACAAAGTCACAGTCCCACAACATATCATCGCAGGCTATACGTGTTTCGTTCTAGCTAGAGCACCATCAGGCCAAAAATAAAGTAATAGTCAAAACAAAACTAAAAATTAAATAAAAAGCACTAAGAAACCTTTAAAAGTCATACACACACTTCACACAATAAATAAGCAATAATTTTTAGGTTATAATGATAAAAAATAAATAAAAATTAAAAAGTAGACGCTTTAAAATTTTAGACACTCAATAACCCATATCTCTCTAGCAATTCCATAAAGCTACTGATCTACTTGCCTGTTGATTTCTAATTAAACTGAACAGCACATTATAAAAGAAACTTTACAATATTTACACGTTTTTGCTCCCTACGCATTCTAAAACCTTGTCCTTATTTAACATTGAAGAGGGTGAATAAGCCATCTCTATCCAGCAATTGCATAAAGTTGCTGGCTTCATTGTCTTATCAAATTAAACAGAGAAATGCCAAAGAATCTTTACAATATATAAAGGTTCTTGCTTCCTATTTATTATAGAACCTTCTGGTCCCTATTTACCACTTTAATTTAACTTTTTTCCTTATTTTCTATATCATGGTTTAATTTTATTAATAGTGTCTGGCTCATCTGGATATAGTGTTTTTGGGCATAATTGGTCCAACTATAAAAGAACTTTCTATCTCCATCCTATTCAAAGTTTTAGACTGGGACCTCTTCTAAGTCTTCTACAGTCGTGATCACTTCTTTATGGCTTTCCACTTATATTTCATCTAAGGAGACCATCCATAGAAAAGTCATTTTCCACTTTTTCGTCTTTAATTTTAATATATTCCACTGCAATATCATTATTTTCTTAAGTCATGTTTATTCTTTCACTTTCTTCGCTTGACCATTTTTAGACTCAGAAGGTTTGCAGCTTATACTGTTCTCCTACAGCTCAGATCCAGAAAGTGAATCACACTGCACCAATTTCTTTACTTAAAGCTGTGACACCATAAGACTGGTCAATGCAAAAATGACGAGGCAGAGAAAGAGAGTCGTTAATACAGAGTATAACAGAAAAACTAGGGGCTACAAGTTTGGGAGAGCTTAAAAGGTCCGCGGAAAACAAAGCGACCGTACAGTAGCAATAAAGTCTGGTGGGTTTTTGCCGATGCCGGGTCGCTGATACCTCGTTCTCGGGTCACAATGACCACGATCGACCGTTTCGATGTCTCTGCATGATGCCCGGTAATTATCGTTTTAAATTAACGGCCGCCCGGTGTAATTATATGAACTCTACGACCGGGAGAACAAAAAACATGAAGAAAAGACTTCACAGTTTGACAGTTTAAATATCTTTGTGGATTATACCGTAAGATCATGACATGACTTTTTTTAAATCTCTAAATAATTTTAAAAAATGTTTTAGAGTTCCCGGGATAAAATGAAGATTTACCTTTGATTTCAGAACATTAAAAATTAGACACGTTTTTTTTTAAATCATTGGATAACTTTAACACATTTATCAAATTTTAAGCAATAAAACAAGAAATTACTTTAAATTCCTTAGAAACTTGAAAAATCAGAAATTCCTTAAAAACTGTATTTCAAATTTCTAAAAAATATGTTTTTTTTAATCTCCGGAAAATACGAAAAATGCCCTCAAGAGGCTTTTCTTAAAAAAAATTTAAATTTTTTGAACATTAAAAAATTATTTAAAATTCCTGAAAAACATAAACAATTACGTTAAAATCCTAACACAAATGAAAAATTACTTCAAATAATTTTATACATTACTTTTTTTCAAAAAATTACTCAAAATTCCTGGTATAAAATGAAAGTATACTTCTAAAATTAACTAAAGATCTGAAAAATTATTTAATTCCTGAAAAATATAAAAAATGGCGTCGAATTTTTGGACTAAAATGGAAAACACAAAGAACGCCAAACTCTTGAAATTAAAAAAAAACACTTAATTCAATTTAAAAAAAAATATTTTTTTTTAAATCTCTGTATACCGTCAAATTCCTCAAATATTATATTACATGTAATGACTAAATATTATATTTTAGTCATTACATGTAACTGTTAGACAATAAAAGTAATCTCTCCTGTGGTCTAAATTTTTAATCCAATTTTAATTTCAGGCATTAAAAATATTTACTCCAGACTTTGAGAGGCAAATTTCTAAATTATAATGATTTTTTTATATCCCAGGAAGGAAAATAAATTACTTCATATTCCTGGAATAAAATATAAAATTTACTTATAAAATATCGTTTAAATTTTAAGAATTTTTACAAGATGCATTTTCAGATCAGTGAATTGGGAGAAGAGATCCAATAAAATGGCCAGCGAGATCACCAGATCTAAAACCCTTCGAATTTTTTCTCTGGGGTCTTTCGAATCAGCTTCACTCTCCATGATCTTTGGCAACGGATTACTTTAGAATGTGCATCTATTCCAAGGGAAGTGTTTCAAAATGTATGAAATGAGTTTGAAAATAGATTATACTTTTATTTGACTTAAAATTGAATGCATTTTAGGCATCTAATTAATTAAAATAGCACATCATAAAAACAGAGTTTATTTTATTTAATTTTCTTCGACCCTGTATAAAATTTAGAAAATTTTTTTGTATTGGTGAATACTACTCTAAAAGTCATTCAAATTAAGGTATCACAAAAGGGGTGGTGCCATGGATTTCAGCAACTTTTAAACAATTAAAGTAATCTCTTAGATGTTTCAAACTTTCGGACTAATTTTTATTTCAATATCAGGCATTGAGAATATTTATTTCAGACATTTACAGGCTTTTGAAATAACACTTGTCATCATTTAAATTTTCATTTAACTTCGTGGATTTAAAGTTTTTTTCGGGTTTGTTTATAATGGTTTTAATTAGTTCAAGAGATTTGAGGTAAATATTTAAATCTCCCTTTTACTTTTCGGGCCTTTGAAATCTAATTTTTCACTTCATACCAGAAATTCTAATAGGTTTTTTTAAGGCTTTTTTCATTTGTTTATTATAATGGTTTCTATATAGGAAGATAATTTTTATTTTAAATTATAAAGAGAAAAATTATATTAAAAAAAAACTATAAATTATTGAAATAAAAAAAAATTTCTGTTCCTATTTCTAAAATAAAAATGCTATTTTCTAATTCCAGAAGAACATAAAATAATACGTAAAAATCCAGAAAATCTATTTTAAATTTTTAAGTTATAATTATTTTTTAAATCCTAGGAAGGACAAGAACTTACTTCCTAAAATAAAATGAAAATTTACCTGTAAAATAGCGTCAAATTTCAGGAATAAAATATATGAAAAATTACTTCGAATTCCTGAGAAATATGAAAAATTATTTTAATTTCTTTTTAAAAGAATTACCGTAAATGCCGAAAATAAAATTGCTTGAAAATTCTGGAATAAATCATTTCAAATTCTGGTTTTTAGATCCTTGAAAGACAAAAAATAACCTCAACTTCCTAAAATAAAATGACAAATTATTTTAAATTTCTAAAAAATATTCTTCTTTTAAAATCCGGCGAAGACGAAAAATTGCTGCAAATACCCTACCCTTTAATATTCCTGGAAACCACAAGTTGACGAGGTGGCAATACGGAGTCCGGGAATGTGGCTTTTCCTACGAGGTCTACATACTATTTTTCCGAAAATCGGGAATCATTAAAATTACGGTAAAATATTACTAAAAAATTTTAAATCAACATTATTATTTTTCCCTTAAATAAAAGAAGCCATGAAACATTGTTTCGTAACTACGGAAACGAAGTATATAATTTTAAATTGTCAAACTTGACGAGTGAAAAGTTTATTTGTGGCGTCTTTCCAAAGTGTTGATTTTTTAACGTTTTAAAAAGCCAAAGTAACGCGTAAAATGATGAGTGATGATGACTGTTCCATTTCTGGAACCCCCTCAGAACTCACGGAGGCAGTGAATGCTGCATCATTGGAATTGTTACCAGTAAAATGTAGAAATAAGTATAATTATGCTTACAGCCGGTTCATGGACTACCGTACGAATAAAAATGTAACTTCTTTCTCGGAAAATTTTGTAATGGTAATATAGCATACTTCTTGGAGCTTGGTTCCAAGATGAAATCTTCAACTTTATGGGCCAATTATTTAGACAACTGGCTGAAGACAACCCTTGCAATTAGACATGATGTGGATATATCTAAATATTCAAAACTTCGGGCATTCCTAAAACGGCAAGCACATGCCTATGAGCCAAAAAAATCATAGATTTTAACTAAAGAAGAAATAAACAAATTTATTCAGGAAGCTCCAGGTAAGGAATATTTAATGATTAAGGTAACTTACAAAACTTCAAATATTTGAATTCTTTACATGCTTATTTATTGTTGTAGGAAGCTGTAATATTTGGAATTTCCGAAGCTTGCAGAATGGACAAAATGACTGTACAAGATATACAAGACCTACTATCTAAACTTTTAGTTACCATACCGGATTCAAAAACCAATACATCAAGATCATTTATAGTAAACGAAATGTACTTAAATCTATACCGCAAGTATGTCTCTTTAAGGCCAAGAGACATGAATACCACTCGGTTTTTTTTAAGTACCAAAATGAAAAAGGTTGTAGACAAGTAGTAAGAATTCACCAATTTAGAAACATGCCTAAAATAGTGGCCAGTTATTTGAATTTGCCAAACTCGAAAGACGGCCACTGTTTTCGTCGGTCTTCTGCCACAATGCTTGTTGATTCTGGTAGAGATATTACTTTTCCTACTAGGTATACAATATACTATTTTTTAATCATAATTTTGCATTTTTTTGCACACAAATTTTGGGAAATTTGGGCCTTTTTTTGGAAAATTTTTGAAAATTTTAATAGGAAATCCGGCGGAGGAGCGTCCAGAAGTCAAAAAAAGTGTAGGGTCAAAAACGAGATTATATAAAGATTTCCTTGTGGGCATTGCAGGTTCTGTTTTAATTTATATAAGAAATTTCAAATTTCTTAAAGATATAATTTTAATTTAAACCCCTGGAAAACATGTAAAATGTTGTCAAATTGAAGAAATGAAACATTAATTGACTTTTACAAGCACCTGAGTATTTTTCTTTTTTATTTCCTTATGCATGAAAAGTATAAAAAATTTCTGGACAAAATGAAAGACTGTTTCATATTTCTTAAAAAATTAATTATCTTTTAAATCCCCGGAAAATATGAAAAATTCCTTTAAATTCCTGGGATCAAATGAAGATTCAAAAAAAAAAAAAGATTAAAATACCAGGATATTTCAAATAATAATAATAATAATATTAATAATAATAATAATAATAATAATAATTTATTGAAAATTTTTTCTAAAAAACGTAAAAAATTCAGCGGAATTCGCGAAATAAAAATTTTTATTAATAAAAATTTTTAAATAATTAAAGTCATCTCTAAAATATTTCAGATTTTTGGATTTATTTTTATTCTTATTACAGGCCTTGCAACAAAGGCCTGTAATAAGAATATGAGAAGAATGCAACAAAGTGATCCAAAACTGTGATATGAATCTTTTTAATACAAATATATTATGTCTTAAACAAGTAGTGCTTAATATAAATCACCTGTTGCACTTTGATTTTCCCCTGTAGAGTTTTTATTTTTAATTTTTTTTTTGTATAGGTTTACTTGTTTTTTTTTACTTCTTTTTTATACAGTAATTAGTTTTAGATTTATCTAGTTCGAAAACCCTCCCTAATTTTAAGTACATTTATTTATGTTTTGAATGAAGTTTAAATTAATTTAAAAAAAACTCCTGCCGACTTTTATAGGCATTTAGAAATTTCCCATCAACTTACAGGTATTTGAAGTCAGTTAATTAAGTTACTTTTAGATTTTAAGTAAAATCCTTGAATAACGTAAATAAATTGGGATGCCATCAAATTTTAGAAAAGAACTAAAAATTATTAAAAAAAATATTTTTTTTTTGGAATAAAATGATAACTTGCTTTATACTTTGTCTGGAAAGATATAAAGAAGTATTTAAAATCCCTGGAAAATATTTAAAATTACCTCAAATTCCTGGAATTAATTAAAAATTACTTTAGGATTTTAAATTAAAGTCATTAGTAGTAGATAATTAAGATCATTTTATAACTGTTTCAAATTTTTGGATTTTTTTTATTTTTGTTTAAGACATTCGAAATAACTGTTAGAAAATTGCTTAGAAGTTAGAAAATTTTTCTTGCAGAAAAACTTTTGGAATAGTTTCTCTTTTTTTATATTTCAAAAAATTTAAAAATTTAATTAATTAAATTCACGTAAGTTTTTGTTTGATTCCAAGCGTTTCACGTTATTTTGATTAATTTTTCTAGGTAATTTCTAAATTTATTTAAATGATTTTAAGTAATTTTTTACATTTTCCAGGTATTTGCAATAAATTTCGATATTTTCCAGACAATTAGAATAATTTCCATTCAGTTGCTGTCCAGTTTAAGTAACTTTACTCCAAACATTTGACGCTTTTTAAAAATTTATTCCATGTTTGTTTAAATCAATTTTTTATTTTGTTTCATTTTTCCCTTCAGGAATTTTCATACTTTTTATGCTAGGGTTTCGCAGTCATCCTTTTATATTTTCAAAGAATTTAAAATATGATTTTATTTTCTTTCAGGTGTCTGACTATATTTTAAATTAAAGAAAAATTATTTGTAGTTTAATATTAAATATGTTAATTTTCATAGTTTCAGTGTCTAAAAATAGTCAAAAAGGTCAATTTTTGCACATTTTCTTTGCCTCTACCCCCATCTCAACTTCCATAATGAGAAAATCACAATTTTACGACTACCTCTAGAAAATTTTATATCATAGTCTCTACTCACCTCCTCGTAGTCCAACTTAGAAGTCAAAGTAAAAACTCCAGTTTGAGGATTGAGGGAGAAAACGTCGTTGGCCCAATCGCTGATCACTGTGTAGGTCAGCTGAGCATTAACGCCCAAGTCAGCGTCGGTAGCTTTGATCTGTCCGACTCTAGACCCTCTGATCGCATTTTCTGGAATGTCGAAGGAGTAGGCTTGCTCCAGGAAAACTGGGGGGTTATCATTGGTGTCGTTCACCTGTAAAAAAATTGTTTATATTTTCTATATTGTCCAGAATTCCCTCGATCCATTTGGCCCCTTACTACTACCAACGTATCATTAATAATAGGCAATCATGCGGCCATAGAGCGAAGAGAGAGAACGGGTTGTCAGTGTGTGTGTGTTTTTTTTACCAACAAACGATGGGATACCATTTGATCTTTGTTAGAAGCACCAAAATGAAGAGAGAAAAAAAATCTCCGTATACCTTTTTCGGCTGTTAATCAAGCTATAGATCGCTCGGTATTAATGTCTGCGCGATGTTCTATTTTTTTAGCAGGACCGGCCTTAATAGAATAAGACTTATTTCTCTTTATAATGCAAAACTCCAATGTATGTGAAGTCCGATTAATTGGTACAAAATTTGTGGAAGATTTTTCTTTAACATGACTTTTCATTCCTTAATAAGCATAACTTAATTGGATGTAATGCACGTCTATTTAGTACAAAGTTTGTGTGCTATTATGCAGGGATTTGCATTAAAAAATACAAGATTATTCTTCGGAAAATATTAAAGATGTTCTTCACTATTTTATTGAACAATATCTTAAGATTGGATTGTCTGCACACTCCTGAGGTATTTTTCCATATAAAAATCCTAAAGCTTCTTATTTCTCCACATCTAATTAAGCCCTTAATAAACAGACACAGTAACAATCGTGCGGCTTATTCCCGCCTATACTATTTCATAATTTACCCACGAGATTAGCGAGATGTACCATTTATAATGTATGTTTATGCACACCTCAAACCTGGTAGGAAGCGAAATAAATTTTAAATATTATACTGCTTAAAATCTCTCAATTACCAGGCTCGCGCTTATGTCGGTGTAATTTTAAGCGTTTTAGATGTGCTTTTATGCGAACCTAGTTAGATTTATGCTGCTTAATATTTAATAAGTTATTTGGTTGGTATATAACTTTAAGGTCTACGACACACTATATTCTACCTAAATTCTAGTATTTGTAATTATATAACGGTTCCTAATCATTTAAATTAAAAAAAAATCCATCTAACAATCGATATTATCTAAAAACCCTAAACGTTTTTAACGAGACAGATCGTATCTGATCAAACAATGCCGTATCCGCTCACGATTATATGAAAATTTAACAAAATTTAAATGAAGCATGCCGCACCGTGGTACGACGGGCCGTGTATTAGCTACGGTGGAGTGGGTAATATCATTTATAATAACCAATCAAGGACTAAGGATGGGTTATTATATCGACCAAAATTTGAAAAAATATCATGCATAACTTTAATGTATCTGATGCACGTTTCTTTAAAATGTATTCGTGTATGATTGTGTTATTATTTGTAAATAGACTAATGGGAGGATGCGAAATACCCTATTTCTTTTATTTTTTACGATTTAGTGTGTTTGGGGTCAAAAAATGTTAAATTTTGGATTTTTTGAAATGTCTTTACGTGCTCCTATTTATTTTTATTTATAAATCGGCTAATGAGAGAATGCAAAATGACCTATTTGTTTTGGTTTCAAAAATATGGTGTTTTTGGCGTTATAGAGTCCTCGAGTTTTGGATTTTTCGATTGCTTCTATTTATTTTATATAAAATTTGTATTGTTGTGATGAATTCATAATGAGTTACTTATTTTATTGGGTATTACGGCATTAATAGCAATCAATAAAATAAGTAACTATTTATTTTATTACACGTATTTGCTGGTTTATGAGTTAATGAAGGTTTTTGACACGTACTCTATGACCTTAATATTTTAAATCATAAAAAAACTAGGGGTTCTTACTTTGGAAATAAAATGGTTATTTTATATTTTTGCCTTGTAAAGTCAATAAAGCCATTTAGAAAGTCAAATCTCCTCTAGTTTCCATAATATGGCATTTATTTCGTCATTACTATGTGAGTTACTAACGAACGAAATATTTGAGTCAAATAACAAGAAACGCTTGCGAGCATCTTTAGACTTAACGAAGGCCTTTCACACTATATCGCATGACTTTTCTAGTTGGCTTTAGAGAATTTTGTATGAAAAAGTGTATTAGATCCATTTAAATTATGCCTGAATTCTTTCAAAGACGTTCCGCAATGGAGCTTCCAAAATATATTGTCAGTGTGAATTGCTGAAGAGTGGAACTTAAACAAGTCATAGAAGAGGTGCCTGGAACTATATTTAAATTTAGTGAAGGCTTGTGACACAATACTATGACAGAATCTATCTTAATAACACTTTTCCTTAGCAATAATTGGTCGGGGGGGAAGGGGTTCTTAGTTATGGCCTTCACGATCTCCAGACCTGAAATCTCTTCAGGACAATTTTTTTTTTTTGGATATATCTGAAATCGTTTGTTCATCCGACGCCATTTGTGGATGAAAATGATTTAACAAACAGAATTGTCATACGCAACATTCCTGGAATATTCATATAGGACGGAAAGAAGATTGCATGCTTGTATTATGTTCAAAATTTGATAATATTTAAAACTCTAGTAAGTTTTTATTATTTTTCACAAAAATTAAGCGACCTACAAATAAGCCAAAGGATACCTTATAAAGTTATTAACAAACTTTAAAAATTTCAATAAATTCGATAAATGCCTTCTTTAGATATTAATGAAAAATCAACTTACCAAAAAAAGAAGCGTCCTCGGACATATGTTTATTCGAACTTTTTTGATTAAGAAATTACAGTGAATCAACCCTTAAAATTAAAGTCATCACTTATGATACACCCTACATATTCTTTTGCTTGTCAAGTCAATGAGTTTATCCAGAGCTCGTTTGTCTTCTAGTTTCCAAACTATGGTATTTTGTAGTCAATTCAAGAGTCACCAGTCATTGCTGAGTTATTGACAACTGAAATTTTAACGTTTAACAACAAGAAGTGCAGCATTTTTAGACTTCAGGAAAACTTTCGATACCTTGTTGCATGACTTTTAAATTTCCTCTAGGCCTAAGGGTCTTTCCTATAAAGAAGGTCATAAATTCCGTTTAAATATATGCATGCTTTCAAAGACGTTCTGGAACGGAGTTCCTAATATAAATTGTCAATGTGAATTACTGAAAAGTAAATCAACAAGCATACGAGAAGTGCCTGCAAGTATCTTTAGGCTTATCAAAGACTTTTGACATCATACTCTATGACTAAAGGAGATCTATGAAACTTGGACTTTGAGTTTACTTTTTTCCCTCGTTTGGTCATATACTTAAATTCCTTGAGAGTAATGGATGATTATTATGAATCATACTCTATGACTTAATATTTAAAATTATAAAAAACTAGGGGTTCTTTCTGTTGAATTCGAATGTGTATTATAAATTTTTTTGCTTATAAAGTACGAAATGAATAAATGCAGAAACTCGTATATCTTGTAGTTTCGAAAATATGGCATTTAGTAGACTATTCAAAGATCCAAAATATCATTAAAAAAATTGCAAAATTGATTTAATTTGCATGTGGGCGACTGAAAAGCAAAGCAACTTTAGGATTTTTAAATGCTGCATGACTTTTAAATTTCCATTTGCCTTAATGGCATTTTTTTAAATAAAAAAGGGCCACATATTCATTTAAATTATGCATGACTTTTTTTAAAAATGTTCCGAAACGGAGTTCCCAATATATGTATATTATCAGTGTTAATTTTTGAACAACATATCTTATAAGACATGCCTGAAAGTACCTTTAGACTTATCGCATGATTTTAATTCTATACTCTGTATAAATATACAGTAGTAAGTAGTGATATAACTAAGGTCTCTTTCTGTGAAATTCAAATATTTATTGCCTATTTTTTGGTTTATAAAGCCAATGAGACTATTGAGAAGCTTGCGCCTTTTTTAGTTTCTGGAGTATGGTATTAGTTAATTATCTCAAGAGTCAACAATTATAAAAGGAAACAATTTATCCATTTGAATATATATAGTGAAGTTCACAGATTATACAAGAGTGTGTACAAATGATACAAATGATAAAGAAATAGAAGGCCTTCTGGAAAGATCTCCACATGACGATTTGGAAAGGAGCAGACAAATAAAAAGAGTCTAATAGCAAAAGAAATAATTGGATGAATACCCATAGTTGTTTATTCCAAAACCGCTCTATCTGGACTTCTAGACTTTGTATCCAGAACTTAAAGAAAGCACGAAGACAAAAAGACACCTTTTTGCATAACTTTTAAATTTGTGTGCTTAACAATATTTTTTTAAAATAAAAAAGGTCATCAAGTTCATTTAGATTATGCCTGACTTTTTCCAAGGACGTATACAAGTTTTAACATAACTTCTGCCAATTATCAGTTATCAGATCCATTTAATTTCTATATACGTTAAACTTAATTTTATTTAAGATTATCGGTTGGCTTAAGAGAAACGAAATTTAAACATTTCTTGTTTTTAGAAAGTCTCAAAAAATTAAACATGGCTATTTTCAAAAAACAAAATTAAACTAATTTCGTTTTTAAAATATAACGTTAGTGTGACTTGCTGAAGCAACAAGTCATGCGAGAAAGTGCCTGGAAGTATCTGTAGACTTATCTTAGGTTTTTTACATTGTAGTCAATGACCTTAATATTTTAATTTGTGTAAAAACTAGGGATTCTTAAGGTAGAATTCGAATGTTTGTTGCACATTCTTTTGCTTGTAAAGCTAATGATAAAACTCAGAAGCTCGTGCCTTCTTTAGCTTTCAAGATATAGTATGTATTAGTCAATTTAAGAGCCGACAAAAATAAAAAAAATAATTAATGTTTTTGAAGATATATTGCCAAGTGAAATATTAACGTCTAATAATAAGAATTGCAGCATTTTAAGACTTCACGAAGGCTTTTGGCACCTTGCTGAATGACTTAAAAATTTCCAGTTGGTTTAAGAGGATTTAGTTATGAAAAAGGTAATCGAATCCATTTAAATTATGCATGATTTGTTTTAAGGAAGTTCTGGAACAAATTTTCCAATATATATTATTAGTGTGTATTAATAAGGTAAAACAGCAGATCTTACGAGACGCGCCTGGAAGTTTCTTTTGACTTATCGGAGGCTTTTGACTCTAACGACTTCATGACCTTCAATTGTGAAAAACTAACGGTTCTTTATGTGGAATTCAAATGTGTGTTGCATGTTGTTTCGCTTGTGAAGCTAACGAGATCATTCAGAATCTTTTAGTTTTCAAAACATAGCATTTAATAATTTATTAGAAAGTCAACAATGATAAAAAAATTGCGGATTTGATTTGATTTTTGTGTGTTACTGACAAGTAAAGCAACAAATTCAAGTAACAAGCTCCCAATTTAAATTGTCAGTGTGGATTGTTGAAAGCATATGAGAAGTGCCTGGAAGTATCCTCTAGATTTATCAAAAGCTTTTGACGCCATACTTCATGACTTAATATTTTATTTTGTGCCAATGAGATGATTTAGAATTTCATATCTCCTCTAGCTTTCGAAATATGGCATTTGGTGGTCAATTGAAGAGTCAACAATCAAAAAAAAAATTGTTCCTTTGCATATATGTTTTGATTAAAATCTAAAGGAGGCTACACAAAGTCTCGTTGTCAAAATTAATTTTTTTGTCTTTCAAAATTTAAAAAGTCGGTTACACGTGTTATGCTCCTAAGAGCATCATCAAACCTTAAAAGTCTAATGGCTATAAACGCTACAATATTATTTAAATGTGATCTCAAACCATGTTAGTTTAGGAGTGAAACACGTATAACCGACTTTTTTAATTAAAAAAAAATTGAGACCGAGGTTTTGTGTACTTTTTGTGATTTCAGAATCTGGGTCTCTTTGGGAAAATGGACGACTTCTATCAATATTGTCTTTTCATTACCATGTGAGTTACTGACGAGTGAAATATTTTTCTCGAAGTATTTTTTTAACTTAACGAAGGTATTTGATGCCTTGTCCCATTACTTTGAAATTTTCAGTTAGCTTAAGTGTATCTTTATAATGAAAAAGGCCATAAAATTCATTTAAATTATGCATAAGTTGAACTCAATTTTGTCCTTCTAAACACTTGAATTATATTAAGAAAAATTCATTCCCGACTACGATTATATCGAAATTCGATAGATTAATTATCCCTTAGTTTTTTCACAATTTGACACCCTAACTGATCACCTTTAAACCGAAAATTAACGAAATTTATCAGCTTCAAACCCACATCATCCACTTTCTATAAAAACTCTCTTCCTGCTTATAATGTTCACTCTTTGCTCAAAACAAAACGGTACCCCTTAAGTACATGGTAAGAGCAAGCGAGCCTGCACCGATTGAACCTGTACTAAAATAGGACACCAATAAATATCGTCGAAATAATCGGGTGTAACATCGACAATTACCGGTCGTTGCACCTCCACGATTCCATCTGCATGGTGGCAACTATGATAAACTACTATTGCTTTCCTATAATACTTCTTCTTCTTCTTCTTCGTATGGTAGGACGGTACGTTGTAGGATGGTATAACGTGAGTCTAGGCAGGATTTAATCAGAGAGATCTAGCAAGTAGTATATGCTTCATTTTTGGTCTTTTTAGTAAGGATTTAATGGGAATCTTAAGAGAGTTTTGGGGATAATAGTAGGTGCTCTTTGAGAATGTTCGTGTGAGTGTCATCGGTGCGACTAAAGTTAATGTTAAATATTTTTTAATTTGAGACAAAAACCCGTTACGTAGCCGACCTTATCCCATACATACCAACTAGAAAAAGAAAGATTATTATACATTCCGTATAACTCCTCGAGGGAAATAAATACAGCGGCCGTTCGGCGAGCCTTGGCAATTGCAATCACTTAGGAGACGTGGTAACCGAGCGAGAGTCGATTTTTACTGTTACTTCTTAGGCAAAACTGCAAATAAATCATGCATAGCATACGTTTATTATCCAGTCAACAGTCGGCGATGTCAATCGGGCCGATTAAAAAATTTTGATTTGTGTAAATCGACCGGGAATTTGAAAATTGAACGGCATGTGTTTGACGAGATCGTGTCCGACGGGGTTCTTCTTGTTACCCATTTTTTTTTTTCGTAATTTTTATTAGAGAGTTTACGCGAACGAGGATTGAATAGCGATCGTTGTTTGCTGGTCATCTGTTATTCAGATCAATTTTTTCTTTGGTCAAAGACGCTTAATAGCGCGGAATACAAGATTTTCCATCTAAATACCATTTCAGTTAAACCAAGAAATAAAATCACTAGGAAAATGTAAATCGGGTCCATATCCAATTATGCCTTTTTTTATTAATGGCTTTACATTATTTGAAAAAAATTTTTTTGAAGATTTTCCACCTAAATTCCATTTCAATTAAGTCAAGAAATAAAAACACTAGACAAATGTATGTAGTGTCCATTTAAGTTATGCATTTTTCTATCAGTAGTTAAGCTTTATTAAATTTTTTTTCTTTTTCCGGAGATTATACTCTTATTATATTATATAGATATTTTCTGAATTAATGAGTTCTTCCTTCGAGGTATTTGAAGCCATGACTTAGTGCAGGATTAAAAAAAAATAAAAACTTCCACAAGCAATAATTTATCCACGGCAATTAGGCCAAGAAATAAAAACATTTAATAAATATATGTGGTGTCCATTTAAGTTATGCATTTTTTCATTAATGGTTAGGTATTATTTGAAAAAAAATCTTGATTCCTAAAAAAAATGTTGGTTCGTAGGATACAGTGTTGGTCTCTTTATTACTTTTATTGTGTATATAAATGATCTTATTAGTATAGAAGAACATAGTAAAATTGGACTATTTACAGACGATACGATGATTTATATATTTGTTAACAGCTTAACTATTGTGTAGGAGGCTATAAATAATGAGCTAAAAGGGATATTTAGTTGCCTATCGAAATCTATGTTCTGTTTATTTGGTAAAAATCAAAAAATATTGATTGTTGATCTTTACACCAATAATCTAGTGATAAATGGGGAGAAAAATTTATATTAGAATAGCATTAAGTATTTGGCGGTAATGTTTGACATTAATCTAAACTTTTCTAGTGATGCAGATTATATTATGAGAAAATTCTCAAAGAAAATAGGGTTAATATATAGAATATTAGTCGATATCTATCAGAAAACCGCTATTGAATAATAGCATAGCTGCACTTACTTGGAATTCTGTTCAACATTGTTATACAATTTGTCAAACTGCAAAATTTAAGAGTTTCTTAAGATTCAAAACAGTTGTTTCAAAATTAAAAATATTTTTTTTCAAATTATGTATATTATATTTTATAACACTAGGAATGATTCACTCAAATGGAAAAAGGTACAAGAAATTAATTGTATAATCCAATATTGCCAAGGAGCCCCTAATCTCATTTTATTAAAAACTCAAATAATTTAAGTATGTTTAAAAAATTAATAAAAGAATAATTATTAACTTACCAGTAATTATTTATTATATTTTATCTTGTTTTATTATGTATCTCTAGACTTAATAAACGTATTATTTATTTATTATTTTAAGAAGTGTAATGGGATGGAAAACAAGGTTTTCGCCTAGATTCTACCTCAATGAAACCAATAAATAAATAAGTAATAATATGAAAATTGTATCCATTTCAAGTATTTTTTTTATCGCTGAAATTCTACAATAAAATGTACTGGCTTCACTTATTAAAACTATGTAAAACGTTCATCATATGCATAGTTTAAATGGATACGATTGACGTTTTATTAACAGGCTTACTGGCTTTCCAATATATACCATTTTTTCTCCATAACGAAAGCAATAATTTAAAAAAAGTACACACATTTCAAATTATTGGCTTTTTTGCTTAAATAATCTATGTCATATCTAAGCATAATATATTTTTAATTATTTTATAATGCTGTGTATTTATTTTTGTGACACATATATATTTTTAATAACACTGTGAAAAGCTTTGTTGAAATCAAATAATATGAGTGTACTTTACTTACTTAATAAAATATGTTAACCTAATGCATAACTTAAATGGATATGGTTGACATTTGCTTATTATTTTTCATTTTATTTATTTAAAATAATAGTTTAAGATAAATATTTTTATTAATATTTAACACGTTCTGGTTTGTTTCAAGCTTTTAGAGAAATATTTAAAGTAACTGTTTACTTTCTTGGAGGCTTTTGGTATCATTTCTTTTAAAAGATGAAAAATTGCGTGTCAAATATCTAGAATATAATTAAGGAAAAATCGTCAAATACCGTCAAAACCAGCATTTTTTCCAATGCTTATAAGCGCTGAACACTTACGTCAAATGCCTAAAATAATTTAAGCCTTATTTGCATGTATAAAGTGTTATTAACCAGTGTATTCCTTTAAAATCCCTGGAAGACAATATAAAATTATTTGGAATTTCGGCAAAAAAATTTTTAATGTCAAATAAATGGAATAAAATAAAAAATATACGCAAATATCTAGTAACTGTCATTTTTATTGTTAAGATATGAAAAATTACATTAAATAAACGTGGAGTAATAGGTATTAAAAATTGGGTCAAATGCCTAAAATCATTCAAAAATTTGTGATGTTTCTCTCAAATTTGGAAGTTGGCTGCCTTAAGGATATTTTAAATCTATTAGTTCCATGCTTAACTTTAATGGATCCGAGATCAATTTATATTAACTAAGTTTCCAGAAATTATAAATAAGGAGAAAATAAATTGCTTTCCAATGTATGTGAGACATCAAATAATCTGTAAAATGTCTGGAATAACATCGAAAACGAGGTGAAATATCTAGAATAAAATGAAAGATAATCTCAAGTGCCTCGAATAAAATAAAGCATTTTAATTGCAATAATTTGGATCGGAAAATAACTTCAAATAAATAAAATATGATTTTCAATACCCAAAAGATGAAAAACTATTCTTAACTTGCTTCAAATTCTTAAAATATATCTCAAATTCAATTATTATAATTCTATAATATTTCAAACAAAAAAGAGAAGGTTATACTGTCAAAAGCTTTACTGAAATCATAAAACGCGAATCTCTAAACTTATTATAATAAGTTATCAATATGCATAACTTAAGTACACATGATTTATGTTTTCTTATTTTTCAAAATATTTACTTATTAAAATTAATTAAAGCCGATTGTTTTAATTATAAATTTAGTCAAGACATTTCCACGTGTTTCTATGCTAGATGGTGATGGATACTTAAAGAAATTTTTAATTTATTCCAGTCATTTGCCGTAATTTCTTACATCTTTCAAACACTAAAAATAAATTTTCACGTTTCTAGAAATTTTTCATGTTTTTACATTTTTTTATTCAATTAAGCCTTTTGAGTTATTTTTTTCCAGGGATCATTCCTTAAGTTTTCTATGGTTTTATTAAAATAATTTTTCAAATTTTCCACCTCTAATCTTAATTTTAGGATGATATTTAATTATTTATTAATAAATTTTTGGAAAAACTAGGAAAATTATTTTTCCCTTTTATGTCTTTATAATTAAAAAAAAACAAACCTAAAAAAATCAAGTTTGTTGTTCAAATTTGGAAATTAATTATTTTTGAATATAAAGGGTGTCCCAATAAGAGCGCACGTTTTAATTGGTAAATAAAAGTAATAATTTATTTTAAACTGAGTGTTATTTATATTTTAATGTAAAGCTAATACACTGCAATTAAACGTGAAAAATAATATCTGGCAAATGGCCGCCTCGACTTTCGTGACAGACTCTTTCAGAGAAATTTTCAATTACATTTTCACATAATTGCGGCCCAATTTCGCTAATAATACGTCTAATTTCGTTTTTTAACTGTGGAATTGTTGTTGGGTTATTAGCGTATACGAGGGATTTTAAAAAACCCCAAAGAAAAAAGTCACAAGGCGTTAAATCACATGATCTTGCGGGCCAGTTCTGGTCTCCATTCCGTGAAATGACACGACTGGGAAACTTTCTTTGCAACAATTGAATTGCTTCACGTGTAGTGTGACATGTCGCACCATCCTGTTGGAACCACATACCGCCCGTATCCATACCATCCAATTGAGGCCATAAAAACTCAGTGAGCATATTATTACGATAGCGTTCGCTGTTCACGGTAACTGCATTTTCATCCTCGTCCTGTAAGAAGTACGGTCCAATTACTCCACCTGTCCAAAGTCTGCACCAAACAGTGACTCTTAATGGATGCATTTTCTTCTCATGAATGACTAGGATTTTCTTCGCCCCAAAATCGGCAATTTTGTTTATTAACAAAGCCATTAAGGTGAAAGTGTGCCTCATCGGTAAACAAAATTTTTTTCGAAAAATCGACATCCATTTGTTGTTTTTGCAATACTTAAGAAGAAAATGTACGGCACGTCGCATGGTCCACTGGCTTTAATTCTTGGGTCAATTGAATCTTATAGGCATATAAATGTTTTGTTAGAATTCGGTGGGTAGTGCTTTTCGAAATGTGCAACTGCTGTGCACGATGACGGATAGATGTTCCCGGATTCTCGTTAACACTTTTACGCACTGCGGCAATATTTTCAACAGAACGGTGACGCACTGGTGTTTTTACATCCACGACAGAACCCTTTTTTTCAAATTTATCAATTAGTCTTTGGACGGTCGTGTGATTTGGTGCATCGTGTCGACCAAAAATGCCCCACAATTTACGAACTGTTTCCGCAAAACATTCTCCATATTTGTAGTGTGTTTTAACAATAATAATTCATTGTTCGACCGTATATCGTTCCATGGCTACTAATCGCAAACTGTTTACATTATTCTTTTCAGTTTTTCTTTTGACATACTGCGATAAAAAAAGAATGCTGCGCAATTCAAAACGTGCGTTCCTATAGGGACAGCCTTTACAACTTCCAAATGTATGATATGATTTCCAAATGATTGATCTTAATATGCGTAACTTTAATAGGGGTGATCCCTGTTTTTATTGGATAATTTTCTTTGGCCTACCAGATTCTTATTTAATTTTCTAAAAATTGTTAAAAAGAAAGAAAAATATATTTATTTTTAATGCTAGCAAAAGAAGAAAAATATATTTAATGCCTGGAATAAAATTAAAAATTATAAAATGTAGTTTTCATTGTGTTTATTTTAAATATTCGGTCTTAAAATTTAAAATGATTTTAAAACTGTGAACAAAATATAAAACTATCCCTGGAAAATATATAACCATTTGTAAAACGTAAAAAAACTTTTGAAATATCTGGCAAATAATTTTTTTAATCTTTGTATAATAAAATAAAATATATCCTTAAAATCTATTGCCTGTAAGATACCAAAATTACGTCAAATACTTAGAATAAAATGAATAATTTCTTAAAAACTCTCTGCACTGCCTACAAAATTATGTTAAATTTTAGAAATAAAAGGGAAAAAATGTTTAAAGCCTTGACACTCATAAAACGTTAGTTGTAGTGCAATTATTTTGCATGCTTGGGAGGCAATAACAAAGGATACTAAAGACCAGGACTTAGGCATTAAAAATTAAGAATCAAATATCTGAAAAATAGCGTAAATCGATAATTTTTTACATGCATAACTTTAATGGACATGATTTAGTTTCTATTAATTAATTTTACTGAGGCCACCAGGAAACCTTCAGAAATGAGTGAAAATATTTTTTTGTGCCTCAAATAAAATGGTTGATTATTTTAATCCTTGAAATATACCAAAAACAAGGATTAGGATTTAGCAGTTGAATGCACAACTTTAATGAACACCATTTCATTCTTCTTCTCAGTTGCCTTAAGGTAGTGAGAAAAACGTTAAGTAAGAGGTACACTTGCCCCCATTTCGACCATATTAAGAAGTTTTTTGATTTAATATACGTTTGTCAAAAAGGAAATAAATATATAACAAACATTCTTTTACGCGAAAAGAACGAAAGCAAAAGAAAAATTAGCCCGGTCAGATCATGAGACGAGCGCACGTCCATCAGTAGCCGCTAAACTTTTTGAAAAGCCGTTTATTAAATACCGAAACGGGGTCCGACGATTACGCATCCCGAAAGGTATTTTTTTTCCGGTTTCCTTATCGATCGCACGTCACGTCCGTCATACGTCGTAACAACGTTTTGCTTCACTTGTCAATTATTTTGACGTGCTTATTGTTGTTTCACTTTATGGCGGCCTGTATCTCATTTTAAACCGTTCAGAACCCTCGCAGAAACAACCTTTTTATTTCAATTTATTGTTTACTGTAGCAGAATTTCAAAGTGTCAACCCTATCTGCTCCTGATTGCATATAATTTTTTACTTTTTTAATAATTTTAACTATTTTATGTTGAAATCCTTACCTCAACGGTTACGACGGTGTCAGTGGTCTGTATCCCATCACTGGCTCTAATTGTAAGCTTATATACGTCCTTGGTCTCCCTATCTAGACTGTCTGTAAGTTTTAGCACCCCACTCTTCTTATCCAGAGAGAATTTTCCATCGCCCCCTTGTAAAATGCTGTATTCCAGTTGCCCGATCGTATCCGGATCTTCGGCTTTTATCGTGGCGAATGGTTGTCCAGGACCGAGGTCCTCCGATACGGAGTAGTGAAGGGGGGCATCCTGGAACGCTGGGGGAGAATCGTTCTTGTCCAGGACCGTAATCTCGACCTGAAAAAAAATTGAAATAATTAATTTTTTGACGTGTTTCTAGACCAGTCTGAAGTGTGTTCTGAGGATGATAATGATATTGGTCGAAACGTTAATGTAAACAGAAATTAGACTTTCGACCACATCAAATGAAATCAAGTTTTTTCGTGAGGTTTGCAGAGGTGCTCTCCAGAAGTGATCCTATTTTACAAATAGACGAATTCTCGTTTAAATTACGAAAATTGCTTCAGAACATATTCTAAATATAAAATAAAAATGGAGAAGGAGAAGAAAAAGAAAGAGAGAAAAAAACAGAAGTGGGAGAGCAATAAGGAAGAACAACGAAAACTTTATTATTGATATTCATCATGCTTATATGAACACCTGGAACTGATGTTAAAGGAAAGTCAGCATGGATCAAGCTTTGAAGATTTATTTGTTGCGCAACATAGCGAAGAAACTCTTTTAGATAAATTGAGAGGAAATTGAGAATAAATCTCTTCCAATTGAAAATAATACAGGAATGAATTAGATCAGGAATCATTAAAATTAATAGCATGACTTTGGCATAAATCTAAAGATAAATTAGGTATAACAAGAAGGAGAAAAAGAAATTTATATTAATATTTAATAACCAACTACTGAGATTTGTGGTTCACGGAAAGGCCGCATGGATGGAATATTAGAAGCTTTATTTGTTACGCAACATATTACCATTACTGTTAGAAGAAAAAAATTAAAGGATAAGAAGAAGAAAAAGAAATGTATTGTTGTTATTT